>NC_134215.1:48970000-50220000 GCF_965140235.1 Caretta caretta | reverse complement strand
TCACCCAGTTTTCCAGATGATTTATAAATATGTTGAACAGCACAGATGCCAGTACAGATCCTTCAGGAACCCTACTATTTACCTCTCTTCATTGTGAAAACTGAAGATTTATTCCTACCTGTTGTTTCTTGTCTTCTAAAGTTACGATCTATGAGAGAACCTTCCCTCTTATCCTATGACAGCTTACTTTGTTTAAGAGCCCCAGTTGTGGGGCCTTGTCAAAAGCTTTCTGAAAGTCCAAGTACATTATATCGCCTGGATCTCCCTTGTCCAAATGCTTGTTGACATGCTCAGAGAAATCTGATAGATAGGTGAAGCATGATTTCCCTTTACAAAAACCACACTGACTCTTCCCCAACATACTGTGTTTCTCTACGTGTCTGATAATTCTGTTCTTTACTATAGTTTGGACCAATTTGCCTGGACAGAAGTTAGTCTTACCAGCCTGTAATTGACAGGGCTGCCTCTGGAACTCTTTTTAAAAATTGGCATTACATTAGCTATCCTCCAGTCATCTGGTACACAAGCTGATTTAAGCGATAGGTACATACCACAGTTAGTAGTTATGCAATTTCACATCTGCGTCTCCTCAGAACTTTTGGGTAAATACCACCTGGTTCTGGTGTCTTATTACTGTTTAATTTATCAATTTGTTCCAAAACTTCCTCTATCTGGGACAGTTCTTCAGATTTGTCAACTAAAAAGAATGGCTAAGGTGTGGGAATCTCCCTCACATCTTCTGCAGTGAAGACAGATGCAAATAATTCATTTAGCTTTTCTGCAATGGCCTTATCTTCCTTCAGTGCTTTTTTTGCACCTTGATTGTGCAGTGGCCCCAGCTGTTTGGCAGGCTTCCTGTTTCCGATTACTTAAAAAAACTGTTTCTGTTAGCTTTTGCATCTGTAGCAAGTTTCTCTTCAAATTCTTTTTTGGCCTGGCTAATTTTATACTTTTACACTTGACTTGCCAGAGTTTATCCACCTTTCTATTTTCCTCAGTAGGATTTGACTTCCAATTTTTAAAGAATGTCTTTTTTGCCTTTTACTGCCTCCTTTACTCTGTTGTTTAACCAGGTGGCATTTTTTTGGTCCTCTTACTGTTCTATTTTATTTTTTTATTGATTTGGCGTTTGCCCCTATTATGGTGTTTTTAAATAGTTTCAATGCAGCTTGCAGGCATTTCATTCTTTTAATTTCCATTTAGCTGGCTTCTTCATTTTTGTATATTTCCGCTTTTTGAAGTTAAATGCCATATTTTCCCCGCTACAAGCATGTTAAATTCAATTACAATATGGTCGCTATTACTGAATGGTTCAGCTATATTCACCTCTTGGACTAGATCCTGTGCTCCATTTAGGATTAAATAAAAAATTGCCTCTCTCCCTGTGAGTTCCAGGACTAGATGATCCAAAAGCAGTCATTAATAGTGTCTAGAAATTTTATCTCTACATCCTGTTCTAAGATGACATGTTCTCAGTCAGTAAGAGAATAGTTGAAATTTCCTGTTATTATTGGGTTTTCTGTTTTTGTAGCCTCTCCCATCAACCTGAGCATTTCACAATCACCATTACTATTCTGGTCAGGTGGTCGGTAGTATAAATCTACTGTTATATGCCTATTATTCAAGCCAGGAATTTCTATCCACAGTGATTTTAGGGTAATTTGATTCATTTAAGATTTTTACTATATTTGACTCTATGCTTTCTTTCACATATAACCCCACTCCCACACCAGCACAACTCACCCTGTAATCCCAATATATTTGGTACCCTGGTATTACTGTGTCATTGATTATCATCATTCTGCCAAGTTTCTGTGATGCCTATTATATGAATATCCTCATTTAATACCTAGCACTCAAGTCCACTCATCTTAGTATTTAGACTTCCAGCATTTGTATACAGGTACTTATAAAATTTGTCAACATTTAGTTCTCTGCTTTCATATCATGTAATTGAATGGGACTCTTCTACATTTGACTGATTCTCCTCAGTACCTAGCTGTACTTTATCAACTTCTATCCTTTCCTCTTTGCCAGGATATATAGTATCCCCTTTAATAAAACCTGCTCTAAGGGATGTCTCATATGAACATCATGTGCTCCTCTGCACCTGTGTTGGCTTTCCCCTAGCCCTTAGTTTAAAAACTTCTTTACAACCTTTTTAAATTTACATGCCAGAAATCTGGTTCTGTTTTGGTGTGCGTGGAGCCCATTCTTCCTGTATAGTCTTCTTTCCCCAAAGGTTCCCCAGTTACTAATACACCTAAACCCCTCCTCCCAACACCCTTGTCTCATCCACGCATTGAGACCATGCAGTTCTGCCTAACTGGCTCTGCACATGGAACTGGAAGCATTTCAGAGAATGCTACCACAGAAGTCCTGGACCTTAATCTCTTACCTAGCAGCCTAAATGTGGCCTCCAGAACCTCTTTCCTGCCTTTCCCTATGTCATTGGTACCTACATGTACCATGACTACCGGCTTCTCCCCAATACTGCACATAAGTTTATCTAGAGGTCTACAACTTTCACACCTGGCAGACAATTCACTATGCGGTTCTCCTGGTCATCACAAATCTATCTATATTTCTAATAACTGAATCCCCCATTACTATTACCTGTCTCTTCCTAATAATTGGGGTCCTCACCCCTGGAGGGGTACTTTAGTACGAGACGACAGGGTATCCTCACTGTGAGATAAATAATATTTCCTATCTTCTATGCCACATACACAAAATCCCATTCATCTTGGTATGTAATATCTACAATGATAATCCATTATTCCAGGTCCCTAAAATACAGTGTTTTGGCATTTTAACAGAGCTAGTCTTTGGAGATGCAATCAGACCAATGTCACTTGGATACTGTATAATGCACAGGGGGCCGTGATAATGGATTAACCTAAAACATGAAAATGTACTTTCTTGTTATTACTTCTGTTTGATTTGGGGGGCTTGGTGAAGAAATGGCTACATCTTAAACAAGCTGGGAGAATATGCTCAAGGTATTGCAAAATGTGTTTGTGTACTTGGGCATTTCCTGCAGCAAATCCCATAGTTGAGGTTCTGTTCCAGTTTTCATTCTAACTCCCCTTTCCTTATAACCTTTTCAGTTGCTCATAACTTCCCCCGAGCAAACTCCTTTTGGCCTGAAATCTTTTATGATTATTTTAGTCCCAAGATAACTTACTTAAGAATGTTTGAGGAAACTTGGTTCATCCCTTTTTGAATTGTGTGTGTGGGGGAGAAAATATCCCCCTTCCTTACATATTCTGACTGAATTTTGTCCTGGTGTAACTAAAAAATGGCTAGGAACTTCACACTTGGCTCCTTCTTTTATAACCCTCACTGAGCAGATGAAAAGTTTGACAGAATTACTGTAACATAAGGAAATAAGAAGGGAACATAAAAGAACGGTCTAATGCAGAAGTCTAAGCAGTGGTTTGGAAAGCTTTTACACCCAGCTTTTAAACTGACTGAGGGTACAGCTTTTTTTTAGCTTGATGGGAGAAAAATGTGCTGATGTTACAGTATATTCCATAGATATTTTGTATAAAATGCATTACTTATTCTTGAGACATGGAACTAACTCTCCAGAAATATATCTTTCTCAACAAAATTTCACTCCATGTGAAATGAAGCATCAAAACGTTCTCTTCTACTTGAGTGTGTTCTTCTGCCACAATTTATTCCCTGTTCAGATGCAACTCTCTTAGCAGGAGCTCAGGCTAAAAAGCTAATGGATCTAAAAGGGCACCACTTGCCATTTTCAGAATCTTATGTGAGTGCTGTTCCAGTCCTGAACATGTCCATTATAAAACACTGGACCTTTACTATTACATTGTGAATATGGAGACTATTACTATTTCCTATTTATTTATCATTTATATAAATGTCAAATTTTAATCTGTATAAAGGAGTTAATAATTTTACTAAACAGGAACTTAAATGCACTGCAGCTATTCTTTCTAGTTTCACAGTACTCCATCAAACGGTTAAATGCTTGGGTTTTATGTCAGGTTATTTACAACTTTGTATAAGAAATAAGTCTTTATATTAGAAGTTCAGTTTCTCTTCAAAGTTAGATCTGCATTATTTCTTTGCGCCTATATAAACAAATCCCATGCTGCTAGCATTTAATCAGCAGAATATGTCACCACTCAGGCTCTTCTTCTGTTTTAAGGTCAAGCTATTTCCCCCCCTGTTTTGCTAACTCCACCATTGGCAACGCTCTAACCTCTAAACAAAGTATGTTGTAAATTTTTCTCTAACATTTATCATGGATCAGAGTACTATTTCTATATTGAAAACAGTATTCAGAATGTATTCACAAGGTTAAAAATGATCATTTTGTTTATCTGAAATGTTTAGTTTCTTAAAATAAAAATGTATGCTTCCAAAAAGAATGGTAATTAGAGAACACAAGAGCTCAGAAATAATATTAGTTTTGCTATGACCACATTGCTAGCATTTTCCTTTTTGGGATAGCTTTAGGGTTTTTGGTCTAGCATGGGTATATAACTGATGGGAGAATTTGGCCAAACACAATAATAATCCCAAATATTTCTATCACTTACTACAAAGGATAGTTATAAATTTAGAAGCATATTTAAATATGTAAATGTATTTATCAAACCTGATGCAAACAAGAAATCTAGCTGAACATATAGGTTCAATATGTTCCTAATTTAAAATTTTAATACATAGGCAAAAATGTGTTAGCCTAAAAGATTTATTAAAAGTTATGTAAGTAGTTGCTTTAATATTTTTTCTTATAACAGATGAAGAACTAAAGCAGATGAAATTCAGGTATGAGTACAACATATAGAAGTAACAGATATTGGAAAAGATTAACTCCATTACAGCATAAAAAGGTAGGAGTTTGCAATATTCTCAATGGAAAAAATTCAAGGATGCCTTGAGGCTCTTTGGATGTAAGGTTAGCATGTGCCTGGATCAATGTAGTCTATTTTGAAGCAGAGCTACTCTCGAAGGTCTTGTGTGGGTGCTATGAGAAAAGTAGTGAAACTACAGGGAAGGTTAATGTGAACTATTTTCTGGCCTGAACTTATTTACTCCCATACAGTGTGTTCATATTTTCTCTTCTTTTTTTGTGAGCTCCAAAACAGTAATATGACATTTCTGCTTAAACATAAAGAATATCACACAAAAATTTTCTAATCTTTTTGAATGTGCTGATTTAGTGCTTTCTCAGGTGAAACAGATTCCCCTTCAAATTTTTTCTTCTGCTTATACTTCTCGGATGAATGTTCAATATGAGCAGATCCTAATTAGGGTTCATAATCATTATTCAACATTCATGCTGAGTTATCTTAGTAATTTCAAAGTTTATTTATTACCCTTTAAATAAATGCATACTTCCTGTGTCTCATTCACAACATAATCTTTTACTCCAGTATTTGTTCACATTTAGCTCTGTGGTCAAAGCTGAAAAGAGGTTTAAAGGTTTGAGCTGGTTCATTCAGAGACTTGTAAATTCGTAATAGCAATAGATGAATATGGTCCTTTGCAAGTTATTTTCACCTGACTGAGGTGTGTACAACTGGATAACCAGCCACTGATTCAGCAACTTACAGAAGCACATGCCTAACTTTAAGCATGTGAGAAGTCTCAACTACTCATGTGCTTAAAGTATCTTCCTGAATTGGGGCCTCAGTTTCTTAACCCAATCAACTTCAATTTATACAGCACTAACCCACAGGCCAACACACTGTAACTGTTAATCAGATGAGAAAGTTATCAGAAACAAATTCGGACATGCTACAAATCAAACTTATCTACAGAAATACACGTATACTGTGGCATCAAATAATAAGGATCAATGTGCAATGTCTCAAATCCATATATTTTTTGAAAGAAAAAATTGAAATGACTGACATATTACCTCTTTTATCTTTAGTTCTACATTATCTTTGAAGAGGTCATCATCAAATTTAGATAAAATCTACTACTCTTCCTCCAACTCTCTGACCTACCTGATTACCTCAAAATTGATTAACAAGAATTTTGTCTTTATACATATTGCACCTATATGTTTGCCACTGGTCTCCAGTTTTGTCTAAGACTATTGGAACTTAGGTGCAAAAGGGCTCCCGAAAAACCTTTATATTTGAGCAGGACTTACATATTAAACTTCCCTATTTGCTCAAGGTGTTATTCTATGTAATTATAGATATATTTAACATCTCAAAATGATTGAGGATTTTTAAAAATTTGTAGCTCACGGAAAGGCACATTAATGTTTAGAATGACTACTGATCTTTTTTTAAATAAAACTATGTTTTGCAATTCCTTCTGTCTCTATTAACTTGATATTTTGGTGGTGTCTGAACACTAAAGATTGTGGGGTTTGGATTAAATAGTTTGACTCACATATAGCATGTAGCCACTGATTCTTTCAAATATGTGTTGAATTGGTTTGTGTGGATAGGAAATTCTGTACTGGTAGTCATTACTAGTAGTTCAGATGTAGTATGCTGCAGGTAAGGAACTGGATCTCATTTAAAAAAATCCAAATGTGGATGCTTGGTCAGTTGAAAAACAACACTCCAACAGCTTTCACTAAAATACCAATTATGTGCCTGAAAATGTGGCTATTTATGTCCATTCTATATCCTACTACCTACTCTGTATTGTCAAGTGTTTGCACACTGGCTTGATGGACATTAGAGGATCTTTGAAGCACGCCCTTTTCTGCAACTTAATTTGGGTACTGTATCTGAATTAATGACATATTGCTGAATTTGGGATGGGTTACATGACCTCAGGTTCCATTTTCTGTGTTAAAGGGAAGGTCCTTCAAGACTGTAGGAGGACTGGATAGCTCCTGTCTACTCAATGGCCCTGATTCACCATGATCTTGAGTAGTAATTTACACCTATACAAAGTAAGTGATAAGAAAGGTCTAAAACTCTACCAGTTCCCATTGCTACAAGGACACATACAGGTAATATATCAATGTAGGCCTCAACTATGTTGAATGATGATTAGGAGAAATCTGTACCTTAAAGAATCCCTTGGAAATGAGATCTTACAGGTACCTAATAAATATTTAAGATAAATCTGGCCCAAAGGATGATACAATATTCAAATTCTAATAAAAAGTTGACATTCACAGTTTGAGTCTTCTCTCATTTACACTGGTCGAACTCAATTGACTAGAATGGATTTACTCTTCACTTAAATTAGCGTAAGTCAGAGGAGAATCAGAATCTTGGTCTTCAAGAATTAAATCTGATTATTGGAAGAGAGTTCTTCCATCACACTTGGAGAGATTCTCTAGAGGCAGTTGTTTCCCAACCAGTGGGCCACAACCCCCAGAGGGTCATAGAAGACAATCAGGTGGGTGGCAAAGCACTGAAAATTTTATCACAATCTAAAGCAAAGAAAATCTTGCTCTCCCACTCCCCTCAGACCCTTACCCTTCAAGGTCAAGTATTCTCCGTCAACCTCTCAAAACACACACAAATAAATTATACAGCATTATCATTGTTATAAGGGAGACATTTTTGACTTGTACTTTTATAGTAAATGTAATGTGGTTGTGAAAACGTTTGAGTTCAAACAAGGGGTCACCAACCAGTAACAGTTCAGAAACACTGCTCTGTGTGTTATATTATTGAGATGGCAGAAAGAAAACTTTAAGCTGAAAATAAGAAAATACACTCTTCTGTCATGAAAGGTAAATTATCATCTACCAGTAACTAAGTTTAGTCACAGACTAGCAAGACTTTTCATAGTACTCACCTAGATGACATTATTTTTAACTTATATTTTATAATTAGACTTGGCAGGATTTGATTGTTTTATATGAATGTTTATTTTTAAGCCTTTTTTCCTATATCTACCAATTAAAATTTTCACAGTTGCAAAAAAATATTGGGGGTCAGGCAATAATTATTTAATGACGGCAGACAATGAGTCTCAAAAAGTTAAAGCTTTATAACCATTAAAACTTGAATTGTTAACATCACATGTCAAAACATACACCGTAAATAGCCTTAAATCTAACTCTAAGAAGTTCTCAAGCAGCATTTTTCTTACTTTGACTATCTGTAAATTTTGATTATTATGGAGGGAAATACTTTTCCATTAGTTTGTATGTGAATGTTGAAATTGATGTTTATAAACATTTACCGATAAAAAGCTAATCTTTCCAAGCCTATTTATAATTCTCTCTCTATTTCTGTACAATTCCAATAAAACATTATTTTATTTAAGCCTAATGGAATTGGGTCTGCAGACTAATTTGGGCTGTAGCAGACTGACACCCCTAGAGAAGTATCAAAATACTTTGGACCCTCAAGGAAGACAGAGAGGAATAGTTAATTGCCTGAGTACGAACACAGAGCAGGCTGTCGTCTTTCTTTCCAAACAGTGCACAGCAGTGCTGAGGGGAGCCACTGCGGGTATGGAGAGAGTTGAATGGCTTACATTCTATGAGGCTATTATAGGAGAGTTCCCTCACACACTAGGCAAAACAGATGATGGCTCTCAGCAACTGATTAAAGATTTACAGACTTCAGACTTTGTTTTAACTTTTTGTGTGAAATTTAATTCTCATGAAAATGAA
This sequence comes from Caretta caretta, assembly GCF_965140235.1. Taxonomy (NCBI): domain Eukaryota; kingdom Metazoa; phylum Chordata; order Testudines; family Cheloniidae; genus Caretta; species Caretta caretta. Next base: position 50,211,410 of record NC_134215.1, on the reverse strand, counting down.
AGACTGATAGCCTTGGTTAGAGTCAGACAGAGTAAAGACAAGTGTCATGCAAGCTTATTCATACATCTTTGCCAAAGTAGCTCTATCTTGACTGGCCAAACCCATCATATTCCAGGATTGGGTCTCGGCTGAGAAGAAACTGCCTATTAAGCAGAATCATGCCAAACTCTGTGGTGTTTTTTTTGACATGGACAAGTGTCCACTAGGGAATAAGCTGAGGCCACCAAGATCATTTTATTTCTGACCTAAGATTAGAACCTAGTCCTCCAGAGACTAGTGGATTAACTCAAGGCTGTGCCCAGCCCCCTTTTTCACCTTAGAATTCTGTCCAACTTCAAGATTCAGTTATGGGCTACATTTTTAAGGCTGGAAAAAGTAGTACTTTTCACCATGTCAGTGCCTAAGTTTATTCTGCAGATGATTCAAAATGACAGAAACCAGAAATCCTTAACTGAATGTAACTACGGTTCATCATCATAAAATCTTTGCTCAGATATGTCAATATCCCACAAAGCACAGGACCCACTTTGGTGTTTTATCAGTGCAGTTAACCTACAAAGCTATTGAAGATCTTGCCTTATTTGAATTACCCATGGTCACTGTCATTTATTGCATTTTAGGCACAGCAGTTTGAAAATTTTCACTCTTTTTAGAGTACATTTTTTGCACCATGTTTTTGTTCATCCACGATGCTACAATACTACAAAAATGTCTTGACAAATTATCTACAAGATGTTCCCTTTGCTTCCCCAATTGTATCTAGAGTGGAAAACCATTCTTATTGAAGGCCTTTGTCCACTTAAACTCCTCTTGGGTTATGTAAAACTCACTAAGACACTAAAGCTGTGTTTTAATTTGCTCCATTTTAAGCCAATGAGTTCTATTACATGTGGATTATTTCTGGTTTATCAAGACTACAACACACCATATGACTTGTGAACACGTTAAAGTATTCAAGAACATCCGCAATGATTTTTATGGTTCCAATTAAAAAAAAAAAGTTTTTTTTTTAGTACCATAAGATTGTAAACAATTCGGCTATAAATAGTCAAATTGGTGTTTAAAGTCCTATGTAAAAAGAACACTATCAATATGAAATCTACGTAGTTTAAAAAAAAAAGAGCTAAAAGTAGTTTGGGGTACTATTTATTTATTTTTTTACCGAGATTTTTACTAATTACAAAAAGAGAGCAGCCATCCCATGCGGAAGGTCGCCTTGTTAGATTCTTAAAAAATACAATTCATTCCTAAAAATCAACTCAACGAGAGCACTACTAGGACCCTAATAATACCCCACTGCCAGAGGGCAAGAGGCTCCCTAGTAGTCTAAGCTGTCTGAGCGGCTCCATGTACCCCAACTCACTGCTGTCATAATCTGTATCTAAAAGTTGTCATGGAAGGTATCATATGCAAACTGGTAACACAGTGGCATTAATATTACTGTGTGATGGATATGCAAGTGATATATGAAAATAATAAATATGTACTGGAAATAGGTTATTGAAATGTGTTTGGCAGGTAGGTCTCATGCACCGTTCCCTAGACAAAGGAATGTGGTCCCATGTGCTTGAATGGTCTCCAGTGGAAAACTAAGCAAGAAGAGACAATGAAGTACATTTACATAAAAGATAAATAAAACCATCAAACTAGTGAGTGGAGGAGATTGCCACTTAACTATCCAGATGGGGGGAGGAGGGAAGAGGAGACTGCAAAAATTAACATGGCATCAGCTCCCTGGTGGACATAGCAAGCTGAGCACCCAGGAAGGCTTCCTGACTTTGAAAACACAGATAATCGCTGAGGATATAAGCAGAGAGAAAAATCCATTATGGCATCGTTCACCTGAAGAGCCAAAGAAACCAAGTGCTTTGAGCCCTGTGTTGCATCCTGGCTAAGAACTGGCCAGCCATGCTGGAAGAACAACTGTGGTGAGAAACTGCTTTGAACAAAAGGCTCTAGTTTGTTTAATTAGGTTTTAATCTTAGAAGCATATTTTTACTTTTGTTTGTAACCATTTCTATCTCCATTACTTCTACTTGGTATTACTTAAATATCTGTTCTTTGTAAATAAACTTAATCTTGTTTTATTACACATGCATCTCAGTACAGTATTTCAGACTGAAGGATAAAATCCTCAGCCAAACTAACAGGTGGGTGCTGTGTACTGTTTATTTAAAGGAGCAGCGAACTTGATAAAGTTTTGTGAGTGCTACAGTGAGAGGAGCTGAGCACTGCAGAGGAGACGGTTTTGGGTAAATTCAGGACTGGAACGGCTGTTGGTGTCACCCTGCAAGGAGTAACCAGGGTGATGGAAGCTGGGCGAGGTCACTGTGCTGTAAGTAGGCTGCTGGTGTCAGCCTCTGAACCAAAGTTACACACCACAGAAGCACTCAGGGTTACAGGGCAGGTGGTGACACAACCCCTTACTGGTCTGGGTGAACTCCCAATGCCTCACAATTATCCCAGCAGCAATGCGACTATAACAAAAAATTAATAATCAACTCCACCAACAAAACCACTGATGGGGTCTCCAACCTCTTTCCTACACCTGTCCTCCAAGCCTCCCTGTCAATTTATGTGGTTTTATAATCCCATTAATCTATTATTAAAAGTGTTGCTCTTCCCTGTTGTTGAAAGACTGATGCAGACAACAGTGGACACTGAGACTACAGTAGGGAAACAATGAAAATTATACACAGAAAGTGCTATCAAATGCACAACATAAACCACCTACAAAAATTAAAGCTTTTTTTTCTTTAAATTCTATTGGTGAAGTAATCTTAGTTGTTACCTGTAAAACAACGGGAAATTATTTTCAGACAAAATTGTGATTTTTAAGTTGACAAAGTCTTTTTAGACACTTGCTATGATACCTGATGCTTCTCTTAGCAGCAGTAACTTCAGTTGGCTCCTCTGGTAGAAATACTGTTTCAGAAGGAGCATGCTGCTTAGAGTTAACTGCTCCCTAGCTCCATTCCTTTTCCCTCACTCATGCAGTGGGTTTCCTTTGCTTTGAGTAAGGGAGAGAGTGAGGTACACTGGCTTTGCACTCCCTTCCATGGGTTAGAGGCCCTTTTGCCCCTTTATTCCACGTCTTTTCCTCTTTTGCATGCTGGCGAACAGCCAGGTACACAAGGTCCCCAGTAAACAAACATCCTCTTACACAGTTCTAAGAACTGGTATGTATGGAAAACTGATAGTAAATACTAGCTATATCGCGCCTGTCATAATTTAACACTTCAGAATAATAAAGGATGTCAGACACTATTGCTGAAATTTTCAAGGCAGTGCAGGGGATTTAGCCATACATTTTCCACTCAAGATAAATCCCCTGCACTACTATGAAAATCTCAACCTATGCTTGGAAAACATTATGAAGTAAAACTTGGCATAATTAACTTTTACAGTTATGCTTTGCTGCTTCTTCCTCAAGCTCCAGCTAATGCCAAGAAGTGTAAAATAGTAAATAAGTATCTACTAGCAAGTACCATTTCATGCCACAGAAACAATATATTTAATAACACAGTAATTGTGCTTTTTCAGTTACACAACTATTTAAATATTACAAATTTGCAAATATTAATTTAGGAAGATCATGGAAATGAAAGAATTTATCAGCAACTTTGATAAACATGACTGAACATATTCCCCACACATGCAACCAGTATTTGTGCCTGTAAATCACACAGCTAGATGTCAAAATAATCTCACAAAGGACTGGATTAAAAAAAATCAAATGCAAATTTTAAAGGTAGGTTGAGGTTCCTTTAAAAATTTGGGCTTGATTCTCATTTACACTAATGACAGGTTTCAGAGGAACAGCCGTGTTAGTCTGTATTCGCAAAAAGAAAAGGAGTACTTGTGGCACCTTAGAGACTAACCAATTTATTTGAGCATGAGCTTTCGTGAGCCACAGACGAAAGCTCATGCTCAAATAAATTGGTTAGTCTCTAAGGTGCCACAAGTACTCCTTTTCTATTTACACTAATGGCCACTTTACACCACTCTGACAATGTGAAGTGGCTTTAAAGTGAATGTAAATGACATTTAACACCATTTTACAATTTTATGGCCTTTTTGTTTTTTTTAACTTTATGTTAAATAGTTGAAACAAAGTGTTTACTCTTTGTTTCTTTTAGCATTATATTTATACCAGTGATATTACTGCTGTGTGACGTGTAATAGTTTTAAGAAAGGAGAAACTCCTCTATTGAAAAGTTCACTGGTCTTTTTTCATTTTCAAATTACAGTTGGTGTTATACTTGTACAAAAGTTTCTGTCAGTTTTGCATTAAAATTTCCACATTAAAAATGCTATTGCTGTGTCCTAGTAGGTAGATGACAATATTCAATGAAAACCGACCCTTTAATATATGCATTCCTATTTTCAACAGATGGTTTATTGTAATCCATCAATGTTATAAATTATATATGAATTTACAATAAAAACATTTTAAATCTAAATGACTTTTCTTGAGCCAATAAATGGGGAGTTTATACCCAGTGACCTAATAATATCATGCTTCAGATTGATAATTTAGAGGTATAAGGCTCTGTATCATATTGCCAATACCCAAAGTGAGTCAGACTTACACAAAAGCAGTTTAAATACATTGTTTGTGTTAATTCCTGTAAGTAATAAAACTAGATTTATGATAGAGGCACAACTAGATAGATGAACAGTGCAACTTCTTTTGGAGCCTTTTGATGCAAGATCATGGGTCTAAGGTCTTTAATTTGAAAAGATTTTCCAAATTAAGTATATTCCCTAACTATAATGAATATGCAAAGATTTTTATTCCCCAGACAGTAATGTGAAGGAAGCCAAATCATCTGTCATTTGTGTTAATTTAATTATCAGGCTACATTCAATTATCCAATATAAAATGCAAATGAAGTATATGGTTAACAGCACATACCAATTACGTTCATTATAATAATTAAATCAGACAAAGTAGAAAAGGGAATGAAAATGTAATAAAATACGAGAGGATTTTTTAATTAACAACAATATTTTAATTAGAAACTCTAATCCTATAGTAAGTAGATGATTGGCTTAATCAAAGATAGGGACATTATTTTTATTTTTATTATTATTTTGAGTGCATCTTTAGTATCATGGGACCTGTTTTCTTAAGTTAATAGACTAAATGGTGACAAATAAAGAGAACCAGTTTCACTGACCATACTTTATGCACAGCAGATGCCTAATAAAGCAATCTTACACTAGCGCATGATTACAGAATTCTTGTCCTGTAAAAATGCAAGCTGTCTAACCCTACAGTAAATAAAAGTTCACGTGCTGATACAAAACAGACAGTGCAGTTTATTCTCGACTAATGATGCTAAAGCATTTAACATATTAAAGGACTGTTTGCTTTTAAAATTTTTTTGTTTCATAACCCATTTATTTCATTCAGTGATAGCAGTGGCCCTGAAAAAAGCTTTATGAAGATTAGAACAGGATATGAAAAAACAATATTACCAATACAATAAATGTGGGCAATGTCAGAAAGTCATACTAATTTTAAAATAAACTTATCAAATATGCTCCAAACAAAAGAGAATCCCTTTATCCTGATCACTGCTTGCAGCGATCATTTGGTTGCACAGACCAAAAGTTATTTCGTTATTTAAATCAGGACTCCACTGTATTACTTTTCAAGAGACAATGTCAAGGTTGGCAGACCCAAAATATAACATACCTTACCAATAACATTCTTATTTGAAAATGTCCTCTGCTGAAAAATCTGTCCAACCTCTAAAATAGGGGCTGCCAAACTCTGAATAATAAGATCACTGCTTCTTTGTCCCACTCATCATACTGGGTTTTGTGTCTGTGCTTGTAGGCATACATGTGAATGTACACAGACACACTGTAATATACCACACTATTTGTCTGCCTTGTTCTTGTGAGTAAGCAGGTAATTGAAATTTACAAGAGATAATAAGGGACTAAGAATCTACAGAGGAAAAGACATGTTTAAACTACAAACAAACCACAACAAACATTTATTTGACTGCAGGAGCAATCAGAAGGCTGATATGAAATATCCCAGTCAATGGTCCCTTAAAATGTGCTTGATGAATATACAAACACAGTTACCAGGATATAAGGCAGAGGCGGACAAACTTTTTGGCCCAAGGGCCGCATCGGATTTTGGAACTTTTATGGAGGGCCTGTTAGGGGAGGCTGTGCCTCCCCAAACAGCCAGGTGTGACCTGCCTCCCCCTCCACCCCCCCCCCACTTCTCACCCCCTGATGCCGTCCTCCCCACCCCCAAACTCCTGCCCCATCCAACCCCCTCGTTCTCTGACAGCCCCGCACCCCAGGACCCCTGCCTCATCCACTCCCCCCTGCTCCCTGTCCTCTGACTGCCCCCCGTCGCCCCATCCAACCCCCCCTCCTTCCTGACTGCCCCCCCCGGGACTCCTGCCGCCATTCAAGCCCCTGTTCCCCGCCCTCTGACCGCCCCGACCTCTATCCACACCCTTGCCCCCTGACCACCACCCCCAAACCCCCCTGCCCCCTATCCACCCCCCCCCACTCCCTGTCCCCTTACCGCGCTGCCTGGAGCAATGGTGGCTGGCGGCGTTACAGCCGCGCCGCTTGGCTGGAGCCAGCCATGCCACTGCACAGCACAGACACTGGGTCAGGCCGGGCTCTGCAGCTGCACTGCCCCAGGAACTTGCAGCCCTGCCGCCCAGAGCACTGCGCCAGCAGCGCAGTGAGCTGAGGCTGCGGTGGAGGAGGAACAGTTGGGGAGGGGCCAGGGACTAGCCTCCCGGGCCAGAAGCTCAGGGCTGGGCAGGAGGGTCCCCTGGGCCGGATGTGGCCAGCGGGCCGTAGTCTGCCCACCTCTGATCGAAGGAATATTTGTCGTCTTCAGTGAAATCTGGGATACATGCTTTGACTTCTTGGAGCACAGAATCATAGAACTGGAACAGACCTTGAGAGGTCTTCTAGTCCCGTTCCCTGCACTCAAAGCAGGACTAAATATTATCTAGACCAGTGGTTCTCAAAGCTGGTCTGCCGCTCCTTCAGGGAAAGCCCCTAGCGCGCCGGACCAGTTTGTTTATCAGCCACGTCTGCAGGTTTGGCCGATCGCAGCTCCCACTGGCTGCGGTTCGCTGCTCCAGGCCAATGGGTGCTGCAGGAAGTGGCACGGGCCAAGTGACATGCTGGCCGCCCTTCCCACAGCCCCCATTGGCCTGGAGCGGCAAAACGCGGCCAGTGGGAGCCGCAATTGGCCGAACCTGAGGACGCGGCAGGTAAACAATCCGGTCCGGCCTGCCAGGGGCTTTCCCTGAATGAGCAGCGGGCTGGCTTTGAGAACCACTGATCTAGACCATCCCTGACAGGTGTTTGGCTAACCTGCCTTTAAATCTCCAATGACAGAGATTCCACAACCTTCCAAAGCAATTTATTCCAGTGCTTGACTACCCTGACAGTTAGAAAGTCTTTCCTAATGTCCAACCTAAACCACCCTTGCTACAATGTAAGCCCATTGCTTCTTGTCCTATCCTCAGAGGTTAATGAGAACAATTTTTGTCCCTCCTCCTTATAATAATCTTTTATGTACTTGAAAATCACTATCATCTCCCTGCTTAGTCTTCTCTTCTCCAGACTAAACAAAGCCAATTTTTTCAATCTTCTCTTATAAGGTAATGCTTTCTAGACCTTTAATCATTTTTGTTGCTCTTCTTTGGACTTTCTCCAATTTGTCCACATCTTTCCTGAAATGTGGTACCTAGAACTGGGCACAATACTCCAGCTGAAGTCTAATCAGCGCAGAGTAGAACAGAAGAATTACTTCTTGTGTCTTGCTTACAACACTCCAGCATCTTTAATGAGGCTAATGTTTACTGTTTTCGAGCATTTGTTATTTGGCTTCTGCTTCAGGAATATATTGATTTTTTTAAAACTAGCATTGCACAAATGTTAATGTAAAAACAGAAAGTTCAGGAACTTACATTATAGTGGTAATAAATGAGCCAGAAGCACTTCCTGTATCATGGAAGACATCACTTCATTACTGGGAACCACAGCACTACTAGTATATGAAAATAACAGTTGCACGCAAATCCCAGTGCCTGTTTGGTACCTGATTTTATTACTAGCTGGCCAGAGACAGTCTATGCTTAAACAGGGTAAAAGAGAAACTCAGTTATTGCCCTTATCCTCACAATACAGGCAGGTAACTTTCTGAAAAGGTGTTAAAGCCTAAAGGGTCCAACTTGAGGTAAAGAAATGCTCCTTATTTGAGCCTACATGAATGGTCCTACAGAAGGAAAGAGAAACAAGTTGACTCAGGGATCAGTTTTTTCTTTTTTTTTAGATTAGAACAGACCAGGAGGCATGACTATCTGTTTTCTCTAAGGAGCAAAATTTGACCGTTTAAAATACATGTGGATTTTAAAAAAATTAAATAACAAATTACCAGATTCTATGACATAAAAGCAAAACCTGTATCCCATCTAGTTGGAGATCTCATAAATATTACGCCACAGGCTGAAGGGTGGTTTTAAAAGGTGTGGGATCTTGGTAGTCTTCAACAAATTGTGAACAGGGTGAAAACATGTTTTTGCTTGAGAAAACTGATTTTTGAAAAAAAATTTGCAAAGCATTAAACGAAAATTGCCATTTTTATAAATGAAATGCTCACAAAATGACCCTTAATTTTGCACATCTCTAACAGAAATAAATAGTTTGAAGAAGTGACACCAAGCAGTCCACTATGTTATACTACCTCCACTGCCTGACCAGTACCGTGCTTATTTTAGCAAGGACCTAAAATTGTTTTATGTAGGTGAAGAAGTTATTATTAATCCTCAAATTTAATCCAGTTCAGAGGTAGTTCTACATTAGTGATGGCACATGACTTTAACCACAAGTGCAGATGCTGAAGATTTAGACGGACTGCAACATCACCAGCTGAGAATCATGCCCTCAGACAAACACATTTATGCACATACTTTATCTTTTGGCTACCTACTCCCCATAGCCATCTGCTAGGATGGCATTGTGCCTGCTTACAAGCTGGTGGACCTTTGCCCTAGGGCACAAAACTAAACAGCAATGGGCACTGTAGAGCACTACAACTGACATCTCTGGAAAGAGGTTCCTCTTCTGTGCTATTATTGGCACATTAACGGTGCATGTCCCTTTTCCAATGGATCACATCTGTTTATATTTGTGAGCCAAAAAAAGAATTCTTGGAGTAGAGAGAAAAGGAAGATGGAGTTCACTGGCACTTCTGTATACCAACAAGACTAGTTACACTGCAGTGGGAATCTGGAAAGCTCAGCAATACCACTCTGCTCTCAAAATGAACACATTACAAAAATACCACCTGCAGGCAGTCTGTGTGAAAGAGCAGTGTCTCCACAGGACTTTTCGATTTCTGCTTCAATGGAATCTAATCCTGATTCAAGTTCCAAAAGTTACTTAACATTAGCCCTGCAAAACACAGGACCATCCTTGGAGTCAGTTTTCTGAGGGATCAGTGCCAGGTAACTTTTGGATCCTGAATTAGGATTTGGCTTCACACGGTAGCCGGGCTGCAGCAGTTTCTCTGAAGCTGTGGCCAAAACCGCTGAAATTACATTTTTTACTGCATTGTCAGCCCTAAGATATTACAATGTTCAAATTGCAGTTGACAGCACTACCATCCTAGTTCAAAAGGTTTAAAAAAAAAACAAAAAAAAAAACTTATACCGACAAGTTGAAACATTCACTTACATCTGCTCTTCAATTTATGGAGGGGATTAAACTTCTAATTCTGAATAAAATAGTTTAACAGAAAAGGGGCAGAGCAGAAACAGACATAAAGGAGTAATAAGGCAAATGACAATGTAAAATACACTGTATAACTGAATAATATCAAAGGATGATGCAACATAATACAATTTCTATGTACACACACACAGTCAGGCCCAAGTATTCAAAACTAAAGAGCAAGGGCGAAGTTCTGCCCTGATTTACACTCTGGTATACCCCGACTCCAAATATCCTCAAAGTTTTACATCCTGATTATTTTGTAAGCAGTTCTTTCTAGTGTGTGAGTTCAGGGAGTCCATTATAGCTGTGGACTGCAGTGTCCAGGAAGTTGAAGGGGATTTCCAATGTTGTAATATCAGGTTATGTTTTGCAACTAAAACAGAATGTAAGAGTCATTCCCGCAGGAATCAGAGAGACCAGTGCACTATTAATATAATTTAGTACAAACAGTAAGGTTAAAATTAATAGCAGAATGAAGAACAAGGGATAAATTCTATTATCAGATATGCATGCACAGCTCTTATTGGCTTCCAGGAGATTTGCATTTGCATATATCTAAAGGTAGAATTTGGCCTTCTCTCTGGTACAAACGTTTATCCAACAGGAAAGGATAAAAGGAAAATATATGAACATAAAATATAACACCCTTGTGGACATGAAAAACATATTTGTCAACAGTCCTGTTTTGGCAGTGACCAGGCCTAATTATGGCTGGTCAGTGCTATGAGTATCTCAAGCACAGGAGTACCAACCATAAAAAATAAATAAATATCAAAAAGAAATGATGTCCCCCTTTGCATTCCTCATTTAGTCTTTTGTCCTAATACAAAACTTAGGCTCCTATCTTACAGATGCTTATGTATGTACATAAACTTACACACATGAGGAACCACATCAGCCTCAATGGCACTACTCACGTAATTAAGTATTTCAGAATCAGGGCCTAAACATGTGCACAATAATCCCAATCACATTTTCTGATTTCCTTACCTGATTATCTGGATGGTTGACTGTAAAATACCCAACACAAACAATGACTTCATGTAGCAGTTCTTCACAGGTATGCTGAGAACAGTACCACAGCAAAGAGCTGATAATATGACGGAATGCAAGGGAAAGTCCCTCAGCACCTACAATAGACTGACAGAAAACATGAAATCATAACCTAGCAATATATTATAGGGACTAACTGAAACAAATGAGAGGTGAAATTACAAAACACATACTCTTCAATGTTATCAGAAAGTATTCAAATAAGATTTTGGTTATACTTTTGATTGTATAATGGTTGTGGTAAAAAAATGCCAAATGAACCCCTGCCCCGCCCCCCTTAACTTTTTCAGCAACTTATCAGTAGGATGTTAATTAATAGGATAAATGCCACTGTAAATAAAACTGAATTTTAATTTTAAATGGGCAAAGAAAAATTTGGATTCTTCTCAGTTGGCATTCCGTTAGCATTAAGTAGCCAATTTCATTAAATATGGAGAACATGTTCCGGGAAAACTTAATACTAATAATAATTCTCAGTAATAAGCAAAGGAAAACAAATCATTCCCAATTTTTGCAAAAGAGCAAAATACATTTCTCATTAATATCTGTGTGTTCTGAACGGAAAAGAAAGATAAATAACAACGAATAACTTTTCAAACAAACACTTTCAAAAGTTGAAAACATCCAAAAGAAGACAACCATCAGCTGCAATTCTTTTTTGGGATACTTTCTGAAAGTAGGCAAATTGCTGTAGTGTGTCGATTCAGGAGAATTAGATTTTATCTGTGCAGCCTACAGCCTCTATTTAATAAACATGTCAAACAGACAGAGCGACAAAAGGGCAAAGGGGAAAACTGAAGCATAAGGAATGAGCATGACAGTCTACTAACTCTAATGAAACAACAGCACAGGCCTGTGGGAAAATATCTTTCATCTGAAAGTTTTTTCTTTCTTTCTGTGTGGACTATATGTACATAAATCTAAGTATGCTAGAGTTAGGTTTTACCGTAATCAAAATTCAGCCCAGAAAAATGGAATTTTTGTTTTAAAAAACCAGCAATGGATATCTTCCATCTCCATAGTTAATACCCCCAATAAGTTGTTATACTTTCAAGCTTCAAAACATAATATAGTATCTATTTGCTACTTTACATCATGTAGCAATATGTTTTTGGGTCCAGCCCTTACTTAATTAGTCATGTCATGCACACTGTGACCTAATGCTCTGTGTTTAACCTTCTCTGATAACAACAGGCCAAGGGGCACATGAGTTTGTGTATAAAAGTTAAACTAATTTTTCAAGGAAACTATGCTTCCTCTTTAGCCTGAATTAATAGTAATTCAGTATCCTGTGTATTGTTTCTCACTACCATCTTTCAATTGTTTGGACTGTCAAGTTAAATGACGTACACACCCATGAGCCAGGGGATTATCTGTGTTGATATTAATTCATACTGTGCCATACTGGACCTCTTCTTTTAATAAGAAAACTGTTCTATGGCCTTACTATTACATGATAAAATTATTCCTGAGAGCTAATAATCATCAGGCAGTACATAAACTATGATTTCTTTCTTTCCTACCTTATAGTCTGCTACAGTTCCTAAGTGTCAGGAGGGACAATAATAAGCGTTTTTAACATTAACTAAATAGTTAACATTAACAGATGGAGACAAATAGTTACTAAGAATGGAATAGTGATTCTGTCCATCAAAGCAATACTATGACCCCAATTCAGCAAAGCAGGTAAAGAAAATGCTTAATTGAACTGAAGCCCATCTCAGATTCACAGAGACAGTAATTGTTATACTGTACTTAATACAATCAGTTCTATAACACACGGCTCTACAAAGCATAAATGCACATGGTTGTGCACACAGATGCAGGATTTACATATGAAATAACTTATACTTTTTGGAAATTTGCCCCCCCCAACAGAGTGGCCTTAATTCTGCAACTGGATCTATGTGGATGAACGGGTCTTCCTGCACAGAACTAGTTGTTAGATTAGGGCTATTAGTTGTACTAAAACTAAAAATCAAGAAGTGGGAGTTGAGGGTGGATTATTCTGCATTCTTCACTCAGGCAAAACTCCTGCTGATTTCAGCACAGTGCAGACAGGAGCCTCCATGATGCACGATATGATTGGACAAATGTATCCATTATACATAAAAACTTCATTTGATATACTGCATGAGATTCATTGTTAGCAAAGCAGTTTTACAAAGCAATGTTATTTGCAATTTCACCTCACATTAATAAAAACTTTTACTCATTCATTTCTGGAATATTTTAATATTATTTTTTTCTTAAAGTGGAAAAGTTGTTAATTTGCATTATGGACTAATTGCCAGACAAATTTCTTCTTCCTTTTTTTAATGAAACCAATCTGAGATAGTTTTCCTACAAAAATGGTCTATTTTTGGGGCTTGAATAAGTCAAAAATGGGCAACACATGTATTTTATTTTACAAAATTAAAATTTCAAGAGAGATTTTGTCCCCACCTGCAAAACTAAAATGTTTTTTTCCTAAGGAATTTTAAAAGATAGTATTTTTCTAGCTGAGTTGTACCATCTTAAATTCAAGTACGTGGCAAGTCACACTTAAACACAGTGTGATCTAGAGATGCAGCCATCAACTCAAGGCACCTAAGCAGCTCACAGTATCATACAAATAAGCCATTTCCCATTCCAAAAACAAAAAAAAAATAGCTGTTTGTGGACCTTGACACATAAGGTTTGCAAGCTCGTAACACAGGCGATTAGATTTGATATATAACATACTGGTCACCCTCAAAATCAGTGGACCAAAATGGTAATGTTGTATATTCAGTTTAGTGTGTGTCTTCTGTATGTCTGCCTTATAATAAAAAAAATAGATTGCATTTATTATTTCCCATAGTTAGACAATGGAAATAACATTAACAAATAGCAATTCGATGCATGCAGAAATAAGAACAAAGAGTACTTACTTCCTTTGTGACTCTTCCTCAAGTTAATTTTAAATACAATTATATGTGTTTAGCTAAATTAAAAGAAAATGTACACAACAATATATAAGCGAAAACAACAAGGAGTCCCTGTGGCACCTTAGAGACTAACCAATGTATTTGGGCATAAGCTTTCGTATGTTCTAATTTTAATCATAAGTTAAAAAAGCAAAAATTGTTACCTGAAAAGCTGGCAAATCAAGAACTGCAAAGCTACTGAAGAAACGTAAACTCTGAATAGCAACCTGGATTGTGTTCTCTGTATAACTCTCTTTAGGACTTGCCATGTTTGGGTCTGAGATTGTGCCATGGAAAAGAATACAGTACAGCATATGCAAGACTCCAACTAGATCTGTAGTTTGAAGGACTGCAGTTAGTCCTGTGGGATCCTGATGTGTATTGTCAAATATGGTCCAGGACCTGCCAAAGAAACATTAAACTGTCTAAAACAAACCTACCACGAGAGCTAACATTTTTAATATGTCAAATGGAAGAAAACAAGTAAACAGTTAAATATGAAAAAATCTGATGTCTATATGATGTCAGGAAACCGTAGTATTTCCACAAAATGTTTGACAATATACCCTCATTTATATATAAAGTCTCTCTAGATAATTATACAGCTATCTTTAAGTATCTTTCTCCAAAGATATTGATCTCTGATTCCACTCCTAGGTTCCTACCAGTGTGATACCCGACAGGAACTCCATAACTTGAAAGTTATGACCACTTGAATCATAGTAGCTCCTTGCACATCTCTCATACATATATTTAGCTAACACCCCTATGCTCAAGGTCAGTTTCTTTATGACAATAGCTGGCAGAGGTGGAGGAGCTCCTTTGGGACCCTCACCACCATAACTGACAAAGAGACGGTGGCTGGAACAAATTGATATATTAAATAGCAACAAGATACCAGGATCAGATGATATTCATCTGAGAGTTCTGAAGGAATTTAAGAATGAAATGGGTGACCTGCAAACAAAAATATGCAGCCTCTTATTAAAATCAGCTACTATATTAGAAGACTGCAGGGTAGCAAAACCTAAGGAAAAAGGACAAACTAGTACAATTTGTGTAAAGGAAAACCATGCTTCTTCAATCTACCAGAATTTCTTGTGGATGCAAAAAATCTATGGTTAAAAGAAAATTGACAGTTTTAATTAATCTGAACTTTTAAACAAGCCTTTGACATCGCCCCTCATAAGAGTCTACTGAGGAAACTAAGTAGTCTTGGGGTGAAAGTTCTGCAATGACAAAGAGACAGAAAACAGAGAGTAGGAGTAAATGGTCGATTTTCAACAGGGCAAATGGTTAACAGTGAGTTTTCTCATTGATCTATATCAGAACTGGTGTTGTTTCACATACATAATAATGTGGAAAAGAGGGTGTAACAGTGAAGTGATAAAATCTGCAGGTGAAACAAATGTATTTAGGACAGTCATTATTAGAGAAGACTATGAAAACTCCAGAAGAGACCTAATGGACAGCAGGATGGTGGATGCGATTAAACACTGACAAATATAAGGTAATGCACATTGGAAGAGATTATTTGAACTACTTATACATGCTGCAGGGTTCTAAATTTAACCCCTAAGGAAAAGTACTGAGCCTTGCACTGAGAGAGCTCAGTGAAAACCTCTGTTTAATGTGCAGTGGCAGTCAAAACAACAATCCAATCCTAGGATGTAATAAAAAATAGTATTAACATATTATGTCATTACAAAAATTAATAGCAGTTCTTCACCTCGGATACTGTGGTCAGTTCTGGTCACCCAATCAAAAAATAAAAAGGATCAAATAGGGGGGTACATAGATGGGGATCTAAAATGATAGACACATGGGAGACTTCCACACTAAAAGAGATTGAAAAGATTAGTAAATTTACACATAATAGAGGACATACAAGAGATATATAAAACAATGAATGGTAGAGAAAAGGTAAATTGTGTAAGGGTACACTTATTTACCCTTTCTCATAATAAAACAAAAATGAAAATGAAAGTCAAGAAATTTCAATTAAAATGTATAAAAGGAAATACATTTTGATTCAACAAATAGTCAACCCATGGAACTCACTGTCACAAGAAATACAAGACCTCAGAAGGATTAAAAAAGGATTAGTTATTTATATGGATAACAACGTACTCACTGTCAGGAACTTCCCTCTGGACAGATTATTTCCTAATTGTCCATTAAGGGGATTCTAGAACCTTAATTAGAAGCATCTGGTACTGGTCACTGTCAAACACAGGATACCAGATTACATGAACCAGTGGTCTGATTTGGTATTGTGATTCCTTTGTCTTTAGGAGACTGCCAACAGGAGTGTCAGATAATAACATCTAAGATTAGTTTTTGTGATGTGGACATTTATCTACTAAGAAGTGGATTGAAACCACCACCTGATTTCATATGTGCCTCTGAACAACTGCCAGGCTTTCGGTCACCACCATCTTGTGCTGGTGCTTAACTGTTTACTAGTGAAGAACCAAAGTGAATAAGAAAGCACCAGGTTACAGATGGATATCCCTATATCAATGGGGGTTTGTGTTTATAATAGAAAATTATTGTTCCTTGGGTAGAAAAGGTGAATCCAAATTGGTAACAAATGCCCCCGCCTTCACTTTTGGGATTTTTCAACATACTTGTATAACTTTACTTGTGAAATCAACTCCTATATGTTGTACCTTTACTGCTCTTTCTTTTGTGGGATCTCGAAGCACATTAGAGTGTGAAATAAGGAGCTTATTAACAGAACTGTATTTAATCTTATTAGATGGATTTCACCTGATACTCATTTTTCTAATAAACATACCTCAAGATGTGGATGTAATTAAAAGCACAAACTCAAGACAACATAATAAAGCAGAGCTTGTAGCTGAAGAAAATGTAGGTCAATTTTTGTATTATTAAGCAGAAATAAATCATGGTGAGTTCTTAAAATTCTCTGGCAAAGACAATTTGTCATTATTGCTGGAAAACATATAGGGTATGATTATGGTTTTATAAGTAGGACTGTTTGTTTTGGTAATTTGTTATGTCAACTTAAAAGGATGCTAATTAAGATTTTAAGAATATGTATTTAACATACCTGATTAATCCATCTTAGTTATTATATATTACTTTTATATTTACCCTTCTATGACTGATTAATACACATTAAACTATTGAAAACAAACAAACAACACTTAGCCAGGGTCCCAAACATAAAGAAACAGCGCCATTGCAGTTATTTCCCTATAGAGTTCATTATACATTTGTTTCTGGGGAGCAAGTAGATTAGCTAATGCTATTTTTACTTTTATTTAGTCAGTCCTGGTGAGATTTTCTTAGAATATGTAAGGTGCAAACAGAGAGAGAGAGAAAGAGAAAGCAACTGAGCTGCAGTAAGTGGTATATACCCAGCTATAACCATCAGCTTTACAGGTAAGTTAAAATTAGGATGTACTAACTTTGATAATGTCCCTTTAAGCATACCCACAATAGAATGCATATTCCACATAGCTGTAGTATAGGTCAGTGCTTTAATATATTGGATATAGTATATATTACATAGCTATAATACAGTATATTGGAAATGGATCTTTTGAATAAGAAATGGGTTTTAGTTTCTAGTAGTTTGTTACTTTGCCTTGGCATATAGTTTTGTACATTTTACGTGGCAACGCTAGGCTTGGGTGGACAGCAGAAGTCAGGTGCAGAGATAGTGAGTGATGATAGATTATATGGCTGAGGGGTGGGCGGAACTAGTTGGTTCCCCTGCATGTTCATTTCCAGATATTCTATCTAATGTCTGAGTTATTTTTAAAGATGTAAAATTTGTGTGTAGAAAGTATAATGTCTGATGCTAGCTGGACTCTACTGAAACACATTGTTTTAGTGATAATTTTGGGCTGTGAACAAGCACTAAAGGTTTAAATCAGATAGGTGTGGGAGGTCCATTGGAGGGATCTCTTCTACCAGATCTTATGATGCGCATCAAAGTGGAGCTCCTCTCCACTTTGCATACTTGAGCAAGTCCAAAGGCGATGAGTGAGTGGGCAGTTATACCTGGGTGAGATACGGGGGAGTGGACAGTGAAAGGGAATGGTGGGGGAGGTTTTTTTTTTTCCATGTTCAAAATTTCAGGTGATTAAAATCTAGAAAATGTTGTGTGTTTTAAAATTTAACATGGATAAAAGACACTGACCCAGATTCTCCATTTAAAACAGCATAAAATGAATGCAAAGTGGGTGTAAATTGTTACTGTGACGTTGTACCCCATAATGCTTTATGGAAATATGCTTCTGAAAGTAAATATGACATAACTGGAATATGTTTTATTCTAGATATGCCATGTAACATCTTTGCAAACGTTATGATCTACTGGATATATTCATCCTATTTGTATGCAGGTATCATTTTTGTATTCGAAGTTATGAATATTGGCTATGTACTTGTTTAATTTTAAGTAGCCTCAGTGAAGTTGGAAGACTATTCTCAGTAAGTGCCCAATCAAGAAACACTTAAGCTAACAATGAACTTGGAGATGCCAATCCACATCTGAGCTTTCCTGGGAATGTGGCCTGGCTGGTAAGGGACTGAGTCATGCATGGACATGTGACTTGCCCATGTGACTCTAAAACTCCATCTTGGAGCTGGATTCTGGATAGGAGAGAGGAGGGGGTCTCCACCCACAAGAGAAAGTCTATTTAAGCCTCTGGGAGACCCCTCCATTTTGACTGCAGCTAGCTCAAGAGATAGCCTCTCCACCCCCAAAGGATACCTGAAAGAAACTGGAACAAAGGACAGTAACCACAGGGGTGTGAGTGATTGCTGGACCCAGACTAGAAGGAGGCTAATCTGTAAAAGAAGTTTACTGGAACATCTCTGAGGGTGAGAATTCATCTGTAATCATTTTCTTACTGTATTAGGTTTAGACTGGCATGTTTTATTTTATTTTGCTTGGTAATTCACTTTGTTCTGTATGTTATTACTTGGGACCACTTAAATTCTACTTTTTGTATTTAATAAAATCACTTTTTACTTTTTAATTAACCCCAAGTATGTATTAATACCCGGGGGGGGTGTGTGTGTGTGTGGGGAACAGCCATGCATACCTCTCTATCAGTATTATAGATGGTGAACAATTTATGAGTTTATCCTGTATAAGCTTCAGACAGGGTAAAATGGATTTATTTGGGGTTTGGACCCCATTGGGAGGCGTGCATCTGAGTGCTGGAGACAGGAGCACTTCTTAAACTGTTTTCAGTTAAGCCTGCAGTTTGTGGGATGTAGTTCAAACCTGGGTCTGTGTTTGTAGCAGGCTAGCGTGTCTGACACAACCAGGCAGGGGTCTGAAGTCCCAAGCTGCCAGGGAAAATGGGCTGAGAGGTAGTCCCAGCACATCAATTGGCAGTTCCCAAGGGGCTTTCTGTGATCCAACCCATCACAGTTACCCTTCTGATTTAGTAGCATTTTGCATCTATGTTGCCCTGGTGTAAATAAAAAGACAAAGTGTAGGTCAACAGAGGATCTGGCCCCATCCCTTACTCTTATTCTTTCTGTGTGCCCCCCTCATTCCATGTGTTTCCTTCTCATGTCCCTGCACCCACCCTACACATTTCCTCCATTTCCCTTCACCTCCTTCCATTCCTAGTCCCCTGAATCTCTCCTTTATTCCCATTTGCATGGCCTGGACAGTATACCTCCTCTCCCAGTGCCATACATCTCCTCCTCACTCCTCCCCAAAATAATTCATTCAAGATCAAACAGCATGGTTCCATGACAACAAGTCAGTTTCCTGCCAATTCATGTCCCTCCCTGTCCACTACCCCCTTCTCCACACTTCCTGCCCCCTTCACATTTTCCGCATCTATGCCTCAATCAGTACCTTTTGAGCATTCATTTATAAACCTTTTAAAATAATTTTAAACATTACTCTGTAGACACATTCAAACAGCTCTGTATGAGTGTATCACAGGCTATACCTGTAAATAAGAGGAAAGGTGGGGGGAAAAACAAGAAAATAAAAACTGTAGCCTATCATTAAGAAAACATGGACTTTGTTTAACCAGGGATGCAACTGTGGGCTGAGCCTTCAGTAGATGCACCATACAGAGGCATAGCCTGGAGAGAAAAAAGGCAAAGATGACCACCCTGATTATCAGTTGGTCAGGGACCAACATGGACCACAGATACGGCAACCTCTCTTGTGCAGTTGATGGGTTGCTCTGCAACCCAAATCTCTGTAGCGCTCTCCGCTATGCCCTGCCCCTGGCAGGACCCCTATAGTGAGGCTTGGAAGGGGCCTGTGCAGGGCCGTTCTTAGCTGTCTTACACAGCGCTTAAATCAGGGAAATTCTCTCCCAGCCAGGGGTAAGAGGTTGTGAGGGGGTTTTACAACCTCTGTATGTTGCCATAACAACATACTGGGGCTGCAGTGGGAGGCAGAACCCCTCTCTAGAATATACATTTCCTTTTTTAATTATTTGTAGCAGGGTGGATTTGATTTAAACCAAATCGATTTAAATCATGATTTAAACCACTAGTCAGGAAGACTCAATTTAATCATGGATTTCTACAAAAAGTGCATTCTTGTTGGTTGTTATACTCTTAATACATATTTTTCACAAATCAGAGATAGATGTAGGTTTCATTTTTAGAAGGTACACATTATTCATTTTTAAAATGATTTATTTTGAAACCTTTTCAGATTAGTTTTATAGCTATATCAGAAAATGAATGACTGGTTATTTCATTTACTAAAGGTAACTCAAGCAGCTATTTATGAAGTCATTGGGAGGTGAACTATCTCCAATTCAACAGGTTAATCACTAATATTTGGAGGATTTTCTTGCCAAGCTGTATTAGGAGGATAACATCAGCAGACAGACATTTAAATTGTTTTATTTAACTAAAACAACAACGTATGTATTCTGGATTTCTCTCTTCAACAGCAAACATAGAATATTTTAACAAAACAGGCATATGAATTTTTGAATTTAGTTAAACATTCAAGTTTTTAAAAATCAGGTTTGTTTTTGTTAAAACTGTTTTTAACTAAAATAGTTAAATGAAATATATTTTTTTAAAAAAAACCCAAAATTAAATAGACTATGTCAGCCAGGTCAACACAAGAAACTTAAAATATTGGCTTCTGCAGCTAACTCAGTCATCTTCACCTTCATTTTTCTGTTTGTTTTTAATCTGGAAAAGACAAAACAAATTTTCCTGCTTTTTCAGGTCCCAAAGGATTTCTCAATTTGGAATGAATTAGTCCAAAGGAAGAAAATAGTCTTTCTACACTGGCAGAAGAAGCTACTGCTGTTAAAAGTGAGATTACCACTTCAATTGTCTCTGAATCCAAGTGCTTAAGTGATTTCCACCAGTTCACTGGTGTAACTTTCTTTAAAACATCATCAGCAAACAGATATTTCTTGACTGGTTCACCCTTAGCTCTGAAGTTTATTATAGTCGGCATTATGGAGGGATGATTGCTGGATGTCCATGTCATAGCCAACTCCTCTTCTTCAGCAGTTAAGGTTTGACCCTGGTACTGAGTATTGTGACTATTTGGAAGAAAATGAGCTGGAGATAGTGCTTATCCCATTCGTTTTTTTAATGCTTGTAATTTAAGTCTGTCATTGCATATTTCTCTTTTTAAGATCTCACTCTGTTCCTTCAAAATTTCAACAGCGTCAGCAATAAAACAGCTATTTCCCTGCATTTTGTTCAAGGCTACAGAAATAGGCTTAAGGATACTCAGTATGTGTTCAACATTTCCCTTAAGCCCAATTTTGAGAACTTTGGCTGTGACAGTGACATCTATTTTTTCACAATTTTGTTCACAAATTGTCATCAGATATAGTGCTCAAAACAGTCCACCACTGAGTTCCATCGCACATCTTGTGGGAGAGTTAGCTTGGTTCCTCCCACTTTTTTCAGAGCAGTTGCTGCAAAGTGGTTGTTACAGCAGTATTTTTCAATTTCAACAACATTAGCCTTTACTTCTGGAATACTGAAGTCTTTGGCTAGGAGGTGCATCAAATGAGCACTGCAACCATATGTTATTAGCTTGGGACTCTCTTCACTCTTTTCTAAATAACTTCTCATCTTGGATACATTTTTAGCATTGTCTGTGACTAAGCTGCATACTATATATTTGAATTCTTTTTCACCGTTTTTTGTTTTACTGCTACTTCTTGTAAGTATTCTGCTGTGTGTTCGTTTCCTGATGTATCAATAGTTTCTGTAAGGAAGACATTCCCTTCTTCTGTTGTCACACAAGCACATACAACAGGATCATTGTGGACATTGCCATCAAGACTCAGGTTAACAATTTTACCCTCTAGAGCTTTTGCACACTGCTCAATTCTCTTTCACACACTTTATCCAGCAATTTGCCTGTGACATCTGCTCTGTTAGGTGGACTATATCCTGGTCTTAATGACTGAATCATGTTAATGAAGTGTGGGTTCTCAATCATATGGAAAGGAGAGTTTGTTGCGTAAACAAACCAGGCAATTTTTTCATCAATTACCTCTTTTTGTAATCTGCTGGTTCTTATCACAAATTTATCTATGGTTGTTTCTGGATGATGGAGATTTTTTTTTCTTTTTGCTACAGGTGATATATTGTGGCTATGTGACATACATGATGTGACTGAAACACTATCATTGGCAGATAACTCTGAAACTATAGAAAATGATGGTGATCTTGAAGGTGGATAGTCTTCAGAATCCTATATGTTGAGGATGGATTCTCCTAAACAAAACAAGTCAATGCAGTTATTTAATTATTATTACCATACTGCTCATTTAGTATTACTCATTGCATTCACTGACACTCAGAACTACTTTAAAGGTGAAATTGTAAAAGAAAGATCTGCCTATTTCAGTTATTTATTTTTTTATCACAACTGCATTTAAAATGGCAGTACCATAGAGTAACAACTATACTTTTTGCTCAAACATGAGAATTCAAGAATAGTCCAGAAGGAAAAGAGGCAGTCCTTAAGAAAGAAGTATGAAATAAAAAAGTTTACCAACCTGAAGATCCTGCATGTTCAGACATGTTCCTTTCATCATCTTCAACACAGCTTCCTCCCGAGAAGGAACATTTCTCATGATGTTGTCTCATTCAGGCAACCATACCTTCCATTTCTTTGTTGCACTGTTTGCATTTTGCATACATGCCTGTCTTACCCATAGGTAGAGGAACGTCATTAAAATAGTCCCAAACTGGGTCTCTTTTACAGCCTGCAGCCATTATAGGTTTTCCCTTCTAGTGAGAGAATGGTATGGTAGATCTCAAATCAATGAAGGCTACACTCAGAAAGACCGCAAGACTTCTGGAATATGGCTGCTCAAACAGTTTCACTTTTGTTTCTACTCCCTGTCCTGCCCTTCTCACATTTACTTCCAGATTTCTTCTCTTTGTCCAGATCTATTCCACCCTCAACAATCTTCTGTTCACTGAACTTTTTGAAACTTTGCACTTTTAGAGAGATGTAAGGGATTGACTCTGCGTACACAAATTTGCAGAGGGACAATAGGGTTGAGGTCTGTTATTTCTCACCTCTCTATATTATTTATTTATTTAAAAATGTTTTTGCTGTTAAGAAGCATGTTATCTCTGGAGACTCAAATCCACAGTTTGAGAACTGCAAAACTAAGCATTTCTGATGGTTGTCTTCTAGACTGAACACTGAGTCCCATTGGTAAAATAGATTAACTTAATAATCTATACAGAAGCCCCTGGAACTCCATAAAATTGGGTTCCTAATCTATGAACTATTGGAACTCATTTAAAAAACTTTTTTTAAACATTACATGAATATATTGTCTCATGCTATAGAATTAGAATTTATAATCCCTATTCCATGATGAGATATCTTTGAGCTAAAATGTATCGTAATTAAAACTCTCTTTAGATAGGTTTTTTCCTCAAAAAGCATTTTATCAAAAAATTCCGATTTAAATAAAAAAAATCAGATTTTTTTTTTATTTTTTAAAAAGAAATCATTGATTTTTATCCACCGTGATTTGTAGCATGGGCTAAGATGTGGCATGTGAAATTTCAGGGGGATTGCTTAGGGTGTACAGACTCTGAACATTAGGTTTATAATGGAAAGAAAACTTTCATTGTAATACGATCATACTATACATGGAGCAGGTACTGCTGATCAACAATAGCAGGTAGTTTTACACCAACAGGCTGATGACTCTCGAGAGTTATTCCAGCAGATTCTGGCCTTACGATAGGCTGACCTCGGAAAGTTCAGCATGATACAAAAGCCAAAACTTTGTCTCTGTGGCTAGCACTTGTGCTGTGAAACCCGTGAGAAAGATTTCATACAGGAGTTCATGCAAATGAGCTGGCTACCTCCTGCACTCTGCTAGTTCCAATTCTCAGGATTGTCTCTCTCCAATGGGAGCTGTGCAGTCTGTAGGAGTCACTAGACCTTAGCTTTGGAATGACTTCCCAGTGTGACCTTCAGTAGAGAGATGGACTGGTTCTGCCTTCCAGGTAATCTTAGGGTCGGATGACCTTTTTCTTCATTGCCCTGGCTGACCTCTGAAACTGCCAAACAGGGAGTCTTGCTTAGTGCTTTTAATCCTTAAATATCATTTCTTAGTTGACTGAAGTCGAGTCGGCCAGGGAAGGAAATGTTACTCATCCTGTGCAGTAACTGTAGTTCTTCGGGATGTGTCCCCCTATAGGTGCACCACTTGAGGTGCATACATGTCTCTTGAGCCCTTAATTGGAGATTTCTAGCTATCAGTGCTCATTTGGCCTGTGCACGCACCCTATGCCTTCTCGCGGCAGACATATAGGCGTTCGTGGGCGAACTGCCCTTTGTTTCTTCTCTACTCAGTCATTTCCTAGGGAACAACTGAAGTAGAGGATAAGGAGGGCAGGTGGTAGAGCACCCATCTCAAAGAACTACAGTTACTGCACAGGATAACATTTCTTCCTTCTTCGAGTAGTGTCTTTATAGGTACTCCACTTCAGGTGACTCCCAAGCAGTATTCCTAGGAGGAGGAGGGAGCTTCAGAACAAGATCCACAGCTGAAGATGGCTCTGCTGTACTAAGTACTGCATCAGATCTAATGGCACAGAGCAGGGAGTAATGCTTTGAAAATGTATGGACGGAAGACCAGATAGTAGCTCTACATATCTCAGATACTTGGCCATTCTTCAAAAATGCAGCACATGCCACTTGTGATCTGGTTGAATGCATGTTGAAATTGATAAAGTTATATTTGGCAAGGACTGCATGATAGTTTGCAATCTCAACCTGCAGGGTTGTGGATGCCTAATGCTTTTGTCCAAAGAGATCCAGTCGCTTTTGGTCCTTGTCATGGGGGTAGTTCTCAAAAAGTGCTGCTTATACCGTTCATTCAGAGCCATCCACCACAAGGGAGTTAGGAGAGGGAGGGGAAAATAAAAAGTCAGAGTCCATATGGGGCACGTAGTACTTCTTGTCTGCCCTTTTGCGCATTGGTGGAATAGTGGCCGGTGTGTGCCATACTGTCTTAAGTGGATCTGGAGAGCCTCATTAATAGGCAGCGCCACTCTGGAGAGTGTTGCTGACTGCAAAATATCTGGTGGCCTGTGCTGATGATCTTTGACCTCCTCCAGAGGGATCTGTAGAGTGTTAGCCACCCTTCTAATGAGGTCCTGGAATTGTCTGTACTCGTCGGTGACAGAAGGAGTGGGAGGCATGACTGCCAATGATGATGAAATGGGAGTTTCAGGGGTGAATTCCTCATCTGATCTAGCCTCCAGCTCCTCAAACATCTCCTCCTGCTGTGAAAGAATAGAGGGAGGATGCGAAACCCCAGTCTCCCTAAAGTGATGGTACCGGTGGTCTGCTGAATTCCTGCTTTTAGGTTGCCCAGGGGTCCCAATATGGCCACTTTGTGGGGGGAGGGGTCTATAAGGGAGCAGGGGTGCATACAGAGTTGGTCCTTGACAAGCCTCGAAGTTCTCCCTGCGCGAAAGATTCCGAAAGGGGTATGTAGGAGAACCCCTAACAGAAATTGAGGAAAGTGACAGGGAGCCCTCTTCTTCTTTTTCCACATCCTCCCATTGTAGTTGGAGGGGCAGTCAATGAGAATGTAAGAGAGTCCTGTGCCACAGAGTGGCCACTTAGAGACCGAGGTCTCAGTACCATGAACTGCTCTGTACCTGACAGCAAGGGGGACTCTGGTTCATCCAAGATAGAGCAATCCTTGAGTATCTGAACTCCTGCAGTACAAGAAAGAACCCTGGTACACACACTGTAGCTGAGGTTGCCAGGACTGGAACAAATGGTACCAGTACCGACGAGCGTACCGCAGGCTTTGTCAAGCGCCAATGCTTTCTCTGTACTGAGGGTACCACTTGTACAGACATCCCCGGCTGAGCTGCTTGCATCAGTACCGATGGTTGGGTTCATGGTTGACCGAGATGCTTCAGTGCTGATGACGGGGCCGAGCTCGATGGTACCTTGTGTTTACTCTCCTTACTAGCAGAGGGCATGGGCATCCTATTGGAGTTGTGCTTCCTCTCCTTGGAGCTTCGGGTCTTTATGGGCCTGCTGGTACTGGAGGAAGAGTCTGTGGCCTCAACGGTGCCCTGGAAGACTAGGGATGTAAATATTGTTTAAAAAGTTAACCATTTAAAGGATTAAAATATGTCGTTAAATTAAGCGGTTGGGGCCAATCCTGCCAGCTGGCGCGGCTGGGGTGCCTCATGCCAGGGCTGGCACAGGGCTGCTGGGGCCAGCCTGCCCACGGTTAACCGTTAAGACTAATGCTTACCGGTTTATCTTTTACATCCCTATCGGAGACCAAGAACCTTGATGGGGACCTGGTCTTTTTTGGAGCTGGCTCCTTAGATATAGTCTGTGTTCCTCTTTTCGGTAGTCTTCCTAGAGTGCTCCAAAGGCTTTCCTTTCTTAGGAGAAGCATACCCTGAGGTTGATGGGCTGCTAGATCTGTCAGGGATAGATGTGGGGCGAGTGTCATCTCCTGACCTGGCTCAGAGGGTGTTTGCAGGTTCCATAGCCAACAGTTTGAGCTTTAATTCCCTGTTCTTCTGAGCCCTGGACTTAAGGGTTAAACAAAAGATGCACTCTAGGAGATGCGGGACTCACTCCCCCAGGCAATGGACTCACTTGGAGTGTCTGTGGTTCACTGCTATAGCCTCCTGGCAAGAGAGGCAATGTTTGAAGCCTGGCAAGCCAGACATAGCCTGTCAGGAGGATAAGTCTCCCAAAGCAAAAGAGAGGGAAATCAGTCCTTCCATCTAAACTAACAACTACACTAACACTAACAACAACCCTAACTAACTAACTTTGATAGAAAAAGGGGATAAAGCGAAAGACTAAGAATGCTCTAGGTGAACATACTGGTGTTTCATCTTGGGCCAAGGCGGTAGAGAAGGAACAGAAAGTGGTTTGCCTGGGCACCCCTATATAACCTTGGTGTCCACCACAAGGAGGCATACAGCGCACATGAGGCTGATCAGACACTGCTAGCTAGAAATCTCTGATCACTGGCTCAAGAGGTGCATGTGCACCTGAAGTGGAGCATCCATAGGGATACTACTCAAAGAAGAACCTGCTCCCACATTAGCATATCAGGGGACTCACCCAGCATACTCAGTAAGGCCTTCAATGTCATTCCCTTAAGTCTGTTTATTATAGAGCAAGAAGTCTAAGCTTCTACTGTTGTGAAGGGGGCTAAATGTAAAATTCTTAATGCAGCATTTAGCAGCTGTTAGAGAGGTACTTCCCCTTGGAACTGAAATTTGCGCCTGCAGCTGTACAGATAAAGTATTCCTAAAGCTTATTTTCTATTGGATCAAGTTCTAAGATGGAGAATAACGTAGTTGCTGACCTCACATGGGAAATTTCTGCCAATATCAACAGTTATTTTCCAGTTCACAGCTGTTTTGTAGCAGTGATAATTTTGGAATTCTGGGAGTGTATTCAAAAGAATATGTCTGTGTGCAGTATATCATTGCACAATTTAACTTGCAAGCTATTTTTAAATAAATGCCCCGTTTCTTAAGTCTTAATCTCCCCACTCCTCCAGAGTCATAAAGGATCCCATCACAGAAGAATTAGTGTACTTCTCTAGTGGAGGAAATGTTAGGAACTAGAGCGGGGGGGGGGGTAAATCTTATACACCAGTGGTTCTCAAAGCCAGTCTGCCGCTTGTTCAGGGAAAGCCCCTGGCACACGGGACCGGTTTGTTCACCTGCCGCGTAGGCAGATTCAGCCGATCGCGGCTCCCACTGGCCGCGGTTCGCCACTCCAGGCCAATGGGAGCTGCTGGAAGTGGCGGCCAGTACTGCGCCACTTCCCGCAGCCCCCATTGGCCTGGAGCTACGAACCACGGCTAGTGGGAGCCGCAATCGGCCGAACCTGCGGACGCGGCAGATAAACAAACCAGTCCGGTGCGCCAGGGGCTTTCCCTAAACAAGCGGCGGACCGGCTTTGAGAACCACTGTTCTACACTACAGAAATACAAGGTCTGCGTGGGCTCTTCAGGTGGCTGAGAGAAATCATGCTGTAGGTGCTGGGCAGGGACACAGCCTGTGGATCCACTGCTTGTAAGATTCTCTATTCCTTGGGAGTAAAGGGAAAGGGGAAGCAGAGGGAGATGCAAGGGCCATCAATGTTATTCCAGCCCTTAAGTTGGAATAGTGGCTTCAAATCGGCTCTACTCCTGCTCCCTGGCCTCCAAGGAGTTCTCTCCCACTTGGAATTCCCTAATGTACAGCTGAATTACTTGTTCTGGCAACTGGAGGCAGGATTTAGGCTGCAGGTACAACTTGATAGATGATCTTTTAGGTATTTAAATTTGCATGATGATTGCTCAGAAGAACCACTGATGCTCAGTTGATCAGATCATACGTGTCAAGAATAATTTTCTCTGAAACTGCTGTAAGAGAACAAAGCTTATTTTAATACTCTTCTATTTAAACTTGGAGAGTGGTCAGTTTAGATGAGCTATTACCAGCAGGAGAGTGAGTTTGTGTGTGTATGGGGGTGAGGGGGATGTGAGAAAACCTGGATTTATGCAGGAAATAGCTCGACTTGATTATGTAAAGAGTTGTCACTTTGGATGGGCTAGCACCAGCAGGAGAGTGAATTTGTGTGGGGGGGTGGAGGGTGAGAAAACCTGGATTTGTGCTGGAAATGGCCCACCTGATGATCACTTTAGATAAGCTATTACCAGCAGGACAGTGGGGTGGGAGGAGGTATTGTTTCATATTCTCTGTGTATATATAAAGTCTGCTGCAGTTTCCACGGTATGCATCTGATGAAGTGAGCTGTAGCTCACGAAAGCTCATGCTCAAATACATTGGTTAGTCTCTAAGGTGCCACAAGTACTCCTTTTCTTTTTGCGAATACAGACTAACACGGCTGTTACTCTGAAACATCCCATGACTGATGTTACTGAAAATAAGCCTAAATTACGAAATATTTTTCCTTTGCCACCAGGATATTAGTGCCCTAGTCATTCTCATAGATAGCTCACCTATCTTGTGTAAAGTACACACAAAGCTGCACAATCACCTCATAAAATCTTTGAAAGGAAACAACTAGCTCTTCAGAAGAAATGCAGTAAAAACAAAAAGAAGAAAACTTTGTCAATTTACCTACAGGTACCATCTGTGGTGTTACACAAACTCCTTTTCGCTATTGTTAATCGGCACTCAGCTACTTCCATTAGAGGCATAAGAGTTAGAGGTCACTCACTTGCAGAGACTCGACTAGAGACTAATGTGTCTGAGTTTATTGTACAGGTTCAAAAACGGGGTCTGTGTTTGTTTAACACTGACTGCCTTTAATAACCAACTGGGAGTCCTAAGAATCCACTAAAGAAATCATGCCATAAACCAAACTGCACCAGAGTTTCAAAAAGCTACTACTGTTGAATTCTTTCAAAATGTAATGCACCATATTGAAAGCCTTACCAACAGGCAAGTTAAATAAGGCCAATCAATCAATCAATCAATAAATAAGCTGATTTGTTGCCACCTACCTGCTATAAAAAAATGAAACAAACATTTCAGTCTAATTGCAGGTTGAACATCCCCTCTATTTCTTATCATGGAGAGGATCAAAAGAGTAGAAAACCTACTATTAGGGCTCAAACTTTGTTTGGGGGAGGGCAGTGCTTTGATCAGCCAATATGACATCACCTCTCCTTCCCTGGATTGTAGAATCCTTCCTTCATGAACTCTTCACTTTGGGGCTCTTTGCATGTTTTCTGAGTGAGTGTGGCTGAATGAAGTCAAGAGTGAGCTACTCTCTGTAGCATCATCCTATTTCAAATCTGTCAGCATTATTATCTTATGCAGATTTTTGCTCCACAACTGCCATCCCCTTGTGGGGGAAGAGGCCATCTCAGGTGCAGACGAGGAACCAACTGGAGTATCGCTCATAAGGGAATGGTAATTATAACAGCTTTTGGGACACTCCTGGATTGAGATGGCCATGCCCTCTGCTCATACCATGGAGTGGGAGCTTGTGGCCTTTCCTGGCTTTCATGTGGAAAGGCATAATTTAACCCTAGATGTCTAGATGAAGACTTTTAAAACTTCGCTTTCTAGGTCAATGAGCTCCCCAGAAACTCCTTGCCTTTAAAATTTTATTTTTGTTGCCCAATTAGTTATTCTGCAACAGACTCTATAGTTACTCATAACACTCAAGTCACTAAAATACTCCTCTTTCCCTTCATATCAAAGTATAGTATACCTTCTTTCATCAATTAGCATTTCTTAATTTTAATGATAAATCTTAGGTTTTTCAGTGATATAAAATGGAAGACTAATCAGCTGAAAACTATTCATCACCCAAAATATAACCTAAAACTGAACACTGTGTATGCTACCTCAGAGCAATTTTTGCAACTACTTGTAATGAAATGATTGATCAATTTTACCTGAGGTTAATGTTAACTTATTCTAATATCCCAACCCATTAATAGTGCGAAACAAATCCTATGATGAAGCTTATTTAGCTGGATACAATTCTTTCACAATTTTGTACTACCATGGAGCAGGGAATCAATCAGAAATATATGTTAAAAGAAATCAGATGTAGAAGTGGTTCAAAAACACAAGCATTATTTTTTCATAAAGAAAACTGCACATTTTGCAACTACACCACAGGACATAACCGTGAAAAAAAAACAAAACACTCTGTCTGCTGTGTTTGGCTTGTAGAAAACTAATGTGGAACTGAAGGAACTCTTGGAAATGTTTACTTTTGATTTTGCCTGTATTACAGATAATTTGTACATGAACAGGCCACTGGCTCCTGTTGGTTTTAACTGTCAGTTATAATCACTTTAAGCCTAAATGTTTACAATAAAAAAGTAAAAGACCTTATTCATACCAGTTGTGGGCTTTAAAGTGAAAAAAATGTATATGCGATGAGGGAAAATAAAATATGACCTTTTGTATATGCTGCTTTGAGTGATTTTGTTCAACCTAGTAAAACAGTGAATCTCTTATATGTAAGAGGTTTTCAAGAATCTTTTGATTCTGTTTCAAATGTTGAGAAGTCTAACAACAAACTCAATGGTAACTGTCAAGCAACGGATTAAAGTTTTAAAAAGCACATGGGCAGAATATACAATTATGCCATAGCTATTTTAGGTTTGAAGTCAGTAACTACAGCAATGAAACACCAGAAAATAAGGGTTCTGCAAACAAGCACAGCCTCTTTGAGGAATAGTTATTTGTGCATGTCATTCGCATCTTTTCTTTCCTACTCACTTAAATTACAACACCCACAATTTTCACAACAATGGTATCAGTCATGAATCTCAAATTTTGACAATTGAACATCGTACACCCTACACC
Organism: Caretta caretta; assembly: GCF_965140235.1. Classification (NCBI taxonomy): domain Eukaryota; kingdom Metazoa; phylum Chordata; order Testudines; family Cheloniidae; genus Caretta; species Caretta caretta. The sequence goes on along the minus strand of NC_134215.1, from coordinate 50,179,791 downwards.
ACTAGTTAAAATTAAAGTTCTTAATAAAACTGTTGCTGAACTTCAGAAATGAAAATGCAAGTAACTATGTGTCAGTTCCCATACAAAGGGCCAGATTTAGATTTTCTTCCTCACACTGAAGAGCCCCTTTTTCTACAAGTAGTCCCATACTTTTATTTTGCTTGTTTTCGCTCTCTGGTTTTGGCCTTGTACCATTCTCTTTGAATGACCCGTTTAAAGGAGGTTCACACCTTATATGGGTTTGGAAGAGTGGTTATTAGAATATAATCATTAAGGGCAAACCTCTTAGCTATCATTAGCATGAAAAAACAGGTGAGTATTTGAATTGCAGCAACAGCTCCTAAGATGGTGGGTGTTTTTGTTTTTTTTTAATTTAAGAAAAGCCAGGGAGCCTGCACTACTGTTATGAAAATCTGGTACCCATTAGAGTTGAAGCTCTGCCATAAGGGATCCATGAATGGCCACAGAATTTGGGTTACTGGGAGAGAAGCTTATAAAAATAATAAATACTAATGTAAAAATATTAATTATGTTAATACAGCATATTGCTTATACTAATCTCATGATAGCTCATTTACAGGTTAATTACTGTATCTCTTGAAACAAATTATTTGTCAATACTGAGAAATTTAGCTACAGCACGATTATAGGAATTATTATTAGAGCATATACCATTTATATAACAATACTATTGATATTGCTCTGTAACACAAACAGTATAAAAGAACAATTTCTGCAAGCTTTTATTTATGAGAGAAAATTGTTTATATTTAAAAATATGAACTGATGTAAAAAGCAGTCATGAGTCTGTGAGGGATACATTTTAATGCTTGTATACACACACACGGTTAATAACAGTAGACAAATGAAGAAATAACTTTCAAAAAAGTTTGAGGACAAAACCTGTCTTTTCATGTTAGGATTTACAGCTCAACAACGCTGTAAAAATTAGGAGGTAAAAATAAATAAGTAAGCACAGAAAACTTTTATGCTTGCTATAATTAATATAATAAAGCTAGGCCTCACCTTCATTGTATGGTATGTACAGTCATGAACGCTTTTAGTTTCTTCCCTTCTAAGTAAGCATTTGTTACTTGCATGTAGTTTAGAGTACTTCTTGAATCTGCTCTGTCTTGGCAATGGAAAGCAGGACAATCAGTACTCTAGCAAACTGCTTACATCCTATTTTGCCATTCAGCAGCCAAAACAGGCATTATCTTAATTACTGTAATAAAACAGAAAAACCAGCCTACTTCCCTTTTATTTCTGTGATCTGACATTTGCTATTTTCCTGGACAAAAACCCTGTATATTTCTGCATACCGCTGTTCTAGTTTGTAATTCACAGTCTAGATTCATTAAGGGTTACATGCTGCCCAGTTCTGTTTTGAGATAAGATTCAGTAGCAACAACACAGCTTCTGTATTGATGTCACACTCCATTTCCACATTACATTAGCAAGGGAGCTTGTAAATAGTTCTCACATCAAGCAATGGCAAATATACTCTGTAAACTGATGCTCCAAGAAGCTTGATGATTTGAGAGGGGTTTATTTGCAATATTCTCGTTGTGCAGAACCAAGTTTTATCATTGAGTCTGTGTTATTGTTAGTTTATTTTACAGTCCTTAACGAGAACAAGATTTGGATACAACAAGCCCTTATGATGTACTACATCTGAAGAATTTCCTTCCTCCCCTTTGCATCAGTTATACAGTTCTTCATTCAGGGCTCATAGAAAATTACGTCTTTGGCTAGTTAATTTTTCATGTATTTTTAACATGGGTCTTGATCTTGTAAGTCCTTATGCAGTGCATGGCATGGTACGGTGAGTTGTTACATTTCAGTATGAATGTAAGCAGAGGCTACTGATGGTGACAAGTGAGCTTAAGCGTTAGCCATAGTCTTCTGCACAGAGCTTCAGCTAAACTTCTTGTGTATTCAGTCTTATTCACACATACTCAGGTTAAAAAAAGGGGTAGGGAACATGTGAAGAATGGGCACATCTGAAGAGAAATAGACATAAGCATGATCCTCGGTGTGTTGATGAAGAACTTGACTCCATGTTTTCCTTCTTAGGCCTCACTCCTGCTACTAGGAAGGAATACGTTGAGGCAGCACAGCAATGTTGTTATCAATGGAGGATCAGGTTTCCCTGTGTTCCCTGCCCTTTTCATCATTTTCTGTCTTGTATTCACATGCACAACATGTCACAGTGCAGTGCAGGATTCAAGGCCTGAAAATACACCTTTACTCCTACAATCACAATGACTATTGGGAAGCAGGGCCACCATCAGTGAACACTGTTAAACCCTCCAAACCCCACTGAAGACAAAGGAAGCTTCAGGTGCTTAGCACTTTTATTTACACACCTAAATACGGATTTAGGTGCCTAACTTTAGGCACCTAGGCTTAAAATTTCATCCAGTATATATAAAATATTGTATTTTATAATTATAATTACTATATTGATTAACTATTGAAAAGATTGATCAATAGTTGCTTTTCAACTTCCAAGAATAAGATAAACTGAGCACGATTTTTCCAAACACAATGCATAGAGCATCTTAAGATCATATAGTGTCAATGCACAATGTCTGATTTACCAAGAAAACAAAACTGCTGTATTTTATTTAGGACTGTTCAGTACAGCAGGGGGGAAAAGAAACTATTGCTTTAAAATCTGGGATGGAAATAGGAGTATGAAAAAGAAACATCTGTCCAAAAGGCAGCTCATAACGACAACCCATATTTACATTCCGAGACCCCGCCTGGCCTCAGACACTGGTACACGATATACACAATTGAATCTGGAGCTTCCTTGGTAATTTAAGTATTTTAAAGGGTACCACAACCGGAAGAGACTGCTGGCACCCTGTGGACTACTGCAAACCTTCCTGAAATACCATTCGGCTACTTGATGAGTGGACTGATGACAGCATTTTGCCCTAAAAAAAGTTACTCCTACCTTTCTCTTCCAACATGCACAATTTTCTCCTGAGAGCGTAAGGAAAAGCTGATTTTAGTTATTTTATCATCAAGTGGGGTGTATTTATACCTGCCTACTGTATTTTCCACTCCATGCATCTGATGAAATGGGTTTTAGCCCACAAAAGCTTATGCCCAAATAAATTTGTTAGTCTCTAAGGTGCCACAAGGACTCCTCGTTGTTTTTGCTGATACAGACTAACATGGCTACCACTCTACAATAGTAACAAAGTATGCAAGGTCTTGGAAAAAATTTTGAAGGAAAAAGTAGTTAAGGACATTGAAGTCAATGGTAATTGGGACAAAATCCAACATGGTTTTACAAAAGGTAGATCGTGCCAAACCAACCTGATCTCCTTCTTTGAGAAGGTAACAGATTTTTTAGACAAAGGAAATGCAGTGGATCTAATTTATCTCGATTTCAGTAAGGCATTTGATACGGTTCCACATGGGGTACTATTAGCTAAATTGGAAAAGATGGGGATCAACATGAAAATTGAAAGGTGGATAAAGAACTGGTTAAAGGGGAGACTACAACGGTTCACACTGAAAGGTAAACTGTCATGCTGGAAGGAGGTTACTAGTGGAGTTCCTCAGGGATCGGTTTTGGGACCAATCTTATTTAATCTTTTTATTACTGACCTTGGCACAAAAAGTGGGAATGTGCTAATAAAGTTTGCAGATGACACAAAGCTGGGAGGCACTGCCAATACAGAGAAGGACCGGGATATCATACAGGAAGATCTGAATGACCTTGTAAACTGGAGTAATAGTAATAGGATGAAATTTAATAGTGAAAAGTGCACGTTCATGCATTTAGGGATTAATAACAAGAATTTTGGTTACAAGCTGCGGACGTATTACTTGGAAGTAACAGAGGAGGAGAAGGACCTCGGAGTATTGGTTGATCACAGGATGACTATGAGCCGCCAATGTGATATGGCTGTGAAAAAGCTAATGTGGTCTTGGGATGAATCAGGCGAGGTATTTCCAGTAGAGATAAGGAGGTGTTAGTACAGTTACATAAGGCACTGGAGAGACCTCACCTGGAATATTGTGTGCAGTTCTGGTCTCCCATGTTTAAGAAGGATGAATTCAAACTGGAACAGGTACATAGAAGGGCGACTAGGATGATCCAAGGAATGGAAAGCCTGTCTTATGAAACAAGTCTCAAAGAGCTTGGCTTGTTTAGCCTAACCAAAAGAAGGCTGAGGGGAGATATGATTGCTCTCTATAAATATATCAGAGGGATAAATACCATGGAGGGAGAGGAATTATTTAAGCTCAGTACCAGTGTGGACACAAGAACTAATGGATATAAACTGGCCATTAGGAAGTTTAGACTTGAAATTAGACAAAGGTTTCTAACCATCAGAGGAGTGAAGTTCTGGAACAGCCTTCCAAGGAGAGCAGTGGGGGCAAAAAACATATCTGGCTTCAAGACTAAGCTTGATAAATTTATGGAGGGGATGGTATGATGGGATAGCCTAATTTTGGCAATTAATTGATGTTTGACTATTAGTGGTAAATATGCCCAATGGCCTGTGATGGGATGTTAGATGGGGTGGGATCTGAGTTAGTACAGAGAATTCTTTCCTGGGTGTCTGGCTGGTGAGTCTTGCCCACATGCTCAGGGTTTAGCTGATTGCCATATTTGGGGTTGGGAAGGAATTTTCCTCCAGGGCAGATTGGCAGAGGCCCTGGAGTTTTTTCACCTTCCTCTGCAGCGTGGGGCACGGGACGCCTGCTGGAGGACTCTCTACACCTTGAAGTCTGTAAACCACGATTTAAGGACTTCAATAGCTCAGACATAGGTTAGGGGTTTGTTACAGGAGTGAGTGGGTGAGATTCTATGGCCTGCGTTGTGCAGGAGGTCAGACTAGACGATCATAATGGTCCCTTCTGTCCTTAAAGTCTATGATTCTAATACTCTATTATATTGTATTTAGGTTCTTATACTGCAAAATAACACCATACACAAGTATATATTGGCACAATGTGCAAACCAATCTAAAATGACTCCAATATTGATAATATATATATAAAATAAATATTCAAGTATTATGTACCATATATTAAAAGTATAATAAAATTTTTTAAAACCCTGAATTTGTACTAATGGTTACTCCTATGAATGCTATAGTTATAGCTGTATAAGGTTGCATAATAATGGTCACGATAAAAACCTGCTTGGATATAGTCAAAACTTTCTGGAAAAAAATTCATATTAACCTGAACCTTTCCATGACTGATCTCATTACGAATACTGTATACTATTATGTTGGTTTTAGTCCACACAGTATGTTATGGCTCAAAATTAGCATGTGATTTCAATAATCCTTGTTCACATGATTATTCTGTATCATATTTAGCACTGCTACTTGAATGTGAGAAATTTTAAATACAAAGATCTCATATAAAGGTTAAGCATTTTTTGCATTTGTATACAGTGACAGGTCAAGTGACCCATGATCTGATACAGGATCAAAGCTCCATGGTCCTGAAGTACCCAACTGACCTCTGCCAGAGACTCTTCCTGCAGCAGGGAAAGGCTCCTGCTGCAGGGAAGCAATGGGACACTACACAGCAAAAAACAGCAGTGTAGATGAGGAGGCATGGCTTGGGTGAGTAAAGAGCTGTATAGGGTATGTACTCGGGTACATATCCACACCCTTCAGCATGTCTGTATTATATTTGCCCAAGCCTTGCCTCACTGTTTACACTGTTATTTATACCCTTATACAGGGGCTACTTGTGTATGTACTCTACACACCATCGAAAAAACATGCAGTGTAGAGTAGATGTACCTATGGTATGACATGAGGACAGCGACGGTCTCTCAGGTAGGAAGTTCCCAACCCATTCCCATTGATTTCTTTGGTGTAAGACAGGGGTTCTCAACCTTTTTGTTTCTGCAGCCCCCCTAACATGCTAAAAAAGCTCCATGGCCCACATGTGCCACAACTGTTTTTCTGCATGTAAAAGCCAGCCTGGTAGCAAGCAGGGGTAGCAAGCAGGGCAATTGCCCAGGGCCCCACGCCACATGGGGCCTTGTGAAGCTAAGCTGCTTAGGCGTCAGCTTGAGGCCCAGTTGGCAGGGCTTGAGACACTGGGGCTTTGGCTTTCTGCCCTGGCCCTCAGTGAGTCTTGCCCTGCTTGGCAGATCGCCTGAAACCTGCTCGCAGACCCCCAAGGGCCCTCGGACCCCTGGTTGAGAACTGCTGGTGTAAGAGATCAAGCCATAGTACCTAATTATCAGAAAAAAGACACACATTTGAGACGATTATTAATATTTTCAACAGCTGATCTTTTATACATATCACAGGATGTTTTGGAAACTATGATATCTCATCTACTTGATGTTCTGGACCTGCTACAAGGTACATATTTTCCTGAAAGAGGTATTCGCATAGCTTCCCACTATTCTAAGATACAATATTTTCTAATATTTTTGGGGAAGGATATGCCTGCTTTAGAAATTCCAAATAGTATGTCACTTACTCTTGTGGCTAGAGTAATTTTTTTGCTAAGAGAAGGGTGATTCTTTAATATCTATTTGACTTTTGGCAATATTGTGTTGAAAGTGCAAAATGACAACTTGGCAGCCCACAGGAAGAGACTAGAAGACAAATTTCATTAAGTCTCGATGGTCTTTATGGAATAATATTTGCAGTTACAGCCCTTTTTCTTGGTCCTGGGACTCCTACTTATCAGAAATTACAGCCACCTAGAGCTTTGTTCCATATTTTGTGTTTTACTGACTCATGTTTGTTTTTCATGACTAATGTTACCTTTCCCTTTCAGGAATTAAGTTCCCCCTGCATCAATGTTGTTGTTTTTTTCTCTTCTTCCTTATCTACGTTTGCATGCTATGGTTAACTTTTCCCCATGTTATTAACAAAATAATTGCATAACATTAGTTAACAAGAATGTTTTAAAAATATTCTACAATGATAAAGGAAAACAAGTATTTGCTCCTTTCATCGCTCCCTTATAAAAATTTAAGTGTAACCTAAAATCTAGCTTATTTATTATGTGGCTATTTATTTTACAAGTAAAATTCATTATTCAAATGATCCTGTCCATGTACAATCTTGAACCTTTAAAATCCCTACTGTCCTGCAGGATGAATTCCACTGAATGAGTACCTACAAAAAAAAAAATCACTTCCTTCTTGCAATTGGAATTTTAAAGTACAAAGACTGAATTAGACCATACAAGAAATAAATTACTTAACAGTTGAGTTTAGCTGCTAAGAAAACATATATTGAAATCCTCAGGACTGATTACTTAAAATTACTAGTGATGAAACATTTTCTATGATGATGAGTAAAGGAGACAAAGTTTGTAATTCGGATAAATTACTTACTATTAGGATGGTTGCAGATAACTGAATATAGTTGTACAGCCAAAATGTGGACACAGTGAACTTTTGATACCAGCATCTTTACCAACCCTGGTTAAACTAAAAACAGTTCTACTCTAGAACTTCACCTAGACTGTTCAGTTCCACATGAGAAGGATATACTTGTGGCCACAAAGGTTGCTGCTTTTCAGATGCTTAAAGAAAAGGTGAAAGAGCAAATCAGAAATGATAATAGCAAGCACACTTACCTTCCACTGACAGCAAAACAGAGCTGACACATTCCATGTAACACTGCTGTAGCATTTTGCAGAAAAGTAGCTATTTTTGAATTGTCATCAACAGGACCTTGGACGGAGAGGAAACAGCAGCATAATTTGTCTATCAATCCTATATTCACCACATAACTAGAAGTGGAGGGAAAAAACATTGCATTAAGATATGGCACCCTGCCAGTTTCAATGAATTTTTTTTTTTAGTATTATCATTATCAATGTCAACTTGAATAAAAAACAGGTTTTGAATTCACAAATATACAAATATAAAAGGTAAAATAAAGTAGCTCAAACTGCAATAATCTTAGATTTGGCCCTCTATAGCTATAGAAGTTTTTGTTAAGAGATCTGTCTATCTTAGGGTAATTTCTGTTATATTTTACAAGTAAGATGAATGAATATGTTTATTTTACAATACTCTTAGAAGGACAGTGGAATTTTGCCATAGTTAAATGATTTATAATAATCTCTATATTTTTGCAGTAGTATGATTTTTTTTTAACATGAAGAGAAAAAGTTCCCAGAACACAACAACACAAGAATGAGATGATGTTATCCAGATGCAATCTTATTACAACATAAACCAGCAATGACTACTGTATATACTCTTTTTTTTTTATAGGCAACAATTAACTGACTAACAAATAACAATTAGATAACAGCTTTCTACGGTTAGATGACTTTTTTTATTGTGGTAGCTAAAACTCTGGTCCAGGCCCTGATCATCTCATATCTCATCATTTCTGGCTGCAGCTGCTGCCATCTTGCCTCCTTCAACTCCATTCAAAGTGCTGCTCCCCAGATCATCTCCCCAGATATATCACCCCACTCTTAAACCCCCTCCCCAAGAGCTGCAGGGCTAGAAATCAGACTTTTTTCCAAAGTTCACACAGCTGACAGACAGCTACTGGAAACAATATAAGTAATTATGAATAAAAATTCATTGTGTACAAAGTAGGAATCTCATTGCAGTATTAAAAGACCATTTAAAATCTTATTAAAAAAGACTGAAGATTTTTAGTTACACTTGACTGTTCAGGTAAGTTTGTGAAAAGTTGTAAGTATTAGATGTCTTGTAGATTTCTGATCTAAGCAATTGACGTTCACCATACAGGTCATAAACATGCTCTCCAACATTGGCAGGCAAATACCAAGAAGATAGCTAGGGAGTTAGATGTTTAAAATGCTGAGTGCTGTCTATCTCTGAGCAGCAGGAGGCGAAGGAGATGAACAGGAGATGAATTGAAGTTAATAATGACAAATGATTATCAAAGGTACACATTTTCTGGTCAATGTTATTCTTCCTTTTTCTCCAAGGAAATCTCTATGTTCTTATTGGCACTCCAAGTATCCCTCCATCTCCCCTTTAGTTTACTGCCCAACCTTGATGCAACGTGCTGTAAGCTATAATAGTTCTGACAGAGAAGAAATGGAGGAAACTCTTCCCAGTCTATCTGTGCCATTCCTTAATGGGATTTGGGGGCAACAAGAGAGACATAAAGCACTCTCCCCCCACAGGAACTAAGCATACAGCTGAGTAGAGTTACAAAGGTTTGCTTTCCCTCCCCTTTTCCTTTTAGTTAGAAATTTTTGCCATGGTAGAGTAGTTCCAGTATCTCTGCCCAGCCTAGCTGCTCTCGTGGTACACAGACTGCGTTGCAGTTAGTTGATGCTGCTTATGCAGTGCACATTAACTTTTCCCATAGAGTTGCAAATATTTTCACTGAAACTTTTTTTCAGTCAAACATCTTACTTTAAATATCTCCAAAAGGAAACATGATAAAGTGGCGAGGAGGTGAAAGACTCTTAATAATATTAATTTATCTGTTTGTGGCTAATTTAAAACACCCACTCCTCTCCTTTTTCCTAATTGCACTATTACTCTGTCACCATGCCTTTCATTCCCCTGTTAGAATCAGATTCCTTAAAGTGCCCCAGGTGAAGGGCCTAGTCTGATTCTCATGTATCTTCTTAGCTCTGGGGTATGCCTGTGCTTGGCCCTGTCCGTTTCAGATGTCAGTGCAGTACAAAATATCAATAAGCAGACCTCCCACCCTCTCATTCAGATATGGGGAGAATACAACATCCTGAAATTTCACACTCTTTGAAAACCTGTTTGGGAAGGGGGAGGGGCTACATGCGAACAATAAAGTTTTAGAGGTCACTGGTATCTATGACAACTGTTTGTTTTGCCTTCCTCCTACAGCTGTCCTCTTAGATTTTTATCAGTCAACATTATACCAGGCTTAAAAAAAAAGTTTTAAAATGCACTAATTATAAAATGTAAGTACAAGGGGTTTAAGACTAAAAAAAGTATTTACTTTGCTCTCTTATGTTATCTTTGCCATGTTTTTGTAAGTATTCAACTCCTGTAGTGGCATAAAAACAATCTTGATAATTTTTATATATTTAGGACATTACCTCATTTGCAAAACCAGTTCATAAACCAGCATTTTGCAAGAGAAATGTCAATTTCCTACCCTAGTTAAGACACTAAACTAGTGAACGATAAAGAATGAGAATGACATAGAAATGGCAGGTGGTGGGATTCTGGATTTAGTGAAGTAGATACTTTCTGATGGTTAATTGCTAAAAATAGAAAGCCAAAGATTTAGGATAAGAAAAAAGCGGAGCAGCTGGATTAACCCTTTGAATGCTACATATATCATGTATATTCACTGTCCATGAGGTTTCTGGGGTGCCTACCCTACTTGTGGAAAACTTTAATAGTATAGTCTAATAGTATATCTATGGTTTAAGGAGGCAGCATTGCTCAATGGATAGGACACAGGACAAGGAGCAAGAAAAAAACTTGGTAAAGTTCATATAAAACAGGAAGACCTTAAAGAAACTATGGGCAGCTGAGAGTCTGTCTGGGTTCAAGTGAAAGAAAACAGGTAGACTAGAAACTTGCTACACGTAACTTCTCAAATAACTAATCTGTAGAAAATAACAAACCCAAAAAGAGTTGTAAAAAGAAAAATAATAATGAGATATTTCAAGTACCTAGGAAACACTAAATGAAGTGATACATTCAAGAACAAAGTACCTGAGTGATTTATAAAGTCTTTGAACAGAACCAACAAAAGTAAAAACTAGTACAGACTGTGTATAATCAACCTGTGGAATTCAGTGTCACAGAAGGTCATTGAGTTAAACACTGTGGTTGGATTTTATAAAGGGCTGGATAATTACATAAGTATTAACATCGTTTGTAGCTATGTAGGCTAACATAACGACAATCAATTCTCATCCTTCAGGGTGAGAAAAGATCTGCACGAGTCAGAAGAGAATTTTCCCCCTTATGTTAAGCACTGCACAAGTAAGTAGGCGTATTTTTTATTTCTATGGCTTCCTTTGCATCCCGAGGGATTAACTATTGCAGGAGATAAGATTTCTGATTAAACAGATCAATGGCCTGATTTGACATCACAAATTCTATGTTCCTAAAATGTAAAAGGAAAGAAAGCAAGCAATTAGTCACTTCATTCTGAGAAACAGAAAGAACAAAATCACCGATGTAAAGATGAGAAAACATCGTATGCCTTTGATAGTGATATATGACATTATGACTGAATTGAAATTAAAAACGGGGTCATTCTATATAATCTATAGTGTGTGTGTATGCGCATTTATGTAACACACAAACTATGTTAAAAAACATTATTAAGGTTTCAAAAACTTTAAAATGCCAGAATCCCCCAGGTCTGGCTTTTGTCCCCTTTGCTTTCCATTCAGGCAGCTTTCTCCTCTCCTCCTGCCCATCAGTAGAGGGGGCTTTAAGAGAACAGGCGAGACAGGCTCTCCTACTCTTTGTTCTGGTGCCCAGCTCTGGCACAGCCCCAGCAGCCCAGAGCGGCAACTACAGGGAACGTCCTGCTCAGTCCCCTGTTGCCTCAGGCTGGGGCATGCCCAGTGCAGACAGAATGTTCAGAGAATTAAGCTGCAAAGTTCTAGTAAGCTGCTACAGAGCATGGGCAAGCTACAGTTTTTAAAGGTTTCCCACCTGCCAAATTTCAAGTCACTGCACCAAAGGAAGGCGGCACCAGAACTTCCCAAAGAAAAGGTTGCCAGAATATTTTAACATGGTCAAAACAACATATTTTCCCCAAACCACTTTCTTGGAAATGGCTGAACCATTTGGGCTGAAATTTTCCAGAACAATTCAGCATGTGACAGATACCTGGTATGGAAAATTTCAACCCAAATGGTTCAAGTATGGCACAGTTATAAGCAATTTAAAGCAGGGTCTTATATTGGGATGTGTCAGGCAACCTTAATAATAATAGACGGTGATACCAACCATCCTAAAATATGGTTTGTGTGGGTATATATTTATACCTATCTCCCCCCACACAAATATGTATGTGTAAATATGTACATATTTGTGTTTTAGCACATGGAATTATGAGAAAAAAGAGAAATGATTACTGAAATTAAATAGGATAAAACAACTGAGGGCAAGGAAATAAAAAGCAAAAGGAAAGTGCAGAAAGATAAATTATTGTCGACCCAAATGTTGTGTGTGCCACTAAATATACTCAGTGGAGATGAACAAGGAAGTGCAAAGAGTAATTAAGGGTAAGAAAGAGTTATATTATGAAATATCATATATAAAATGCAAAGTATAGAGAAAGTCTGCACGAACACACATTAAAGTAAAGTGTACTAAAACTGAAAAAATATTGAAGAGGAGAAATCACAATTTTTTCAAGTGCATAAGGAACAAGAGGTCAGTGGTGGAGACAGGCAGGCTCTGTGAGATGAAAAAGGTAATTTATTAACTAAAGAGGTAGGCCTTAATGAAAAATTAAATGTATCCTTTGCCTCATGAGCTCACAAAAAAGGTTAAAAGACAGATGCTCAGAACAAATTCCCCAAGGGAGAAAAAAATATAAGAAGAAATCAGGGTCTCGGCAGAAGAAGAGACCATGAAATTAGAAGATCTGTAGACTGTTAAAATCTAGGCCCACACAGAGTCTATTCCAAAAGAGAAAGAGATAGGATACCCATTAGCAAATTGATCTGAAACCTCTAAGGAAACATAAGAGGTACTGGACTTGGAGGAGACTAATGTAACACTATGATCTGAGAAGAGATTTATGAAGATCTAGAAAAGTACAGACCCGAGGGGGACATAATGAAACCAGTAACCAGGGACTACCTAGCGAGACATCAAGAATGTTATGGTTTAATTGAGGCTAGTCAATAATCAGCCTGGATTTTCAAAAAGATGATCACACCTGGCATACCTCATAGAGTTGAAAAAGTAAAATGGAATTAAATAATGTCCTTAGCTTACTCCAATGCTATCTAATTATTAAGGGTCCAACCCTATCTGTCCTTGACTCCCACTGAAAACAGTGAGAATTGAGAGTGCTTGCCACCTGGCAGGAGTGGGTTCTAAAACAGCTTTTTATATAGTAACATACCAAAGGCTAATCCTGTTAAAGTTCACTAAGGGAGTGTCCTGAGTAAGTAAAGAATTCCTTAGATATCAAAGAGAAGAAATTAGGAATAATGACTACCCAAGATGGAAGGAGGTGAGTAGTTGAGTGCAACAAGGATTAATACTAGGACTAATTAGAACACTTTATTTAATGACTTAGAAGAACGAACATATAGCATTGTGATGAAACTTGCTAATAATACTAAGAAAGAATGTGTGAATCAACAGAAAGAAGAAGGGCAGGATAGTTCAGAATAACATGGATAGACTCTGCGTGTGGATGAATCAGGAACTTTTGAAAGTAAATGTAGATAAATATGAAGTGATGACAGTAAGAACAAAAAGTTCAATGAAGAACAATGTATTGTACCTGTAACGATTGTATAGTCAGTATTAAAAGAGATAAATATGGGACTTCAGTGCTTTTGCCCAGTAAAAGAAAGGCAAATCATACTGTATATTAAAAAACAAAGCAACACTATTGATCTCTAAGTCTCCTGTTGTCTTATCTGTGTCTGTTTTTATACTGTAAACTCTTATAGCTAGGGACTGTGTTTATGTTGTGTTTTGTATACTGTTGGGAATCAAAAAATATTATATAAAAATAATGTAAGGATCCGTGTACAGAGTTGCTAACTATGGACTAGAGGACTTTTTACTGTGCAAAATTCTGGTCACCTTTATTTAAGAAAAAATGACACAAAGAACAGTCAATCAAATAATACAAGGATTCCCACTGACATAAAGGAAACATGTATATGCAAAGGCAGAATTCTGGCAGTGTTAATCCAACACAGTTAAACAAACTAGTGGACTGATCCTGTGAGGTGCTTTAAGCCTACATGATTAAAAAAAAAAAAAAAAGAAGAAAGAAGAAGAAAAAAGAAGACATTTCAGACATCACTGAGAGAAACAAATTTCTACAGGGAATAAAAGACAAATGCTCAAGTGTATAATGTAAATTACTAGCAAATACAGGAATAATTCATATATGAAAGAAAGCTATGGAAAGTCCTACCATTTACTTTCTTTCTGTACTGTAGCGAGTACTTAACATATAGAAACAATAATCAAGAGCAGCAATTAAGAGCAAATAGTAGCATTTTTCAAAAAGAGATTTATCATAATTTGGAGAATATTTTATATTCTCCATGAAAACCTGTTCTGACTTTCTGTACATTAGTTGCCTTTATTCTATGTTTATTGACAGTGATATTATTGCAGTAAATTTTACTTACTCCTGTGTCAATAAGGAGATATTTTGTGGTTGGGGAACTTCTCCACATCAGAAGAGAAAGTTGGACAATCACAGGGCCAAATTTTTCACTTAGATAAAGGCACAAATCTCTATGGACTTCAGTGTACATGTATATTTGAGGTCAGAATTTGTCCCATCGTTTTCTGAAAGAGCATTTTTGCTTGAAAACATATATATAGCCTTTGAGTGGTCTTCTGAACCATACATAGGTGCTAGTCTTATTGAGTTAGGGTTCAGAGGAGCTTATTACCATTGCTAGTTTCTGCAATTTCCTTTTACTAAAATAAAAAAAAAGTTTAAAGATATTTCATCAGTTTTTACCTGATCAGGTCCTGAACCCTGGTGTTAAAGGCCTCAACTTTTGAGGGCTTGTTTTTGACTTCCTGTATTATTTTGGGTGCAGTGGGCTGATTGTTTACATCTGGTAGACTGGAAATCAGATACCTAAAGACCACAGCAATGATTCTGAGAAGTCCAGTTGTTAAACCTTCAAATACTTGCTTATTTGCACTTCTTCCTAATATTGCATTATATTCATCTGGAACACAAACCTGCATAAAGAGATACAATAAACATATTTCCATAAAATATGTAAAATTCAACTAAAGAGACTATTGTCGTTCTCCTAAGAATATATTTTTAATTAATGCATGCAGTGAAACAATCATAAAAGCCCGATGGAATACACAAACATGCATTAGAATCATAAATAATAACAGAGGAAACAATATTCCAGCATTATTGATGAACATTAAAATGCAATACTTTTGCATCCTTTATTAGGCAGATTGCTATAGGATTACATTTCTCCATCTTCCATTTCCAGTGAATGCCATTTGAAACCTCTAACAATTATAATGCGTGCAAAATGCATGTGTAGAATGTGTCCTAATGGATAAAAATGAAGGAATTCCTAAATAGAATTCAGTGTATATGAACTTAAAAGAGAAACCTTATCGAAAGGGAGTACTTAACTAACTATATAAACATATTATTATTAATTATTATGTATAGATAAGGTCTTATGATGATTCACTGGCAAAAACAAAAATATTTTCAATGTAACTAATAAATTATAAAGTAAACAAACTAATTGGATGGCTCACTGACTCCTCGATTAGTACCTTGTTTTATCATGTGAAAGACCCAAATTAAATCTTTGGGTCTGATCTTTTGCTTCTCAGCCTGCATGAAGCTTGGAATGTTACAGAGGCATCACCAGTGCTCCTTTGCGGAAAGTGTACCTTTTGCTACTCTGATGATCCATCTGCCTGACTTTGCAAAAGTATTGATATTCTACAGTGATAATGCCACCCACCTCTCCTTGCCCAGAAAGAAGAATGCTATGACAATAGTGATGAGTGTATATTTAACAAAATCGATGGGGGATGGCTAGTAGAGAATGACTTGAGTCTTTCTTATATGGTACATACAAGCGAGCCTTTTGATAGAAAATGCAACACACTTAGTAATCTATGTGAATGATCAAATATCAAGATCAAATCTGCTATGGACTTTTCTCCAGGAGTAACAAAGAGGCACCAGAAATGATTGAAAGACTCTATTTTAATGTAAAAACTGAGTGCACCCTAAATATCTGTTTTTTTGTGAAATTGTTGTCCCAGAAGAACTTTGGAGCCTAAAGAAAAAAACAGATGAAAAGGTTATTGAAAAGGATGGAACTCAGAAACCAGTGTCAGGAAAAAAAATTAGAATCAGGAGGCTGCACTACCTAACCCTTTGGAAAAGGATATTAGAAGATCTGAGCAGCAGATGTAGGCAACACAAGCCAGAGCCACAGGTGGCCTCATTCTTGTCTCAACTGAAAAGTACCTTGTGGATGAGGAAATAAATTTTCCAGTCAGCAAGAAGGAATCCAATAGTGCTCTTTAGCTTCTGCCTAGCTTAGCACAAAACCAGTACCATTTGCTGTTGATCTCAATGCAAGTAGATTAATCTTCGGCTGGCCCTAGCAAGCATGCCCATCGTTGAGTTACACCACTCATATTGGTCCCACTTCACAGAGTTGAAAGAGAGTTCTCTAGAGAATTTGTTTCTCCTAATAAGTGAATGGCTAATGGAAAGTCTAAGAATAACTCAGTCCTACACACAAGCTGCTCTTAGAGGCTATATTGAAGCTAGTATAAAATAGCTTCTAAACTTTCTAGCATTATCTGCATTCTTCAGATTAGATGAAGGGAAACTGCCAATGCCAGATGAATGACTCACAAAATCGAATACACAAATAAGCTAAACATATCAGAGAGAGAAGTGCTCTTCTTAGGCAAAAGACACATTCTCAGATACATCTGTATCTCCTTCCTTGATTCATATCTGCCTCTTTTGCCTGTAATCCTGGTGCCAATCTTGACACTTAATGCTCATCTCTTCTTTGAATACCCTCAAAATGCTTTTCTGGGGATGATGCTGATGCTGTGGGTAGAGGGCTGTCACTATGGAAGTAAGAAACTAAAATGAATGAAGATTTCTCCATTCTACTCAATAGACCCAGAAAAATATACAGACATGTCTGTATCACTGCTTGGATTGTGTCATTATTCACATGAATCGTCATTTTAAGTACGGATAAACCTGTAGCTACCATGGACAGGCTTTTGGTAAAAACCTACATCACCATCAGAAAGCAAAGATACTTCCTGTGTAATTTTTGAATTAACGTGTAGAAGCAAGCATCTCAAAGGCCAAGCGCATCAAATCAGAGTTCAGGAAAAAGGCAAAGGGATTGTGGCATTGAAATGATTGAAAGAATAAGATCTGTTTGGAAATCTGTTCAAACTTCCAAAGTCTAGAATGGGCCAAGAAGCTTCCTGATAATATTTAAGAATAAAAAGATAATGGGAAAAGAAATCCTGGCCTCTGTGAGTCACTGTAACAGTTTCCTTTGATAAAGATTAGGAAATATATCCTAACAGTCACTTATGAGAAGGGTCAATTTAAGGTCGTATTAACACGACATGTTGGAATGTCAGAAAGGGAGGAAACGGGCTAATGGTTTTACAAGAGGAGCTAATGACAACCACAATGGACAATAAGGAAAATGTCTCTAATGCAACTGATAGTGTGGTAGCTCCATCTGGGGCTTATTAATTGGTTCAGTCAAACCCAGAAATATGGCTGAATCTCGTCTCCTCCATTTTAGCCAAGGTATTATCTTTGTCTTGGTGAAGGGCAAATTAAGTTCTTCACCTTCTAGGCCACCTGGATGAGGCCTAAATTCCTCAATGAAGAATACCTTCTGTTGATTGTAACAGAAACCAACAACCATGATGTCATGTGAGAAACATAACATGTGGTGCTGCTTTGAAAGCTGTGGACTCTCCCAAGTCACAGCTGTGAAAGCTTATTTTTGCTAGGGAGTAAATCAGCAGCTGGAAGCATCTTACTCTAAAGATGGTAGTAATACCTGGACAGATTTACTACATGTAAAATATGAAGGCTATAATATATATCTATATATAGCTACAGAACTGGGAGCAACTTCTTAGCTAATGTAAACTGTCACAGCTTCACTGAAGTTAATGAGGCTATGATAGTTTATACCAGCTGAAGATTTGCCCCATTATGAGCACTGGAAGTTCCAGGATCTGGTGATAGAAAAAACAAGTAGTGAAGGGAATATGAATGATGTGCCAGCTTTACAGACAGAATCTTGTCACTTTGTGTACATGCATCAAGAAACATGGCTCCTAGCTGGACTCACTGCTTTTAATGATGCTGATGTCTGCACAGTGCTGTGGTTCTGTAGAAGCAATTTAATGACAGAGAACTTGATCTTTTTCCACCCTGTAATTAATGATCAATACCGTCTGAAGTTTTCTTTCATTCAATTTTAAAATCCTGTGGAATTAATATATGCTGGTGGATTCATAAAATGCTGTTGCTCCATAGTTTAGCCCTGTATAGGTATCTGGGGGGATTTGGTAACACTTAGTGACAAAGAACAACATGCACATTTCTTTATTATTCATTAGCTCTGAGTCTTGTGTTGGTACTTAAAACTCATTGTAATAGTCTGGTTCCTGGTGATGAGCCAAGTCAGCCAGTGAGAACTCTTCAGCTAATTCAAGTTTGACTGAAAAAATACTATGTTGCTCCAGTAATCGACACTGACTAAAATAATTCATGCCTAATGGTTTTGATTCTCTACTAAATTTTGATTCTCTACTGAAACAGATGGACTGCATTTTAAAAAGTGTATACCAGTTTAAATATGGCACCCTTGCACTATGAACACCAAGGGTTAAAATTACTAAGATATACTCTCCATTGCTCGTGCAATTAAGATATAAAATGATGTGCAACCTTTTTCTTAAAAAGATTATTTAGTACTAATATTTTGTATTAGCAGTCTTTCATTTGCTATAATGAACAGCATTTAAGCCAGACTGATCTTGTGTTTTCTTACAGTGTTATATGTCTAAGCTATTGTATTTTCTAAATGCATGGCACTTAGTTACACAAGTCAAAGATTTTATATTAATGTGCTATCTATTTTCACTGGTGTTTTCTATAATAATTATATTATTAATAATTGCAAGATTTGGTTGATTTTTACAATTTATATATGGAATATGTGTATATGAGTTAATATGTTAAGGTTGCTTGTTGATAATTATATAGATTGTGGATGTGGATAATTAAAATTATGGAAGGGTTATTTTATGGGTTTCATATTTAATTTTTTTATGCTGTCTATATATGGAGATTCAAGTGTGGAGTTAATGATGTGTGTCAAACATTATCTATGAATTTGTAAACTTTCAAGTATTTCATTTATAATATTCAAATACAGTATTCTTTTGATATTAAATGTTTAAATTATATATATCTATCTATATCTATCTATATATCAATCATTTAATAATGATTAATATATAGATAGATATATTTATATATATATATATATAGATAGAGTTATATATATATATAACCCTAACTCAGTGGTGGGCAACCTGTGGCTCGCGGTCTGCATGTAGCCGATCAGGGTAATCTGATTGCAGGTTGCGAGACATTTTGCTGATGTTGACCGTCTGCAGGCACGGCCCCCTGCAACTCCCAGTGGCCACAGTTTGCCGTTCCTGGTCAATCGGAGCCGTGGGAAGCGGCAGCCACCATGTCCCTGTGGCCTGCTGCTTCCCGCAGCTCCCATTGGGTGGGAATGGTGAACCACAGCCACTGGGAACGGTCAGGGGCTGTGCCTGCAGACGGTCAACGTCAGCAAAATGTTTTGCGGCTTGTAATCAGATTACCCTGATGGGCTGCATGCAGGCTGCAGGTTGCCCACCACTGCCGTAACTCTATATTTAAAAAGGTTTGGTCTGGTAATTGGTATAAAGCATTTTTAAGTGATTGACGATGAAAGAAAGAAAGAAAGAACAACTTATCCAATGTCATAGTGCAGTTTCAACAATGTTATTGGAAAACAGCATTATTGCAAACACTAGACCAAATCCTGAATTCTTTACTCATTTTTAAATCAGCCTTTACACAGGAAGACTTCTAGGGCCACATTCTAGGCACTGATACAATCCACTTGCACTGTTCTGGCAGCCTGAAGCCAGCTTAACTGTTCAACTGAGAATTTCCCATGTGTTGGGGAAATCCCTTGCTGGCATAGCCTCCTCAGCTGTGCCCTCCATTTAGAACGTAATCCAGCAAGGTGCTGAGCACTTTGGCTCTGATCCAGCAAAGCACTTAGTAAGCATTGAACACAGCTGAGAATCTGGTTCTCAGTGACTCATTATACCACAACTACAGTTGTACTTCAACACTTCTATAAAAAACAAACAAACCCACAACACACATTTTGACTTTTTTTGTGTGTGTCCAACAGAAGAAAGAAATAAGAGTTTCCACTGAGCATCAAAGTGAAAGACCTTGTGCCCAATCTTGCTCTAACTGAATGCAACAATAAAACTCTCACCAACCTCAATTGGTGTAAGAGCAGACCCTTCTGCTTTGGATTGGCTGTTTCTTTCTCAGCACTACATATTGGTTTTCATCATTTGGAATTTCAAATCAAGAATGCACTTCTGTATACAATCCATTGTATGTTACTTTGAATGTTATCTTTAGATAATTTAATATGCACTCAACAGGCATTAGCATGAGATGTCAAAAGAAAGTACATGTAAAATGTTCACAGACACACCCCAAATTTTACCCTTTCTTTTGAGTTGCTTCTGTTGCTTGTAGAATTATTTCTGATAGAGATGTCATCTTAATGTTGATTGCTTTTCCTCCACTGAGAGCTTGTCTACAAGTTGAGTTATTCAGAAGCAGCTATTGCGGAATAATTCCATGTGTGAACACTCATTTTGGAATTAGAGTGGCTTGTTCCTGTTTAGCTTGCCCCCTTGGGTTAGCTGTTCCTGAATAACTCCATACAAGCCCTTAGCTCTAAAAGGGAGCAGAGAAACACAGGTCTGGATTTACAAAAGACTAATTCTGGGCCTTACATCCAGATTTTATCAGATCGAGGAACTGTGATTTTAGCCTGGGTAGGGGACAGCATTCATTACTCTGCAATCTCTGCAGCATTGATCGAGCTAGACAGAACTTCATGACTAATGAATGAGATGGAATTTTACATTATTTTAAATATTCCCTTGCAGACTGACTATATTTTATATCTATCTCAATGCATTACATTTTGCTGTATAAAGTGGAATGAAATACTAATCACTGACATTTTAAAGTATATGCATGAAGACATAACAATTTAAAACAAATGTCTACTCAATAGACCACCCGGAACAGTTCCCGAATGAAAAATGTTCAGTGTTATATTTCAAACTTTAATTTCTTTGTGTTATAGTCCAGGTTCATTCATAAGATTTCAATTGGAAGTAAAGCTTTTAGGAGCCTGAGGGGCAGATCCTCATCTGATATAAAATGTCATAGCTCCACTGACTTTCAATTTACATCAGACAAGGATCTGTCCCTGAAAACTTGCGGTTTTTAATCACTCTTATAAAAGTTAGAAGCCCACAGATCCCAAAACAGACCTATTCTAAGTAATCACAAGATAATCTAAATACGGAGATATTTTGTGACTGGATTTACTCATACAAATGGTTTCTAAGCAACTTGCCCTCAGGGTTTCTGTATTAAGGGGTGTTGCACACCTTGTGATGTTATCTCTGCTCACTTAGTCACTTGTGTTTGTATCGCCCAATCAGTCATGTTGCTGTGCTTTCTGCAGACATAAAGCCACCGGGCTTGCCTGAACAGAAATATTTTGGAAAATGTGCAGTTTTTCATAGTATTTGCAGTAAATACTAGTGGCTCCCTATATGAATTAAACAATTAAGCAATGAAAATTGAGCTAATGCTAACCCCTAAGGTGGGTGGTCTGTGCAGGTCAGGGCTGGGGTCAATAGCAGGGTGGATATAGAGAAAGCTTGCATTACAGCTGTCTGACTGTACCTGGCCAAGGAATAAACAGAGCTCTTTAGCTTCTGGCATTTCCAATCGTTCAACCTTTAGGCAGACACATAAAAATACACTCCCTCTCCAAAGAAGAACAAGGGCTACCAATTTAACCAGAATATTACAGCAGTGCCATTCAGCCCACAGCAGGAAATGCTGTGCCAGCATTTCTACTCTAAACCTATTTTCATAAGGGTTTTCAGTTTGGCTCTAAACTTTCATTGTAGGCTGAAATGTGACAAAGAAGGTCTCCTTTCAAAAGCAAACCGATTCATAAATTGCACAATAAAATATAAAAATGGATTCAAACCATTTTTTTTAGTTACAGGATTGCAAAGAAATAAAAGATGCTTGTGGTGTCAGATGCTTTTTACATGCCAACACTGAAGCACGCCTTCTATTATGTTAGAAACTGCTTGATCAGGATGGCCTGATATCCCAATTAAGTTGGTTTCCCCTATGTCTGCTTCTTTTGGGTGACGATCCTCAACCCTCCAACTGGAGGTGAAGTCAGAAAGGGAGCAGTTTTTTAAAGCACCTCTTGAACTTGGATGATGCTTTGGAGATAAGAAGCTCTGCAGCTACTTTAGTTACCCTGGAGTGCAGAAGCTCTGCACTTCCCCTACAGTGCGTGTTGCAAATCATCTTGTTGACAGCTCCTCCTACTACCTTCAGTCTCCTCCATGCACCTCTTATAAGCGCTTCCTCTTCAGAGCTCCTGTGAGTGCCCAAAAATGAGTGACCCTGTGGAGGCTGAACATCATGGACATTGCAAACGCTGCATGGACTAAAACAGCTGAGGAGCTCCTATACTTGTTGGCTTACAATCCTTGTAGTTATCAACGTGGAGATTGTAAACTCTTAAGAGACAGGGATGCGATTAAAAACTGTGCCGCGGCCTCAGTTTTTGCAAAGCATAGAAGCGTCACAAAATCCGTGACATAGGGAGTTGAGACAGCAGCACATTCCGTGGGATGGACTGTGCTGTTTAAGCAGCATTACCACACCAAGGCAGTCCTTCCCAATGAATTACACGAAGGGAAAAAAACAGTTCCCTGGGAAGTGCCCCATGTAACTGGACAACCAGATTTAATTCGCCCCAAATAAATGTAGTGTACTACATGAATAACATTTTACAGGCCATTTGTCTATCATGTGAATATAGCTTTAAGTACTGTATTTAAAAGCATAAACTGTAATTAACAAGTTGTTTTGTTTTAGTAGTTTTCTGTGCATCTATATGGAGAGATTAATTTTTAGTACATTATACATAGGGCTGGGTTAAACAGGTAGAATCATTTTCATGAACATTTCCACCAGTTCATTTCGTACAGTTTTTGTGCTGTCAAAGGATGCTTTATATAGAATTTTGAGGGCCCAAACATTTGAAGATTACCTGGAAGAATCAACTTGTACAATAACACAAGATTATGAATTTTTGAAATTTCACCTAGAAATACAAATAGCAGCCACCTCTGGAAAATTTGACGTGGGGAGAGAAAGTTGGCAGTGCTAGAACAATAGAGTCATATACACATTTATTATGGAATGGCAGCCATCACCTCAGAGTTAAGAATGCAAATAAAGTTCCATTATTTTTGGTAGGGTGTGCTAGAAGAAAAGCTAGTCTGTTTCCCACCAGGATCTCAGATTGTATACAAAAAAATTACTGATTTTTCTGGCTCATACACTATGGGTTTGATTCATCACTGCAGGAACAGAAGGGTACAATCTACATCCCTTTGCATTGAAGGAGATGTCCATTTCCAGGATGGGCAGTTGACAGTACAGTCACTGGCCTCCCATGGGGTTTCTGTCATGGAAAGCAGCTGTAAATTCAGACCAAGGTTCCATATTCAAATTCAGGCCTGAGAGATGATAATCTTGTGTGCAAACTCCAGTACATTAAAAGCAGGACAAAAATCTTAATACTGTATGTTGTATGGACAGCAAACATTTTTGAAAAACCCAAATATTAAGAGTTTATCTGATATGGTAGCAAAATAGTTTAAAAGATTTTGCATTTTCTATTTATTTTTACAAAGCAATTAGCAAGAATTTGTCTATCACGAAGTATCTTGAGAAGTGCTTATTACAGATATATCTATAAACCTTCAGATTTACAACAGTCAGATCAGGATGAAAGGTCCTGCATTGTTTTTACAAACGTCACAATATGTATTCTTATTTTATGATGGCAATGATGGAAGGTCACAAAATTATTTTAGGAGGGTCGTGGTATTGCCCCCCTTACTTCTGTGTTGTCTTCAGAACTTGGGAGCTAGAGAGCAGTGGCTGTTGGCCGGGCACCGAGCTCTGAAGGCAGCGCCCTGCCAGCACCAGTGCAGAAGTAAGGGTGGCAATACCATACCGTGCCACCCTTACTTCTGCGATGCTGTGTTCAGAGATGGGTGGCCAGCGAGAGGCGGCTGCTGACTGAGGGCCTAGCTCTGCAGGCAGCAGCACAGAAGTAAGGATAGCAATACCATACCATGCCCCCCTTACTTCTGCATTGCTGCTAGCGGCGGCTCTGTCTTCAGAGCTGGGCTCCTGGCCAGCAGCCGCCACTCTCCAACTTCCCAGCTCTGAAGGCAGCGCCTCTGCCAACAGCAGTGCAGAAGTAAGGATAGCAGTACAGCAACCCCCCCACAATAACCTTGCAACCCCTCCACAACTCCTTGTTGAGTGAGGTCCCCTACAATTACACCACCATGGAATTTCAGATTGAAATATCTAAAATCATGAAATTTATGATTTTAAAAATCCTATGACCGTGAAATTGACCAAAATGGACTGTGAATTTGGTAGGGCCCTACATATCAGTAAATGAAATGATTGGCAGTAATTGTCTCTCTTGTGAGTCAGCTATTTATAATTCCCTGGTATTTAGTATGTCCTTTGAAAGGGAAAGAAAAAAATAATCTAATTTTGGATGCTTATGCCCACCAAAAATTATAACAACATGAATGCATTGGGCACTAATTCTTAATGAATATGCAGTTGAACTAAATGTAGGGTGTATCCCGGAGGGAAAGGTCTGAATGAACATAAGCACCTAGGTCAGCTTCAGATTGTTTACTACCCTGGGCCATCGTGTCCAGCTTGTTATTTTGAAAAGCTTTTGGAAACTTCTCTTTGATCTAGCTGAGAACATATAGTTAGAAAATAAACTGTCATGCTTTTACAGGTTATTTTTGAAGCATAAAAGGACAGGTATTTGTAATATAGCAGATGAAAAACCAACCTAGGAATATTTCTTACGGAACAGATACATGATTTTTATTTATAAATTTATGTACAGTAGAACCTCAGAGTTACGAACATCAGAGTTACGAACTGACTGGTCAACCACACTCCTCATTTGGAACCAGAAGTACGCAATCAGGCAGCAGTAAAGACCAAAAAAGGCACATACAGTACAGTACAGTACTGTGTTAAAGATAAACTACCAAAAAAATAAAGAGAAAGTTTAAAAAAAGATTTGACAAGGTAAGAAAACTATTTCTGTTCTTGTTTCATTTAAATTAAGATGCTTAAAAGCAGCATTTTTCTTCTGCATTATAAAGTTTCAGAGCTGTATTAAGTCAATGTTCAGTTTTTAAACTTTTGAAAGAACAACGGTAACGTTTTGTTCAGAGTTAGGAACATTTCAGAGTTACAAACAACCTCCATTTCTGAGGTGTTTGCAGCTCTGAGGTTCTACTGCATAGAGAAGTACATGCTTTATACAAATGGCTTTTTCTAGGAGTGGAAGAGATATCTTTGTAGAAAATTACATGACAGTTCTAATTTGCTTTGACAGCTATCTGTTGAACTACAATAAAAATCAATCCAAGCTTACAGTTCAAACATATAGACTCATTCTTCTCAGTGTCAAGCCTTCTAAAACAGTGTTTCTCAAAGCTGGTCTGCCGCTTGTTCAAGGAAAACCCCCTGGGGGGCCAGGCTGGTTTGTTTACCTGCCATGTCCGCAGGTTTGGCCGATCGCGGCTCCTATTGGCTGTGGTTCACTGCTCCAGGCCAATGGGGGCTGCAGAAAGCAGCGCGGGCCGAGGAACGTGCTGGCTGCCCTTCCTGAAGCCCTCACTGGCCTCGAGAGGCGAACCACAGCCAGTGGGAGCCGCGATTGACCGAACCTGCGGACACGGCAGGTAAACAAACCGGCCCGGCCCGCCGGGGGCTTTCCCTGAACAAGCGATGGACCGGCTTTGAGAACCACTGTTCTAAAATATATATCTAGAAAGGTTTTCACTATATACTTACAATCATAGAATCATAGAATATCACGGTTGGAAGGGACCACAGGAGGTCATCTAGTCCAACCCCCTGCTCAAAGCAGGACCGATCCCCGACTAAATCATCCCAGCCAGGGCTTTGTCAAGCCTGACCTTAAAAACTTCCAGGAAAGGAGATTCCACCACCTCCCTAGGTAACGTATTCCAGTGTTTCACCACCCTCGTAGTGAAAAAGTTTTTCCTAATATCCAACCTAAATCTCCCCCACTGCTACTTGAGACCATTACTCCTTGTTCTGTCATCTTCTACCATTGAGAACAGTCTAGAGCCATCCTCTTTGGAACCCCCTTTCAGGTAGTTGAAAGCAGCTATCAAATCCCCCCTCATTCTTCTCTTCTGAAGACTAAACATCCCCAGTTCCCTCAGCCTCTCCTCATAAGTCATGTGTTCCAGTCCCCTAATCATTTTTGTTGCCCTCCACTGGACTCTTTCCAATTTTTCCACATCCTTCTTGTAGTGTGGGGCCCAAAACTGGACACAGTACTCCAGATGAGGCCTCACCAATGTCGAATAGAGGGGAACAATCACGACCCTCGATCTGCTGGCAATGCCCCTACTTATACATCCCAAAATGCCATTGGCCTTCTTGGCAACAAGGGCACACTGTTGACTCATATCCAACTTCTCATCCACTGTAATCCCTAGGTCCTTTTCTGCAGAACATCTGCCGAGCCATTCAGTCCCTAGTCTGTAGCGGTGCATTGGATTCTTCCGTCCTAAGTGCAGGACTCTGCACTTGTCCTTGTTGAATCTCATCAGATTTCTTTTGGCCCAATCCTTCAATTTGTCTAGGTCCCTCTGTATCCTATCCCTACTCTCCAGCGTATCTACCACTCCTCCCAGTTTCGTGTCATCTGCAAACTTGCTGAGGGTGCAATCCACACCATCCTCCAGATCATTTATGAAGATATTGAACAAAACCGGCCCCAGGACCGACCCCTGGGGCACTCCACTTGATACCGGCTGCCAACTAGACATGGAGCCATTGATCACTACCCGTTGAGCCCGATAATCTAGCCAGCTTTCTATCCACCTTATAGTCCATTCATCTAGCCCATACTTCTTTAACTTGCTGGCAAGAATACTGTGGGAGACCGTGTCAAAAGCTTTGCTAAAGTCAAGGAAGAACACGTCCACTGCTTTCCCTTCATCCACAGAGCCAGTTATCTCGTCATAGAAGGCAATTAGATTAGTCAGGCATGACTTGCCCTTGGTGAATCCATGCTGACTGTTCCTGATCACTTTCCTCTCCTCTAAGTGCTTCAGAATTGATTCCTTGAGGACCTGCTCCATGATTTTTCCAGGGACTGAGGTGAGGCTGATTGGCCTGTGGTTCCCAGGATCCTCCTTCTTCCCTTTTTTAAAGATGGGCACTACATTAGCCTTTTTCCAGTTATCTGGGACCTCCCCCGATCGCCATGACTTTTCAAAGATAATGGCCAACGGCTCTGCAATCACATCCGCCAACTCCTTTAGCACTCTCGGATGCAACACATCCGGCCTCATGGACTTGTGCTCATCCAGCTTTTCTAAATAGTCCCAAACCACTTCTTTCTCCACAGAGGGCTGGTCATCTCCTCCCCATGCTGTGCTGCCCAGTGCAGTAGTCTGGGAGCTGACCTTGTTCGTGAAGACAGAGGCAAAAAAAGCATTGAGTACATTAGCTTTTTCCACATCCTCTGTCACGAGGTTGCCTCCCTCATTCAGTAAGGGGCCCACACTTTCCTTGACTTTCTTCTTGTTGTTAACACACCTGAAGAAACCCTTCTTGTTACTCTTTACATCTCTTGCTAGCTGCAACTCCAGGTGTGATTTGGCCTTCCTGATTTCACTCCTGCAAGCCCGAAAAATATTTTTATATTCATCCCTGGTCATTTGTCCAATCTTCCACTTCTTGTAAGCTTCTTTTTTTTTTTGTATTTAAGAGCAGCAAGGATTTCACTGTTAAGCCAAGCTGGTCGCCTGCCATATTTACTATTCTTTCCACACATCGGGATGGTTTGTTCCTGTAACCTCAATAAGGATTCTTTAAAATACAGCCAGCTCTCCTGGACTTCTTTCCCCCTCATGTTATTCTCCCAGGGGATCTTGCCCATCAGTTCCCTGAGGGAGTCAAAGTCTGCTTTTCTGAAGTCCAGGGTCCGTATTCTGCTGCTCTCCTTTCTTCCATGTGTTAGAATCCTGAACTCGACCATTTCATGGTCACTGCCTCCCAGGCTCCCATCCACTTTTGCTTCCCCTACTAATTCTTCCTGGTTTGTGAGCAGCAGGTCAAGAAGAGCTCTGCCCCTAGTTGGTTCCTCCAGCACTTGCACCAGGAAATCGTCCCCTACATTTTCCAAAAACTTCCTGGATTGCCTGTGCACCGCTGTATTGCTCTCCCAGGAGATATCAGGGTGATTGAAGTCCATCTACAGGACTCAGAAACAAGGAAGAGCTGACCTGGCAACTTTGTATAATCTAATTCAAGTTATGCAGCTTCAAGACGTGCATGCATGTAAATAGCATGGTCTGATCCAACATCCAGAGAAATCAATAGAAAGATTCTCCAGGTATGTCTACACTGCAATTAAAAACCTGTGGCTGCCCTGTGTTAACTGACTTGGGCTCACAGAGCTCAGGCTAAGAGTCTGTTTAACTGCAGTATAGATGTTCAGGTTCGGGCTGAAGCCCAGGCTCTAGAACCCTGTGAGAGGGGAGGGTCCCCCAAACACAGTTAAGCAGCCCCTTAGCCTGAGCCTCACGAGCCTGAGCAGTTGGCATGGGCTAGCCGTAGATGTCTAACTCCAGTTAGACATCCCCTCAGTGACTTTAACGGGCACTGGATTAGGCCTTGAATGACCACTAGATGACATAGCTGGTTCAATAAGGAGATGTAGACTAAGAAGGGGTGACTTACAACAGATTTCCTACTATTTTTTCCTTATACACAATAAACATACAAGTGATGTTTTAACAAGGAACGTACTGAAATGTACACTCTAGAAAGCAAGAAACACTAAGTCAATGTTTTGCTTCTTATTTACAAAACTTTTATTTCCTATGTTTTATACCAGGTCGACCATGTTTCTACTACAGAAAAAGGCTAGGATGGCTTTTTTACATAACTCTTACAATAACAGTATTTGCTTCAAGAAGAAAAAAACATTTTTTCTATAAGGAAAAGGAACATTTGAGCACCAATAAAAGTTATGATTTTTTTATAGCTCTGAATTTTAGCATCTGTTACACTGATGTAAATCTCTTCTTCATCAAAATGTAATGACTGGATTATGAAGAAGTAGAAACAAAATCACAAATATATATAATTTGGACGGAATTTATATGTAAATACTGGGAACGTGTAAATAAATTATAAAAATAATTTATGCAATGGAATATATTTAGATACTTAAACTATTTTTCTATATTTGCATTCAGTGAATATGAGTATGATCCAGCACTGAACCTATTTCTTCCCTAATCTTCTCTTCATCTTTAGGGCTAGAGACCTGCAAACTTGATGCACTCAAGAATTATCTGTGATATTATTTTTTATTTGTTAAGTGACAACAATATGACTGGTGATGTTCAGATGTAGATAAAGGCAGCTCCTGCCCCAAAGAGCTTATCACATAAGAAATGCTGGAGTTAGTCTAACTATTTGCATGAGTAAGTGTGTGCAGCAATGGGTACATAGGGCTAGATCCAAAGGCATATGAAGTTAATGGAAAGACATCAATTGATTTTGGACTCGGCCCAAAAGCACTAAAAAGGACAGGTATCTTTCAATTAAAATAAGACAGGTATCTTGACAAGTCATCTGTCAATTAAAATAAAATAAAATGAAATATTTCCCACCAAGACGTTAATTTCCTTGAATTAAGAAGCAAAATCCTAGGTGCGATCAGACTTGTTTTCTTTCAAGAATGCAGAAGTAAGAAAAGTAGTATTTATTTTCAGGAATCTTGCATAATGACAGGTTTCAGAGTAGCAGCCGTGTTAGTCTGTATTTGCAAAAAGAAAAGGAGTTCTTGTGGCACCTTAGAGACTAACCAATTTATTTGAGCATAAGCTTTCGTGAGCTACAGCTCAGCATCCGATGAAGTGAGCTGTAGCTCACGAAAACTTATGCTAAAATAAATTTGTTAGTCTCTAAGGTGCCACAAGTACTGGTTTTCATTTTCAGGAGTAATACCCTACATGTACCGTACCTCTTGCATGTATATCACTCAAGAATGATTTTAATACATATTTCATTACATTGGGAAGTTATTCCAATTAAGGGCCATATACTGCCCAAAATCTGCACAAGAGACATTAATAACAGAAAGCTGAGTTTCAGTGTGGCTCAAGGGATTTAATTGGTGCTAACTGGAGTTCTGCTGCAATTCAAGGCAGTATTTGGCATTATACTATGAAGTTCTGTTCTGGATTGAGGGTAGCTCTAAGAATAGTACAGTTTTCTTAGTGAACATGGCCAGGTGTGACTGGCAATTTCATTCGTCTGTATATAACAAATACCTTGTATATTTCTACAACAAAAGAGGAAGTTAGTTTTTGCATAGTAGTCTTGGCATAGTACTAAAATGAGGAAGGGGAAGGTTTTCGGCATCAGAATGGATCTTGTCACTTGTAAAGTGCTGAAGTATTTAATGTCTTGTGTAATTAACCCTGGAGTCCGTGTTTTGGCTCATTCAGCAGAAAGAAAACAATGTTGTGGCTGTCCTAACATTATACATGCAACTTTCACTAAATATAATTAAAATCTAATATCTGGAATCCTTTTGGAAAGATTTGGTGAAAAACCATGAGCTGGCAACTACACAGAGTAGAATTTAAAGGCTGCCTTCAGGTTTTCTTTGTTTGTCAACGATCTTTTGAGTGTCGCTTTTTAAGTGTTCATTAACAGTCCCGATGGCTTGTTGACTCTAACAGTGTCATGTAAATTATTTAAGGCATGTACATAATTTTTCAATTAACAAACTGCTTGGCTCATGAAAATACATACACACAATTTATAAGTAGAAATTCTAGATGAAATATCTCATGATGAGCAGGTCATTATGAATTAAAAATGAGTTTTCAAATAAAATATTTAATGATATCTGAAATTAAATGAAACATTGCAAAATTAAAAGTTTCTCAGTTAAACAGTTTGCAAACTGTTTAACTAGTTTGCAAACCAAATTAAGGCTACACATTGAGCAGACTTATATGTTAGATATTAAAAGATACCTGAATTGAACTTGTGCAGAAATAAAGCTCAGATAACTATTCACTGAATGGTTTCAGAGTAACAGCCGTGTTAGTCTGTATTCGCAAAAAGAAAAGGAGTACTTGTGGCACCTTAGAGACTAACCAATTTATTTGAGAATAAGCTTTCATGAGCTACAGCTCACTTCATCGGATGCATACTGTGGAAACTGCAGAAGACATTATATACACAGAGACCATGAAACAATACCTCCTCCCACCCCACTCTCCTGCTGGTAATAGCTTATCTAAAGTGATCACTCTCCTTACAATGTGTATGATAATCAAGGTGGGCCATTTCCAGCACAAATCCAGGTTTTCTCACCCTCTGCCCCCCCCCCCCCCAAACTCACTCTCCTGCTGGTAATAGCCCATCCAAAGTGACCACTCTCTTTACAATGTGTATGAAAATCAAGGTGGGCCATTTCCAGCACAAATCCAGGTTTTCTCACCCCCCCCCCCAACACACACACACAGGAGAGTGAGTTTGTGTGTGTGTGTTTTGGGGGGGGGGGTGAGAAAACCTGGATTTGTGCTGGAAATGGCCCACCTTGATTTTCATACACATTGTAAGGAGAGTGGTCACTTTGGATAAGCTATTACCAGCAGGAGAGTGCGTTTGTGTGTGTGTGTTTGGGGGAGGGGGGGTGAGAAAACCTGGATTTGTGCTGGAAATGGCCCAACTTGATTATCATACACATTGTAAGGAGAGTGATCACTTTAGATAAGCTATTACCAGCAGGAGAGTGGGGTGGGAGGAGGTATTGTTTCATGGTCTCTGTGTATATAATGTCTTCTGCAGTTTCCACAGTATGCATCCGATGAAGTGAGCTGTAGCTCATGAAAGCTTATGCTCAAATAAATTGGTTAGTCTCTAAGGTGCCACAAGTACTCCTTTTCTATTCACTGAATGTGATCATTAGTGGAATTGAAGCTGGAAGAGTTAAAGACAAAACATCAGCTGACTATCTGAAGTGTTTTTTGTTTAGTTCTTAAATATATTTTGTGTGTGTTCACAGAATTTGTTAACAGAAATTTTCAATTTATACACAATTACAGTACGTACACATTAACCAAATACACATGAAAAAGCAGTAGTCCATCACCTTGATTTGTATTGGTATACATTCTGAGTGCAGTGGTAGATGTGATGGGGCACCAATGAAAATTTGCTAGGTACTCTTGTTTTAACTTTCCTAGTACATACAAAATATTTTCAATGTCAATACCATTGTAGACATGTATTCAGACTTTGAATCCTGTATTTTTCTGGTATTTTAATATACCAAATATTTCAGTATACCAGCACTAAGCAAACACACTTCATTTCTAATTCAAGGTAAAAATGTTACATACCGTTAACTGATGCATCAACAGATCCATTAAAAAAGTGATCTTATTACTAAACAGAACATAGGTGCAGTTTTCTGTGCAATTACTGCAGGTCAGGTTGTAAACATTCACGGCACTGCAGAGTGACCTAAAATAAAAAATGAAATATCAACATACTTTTCTTCCTAAATATACTAATCTATAAAATCAAATATTAGGCTGTGAGGAGTATCATCAGGCAACCTAAAGTGACGGTAAGTTTAATTAATTTTTCATACTCATGTTCCACACAAAATACAAATTAGCATTAGGTAGGTTAAATAAATATTTACATGATACAGAAGTTCTGAGTGAACCTATATACATTCCAAATTCCATAGTGTGTTACCACTGCATCTGCTTTAGAACCAGAACTTGGGTTTAAAACTAACTGCCTGCCTCGGAAGCTGTAATGTTTAAAGGAGCAAACTCTCCTATGTTACATGTGGTATTAAATGTCTGTGCGCATATACACACCTTCACATTCTTACACACATCATTGGTATATTAGAAATATAGTAAATGAAAAAGAAAAAAAGGAACATCTGTACAGTATCAGGTAAAACTTATTTTTGCACAATTTGAAAAACTAATGTTTTTTCTGACAGAATTCATTATCTCATGCAAGTAACCTAGGTATACAAGATCACTGGTCAGTTTGGTAGCAGAATATTCAAGCAGAAGGATATGTTAGCATTTCCTGCTGGTTAATTTATAACACTGTACTGGGATCAGCTTTAGAGAGGGTCTGGCTTGCAGGCCCAGCAAACGAAGGTGAATTGTGCTGAACAAAAGAACAATTAACAGGTGAAATGTCAGTCTTTTGCCTCAGGTGAATCTCCCGTTGATTTTGGGACTTAGGTCTAGTCTACACTGGCAACGTTAAAGCGCTGCTGCGACAGAGCTTTAATGTGGCTTGTGTAGTTGTGGCAGAGCGCTGGGAGAGAGCTTGCCCACCGCTCTAAAAACCCCACCTCCACGAGGGGCGTAGCTCCCAGCGCTGGTGCACAGTCTACACTGGCGCTTTACAGCGCTGAAACTTGCTGTGCTCAGGGGGGTGTTTTTTCACACCCCTGAGCGAGAAAGCTACAAAGCTCTAAAGCCCTTAGAGAGACAAGGTAGGTGAGGTAATATCTTTTACTGGACCAATCTCTGCTGATGAGAGAGACAAGTTTTCGAACTTACACAGAGCTCTTCTTCAGGAACTGTGAATCATTGGCATCCCCATCATGGGGACTGTGAACTTGGGTGCATAACTACATTAGCAATGATGGGAGCTATATGTACATATCTGAGGGGAAATAGATGGTATGTTTGCAATAGCAAAAGGGAGAGCGCCAATTCTGAAAAACTGGAAAAGCAAAAAGAAAGTCATAAACAAAATGGGCCATAACAGTTCAAAATATATACAGTAAGCCTGGTTCTTCCCTACGTTGCACCTTGTGGAGTTATTTATTCCTATACAAAGTGAATGCTTTATGTGGAGTCAGAACTTTCACAGGAACTGGTCAAGGCTATGGAACTCATTGCCACATGAGATAAGCCAGACTAAAAGATTTTATCACTTTCAGAATAAATGTTTTAACAATATTTTCTTTGATTTAGCATTTCCTCAAAAATTTATTTGCGTACAGACAAGCACACAGACACAAAACACACATACAACACAACTCTACAATAAAATATAATAAATAAATAAATAAAGTCAATAAACAATTCTGGTTGCTTTCCAAAAGGAAAACAAAGAGAGAGATTGTTTTTATTTCTATTTTTAAATACATGGGAATCACTAATGTGACGCAGGCTAACCAGGCTCAATGGACAAGCCAGACTTGAGATCATTGGTAAAATTCACATTCTAGAATAGCTTGGCAGTGCCAACTGACAAGTTTTTATAGAGAAGCTGTCAAAGTCACCATCTGACTTTACTAACTGTAAAATTAATTAAATAAATTTATCTTTGTTTTATAGTTTTATTTTTTCTCGCAACTGGTGAGCATGGAGTGGGAAAATATTTAATGGAGAGAAAGCCAAAGGTCATCATTTTGTAGCAGAGTCTTAACAATATGTTTTTGTGCAGTCCCCTACTGAATAAGATTTATTTACTACAAACATTTAGGAAGCTTGCCTAGGTATTTATTTATATTGTGCTCATCACTGTCGCAGCTGATCATCTAGCTGATCATCTCCAAAGGCTGACAATTTAGAGGCATCATATATATCAATTTCAAATTCTTTCTCACATTTCCCAAACCAGTAAGGGCTGAGAATGCTCAGAAGACAGTGAATTTATAGTAAATTGTTCCTCTGTGTTGTTCGATTGCTTCTCCTCCAAATGAAAACGAACATTATTGGACTCTAAAGGGAATGTCATCTAGTCTTCCTTGGCTGATAAGAAAGTGACAGCAAATGGGGCACTAAGGATGGAGGAATGTAAAAACTTATGTATTGAGACTGTGATTGGAACAAAGAACATGCTGCAACATTTAAAAATGGATCAAGAACATTTCTGGGAGAATTTATTTATATGATAGTTGATATTATAATTCCCTTCATTTAGACATGGAAATCCATATAATCATAATGCCTGTTTGTTAATATTCTGAATATAACCATATTAATAAAAATATTTTGTGTATTGTTTATATTGTCTAGTTATAAATTAATATATTCACTCTGACTGGAACGCACTCATCCGGAAATGTGGTTCAAATAGTATAAAATACAATATCAAATTAGTGCTTTCTGAGCTGCAATGTCATTCACTTGTTTTTCAATCTACACTGACAATTCCTGAGGAAAATTCAACTAGTATGCCTCTTATCTATGATGCTTAAAGTTAAAAATATATATGCAACCAAGCTCTCTTTTCCTAACCTGGCTTTTAAAAGAGGTTTATATCCTTCATTTAACAAAATGAAGGATGAAAACATATTCCTACAGTAGTACTGAAAAATTGTGCTCTGGAACAGTGTTTCTCAATGACGAGTCAATGGGTTGGCACTGGTCCCTGAGATTTCCTTGACACAGTTTAGGAAGGCAACAAGCCGGTCCCTGGTATCAAAAAGGTTGAGAAATACTGCTCTAGAGGACTTAATTTTTCTTTCAGCAAAGATAAGTCAACATATATTAATGAAGCTATTACAATTAGAAACATAAAGGACATCTGGCAATGCTTATTTTCACTATATAAAGGACAAGTTTTAGTTCTCAACTTTTGGAAAGCTCTTTCACCTACTGCTCTAAAGGAAAGATTGATTAATTTAAATATGAAAATACATTTTCCTAACCCTTGAAATTTGAAGTTAATAGATTAATTTTACATCCTGATAAATTATTTCAAAATGTTTAGAATTATGTAGTTCTCTTACTGAAATACCAGTTCAGAGTAGATGGCATATTTCATAATTCCAAAAAAGAACCGTCATTCTAGATAGATCTAAAATGAAGAATCCTCCGTCTTAGATGAAGAATAAATTAATCTGAAGTAATACACCCTGGTTTTGTATTTCCCAAATGAATCTTACATCCAAAAAGTATTTGAAGTTCGAGATTCAAATAATGCCTTTGAAAGTGTGGAATAAGCAAATGCATGTCAAATTAATTTTTCACAATAAGGAGGGCTTTTTTAATTGATAACATAAGCTTGTTAACTATAGGCTACTATGATTAGAATGTATTTAGACATGTTCTTCACTAAGGTTCAGTTATAGAATTTTTTTATTCAAAATTGGAAGTGTCAGCACTGAAGCAGGCCCCAGGTGGTTTGCAGTGTTAAATGGCAGATTAAAGTCAGCACAACTAATTTCTTTACTTTAATCTTATTAGTAGAACAACAGCTGTCAACTGTCACCATTTCTGCACAAGGCCTCTGAGACAAGCACAGAAAGCTCTGGTGTCAAGCAAGAAGTTCATCTAACTATAACTTAAATTTACCAATTTGCAAAATTAAATTTATTTTTTGATGTTTTTGTATTGGCAGATTTTATTACTCATATTTAAAAAAAAGTATGTATCAATAAAGCTATCAAAATTATATTAGGGTAACAGAGTATTTTCCTCACACATAAAGCAGTTGTTTATTGACTACTGATGTTGTTCTAAACTTTGTATGCACACCGACAAATCAGCTTTAAAGCTAAGTTAGACAGCACATATACTCAAACCACATAAGTCTACCCTCTGATGGAAAGCTTTACTCTAAACTAGAGTAAATCCAATTATAAATACACTCGTTATGATACACAAATTTTGGCTCAGAGAAGAGTTCTATCCTGAAGCTTGACCAAAATATATGTATATACATTATATTATTTATCTTACGTGAACATAAATAAATGTGAACAATGTTAATCTTTAATATATGTCTTCATGTACAGAAGAGAACAGAAGAGTTTAGAATCTATGTTCCTGATTCTCCTCTAAATTATGCACATGTCTACAGTGGAGTTTACTCCTAATTTACCCAAATGTAAATGTCTGGATAATCATGGCCTCTATCTAAAATTGTATCCCACAACACAAAACTATTTCATGTTTGTGCACTAAGGTATGTGGGTAAAAAGTCATAACCTTTGCTTCCATAAAATCAAGGTATCACAAACATATAGAACTAGCATACCTCTAAAATAAGACTTTTGGATAGTAACTCCAACTTTGAAAGACTGGAATTAAATATACACAGTGTGAGGTTAAATACACTACAACCCCTCACTCATTAAAACCCCCCCTCAATTATTGGGTGAGTTATTACAAGACTTAAACAATCAAATTCATGGTTGTGCTACCACAAGGGTGAACTGCAAAGTTTTACCAACCACTGCTGTTTGAACAGAACCTGGAGAGCTCCTCGAGAGGCCTTCTCACTGTTTTGACAGGAAAAGAAAGCAGTTAGCTTTGGTATCTGACAAAAAAGAGCAGAATGGAGGTGACAGATGGGTTAGCAGTTAAAGAATGGAGAGAGAGAGACAGAATGGCAAGCAGTGGAACACTAAAGGAAGAGAGAAGGTATGGATACAGGATGAAATATAAAATTAAAAATTAACCAGGCAAATGTTGCATTATGAGGCTATAATGACATCTCTAGATTTTGAAGACTTAAAGACATAAACAAACACTTGAGCTTCACTCACATGGTTTATAATGTCATCAGAAATCCTCAAAGGAATTACACATCCTAATTCACAGTTACCTGTTTATTCTGTAGACCATCAACGCGATCTTAAATTCTCTGACACACAAATGGGCTCTCACTCTAAAGACTTACTACAACTAATAAATAGAAATAGTGGAAGCCAACAGAACTAACCCTCCTTTATTTTTCACCAGCAAATGTTTAAGTTTGGAATCCATTCTTATAAATAAATTATTATATGACATATGACAAATCAAATGCACAATTTACTCCCAATATTTACATTTATGGTAGAATCTGGCAGACTTTTGTATAAAGTTCAGAGGCCCTGACTTATTAACTGAAAGAAACTGTTCCCACACTAAAATCCATTCTAAACAATCCAAAAAAGCTCCTTCCATCTACACAGTTTGTTCATATACTAGTGCAGCAGGGCAATGTTGATTTGTGCTTGAGTACTGTCAAATGTGAAACTCAGCTCTGTTACAGACAGAGACAGAAACGGTCATGAAAACCGACAGATGCTGCAAGTTTTGGATGTTGATCTGCAAGGAGGTCATTCTCTTCAGAGAACCCTTATGCCCTCACACCAACTGCCAGTCTGGAATGAATGTTTCCCCAGAGAGAGTAACCTTGCAGAAAAAGCTTGTTTTGGACCTCAGGTAACAAGCATTGTGAACAATACTTAAAAATTGAATAAATAGAGCACTTCACACTCGGAAATATTTATAAAGTAGATCAAAAACTGTAAAATGGAAGAGCAAACTATGGAAGTATTTTCAGTCTAAGGTAGTGGTTAATCCGATCGCCACAAAATATTTTATTTTACACTGCAAATGCTAACAAGTATATCCTTCTATCTACAATATTACACAGACTATTCTCTACACACTACAGCTCCGGCTCCGGCTGGCTTCCCATGATACTTACTATGACTGGATGACGAAAGAAGGAGTATGGCAAGACGCAAGGAAAGAAAAACATTTTCCCCCTTAAATCAAGTTTTTAACAGTAACAAATGTCCCCCCATCTATCTGATATCAGCCTCTGAATAATTTGCATTTATATTGTGCAACTCACTCAGAGAACTAACTATTTAAGCCTTGCAACACGATTCTGTCATATGTAAATATTACTTTATCTGTTTGGAAAATGGGTAGCCAAACTGAAGCACAGAAAGGTTAAGTGATTTGCCCGCAGGTCAGTAAGCAAGACCATGGCAGAGGCAGTAATCCTGTTCCCTGCCTGGGTTCTGTTACTCATGCAGGGCTTTTGCTGTGTAATTCCAATTTGATTTTCATTGAAGGCACACAGATAAAATATTAGAAAACTGGGAATTTTTACTCAAGTATGCTAAATTATGGCTTGTTCTGTAATCAGAAAGCTGAACAACAGTGTCAATCAGTTATGAAAATTATAAAATGCTTCTCTAAAAATAATACACCTGGACACTAATTCTTAATACCTTAACACCAATAATAAAACCTATTATAATCCAAATCTTTCTCCTCCCCTTTGAGTGTTTTGTTCTTAAAAAAGTGACCCCCCCACACTAAATGGATCATCTGTCTTTTACAAATGCCACATCTTTCTTGCAGCATTTGCTGTCCTGCTGGTCTAACTAACATTCTGAGCAGTACAAAACAACAGGCATATTGTTAAATCTTTTTATAATAAAGCTTTATCTTGTAGACATGGGATTAAAGTTCTGATCTGCACCATGCTGCCAGGATTTTGGGGAAAGAGAGATGTGGATAATAGCCTGTGTAATCTCCTCACCTACTTCTAAATAGCTTAACCTCATCACAAAATAGCAGACAGATTCCTAATTTAAGATGAGCATAAATGGTTAAATCATACAATGCCACACAAACTGTCTATTTTAGTTAAATGGAGTGGTATCCTTTAGCAAGACCTATTTTGGTGGGGAAAGTCACGCAGATAATTAATACATGACAACGTTTAGTTTAATTTATTTCCACGTTTTTACTTCTTGATTGTGTTAGCACTAAACATAGGACAATGCCATTTCATTGTACTCGAACTTTAAAAACGCAGCAGAGATGTAAATTATATCAAAACACAAAATAACCTAAGAAAAGTAAATTGCAAACTTCTTTCAAAACTTAAGGCAAGAAGAAAATTGATTTACATTTTATTTTTCATTTAAAGAATCAGCTACAACCAATGACTGTGCTTTGCTTTTTAAAGATAGTCAGTTGGAAAACTTCTCATCTTGAAAAAACCCTCTTATTTAAGAATTTGTTTTGTATGAAGGAGTTTTTGTGACAGCAGGTGAACAGGCATCAGATCACACAGATTCTCTGTACGGAGAGCAAAAAATGGTTGCTCTGAAAGAGCCAAGTCTCAGCATGCTTCAGTTGTTCATAGAAAGTCACGTCCTATGGAATTGGAGCTTGCTCTCAACAATCCAGTTACAGTTTACTTACATAGCACATTCATTTTCCTGTTATCTGAACTTTAACAAAGTCACCTGGAGGGGAAGGTTTGCACCAATTGATAGTATTAGACCCCCTCTGTGAAACCTTTAAAGTTGATTTGTATAACACTTTTAACGGGTTAAAATAAAAAGCAGATTCCATGCCAAAGTGAGGTTTTGCCATTCACTAAAAAAAGCCCTGATAGCTATGGATTTCTGTTAGCACAGCCCTCAAAAGGGGGTATGGTTTGAAAAATGGTGGTGTTAGTTAACATCCTCAACAACAAAACATACCCACAAGATATTTATATTGTCTGAAAAAGTTAAATCTGGAAGAAAAATGTCATGCATAAATTTAAATGCAACCTTAGTAAGAATAATGTATACAATCCAATTTCTGCACACGTGTGTAACAGCCAGTGTCTCGCTCTGAGTTTTTTCACAGCTGTCACCCCAAACGCAAAGCACAACACTCAGGAATATGATGTGGATTTGTGACACTCCATGGTGTATTTGGGTCTATAAAGGAATACATGATGATGTTCTATTTTCTTGTATAAAAGATAAATCTTGATGCAATGTTGTTCATAATACGTAAAGGGAAATTGTACCAATAACTCCTAGTTCACCACTCCACCACATCAAAAGAAGAGAAGCATCTCTAAGAATAAACTAAGAAATAAATTGGGCAATTAACATCTCAAATGACTGCACTGCACTTTTAAGTGGGGGTGGGGGGGGTGGGAGCATTGTCCAGCTTGCCAGGAAGGGGGTATAGTAGTGCTTTATGGGCAGGGGGTGAGAAAGAGACTCGGAATCTGCTGTAAAGGGGGATTGGGTAAGCATTGCGATGCTGATTCATCCCCAGAGACTGGAAGGGCTGGGGAATGGATAAGGGGCAAGCCCAGTGGGAGAAGCCTCTTTTCCCTGGACCAGGCGGAGCAGCACCTACTTGTCCTCCCTCTCCTTGGAGGAAGGAAAATACCAGGTTTGGTTAGCATCTGCTGTGGGCATTATGATAGTCACTCCTTTCCAAGGGGGCTGGAAGGGAAGTTTTCCCTCACCACCAGAGTGGCTAATTGGAGTGGGGCTTTTTTTGCCATCCCCACAGCAGGTTTGCAGAGGCTTTGTTATGGTGAGTAGGGAAGGGAGATAGTCTACGATGTTGCAACTCATTATGTAAGTGTGGGGCAGCTATTCAGTGCAGGTACTCCATAGGGAAGGGATACAGTGAGCAGAAAAATGGCTTGTTAAAGACTTAAAAAAGAGGTTTTTGTTTTAAAGAGTGAAATGGGGGAGGGGAGAGTGTTTCGGGTACTATGACTGGTACGGCAGGGAGCCAACCCCACTTCCGTATAGCCCACCTTAACCCTTGTTCGAGGGGGGTGGGTGGTAAGGTCCCAGCAATGAGTTGCTGGACCAGGATGGAAAAAAGGGGAGGCTGGCGGAAGCCCTCAGGTAGATGTTGAAATGATCATGGAGTTACCTGCACTGTACACTTTTATCTGTCGGGTAGTCCCAGACATCTAATAACACAGCTGTGGCCTGATTAAACCATATCCAGTGTCTCCTGTCCTTATTTCGCAATAGCCGGACATTAACAAAAACACTTAAATCAAGCTCAAGAAAGGGTGATAGATTTTAGTTGAATACCATGTGTTTCTGAATTGCAAATCTGAAAATTCCTCTTACAGCCTGATTAGCAAAGTGAGATCCATACTTGTGAAAAAGGGCATAATCTGGTAGAAATACTGCTGCCTTTATAGCAGTAAAAGTTCTACTAAATTTTACTTCTTAACCTTCAGTACACTGCTATTTTTCAGATGCCCAGTCAAATGAATTCTTAGGAAGATGTATCTCTGCGTCCACAGTCTCCAATGGTGAAATTCACTCCTGCGTAGAGGGCCACCATGATGCCTATGTACAATTTTTGCCCCACTATTTTGAATTTATTATTTGTACTCAGGAACAAGTTAACATATGACAAATAAAACTATGTTTTCAATTAGATGTCTTTCAATTTCTCTGTAGTCTCATAAAATGGTCACATTTTAGCACAATACCTTTTAAATGCATTCACATATTCTTACTGCTTATGGAGTCCATTATCCTGAACATTTTAACTACTATTTTGTACCACATGAACTCTAAAAATTGGAAGTAGAAGAGAAAAAAAGAGAGATGAAGTGATGTTTACAAGTAAATACATACGCCTCATGTAAAATATACAGGTGCAAACACAAAGATCATGAATTGCATAAAGAAATATGCATTGTATAAGATAGTCTTTTATTAAGAAAATAATTAAAATGTCTTTCTACTTCAATGAATTGCAATAAATACATTAGATCTGAAAAGATTAATCCTGATCACTTACTATTTAGACAAACACAAAAAAACATTGCAACTCTTTCCATTCATAAAAATACTATAATTTCATGAATGCCAATATCCACACACACATTTAATCATAAACTCTACAACATAAAAGCTCCAAACTGGGATTTCCTGATCTACCTAGTGAACTATATTGATTCTGATCTTGACGACAGCTGATTTGGAATAGATACACCATGTGAATGAATCATGGCCAAACATGAAATGGTGCCAATACATGTTTATTTTATATACTATAATAAACAGACATACTCTAAATTCTAATGTTACCTTCATTATTTTAAAGGTAAAGTTATCTCTCACAGATCTTTTAACAGAGCTAGAAAAATAGGTGAAGTTTGACATTATAGCTCTGTTTGTGTTCCCATTCTAGCCTCATTTTTGAAGGGTTTATAAATCTGCCATTCTTATTTGCATTAGGCTGAAACTTGGCCAGACAAGTTTCTCAGACTCAGTTATATAATTTGTAATATGTAAAATTTATGTCATTAGTTCATCTGTTTCCTTCATTTACAATGTAGTCAACATACAGAATTTCTGAAAGTTTTTGATTAATCCAAAAACTTTCCAATTAAAAACCCAAGACAATATTTGCACCTGAAATGCTGATGTTGTAGAGAGTAAATAACCTATTTTGTGGAGTAGGTCCACCTGGTATATTGTTTGTGATGCCTGTTGGCCAGACCCTCTTGGTATGTTGAACTGGCTGAGATATTTAACTTCAAAAGCAGTTTCTTATCATGTGCAGTACAGTAGATTATCTTAATAATAATAGACTATTAACATGTATTGCATTCCATAGTAGTATACAAATAGCATGGGCACAATGTAAAATCCTACTGGATTTTAATAGGACCTTTCCTACTAAAATTAATCTCAGAATAGCACATTTGAAACGGTTATGTAAATTTTAACTGAAATTAGTCTATACAGAACCGAACACTTATGATAAATCTGTAAATGGAACTGTGTATCAATGCCTCAGAGAAATACAACACAAAATCCCAGCAAAAAGTTCCATTCGCACAGTATTTGTTGGAAGGAATGTCAGTGTTAAATTTAGAATTTCGTTGTTTTGGAATGATTTTTATTTTTTTTTAAATGTACTTGTTTTGCATCATTTTGGAATGTTACCATTTCTTTCAATTTCCATGAACATAAAAAATGTCAAAATAACTGACAGCTGTTTGTAAGTTCCCTACAAATGCAAAATTGCTTTATCCACTTTTCAAAATGTTTTATAATGTTTATAATGTTACTCATAATCACAGGATACAAACGGTCTAGGAAGCAATCTGAAAACATATATCCTGTGCTAAGTGTTCAGCATTTTCAAATACCTTTCAAAGAGTCATGATTTGTACTGCTAATAAATCATACACAAATCAAAGATGCTTCACATCTTTAAAAGAACGAACTATATCATAGTAAAAATATTTACTTATTATTTCTTGCACAGTACGAAGTTACTAAACTATTATTTTTCTCCATGTGCTGCAATTTTTTGCCAATAGAAGGATATTCAGAAAGTGAAAGAATTTTAAACTACATTTTGGACAATATTTCCCAGCTGTAATGCATGACTGCCTAGCA
The DNA here is from genome assembly GCF_965140235.1 of Caretta caretta. Lineage (NCBI taxonomy): Eukaryota > Metazoa > Chordata > Testudines > Cheloniidae > Caretta > Caretta caretta. Next base: position 50,135,544 of record NC_134215.1, on the reverse strand, counting down.
ACTGCATTCCCAACATGCAGGCCTCACTGGTTAAAAAAGTATTTTAAATATAAACATAAACATATTTGAATTTGATACCATGTTTAATAGCATGTGGCTGGGGAACAGCAATGCTAATTAACTAACCTCTATTCTAGAAAGTTCTGAGCTATGCATTTGAAGATAATTTGGTTCTCCTCCAAGTCAAAACTACATTGTTCAAGTGTAAACTGTCTTGCTATTTAAATACTCCAGTATAAAGGTCCATTGCTATTTTTGATGCCTCCTCAATTGGAAGTAGCGTGTTTCAGTGACCAGAGCTATTGTGAAGACATGGAAGACTTTGAGAACAGTGGGCAATTTACAAAAGCTGCAAGCTCCAGATTGATAGCCTACTACATACAATGAATGCAACATAAAAGGAAAATGGCTTCTTTGGAAGAAAAGAATAAAATAAGGAGTAAAGTTTCTATCTTCTTAATTGTACACAGCTTTCTTATTTTTTCAAACAAAATAATTGTTGGAAGTGACTGCTTCCAGTAGGATACTTTTTTAAAAGAAGTACTAAATAGAATGTTGTGTTAATAAAACTAGTTAAAATTAAATATCTGATTATATTTCTTTTAATCCTATGCCATCATTCCCCGTAATACTCCACTATCATCCATCATTCCTAAATATATTTATGCACGAGTGAATGCAGAAGCCAGTATTCAGAAGGGCAGAATGATTTAAAATATTGAGTCAAGGTCTTGCCATCTTGTATATAGATGGAAAAAAACATCCTTAAGAGATTCTTCAATGATTTTGCTGAGAATAATACAGCAATGCCTATTTGTACCTGGATGAGAAAGAGATCTACTGATTCCTTACAATGGAGAAGGGTCTTTTTAAAAATGTCCATCATTTCCTCAAAATTGTTTGAGCATTATTAGTGATATTCTCAAGAGACTCCTAGATTTAGTGTATTAACACATCCTTTTCACTTAGAGAAGGTTGCTATTACTCTATTTTCTTCAGAGTAAGCTACACGACACCCTGCAGTCCAAGAGTTAGACATTGTTCATTTCAATGATGTGTTTCTAAGAGTTCAGTTTGTTTTCTTTTAGTTCTGAAAAAAAAAGTTACGTTTTATATCTGTGGATTCTTACTAGAGATTGCAATTTATAATAACTTCAAATGAATCACTTTGAGTACCAGAGCAAAATTATTGTTACGGATGTCTCTCTGTGTATCTGTTAGATATATAAAACAGATAGAAAGATTAATCTTTATCTCTATTTTCTGTTGATATTTGATTTGGGAACACAGTTCAAAGATAGTTAAAAGCTTGTGTGTTAATATAAAGTATTACATTTTAAGCAAAAAGTATTTTAAAAATAGTAAAGGAGTACTTGTGGCACCTTAGAGACTAACAAATTTATTTGAGCATAAGCTTTCGTGAGCTACAGCTCACTTCATCGGATGCATTCAGTGTATTTTCCACTGAATGCATCCGATGAAGTGAGCTGTAGCTCACGAAAGCTTATGCTCAAATAAATTTGTGTGTCTCTAAGGTGCCAAAAGTACTCCTTTTCCTTTTGAGAATACAGACGAACACGGCTGCTACACTGAAACCTTTAAAAATAGTAAGTTTAGTGCTCATGAAAGTAAGGAACCACTGGAACCAGACACAGGGTGAGTAGTTAATATGCAAGAGGATAAAAAAAAGTTTTGATTTTATCTTCTAAGATTTTTTTTTCAGTTATATGAACACTGCAGCTGAAGCTGGTTTTCATTTATCAGCACAGCAAGTTCCTTTCAAAACTAATACATTTTCATACTGTCTAGCAAACTTTAAACAAAATTTTCTCAGTAATGTGAACACAATTTTCTCAAACTCCCTAGACAAAATGAGACTTTTTAAAAAAAATTAAAAAATGCCATTCTAAACAGTTAGGGATAAACTGTGGCCACACAGTGTGAGAAAGGAGACAGGACTCTCACCTTTGCACCTATAAGGGTCATCTACTATCACAGCTCCTGCGCTTGAGGGAGTGCAAAGACTGATACCAAGTTACTTGCCCTAGGAACAATTCACTGGAAAAGGAATCATCCCTACATGCTGACCAGTGGAGCAGGCCAGATGCTACATGACATAAAAGGAGTACAGCAATTTTTTTTCCCCTTCCTTCCAGGCAAATAGGGAACTCCAAGAGGCATTTTACCTCTGAGTGCTCTTTTTCTTGAGATGCAGCTCTGCCTCATCACACTTTACACCAGACAATTTAGCACTCAAACTCCACAGGAAATCTATGAAGTATTGCTGTTCTGTAGTACACTAAACATTGCTGGTGTTTTCCGAACACACAATGAAAACAGTTCAAGAGAGAAGACCTTGGACCCAATTCTCATCACACCAAAGCCTCTTTACTCTCCTCTGGCAGTGTAACAGGGCCTTAAAGTGGATACGAATTACAGCTGAAACATTAGATAAAGAAGGAGATCATGCTATTAATGAATTTCGCCTAAGTTACCATTTTTGCAGGAGCTCTGTCCAACCGCAGCCCACTCTGACACCTGGCAACCTTTTCAGGGTCCTGATGCTTTACCTTCAGCCTTTTATTTCTCATGCATTATAATGAGGCATTCCTGCACTACTAGTGAACTTAGATATATTTCCAGTAGCAATTTTAGACAGCAATATCTAGGAGCATCAAAGACATCAAACATGGCAAAGCTCCTGGGGTTGACAGAATTCAACCAGAGGTACTAAATGCACGAGGCAAAATTCTGACTCAGCAGCCAACAAAACTCTGTGATGTAATATGGGAGAAAGAACAAGTGCCATAAGACTGGAAAGACAGTATGATCATGGTATTACCAAAAAAGGGTGATCTCCCTCAGTGCACAAACTGGAGATGTATTATATTGCTATCAATTCTGGGCAACGTATTGGCTACTGTTATCCTGCATGGAATGAAGAAAGCAGCAGATGGAATATTACGAGAAGAACAGACTGGGTTCCCTCTAGACAGATCACTGTGGGAATAGATATTCACTCCCTGACAAATCACCAAAAAACCCTATCGCTTGGGAGAAAAAAAAACATCTTAATCAACTTTATTGACTTTAAGGAAGTGCTTGATAGTGTCCACAGAGAAACGCTGAGGAGTATTGTTAGAAGCTATGGGATACCATTCAAGCTGATCAACATATGAAGGAGTTTATACGATGAAAGTAGACGCTCAGATCAGACAGAGGCCTGGGTAAGTGGTTTGATATTGTGACTGGAGTTAGAGAAGAGTGTGTGCTACCACTAATCCTCTTTGCATTAGCAATAGATTGGGTGATGAAGCAGGCAACAAAAGGTATCATGAATGATGTAAAATGTGTTAGCAATGATGAGTTACATGAAGGTAGGACACTGAACAATAGATGCAAAAGTCTACATGGTTGGAAAAGAAATTGAACAGGTAGAAGAGTTTGGCTATCTGGGGAGTGTAATGACATTTAAAGTAGCTGCGATAAAGATATTCAGATGAGAGCAGGAAAAGTAAACAACACTTTTGGAAGGATGAACATCTAGTCAGACAGAGGTCTCCATACCAAATTAAAGGTCAGATTATACCATGTGATTGTACTGAGCATGCTATTATACTGCGCAGAGACTTGGCTGATGACAGTATCTAGTAAAAAGAAGTTGAACGCTGCCCATCACAGATGGCTGAGGAAGATATTACACATTTAATGGAAAGACAAAATAACAAATGCGAGACTCAGGAAGCTCAAAGAGTAGGCAATGTTAGAAAATATCGTCAAAGAAAGAAAGCTCAGGACATTGAGACATGTACACCATATGGAAGATTGGAGACATGCTTAGCAAGCATTGAACTTGCTATCAACTTGAGGGAGGAGAGAGAAAGCAAGGAAGGTCAAGGATGAACTGGCAAACAGTGACAGAGGATACTATACTATATATGCTGGCATCACCTGGGAAGAAGCGCCACAATCAGCAAGTGACTGTAATCAGTGGAGGAACTGGACCGCCTGATGTGTCAGCGGCACAGGAGGAATCTAAGGTGATATCTAGGAACAACTGTTTCACTTTGGATCAAGTTAGGATCACAACACATAAAAGCACTTAAAACCCCCCCAAAAAACCAAGGACCTTGATAGTCTAAGTTTTTTAAAAAGTGGGTCTCGTCTCTACAGAGAGATGGGTCTCTGCTGTTCCAGAATGAGCTTGCATTCCTTGCTCTGGATAGGCAGTGAGATCACCTCTCAAAGAAACAGAAACAGTGAAACACTTACAGAGTTAAAACTGGTCCTAGAGTTTTGAGGTCAAATACTGTCTTCCATCTGGAACTTAAATGGCAGGGTAGATTATGGCCCTCAGTTTTTAACATCTACACCACAAGGAAGGAGCAGCAAGCAGTTAGATAAATAATAAAGTCAAATGGGGTTAGTGGAAAAGAAATATCCCCCATCAGTGATGGCATAATCTAGTAATGATTCAAAATGGCAACTGTAGCACCATACATACTTGGGAGGAATCCGTGAAACTGCATTCAGATTTGTGGAAGAAATCACTACTTGAAGAATGTGTTCAAGGGCTGAGAGTCCTCCTGCAACCCGGAATGCTATCTGATCTGCTGCATTCTGGATAAACACAAATAGAGAATAATAATTATATGGAATATTTACTGAAATTTAAATACAAATTTAGTATTTAAAATATGTGTCTGGTGAGTAACTGCCTTGATGTACACTTAATAAAATCTTAATACAGTTTAATCAGATTGTTCACCTTTTTAATTAGTGCATTGATTCTTTCACTACAGAAGCACGGAACAGAATACCCCTTTGAATATACAAGAGAATGTTACTTCAATGTTATTTTTCCTGATGATATTATATATGCTGTAACTTCATTATAATACCACAGCTATTTTGATTTTTTAAAACAGATATTGATTTAGGGCTTCGGTGAAAGCAAGATCAGGCCCATAATGAAGATTATTTTAACATGAGCCTCATTTAGCTAATAGCTAAAGTGCAATTTTGTAGGACACGTTTTAACAATGAGGGACAAGTATGTATTTTATAACATTTCTGATTTCCCCCCCATTTTTGGAATTAATTTCTATAAGCATAAATAGGAATTACCCAAACTTCATGTGTATCATCTATCTATCTGATCCTGGACCCCTGGAAGTCAATAGCAAAACTTTGATTAATTTTATTGGTACAGACCCAACGCCAACACCACAAATAACAAACCTAACAATTGTGGGACCTTATTATGGTAACCCTCAACCTCTCCTTTTCCAATTTCCTCCCTCCTTCTCCAATTGTTTGTTGATTTCACTTGTGTCATGTCTACAATTAGACTGTAAAAGCTTTGAGGTAGGAATCATATTCATATATGATTTGTCTGTAAAATACTTAGCACTCTGTGGGTGCTCCATGTTAGAACAGCCCCCTATGAACTATGGTAATAACAAATATTTTAGTAGGATTTCATAGCCCATATTTTTTCTTATCAATATTAGAAGTCATATGTAAACACCACAGTACAAGACAAGTTTTGTTTAAGAGCATATAATTTTCTCCCCAGCAAGTTTAGTTGTCTCAAGCAAACATTCACCCAAAGGTAAAGCTGTACCCTATTTAAATGCCCAAGATTTCAGAAAAAATGTTCCCATTGATCTGCTAGCTCCATTTCACATTATGTTGGGAGCTAGATTTTGAAGAGATCATAAAGAAGCAATTTTTTTGGACTAATGTGCATTGGATGTGGATTTGTAAACAACAAAAAAGGCTCATCTTCAAAGGACACAACTGGCGTGAAATGACAGAAACCTGTTTGTGTGTGCCAGTTTACACAAGTGGTCAGATAACCAACTAGCAATTTCTATAGGTTTAACCTTTATGTGACTCCACAGTTTCAGTCAGCTTTAGCCCAGTTAACTCTTAAGTTAAAGCTGAAGTGAAGACCTACCCTGAGTGATGACGCTTAGCCTGAGTCCCATCCACACAAAAAACCCCTTAACTCAAGTAGGGTGGTGTTTTTAATTGGAAATGATTGGTCTATTGGGTATAGGCTAAAGCTCAAATTAGCACAATTTGTCAGTTGCTAACTAAACCATTCTGTAGTGTGGACACAGGCTAGCTCCACTTGAGTGCCATTAGTCCTCCAATGCCTTCCCACAATTTTTCCCGTGTGCCCAGAAAGGACTAACAAATTTTCCCACAATTCATTGGGAAAGAATTCATAGAGCAGCTCAGCTTACTGCAGCACAAAGAACCAAAGGAAATGCCAGCAGAAGTCTTAGTGCAGCAAATAAGCAAGTGCAGCAAATAAGTGGACACTGCAGCTTGAGTATTATTTTGCAGTGTAGCCACTCTAACCAGACTACCTCTAGAAAAGCAACTGGTGTGTAGATATTTGACTTAGCTCTACAGTGAAGACATACTATTAGTCACATCCTCCAGAAAGGTCTGATCCTGGACCATTGAGGTAAATGGGAATTTTCCCAGTGACTTTAATGTGAGCAGGACTGAGTCCTATATGAAGGTTAAAAGCATTTCTAAGCTATCACTTTCCATTGTGATTAAAAGTGTATACTCCATGTAGTGACATACTGTTGCCAAGAAACCCCATACACAAAATAATCAACATGTATGTCCAGTATATTTAGAGAAACGTATATGAGAATTCCTAGATACATTTGGTATACATGCGTCAGAGGATAACAAATAGAAAAGCCACTGACCTGCCAGTGGAGGACTGTTCCCTATAGTACATTTGTTAGTGTTGCATCCACTCTAATTTTAAATGAGACAGGCAGTGCAGTTTTCACCACTTCCTATGGGGGATTACAACCTTTTAGATCTTACTATCAAGATATCTTTCCTGACATTCAACCTGAATTTGCCCTTTTCAGTTTCATTTAATTACTCCAAGTTATACCCAATTTTATTATACCAATTCTTCTCCCTCCTTCATGATTACACCATTACTAAATATTACATATTCCCACTTTAGTTTTTGCTTAGCAAACAAACATATTTCATTCCAAATCTTTCCTTTTCCTTGTAATTTTTCCATACCAAATTTTCTTGTTTAATGTCTGTCTATTAGGAAATGAAGTGTCCAAAAATGAACACTGCATTTTGGGTTAGGTCACATCAAAGCCACAAAGAAAAGGACTATTATCTACATGTGTGGTAACAGGATGTCTTCACATGTGTATTCAAAAATAGCACTGGCCTTTTTGATCTCTGTATCAGATTACACACTCATGTCTAATTTAATGTTTGCTCTTGCCTCTAGGTCTAGGTCTCTTTCAGTATTACTCTTCTAGATCTATCCCTCCCATTGAGTATCTGTGTTTCAGATTCTTTTGATAAAAAAATATTAACATGCATTTTTGAAGAACTTCTGTTTTTGTCTATACAGTATTTCTAATCTTTCTAGGGTCCCTTTGTATGCTTTCTCTGTCCTCCATTCTGTTTGCAATTCCTCCTAATTCAGTATCTCTGAAAAAATAGTTAATGTCCTATTTATTTCCTCATCCAGACCATCAATGAAATCCATGAACATTTTGGTGATTGGATACTATGGTGATAAACATCCTCATGAATACGAAAGACAGACAAAACGACAAGATTAAATAAAAGCATTTAACGAAAATTATTGTGGTGGATGGAGGGATGTTATACAAAAGGATCTGATTAGCTGCGGAGTTTCCAAGGAGCTGCTTCAAGACAGACTGGAATGGAGGAGGAGGACTTGAAGGGCTGACCCTATACAGATGGAACTAAGACTAGGAGAAGAAGAACTAAAATGATTATGGTAGCAAGGTTGGAGTAAATACATGAGCTAATTATTTGTTCACTGCTCCTACTGCAGTAAAGGAACTTTAAAACCTGACACTCAGTGATCTAGAATCCATTGCTGATATCACTGATTTCTGGTATGCTTTTGGATTAATTTATCTTAAAGGATGTGTTCTAGATAGAGTGGGGGTTACAAAAGTACAAGTGACTTTTTTAAGAGTCTTTCAACTATTTGTTGACACACATTGATGATTACTGAATTAACTGCTGATATAAGGCACATGTGTGTCAGCCTAATGATTAAGTCACAGCACAACTACCTTTCTATCCAAGAATCCCAGGTTCAGGGACAATTCTGGGGCTCTTGGCCTTGGGTCAGGAGAGGTCATGGGAACCAAAGAAATGATGCCACAAAAGTATCATTTACTCTTGAACACTGCATTAATAATGTTCCCAGAGTGAGTGTTGTGTGTCACTGGATCCCTAACAATGAAAATGGCACCTGAATGAGTGGTGAGAAAACAAGTGTGTGTGTATGGTGGAGGGCACCCTCGCCTACATATAGTAGTATATCATGGCCTGTAGCAGAAAGATGAGTTGTGCAAAAAATAAGAATTAATAAAGGTATTAAAAATAATACCAATTTCTTAATCTAAGAAATATGAAATTCAAAAGATGTCAAATGAATTTTCATACATACTTCTAGTATTATATCTGCTGTGAGGTGATTATCAGCTTTTGATATGTCTGTGTGCTGGTCTGAGAAAATCCTTTCGAAAGCATAAAAATATGGGTGCAGGATATCGGTTCCCTTGCACTGTTTTCCCCTTAAATGAACTCCTCCAGAATGTGACCCAAATTCATATAGTATTCTGAAGTGCTAAGGCTTTCATTAGCTGTTACCTGGGAAAAACAAACATTCCCAGATATTTCTACAGTACCTTGGTACTGAAGGAAGTTGAGGCATATTGGTTATTCTACCTACATGCTCAAACAACGTTTTGATGGAAGCTTGCCCCAATTCCAATCAGTGCAGAAGGAAAGAATCACATTTAAGGGACCTTTCAAGATATTGTTGTTCATTTTTACTGTGGTAGTGGGTGTCTCAATGAGGTCAGAGCCCCATAGTCTAGGCACTCTACAATAATATATGACAGTGCCTGCCTGCTAAATCCCCATTTGGAAAGGACACAGATCCAATATAAAACACTCTTTGCGGTGTTGAAGAATCGTGTGGATCCCTAAAATATTTAGGTTCCAAAATATTTCAGCATAGATGTTTATGTGGGACCCATTCTATAAACCTGACTGCAAAATCTGGCCCTTTGGAAGGGGTTACATATTTAGACTGAGAAAATTATTCCTCAAACTAACCCAGATAAAAGATATTTGTTCAGAAAATGTAAATCAATGTATTTCAGTTGGATTTAGGAACAGCATATGAAACTATTTTGCTCCTCCTCTTATTGATTTTCACAAATATGCATACAGCATAATTTTAAAAAATCCGATTTCCAAGTGCAAAAGGATTTGCAGGTTTGAGACTACTTGTTATGCAGAAAATCAGAGGCAAATGAACAGGCAAGTGAGCAAAAGTGACTATCATCATAATATATACATTTATTACCAAAAAAGGCCTTATGTACATTGGCCAAACCGGAAAGTCTCTAGGCAAAAGAATACATGGACACAAATTTGACATCAGGAATCATAACATTCAAAAACCGGTAGGAGAACACTTCAACCTCCCTGGCCACTCAGTAAAAGACGTAAGGGTGGCAATTCTGCAACAGAAAAGCTTCAAAAACAGACTCCAACGAGAAACTGCTGAGCTTGAATTAATATGCAAACTAGATACCATTAACTTGGGTTTGAATAGAGACTGGGAGTGGCTGCTGTAGCTCACGAAAGCTCATGCTCAAATAAATTGGTTAGTCTCTAAGGTGCCACAAGTACTCCTTTTCTTTTTGCGAATACAGACTAACACGGCTGTTCCTCTGAAATGAGTCATTACACATATTGAATCTATTTCCCCATGTTAAGTATCCTCACACCTTCTTGTCAACTGTCTAAATGGGCCTCTTGATTATCACTACAAAAGTTTTTTTCTCCTGCTGATAATAGCTCATCTTAATTAATTAGCCTCTTACAGTCTGTATGGCAACTTCCACCTTCCCTGTATGTATATATATATCTTCTTACTATATGTTCCATTCTATGCATCGATGAAGTGGGCTGTAGCCCATGAAAGCTTATGCGCTAATAAATTTGTTAGCCCTGGTCTACACTAGGACTTTAGATCGAATTTAGCAGCGTTAAATCGATTTAAACCTGCACCCGTCCACACAATGAAGCCCTTTATTTCGACTTAAAGGGCTCTTAAAATCGATTTCCTTACTCCACCCCTGACAAGTGGATTAGCGCTTAAATCGACGTTGCCGGCTCGAATTTGGGGTACTGTGGACACAATTCGATGGTATTGGCCTCCGGGAGCTATCCCAGAGTGCTCCATTCTGACCGCTCTGGACAGCGCTCTCAACTCAGATGCACTGGCCAGGTAGACAGGAAAAGAACCGCGAACTTTTGAATCTCATTTCCTGTTTGGCCAGCGTGGCAAGCTGCAGGTGACCATGCAGAGCTCATCAGCAGAGGTGACCATGATGGAGTCCCAGAATCGCAAAAGAGCTCCAGCATGGACTGAACGGGAGGTACGGGATCTGATCGCTGTTTGGGGAGAGGAATCCGTGCTATCAGAACTCCGTTCCAGTTTTCGAAATGCCAAAACCTTTCTGAAAATCTCCCAGGGCATGAAGGACAGAGGCCATAACAGGGACCCGAAGCAGTGCCGCGTGAAACTGAAGGAGCTGAGGCAAGCCTACCAGAAAACCAGAGAGGCGAACGGCCGCTCTGGGTCAGAGCCCCAAACATGCCGCTTCTATGATGAGCTGCATGCCATTTTAGGGGGTTCAGCCACCACTACCCCAGCCGTGTTGTTTGACTCCTTCAATGGAGATGGAGGCAATACAGAAGTAGGTTTTGGGGACGAAGAAGATGATGAGGAGGAGGTTGTAGATAGCTCACAGCAAGCAAGCGGAGAAACCGGTTTTCCCGACAGCCAGGAACTGTTTCTCACCCTAGACCTGGAGCCAGTACCCCCCGAACCCACCCAAGGCTGCCTCCTGGACTCAGCAGGCGGAGAAGGGACCTCTGGTGAGTGTACCTTTTAAAATGCTATACATGGTTTAAAAGCAAGCATGTGAAAGGATTACTTTGCCCTGGCATTTGCGGTTCTGCCTTTGCAAAAGGTTTCTGGGGAGGGCAGCCTTATTTCGTCCTTCATGGTAGGACACTTTACCACTCCAGGCCAGCAACACGTACTGGGGAATCACTGTAGAACAAAGCATTGCAGTGTATGTTTGCTGGCATTCAACCAAAATCCGTTCACGCGGTGGGAGGAGGCAAAATGCGACCTTGTAACGAAAGCACATGTGCTATGTATGTAATGTTAACTTTCAAGGTTTACCCTGAAAGAGTGTAGCCACTGTTTTATAAAATGTGTCTTTTTAAATACCGCTGTCCCTTTTTTTTTCTCCACCAGCTGCATGTGTTTCAATGATCACAGGATCTTCTCCTTCCCAGAGGCTAGTGAAGCTTAGAAAGAAAAAAAAACGCACTCGCGATGAAATGTTCTCCGAGCTCATGCTGTCCTCCCACACTGACAGAGCACAGACGAATGCGTGGAGGCAAATAATGTCAGAGTGCAGGAAAGCACAAAATGACCGGGAGGAGAGGTGGAGGGCTGAAGAGAGTAAGTGGCGGGCTGAAGAGAGTAAGTGGCGGGCTGAAGACAGGGCTGAAGCTCAAAGGTGGCGGCAGCGTGATGAGAGGAGGCAGGATTCAATGCTGAGGCTGCTGCAGGACCAAACCAGTATGCTCCAGTGTATGGTTGAGCTGCAGCAAAGGCAGCTGGAGCACAGACTGCCACTGCAGCCCCTCTGTAACCAACCGCCCTCCTCCCCAAGTTCCATAGCCTCCACACCCAGACGCCCAAGAACACGGTGGGGAGGCCTCCGGCCAACCAGCCACTCCCCCACAGAGGATTGCCCAAAAAAAAGAAGGCTGTCATTCAATAAATTTTAAAGTTGTAAACTTTTAAAGTGCTGTGCTTAAAGTGCTGTGTGGCATTTTCCTTCCCTCCTCCACCACCCCTCCTGGGATACCTTGGTAGTCATCCCCCTATTTGTGTGATGAATGAATAACGAATGCATGACTGTGAAGCAGCAATGACTTTATTGGCTCTGCAAGCAATGATTAAAGGGAGGAGGGGAGGGTGGTTAGCTTACAGGGAAGTAGAGTGAACCAAGGGGCGGGGGGGTTCATCAAGGAGAAACAAACAGAACTTTTACACCGTAGCCTGGCCAGTCATGAAACTGTTTTTCAAAGCTTCTCTGATGCGTACCGCGCCCTCCTGTGCTCTTCTAACCGCCCTGGTGTCTGGCTGCGCGTAACCAGCAGCCAGGCGATTTGCCTCAACCTCCCACCCCGCCATAAACGTCTCCCCCTTACTCTCACAGATATTGTGGAGCACACAGCAAGCAGTAATAACAGTGGGAATATTGGTTTCGCTGAGGTCTAAGCGAGTCAATAAACTGCGCCAGCGCGCCTTTAAACGTCCAAATGCACATTCTACCACCATTCTGCACTTGCTCAGCCTGTAGTTGAACAGCTCCTGACCACTGTCCAGGCTGCCTGTGTACGGCTTCATGAGCCATGGCATTAAGGGGTAGGCTGGGTCCCCAAGGATACATATAGGCATTTCAACATCCCCAACAGTTATTTTCTGGTCTGGGAATAAAGTCCCTTCCTGCAGCTTTTGAAACAGACCAGAGTTCCTGAAGATGCGAGCATCATGCACCTTTCCCGGCCATCCCACGTTGATGTTGGTGAAACGTCCCTTGTGATCCACCAGAGCTTGCAGCACTATTGAAAAGTACCCCTTGCGGTTTATGTACTCGGCGGCTTGGTGCTCCGGTGCCAAGATAGGGATATGGGTTCCATCTATAGCCCCACCACAGTTAGGGAATCCCATTGCAGCAAAGCCATCCACTATGACCTGCACATTTCCCAGGGTCACTACCCTTGATATCAGCAGATCTTTGATTGCGTGGGCTACTTGCATCACAGCAGCCCCCACAGTAGATTTGCCCACTCCAAATTGATTCCCAACTGACCGGTAGCTGTCTGGCGTTGCAAGCTTCCACAGGGCTATCGCCACTCGCTTCTCAACTGTGAGGGCTGCTCTCATCTTGGTATTCATGCGCTTCAGGACAGGGGAAAGCAAGTCACAAAGTTCCATGAAAGTGCCCTTACGCATGCGAAAGTTTCGTAGCCACTGGGAATCGTCCCAGACCTGCAACACTATGCGGTCCCACCAGTCTGTGCTTGTTTCCCGAGCCCAGAATCGGCGTTCCACAGCATGAACCTGCCCCATTAGCACCATGATGCATGCATTGTCAGGGCCCATGCTTTCAGAGAAATCTGTGTCCATGTCCTGATCACTCACGGGACCGCGCTGACGTCGCCTCCTCGCCCGGTATCGCGTTGCCATGTTTTGGTGCTGCATATACTGCTGAATAATGCGTGTGGTGGTTAATGTGCTCCTAATTGCCAAAGTGAGCTGAGCGGGCTCCATGCTTGCCGTGGTATGGCGTCCGCACAGAAAAAAGGCGCGGAACGATTGTCTGCCGTTGCTCTGACGGAGGGAGGGGCGACTGACGACACGGCTTACAGGGTTGGCTTCAGGGAGCTAAAATCAACAAAGGGGGTGCCTGTACATCAAGGAGTATTTCAGGCAGGACTGCACGGAGGGTTCCAATAAGAAATGGTGCACCTAAGTTATCGTTGTTATTGGAACAAGGAGGTTAGCCTGGCCTCTGATTGATACATGGCTAGATTTACCTCGCTGCACCTTCTCTGTGAGTGACTGCAGTGTGACCTAGAGGAATGAGTCCCCTAGACAGGGGAGGAGGCAAATGAGTACAAAACAAATCTGGTCTATTTCTTGTTTTGACCCACTCCATCTATCTTTTACATCTTTGGCTGGCAGCAGACGGTGCAGAAGGACTGCATGCCATCCACATCTCATGGCTGCTTGGCAGAAGATGGTACAGTACGCCTGCTAGCCATCCCCATCTCTTGCCTGCCTGGCAGAAGATGGTGCAATACGACTGCTAGCAATCCTCATCTCTTGCCTGCCTGGCAGAAGATGGTACAGTACGACTGCTAGCAGTCCGTATCGCCTGCCTGCTCACCATAAGACGGTTCAATAGGACTGACTGCAGGACTAAAGAGAATGACCTGGTCAAGTCACTCCAAATTTAGTCCCTGCGCCCATGTCTGCCCAGGCGCTCCCAGCCGACGCGGCCAGGAGCACCTCGGACACGATGAGGACGACTACCAATCGTATTGCACCGTCTGCTGCCAGAAGGCAAGGGGTTGCTGCTACTGTGCAGCAAAGCCGTACCGCGTCTGCCAGCACCCAGGAGACATAGGGTGACGGTTACCTGAGCGGGCTCCATGCTTGCTGTGGTATGGCGTCTGCACAGGTAACTCAGGAAAAAAGGCGCGAAATGATTGTCTGCCCTTGCTTTCACGGAGGGAGGGAGGGAACGGGGGCCTGACGACACGTACCCAGAACCACCCGCGACAATGTTTTAGCCCCATCAGAGCGCTCCATTGTGACTGCTCTGGACAGCACTCTCAGATGCCCGATTGTTTGCCATTGCTCTGACGCTGGGAGGGGCGCTTACAGGGTTGGCTTCAGGGAGCTAAAATCAACAAAGGGGGTGGCTTTACATCAAGGAGTATTTCAGGCAGGACTTCACAGAGGGTTCCAATAAGAAATGGTGCACCTAAGTTATTGTCCTTATTGGAGCAAGAAGGTTAGCCTGGCCTCTGATTGATACATGGCTAGATTTACCTCGCTGCACCTTGACTGCAGTGTGATCTAGAAGAATGAGTCCCCTAGACAGGGGAGGGGGGGGAAGCAAATGAGTACAAAACAAATCTGGTCTATTTCTTGTTTTGACCCACTCCATCTATCTTTTACATCTTTGGCTGGCAGCAGACGGACTGCATGCCATCCACATCTCATGACTGCTCGGCAGAAGATGGTACAGCACGACTGCTAGCAGTCCGTATCGCCTGCCCGCTCACCATAAGACGGTTCAATAGGACTGACTGCAGGACTAAAGAGAATGACCTGGTCAAGTCACTCCAAATTTAGTCCCTGTGCCCATGTCTGCCCAGGCGCTCCTGATCGACCTCACAGAGGCGACCAGGAGCACCTCAGACATGACGATGACGGCTACCAGTCGTACTGTACCGTCTGCTGCCACAAGGCAAGGGGTTGCTGCTACTGTGTAGCAATGCCGTACCGCGTCTGCCAGCACCCAGGAGACATAGGGTGACGGTTACCTGAGCGGGCTCCATGCTTGCCATGGTATGGCGTCTGCACAGGTAACTCAGGAAAAAAGGCGCGAAATGATTGTCTGCCCTTGCTTTCACGGGGGGAGGGAGGGAACGGGAGGCTGACGATATGTACCCAGAACCACCCGCGACAATGTTTTAGCCCCATCAGGCATTGGGATCTCAACCCAGAATTCCAATGGGCAGCGGAGACTGCGGGAACTGTGGGATAGCTACCCACAGTGCAACGCTCCGGAAGTCGACGCTTGCCTCGGTACTGTGGAAGCGCTCCGCCGAGTTAATGCACTTAATGCACTTAGAGCATTTACTGTGGGGACACACACACTCGAATTTATAAAACCGATTTCTAAAAAACCGACTTCTATAAATTCGACCTTATTCCGTAGTGTAGACATACCCTTAGTCTCTAAGGTGCCACAAGTACTCCTTTTCTTTTTGTTTTCTTGAGCAATGTAGATCTGAACTAACCTTTAGAAAACATTTACTAGAGATGTAATCTCGTGAATAGTAACAGTAGTAGCCAAAACCAATGCTGGATAGAAAAAAGGGCTTTTTTTGCCCATTCACAAGTATTTGTCATTGTGAAATGCAGTGGTCCTGTTTGTAGAGGAGGAAAGCCAATGCACTTGACTAAAGAGGTATTGAAAAATTAATTCCTAGTCTTTATACCATTATAAATTTGTCATAAAGAAAATACAGTAACTCACTTCAATGTAACATCCTAAGAGTTATGCATCGATTCAGAAGTATCCATGTAGGAATGGATAAGTAAACAAAGATATTTTTTTTATTTCCTATATAGATTAGTTTATACAATTCTATGACAGAATTTAATTATGAAAAATAAAATATTTAAACAAACATTATTTATTTTTATAATTAGAGTGATTTGGATTTAATTAAAGAAGCACAATCAAGAAAGTTCCCTGAAAACTGAATGTGTGTGGTTCACTCATTTTCCTACCTGTTACAACACCTTAATGGATTTGAATTCCCCTTATCTTCTCAACTATGACTTGAGTGACAACTGACTAATAGGATTACAGGCTCCATTCCAATAATACAGCTCAGCTACATGCCAGCAAAAAATGACAGCCTAAACCTGAATTACATGGCCTGGGAATCCATCCAATTATTAACTAAAGTAACTATTATTACCTAACCTAATCAAAGGAGAAGCAGCTGTTAATCTTTGGTGGCCTGCAGTGTAGTAGCAGTCAGACTGGATGAACTGTCTTTGTACTTGACTCTTCTACAGACAATAATTATGTTCTTTGTGATCAAGAAGGAAGGGCTTCCTAGCCTTTTAGAAGAGGCAGCAGATGGGGAACAATTGTTTGCATGTTCATTAACAAAATAGGGTGGATTTTATCAAGGGTTTGGCATCTGCGGTACCTCCAGAAGCACCACTTACCGAATGATACAAGAAGGTTTGGCAAGTCTGCAAATTTGAAAAGTTAGCAAGCTAACTAACCTAAAGTAGCTTAAAAGAATTTTTGATCTACCTTCTTTCATACAAAAAATCATAAAAGTTAAAAAAAAATTCTAAAAACCATGTATGCTTATTTCCTATCACACTGCACTATATCAGTCTATACAAACAATACACAAAGAAAAAACACGTCAGTGTGTCTTCACTGCTACAACATTTAATTTCATTTAGTTATTTTACAATTCTTCATATTCTATAGCTATTTTACATTTTTGAAACCATGGCAAATAATGTACTAGAGGAGGTGAAAAATTGGACTTATTTGAACAAGCCAACAGTCAACACACAATAACACCTACACAGAAATAAACTGAACTTTAACAAATAGTACTTTTAGAATTCTGTATGCACTATTTCAGAACATTAGTGAGACCATAACTAGAACAGTGTCATCCAGCTCTGGTTCTGCACTTTAAAAAAGGATGTTAACAAACAGGAAAGGGTTCAGAAAAGGGTTACAAGAATGAGTCGAGCTCTGAAAAACCTGCCTTGCATTGAGAGATTAAAGCAGCTCAATCTATTTAGTTTATACAAGAGAAGGTTATAACAGGTGACTTCATCACAGTATCTAAATACCTAAATGGAAAGAAGGTTTCTAGCAGGAGAGGGCTCTATTTTCTAGCATGCCAAGATATAAGATCATCCAATGTCTGGAAGCTGAAGCTAGACAAATTCGGACCAGAAATAAGGCACAATTTTTTAATAGTGAGCATAATTAACAATTGGGACAACGTACTGATGGATATAGTGGATTCTCAATTATTTGAAATTTTAAATCAAAACTGGGTATTGTTCTAAAATATCTGCTCCTGATTTAACAATAAATTAGGGACTTGATGCAGGAATTACTGAGTGAAATTCTATAGCCTGTGTTATGCAGGAGATTAGACTAGATGATTATAATGATCTCTTATAGCCTTAAAAAAAATCTATGAATGAATATTCAAATCAAGAATTCACCATTCACATATTTCCTCTGTCACTGTCTTATATTATTAGTTACATAGTAAAATAGGACCAGAAATAAGTCAGTCTTTTTTATCTGAAATGTTTTGATGACAACTCTCCCATTTCTATCCCATGCAATTTTAAACCCTTTGAAAGTTTAAACTTTTTATCATCTCTTTTAAAAAAAATTAAAAACTTAAAAAAAAAGTTTTTAAACTACTGCTATGCAAAAACAAACAAACCAAAACCAAAACCAAGCCACTGAGACTTTGGTGAATGCAGGGAAGAATCTTTCCTGATCCCCAAAAGGCTTGCTTGCTACTTTGAAATTAAAAGATTCATCATAGAAAAGCCCTGCATGCACAGACCTCATATTAGCTCCAACTGAAGTTGTGTGTGTTGAAGACTTGCTGGATCTAAACCAAATACTTGTGTACACTTTGCCTTCTGTTATTGAGAGAATGCACTCAATCTGTGCAACTGAATTCTGTACTTATTAAATTGAAGCAGCAGTGGTCAGCCTATGAAAGAAGAGTTTGTTATTAATTAGTGAAATACAGTTACGCTCTGTTTTAAGAAATATTTTCTTCTCTCCTATAGTTTAGTTTTTAGCAAAGATTCTATCTAAAGTGCCAGTGGCTAAGAAATACAGTTCAAAGCCTCATAAAAAAAATCCAGACGGGGGATCCCAGGCTGGCTCCTTGTCTTTTTATTTATTTATTTATTTTTAAATCATCTCTGATGACTTCTTGGTCTTGAACTTTAGTGAAATCTGTGTGCTTAAGAGAAAAAAAAAAAGACGCCCATTTTCATCAGTGCTGTAGTATTAAAAGTTTATATGGTGACAATCTCTGTGGAAAGTATCCCAAAACAAATTTTTCAATGACAATTGGCATTTTTGAGCCTACTTAGTAAGGCTCTCTTTTGTAAACTCAGTATAATAATAATACTGTGATGCATGGATAGAAAAGGTTAAACATCCTGCAAAATAAATAACCCAAAGAAGACATGTGGGGAGATAATGTTTGTGTTTTTGTGTATTTAAATATGTATGAGTAGGGTGACAATGTAATCAACAGTCCCTGTCTATGCTGTATTCTGATATAATTTAAAGGAGCTGTAAACACGGGATATATTGGTATTCATCTCTCTTTGAAATGTACTGCGAATGGTGGAGGAAAACGCAAATGGCCATATGTTCCGTGAGGAAATCCCAGCTTGCCAAAGAGGAAATGAAATTGTATAAAAGATCCTTGACTCCTGATTCTGTGATCTCAGGTCTGCTTAACCTTCTTCAGGAGAAGTTTGAATTGCAAGATTGAAGTCCCAGTTATGCTGGTATGCCCTGAATGTGATATTTGGACATTGGACTATTAACTATGAACTATTTCTGAAAGAACTCTTTGCACCTATGAAGCTCACAATCTCTACTATGAATATGCACCTAAATGAACTGGACTCATGTCTGTACGTATATTGATCTTTTAACCATACTCTCTCTCTTTTGTTTTTTAATAAATTTTAGTTTAATTAATAAGAATTGGTTGTAGCGTGTATTTGGGTAAGATTTGAAATATCCATTAACCTGGGAGGTAATGTGTCCGATCCTTTGGGATTGGTAGAACCTTTTCTTTTTATATGATGAAATAAGATTTACAGAAATTGTCATCATATTTGACATGAGTACCTGGATGGAGGCCTGAGGCTGCATCACTTTAAGGGAACTGTGTTGTTTGGACTTCTGAGTAACCAGTAAGGTAATAAAGAAGCTGTTTTATGCTGGCTTGGTAAATCTAGGCACTGTATTGGAATATCCACCAGCTTTATGGGGATTGTCTGTCCCATTCTTTGCAGTTTACCCTAATTGAGTGACCACAGCTGGCTCCCCACTAGGATCCCAGTCACAGTGGCATAGTCGTGCTTGGATACACATTACCACAGGTTAATTGGGTTTTTGGATCAGAACCACACGCGTGTCAAAATTTAATTTTGATATTGGAGAGTTTAAGGGTTAAAAATAAGTTACAATGAGTGTGCAACAACCATATGAAGAACTTGACAGAAAAAGCCTGGAAGAATTGTGCTTACAGAGTGGGTTGTATTTTAAGCAAAAGGCCGCAGAGCAGGAACTGAAAAATCTGTTAGTTCTCTCAGCGAAAATGCTTGCAGTGAGAAACCAGGAGCTAGAACTTGAACAAAAGCAAAAATAGCTGATATGGAAGGATAATGGCTGTGTTCTGAACATGAACAAAAATGGCATATATTCGATTGCAGGAACTAGAAGCTAAGGCAAAAGTGGACAGACTTAAGCTCCAACTCAAGAGAATAAAGGAACAACAGGAACTGTATCATCCTGAAAAGCCAGCTCCTCTCAACAACAAAGATGGGGATAGAATCTATCCAGTTTGTAGCTATGTTGGTATGTTGTTTGACTATAAGCAGTTGTCTGTGTATAACCAAATTTACCCCAACACTGCCACCTTTTATGTAAATGCTTTTACTGTGAACTCAGGTGAAGGTAACCCCATAACTTGTGGAGAGAATGTAAAAGTCAATGGGAAAAGCTGTTTAGGTCAAATTACGGCTTCTAACATCACTCTTGCTAAAGCAGATCTTGTCAAAGAAGAAGTGATAATCAGGATGATAATTTTGTAGTGATAATCAGGATGGCCCATTTCAAACAGTTGACAAGAAGGTGTGAGTAACAGTAGGGGAAAAATCAGCATGGGGAAATAGTTTTTAGTTTGTGTAATAAACCGGCCACTCCTAGTCTTTCTTCAAGCCTAATTTAATGGTGTCCAGTTTGCAGATTAATTCCAGTTCTGCAGTTTCTCGTTGAAGTCTGTTTTTGAAGTTTTTTGTTGAAGAATTGTGACTTTTAGGTCTGTAATTGAGTGTCCAAGGATGTTGAAGTGTTCTCCGACTGGTTTTTGAATGTTATAATTCTTGACGTCTGATTTATGGTCCATTTATTTTTTTGCATAGAGACTGTCTGGTTTGTTATTTTTAGTCTCTAAGGTGTCACAAGTACTCCTCTTTTTGCTGATACAGACTAACATGGCTACCAACGTAGAAGGGGTTCATACTCACTGTATGGGCTCTCCAGTTCTTGCTCTTGTGCAGCAGAAGCTGTAGCAACCAAAACATTTCTTTTCGCTACAGAATCTCCTGTTGCATTAACTGCAAATTTGCATACCAAATACAAAGTTACAAGGAAAATGACAAAGAAGGGGATTTGGATTCATTTCACTTTTGATACATTAAGCATTTGCAGCAACAAAAATGGAACTACAGGTATTTTTCTCCTGAATGCGAACTAAAGACAATGAAGTGGTGGCTTTTTGTTTTTCTTTCTGAAGGTGCACTCTGACTACCAGAGAACTCAATCAGGTACTTTGACACCAAGTCATTGTAGGAAGCAACTGAAGTTCAGCAAAGTTAGCATGCACAGGAGTGACAGAATTTCTGTGAGTTGTGTGGCTGTGTGAAAATGAGCCCTAATATTAGGACTACAATTCTTCTAAGACAATTGGTTCCTATGCCTATGGTACTAGCACAATGGTATTAATGAATTTAATTTCTTCCTAGGCTTGTTCTGTATCTTATTCCTTCTCCCCTTTCAATCTTCTGCTCATATTGTGTGTCAAACCTCAGTTTAAAAAAGGAAAATGACTACAGTCTTCCCTTTCCCCACAAGTTCTGCAGGTTTTTCCGGTTTCTTCAATCAAACCTGAGTCAGGGAGACATTCTATTAACACCTCTGCTGATACTCTGTCTGAGGACAACCCTGGGTTATCCTTCAAAAAACCCAAATCTGCTTGTGAGCACTGAAGAATCAGTGCAAGCTGTTAACCAGTCAGGTAAGTTATTCTAATGAATACCACCCACACAGCCCCCTGCCCTCCCTTTATGCTATTTGCCAAAATTGGAAAATGCCAACCTCTCCCGTAAACATAGGACAACATGTATTTGTAGGTGCTACATGTGAATGCTCTGGGCGCTGGAGCACCTGTGTCATCTAATTCCAGCATGCACAAAAGCTTCCCACCTAGTTACAAACAACAGAGTATCTAATTGCAAGGTTAACTCTGGGCCAAATTCTTCCCTGCTGTCCTGTTGTACCACGTGGGGAATCCATCTAGGGGAGTACGGATGGTGTGACTGCTGCCTGGCCTCTCCTGGGGCTTCCATCAGACAAGGCAGATTTAACAACTTTTGGGGGTTTGATAGGAACCCCACTGGCAGAAATGTACAAGGGAATAGAATCATAGAATCATAGAATATAAGGGTTGGAAGGGACCCCAGAAGGTCATCTAGTCCAACCCCCTGCTTGAAGCAGGACCAATTCCCAGTTAAATCATCCCAGCCAGGGCTTTGTCAAGCCTGACCTTGAAAACCTCTAAGGAAGGAGATTCTACTACCTCCCTAGGTAACGCATTCCAGTGTTTCACCACCCTCTTAGTGAAAAAGTTTTTCCTAATATCCAATCTAAACCTCCCCCACTGCAGCTTGAGACCATTACTCCTCGTTCTGTCAACTGCTACCATTGAGAACAGTCTAGAGCCATCCTCTTTGGAACCCCCTTTCAGGTAGTTGAAAGCAGCTATCAAATCCCCCCTCATTCTTCTCTTCTGCAGGCTAAACAATCCCAGCTCCCTCAGCCTCTCCTCATAACTCATGTGTTCCAGACCCCTAATCATTTTTGTTGCCCTTCGCTGGACTCTCTCCAATTTATCCACATCCTTCTTGAAGTGTGGGGCCCAAAACTGGACACAGTACTCCAGATGAGGCCTCACCAATGTCGAATAGAGGGGAACGATCACGTCCCTCGATCTGCTCGCTATGCCCCTACTTATACATCCCAAAATGCCATTGGCCTTCTTGGCAACAAGGGCACACTGCTGACTCATATCCAGCTTCTCGTCCACTGTCACCCCTAGGTCCTTTTCCGCAGAACTGCTGCCTAGCCATTCGGTCCCTAGTCTGTAGCTGTGCATTGGGTTCTTCCGTCCTAAGTGCAGGACCCTGCACTTATCCTTATTGAACCTCATCAGATTTCTTTTGGCCCAATCCTCCAATTTGTCTAGGTCCTTCTGTATCCTATCCCTCCCCTCCAGCGTATCTACCACTCCTCCCAGTTTAGTATCATCCGCAAATATATATTATATATAAATATATATTAAGCACATCACTAGCTGCTCTTGTCCCATAGCAGCACCACGTACTTTTTGGAGTGTGCTTGTTGACTGCTGGCCCCTTGGCAGATTGTTAAGTTCCAGGCCTCTAGCATCACTTTAACCCTATACAGTAGACTGCCCACCAAAGGCAGGCTGTCTGCCATTGGATGGTATGGGTGAATTTGGCCCACTAAACCTAATAGAACCAATCCAAAGCAACTGGAAAATGTAGTACAGAGAGAGTGTGGCTAGTATTTGAAGCACTGGATGGCAGACAAAAACTCTTGAATTCTAAACATGGCTCTGAATGGACTCCTTCGGCGGCTGGGGGTACTCTACTGTGACCTCTGACACACCTGACCTTAGTTTTTCCCCAACTACAAAATGAAGATGGTAATTAAAGGCTGCTGTGTAGATTATTTAGATGACATTGTGAAGTACATTGAACATGAAAACATTACATACAGGGCACGTGCTAAGTATTATTATAATTTTTGGTGGTAACAAATGAGGGATGTAATTCTTAAAATATTTTTGCTAAGAAAACATCTGTGTCAAGACACACCAGCTGAACAACATGAAGGAAAAACTTCAGTCCACAAAAGCACAGAATAATTTAACCTCAGTTATCTTCTGACACTGCCATGCTCTGTAGAGGGTCACAGGCATCTGGTCATTAGTGAAACATGCCTGTCCAAGTCACTTTTTACACCAAAACAAACCAGTGCAAGGCCCTCTAGACGAGAGGTTTGTACAGATGCAATTCCATCAGTACAAAAAATACACTGGCGGCAAGGCCAAAGCACAAGAAAGCAGAATACTAAGGAACTCAATAAACTTGTAATTATTTTACCCTGATTATACAGGATCATTTGTATAATCTTCTACATAAGTGCCTGTTTTTGAGAAAAATGTTGGAGACCTTGGAGTGTCAGTTTTAAACCGTCTTTTAGAGAAGGAATATTAGATACAGTGGGAAAATGCCACAAAAACAGAGCATGTTCTTGTTTCTAAATTCATTTTGAGAAAAGGCTAATTCAAAGATTATTGAAATCGTGGGCACAAGCATTACCAATAATCTAAAGCATTATTACAGGAGAGTCATGTTTATATCACTACTGGTCATTTGGATCACTGGTAGATACAATAATTACAGTACAATGAAAAATATTCCAGCCTCTCATATTCCGCTGGACCTGTGCACATCCTCCAAACCAGGCATTACAAAGAATATGCAGCATTGGCACTAACTGTTTTGAAAAAGATATATCTGCCAATTCATCTGCTCCAAGACATACAGCATTAATTTTTAATGGCATTTACTCCTATCTCTGTGGGCCCTGGCTCTGGCGCTGTTTTGTGCTGTTTGCTTGTACTGCTCAAAGGTAAGGTGAAATACTTTTTAACGACAAAAACAAAAGTCCAAAAATCCAGTCTGAGATCTCAAATCAGTAAGAACCTGGTCCAAAGTTTTCCATTGACTTCAGTGGGCTTTAGACCACGCTCTAACAGAATGTGTGTATAGTTTTAAAAATTATATATAAATGTAGTTTAAAATAAAATTAGTATCAATTTGTCCATCGCCTACCTGCCTGACCAAGACCTAAGTTTAAGCTCTCAAGTTTCTGTGGTTCCCTAAGCATAACTAAAGACTCGGCTAATGCTAGCAACAAAAGCAGTATACAGATACAACTCTCTATGCTGTTTTAACAGTTAGTGATATCATTAGCTCTTGCAGGAGAAACAGAGAAACCCAATGGCCTAAACTGAGGTCTTGATAGGTAAAAAGATTTTTTGGTTACCTTTAAAATACATGCATTTGTAAGTTTTAAGACTACACATCTGTTTAATAATTCTGGAACACAGTTTTAAATTATTTAAAAAACCGATTTCAGCTCACCTATAAATCTATTTAATGACTTCCTATGTGATTGTTACAGTATCAAAACTATACAAACTTTGCAGTGTTGCTTAAAGTTGAACCCAAAGGCCTGATACGTTGCACTATGTCCTAAAATGTGGATCACAGATGCCCTCATCCTACAAACTTCAGGGTAAAGAAAAGGCCAGTCAACTGCAGGTTTTTATCGCTGGTGAACTCAAGCAAGATATTACTGTATGCCTATCAAGGAAGACACACGAATAGCTTAATATAATTATTGAGGGCATTTACCTTGCTGTAAAATTGAGGTATATTGATGTGCAGCCATTAGGTTGTTGACATTTTGTCAGTGAGGTCATTGGCATCAGCGCCTACATTTTATGGTGATTGATGACAAACAAATAGACACTGCAGATTAAGGATTCCCTGTATTAACGCCACAAAATTCCAAATTAGTGGCAGGATAAATATTATTTGCTAAAACATCAGCTCAAATAGGGGACTCCAAATGATCAGAATTCCAAGTTTGTGATGCTTGACGAGTTTCATGGAAGAACAAAAACGTCATGCATACATTATGGCAGGCACAAGTTTAGAAAGACACTGGCATCTTGTTGCAACTATAAGGTCCAGTCTAGCAGCCCTTACGCTTGTGAGCTGGGCCTGCAGGATTGGGCCCTCAGTTTCTATCCTCAACCCTCTGGACTAGCTACTTGGGGAGTCTAAAGAGGTTGTGTGATCTGGTCATTGCAGCAAAGAACAGGAAGATCAAGGTTCAAATTACAGCTGAGCCATTCACTCACTATGTGACCTTGCACAAATACTTGATCTGTATCTGAGTCAGTCAGCACAGCTGTAAAATTGGCCTATAAGCATTAAAAAAATCAGTAAAAGCTGCATGCTGCATCTGAACTGAGCTGTACACAGATTATTTTAAAAATTCAGCAGCGATAACATGATGTACTTATCTAAAGTTTCCACTTCTTGATGAAGTCATAATGAAAACATAATTTGAACAGAAGAGGGCTGCTATTACAGTCATGAAAAACTACAGTTATTGGTACAGACTGGGTAGGCAGATTCTCCAGTCCTCCTAGAAGAGCAGCGCTCAGGCACAGCTAAGAGTGGTTGTCTGCAAGAAACTGCTGAGTTTCCCGATCCTTAGACATCTGATCCCAATGTAAGTTAAAGCTGCAGGACAGCAGTTTTAATTTATGACATGTCAGCAGAGATTTGGGTGTAGCACTGCTGTGCCATGCTCCGCCCATCCCACTCATGTCTGAGCCCTAGAAGGTACTACATGCCCCCTCCTGTGCACGGGGAATTTTCCCCTGGTCATCTCTGGCTGCTTTAAAGCCACTTTGTACCACTTATGCAGAGCAAAGTAGCCTTACTGGAGCAAAGGATCAAGCCCAGGATTCTTACAGTATTTTCTTAATGTCTTTATTAAATTCAATTATTTTTAGTGCCTTTGTTAAATCTTGATTTTGCAACTGAAATTGATATTTTTCTATGCTTCCAGTATGGACCAAAGAATCTGATATGGTCTACACCATATACATGACCCGCAGCTTCTGAAGCTGGTTTGAGTCATAATCCTGGAGACGGAGGGACGTGATAGTAATCTGCAGGAAGACAGATGCTTTTGGACTACTGTGAAGGGTCCTCTAGGCCCCAGAAGGAAACTGAATGCACTTGTTGAGAGATTTGTCCTGATGATCCCAAGCTGATAATATGAAGACTTGAAGAGGTCAGATGTGAAGCACCGCCATCCAGACGGTGACTACTGCTGATACCATCAAGCCCAGAAGATAAAGAGTTTGTCCGACTTAGATGCTCAGAGGGTGGCAATCACTATTACTGTGATCTTGGTAAACACCTTGGGGGCAGAAGGGCCAAAAGCAGGGCCAGATAGTAGAAAAAACAAAGGAATCTGTGAAGTGTTGAGTGAATATGAAGGTACGCATCCTTGAGATCCACTGAGAGGTAGAGTAAGTTACTTAGTGAGCACTCCTGGATCAGAATGGCAAGCACTTCTTCCTAAATTTGGCTTTCCTTATTCAAGGGCAGAGGAGAAACAGATACAATTTAGGCTGAACACCCACAAGCCTCTATGACACCATGACATAATATGAGTAGGCTTCTAAGTTTCTGTACAATGGAGGCATGGGTAAATTACTCTAATGTTGAACAAGCTGTAGATCCTTTGCAAGAGAGCTAGCTCCTTTTAAGCTGTGAATGGAGAAAAGAAAGTATGCTGTAAACAGGAGAAACAGGGAAATTCTACTGAATAACCTCAGCTGGTAATTCCAAGGTATGTATGTCCATCGTGGAAACGGTCCACACAATAAGGATAAACTTCAACCTTTCTATAAGACATACTGATCTGGACTGGCAACCCTTTGATGAAAATTGGGGCTCTTTGAGGGAGAGGAGAGGAGGATTTCTGTGTAGTTGTCTGGCATAAGGAGAAGTGCCTTCTGGTTTAAGAAGAACATAAGGAATAAAAAGGTATGTTGTAACTCCTACAGCTTTTGTGGGTGAAATTTTTCTTCTTTTCCCAAGTGGGAAACAGAAGGATGCTCAGGTCAGTTGTATCCCTGATGGCCTTATCTATGCTCCCGAATGGAAAGTTAAGAGTTCACTAAATGGTGCCCAGGTTACATGGGTCTGGAAATGGAGTCTGTGTTCTAGTGTAGAATCAAATGTTGTCTCTCACCACAGTGGAACAAAGGAGAGAATGAAAAGAAAAATAGATTATATCTAGGGTGCTACCAATTTTATGGCCGTGAAAAACGTGTCATGGACCATGAAATAAGCCCTTCCCTGTGAAATCTGATCTCCCCCTTGCTGCTGGGAGTGCCCCAGACCAGGGGCTCCTAGCTGCAAGTCCCGGCTAGGCTGGGGAGGGAGAGGATTTGTCTGTCACAGCTGCTCTTGCTTTCAGGGGGAGATCATACCCACCTTGGAGTGCCTTCCCCTGCTGAAGGAAGCTCCAGCCCTGGAGGTTCCTGCAGCTGGAGGAGGCTTGTGGATGTGGGTCCAATCTCCCTCTGCTTCTGAAAGTGCCCCAGCCAGGGAGCTCCCAGCTGTGAGTCCCTGCTGGGCTGGGGAGGGATATGACTTGTCCTTCCCTTGCATGGCAGCTCGGGGGAAGGGGGAGGGAGGAGGGGAAAGGAGAGATCAGACCCACTTCCAGTTACCTTTTGGGTTGGGACCTCCACGGTTACAACACCGCGAAATTTCAGATGAGAAGAGCTGAAAACATGAAACTGACCAATTAAAAAACCCTCTGGCCATGCAATTGATCAAAATGGACCATGAATTTGTTAGGGCTTGCAGGCTTGATTTTTAATGGTCAAAAAAATGCACTTACTAGTGTCTGTGCATGACTATATGGGGTTAATTGTTTGAAAATTTGGTTCTATATGTCCAAAAATAAATTTTAGAAATTATACTAAGATATTATTAGGAAAATATGACCATTGCATAATTGCTCTTTAACTAATGGTTAATGGTGATTATCTATGTGTCTAAGTTTTTATGTTGTGCCCATTATCATGGTATTTGAGAACCTTATGTAAATAATCATAGTATTTCCACTTTGTTAAACATTTGACACTTTTAATGGTGTTACTTGTGTCAGTGGGGTAAAATTTTTACATTTCTGACAACCTCCCATCCTTTTGGCAATACTACCATCACAAAAATGAAAGAGCCTTGAGATAAGGTAAGCACCAATACAGATTTGCATGGCTCTCTCATTTATTAAACAGATATTGTCCCCGTGAAACTCTCAAAACATGGCAGAACAAAATCCTCAACATATACTTTAGGTAACATGCAATAATATCAGTTTGCAAGCCTTATGTCTCAGCAGCAATCTGTCCTGATAAACAGGGTTGAAATCAGCGAAGTTGCTCTGTTTTTACACTCGTACCTTAGCAAAGAATTTGGTCTACTGTGATATATTTCACAGTTCTTGTAATAACAATGGGGTCTGTTCCCTCCTTTATATAAATACATTATGCCATCACAGTTAGCAAGCCACATTCTGCTCTCAGCTACCCTCCTAATGAAGTCAATGGGAGAGATATCCAAATAACAGAGCAGAAATAGGCCCAGTAATGGTTACTATACATTAGCACATTCAGAAAAGATTAAACTCCTGTGAAATTATCATAAGCCACACCACCATTATATTATTTCTAAGAAATATGGAGCATTAATGGGTTTGATTCCAAGTGTACTTTTCAAAATGATGATACTTTTCAACTCAGTAAAGAACCACATTTCACTGAACTAGACTAGAGAGGATTGTTAACCTGCACTCTGTACTCCTCAGGCACTGGAATACGTCTTTATTTGGTACTCTTTCTTCCTACAGTCATGATCATGTTATCATATTACTTCAAGCCTGTGAGTGGCACTGCTTGACAGCTAGTGAACATTTTGCAAATAAAGAGTAGTTTTAAAGTTTTTCAGCTGGACTTTCTAAGAATTATCAACACACAATAGAACAGGAAGCTCTGCCTTAGCTGTTCTTATGTTAAAGACAATCTGAAAGTCCACCATTAATTCTTTTTTTCCCTTACATGCATCACTTCATCTCATTGCACCATACAGGCAGCCTAATTAAATTTGCATGACAATATGAGCTTTTAGAATGTATTCATCAGTCTCATTAATCGGTATGTTTTATAAATTGTATTATAAACTGTGCCTTTTAAAAATCTGATACTCAGATGTTTGATCCCAAGGAGCCATGACACATCTTCCTGTTTTGAATGAGGTTTAGTCTTTTATGCAAGTATGCTACAGCACCAGAAATATTTTTTTAACTGTTCAGAGATACCAGAGAACTTACTTGACACTCTCCTACTCTAAACATCTGATATATTTAACTAAAGAAAAGACTTAATCTTGATATGAACCAAGACTTTCATTATGTAGTGACTGCAAAAGGTATGGATATATTGTTAGTTTTCATTAAAACTAGGAAACTCATGAAACTTAGAGCAGCTATTTGAAGTGCATCACAAAGATTTCTGGTTAACATGAAGCACAAAGTAGCATCTATAGATATGATATAATATATCAAAATAGCAAAAAATAAAACCCCCAAAACATCCATCTAAACATTATCTTTTAAACATTTTGCCACCAGATAAATGTCTCGAGCATAACAATCACGCATGTCTTTCTGGCTATCCACCACACATTTTTTTTTTTTTTTTTTTACAGCTTGCATGACACAGACCCTTGACTATGCATGCTTAACTTCATGCATGCAGGTCATCCCATTGACTTCAATTCAAACACTAAAGTGCATAAAGGTTAGTGTTCTACAGTGCATAAAGTTTAGTACATGGCAGGATCCTGGTCTGTATAATTTACGTGTATATATGTCCTGTGTATCAAAAAGGATATTTCCACCAATGCAGATACCTCAATAGGAAAATATCTGTGTAACTTTTAAGTACATTTGCAGTTTAGCACAAAGAATAGCCCTTATGCTACAAAGACTTATGCATGTGACTATTCCCACTGAAGTCAATAAGAGTGCATAAAGTCATGTGCATAAAGCTAACCAGGATTGGCACCTGTGTCAAATATAAAAACACAACAGTATTTTAATATATAATCATTTACACACAATAATTTCTGTTTTAAATGTATCAGGCTTAATTCTAAAAACAAAATACCTTCTCAGAATTAAATAATTTATTTAAAATTATCATAATTATAATCAACGTTAAGTGAATGAAAATGATGTGTATGCATTTTCCCCTTTGAAAACAAAATTTTATGTTTGTGAGCAGCAGTTCTATCACTTTTAAGGATTCAAAGTACAATATTTGTGCAGTGTTTCTGCTAGTACTGTCCTCTAGTGGAGAAATGAGAGATTTAAAAATGAAGCAAAACAAAAACAATCCCCCTGCCCCCAACCCAGGCTACAGCAGAGAATCAAAATTTCAAGGATATAAAGCATGAGAATGATTATCTATCACAGCGATTTTCAAACTGTGGGTCGGGACCCCAAAGTGGGTCGCAACCCTGTTTTAATGGGGTCACCAGGGTTGGCTTAGACTTGCTGGGGCCCAGGGCCAAAGCCAAAGCCTGAGGCCTTCTGCCCTGGGCAGCAGGGCTCAGGTTACAGGCCACCTGTCTGGGGCTGACACCCTTAGGCTTCGGCTTTGGTCACCCCGTGTGGGGTGGTGGGGCTCAGGCTTTGGCCCACCCAGGGCTCGGGTGGGCTCATGCTTCAGTCCCCACTCCTGGTGTCATGTAGTAATTTTTGTTGTCAGAAACGGGTCACGGTGCAATGAAGTTTGAGAACCTCTGCTCTATCACAAAGATACCTATTGGATTTTGCTTTTCTATTGAACTTTTACATGACTATATCATGTTTTTTAAATTGTAGTCAGGTAGAGAAAGAGAAATAATGGCACAGTAAAATATAATAGCTCAGCTAACTGTTATTAGCATACATTTCCATGTCTTTGTGCCATCTCTAATAGCTTTTTGCTAAATCAATCTTGTAACCTGCACTCTTTAGGCAGAGGTTTACTAACAAACACTGTATACACAATAGAGATCTCAGGTGCCATCAGCTCCAGTACTCTGAAATCCCGATTCTAATAGGTATGGCTGTACATTATGGGACAGACTGTGATGGGATGCTGTATAGGTATGGAGGGGAGAGGTGGCGAATGGTTCAGGAACCTCCAGCACACATACATATGTATGCACATATACAAACTCAGAGGGTAAATCCTTCTGGCTTTATTGTGCAGCTGCCAACGGTCCAATATTCAGTATGGTTGTGCTGCTTAGGGAGGCTGGGAAACAAAGGAGGCTTTTCAGGTCCAAGCATGGCATGGAGTGGAGCATTCTTTGTGACAGTTGGAAGGTGGGATCGGGGAATGGGCGTGGTGTGGCCAGTGTGTCTGTGATCTGGGCAAATCCACTAGACAAATCGTTATCAATCTTTTCCATATTGGGACCCTGCTGAGGACCCCTCTCATTTAACAACATGGGAAGGGAAGGCTGGTTGTGATCTGCTGATGTGGTTGTCATTTTTTTGAGGATTGCAACCCCCAGGTTAATAACTCACACACTAGACAAATCGCATGTGGGGATGGGGTTGG
Source organism: Caretta caretta (assembly GCF_965140235.1). NCBI lineage: Eukaryota > Metazoa > Chordata > Testudines > Cheloniidae > Caretta > Caretta caretta. The sequence continues at coordinate 50,103,603 of NC_134215.1, read as the reverse complement.
GGCCATAGATGCTATCACATCTCATTGGCTAGTGACTGTGGCTTGGCTGCACAGTTGCTCTGCTATTGAATGGGGAAAAAGTATTCCATTCTTGACCCCCCTCAACAAACCAATCTGTTGCCCTCACCCTCAGGCAAAGGTCAAATAAAATAATTTTGTAAGGTGAACCAGAATTTAATTCAGGACGTTGTGAATTTGACCATCTTGAAAAGTGGCTTCTCTGCACTTCTGAAAAAGTTATGCATTAGCTTCAGTAGCTAATACCATTGCACCTTTGGGGGATGTCCTATACAATCTTCTCTTTGATGGTTTCAGAGCCACAAACACCAGGGGACAGATCTTCTGTCTTGGATGAGCTGTGTTCAGTGCAAGACAGAAGAGGGGAGATGGTGGAGAAGAGGGCTTTCTGCCACTTTTAGTTCTCTGATCCTAGAGCTAACTGGGGACTAGTCTGGCCTCTGGTGTAACTTAGGTATATCTGGCAGACCAAGGTTCCAAGCAGCCATTCTGGCAGGTATGGATCACCAGAGTGCATCCCTCTGGCCATGCCCTCTGGAACGGTGTGTTGGGGCTGGGAGACAGTTGTCAGAGTTGGTATAGGAGTTCCTTGCCATTTCAACAGTCCTCTGCTATGGGAATCCCAACATAGATGTTTATCCCAGCTTTACAGCCTCTTTGAACCACCAGAGCCAAATGTGACTAATTCCCAATAGTACTCCCTTCTACTCTTATAACAGTTATAGTATATAACGTTTGTCTCTTCAAGCTCTTTAGAAACATTAATTCTAAGCACTACAAATGGATTAAAGTCTAATATATACTAAAAAGATTTATTCCATTTAATGCTAGTTTTGTTCTGTATCTTACTTTTGCCACAGATTAATTTAACGAATAAGTATCTCATCAGTTTTTAATTTTACACTATTGCTTTTTGTTTCTTGTCACCTCTGTGGCTGGGTCCATGTCAACAGAAAGCAAGTTTTCAGTGAAATCTATAAGCAGGCAACCTGGTGAACCCACTAGAAACTGTTCTATTAATCGTCACACTAGAACTGGTCACTATACAGAACAGGCCTGACAGTTTGTAAATTAAAATGTAAATACTGGATCTGACGCTGTACTGTTGAGGCCAACCATTTCTGACAGTCTCTACAATGTGATAAACACCGTCTGTCTACAGTCCCCCTGTATTTGAAAGTTACGACAAACATTTGACTGGAATGTAAATAACTGACATCATGACTGGTGCAGCAATGGGCTGCAAATTTATCTAAAAATCAAGAAAATAAAAATGCTGTTTGACACTATATAAATCATTAGTTGCCACTGGGGGAGTACTTTTTAGAGGTCATAAATGTGCATCAGTCTTGAAAGGTAGTAGTGTAAAAGTGAAAAGTGTAGGCACTTAATATACAGATTCAAACAGTTCTGAAATTGAAAAAAATAAACATTACTAAGGGAATATTTCTTCTTCTCTGAAATCTGCTTCCTATATGGAGAAAGACATTAAACAGTACAAAATTATTTTCTTCTTAAGTTTAGTAGGGTAATTGAAAAATAGGTAACTGGAATTTTTTGATGCAGTTCTTATTAATGATGTACAAAGAAGAAATAAATATGGACTAAGTGGTTATATCATCCTCAAGTTTTAATATCAACTTTAATATGGAACTATATGTATAATTATTATTGAATAGTAGTATTTTGGTAATCCCTAGAAACGTCAACTGACGTCAGGGCCCCATAGTGTTAGGCAACGTGCAAACACACAGTAAGAAAATATCTCCACGGCAGTAGGAAAAAAAATCAGTGCATACAGCGTATGTGGCACATTAGATTGTTTTCCCTAATATGTTACAGCAATGTGCCACACGTATCAGAATGTAGCCCTACACTGAAACATTTCTTTACCCTTCAGGCAATCGAAGTTCTATAATCTTCATTTCTGTTAAATCGTGATATGAAATAAACAATCAACTTCAGGACAAATATATTTTGAATCTGCATGTAAAATAATCCCATATTTCATCCATGCTCTCACCTCAGACATTTTAACTATTCTTGATTTCAACTGAAAACAGCACCCTCCAGGTAAGATTTTCAAAAACACCTACTTGATGTAGTCTTAGGTGCTTTCAATAGAGTTCTGCATACTCAACGCTACTGAAATTCAGGTCAAATGATTCTAATGAGATTTTATCTGAGCCACCTGTTAGTCACCTTTCCTTAGATAAATGCTTTTGGTGGAACGGGCAAAACTTTCCTATGCAATTCAGTATTCTTGTAAATCGCATTAAACAGAAACAAACAAACAAACACACAACCCATCTCATCTCAAGCCATATGAGAAACGCCTTTGTTATATCAAAAATTAACCGTGATTAGTCTATAGGAAAAAAAACATGTCAGTTCTGTGCAGGGATACCAAGGATCACAAAGTCCCTCCACAAGAATGTACTGAATCTGGATAGATGTTTTATTTCAAATCAGAAAGAAGTAAGACGCAAACAATGTTTGCATAGATTTAACTATACTGATTTAAAAACTGATCTAGTAAATTCATCCCTAGTGTGGATCGAGCTACAGTAGTATAAAGTGCCTTTACTGGTATAGCCTACTTCTGGTAATGTAGTGAAATAAACTGTTCTTATATATGAAGTACAGAGGCAGTGCTAGCTAATTGGGAGCCCTAAACAGGAATATTTCCCCCCCCCCCCACATAATAAAAAGTGAATAGAGGGCCCAGTTGACCTGCTCGGGGCCCAAAGCAATTGCTTAGTCTGCTTATGGCTTGTGCCGGCTCTGGGTATATAAGCACTTTTATTCTGTGGTGTATAACTGTGGACACATTAGTGGGTTACACTGATTTGACTATATTGCTTTCTAAATCAATACAGTTAAATCTGTCTACACGGAATTTTTTGTACAAGCCTAAAGAAGAATGGAGTTAAGAAGGAAGTACACAAAGCCTGCTGAGACATGGCACAACAGACTTTCAGAGATATGCTGAAACTTTAAGCTGACAAGTAGACAGAAGTTCTATCAGCCTTTAGGCTTAGAAACAGTTAGTCTGGGCTGTAGATAATATTTCCATACCTTGTAAAACAATAATTGTTTCTGTCTAGTGGTGCTCTTGTTGCCTCAGTCTAGATGAAGTTAATTACTATTTCATTTTGTCATTTTCTCTATTTAAGAAATGCCAAATCAACTTTGCAGGGATTTATGATCATTTAAAAATTTGTGTGCGGTGAATGTTAAACTGAGGATACCAATGCTGGGTACCTTAGACAGAGAAAAATTATTTTCTGAACTTCAAAGAGATGGAAGCAGGAGAAGGGGTAATGGCTTAGGAGTTTAGTCAAGGTCACAAAGGGGTTGCATACCTCTTCCCATGTGGTGCTGCAATGAAGCAGGCATAGGCCAATACGAGCACAAGGTGAGCAATATGGTCTGAGAGGTGCCAGGTCTACTTGCAAATGTCAGTTACCAAATGAAATACAATTTTTTTCCCTCAAAGTGCATCACAATACAATTCTGAAAGTGTACTTTTAACTAAGATAATTCTTGTGTCTAAGACAGCTTAATTTAAACGTATAGCCTCATTCTGGATGTCTTGCACACTAAAAATTCCTACTGTCTTTGATGGGAGACATCTAGGATCAGGCCCATAACAGCTAAACAGATTAAATTAAAATAAGAAGTTGTGCGATGAAAGAGACATTTTAGTCTAAGGGGTCTCAGACATCAATTATATCTGAGTGGGCTTTGGAATTTATTCTTTGGCATCAGCTAAACTGATTATTTCAGGGTGCCCTCAATAGAAGGAGAGCTTAAGCTTGATATAGTTTCCAAGATCTTGTGGAGGGTGTGAGTGGCCACATATTACTATTTACTGGGGGCTGCACAGAACCTCAAGCCAGCCTTATTGGTTATTGCCGTTATTGTGTCAATTACTGTTTTTTTTCTTTTATGTTTATATGCACACACACACATATATATATACAGAGAGAGAGAGAGAGAGAGACTGATGCTTATATATTTTTTTCCCAGAGCTTCTGCCAGTCAGGATGTGAATATGCATAAAAATTGTGAACTGTCTTCCGAGAATACTATGTTCTATAATAGTCTGATAGTTACAGTTTGTTTATGTAGTGCAGTAGTTCTCAAACTTTTGGATTGGTGACCCCTTTCAAATAGCAAGCCTCTGAGTGTGACTCCCCTTATAAATTAAAAACACTTTTTTATATATTTAACACCATTATAAATGTTGGCTGCAAAGTGGGGTTTGGGGTGAAGACTGATAGCTCACGACCCCCCATGTAATAACCTCGTGATCCCCTAAGGGGTCCTGATCCCCAGTTTGAAAACCCCTGATGTAGTGACTGGTAACTTTACTCTCGAAGCTGTTTTTCACTGGATGAAACTTTGGGCTGAAACGTTAGGAATATACAGAGATTTTTAGAATCTTGAGTTTTGTTTGATGTTATTTACAGAAAGCAGCACAGAAGACCACTGAAAATATCTAGCATAACGAGGCAGCTGTCAATTCTGGTTATATCCAGTAAGAACTTTATAAGTCATAAGTTTATTCTTTACCACCCTTTAAGTTTAGGCTTTACTTTTGTGATTCATAGCTGGAGAAGGCATACACACATATACACTTTTTTTTTTTAGTAGAGTACGGAGATTTCACATAAATTTAATGTACCTTTCTGTCTATTCAGAAGTTCTCCATCATACAAATTAACTTCATATTAACATGCTACAAAAGTCACATTGTTTTCGTGCAAGCAGATCCACTTTTTACTGCAGCTGAAAGAACGATGTATATTTATTTTTGCTTTAGTGAATGTCTTTACCTCATAGTGGTTTATAAATATTGTACGGGATATGGTTTAAAATGTGATAGAATTTAATACAAAAGAAAGTAAGAAAAAATTTAAATGGTGTAATGATATTTAGACATTCTCCAGAGTATTATAAAAATCAATGAACGATCCTTGCATTTTATTTATTATTATCTAAAATAAGAGCAGCTGAAAGTTTTATTTAATTGGTGTTAAAAAACCCTTTATTTCAGTGGTGAGATTATATAAGAATATTTTTGCCCTCATTGTTACTTTTTAAAGTGAAGAATAAGCATTTAAAAAGCTACCTGTTCGATACTAAGGTTGAAATATAGCATTGATTCCCTTGAACATATATTCTTTCAATCAATATGAACTGCTAGGAGAAGAAACATTCAGCATGAAAACTGTTTATACTATGCCTTTAAAGGGCTATGTGAGAACTATTTTATTTTACTATTTTTTTATGTCGCTACTTATAAGTCTGAAAGACTTTTAGTAAGTGGCAAGGAGCTATTGTAGTGAACTCTGTCCTCCCTTAGGGCAATTTTTTATCCAACCCAGGCCATTAGCAGAGGTAAATCAATGTAACCAGCTCACACACACTGACAGCTTGTGTGGTTCCCACTCCCTCACTCCTCCCCCTACATCATGGTATATTTTTATGCTCCCTGGGGAAATTCAATTAACAGTGTCAGTCTCCTCCTCTCAGTCAATGACTGACACCATCAAGATTCTTTTCACCACCCACTGACATGCAAGATGTGTCCGCTGATTTCTTGACTCACAAGTTAACAAGAGAATTACAGCCTACTTCTATAAATGACTATATATGATCTGTGTCATAAACACACTGACAGCTACCAAAATCAATCTTTCATGACCCTATTGATTAGGACACTCAGAAATAATGAGACTTCACTGGTGGCAGGGTAATGCCTGGAAAAAGAAAAAAATGAGGCCCTGCCTATTAACTACACCAAATTTATCTTTCCTTTCCCCTTTCCCCACTGTAGAGCCTACTAGCAACAAAGTGTTATACAGAGTTAATAATCAATGTTTAATTGTACTTCATGTGTCTTTTTAAAGAACATTTTCAGGAAACTCCTAAAGTTGAGAGGTTGTATGCAATAACAATTACTGGTCATTATTATGCAAGAGCATCCAAAGGCTGCATAGTACTAAGCACCTGACTAACACACAAAAATATTGTGGAATATTTCATATTTGTAAGACAACGATCAGACTCCTACAGTTTGAAAGGAAGTGACAGTAAATGGATTTTTCTTGTGATAAAAATTTGAAACTGAGAACATGGCATAAATTGTTGTCAAGAAAACTACTAAACGTATTAAACAGCTCAAAGTAAACAGTAAAATACTAGGAGGAAGGGGTGATTTAAAAATGTTTGTGTATCACAGTCAATCTTCACTATTTAGATAAACATGACCCTAATAAGAAGATGATATGATATAATTTTTGCTCTGTGTTGATTATACTGGGCAGCAGCTGGCCTGCAGTCTGCATGCTGTACAGCAAAGTGAGACACTTAGTTTTTTTTTCTCTGTGTCTACAGATGTGAAACAGAAAGAAAACTGTCTCTCACAAGTGATATTTTCTAAGGATTGGTGGGAGAGCATATACAGTGCATTCTATTGCTGGAAGATCTCTTGAACAATATTGTCCAGAGGGAGTAGAAAACTGTGTAACAGGACATAGGATTCTGTAGAAGAATTTATGCTTATTACTTTATTTTGATTTAAACAATATAAAAAAAGCCTATGGTTCTAGACACCATGCCATCAATTAATAGAATAAAAACTGTCCATAACAATGAAAACAGAAAAGCCTCCCCCTATACATTAAACTAGTCAGCAAAAAAACACATTGCATAACAAAATCTCCCCATCACTTAGATTCCTCCACAAAATCCCCACATCACACATTTTCAACCTTTCCCAAAAGGCCTATTCAAAAAAGATGAGTTTTGAAGCATGCCCTGAAAAGTCAACACATTTGTGCTGTTTCAGAGCAGGTTAGGGAGTGAATTCTGAAGTCAAGGGGCACTCTTGGTGAATGTTCTGCCACAGCCTCCTCCGAAATAGGTTCCAGTTCAAGGACTTCTGCTGATCTTATATACATCACTATTGCACCAGAAGAAATGCAATCTCTCTGGCAGGCAGGATTGAAACTAATTAGGACTTTAAAAATCAACTCTAACACCTTAACTCCTGCTGTGAAAAACCCATTTTTCTGAGAGGAAAAACCCCAGTAAACTTTTGAAGATTTTTTTCATTTTTTGAACTTCTATATCTGAAGTAGTCACAGAAGAACATAATTTAAATTTTTAATATTATAAACAGTAGGCTCTAATTTCAACCTGTGAAAGAACACCATTCTAAAAAGTTAAAAGTGAAATGATGTGAATATCAAGGTTCTTGCTGGGCCTATTAAGAAACAACAATAAAATTACAGAACTGCCTTGGCATTAGAGGGGAAGGGGCGCACGAGGAGATATTGATGACTGGAGAGAGGGGTTGTGGATAGTAGGTAAAATCAAATAACAGTGGATTTTGGGGAGTGGATGAATGGATACTGAAGTTGGTGGAGTGTAAACTGGGAGGGTGTTTGGTTTCTAAGCCTTGGTCTACGCTACGCGAATAGCATAGCTGAAGTCGGCGTATCTTAGGTCGACTTACCTGGCTGTGAGGACGGCCGCGAGTCGACCGCTGCTGTTCTCCCGCCAACTCCGCTTCCGCCTCTTGTGAGCTGGAGTTCTGGAGTTGACGGGGAGCGTGTTTGGGGATTGATTTATCGGATCTAGACGAGACATGATAAATCGATCCCCGATAGATCAATAACTACCCACCGATCTGGCGGGTAGTGAAGACCTGCCCTTAGAATGTAGCTATTTCTGAAAGGTAGCAGGATAACTGATAAGATTTTATATAAAGCTGGTTTGCTCATCTTATTTTTCCAGTTTTTAGTTATGCACAGTGTTGAATTCACTAGGGGCAGGTCAACACTAGAAGCGCTACATCAGTGCAGCTGCACCTCTGTAGTACCTCTGTGAAGACGCTCTAACCCGACAGGAGAGCACTCTCCCATCAGCATAATTACTCCATCACTGCAAGAAATGGAAGCAGGACAGCGTCTCCTGTCGACATAGCGCCGATGTGGACAGTGCTTAGATCACTGTAACTTGCGTCACTCAGGTAGGTGACTTTTTCACACTGCTGAGTGATGTAAGTTAGATCAACTTAAGTGGTAGTGCAGATTGGTTTTAGGTGGCTGTTTCTTATTGTAACTGTAGTAAATGTAAAAGCAGATAATAAATATAATGCAGTCAGGTGATGATCCTGCAAGTAGGACACATTCAGAGGCATCATCCCCACTGATATGCAACTGTGATGATAATTAAGTCCCTAAATAATTTGTCCCTATGGACTTTCAGTATCTCTTTAACATCACCTCCATTCTGGAGAAGTGGAAGTTCAAAAATTCTTTTGCACCCATTATCTGCTTCATAGTTGGTTGCCTAAAAAAAAAGGAGGATTATTGTCCTCTCTTGTCAATAACACTCAGAACTCTCAGGAAAACTGTTTCTCTATATTTGCATCCAATTACTGTAAGTATATTGAAATTTGCAATGAATATGAGAAGTACTTTGATCAAAACAGAGCAGAAATTTTACAAAACAAGGAATTCTACAGAGATACTAAAATGGCAAACGTAACTGAAGGAGGTTTCACAGGAATTTGACAGATTATATGATTATTACAGTCAACAAAAATCTGGCTTGATCTAATTAACTAAGAACTGAAATACACAAGGATAAATTAAAAAAAATTATTAGGAGAAGCTACAGAACCTTTTCATCACTTGGTCAACATGAGAGATCCCCCTCCTCCCTCCAAAAAATGAATTGTTGAGACAAAAACAGAAGACTGTAATTGATAAAAATCTTGAGTTCCTTCCTTCTCTTTTTGAATTTAAAATTAAAGATTCAGATTTTTATCCCAAATCTAAGTTTGTGAAAGAGGCTGTACTATAGTTTGTTGCATCAAAATGTGGAAATTGTGGAAATAAAGTCACAGAGGACAGTTGAATTTAGGATTTTATCAATTTTTAAAAGACCTGCCATCTGTTCAGCCAACTCTGCATCATTCTAGCATGTTTTCAGGATGTTCAGATTGGTTTGTACCTAACTATGCAATATGCCTGGTGCGGAAACAACAAATGCATTGGCAAACGTCTACTGGTATCAAAAGACAGATATAAAAGAGTGGTAGGGCCTAATTACCTATCGACTGAAGATTCAATTATTGTGTTTTTTAAATTTTATTTTCAAAAATGCAAGCTTTTCATTTTGGACAATGTATGCGTGATCTGTTGTGTATCAGGAATACATATGCTTAGGAAATAAATTACATTATACGTTTTCTGTGTTTCTTTACATAGAGCTTTTGTAGGTTTTCCCTGGGGAATGAAAAAAATCACAAAGGCCCTGTGAGGAAGCCAATAGGCAGCAAGTGCAGATCGCTGAGCACTGGTATTGCATGGTCATGGCGAGATGATCCACTAGCAAGCAGGCCTCTGTAATCTACACTAGCTTCATGTAGAGCACATGACACTAGTCCAATCTAGAGGTGGCATGAATAATGGTAGCAAGGTCTGCATCTATGAGGAAATGCGGCTACTTCAAATGTAAACAGTTGTTTTGACACTACCAAATGCACAATCCCTCCCCATCTCTCTCACACACACACAAACACCGAGTTCATTGTACAAACCCTGCTTATTTGGGGTAAAGGGAGCAAATGTTATTCCTATATGCACAACTGCAACTTATCAAGCAGACAAGGTATTTCATACTATGAGTTGAGAAAAATCTGCGTCAGTAAATGCCATTACTCTGATATGCTGCTGCTAATATAGCCACAGGAAGAAAAGTGCTATTTTCACTATATTTACATTACTGATAGATTTTCCTTTGTTTTCACACTGCCATAATGATTCTCCTCATGCACTAACCTAAACTGGTTGGCTTGGTACTGTCTATGAATGCAAAATAAATAAATAAATAAAAAATAGAGGCTATAAAATTAAGAACAGCTATCTATATAGGGGGGCAATTATGGCCAATTGTGGTGGCTGTGGCTTTTGCGTATGTGGACAAAACAGGACTGCATCCATCAACTTTTTCACAAAGGCCACTGAAACAGCATTCTGATAGTTACTACTGACATGGAGCCCAGTTTCAACCAGTGTCTGACTGCTGAAAGGCTCCATATGTCATCCGATCCACTGAGGCAGCAAGTATCCTGCAATCTGGTATATTTGTATAATTTTAAAGGATTGTTTTAATAACAAGATACACAGGAGCTGGCGTATTGCCATCAGGCTCTGTGCTACAGCAAAAACATGCAGCTGGTGGCTAGTTCTCCACTCAGGAAAAATCAGTATCATGACGACGCTGCTGGACGTGCACTCTCTCCAATTCCAGCAACAGCAGAGAGAGAGCTGCTACCAGAGAACAGCAGAATAATCAATATTTTAAAAACACCACTCATTTACAGAAATTGAATTAGTCATTAGCTTTTGGAATTCACTTCTTTGCCATCTGAAGTTACTACCGCTGGTAGGGTAGCTGAGATCTCAAGTGTCCCAACAATTTTTTAAAAATTTATTATGTAAGGACCAAATCTCAACACCACTCATTTCTTCTCACGGATTTTTAAATGCATCACTTCCCAGCTACTCTTAACTACTAGGGCTATGCATAATACTCTCACATATAGGGTTCAGTAAGTCTGACTGGAATAAATTTAGAAGTGTTTGGATGGAACACAGAAGGTTACTCTATGTTCTTAGTTTTGCACAAAAGGAAATATTATTTTCTTAAGATATAGGGTATGAAACTTTCCAATTTCTCCCTAATTAAAAGTTTTTAAATCTTATCTTTTCTGCAGTTAAAAAATATAAAGCTAAATGAAAACTGTTCCTTTCTTTAAACAGCCAAGGTAAAAATATATCTAAAGACTGAATTAGTAATAATAATATTCACCCGAGTACAGAAGAGAATAATCAGGAGTTAGAGTATAATTTGTAAATGACAAATTATACAAACAGCAATCTTTGCCTGGATTCTCCCAATCCCCAGATTATTAAACAGCAGTTCCACGTCTGGATGATTACATCTGAAAGAAGATATGCAAGCTGTGGGGAAGTGAGCTGGGTTTTTTGTACCATGATTATTTGTTTTTATTATTAGAACAATGATGTGCTCACACATATTTCAGTGATGCTGACATACTTACACTGGAACTCACTTTTTATTTTAAGTAGTTTAAAGACCATGTTTTAAGAATAAGAATTATGGAACCCGCAGAAATGTTCTACTCTGTACAAATCCCATTAATGGTACTCAAGGGTTTTCTTAATATCTTTATGCTGTATGTTATGTATATACGGTTGTATTCTACAAAACATGCAAGCTCCTTCTGAACAAAATAATGTAAATTCCATTGCCTATTTTTATATTACATTTTCTTTGTCCTCTTCAAAATATTACCACTTGTTTTCACTGTCAGGCTCAGTGATGCAAATGGTTAACAGTCAATTTATTATGAATGTATTTATTAGAACTGTACTCATACTTCATACAAAATAATTCAACTTTTAAGATAATATTCTAGGAGAAATTTCTTAGGACATATTATAATCATTTGATATTTCTTTAAATAGCAGTATGTATGATCATTATGTTTTCACTGTAACAACACTTTGTCAATATTTTCTTTGGGATGTGTGCTTGGCAGATTCTCACCATGAACTTTGCCATTTCGGGCTAATGATTACATGATCTGCTCTGAGTATCTGCAGTAGCCCAGGAAGGGTCCTGGTTTCCCTGTTTCCTCTAGGGAGGGAGTAAACTGTCTTGGCTTATACTGTGCTGCCGACTGGAGAGAGAGGGAGCAGAATCAAAGCTCCATCTACTCTTGCCACCACTGGCTATCTTAGTGGGAAGCCACCTAGTGTGCCAGCTTTTGTGTAACCCATTCTTAGGTGTCTGTCTCCCTCCATTCACTATACATGGAGTCTGAGTGCCTAACTCAAGCTTTGTGATTCCCACTGACTTTCTAGGCACCTCAGTTAGGTGTGGCAATGCTGAGCGTTGTAATGCCTAAGTTCCTCTGTTGAGCTAGCCCTTACTACTTTGTATCACCAAGTAAGCTTGGTCATGATTTGGACCTTAAGTAGCAACTTTCCTCAACACAGCATGGAACACTGCCCACATTTTATATTGCTAGGTCCTGTGTGTGATTTTTTCCTCCCACCTAAGGTGTCTATTTGCCAATATATCTGCACAAATTTATGTGAAATTAATGGATTTCACACAGCTAACCATCTTTAACGGACATGGTCATATAAACCCCATATGCATGTGTAAGAAAATAGAATCCTATCGTATTACAAACGTAACACACACACATATATGTATTATAAAATATGCACTTTCAATGAAATCATCATCTACTGAATATTACTCTTTTATAAGCAAATATATTTAAATAAACTGCTAATTTGTTTTCCTCAAATTGGTTTCATGCTCTACCACTAATATAAATAGTTGTGTAAAATAAGAAATATATAATTGCTATAAGGTATCAATTGTAGTGAAATGACTCACAATGAATCTGTTTGAGACACTGATCAGAGGAAAATTCATGCACATTTATTTTTGATTTTTCTTTTCATTTAATTTATTGCAATATAGAAAAATTAGCAGTGGTAAGAGAAAGACTTCATCCTCTTTACAGTTCTATAATTACAGTGTAGATCAGTGGTTCTAAAACTTTTGTACTGGTGATCCCTTTCACATAGCAAGCCTCTGACTGCGACCCCCCTTATAAATTAAAAACACTTTTTTATATATTTAACACCATTATAAATGCTGGATGCAAAACGGGGTTTGGGGTGGAGGCTGACAGCTCACGACATCCCATATAATAACCTCACGACCCTATTAGGGGTCCCAACCCCCAGTTTGAGAGCCCCTGGTGTAGATCATTAAGTATGATAAGGGCGAAATATAGAAAACAAACCAAATTTTGACTTGAGCAATGGCTTCATTTTCAAAACATAATTTAAAGCGTATGTTTGCAATATTTCTTGAAAACAACTATAGGTACTATTCCATTATCTGACTGGCACCAATGTTAAAAGAGCAAAGATAAACTATGTTATCCTGGTAAATATATATGCAGCACTGGTTTGAATGGAGCACTCTAGAACACAGATATGTAATATATGCTTGCTTGCCTTTTATCAGAAGAATTCAATTTCTTCTTAGATCAGAAGAGTTCAATTTCTTTTATACAATAATTAAACTAGAATTGCTAAAACTATGGTTCATCTTATATACTATTGGATCGGAACAAAATAAGCTTTTGAGTTATAAAAGTTATATTGATTGTTTAAAGAATTCTTTTTTTCTCCCTTACACCATAAGTTAATGGAAGAATGTACTGTTAATTGCACTAATGATGTCCACTTTTGGAACTTATTGAATAACAGCCTGACCTTGAGAGCTGCTGAATACCTCAAACTCCCACCGAAGTTATTCACCCCAATGTAGCTGAGAGCAGAATTTGGCCTACGGTCTTCTATTTTTGAGTAATCACTTATGTGAATACAGATTGTATTGCCATTTCCATGCTACAAAAACCCTCGATCAAAGGATTGATTCTACTGTAGCTATTAAATAAATGAAAATGCATTTCAACCTGTACTATGCAGCATTGCTGTAGACCTGAAGAAGATCTCCGTGTAACCTTGAAAGCATCTCTTTCTTACCAACAGAAGTTGGTCCAATAAAAGATATTACTTCACCCACCCTGTCTCTCTTTCAACCTATAACACAGTCATGAAACAATGTACCATCACAAAGCTGACACAGGACTTCCTAAGATACCTAGTACCACCATAATAATGGAAATAATGGGCTAAATTCTTTCCTGTCATATAGTCCAGGAAACCCCAATGGGTTTGATTCTCAGTTACTCCAGTCCTGTGGTTGGGGCAGGAATGAAGAGGAATTAAAGGTAAATTTAAGTCACCTTTGTGCTCCTGTACTCTGGAGTCATTCAGGAGCTTTCCTGGTCCCTAGTGTAAGTTGGAGTAACCTGAAGGCTGCTGCAACTTACTTTCTGCTTCCCATGGCCTCTTACAGGCTCTGGAAATCAGAAAATAACCACAGTACATGGAATTTCAGCCATGTCCCCCTTGACACCCTGACCTAACCCCTATACCTTTGGGCCTGGGGCCAGGACAACTGTAGAGTCCTTCTACTAGTTTTATATCAGCCAGGAGAGCTCTCTGCACTGTGGATATTATATGGGGCATTTCCATCCTTTTAAGGAACTTTTACACTGCCAGAGTTGTGTAAAGTGGACAATGTAAATAAGAATCATGCCCATTGTCTTCAATGGATTTGCAGAAGGTGTAAAGACAAAATTTGGCTCACTTAAGTGCCATTACTTATGCTGTAGAATGGTGACTTACATTGCAATGTGCCGTGTATAGCATGCAGTAAAACACAGGGGAAACATAAAAGGCTTGCCAGCAGAAGAGGAACACCTCACCCTTCCCAAAAAAACCAACCCAACATATCAGGTCTGATACTTCACTGTTTTGCACACTTTGTACGTTTATTTACACCTGTGCAAGGTGCTGATTTGACAGTATTTTACTCTGCACTCATTTTGCAGAGGTGTAAAGGAGTACACATGATGCAAGGGAGAGGAGAACTGGCCCATGTTCTCCAAGTGCCTGATCCAAAGCCCACTGATATCAATAGAAAGACACTTATGAACTTTAGTGTATTTTGTATAGGCTCTAAAAGAAGATACAGGCAAATTATTTAACTGTGGAATGTACTATTTCAACCAGTGAAAATTTTCACTTCAAGTACAAAGAAAAAAAAGCAAACTAAAGAGAACTTTTCAAACTTTAGTTCTTTGTAACATTTCTAATAAGAAATGGGATACTTCCTTCTTAGCTTGCGAATACCAGTAGCAATATAAACGATACTTCAATTTCACTTTGACAGCAATAATAACAAATGTTTTTTTCCTTTTTGCTGAAAACCATCACTCAGTACCGTTTACCCAAGCAGTCTGTCTCTGAGCTCTGTGACCCACTATACTTTGTAATATAGGCAGCATGCTGTCATTTTAACCTTCTAACATGATGGCAAAGGAAACAAAAATGGCAACCATTCCTATGGTGATGTAATAATTGTATTAATTTTTTTCAAAAATGGGCAAGAGGGAGGAAAATGAGAGAGGCTTAAAAGATACTAACTACTCTAAACTGAATGTTGTGAGTTTGAGAATTTCTGTGCTAAAAAAGTAAAAACACAAGTCCATCAGTGAATCTGAAAGCTAACTGTGAAAGTAGCATGGCCATTTGAAATATATACAGGTTAAGGGAACAAAAGATTTACAAGGCTAGATTTTCTCATTTATTTGGAACTTTCTGTGCCAGTCTGGCAAAGTAAATAAGCCAGAGAGCTGCTGAATTTTCCTAGCTAAGGATTCTCCTGATGCAAATGAGCTGCAAGCTGGTGCAGCTGTGGGGGGCAGAGTGAGGGCACAAAAGGGAGCAATAGCCTGCCAGCAGCAGAATTCTAATACCTCAAACAGCACCGGAGCCAAGGCTGCTCTACCCTACGCTGGGGTTATAGCCAGTGCAGAACCGGCCTCACAATCAAAGAGTCGTGGCTGGCTATTTTGCAGCCCCCTCAGTTGCATTCGAAGGATAACAGGTATATCTAAGAATTTAGGCCACAGTCTTTCCTTAGTCTATATGTGTGACTGCCATAATTGTCATGGTTGGTATGCACAAACACAGAGTGGAGGACTTCTACAGGACTTAAATATTGTTATTTGAGCATTTGTGAAATCTGAATGAACTTGAAGTGAAGGAATATTTGCCACAATTTAATATAACATAACATTACACTTCGTGACATGGGTCACAGAAAATTTTGCTTCTCTAACTTCCATCAACTTATATATTTTGGCAGATATGAAATTACTTATTCAGGTTCATAAGACTTGCAGCTGGCTCCCTACTTAAATCTGGCAGTATTCTAAAATATCAGGAAAGGCAACTGGAAAAAATCCATGTCAAATCCATCTGTTTAAACTTCGTTTACTTGTGGTAACAGCATACACATGTCTAAAGTTACTGATAAATCACAGAAAGCTTATGTAATCCTGTTGCTATCCAAAACTAAAACCAATATTCATCTTCATCTAATAACCAGAGAAAATCACTGTACACATGTATCACATATTCAGTGGTGGTCTTTAATTTATCTGTTAAAAAAGGGCGGGGATTTTCACAAAATTAAGAAAAGGGGAGAAATGCACTCCCTGCATCTCAGGTTTTATTGGAAAAATCTGTTTAAGCAGTAACAAAAAAAAATCTGACTAATTTTTCTATAAAGTCATATTTTCGTTTGTTGTAACTTCTGTTATATTAATTTTTTTTTAATAAAGAGCAAAAAAGAAAATTTCTCACATGAAAACTACCTAAGAACATAAGAAATACCATATATACCAGAAGTCCATCTATTTTGGTATTCTCTCTCTGACAATGGTCAGTATCAGATGCATCCGGGGAAGGGGCTGGAATCTTCAGAATGGTCAATTATGTAACAGCTAGCTCATATGGAAGCTTTCTTCCTAACTCCCTTCTATTACACATGCAACACCCTGAAGTAGGAACATTTATAACTCCTATATTCATGTACATACATGTTGAATGCTTTCTTGATTCCAACTAAGCTGTGCATTCCATGGGTTAATTATGAACTATGTAATAAATAATACCTCCTTTTCCAGAATACGAGAAATCTCTCCTAAAGTCCTGTCCAGAGCAGAAACCTTGTTGTTTGCCAATGAACTGCTATCCTGTACTTGGAACTGCTTTAGAAGATCTTTTGCTAATCGCTGCAGCCTTCAACATTAAACAAAAGATAAAAATGAGTTAAAAGAGAAAAAAGTTACATTCAAGTAAAATTGCATCTTATAAAGATACCTACTGAAACTTTATGAGCCTCAATTTGATTAAAATAACTAAGAAAAATCTATATACAGGTATTTTTACTCATACTGCAGTAGCATCCAAAATGTGTACCACAGAGGAAGGCAGCCCCAGCTTAGAAAGAACACACTCTAAAAGGACAAGGAGATGAAGAAAGGGGGAAGTAAGGCAGCATGCAAGTAAAGAGATTAGGGCAATCATAAGCACTTATTAGTCACCTGTTTGTTTGCTGCTGCTGCTGTCTTTTTTAAGTTAATCACAGTTAATTTCCCGCATCCTTCCTCCACAACTCAACCAATTTGTCTTTCCCAGCTTCAGTTCCAGTATCCTTTTACCTTCTCCTCCCAGCATTCAATTATCTCCCTCCACAAAGATGAGCAATTCACACAGGAGAAGAGTAAGGAATATAGAAAAGTAGATGATTTAACTAGTTTCTTAAGAAGTGGGTTTTTAGGGGAAACTGAAATGAAGAGAGTACAGTGGCTTTACAGACCAGTTCAGGAATGGCATTCCATTCACTAGAGGCCAAAAAGAAAGTGTGGTGGTAGCTGTGGAAGATATAGAGATAAGGTGGGATGGAGCTGGTTTCATTGGTGGAGCAGCATGAATGTGGGAGGATGGCATAAGAAACAAGTAGGGATAAGTAAGGAAGGAAGTTATGCAGGACCTTGAAATGGATCATAAGGAGTCTGAACATCATGAGTGGGGGAAGGGAGAGCCAGGAAGCATTCACAGTGAGGGGAGCGGGGGGAGGGGAAGAATGACAGGAAAGGGAAGATGATCTTAACTAGTACCAGAAGGTTAAAAAGAGAATCAGCATGTCTGTAGAATCTATATCAAGATCATTTGTAGTTAATGATTTAATAAAAATTCTAAATGGGGGCAAGGCCTAAGCAGGGAGAGCTCCTGCTTAATCAGTGGAAGATGTTATTTTTTATTTCTTTCACTGAAAAACAGTTAAGTAAATAAATCTATAAAAAGACTTCATACGATTCTGAATCTTGAGAGTTAAAATGCCCAATAAAAGTAAAAATAAAAATGATCATCAGGATTTCTTTGAGCCTAGGACATGTTAGCATCTGGTCAGCTAAACCCGCTGACATTCAGCCAGAGGGTTTTTCTGGGAAAGGAATGCTAACAGTGGGTTAAGTCCAGACAAGATATTCTCTGCACTACCAGGCCCTCTATGAAAAATAAAATTGAAAGAATTTCTTCTGTACTTACTAAACTGGGAGCAAAGATGGAAAAAAGAAGAAAAAGTGTAGAACTTGGGACTGCAAATCTAATTAACTAAATACTGTGACTGAACAACAGAAGCAGGTTACAAAATTAGTGAAAAGCAGAATGGCTGCAGCCCATACTTAGAAAATCAAATAAGATCTAGAAATGTAAGCAGTCTAGGCACTTTTAGAGGAAGGTGATTCAGACCTACTTTATCTTCTGGAAAATCTGTAAGATTTTTTAATCTAAATAAAGATCTATTTGAAAATAACTTCTGCATTCCCATGAGGAAAACCCATAAAACTTCATTAAAAAGAGAGAAGCACCATAATCACAACTCTGTCTGATCTGAGAGAGCAAGATGGAATTCTGCTTGCTGTAGGTAGTATAAAAAGAGCAGAAATCAAATGGGAGTAAGATCTGAGATCAGCCATGCAGGCCAAAAGAAGGGACTTTGATGCTCTTTGAGAATTTGGTGGATAAAGATGATAAAGTCTCATTTTTCTATATGGCAAATCTTAAAGCCTCTTTTGATGAGAAAGTGTGTATATGTATGTTTGTTTTATCTACATCTATGTGCGGATCAGACATCAGTGTCCAGAGTAATTAACATTATCTAAGACGCTGCTCAAGGCAAGCACAAGGATTAGAGAGAAGTGAAAAAGGTCTTACTGAATAATTATAATTAAGGCTAAGATTTTGCCACTGATATTTTTAACAAAAGTGAGGGACAGGTCATGAGCAATAAAGAAAAATTCATGGAAGCTCGTGACCTGTCCCTGACTTTTACAAAAAATATCCGGGACAAAATGGGGAGCTCAGCCTGCGGTGGTGCGGGGCACGCAGGGCGGCTCAGAGCTCCCGGCCCCTGTGGGCTGAAGTCACAAAGGTCTCTGGAAGTCACAGAATCCGTGACTTCCACGACCTCTGTGACAAAATCGTAGCCTTAATTATACTATTAAACTGCCATCTCTGTTGACAAGTTCCCTTGGTTCCTTCCCAAGTTGGAAAGGCCTTTTTGTGTGCACTTGGCAATACACCATTGCGCAGAGACTGTCCGGTTTGGCCAATGTACAATGGCAGAGGGGTAATGCTGGCACATGATGGCATATATCACATTGGTAGATGTGCAGGTGAATGAGCCCCTGATGGCGAGGCTAATGTGATTAGGTCCTATGATGGTGTGTCACTTGAATACATATGTGGTCAGAGTTGGCATCGGGCTTTCTTGCAAGGATAGGTTCCTGAGTTAGTGTTTTTGTTGTGTGGTGTGTGGTTGCTGGCAAGTATTTGCTTCAGGTTGGGGGGCTGTCTGTAAGCGAGGACTGGTCTATCTCCCAAGACCTGTGAGAGTGAGGGATCATTTTTCAGGATAGGCTGTAAATCTTTGATGATGTGCTACACATCTACCAATGTGATATATGCCATCATGTGCCAGCAATGCCCCTCTGCCATGTACATTGGCCAAACCAGACAGTCTCTACGCAAAAGAATACATGGACACAAATCTGACATCAGGAATCATAACATTCAAAAACCGGTAGGAGAACACGTCAACCTCTCTGGCCACTCAATAAAAGACTTAAGGGTGGCAATTTTGCAACAGAAAAGCTTCAGAAACAGACTCCAACGAGAAACTGCTGAGCTTGAATTAATATACAAACTAGATACCATTAACTTGGGTTTGAATAGAGACTGGGAGTGGCTGGGTCATTACACATATTGAATCTATTTCCCCATGTTAAGTATCCTCACACCTTCTTGTCAACTGTTTAAATGGGCCATCTTGATTATCACTACAAAAGTTTTTTTCTCCTGCTGATAATAGCTCACCTTAACTAATTAGCCTCTCACAGTTTGTATGGCAACTTCCAACTTATCTGTATGTATATATATTTCTTCTTACTATACGTTCCATTCTATGCATCCGATGAAGTAGGCTGTAGCTCATGAGAGCTTATGCTCTAATAAATTTGTTAGTCTCTAAGGTGCCAACAAGTACTCCTGTTCTTTTTGCGGATACAGACTAACATGGCAGCTACTCTGAAACACCATTATATTGTTACATATTACTGAGAGTCTGTATAAATGCTTTAATTAAAAGTTAATAATTTGGAGTACTGAGAAACTAGAACGTTATCTATGGCTGGAGCAGATTTGCTCATTACTTAGTTATTTTCCCTCCACCCAAATAAGATGGGCACTGACTCATACTAATTTGTTTCATCTGGAATGATCTTTGTTTACTGGAAGTGCTCGTTAGTTTTAATGTTAGACTGCATATTTGACAGTAGGAATTTTTCTTCTCTTTTTGGATTATATTGACTTTGACCTTTTTATAAAGACTGAGCAAAAAACGTGTGGCTATTATTAACAACAACAATTTCTAAGTTAAATGTATGGTCTGAATAATGTTTATTGTATTTTTGGATGCCCATCTAAACTATGCACTGGAACCGTATGGCTTCTTGATGACTTATGTCTCAATTTTTAAAAATTCTGAAGTTGCGGATGGTATAGTATGTCTCTCTCTGAAAGATGGATTGTGGAAGGGAATATAATGGAAGAGTTAAGATTGCTTTTGGAATATGCAATGTGATATTTTACATATATACATTTAATTAAGAGACTGTATAAACTGTGAGTGTAATTAAATACCATCTTTCCTGCAATGTAGAGTTTAGGAGTTCTGCAGGGTCCCTGATTCTCCTTATCTCACACTGACCTGAAAAAAGTCCCCTCCAAAGCATGTGTGTCTAGGGAGGCAAAATCTGGTCTATTGCAAATCGACACTACAGAACAATGTTCAAAAAGAACTTTTGTTGAAAGTCTTGTCCTAATGGGTTATGAACCAACGAGGCTGGTAATTAAGAGATGAGAATAACTTAGTGATGTGCTGGATGGTACTCTTGGGGGCTTTTGGGAACTCTTTTACCATCAAATTGAAGGAAGAAATGGGGTGACTCCATGAATCTAATGGAGCTGTGCCTTGGATACAGCTCTATCATCCTTGCCAGAGATAACTAAAATCTCCAGCGTTCATAAAAATAATTAATTCTGAACAATAATATTTTTTTAACTCTGCAAAGTACCAGATTGTGTCAAGTATTTTAAACAATCCCAGGGAAAGATATTCCCCAACTCTGTTCCTTCACTTCAACACAGACCCTATTTCAAACCAGACACACACACACACACACACACACACACACACACACACGCCTCCTACGGCTATATGAGGGCAGCGCCGCCACATCCTCCATCAATTCCTTTGTATTGAACTATGGTGGCTCAAAACTCAATGCAGAGGGAACGGATGGAGGCTCGTGGAATACATAAATATATAAAATGAATTTTAATGTTCTTCTCCAGTGATTGTGGGTGTGTCCTCTCCTCCTCTGGAATAGAGTGGGAGCCATTGTTTGTAATGGGCTCACCCCCTTCAACACAGGATAGTGGGCTACTGATGAAAAAGGAGGAGAGTGAGTGAAGGAGCTGCTTGAGAGAGTGAGAGTAGAGTTCCCTCTCTTTCTAGGGAAAGCCAAGGAGCAAGCTAGTTGTGGGAAAGCCAGGCTGCTGTAGAAGTTGGTTGAAGGAGCATCTACCAGGGATGAGGACCAAGTATAGCAAGGATTGTGTCATTAGCAGTGAGAGATACCAAAGTCCTTACTTTGATTATAGATGTAACTGTAGCAGAATGTCAGTGGAACTGAATCTTGTGACAGGATAACAGTCATTCAATGTGAAGTACATACTGAGGTCTTTATATGTAGACATATTGGAATGAAGCCAAGACCTTTATTTTTGAACTGGGGAACTATTTTCCAGTTTTATTGACAGTTTTGCTACCATACTAAATCATTATTTATGGAATGCTCTGGCAAGTCAAAGTAGAACACATCTTATATTTATAGCAAAGAATGGTTTTGATTAATTATATTTGGATAAAAACTGTTTCATATTAAATATTTGTCTTTGGTGGATATACAGTGAGAAAATAGCCTAAATTAGAACAACACAAAAATGATATTGCATAAAAGGGAAGAAACCTGTACCTACCTGTATTGTAATCGTTGTTCTTTGAGATGTGGGTGCAAATGTGTATTCCACTCAGGTGATGCACGCCCAGTGTGCTGCAGCCAGGGAGTTTTCTGCAGCAGTATCTGTTGGTGCAGCACACGTGCCCTATGCTTCCTCATGGCCGCTCCTACAGCTATATGCGGGCAGCACCGCCACATCCTCCATCAATTCCTTTGTACTGAACTATGGTGGCTCAAAATTCAATGCAGAGGGAACGGACGGAGGCTTGTGGAATATGTGTGCAATCATATTTTGAAGAACAATGGTTACAGTACAGGTAAGTAATCAGATTTTCTTCTTTGAGTGGTTACATGTGTATTCCCCTCAGGTGACTCAAAAACAGCACTGTCAGGAGGTGGGGCTCCAAGTATATTTAAACAGTGACTCAATATTGCTTTCCCAAAGTTTGAATCACATCCTGAAGCTGTTGTCATGGCATAATGATGAGCGAATGTATGCACGGAAGACCAAATAGCAGCTCTACAAGTGTATAGTATGGGGATGTCGCTTACAAAAACTACCAAGGTTGCTTGAGCTCTTGTTGAATGGGCCAATAGTCTTTGGGAGGGAGGGGCATTTGCTACCCTGCATGCCACTGCAATACAGGGATTAATCCATTTGGAAACTATCTGTGCTAAAACTGCCTGACCTCTCATTCTGCTATCATATGAAACAAAAAGCCAAGAAGACAGCCTGAAAGTCTTGGTCCTATATAGACAGAAGGCCAGTGCTTGCCTAACGTCCAAAATATGCAGATTTGAGTGCCATTTTGGGGAAAAAACCAAGTAAGTATATTGCCTGATAAAAATGAAAATGTGAACTTTAGTTTATGATTTTGGATGCTGTCTCAAACCTAATTTATCTTTGAAAAATAACATTGTGACGGTCTATGCGGCTAGGGTCAGGGCAGCACGGCCCAGCGGCCAGAGTCAACAGAGTAGCCCTGGGGTGCAGAGCAGAGTGGCCTAGTGGCCAGAGTTTAATGGAGCCGCCCTGGGGGTGCAGAGCAGTGTGGTCTAGTGGCCAGAGTCAATGGAGCAGCCCTTGGGTGTAGGGCAGCATGGCCTAGCGCCCAGAGTCAATGGAACAGCCCTTGGGTGCAGGGCAGCATGGCCTAGCGCCCAGAGTTCAATGAGGGTGGGGCACCCACCAAGGGGTGTGGCTGCCCCTGTAGGGGGCCCGGGCCCACCTGACTCCACCGGGCCCCAATCCAGGACCCTAACAGTGGTGTAGCAACTTCCCACTGACTCATCACGGGGGTCCTACCGAAACACACTGAGGTTTCCTGGGTGGGAGGTACCACTCCATCACCTTCCCTGGGTCACTTCCTACCAGTATGTGTGCTGGCGTCTCCTATAAGACTTCAGATTCTCCGTGGTCAGTTGGGCCAGTCATCTCCATGGCTCCTCCAGCCACCAGGGTTCAAGCAGGCCCAGTGAAGCTCTGATTCCTGGTGCAGTCAGGGGCGGTGGCTGGCCCCTCGCAAGAGCTTCCCAGAGAGGTCCTTCCTCTTTGGCCTCCATCCCAGAATGAGCTGGGCTTCTTCCCTTTATACTGCTAGAGCATTTGGAGCATGCCCAGTCCCATCGCAGAGGCGGGACTTCTGCTGTCAATAATATGGGCTTAACCCTGTCTGGGCTAGTGCGGGGTAAGCAGACCCTGACAAAAACATATAGGATGTACTATCATGACAGCCTGAAGTGTCCCCATTCTCCTAATCTGATGAGAAAGGATGCCTTTTGAGTCAGGTGAAGCCAAGAACAGGTCACCAAAGGCTAAAATGGAGGACCCATTAGTGCCACTAATACAGTGCTGAGGTCCCAAAGTGGTACTGTATCTTTACAGAAGGAGAAAGGCAAACATTTCCTTTTAAAAACCTAGAAACTATGGAGCTGGAAAAAAACAGATCTCCCTTGAATGGAAGATAGATAGCTAAGTGGACTCTCAGCAAGGTAAGAGAAAGACCTGAGGATTTGAGGTGTAACAGGTACTCAAAAACGTCTTTAATCTTAGCTTTTGCTGGGTGAATTCTGTGAATAGTAGATCAGATCAAAAAACACTTTCATTTAGCCAAATACAGAGACTTAGTGGATTGCTTTCTACTGTTAAGAAATGTCTCCTGAACAGACACTGAGCAGTGCTTGTCCACTTGATCCAACCACTCAACAGCCATGCTGTGAGGTGCAGACTATTAAGATCTGGGTGCCACATTTGTCTGTGTTGCTGGGAGAGCAGATTTGGAAGAGGAGGCAGAGACCATGGGTTTGAATTGAGAGAACGTGAAGATCCAAGAGCAAGAGCTGTCTCGAGCACATTGGCAATGATAAGAATTATTTTGGTGTGTTCTTGTTTTAAATTGAGAACTTGTGGGATGAGTGGAATGGGGGAAATGTATACATGAGACTCGATCCTCATCTCAGCAGAAATGTGTTGGTTATCAAGTCTGGACTATGACTTACTGAAGGACAGAACTGATGGCATTTCTTGTTGCCTTTTGTTGCAAATAGGCTGACGGCTGGAATACTCCAAATTTGAAAGATGGTCCTCAGCATACTGTTCTTGAGGGACCATTTATCATTCTAGGAGAATTCCGTTCCTGAAAATCGGCCATCTGTTTCTGGGAGACAGCTAAGTAAGCTGCAATGGAAGTAGCCTTCCCTGGTGCCAAAGTTCCAGAGATTCATCAGTCTTGGCAAAACTGACTGGATCACCTCCCTCCCTATATGTTTAGGTAGTACACCATGGTTGTATTGTCGGTCAATTTCTGGATCGACAAGTCCTTGAAGTGAGGGAGAAAGGCACAACAAGCCTTGTGAATTGCCCAGAGTTCAAGGACATTGGTACAAATATCTGCTTCTTGCTCTGGTAATGACTGTCCTGGATGTAAGGGGCTGAGAGATATGTTGTTTTGATCCAGGGAACATAGGATCACAGAAGGAACCTAGAACAACTTGTCTAAGGGTGTCTGTTTAATGAATAAACTAGCTTTAGCCACTCTTGACAGATGTGCAGGTTCAGCCTGGAATGTTGGGTCACGTAAGTATATGAGGCCATATACCTAGTAGCCTGAGGCACACTCGACAGCAGTCGTAAAGTGTGACTTGAGAAATATGCACAGCTTGTGAATTGTGAATGAACTGAAATTTGTCCTAAGGGAGACAAGCCATCGAATTCCTAGAATTGAGTAGGATCCTGATGAACTCAAATTTTCTGTATTGGGACCAACATGCATTTTCCCTTTTTTAGAATGAGTCCCAGACAGTCAAAGAGACAGATGATGAACTAAACGTGGTGAAGTACCTGATGTTTCAATCTGCCTCACACCAACCAATCATCCAGATAAATGAAGATGTGAATTCCCTTTCTCCTCAAGAAGGTCGCCACCTCCACTATGCAGTAGGTAAATACATGCGGAGCTGACAACAGGCCAAACCGAAGTACTGTGTATTGATAATGTTGACCCGTTGCTACAGATCTCAAAACTTCATGTGACTTGGCAGAACTGCCAAATGGAAATAGGCATTCTGGAGAGAAAGGGTAGCAAACAAGCACCGTGATGTAGGGAAGAATGGACTGATGCTAGGGAAACCAGGTGAAATTTTATATCTCTGATGAACTTGTTGATATTTTGAAGGTTCAGTATGGGACTCAGACCCTCTCTTGGACTTGGGGATCAGAAAGAGTCATGGATTAAAACTCCTTTCCCCAGTGCCAAAGGGAAATTCTTCTATGGACCATAGAGTGAGCACAGTCTGAACTTCCTGAAGGAGCACTGACTCCCTGAGACGGTTCCCCAAAAAGGGATAGAGGAGATGAGTGGGAAAGGGGGGAGTGAGAAGAATTGGATAGAATATCCCAGTCTCATAGTCTTTAGGATCCATTTGTCTGTGGTTATGATCTCTCAAGCACTGAGGAAGTGGAATATCTGTCCCCATGCATGGGGGGGGAGATAGCAGAAAGATCGCCAGCAATTATATTGCTGTCTTTGAAGGAGAAGTCAAATGTGCTACTTCCAAACAGCAGACTGAGGATGAGCTGGCTGATTCGTACTGGAATTGGTGGATCTCCTTCTCTGTGATTTGTGCTTCCTCCTCAAAAAATTCTATGACCGTGAGCAGCTCCGGTTTGTTTTAGGAGTCCTCTTTTGGGGAAGCTTGGGATAAGAAGACCAACACCTCTTCCTCAGAGGAGAGACTGAGGCCATGTCTACATTAGAGCGCTTACAGCAGTACAGCTGTAGTGATGCAGCTGCAGCGCAGTAAGATCTCCCATATAGCTGCTCTAAGCTGACAGGAGAGAGCTCTCCCGTTGACATAGTGCTGTCCACACCAGTGCTTCTGTTGGTGCAACTTATGTCGCTTAGGGCAGTGTTTTTTCTCACTCATGTGCGACCTAAGTTACACTGACAAAAGTGCTAGTGTAGACATAGCCTGAGTCTAGGGGTCTGTCAGAGACCACTGCAGCCTCGTTAGTGGACCTCAGGTAGGCAACAGGTGTTTGGTTGAGGGTCCTGGGGCTGAGCTGGGTCTCATGGCCTGCTTCATAAAGTGTTGCTTGAGGCACAGACCTTTGGAAATCTGCATTCTTTTTTTGAAAGAATGGCAGATACTGCACCTATCCTTAATGTGCCCCTCGCCAAGACAGAGAAGGCAGAGCATGTGAGGGTCACTATCTGGGATAGACATGCCACATGACAGGCATTGCTAAAAGCCCGGGGAGTGCTGCATGTCACCAGTGTCTAGCATTGAAGACTAATTACTAACAAACAAAATAAAACCCTAAAACAGACTAAAATAACAAAAGAAATCTAATTATGGGGTACTAACTTCTATTTACAGGGAAGGCAGAGAACTAATCTTGCTGACTACAAAGAGAAAAAATCATGAGGTAAACTGCCCAGGAAGCTCCAACTCAGGCTATGGGTGGTGATAAGGAACTGACAGGGTCAGGGGAGTGCCACTCTTGTATAGCCTAAGGAGGGGCCAGGAGAAGGTGCAGGATACATGCACGGACCCAGTGGGTACTGCTACAGAAAACACTATGGCTCTGGTGTACTGGGCACCCACACACCTGAGTGGAATATACATGTATAACCACTCAAAGAAGAACTCTTGCTTCTCTTCCTCGACCCAACAAACTGTACATTGGATCTCCTCACTTATATTTCAGCCATAGGCCCCAATTCAGGACAACATTTAAACATACATTAAAGCCCATTATTATTCAGCAAAGCACTTAAGTACATGTTTAAGTAAGGAAGTGCTTAAATCCCTTAAGTAAAGATTTCTTTCAAACTACATGACTGGATGGAGACACACTGGAGGTTGCACAATCTAATAATTATGAGGGTTTATGCTGAAATATATTTTAGTAATCATTAAAATAATATTAATGTGTTAATATAAAATATGATTTTGTATTGACTACTCAGAACTCTAGTCTCAAGTATGAGTGTTTTCTTTGCATAGTTTTGATGTGCTTCTTTCTTAATATATCCTATCACTAACACTTTCAAAGGTGGACTACATCTACACAAAAATTAATATAAAAGCAAAAAAGACTATTAAAAATGGCTTTTCTCCCCTGCCCCTTTGTAACTGAACCTGGGCTGGTGTCCCATCAGATTAAGGAAGAGGCAAAGCAAGTGTAAAATTATGGGCAAAACATTCGATTTTGTGACAGAAAAGTGGCCACTTCATTGGTTGGAGGACTGTTTCACCACTGCAGAGAGTAATTCTAATATTTTAAACAGTGAATTACAAAGTACCTAAACATACCTATAGAATACACATATTCGTATATCAGTGTCTTTATGAATTTAGCATATATTCTGCCCAATGCCAATAGTATTTAAAAAGGCATAAGGAACATTCACGGAACACAAGAGGTCTGTATTTAACCCTGACGTAAATCAAAACTGTGATTCATCTGAACTAAGCTTAAAGGAAGAATGCCAGAATTACAGTGATGTTTCAGTAATATGAGCTAAAAGTTATGTCCAATTTCCAACCTCAACGGAAGAAACACTGCTGGTAATGTATTCCCCCTCAAAAAAGAAACTGCCAGATTTTAACTTCAGCTGTAAATAACTCCAGAATCTTTCACTAAAAGACAAACTTTGGTTCACAGTAGTGTAGTCCTGTTTCAAGAGGACTATGTTAATGCAAACTAGCAAGCTTTTAGTTTGTGTCTGCAGCATCCACATGGGGGAGTTACAGGTCAGCACTTTGGTGCGCACTGCTATTCACACACCCTGTAGTCCAAACTGTGGGGCGTATAGGAGTGAAATTTCCAGCCCCCATACTAACAATTTACTCCTGAATTGCTTATGTTTAAGGCTAAGATTTTGTCAGATATTTTTAGTAAAGGCCATAGAGCATGGGCAAAAGAGAAAAATTCACGGAAGCCGTGACCTGTCCGTGACTTTTACTAAAAATACCCCTGACAAAATGGGGATCTGCGGGTCCCCACACTGCTTGAAGTGGGGCAGCTGCGGAGGGTCTAGGAGCAGCCTGCAGCAGCTGACGCCTGCGGGGCTACCCCTGCTGTCTGCAGCTCTGGGGGGTCCCTCGCTGCCTGTGGGGGCTGGGAGTTGCGGGGTTCCTCCGCTGCCCTCAGCCGCTGGGAACTTGGGGGTTCCCCTGCCACAGCAAGGAGCTGCAGGGTTCCCTGCTGCCCACAAGCTTGGGGGTTCCCCCGCTGGCAGTGGCCGGGAGCTTGGGAGTACCCTGCCATGCATGACAGCCAGGAGCTGTGGGGTACTGTGCTGCCCACTGTGGCCTGGAGCTCCGGGAACCGCCAGAGGCGGCAGGGGTATCTTATTGCTCCCTGCCACCGCAGGCTGAAGTCATGGAGTTCGCTGGAAGTCTCAGATTCTGTGCCTTCTGTGGCACATCTAGATTGTGGAGCCTCTGCTCCCTGTTGTTCGAATGAGGTTTAGGGTAGAAAACAGGGAAGAAAATGTCCTGGTTGATGTGGAACTGCGACACAACCTTCAGGAGGAAAGCACGGTAGGGCCTGAGCTGAACCTCTGCCTTAAAAAATGTGGTGTAGGGCAGCTTTGAAGTTAGGGCCCTGAGCTCAGACACCCTCCTGGCCGAGGTTATCGTCACCAGGAACACAACCTTGTAAGAGAGGTAGAGCAGGGAGCATGTTGCTAAAGGCTCAAAGGGATTCCCCATGAGTCTAGAGATGACCAAGTTGAGGTCGCAGGCAGGGACCGGCTGGCGAACATGTGGGTACAACCTGTTCAGCCCCTTCAGGAAGCAGCTGACCATGTGGTTAGCAAAAACTGAGCAGCCCTCTACACCCAGATGGAATGCTGAGATGGCTGCCAAGTGTACTCTTATAGAAGGCAACGAGAGACCCTCTTGTTTCAGACACAGAAGGTAGTCCAGAATGTGCAGCCCTGAGGCTAGCATTGTGGGGGAGTTGCGCGACGCTGAACATATTGAAAATCTCTTCCACTTGGCAAGGTACATGGCCCTCGTTGAGTGTTTTCTACTGCCAAGGAGGACCTGTCTATCATGGTCTGAACAGGAAAGCTCCGACACATTCAATGATGGAGCTTCTATGCCGTGAGATGGAGTGACTGCAGGTTTGAGTGTTGGAGACGTCCGTGATCCTGTGTGAGAAGGTCCGGGAAGAGCGACAAGGTAATTGCAGCTCCCACAGACACGTCTAGGAGAGATGTGTACCAATGCTGACATGGCCAGGCCGGTGCTATCAGTATAACTCGAGCACAATCTCTGCGAATCTTGAGCAGGACCTTGTGAAGGTGTATAGGAGAGCTCCTCCCCAGCGGAGGAGGAACGCATCCACCATGGAGCCCGGGCTCTGATTCTGGAAGGAGCAGAACTGTTGACACTTCCTGTTGTGTCATGTGGCAAAGAGGTCGATCGGGGACATCCCCACCTCTGGAAGACTGAACATGAGACATCCGGTTGAAGGGATCGCTCGTGGCTGTGGAACAACCTGCTGAGGTGGTCCTGCCAGCTTGTTCTGAACCCCGGGAAGATACGACACCTGCAAGTTGACTGAGTGTTCTACACAGAAGTCCCGTAGCATGAAGGCTTCCTGGCACAGGGGAGAGGAGCGTACACCCCCGTTTGTTGATACAGAACATCGCAGTCGTATTGTCCATCATGACTGATACACATTGTCCGACTAGGTAAGGCGGAACGTCTGACACACTAAGCGCACTTCTCTGAGCTCTCTGACATTGATGTGGAGGTGCAGATCTGCTTGCTTGCGACCAGACGCCTTGAGTCCTGTGGTCCCCAAAATGAGCTCCCCAGTCCAAATCCGACGCGTCCATCACCAACGCCAGGGATGGCTGTGGGGCTGCGAAGGGGACCCCTGAGCACACCTGCTGGGTGTCAGTCCAGCACAAGAGTGAATCGAGGACAGGGCGAAGCAGGGTCATGATCCTGTCCAAGCTGGCCTGGGCTCATCGATAGACTGATGCTAGCCACAACTGTAGCAGCCGAACCCTGAGTTTGGTGTGTCATACCACGTACGTACAGGCTGCCATGTGCCTGAGAAGCTTCAGGCAGTTTCTCGCGATAGTGGTGGGGAACTGCGTGACTCCTTGGATCATGCTGTTGAGGGCTTGGGAGGAATGCCCTGGCTTGGGTCAAGTCCAGTACTGCCCCTTTAAACTCTATTCTCTGGTCGGGGGGCAGAGTTGACTTTGCTTCGTTTAGGAGCAGACCCAGGTTCTCAATAAACGAGACCGCTTGTGTCCTGGAGCGGCCTTTGATCAGCCAGTCGTCGAGGTACAGAAACACCTGTACCTGATGTCTCCACAGGGCGAATGCTCGAGCAATTTTTTGAACATGTATCCTACAATCAACTGGTGGATGACTTATCACAAACTGGAGATTTATTTACTCTTTTTTGGCTCCTTTATAGTTTGCACAGCTGTTTGGAAAACAACCAATTCCACACAAATATTTCCAGAATATGGGATTATCTGCTTCTTTCCACTAGTTCCTTTAAAATGGAGCTTTGTCTCTGAATGTTGCTAATATTTTGGTCTAATGTCTTATAATTGGCCTAAATAGTAACTTACGTATTAGATCAAGAATGACCTAAATATCTTTCTCTCCTGTGAGTCAGATGGTGCACTGGGAGGCAAACAAGACTATACTGTAATATATAGCAGTGTTTTTCAAACTTTTTTTCTGGCTACCCAGTTGAAGAAAATGTTGATGCCAGCGACCCAATGGAGCTGGGGATGAGGGGTTTGTGGTGTGGGAGGGGGCTCTGGGCAGAGGTGCGGGAGGGGGGTCAAGGCTCTGGGCTGGGGATGCAGGGTTTGGGGTGCAGGAGGGGCTCAGGGGTGCAAGAAGGGGTCAGGGCTCTGGGCTGGAGTGTAGGCTCTGGGGTGGGGCCAGGAATGAGGGGGTTGGGGTGCAGGAAGGGGCTCTGGGTTTGGGGGGGCTCAGGGCTGGGGCAGGGGATTGGGGAGCAGGCTTACCTCTGGTGGCTCTTGGTCAGCAGCGCAGCCGAGGTGCAGAGGCAGGCTTCCCACCTGTCCTGTAACTGCGGACCACGCTGCACCCTGGAAGTGTCCAGCAGGTGTGGATCCTAGGCAGAGGCGCGCAAGCGGCTCCACACGGCTCTCGCCCGCAGGCACCCACCCCCACCTCAGCGGAGAGCAAGTGCTCGGACAGCACACAGAGCCCTGTGGCCGCCCTGCCTACGAGCCGGATCTGCTGCTAGCTGCTTCCGGGTAGGAATTACTAGTTTTACCACTAGTTTTTACTGGCCGGCCGCCAAGGTCCCTGGGTGCTGAGCAAGGTGACCCAGTACTGGCTTGACACATGAACTCTGAAAACACTGATATATAGAATGTTTAATTTTTGGCTATGCAAGAACGTATCTCAGACCACATATCCAATTTCTTCTGTAGCAGACTCTTATTGGAGTTTTTCTTTTCAATTCCATCTTCCCTCCCTACTAAATCCTCTTTTCAGGATAATGACAGCTTAAATTTCCGTAGTGTTCAGCACGTGCCTTTTTGCGATAGTTTTGTTTTGTAGAGGAGTTCAGAGACAATTTTACAAACCTGCAGGAAGAGAGTGTCATCTAATGGTTAAAGCACAGGACTGGGATGATTTGATTTCTGGCCCAGCTACTGACTCACTACATCACTTGCAGCATGTCTCAGCTTTTTCCTCTGCCTCACTTTCTCTATTTATGTAATGGGGTTCATAACACTGATAGCTCACATGGTGTTTTGATGCGTAATTTAATACTGAAAACTCTACGGTCCTTGGAAAAAAGCTGCTAAGTAAGTGCAAAGTATAACTTATTCTGTGATAACCCACTTTCCCCCTTCCTTAAATCTGTCTGCTAGTGCAGCCTTCTAACAGATATTACAAAGGGAATGAGGTGTATGCAATGTTGTTGTAGCCGTGTTGGTCCCAGGACATTAGAGACAAGGCGAGAAACATCTTTTATTGGACCAAACTTCTGTTGGTGAGAGAGACAAGCTTTTGAGCTACACAGAGCTTGAAAGCTTGTCTCTCTCATCAACAAACGTTGGTCCAATAAAAGATATTACCTTACCAACCCTATCTCCCTAAGATAGTAGGTATCGATGTAAGTGTAACTTTAATAGGCAAGATTACTGGATGAAATGCAAAATTATTACTTCTAAACTGATCCGCAGCCTAAAAATAAACACTAAGGGAGCCCCAGGAATCTGTTCACCTTCAACAAACGACCAAAAAGAGCAACCACCAACCAACCAGCTGTGTGAAGCCAACGAACAAACAAGTCAACTGGGAATATTCTCCCTCCTGCAATGATAGTGCTCATTTGCTTGGAAAAGTGTCATTGGCTGCACAAATTAGCTGACAGGGCAGAGCACCTAAGGAATAGGTAGTATTCTGGGACCATTTCCCTCAGTTTTAGGGGACAAAAGTTGCTCATCCGATATGCTAGAAATCTCCACTTGCCATCTTCTAAACTTTTACTTGCAGCAAAGAACTGCTTTGAGCCTTTTGACAATCCCACAAAACACAATATAAAACAAAACAAAAACAACCTCCCCCCCCACTTTAGAGTCAGTACTCTGGAGCCCACACATGTGCATATTTCATACCTGTCAAAGCAGCATGGGCCCAGACTGCTGACTAATATTAATGTAATCCAACTACTTAATGTGCTGTTTAAAAAACATCTGATCCAGTACTTGGCCACTGCAAAACATTGTGTAAAATTGCAAAATGTAAACTAACTGCAACTACTGAAACAATCTGTGAACTGCAACAGGAAACTAGTGATCCTTGCAACACTACTGTAGTTTAAGCATAAATATGACAGATTAAAAAGCTTTTCATGTCAAGACCCTACATTTGGGGTCCTGTCTTCACTCTGCAATATCTGATGATATCAACAACACCAAAAAGAAGGCAGGGAACTGCATTCCTTCAACTGCTTTAGTTGTTGATGAAATCACTAACAGTTGAAAGAAAAACACAGATCTAAGATTTTAGCAGATACATATAACAAGAAATTATTTTCAACTACTTTGCTCTAATGTAGATTTATTTGTAATTTTGAAGTCTACATATATAGTCTGTTAATGATGCAAGGTCTTAAAGAGTCTTTGAGATTTTTAAAAAAGCATTTATTGTTCATCTTTAGCTTTCCCGGCCTAATGAGCTAGGAAAAGTTTCTTTGTTTATTAATATAATTACATCCTAGCTAGATTATTTAAGACCTGCTTTTAGTATAAACAGAAACTATTGATGTTTGTTTTGTAAGAGAGAAATTTTTTCAGATCCCATATTATTACAAACATTAAAGTTGGCTAAGAATCTGTCACACATTCCTTTTCAACTCTAGCATTCCCAATTTTTGACCCCCTTCACTCCATGATATGCCGTGTCTCATTACCTCAGCAGATTTTCTCAGAGCCTGCATTGGACAGATTCTAGACTCTTATTACTGGCAAGAATTCACTTTTTGTCAGCCAGGTACAGTAGCAGTTAATATAAGCTCCCAGTACATTACTCTGTGTTGTGTCTGAAAGGATAAAAATCTAACTTTTTTTATATTTCTCATTAGTATGATAATGTTCCACCCTAGACCTACTGTTGCGCTGTTCCTTTCTTCCAGTTTGTTTTTTCAGCTATTGTACTAGGTAACACAGGGCCCTATGCTTAGCTTAACAGCAGTATAATCTTTCGTTTTAACTTTTTCCTTTGTTAAAAATGCCTGTTTACACTAGAAAAACCACACTGATCCAGGCTTTAGTGCTTGCCTTATAAAGTTTCTTGTCTCCTCATTCACTCTTTTACTGAGGGATATAAAGTTACCTTTCCTAGCCCTGGTCTACACTGGGGGGGGGGGAATCGATCTAAGTTACGCAACTTCAGCTAAATGAATAACGTGGCTGAAGTCGACGTACTTAGATCGACTTACCATGGTGTCTTCACCATGGTGAGTTGACTGCTGCCACTCCCCCGTTGACTCCGCCTGCTCCTCTAGCGGTGCTGGAGTACAGGAGTCGACAGGAGAGCGCTTGGGGGTCGATTTATCACGTCTAGACTAGACGCAATAAATTGATCCCTGCTGGATCGATCGCTGCCTGCTGATACGGCAGGTACTGAAGACATACCCATAGATTATTTGTCTTCAGTTCTGTTAAAAGTTTTGCTTAATTTCCTGGCACAATACATGATGTAAACTCTGAACTGAGCTGTTGGCTGACTCATAGGCAGTCTTCTATTCCCTCTTTCACAAAGTATGTTCAGACTGGAGTTCCTATTGCTATTGCCTTGACCTCTGAGCAACTGGCAAATCCTCAAGTCCCGATACTGGATAGATAGATATTTTATTTTTGAAATGTTAACTGCTTTCAGGCTACTGTGCTGAAAGGTGACTGTCTGACTAAACTGGATTTGAGCACTACCTTGATTCCATAAGATCTTTCAGTAATAGGAGTCTCCCACTGCTGTTTATCTGCAGGTCTGTGTACGAGTTTAGAATGTGGGCTGCTTTCTGCCCAGCATTAGGGTGATGCAAAAATCACACAAACCAGCAGGAAGTTCAAAAGGAACAGAGCTTCCTGGCACACAAGGGAGAATGTCCACTGTTCCCTGCTTCAAAGGGTGTCGTGCATGCTCAACCACTTTGTGACTAGTTGGTTCTGCTGCTCCTTCTTCTCAAGCCTTCCCTTTCACTTTGAGGCGGCTTGCAGTTCCAGATCATGTGATCCCTACACTCAAGTGAGTGCAAGAACCAGGATTATACTCAACGTCCATGAGGGGGCATAAGCTCTTTTCACCCACCCACCCACTCTTGTCCTTCCATTCACGGTCAGGAATCTCAGGAAACCACCTAGTCCTATATTTTTCAGATATCTACTTAGAAGATAATCTAACAAAGTAATCCAACAGACTTTTTAGAATTCAATCCGATTTTATGTACTGCAGATGCATAATGTTGCAATTTGCGCATAGCCTGGGGAACCACAGTAGAATACTATCAGGGTGCTCTAACTTGCACTGGAAACTGGTCTGGCACCAGGACAGGTCAGGACAATAGGATTCAGCCCTAGAGATTTTTATTATAGGACTCTGGCAATACCTGTTTTAGTTTGGAACATAATGACAGTTAAATATACTGGACTGAACACTAGTCTTCTGCCCCCTAAATTTCCAACTGTGAGACTAAATCTCATTAATTTCTGAACAGTTAAGGGTTATTGTCACTAGTGTCAGTGCTGTAATACAAAACTGATTTAATATAATTTTATTATATAGTAATCTACTACTTCTATTGTTTATTTATTGTTAACTATCAACAATATGCTCTCTGTCTACATAATACCTGTGTACACAATAAGCCTCTCATCTGTATTTAGAAAACCTAGAATCCCTAGCCACATCTTCTAATTTTTCTGGTATTGTATGCTAAAAACTGTTAATTTAGTAAACACTTCTTCTTTCGTGTGGCTGGTGTAGAGGAGCAACTACAATTTCACCTGAAGTTGATCGAGCCAAATGGCTACATCAGGAGTAGAGAATTTATTGCAGCAATGCCTCCTTCATATTTATAAATTGGGCAGTCGGTAGTGATATGTTCAATGGTCTGTCATGGGGAACCACACTTGCACACCAGGGAGTCCTTGATTTTCCATTTGTGCATTAGATATCTGCATCTACCATGGTTGGTTAGAATTCAGTTCAGTGTTAACCAAGATGACCATGGAAGTTCAAACCCAGGAACCTTCTGTGTGGGATCTGGCACAAGGTGCTTATTTTTTAAGTCTTGTCTAGCCCAATTTCCTTTCCAAGCCGCCTTCTGATCTAGCCTGATTGAATGAGGCATAACGAATGTTCCCAGAAAGCAGGACTTGCAGGACTTAAGACGTTGCGGGCTGTGTGTGTGGTGTTGTCAAGGTCTTGGTGAATAGGAAGACATCTGTTTTCCTGGATTCGCTGAGCTTTGCAGAACGTTGCAGCAGTTCGGCATATCGAAAGGGGAGCGATATTAGACAGGACATGTAGCCATAGTGTTGGAGTTGACTTAAGGGTTCCCATGGTGCACCGCATCACTGTATTTAGCTGGGTATCCACGAGTCATATGTGACTGTATCTGCTCCATACTGGTGCACAATATTCAGCTACTGAATATACAAGTGTTATTGCAGATGTTTGCAACACTGATGCTGATGCAACCCAGGTTGTACATGCTCGTTTCTGGATTACGTTGTCTCTCATTTTTATCTTTGCAGCTATGTTCTCAAGATGACTATGGAAGGAGAGGGTGCAGTCGAGTTTCACTCCGAGATACATTAGAGTGTAATCATGTAGAGTGGAAGATGGCAGCCTTCATAGGACCCTCTCTGTTAAGTGAGAATTCAGAACGAATGCCATCAACTCGGCGACTGAACATCGCTCAGTGATCTCCCGGTATTCAGAGCAGCAAGTAAACACTAAAAGTGTTTTATTCGTTTCTCCTCTGTGAGGACTAGTCAAGTGCATGGGATTTATTTTTTGGAAATACTTGCTATGAATACCTGAGCCTTTGAAAACTTTGTCAACATTCTAGAAGAATTTATAAAACTTCGCAGACTTCCCAACAGACATGCTGTACTCCAGTAGGAGTAGAATGAGCCACCAGGAATAAGATTCCTGCAGAGTTTATAAGTTCTTCAGACACAAGAGATATAAAAATAAAGAAGATACACAAGAAAACAGATGAAACAAGAGAAAAATCAGATTAAAAGAAGAGAAGCCACAGGAGCTAATGAGGGGCTGAGACTGGTGAGTCCAATGAAGCAAAAAAAAAAAAAAAATCATTATAGTTAGTTCAAGTCAAAAATAAAAGGAAAATTTCAGGTGAAAAATCACGGGATGGTTGAGTTTCTACAGTGGTACAGCTGAAACCAGTCAGAGAACACTTCAATCTCTCTGGTCACGCAATTACAGATATGAAGGTCACTATCTTACAACAAAAAAACTTCAAATCCAGACTCCAGCGAGAAATT
Source organism: Caretta caretta (assembly GCF_965140235.1). Lineage (NCBI taxonomy): Eukaryota > Metazoa > Chordata > Testudines > Cheloniidae > Caretta > Caretta caretta. The sequence goes on along the minus strand of NC_134215.1, from coordinate 50,065,827 downwards.
GCTGAATTGGAATTCATTTGCAAATTGGATACTATTAATTTAGGCTTAAATAGAGACTGGGAATGGCTAAGTCATTATGCAAGGTAGCCTATTTCCCCTTGTTTTTTCCTACCCCCGCCCCCGACGTTCTGGTTAAACTTGGATTTATGCTGGAAATGGCCCACCTTGATTATCATATACATTGTAAGGAGAGTGGTCAGTTTGGATGAGCTATTAACAGCAGGAGAGTGAGTTTGTGTGTGTGTGGGGGGGGGTTTGAGAAAACCTGGATTTGTGCTGGAAATGGCCCACCTTGATTATCATACACATTGTAAGGAGAGTGGTCAGTTTGGATGAGCTATTGCCATCAGGAGAGTGAGTTTGTGTGTGTGTGTGTTGCGGGGGGTGGTGGCGAGAAAATCTGGATTTGTGCTGGAAATGGCCCACCTTGATTATCATACACATTGTAAGGAGAGTGATCACTTTAGATAAGCTATTACCAGCAGGAGAGTGGGGTGGGAGGAGGTATTGTTTCATGGTCTCTGTGTATACAATGTCTTCTGCAGTTTCCACAGTATGCATCCGATGAAGTGAGCTGTAGCTCACGAAAGCTTATGCTCAAATAAATTGGTTAGTCTCTAAGGTGCCACACGTACTCCTTTTCTTTTTGAAGGCACTATGGTTTACCAGTGTTTCAAGGAGAGCCAGACACATGCCCACCCTGCTACTGTCTGACAATCAGGCTTTAACTAGGAGTTTCCTGGCAGCCACACACAGGAAGCAGAAATCCAAGAGTACTAATCTGTCATAATACTTACTCTAATTATTAAGAAATGGAAGTCAACAACAGTACCCTCTACCCCAGAGCGTTTATGATGTGCCATTTGATGGAGATGCCTAGTGACGGCCATCACTGATAAAATCACATGGAAAATGGGAACAATTTGTTGATTATTATTAGCAGTACAATTAATATCAGAAGCTCCGAGCACAAGGGGGAAAAGACAATGTGGTTAAGTAGAACCTACATCACTAGCAGCTGACTAATAATTTTGTTCACAAAAAGTATCCAAAAGTCTGAGTTGGCTGTCTTTTATAGTTGCTATTTGACTTGCTTAGATTATATGTATTTATATATTACTTACCATAGCAAACTAGGGAAATACAACCTAAACGGAGCTACAAAAAAGTGAGTGCATAACTGGTTGGAAAACGGTTCCCAGAGAGTAGTTATCAGTGGTTCATAGTCAAACTGGAAGGGCATATCAAGTAGGGTCCTGCTCTCTTCAGTATCTTAATCAGTGATTTAAAGAATGGCATAGAGAGTACACTTATAAAGTGTGCCGATGATACCAAGTGGGAGGGGCTGTTTTGGACGATAAGATTAAAATTATCTGGACAAACTGGAGAAATGGTCTGAAGTAAATAGGATGAAATTAAATCAGGACAAATGCAAAGTATTTCAGATTTGAGGGCTGGAACACACCCATATCTCTTGTGTCACTTTTTACACCACCTTTGTAAAGTTCTCCAGGCCCTGTAATGTACATTTGAGATCGACAGTTTATATGGAAGGTCTCAGTCTGGGCAAACCAGGCTTCTCTAGAAGTTGGTTGAAGGAGCAACTACTGAGGCTATTACTGGGTAAACTAGTGATATCATGAACAAACTAGTACAACTACTGGGCAAACCTGGCCCAGCAGAGCAGGAACATTCTCTTTCCCTTCCTTATCCTTAGAGGGTACTGCAATGCTGCTCAGATAGCAAAGAAGAGATCTACAACAGGAATGGAGCTATGAGATGCAGGTTGCCAGAATCATCTTCTTTATCTGTGTGAGCAGCCATATTGATTCTTGGCTGGGGGAGCCTTAAACAGAAATTCTAGTGGACAGAGTAGATTATGGATGGCACTGCAAAATTAAGTTTCAGTAGTTGTACAAACAATTTCATTTCTAAATTGTTTTCTATACTTACCTCTTCTACATTACAATCCTATTTTGAGTGCATGTTTGCACAATCATTCTTCCAGCTGGTGGTCTCCAAAACATTTCTGACTCTTAAACTTGTGTTAATTCACTGAGCTTGCATACCATTTTTAACTTCATTAAAACAAATTTCCTGGTCCCCAGCATCCTAGATTTGCCTATCAATGGGTTAATAATGAATGTGTCTACAGAGACAAGTGGCCAGATCATCACTCAGCTGGCGTACACTGGTGAAGCATCATTGAAGCCAATGAATATGTGGCCCAAGATACACTGCCAATGGCAAAATTCCTTGTGAAATAAATGAAAACCCTGCAAAAATTCTTCTCTCTCTTATGGGCATTATATTGTACTGGAGCCTCATTTGGGTCACTGGAACCTAAAATGTTGGCCCCTGCTAACCTCTTTGCCTATTGTGTGGAGATGCATATTTTGCATCTTATCATTGAAGTGGTTATGGCGCTGACTTTCTGTGTTAGGAACTGATCTGTAGTTCAAGAGGACAGTATATCAAGTATTGAATGGAAAGTTTACCACATCAGCCTCTATGGAAAAGTTGCAGATGCATGTCTACAAAAAACACAGACAACTGAAGTATACAGTTAAATACTTACTTTGCTTTGTATGGTGATTCAGAGGTGGCATTTTTTGCTTCCAATAAACTTTCATATTCTTTAGCCCTGAGGGAAAAATATTCATCAACATTCATTAATTATTCAGTGTTTGAAAACCAATTAAATAATTCTAAATATGTGATTTATTCAACTTCATGACACTGTACAAGTCACTAGGCATCTCTGAAAATCAATTTTATTGTAAGCCATTTTTGTCTTTTCATCAGCCATATTTGTTCCTAAATGACAGCCAGTGACTTGGTATGATTATTGTTACTACTGTGATGTATTTAAGGTATTTTAAGCTGATTTTCAAAATCATAACAAATGGAATACACAACAATGGCAAGAGAAATATTATTTTTATCCTGAAAATGTCATTGCAGGACTAGACGAAAACATTACTAATTTTGACATGTCTAAAGGATCAAAAGACAAATTTATCACAAGCGTTATAATTAACATTCAAAATGTCCATTACATTTGAGGATCCAATTAAATCTTCTATGAAACACTCATGACAGTACTATAGCAATGTACCTCATGAGACATACAACTCTAAAATAAATCCCTCTATGAATGTCTGCTTTACTTTGGGAAATGTAAGCAGGACTCAATAGCGTAAACCTGTTTAGACACTTAAAAGTATTCTTGTTTACATTGGCCACATGCCAAAGTAAAGGAAAATTTGAGAAAATACTTCTTTACCACTGCTTAGTGTGGCTCCAGCTGGACTGGACCAACAGATGATAACCATCATCAGTTCATCAACCTAAGACAGGATTCATTGCAGCGATTCATTAACATTTAATATATTTGTTAAAACAAATTTAGACACTATGGTGATGCAGAAAATTTAAATTCTCACTTTTTACAGTCAGAGCCCTACTGTGAAAGAAATACCCAACAGAGTAGCTAGAAAATTCAGCTTTGGATCCATTAGAAAAACTCTACATTGACTTCTATTCAGAGAGAAAATGACAGCACATGAAGAAACTGAAGTGGAAAGGAAGTGATGTTTGGGTTAGGTAAGGCTGCTGCTCAGGACTGTTGAGTTCTACTCCTAGCTCTGCAGCGGACTCAATCTCTGACGTAGGGCAAGTCATTCCGATTTTCAGAAAGGAAAATCCAGTCACTTCTTTAGGTGATCAGACCAGTGATCAGATCTGTGATCCTTCTCTGACAGTGGCCATCATAAATTGCTTTAGAGGAAGGTGCTGAAACCCCACAGTAGGCAAATACAGGATAATCTGTCCCCCAGTAAGGTATCATCCTAGTTGCTAATAGTCAGTCTTTGCTTTAAGCCTGAAGAATGAGGTTTTATATTCCTTCCAAAACTCTTTTAGGATTAACTATTATAACTCTGGATACCCCTACGAATGTCCAACTCTCCCTTGAATCATGCTAAAATATTGGCTTCAATGGTAGCCAGTAGCAATGAGTTTCACACTCTAATTCCATATTGAGTGAAAAGTATTTCCCTCTGATCAGTTACAAATTGCCATCTTTTCATTTTATTGAATGTCCCCTTATTCTTGTATTATGAGACAGGGAGAACAGACATTCACAATCTACCTTCTTCATACTATTAATCATTTTATATACTTTTATCATGTCCCCTCTTATTTATCTCCTTTGTAAAGCAAATAATCCTAATCTTTTCCATTTCTCTTCATACAACATCTTTTTCATGCCCCAATAATTCTCATCACCCTACTCTGAACTGCTTCCCCCATAAACCCCACCAATTATGTAATATTCTTTTTTGCAATGTGACCACCGGTGCAACACACAAGGTTCCAGATGACGGCATATCATTGATATGATTGTAATATTTGCCATATTATTCTCCATTACAATCCTTTCAGATCTTAACATTTTCTTTGCTTTTTTGACTGTATCTGCACAATGAGCAGAGGTCTTCATTGAACTGTCAGTAATGCTCACGTCTCTTTGTTGAGTAGACACAGCTAATTCAGAACTCTGTAAGGTATATGAATAGCTCATTTTTCCCCTCCAATGATCACTGCTTTGCATTTATCTACTGTGAACTTCATTTGCCCATTCACCTTGCTTAGTTAAGTTCCTCTGAAGTTCTTCCCTGTCTTCCCTGGACTTGACTAACCTAAAGCACTTAGGGTACGTCTACACAACAAAAAAAAGACCTGCAGCAGTGAGTCTCAGGGCTCAGGTCAACTGACTTGGGTGCACAGGGCTCACATTGAGGGGCAAAAATAGCAGTGTAAATGTTTGGGCTCAGACTCTGAAACCCAGTGAGGGGCAGGGTCTCAGAGCCTGGGCTCCAGCCCAAGCATCTACACCGCAATTTTTAGCCTCGGAAACTTGAGTCAATTGACATGGGCTCTGAGACTCAGTGCCAGGGTTTTTTTATTGTAATGTAGATATATCATTTGTGCCACCTGAAAGGTTTTCTACCTCGTTATTCACCCCCCCACTTTCCAGATCATTAATAAATATATTAAACATGACTGGACCTGATAAGGAACCTTGAGTCATCCCATTGTTAACCTTTTTCCATGATGAAAACTGACCATTTATTCTCACTTTTTGTTTCCTGTCTCTTATCCAGTACAAAGGCATTCTAACTTGGAGTATGGCCCAGAAAAGTAAACCAAAAATTATTCACTTAAAATATGCACCACAACAATTTTTTGTGAAAGGAAGGTTTTAAACAAATTGTAAATGAGAAACCACAAAACAGATTCTTTCATTAGTTTCTTCAGGTGTATTGTCAGAGTTTATTATTTAGTTTTCACTGACCATCAATCTGACATGCACACACACAAGCATTCCTTTGATAGCATCACATACATATTAAACTGGGATAATTTACCTAGATATATATCAACTGTTATTACAGCACCAGTTTAATGGCTTAGGGTTATAAATATTATTAATAGACCAACAAAACTTTTACACAGAACTAATAACCCATTGATCACAATTTGTCCTTTCATTCACCTTTGCTCTTGGTTGCTTTCATATTCTGATTTAAGATCTAGCATCTCATGAAAGCAACACAAACCTATTTTAGTGCAGTTACTAGCTTCATCTCAAATTTAAAATCTTATAATTTTCTAAAAACTGAAATACATTCATAATTGCCAAGTTTACAAACCTAGGGGAAGTTTCCCATGACCATGATGAAATAAGGTACATAGATAACTCAACTTAAGACTTCCTGGGAAATTCTAAATGAATTATTACTGTCCCATGCGCCTCATTTCCCACCCAGTCCCCCTCCCCAATTAGTTAATAAGGCCTTTAAATCTACATTTCAGATAAGTTCTGAGCTGGTTTTGAATAGTGACTCCCAACTGTTTGGTGGTCTTAGAACTGGATTATTGTTTGACAAAAATGTGGTAGACATCACATAACTCATTTCATAAAGTATTTCACAACACTGAGACTCCTGCTTCCTCCTGCATTAATCATCTAGTCTAATAAAGCCCACTTTTGTGTTCTGAATATGGGAAACCCTTCTCCCCCACATCAATAATGAGATTTCATGAGAGTATCCAGGTAGTGTTTACCAATATTACAGTGGCTTATTAAGGTGCCAACTGGTAAGCCTAAAAGTAAAGCAGTATCTGTACAGTTAAAATTAATTTGCCAAATGGAGTATAAGCAAAGTATTTTACTAAGGCTTTGCTTTTGCTTTAAATTTTATGGGACAATCTTTGTTCTGTTCTACTATTGGACTGAACCACATATTATATTTTTGCTGAGCCTCTTATGGCTACATTTAAGAATTTATGGTTAAATGTTCAATACAAATTCACAATTATCTTTTCTTTTCGAGGTTAATGACCTAAAATAACAGAAAATTATTCGGCTACTCCTTGAAACTAAAAATATTAATTATCTTGCTTTTCATATATTTCTATTTTTTTAGATTTTGAAGCTTTCAGTGCATATTTCAGTATCCTATTAAATGAAATCTGTAAAATCATACCACATTACTATTAGTGATGTAATTATAAATACTGGTAATATTTTTCAAATATGCTGACTCATGTGACACATTAGAATTCAAGATATACTGACAGAATATTTCAGTTATTGATGCCAACAACAAACAATTGGCTTGATCCTGTTTTCCTGACTTTGGCAAATTTTTCAGTGAATTCACTGGAACTTTTACTTGAGAAAGGAATATACGATTGGACTCCATGAGTACAGTAAATCAGCAATATGAACAACTCCCTACCCCAGCAATCAGAAACTCTGAAGGAAAGTAGACACTGTACTTTCAATACACTCATCTTGTAAAACAGTAAACTCTAATTTGGTGATCATATATAAGATGCCAATGACAAAAAAGCAAAAGGGGAAGGAAAGAACTTGAGGCAACAAGATGGTAAAACACAGAATAAGTGTATCTGTGCAAGATTTCAGTTACCATTATTGCATCGCAGCCATATTAATGAACTATTATTTTATTTAAACTATTGTTTTAACAAATCTATTCAAATAACTTTCTTAGCAAAATTAAAAATAAGAAAAAATATGTTAATGAATGCTTAGAATTTTTTTTAAAAGGTAAATGTAAAGTTTGTTTTAAAAAGGAAATCCAAATTATGATATTCTATTGAAGTTGTGCTAACCTCAGTTGGGGACATTTCAGCTATAAGACAGACACCACAGTTCATGATATAATGATGCCCTGCACATCATTCTGATCTGCAGATGTCACTTTTTAGGCTAATGACAAACTACAGGTCTGACAACTCACTTTCCATTTTAAGATATTTCTAACTTTTTCTTGTTGTGACAGGCAACAAAATTGATTAAATCCAGCCATGGGATTTGACACTATAGCAGGATGGCTTCTATTTGTTGATTACTATTGATTTTCTTTGATACTTCATTTAAAAATCAATAGCTAAGAAGAAAAATAGGCATGGTTTACACATACTTAAACATACTATTGTATTCTGGAAGAGACTACAGTTTTGGCAGGGCACTGGCATCCAATTATGAGAAAAGCTCTTAACAGGTGAAAGCAAGGGCTCCAGATCGATATTCAGTTTTCTTTCTCAATCAGAGAAAGTGGCTATAAATTAGGCTCATCAGTGTTATTTTCAAGACATTTCTGAAGCAAATAACTTTACACTTTTTTTCAGTGTTCCATAGCATTCCTGTTAAAGGACAAAAGATTAAGTTTAGAGAAAAGCTAAAACAATATTAGCATTACCTGGAGTTCATCCGAGCCTTCAACTTCTTTGCCTTCTTTTTTGTTTTTTGCTTCTCCTCTCCATCTTTTAAAGGTTCTGCTGGAACAGAGCTTTCAATCACAATATCAACAATGTACTTCTTCAATGACAGGTGCTCCTGCATAAGACATTGAAATAATATTTTAAAGTAATGGTATTTCATTTTTATAGCATGTGAGAAAAATAAGATTCTGCATCAAAAGAACATCAAAGATAAATATTTTTAAAAAGGTTGAGAAAATGAAGAAACAAACGTTTATGTATAAACTTTTGTTTATATCTTTTCAATGCCACCTGTCCTTTTATAAACCAGTAATATGACTGAATCTTTCTGGAAACACTTCCTGATAATTACAAACCCAAGACACACAGACATACCTTTTGGTCAGATCAAACTCAATGAACAAGTAAACATTAGCTCAAGAAAATAAGTTAAAAGCAATCAAAACACACAGTACTTAATTTAAATGACAAGAAAAATACATAGCCATATATGATGTTGATGCTGCAAACACTTACAGCACTGACTTACCTGGTTGTAATTATTACATTATCTTCAACAGGACTCCTCACACACTTAAAATTAAGCACATGCTTCAATGTTTACAGGATCAGGGCCTATATTTGGCAAAACCAGAATTTCTTTCTTTCTAGCTAACTAATAATGGTAATGGGACATTTAATCCATGAATGTTTCTATGAACCAGTGAAAAAGAAGTTTGTTTTAAATTTCTTATAGCAACTAGTGAAGACTGGTTATACCACTCTCAATTAACCAAAAATGTTATTTAATTATTTTATTTTTGGGTGGAAAGCCAATAAAGACACAGCAAAAAACAAAATAAAGCAATAAAAAATATGTTGCTCGTAGCAAAATCTTAGCCACTACGAAAACAGCCATAATGCATCTGTTATGGATATCTGTCAATATATCACTAAAATAAATAATTGGTAATTTTGTAACCAATAAAAGATATTAACATTTCCACATACCTAAGGTGCATTTTGAGGTTCAGACAGAAGATTTAGGAACAGATTCAGCCGTGGGATAATCACTGGGGTTCTCTGCATATCTTGTGGTGGCAGGGACCGTAGTACTGGAAAATCTACTTGGAATGGGGCAGCAATGACACAGAAGTGTCTGCAACCCCTGCTCTGTCTATGATCCTGGCCAGTGTAGGTCCAAAACTTATCAGGATTGGCCAGGATGGCGCACGTCCGGGTCAATCAGAGAATGTGCTGAATGCCTTATGCAGTTTCTGTAAGTGGGATTGTTCACAGATAGTTAAGGCTGCCCAGGGATCGCAGTGGTGCAAACACTGCTAACTGTCTTCCACAGGTCACTGCCAGTGGGGTACAGCTGTCTCTTCTCCAGCAGGAATGAATTATCTCTTAATGTATTTAACCCTCAAAACATGAGTCATTCAGCCTCGGGCCTTCTTATCTTCTCAATGTCACCTTTCCTTGGTCATTTTCTTTCTGAATTTGATACGTCAAAAATTGGGTCTCTTCTCACCTCACCCTTTCCCAGAAACATTAACCCATCAGCAAATTTTCCCAAGCCTTCTGTCCGTTTCAGAGTATACTATAAAATCTCTTTTTGTTGTCTTCCATGGAAGATTTTCTTTTTGATATCTCTTCTTTCTCCCCAACCTCATCTCTTTCTATTCTCCAATCTTTTTCCTTCATTTGCCTGATCCTTGATTTCTTTTTGTCCCAACTTGTGTGTTCACAGTCAGTAGCAGATCCTTCTCCCACCCTTCTTGCTTAATTGATTCTCTTCATAGCCCCTCTCAATATGCATTTTTTCTCCCAGGCCAACTACTCCTTAATCTTTCTCTAACAAAACAAATAAAACCTATTCCCTAGATTTCTAAGTTTTCCCAATGCTCAATCATGCTCTCTGAAACTTAACTATTGAACCCCAGACCACCCTTGCTCTATCATGCGTACAGATCCTTCCTGTATAATTCTAATATAACCTAAAGACGTACTTGTATTTTTATGTGTAAACTATTACTGGCTGGGAAACATCTTATCATATTTGAGTATAAACATCAAATATTCAGGAAAAAAGTTTGGAAGGAATATAAACACTTCAGGACATAAGCCAATCACTAACTGATGGGGATTACATAGAAATTTTCCTTAGGAGCAAGTTATTCCATTAGGCTCTAATCCAAAACCTAGTGAAGTAAATGGGAGTCCTTCCTTTGACTTCAATGGGCTTTGGATTGGGCTCTCTCTATTTGCAGGGTTTTTCTTGAACTTTCTTTGCAAGCATCTTGCATTGGCCACCATCAGAGGGAATACTGAGTCAGATGGACCACTGGTGTGATTTGATATTTCAATTCTTATGGTCCCACATTAAAATAAGTTTTATTATATTTCATGATTGCATATTCAACTGAGTTAATATTTTCAATTAAATTTGTGGCATTTTTCACTTTTTTTTTTTTTACTGAAAGCCTTTTAAAACTTCTTATAAATGTACATACCTAAAACGTTTGAAAAAAAATTGCAAATATAGAAAGTGAAATACATATCAGAACAAGTCCAGTTAGAAAAATAAAAAAACCTGTTTTCTACACACCATTTAATAAAATTAATCCCAACTCCAAAATTTTTGGTGCTGTGAGGGAGAGCAAAATTATTCCAAAAAGGTTAACATATAATAAAAAAAATCAGCCTTTAAAGTACCTCAAGAACATACCCTATAAATATAAAGCAGCCAATTATGGGTTTGCCACAAACTCCAGTTATGGGTGGTGTGTAGTTACACTGCTCCAGGAGCAGACCTGAAGCAGATTCTGAGTCACCATCTGCCTCACCGTTCTCCCTGCTTCAGAAGAGACATATGCTGTGCCAGCATTAGAGCTGGTACAGTAAATGTCCTCAGTGCACTGACTAGCATGTTGAAAGGTGGAGCCAAGGTATGGGTGGTGGGTGGAGGGGAGTAACAGTGTACCTTATACTCATTTACTACCATTTGCGTGTACACAGGACAGATGTCAATCTGAAAAATAATTCATAACATTTCTACAGTTCCTGTTAACCCATGTTTAATTCAACACTTCACAACATCATTGGTGGCTATGGATAAAAGATGTATTTCCTTCTTTCCCCCAACTGTGGCATTTTTTATGTACAGAAAATCTAGTTTAGTTCATTTTAGAGTTTTTGTATCTCCCTCTGAGTCAAGTTGCATTTATGGGGCTCAAATCTTCATTGTGTTCTAACCCATATACTTTCCTCCAGCAGCAAAAAGGATCCAGAAATGTAACTGAACCAACCACTGGAGAATTAATAGTTCTGGCATGGAGGGGAAGATAAGGGTGTGTCTCTCCAGGAAAAAGGGAATGGGTAATTATTTTGTCCAACAATTTAAAAACCTGATACCAATGCAGATATGATCTCATCAAAGCTGACAACCTTCTTCTTCTCTGAATTAACTTTTCTGGCCACATAAGATCAAAGCTCTGGCCTACCAACATAATTCACTGTATTAAATGAAATAATTCATGCTAAGGTTTAAGACCTCAACACTTTATCAAATTATTCTAAACTTTGTTAATTTTGTTTAAATGGTGAGAAAATATTCACCATTTACAGAGTTATAATTTATTGAAAGGAATGTTATTTGTCTTTCATACTCAAATGTGCATTTCAGTGAAACAACTCCAGTCACCCTGTAAGCTACAGTTTTCCTCCTAAGAGCAGCCTCATTGTGAGATAGCTCAGTTTTTATCAAATGCCATGCATGAAAAGTAAATATCATAACACATATTTTGCTTTAACAATAAAAAAAGCAAAATGTTTATTTTAAGTAATTCACACAATCCAGAAGGTTATTTTAATTGCTGTACAGAACATCTTATGAATAGCGTGGTCCAGGGAATGGGAATAATAGGTTGAGCATAGCAGTTCTATTGCAAGTGTTCCCAGTTTTGTAAGAATTGTCCATTGAGCACTGTAGTGAAGTGACAATTCACCAGCACAGCGCCTCCTGCTGGTCATCCGGGAATTAGCTCTTTCCAGCCTTCGGCGCACCCTCTGCAGGCCAGTGTCTCACCTGCCGCTGGCCCCCGTGTCCCTTCTGGACCCTGCTGCCCCTTTACCTCGGGGTTCTGCCCCAGCAGTACCCCCACGCTCTGGGTCTCCCCTCCCAGGGGAATCCCCAACCCTCTAAACTGACCTTGCCTCAGTGGCTACTGCCAGTCATCATCTAGCCCCCACTCACTGGGGCAGACTGCAGTCTGCAATTGCCACTCATCATTGGCAAGGGGTTAGGACCTGCTGCCTTTGCCTATCCTCAGGTCGCCCCTCTACAGCCCCAGTACCTTTTCATAGGCCTTCATTAAGGCCTGCAGCCTGGGGGTTTACCAAGCTGGAGCTCTCCAGCTCCCTTGCCCTATTCCCCAGGACTGCTCCAGCTCAGGTAGTTTACTCCCAGGCAGCTAGCCCTTCCCACTCCAGGACTAGAGTGAGACTCCTTTGCTTCTGGCCCACAGCTCTCTTATAAGGGCTAGCTGGGCCCTGATTGAGCTACACAATCAGCTTCCCCCAGCTATTCTCAGTCCCCTTATTTCCAGCCACAGCCCTCTTCAGGGCTGCTTTTACTATTGGCTGCCCAGGGAAGTCCTCTCCCAGAGCTGTTTTAACCCCTTCAGGGCAGGAGCAGGGTGACCACCCCACTACAAGCACCAATAGCTTTCTTTGAAAATCATAGCGTGTGCATATACACAAGATTTGCAACCTTCAAAAGGACATGTGGAAATCAGTAACAATTCAAACTGGATTTTCATACATTAAGAAGGAAACCCCATCACACAGATCCTCTGCCATTTATAAATATGATCTTAATTTAAATTTCCATTGCTGAATAACATCATCTGAGATAATACCTTCTTTTGATTCTTCCAGAATGTCTTTGGGCTTGTCAACATGAGAAAACTGTACTGATTTAACGAAATTGGTTTAAAAACTGATTTACTTAAATCAGTGCAACGCCCCTGACTAGTCACTCTTATTTCAGTTGATGAGTGCCTTAAACTGATTTAGCTTAAGTTATGAGGAATTCTGCATTTATCTTCTGTATTTAATAAGGTCTTGTAGAAAAAAATAGTATTTGATCATGTAAATTAAAGCATGCATCATAATACAGATGCACAAGGGGGCTGAATTAAGGTTGCACAGACAATCATAAACTATCATTTCCTAACTTTCAAAAATTTGGCTTTTGCAACCAAAATGATAACTCTTTAATGTAATTTTTAATGTAATTTCCTAGGTTATTTTTTAAAAAGAAAAAGGTAAAAACAAATTCTATTATCAGTAACATGTGACCCAATTATTTGTATAATTCTAGATCTACTTCTGCTTCAAAATGTGATTAAAATATATATTCATACGCTCCAGAAGTCACTCAAAAGTATTTTTATTGCAACTACTAGAAATCTCAGATCCCCATATTGCATCTTACCTGCTTGAGCCGATTAAAGCAAAATTTAATTTGAGCTAATCAGTCTAAGGCAAGGAGGAAGATGAAATTAACTAGATGCATCAATTTCAGTTTCTATATTATTTGTATTACATTTATTAATATAGTAAGGCTTCTCTATTTTTTGCTTCTTGTATGGTACTGTACACATTTTGAAGGATAAAATAAATGAGAAACTGCTTATTTATTATTAAACCTTGAAAATTATCAAAATCATAATCAGAAGATGTCCTGTCCTTTTTTAAAATGTCATTAAAAACTGAAATAAAAATAAATAAAATTGAAACTAATAAATAAAAACAACTAGAGGAAAAAACATTCTGTGCCTAATTCTATAGCAATACAGATAGTATTTTCCAGAAAACAACTGATCATATTTTCTCTTACTTGTTCAGGAAAAATGTATGCCTGTTAAAAACTAAATAAATCTTTGTGACATTTCCTGGAAAAAGGCTGTTTAATTTTTGTAAAACATTACAGTACAATCTAGCCTAGCAAAATCAAAATAAGGCTTGAAGTTTCTATCTTAAATCATATGTATGCAAAGTGAATATTAAACCAATATTATGAGTAAGAAATCAAGCACACCAGTCTCAGGACATTCTAAAAGGTAAGTAATGCAATGTTAAGCTGGTCATACTGCTCATCCTGTGTATATTATGGTACATACATTTAACAAAAGAAAAATTAATATATTTAGGGTTATATATATTTTTCAGTGCTTTGTCATTCTTGATTATACAAGCAATATGATTTCTGTCACTTCCCTACAGTATAATATTCCACTCACTAACAGGTCTCATTATTTGGATGTTTCCCCTGATTTTCAAGCTTGAATATTCTTTTCCTAAATTTCACCCTATTAATTTTAGCTATACCCCTGTAAACATCCCTGAAAAGGGAAAAAACAGTGGCCTGCAACTCTGCTTCCCTGAGGATGTTTCGATAGGATTTGCCCTCTTGAGTCTCAGTTCCCTAGCACAAGAGTGGCAAAACTCCTCAAACTCCTGATGACTTGGTCTTGAAGGGAAGCAATAGAAGGGTGGAGCAGGAGTCAGTCTCCAGTGCTGTGTATCAAACTCTCACACCCACTGCCCTTCTAGTCAGTTCCTGACTGTTGTGGTGAAAGGAAAGGTGACTTAAGATCCTTCAGCTTCTGCTAGTGTTCAGAAGGCATAAGCATCATATACAGGGAGAAGCCTGCCATCAGTGTTGAACCAACTCTGTGGCCACAAGTCTCATCAATGCGTCTCTATGGCCCCATGGCTTGCTGATGTCAATTTTTTTCATTTTAAGAAAACTAAGGATCTTACTTGGTATATTGCTGTTTTGCCACATTAGACATGGAGACATCCAGTGCCTGGCACATTCTTGGGTGTTTGATTAATAAAATAAACAACAATGAGAATTATAACAATTTTAGTAGGATATCTCAACTTTTAAAACTGTTAATTAATATATTTTACTACCATAATTTCTTCTAATTATGCCATCTCATACAAGTCACAGTGGCAAGACAATTATATCTTCTGTTATTCATGAGGTTTTAAAAATTATTTGAAAGATTAAACTTTTCTAACTTATGACTCTACAGGTGTGGAACTGATTCGTGTGTTTATCAGACCTACAATCAATTTACTTGTACCCATTAAAGTGAAGGTAGGAGCAAAATGAAGCTAATTCTCTATTTTGAAACAGACAGCATATAAAATAAAAGATCAGGCAATCTTCATTCAGATATAAAATGAGAGTAAACCACCTGTCCCCATGCCACTCAATGACAATTACAAACACAGATTTCTGATAGGTGGGAATGATGAATGAGACAAAGCCTTGTATCGCCTTTGCAGGGTCTAATGTCTCTTTCCTGATCTAATCTATAGCTTAATAGATGACTCAAAGAGAACTACAGAGTTCAACAAGCTTATTCATTTATCATCTTGTGAGGGCCAAAAAAGGTCTCAGCTGTCAATAGCACAACATGGGATGGCTACAAAACATGCTGTACAAATGAACTCAAGCACCTTAGCAGAGTATGTTTCTCAGAGTTCTCAACTTTCAATTGTGGCAGTTTGGATTAATATCAAACTTCATCCTTACAGCTGATTAAAATAAAACTAGAGTAATAACAGCTTGTGTCACAAATAACTGTCACTTCTTGAAGGTACAGATCAAAGTGTAGGATTATTGCATTAGGCAGATTTAGCACCTTTCAGGTGTGAAACAAGTACAACTAATGGCTCAGATAGTATTGAATAACAATACTCTATGACCCAACAGCAGTTATATCATGCTTCAGAACAGTATAAGAATATTTTCTCTAAGGTCCTGCTAAACTTGTAATATTTGTATGAAACAATGTAATTTTAAAGTCCACATAACCACACTAAATCATATTAAGTCTGCAATCCTGAAAACAATTAGGCATGTAACTTTAGTTGTATGAGTATTCCACTGAAGTCAATGGGATGATAGAGAGATATATATACACCCTCCCCCTCCCCAATTTACTTGCTAAGTACTGCATAGGGCCCAATCTTTAAACACCTATGCTTATCAGCGTGTGTGTGTGTGTTTGAAAGATTGGGCCCTACACAGTACAGTACTTAACAAGTAAATTGGACTAATCTTCTTAAAGTTTTTACTTTAGCAATCAATATTTACATTATGGAGTCCCACAGTTTGATCTCTAATCAAGACAATACATGGTAATTGTTTGGAATTTTATTTACTTCTTGCCAAAAACACTTCTTTAAGTAAATGTTAGATGTAATAAGAGATATACTTACTTACCTACCTATCTCACATGGGCGTTGTGAGGATTAATATATGTTTTCTACAGCAATACAAGGGTATAAAGGACTACAGGGCGGATTCTGCAACGGAGAGATGATGAGTGCCCCAAGATCCTGGTGCATCAATAAATCTCCAGCCCTTTGCAGAATCAAGCCAGTATAAATTCTGTGATTATGTTAAAAATATTTTCAAATGAAATCTTATGCTATTAAGATTGGTGTTCACATCTACTTAAAATTTGATGTTGCTACCTGTTTTATAATTTTAATGTCACTGATGTGAATTCTATCTGCACGCATTCTCAAAAGTACCAATGCAATCTGGAAACAAGGGCTATAAATAAGTAAAAATAATTACCATTTCCCACCCCAAACAAAAGACTGAAACATTCCACAAACATTATGGTCAGGTTCTGCCTTCCTTACACACACTTAGTATCTTATTCTGCAAGTAATCCTATTGAAATCAATCAACTCTGTTTTACTTTAAATCTGGCCAATACACTTTTTTACTCAATATTCTTTTGTTAGTGTCTGTTCAACAACTCAATAGACTAGAAACACTCCTGTTTCTTTCTAAGGACTTTTATACAATTTTACCAAAGTTATGGTAGGAACAGATGATTTTAAAAAAATGTAAGGTATACTGTATCGCAAAGTGTTTTCATTTGTATGCCACTACTCTCAGTGCTCTTCAAGATCACATTACATAATAGTTTTGATGTCCACGCCCTGGGAATAAACAGAAAGGCTTCAGCATATTTATTATGACTGAATTATTCATAAGAAGGAAATGATGAAAGTTTCCCTCACTTTCAGTCCTCTGGCCATTTTGGAAATTAATCACAAACAAACAGATCACAAAAATCACAGATTTTCACAAGAGGAAAATCAAGAGATTATAGTAAAATTACATACTGTTTTTTAAAAATAATCTGTTATAAAATCTCTGGGCTTGATCCTGACTTCCTTACTTTGGCAACGCTCAATAAAACTGATGGGTTGCGCAAGTGGAATAGCTTGAGTGAGAGGTTGAGGACTGGTCTTATTATGGGATAAGAAGATTGTTTTAAAACGTTAGATCTGATTTTTTTTGAAAAAACAAACACACACACACACCCGACTACCTTTTTCATTTAAACAAATTTTAAAAATATTAGTAAGTTTGGTATTTTTTCTTTTTGGGTATGCACTTATATAATTTTGCAATTTACACATTTAGCAATTTTGTAATTGTATTTGAGGTATTGTATTTTCATGTTTTATTATCTAGGTCTTAAGTTGCAAGGTTTAGATTTATCTATTCAATTTTATTGTGGTATTCTTTTCAGTTAATTTTCTTTGTGTTTTTTTTTTTTTTTTATAGCTGTGAGTACAAGTTATGTTCCCTCTTAGATTTTGAAGGTAACTGAAGAGGTGTCTACAAAAGGGATTTTTGCACAGAATTTTCCACTAATATTAACACTGATTCATCAAAAGCTTTGGAAGCCACTGAACGTTTGTCTACACTAGGGCTCCATTGGGGATTTGTTTTGCAAAATTCCCTATGGCAGACAATACCTACAAAGGCAGGCACTAACTTCACATAAGGATCCAAAAACCATCATCACCCCAACCCCTTTGTCCCACCCTTCCGAAGGAAGGAAGGAAGAAAATAAAAGCATAAGGGACAAGGTGATGATAAAGAAATCTATATACATCTAAATGAAGACTAAATTGGTGTAACTTTTTTTTCCAGACCCCTCAAGGTGTACGTTACAACAGCTTTGACTGTTAGATTGACAGCCACTTACCAATGTGTAATCTACCCCTGCATTTGGCCCAGTGTTTCAGACTAAACTGACATAATTTACAGGTGAAGGGATGACAGAGAGGAAAAGCAACCAATAATTACAATAAATACATAAATTATAAAACAAATATAAAATCAATGTAATGATGGATTGGGGCCTTATATAATAAGCATAATGATGTTTTAATGCCCACTGGATTAATAAATTATCAGGATGACTCGAGTCATGAACAGAGACCCACAACATGTTCTCTTTGTAATGTGCAAAAGTGTAAAAAAAAAATATTTTAAAAATTGCATCATCCTGCAGTGTAAACTTTAGAATGTTTTTAAATGCTGCAATTTCAGGACCTGATGCCTTAAACTGAAAGAATTCTACTAGGATTGCAATAAAAAATCATAGACTAGAAGAATTAGACATAAATAAGTAAGACAGACCAACTGATCCACAGAGAAATTCCCTCCCCGCTGTTCAGACTTTCAATCATTGGCAGTTTTGTAACTTTCCAAAATGCAGCAGATGTGCCTTGTCCACAAACTGTATGAGAAACTGAGTTGACAAAACCATTACTGCTAAAACCAGAAGAGGTTAAGGTCACCCAAGAAATCACATTCCTGCTGGATATCACCTTCTCTGATGCTAAAGTGCTGCATGAAACTGAACAACTATCCAGTGAATTTCAGATCTAGTAGCTATCAGGCTTTCAGCTGATCAGGCACTTCTCATAGGCAGGTATTCTTCTCCACACAATCCCCCCTCCCCCACTTTTTATTTCATATATGAAAAGTTATATTACAGTTATTACGGTATTACTAATATTATTTGATGCAATCACATGATTCTGTTAGAATCCAAATAATATACAATTACAAAACTTCTCTATAAAAAATGAAGTAAGTACTACAAAATGTGGAGACATTATATATTCAAGTAGGATGCAGTTCAGATGAATTAAACCATATCATAACCCAGATTCTGACCCTTGTTCGTTCATGTGAAATACAGCAGCTGGAGAATAAACTTTCCAAGTAACAGTCACTTCATACAATACATGATAGCAACCCAGGCATTTACTGACAACTGGCAATGGCCAGTATCTAGAAAAACTGCTGATTAATACTGGGTGTTGACCTACAGTAGGCTGTTAAATGTATTTTGTGTCATAATGGCGTTCCATTACTCCTGAGAGACTATTTGGTACAATAACCCCATCACCCCCACAAAAAAAATCTCCCAAACCAAAAAAATCCCATCAACCTGAAAACTGAATAAAGACTGTCCACACATAATACACAGTAGATTCACCTTTGATATTCATTGATGTCTCCTATTGGTGTTGAAGAGAATTATGCATATGCATAGGAAGATTATTATATTCTTAAGTGTCGACCAAGTCAACTGAAGTGAAAGTTCAATTATTATATTGTGTATTAGAAATAATTCTATTTATAATCAATCTAGCTTTTGAAAAAAAGACAACGTTAATGAATAACATTGCTATTTAAAGCAACATCAGGAAAACAAAGTGTCAAAGTTGAACTGATATGGTAAAGCAAAGTCAGGATTAATACAAGTATAATATTTTCACATGAATTTAAACAACCAGAGCTGTTCTGAGCTGTGGCAGTACCAAGAGCAGTAAGAGATAATAAAATGTCATCTCCTGATGGCTGAGTAGGGCTTCCATTAATAGCTTGGTGTTGTTGAATAGCACATGGAATAAGTTGCATCTGGAGTAGGCCTTCTGGCCTGACAGGCATTACAGGATTAATACTTAAGGCTCCTCAGAGGAGTCTATTGGTGTGCCAAGGAAGTAAATAGAGGGCACTGAAGACTTCACAGATGAACCCGCCCAAAGGGTGCATCTTCTATCTGATCTTCCACTAGCTGGAGAAGACTCCTTTACCTCCATGAGGTACATGGTCCTAACAGTAACTAAAGCTGACCAGAAAAGGGATCCTGCAAAAGCTGCCAAGGCAGGGACTACTGATAAAGAAAGAGCATCTGGAACAGGCAAAGTAGCAAATGACAGTTGTACGCAACACTGAAAAGCCACATTACGTTGTGATTTGTGTGTCCAATTTTGCTGATCTAAATGCACCTTACATGAACTAGAATTTGAATATGTGAGTAGTGCTGGGCCTTTAACAAGCAGACAATTCTTTCTACCTCTCCCCCATATTAATAAATAAAATCTTTAAATGTTATTTAAAAATCTCACTGTGAAAGTCAGTGTTTTAACGATATTTTAAGTATTTAAATAAATTTTAAAAATATATCGAACTACAGCACATATAGTATTTATCTTCTGAATTAGAAAAGTGTCAGGAAATCAACAAAAATAGCAAATGCACTTAAAATTATTAGAAATAGTAGTAGAGGAAATCGGAGTAATTTACATAACTAGCACTTCATCTTATTTCTATGCTGAAGAATCAAGACATGCCAACATCCTCAACATATATTTTATCAAAATTTTCTTAGGATGCATGTCTTTCTTTTTCATTAATATATACCCTTTCAGTGTTGCATTACGGAGGACAGAAGTCTGATATTCTCACTTTCGGCTTTTCTAATATCTGACTGCCAAACACGAACGAAGAGATGGTGAGAATTAGCATGCAGATCTAAAAAAAGAAGTGATGGGCACAATAACAAATTATAGATCCCCTTTCTACAGGTATGTTTAGGGACAAATTCAGTGCAGCTAGGCAGTGGGAGGTGTAACACAAGCTAAGCTGACTATATTTAAGAAGAAATAATCCTCTAAGAGGCAGAGAGAGGTTTCCCACCTCCACCTTCTGTTGAGGTTTCTATGGCCAAGGATGGCAGAAAAATTGAAGCTGTAGTTTGCACCAGCACCCTGAAGGAATTCCACTGATATGAGCTTCTCCACAGACTCACTGTATGAAAAAAACAACTTTTGACTGTCCAGTCTATACCTCCTGTTCAGGTAGCACTTCAGTACTTCCTAGGTCTCCAAGTATGCATTTAGGCATGTGCACCCACACAGGAACAGCAGCCACACCTTTCTGCAATGCTTTATGCCACCGTACGCCACTCCTAAATTTGGCTTCTGGTGTGTAAACTCTATTTACATAGCTGTGTGACAAATCTGAAGAACTGCAATTTAAAACATTATATTGCAACAAAAATATATAAAATGATTCATGAATTGTTGATACAGAAGGACAAAAATAAATACAGACACACACATGAAGTGCCTAAAACACAGGATACCACATTTCATAAAAGTTGGGCCATGTTTATGTTTATGTTTGGGCCTTATGGAAAAGGACAAAGCGACACACATTAATGCATGTACTTTTAAACAAAGACATTTTAAAATCACTTGGTAAAGTCATGATAGAGGATTGAGCCAGCAAATAACTAACTTGAAAAATATTTATGGTAGGACTATGACTTATATAGCAATGTATATTCAAACAGAATTGTCAATAAGTAAAATGTACTAAACAAACAGGAGAGTTTCTGGCCCAAAGGCCTTTTACTCTAAAAGAATCAAACCAAAAATTAGAAGAGTGTTATTCTTTTATGGAATGTTTCATGGGACAAGACTTATTTAAGGATTTATCCTTAGGGTCATATTGTATCTGGAGATTCTCAAGGTGAGCAAGGCAGAAAGGGAGAAGTATTAAGAGTCTTGCATCTGCTGCAGAGAGGCAGCAACAATTGAATTTCTTATACTCCTAAGCACAGAGACTGCTCCCCAGCACTCTTGGTGCACAAACTGCCTCCTAAAAATGAAAATAAAAGCCAGGGAAGAAGTGGGCTATGGGGCCCCCCCCAGCCACACAAATTGGCTGGGCCTGGAGGGTGGGCAGTGCCTGCAGAGCATTCTCCCAATGTATGACACAAAGGGCATACTTCTCCTGTGCACCAGGATCTCTGGATTATACATTATGCACTAGCACTAAAGAGGGCTGTCAAATGCCACAATCTGGCCCTGAATATATATGTTTGACCAATATGCATGTTTGACCTTTCAGACATATAGTACATTTTCCATCTAATGTAATATACTGCATAGTTAGCTTATTTCCATTATGCATGAGTTAGCCAGTTCAGATAAATTGACATTGCTCCCACTACTGGATCTTCACCCAAAACCCAAGCCAAACTGACCCTTTTTTGGAAATTGAAAAAGTTTAATTTTTTTTCTCCCATTATTTTTCATTTTCATTCCCCTCGGGATTCAGGCTACGATCAGAAGCTGAAGTGCCAGTGTGTTACTTCCAGCCTAACTTGAACCAGAAAGTTTGGAAATAAAAAGGCATTCTTACAAGATTTCTACTCCAATTCTGCAGATACAGGAGATTTGGCGAAGTATCTGACTTTGGATGCTCATCTGAACCCTATCTCTAAGGCTTTCAAATTGTGGTTTTTATGCTATGTCTTGGCTCAATGTTATAGCTAACCAAACTAGAAAGATAAGCAAGAAATAATATTTATTACCCTAGAACACAATAATGGCGCTGTCTGTAATTCTTCATCTGTATTATAACCAATCATCAGAAAATTGGTTTTAAAAACTGTTACAAAGTATAAATGTACATTTCAGAAGATCAGTACCAATTCTGAAGTTCACATCTGTACTTTGGATTAAAATATATAGTACCTTTACCTGTTTCAAAATAAACTGTAATTCCAGAAAATAAAAAAGTTTTCCATATTTATTACCCATGTCAGGAGGAACAGTCCCTAACTTGTGTATAATCACTTAGAGCATATATTTGCCAAATTTTAAAGGGGTCTTTAAAGTATACTTTTAAATCATACTATCACAAGAACATTTGTTCTTGATTTTATTACATATTTAAATAAAACTTCTCAGTATTCCTTATTTTTTCACATAACCTAGCATCATATTTAACATTGCACATCCATGCTGAAAGGGACCAAGAGTTATTTCAAATGCAAAATCTAATCTGCAACGTTATAATCACTGATGGCTTGAAACATTAAATTTTATTAAAACTGGACCGTAAAGTAGAACTGCAATCAAATACTGTATCTTAATGCCACAAACTAGAATATACTTGAGAATCTGGAGGAGATTCAAAACAAATAAGCTATTTTACATAACTGATTTATAAGAAATATGGAAATCTCCTATGTGTGAAGGAATGGCCTATAAATCAATGAATCATAGGACTGGAAGGGACCTCAAGAGGTCGTCTAGTCCAGTCCCCTACACTCATGGCAGGACTAAGTATTATCTAGACCATCCTTGACAGATGTTTGTCTAACCTGTTCTTAAAAATCTCCAGTGATGGAGATTCCACAACCTCCTTAGGCAATTTATTCCAGTCCTTAACCACCCTGACAGTTAGGAAGTTTTTCCTGATGACCAACATAAACCTCCCTTGCTGCAATTTAAACCCACTGCTTTTTGTCCTATCCTCTGTGGTTAAGAAGAACAAATTTCTCCTTCCTCCTTCTAACAACCTTTCATGTACTTGAAAACTGTTATGTCCCCTCTCAGGGCTTGTCTACACTACCCACCGGATCGGCTGGCAGCAATCGATGCAGGGGGTGCGGGGGGGGTCAATTTATCACGTCTAATATAAATCGACCACTGAGAGGTCTCCCGTCGACTCTGGTACTCCACCAGAATGAGGAGCACAAGCCGAGTCGACGGTAGAGCGTCAGCTGTCAACTTACCGCAGTGAGGACACTGCGATAAGTAGATCTAAGTACGTTGACTTCAGCTATGCTATTCACCTAGCTGAAGTGGCGTATCTTAGATTGACCCCACGCAGTACTGTAGACAAGCCCTCAATCTTCTCTTTTCCACACTAAACAAACCCAATTTTTTCAATCTTCCCGCATAGGTCATGTTTTCTAGCCCTTTAATCATTTTTGTTGCTCTTCTCTGGACTTTCTCCAATTTGTCCACATGTTTTCTGAAATATGGTGCCCAGAACTGGACACAATACTTCAGTTGAGGCCTAATCAGTGCGCGCAGTATAGCAGAAGAATTACTTCTTGTGTCTTGCTTAGAACACTCCTGCTAGTACATCTCAGAATGATGTTTGCTATTTTTGCAACAGTGTTACACTGTTGACTCATATTTAGCTTGTGGTCCAATATGACTCCCCAGATCCCTTTCTGCAGTACTCCTTTCTAGGCAGTCATTTTCCATTTTGTATGTGTGTAACTGATTATTCCTTCCTAAGTGGAGTACTTTGCATTTGTCCTTATTGAATTTCATCCTATTTACTTCAGATCATTTCTCCAGTTTGTCCAGATCATTTTGAATTTTGATCCTATGCTCCAAAGCACTTGCAACCCCTCCCAGCTTGGTATCGTCCGCAAACCTTATAAGTGTACTCTCTGTGCCATTATCTAAATAATTGATGAAGATATTGAACAGAACTGGACCCAGAACAGATCCCTGCGGGACCCCGCTCATTATACCCTTCCAGCATGACTGTGAACCACTGATAAGTACTCTCTGGGAATGGTTTTCCAGCCAGTTATGCACCCAGGAAGGTACATCTCTCCCCATATTCCCTGAGATCAGAAAGGAAGTAGGAGTATGTAGAGGTGTTCCTTCCATGAGAATTAGAAATCAGTTTGTTGGATGTGAATATGCCCATCCTCAAGACCACTAATGCAATCTGAGAACTGGCATGAGACTAAAGAGACACTGGGGAGGAGGGCACTGACAGCATTACCTAGGTGCAGGGACAAGTGGGATGGAAAGGGGAAATGAGAGTACAGCTGGCCCTGCTAGCATCAGCAGTTCCACTATTGTTGATGACTCAGGGAACATTTAAGCAGATCCAAGCCAACCACAGGCTGGGCTGCTAGCACTGATCTATCACAGTTAAAGACACATCCAATAAACAATCTTACTTTTATGGTACAATTTGCCAGTTGCTGCTCAAAGTACAAAAAGATTAAAATTGATGTATAAAGTACTGAGAAACACTATGCAAACTGGATCCCAGAGCAAAGTTTATAATTAACCAATAAGGCAGGACAGCTTCTTGCAGAACAGGTGTATTCACAGTTGGACTGAAGAAGCCAAAGATCTCTTGTGTTGAAAAAGCTATCGGACTGAGCTATCTGAGAGACACAAACAACAATGGACGACACATGCTTTGCCTAATTCGTTTATCAAAATAAAGCAAGTCTCTGAAATACCCTTCCTTACTTCCCCCCAAAACTGAACCAAACAAAGAAAACCAAATAAACCCTGAGCCAAAGTTCTGGCCTCCAAGACTGAGGAAAGCCAAAACAGAGGATCCAGGATGGCTTGTCATTTGCTCACAGTCTAATTCCTGCCTATATAGGGATTCTGAGATACACAGCTTACTTCCATAGAATGCTTCAGAATGAAGCAATGGGAGAGAAATAATACAAACCCCTCAGAGAGCACATGGCTAACTAACCCTCTGACAGCAACAAGGATTTGAAGCCATTTAATAAAAACCAAAATAAAATCTGAAACTCAGCTAGTTGGACATCTCCATCTGCTAGAGATAAGAACTTAAACTGGTGTACTCAAGCACATCAGTTCCCTTTAGAGGGGGTTGAAATCTGTTACCTGTCCCCATGAGCTGGTAGAAAGTCATGTGTCTGTACTGCTGATTTGGGATGTTGGAGAATTTTAATTTCAATTTTAAAAATGTAATTCTTTATTCTTTCAAAATACATTTACCAACCTAAGACTGTGGTTCCTCAAGATACTGAAGTCAGTGCACGCCTGCACCCCATGTACACAATACCATTTTTTTTTTCAGTTAGCAGCGTCTGGCAGGGCTGCGCCTGTTTCTCCTCATCCTCCCATACAAGGATATAAAACTTAGGGTGGCCCTCCCTCAGTCCCCTTGCCCTTCGAAGCCCGTGGCAGCTGGGAACTCCAATAGTGCCAAAAGAGGGTGAGTTGTGGGATCCATATTGACTACAACAGCTTGAAGACCACAGTTACTGTAAGGTAAGTAACTGTATTTTCTTCGAGTATGTGTCAGTATGGATCCCAGTCTAGGTGAATGACAAGCAATACCCTCCCGTGGAGAAGGGAGAGGAGTCGCAGCCATATCAGTAGAATAGTGACTAGAGCTCAGCCTTTCTGAAACCACCACCTGCTCTGGCCAAAATATCTAGCACATAATGCTTCACAAGTGGCTGCCTTACAAATCCCGGCAACTAGTACATTTCTGAAGCAGGCCAAAGGTGCTGTCTGAGCACTTATGGAGTATACCCTGATGTTTGTAGAAAAATCAGCAAAGAAAACTGGCAACAGGCGGAGCTACAGTGAATAATCCACTCTAACAATCCGCGAGAAGAAACTGTCAGACCTTTAGACTAACCTGAGATGGGTATAAAGAGGTAGGGAGAGAATCTGAGAAGTTTTGTCTTGTTCAGGTAGTACAGCAGGGTCCTGGAAACATCTAGAGAACGGAGTTTCTTTTTTTCTTCAAAGAGGAGTTTGGTTTTGGAATGACGACCGACAAGACGACTGATTGGTTCAAATGGAATTCCAATACTACCTTTAGAATGGGTTTAGGATGTGGTTTCATTATCACTTTGTCTCCACCAAAAGTCATATACAGCAGTCCAGCCATGATGGCTTGGATCTTGCTGATTCTTTGGGACAATGTAATGGCTATTAGAAGGCCATCTTGACAGTGAGATGATATGAGGAGCATTCTGAAAGAGGTTTGAATGGGGGTTCCATGAATCATAAGAGGACTATGTTGAGATCCCAGGTCTCTAACTGGGTGGCAAAAATGCATAAGTCCCTTGAGAATTCTTGCCACTGTGGGGTGTGAAGACTGATTGTGACTGAACCACTGCATGGTATGCAGAAATTGCAGCTTTTATCCCCTTGACCTTCAGACAGTTAAATGCATGGTATTCTTGCCTCAGAAATAGTATGTAGTTTACAGCCTTTGGTATTGGAGCCTTGACCTAGTCCATATTATTCCCGGATGCCCATATGGAAAATCTTTTCCATTTCATGACATAGGTTTTCTGGGAAAGGCTTTTCTGCTTTAAGCAAGAATTTCTTGAACATGTTTGGAGCACTGTCTGTTGCTGCTGCTGATCCAGCCAGCAAGTGCAATGATTGGGGGTCAGGATGCAATATATGGCCCTGATTCCGAGACACTATGTCTTGACAGATGGAGAGGTGGATGCGAAATTGATTGGATAATTTAAGAAGATTCAAACCCCAAAACTGTGTTGGTCAGAATGGGGCCATAAAGCTCACTGTGGCTCTGTACTGTCTGATTTTTGCTATTGTCCTGGGGATCAGAGGAACCAGGGAGGGGAGGAATGCACAGAAGAGACACCTGGACTGTTGGGGAAGGAATGCATTTGGGAGGGATCCAGCAGTCATGCCTTCCCTGGAGCAGAACATCTTGCGCTTTGTATTCTCTGACAATGCAAATAGGTCTACTATAGTCAGGGTCCTCATATCTGAAAGATGGGGTACAATATAGAGTCCAGTAATGACAACTCATGGTTGGATATACAAGTCTTCAACACTGCTGCTGATCTCCAGAAGATGCAGGGCTGCTGAGTTTACTGCATGCAGCTGGCACTATTTGCAGAGCTCAATGGCCTCCTGACATAACTGGAATGTGCATGCACCACCCTGCTTGTTGATGAAGTGCATGACCAACCTCTTATACATTATGATCTGTACTACTGAGTTCTGGAGAACAGGCTGCAATGCTGTACAGGCCCGTCTTATGGCTCAGTCTTAGAACATTCATATAAAGTTTCATGTGATCTGGGGATCACACAGCTTGTATTTACAGGTGATCCAAGTGAGTACACCAGCTGGTCCCTGATGTGTCCATAACAAGCATTTGAGATGGGGAATGAGTATCCCAGCTGGTCCTTTATGTGTTTGTAACAACCATTTGAGATGCGGAGGGGATGGATACCCCTTTCTGCATGTTAAAAGGATCATCCATCAGGGGAGTTGCCGTAGGATCTGGAGAGGTACTACAACTACTTTGTTTATCTAGGGAAATACACCAACCTCAGCCATTATTGCAATGTCTGTAAGAGAAGTCTGGCAAGAGATTTCACATAAATACACATTGACATGTGTCACAGGAGGGCTAAGCATGAGCAAACAGTAGTCAGAAGATTTCATCCGCAGGTAAAGTATGTGGCATGATGCATTTGAATCTGTCATCCAGTGGGTAGGCTCATGTCACCTATGAGTTGCTCCTATGAATTTGGTCATCTGAAATGAGGTGAGAAGCAATTTTTCACAGTTCACCAGGAGACCTATCTGAGAGGCCAGGTACACAACCTGTCGTACTGCTGATTTGGTTTTGTCCCAGGACAGACCTCTGATCAGCCAATCATATAGACATGGGTGGACATGTACCTCTCGATTCCTGAGATGTGCCACTACTACTGCTAAGCATTTTGTGAACACTCGTGGTGCTGTAGAGAGTCTAAAAGGCAGAATTTTGTACTGGTGGTGGTTGTGCCCGATCTTGAACCTGAGGTACTTCCTGGGGGCCAAATGAATGCAATGTGGAAGCATGTGTCCTGCAAGTGGAGAGCTGCAAACCAGTGTTGTACTTGGAGCACTGTAATGATGGAGGCAAGTAGCTTAACATCCTGAATCTGAGGTGGCATATGTATTTGCTAGGTCTACTCCGACTCTCAGGGCATGTCTACGCTTACCAGTAGATCGACACTGCTGCAATCAGTGCAGCAAGTGTCGATTTAGCACGTCTGGTGAAGACACGCTAAATTGATGGGAGAGCACTCTCCCATCGATCTGTGTACTCCACCTCCCTGAGAAGCATAAGGGAAGTTGACAGGACACAGCGCAGCGTAGCCACCATGATAAGTGGATCTAACTACGTCGACTTCAATTACGATAGTCATATAACTGGATCTGCGTAACTTAGATCAATTTACCGCGGTAGTGTAGACCAGGCCTCAGACTCCTACAGAACAAGAAGTATAATCGTCTTCCCCTGTATTCCTGCAAAACTTCTTCAACAGTTCCTAATCGGAGCAATGAGGTCACTTCTGACTGCAGAAGGCTCTCGTGAGAAGGATCCTTTAAGAGCAATGGGCAAGGGGATGGACGGGGGATAGAGAAAGAATCTCGAAAGTGTATCCATAAGTAATGGTGCCTAATACCCACTTGTCAGTAGTAATGTCTGACCGTGAATGGTGGAATGAGGCAAGGCAGTTTCTGAAGAGGGCATTGGAATGACTGGTTCTGGAACAGCTCTTGATGGTTATGTGCAACCTGTTGCCATGAGGACTGAGTAGGGTGCATAGTTGAGGAGTTAGAGGATTAATGTCTTCTGTTATAACAAGGCTGCTTCCTGGTCTGTTTGATGGATACCAGTCCAAATTGAGGATTTCAAGATGCAATTAGGTAAAGGTAAGTATTGAAAGAAGTTCTGAAGATGTTCAATGGTTTTCTTGTGAGATAGGTCACTAGAGTTCTATCAGAAGATAGGATACCACTAAGTTCTGACTTGCTGCCATGGGCGATAAGAATGAGCTGGGGCGGAGGGAAGGCACCCCGCTCTTTATGTCCTTATATGGGAGCATGAGGAGGCACAGAGCACAGGTGTGTTCCACCAGACTCTGCTAGCTAAAACCAATCAAGTCTCATGCACACTGGGCTCATTTACATCCACACTGGGACCTACACTGACCCATACTCAAAGAATAACAACAAATACATCAGTGCAATTATTGTACTCTGCTTCAAGTGTTGTGACTGCAAGTCAAAGTTTTAAATGTAGTTGAAGAATTCAAAGGAAAAAACAAAATGGCACCAGCAAGAAGAGTGGAAATATAGACAACTGGGACACAATTCTAAAACCTTTACTCCCACTGAGTACGGGTTGCAGAATCAAGCTCATCATCAAAAAGGTCTCCGGGAAATGAAAGCCTTTCAACATATAACATAGCCTTGAACGATCAACTGGTGACAAAAGAGCTTGAAACGAAGACTATGTCTACACTGCAGAGTTTTGCTGCGAAAAGGTATGCCATTTTAATTAAAGTGCTTTAATTAAACTGCTGTTGCATGTCCACATTATGCTCCTTGTGTCGGCAGAGTGCATCCACACTAGCAGCTCTTGCATCCGCACAGTGAGAGAGCAGTGCACTGTGGGTAGCTATCCAACTGTGCAACTGGCTGCAGAGTGCTTTAGGAAGGGTTTGCAATGCCTCATGGGGCAGGTACAGCGTCACATGATGCAGGTTTCTCAATCCCAATGTTCCATGGGCATCTACTAGACTGAAAGCTGCTTTTCAACTGAAGTGTGTGTGTGGGGGAAAGAGCAGTGGTGAGCTGGAGCTGGTTCGCACCGGTTTGCTGGAACCGGTTGTTAAATTTAGAAGCCCTTTTAGAACCAGTTGTCCCATGAGGATCTAAAAAGGCTTCTAAATGTAACAACCAGCCAAAACTGGCGCCTTAGGCGCCGACTCTGTGGGTGCTCCGGGGCTGGAGCACCCACTGGCAGCTCCCCTCCCTGTCCCCAGCTCACCTCCACTCCGCCTCCGCCCCTGAATTACCCTCCGCCCTGCTCTGCTTCTCTGCCCCCCGGGCTCCCCATGAATCAGCTGTTCGCACAGGAAGCCTGGGAGGGCTGAGAAGGAGGCAGAGCGGAGGTGAGCTGGGGAATGGGGACTCGAGGAGGGCTGCTCGCGCCGCACCAGGTAACCCGGCGGGGGAGGGGTGCGCAGTGGAACCGCTCCCCACCCCAGCTCACCTCCGCCTCCCTGGGCCTGAGTGCGAAGCTGCTGCCTGCTTCTCAGCTCCCCTCCCCCCTCCGCAGCTTCCCGCGCAAAGAGCTGATTTGCGGGAAGCGGGGGGGGCCTGGAAAAGCAGAGCGGGGCGGTGCATTCAGGGTCGGAGGTGAGCTGGGGCCGGGCAGGGCGCTGCTGGTGGGGGCTCTGCACCTACCAAATTTTCCCCGTGGGTGTCTCCAGCTCCGGAGCACCCATGGAGTTGGCACCTAAGGCGCCACTTTTGATGTGATCAGTGGTGGGAGCAGCCGCTCCCCCTGCTCCCCCCCAGCTTCGCTACCCTGCCCCTAGGAGCCAGAGGGACTTGCCGGATGCTTCCCGGGAGCCACCCCAGATAAGCACTGCCGGGACTCCCCACCTTGCCCCCCGGCAGGTCCCTCTGGCTCTTAGGGGCGGGGCGGGCACCCCCTATGGTGGCCCACGAGACCCTCCTGCCCGGTTCCAGGGGCAGTCAGGGGAGGGGGAGTGGATGGGGCAGAGGTCCCAGGGTGGGGGGCGGGCTACGACCCCCTCGTGGGGTGAGGAGGGAACCGGTTGTTAAGATTTTGGCAGCTCATCACTGGGAAAGAGTGTGTGACAGGGAGCATATGTATGTGTATGGGGAAAGACAGAGTGTGTGTTGGGTGAAAGTGAGTGTATCCGCATGCTGTCTCGTAAGTTCAGACAGCCTCAGACAGCCGCAGGAAGCAGCCAGTCCGAGGCAGGGGGAGGGGGACACCCTTGACATCAGCCCCCTCCTCCCTCCCTGGCTCTGCACAGCACAGCAATCTCTCTCTCAGACTCTCTCTCACACATACACACATCTGTCCCTGCCTGCCTGCCTCTGTGTTCCTAGTGTGGGAGAGAGCAGGAGCATTCCATATTAATGATTTGCCCTTTGTTGCCCAGAGCAGAGCAGCATGCTCAGTTGTCAGAATGGAGCTTTGAGAGGGGAGGGGCGCATTCCTGCAGTGCGGCTGAGTTCATGTGCGTTTCCACTGTTTTGTCACCAAAAGCTGCCTTTTAGCAACAAAACTCTGTAGTGTAGACAAGGCCTGAATGCCAAAACTTACACTACATAAAGTGAAACTAAGCATAAAAAAAAGAAAGGTGGAGACAAACATGGCTATCAGTGCAATTCAAATAGTTATGTAACACAGTGAATACACAAATTATAAATAAGAAAAGAAACCATTAAACTGGCACAATATTTTTTAAAAGACCACTTAACTCAAGGTGTAAATGCCTCAAATTCTTCCAGTAGATTAAATGAAAACAACAGTAGTTTTTATATTGCAGGAGGACTGATGTTATTTTTCAGGTTTATTAATCAGAAGATATAGGAAACTTACAAGAAGGTTTCAAAGTTAAAAAAAAACAACACTTATTTTGTTTTGACTCAAAATGGAAAAGAAGAGGCCCCTTTTCCAATGTTTGCTAAGCTGTCCACAAAAGAAAAAAAATATACAATTCCATTCTGGCAAAAGCATAGTTGCTCAAAGATTTACTAAAGTGCAGGAATCAGGGAGTGTCTAAACAAGGAAGAAAATTATGAGTACAGAAGGAAGCAAGCAAAGGTCAAGTATAAAAAATCCCAAATCTTTTCCCTCCAAAAATCCTTTAATGGGAAAGGCTTGAGGATTTACTATAAACTTTAGGATTTTCCTTCCTTTTACACACTTATCTTTAACACCATTTCTAAATTACCTGGTGAAGACACTAAATAGAAGAGTATATTAAATAAATGGTGTGACAATATCTGGTATTCTCAGGTTGTTTGACCCTCTTTGAGAATGCATTGGTACTCAATGCCTTCTGTGAGAGCTTGTCTACTGTTGCAGTGGCGCTACTATAGTGCTTAGTGAAGATGCTACCTATGCTGATGGCAGAACTTTTCTCCTGCCGGCGTAGGTACCCTACCTCCCGGAGGGACAGTTGCTATGTCGATAGAAGAAGCTCTCCTGTTGACATAGCACTGTCTACACCGGGGATTAGGTTGGTATAACTGTGTCGCTCAGGGGTATGGTGTTACAACTGTTAACAAACACAATAGAGAGAAAAGAGAAAACAAAGGTTAGCATAAAATGTGTTGTGGTTTAACTAAGAATTCATTATCAGACCCTAAATACTAGCTGGAAGACTTAAATTACACAGGAAGGTTGAGGAAAGCAAAAGATTATGGCCAGATCTACACTTTGAAGATTTTGCCAGTACAGCTATACTGATATACTATACCAGCAAAACGCTTTTGATGGTATAGCTAACTTCAGCCCCATCCCTGAGTGATAAACTATACCGGCAAAAGAGCAGTTTGCTGGTATAACTATGCCTACACTAGGGGCATCTGTAGGCTCAGCTATGTCATCCAAAAATCACACCTTATCACATCTATGACTGACATCGTTATGGTGGAAAAAGTTTGTAGAATAGACTTGGCCTGCCTGATAGCCTCCAGAAAAGAGGGTGGGCCCAGCCAATCATCTTCTTTTATAAATCCCCAGGTTTTGAAGTAGTCAATATCAACTCAGAGTATGATTATCTCATCCCTCCGCTACTGGATTGTATTTTTATTTGATCTGAAGAGGTCATCCAAAATGGTTATTTGTTTCTTTAATGTTATTTCAGAATACAGAAAACAGGCATTTCCTTCTCTTGCTAATATTTTACTTTTTTACCTGTGCCAATAAATGTTCATTAATATTTCTTCATTAAATAGTTTTCAGAATACACAGAATTTTAACATACAGAGTAGTTAACTTGCCAGGTGTATGGCTAATTTGTTTAGCTCATACTCTATTGGAAGCAAACTTTAATTATTAGAAATATTTAGATAGTGCATATATTTACAGAGTGCTTTAAAAAAATAGATAACTACATATTCTCTGTCCTAAAGAATTTAGCATCTAAATGAGATGAGGCACAAACAAGACATGGGAAAATAGTTCACAGAAAGAAACTGAAGCGATTACTAATATTAGGGAGACAAAAACACATAACCAATCTGTGACTGCTAGCAGCAAATATTTCCAATGTCCGGGGATGGGAAACTAGATGGGGAGGGCTCTGAATTACTCCAGAGAATTCTTTCCCAAGGTGTCTGGTTATTGGGTCTTGCCCACAGGGTCAGGGTCCAACAGATCGCCATATTTGGGGTTGGGAAGGAATTTTTCCTTGGGTCACATTGGCAGAGACCCTTGGGGGCTGGAGGGGTTTCCTTTCTCTGCAGCATGGGCAATGGGTCACTTGTCGGTTTAAACTAGTGTAAATTGTGAATTCTCTGTAACTTGAAGTCTTTAAACCATGATTTGAGGACTTCAGTAACTCTGCCAGAGGTTAGGGGTCTATTACAGGAGTGGGTGGGTGAGGTTCTGTGACCTGCAATGTGCAGGAGGTCAGACTAGATGATCACGATGGTCCCTTCTGACCTTAAAGTCTAGGGGACTATTGCAGCATAGGAGACAGCATAACAGATGGCATGAACAAACCAGTGGCAAAGGAGAAGGGAGAAATAAGGAGGAAAATATGGAAGAAACTGAGATATAAGGGAGAGCAAGAGCATACAGGGCCCTAGTAGGCCTGATCCATAGCCCAATTAACAAAATGGGGAGTCTTTCCACTGACTTCAATGGGCTTTGGATCTGGCACTAGGGTCCTGATTCAGCAAAGCAATTAATCACATGCTTAACTTTAACTGGTTAAATATATGCTTAAAAATAAGGGACATGCTTAAATTCTCTGCTGAATCAAGGCTGATATGAAAATGGAGGGCTAAATGCAATGGGGCAGGAGACAAATAACCAAGAAAATTCAAGGAGATGGTGGTAATGTAAAGAGATGGAAGAGATAGTTTGGACAGAAAGATTGGGTAAGCAGGCCAGACAGGATACGGTCGCTGTAATAAAAATGAGATAATCAGGGCATGGACAATTTTAGCAGCAAGACAGCGAGAAAACGGCAAATTCTAGAAATTTAATGAGGATCATGTATAGTCCAAACACGCACCAACAAAGTTAACAAAAGTTTTGCTGTTTATTTCAATGGGAGGAAGATGGACCCCATAGTGAAAGACCAGACATAGGGCGAGAAGAAGAAAGTGGAATCAAAGATAATGTAATTAATTTTAACATTTTAAACCACAATTTCACATTAGTGGCTTTTATGCTCTGAGGTAAATATACTTTTTTGGGGGATTAGAGAAGAGAAATAACTAAAACAGGCAAAGTTAATGATAAGAAAGCTTTGTCACATATATATTGATATATTTTCATATTTCTGTACTTTACATTTCTTTATTAGTAACCTATCTTAAATTTGTGGGGTTTTGCAAGATATAAACCAATTTACAACAATTTAATTAATTCTACTAATCACGTTATATGTCTGCTCTGCACAAGATACGAGTATTTCCACCCACATTAAGGAAATTGCTTCAATATGGAATTAATTTTCATATCTCACTAGTTTAAAAGCTAACATTTATAATGTTTACAATATTTTAGAATTCACTGACTTGATGGCAAATAAATAAATAATCCATGGCACTCAAATAATACAAAAGATTATGTTTTTTCCCATGCTGGGCAAGATCAACTTTTAGCCAGTTTCCATGCTACCCAGAAAAATCAGTGTTTCGGGGTTCATGTGGTACATCAGACTTTTAACTAGCATCGACCATTTAACATTCTTCTGCCAGTCAAACAATTTTTTAAAATATTCATACCATGAAAACGAAATGCTTGTATAACATATTAGAGCAATTTCCAAATTTTTAATGGGATACTTTATAGTTTACATTTTGTGATAATGACATAGACAAAATTAAACATGCTCCAATTCTTTCTGTGATATCTCAAGCAATACTAGAGAAAGTCTATGGTCAAATTACAATAAAAAAAAACAATAAAAGCTTTCTTTCTAGGCAGCTACCTATTACACTTAACAGGCTTAAAACAAAATGTGTCAAAGATCAAGAGTAAGTTATCTGAGGTGTCAAGTGCATAAGGTTAAAGGTGGAATTTTATTAGGTCAAAGGTGGTATAAATAAAATCTTATATGTCAAAGAAGAAGGGTCACAGACAAGGTGTATATAATATAAAGACATCACAGATGACAAGTAATAACTTTAAGTAGTGCAAGTGTGTTCACTACAGATACCTTCATTGATTAAAACTGGAACTCAGTGGTTAGTAACTATGAACATTACAGTGCCTTACTATTAACACATCATTTACTTCTGTATATTATTTTGGAAACTTGCTTTCAAGTACGCTAGACCTAATATTAAATTATTAAATGTTTTATTTGTGGGGGAGGCAAAGTTTGGCATTAACTGTGCATATCAAATGAAAAGAACACAAAATATATCTTAGTTGGACAAATGTAATAGGTTTTCTACTTTATTATGAGAGTACCTCTAAGATTTGTATCTTATTCCTGAAGTACTGAAAAAGAAAATTGTGAAGATGGCCTCAGGCCAGGGAAATCTCAAACTACAACAGTATAGTTGCATTGTTGTACCATAGAAGCAGCTGAAATGTAGGTATAAATCAAATTATTTTTTAGTATAAGGTTAGTAACTAAAATGTCAGTAAGCTGGTACTACACTATCACTGTGGTGGCTTTAGGTTAACATTTTAGACAGGCACAGTAAGCCACATCACTGCACATGCACTCATTAATTAAGGACATTTTTTTAAGTGACCCTCAATCTTCTGCTGTAGCTGGCAAGTTGTACACTGAATTGGAGGTGTCCCCACTAGAGTCCTTTTGCTCCTGCTTTAGGGCCCTGTCTCAGGACAGTACTTAAGCCCACGTTTAAAGTACGTACTTAAGTTCATGCTGAAATGCTCTGCTGGAAAGGAATGGA
This sequence comes from Caretta caretta, assembly GCF_965140235.1. Lineage (NCBI taxonomy): Eukaryota > Metazoa > Chordata > Testudines > Cheloniidae > Caretta > Caretta caretta. Next base: position 50,029,293 of record NC_134215.1, on the reverse strand, counting down.
TTTAAGCATATGCTTTAGTGCTTTACTAAACCCGGGGCTCTGTTAGGAGTATGTACTGTGCCTTTAAGAACAGAGTACATGCTAGGAAGAACAGGATGGTTGGAAGCAACCCAGTGTCAACTTCACCAGATACACAGCCAAGAGCATATGGCTGTCCTTTGTCTTATGTAACTCTGTATTAGTTCTAATAAAGCCTTACTTCTAAGAGTCCGGACTGTGCCTCCTTCTTATGTATCCACAAGACAACATATAGTACTAGAGTGAGGTAGAAGAGAAGACAGAGAAAAAGAGGACTGTGTTGAAGGAATAAAAATCATTTTGGACATGGAGCAACTAAAAGCCCTCAAGGAGTTGAACTAAAGTATTACAGCAGACTCCTGGAATAGATTCAAACTGAGTTTTGAGATAGATGGATAGATTAGATAGAGATATCTATATCTATAAGCAGCCGGCATTGGTGAAAAAGAAAACCAACAGAAAATAGCAATCTTCTTAAACTTTGCAGGACTTGGCAGCGGATGTCTTTAATTAGCATGCAACTAAGTCAGGCAGAGAGAGCAAGTTATGACGAAATTTTGCAGAACTTTGAGGAGTACTGCATACCTAAAAAGAGTGAAACATTTGAAAGGTGTAAATTTCACCTTAGAAGACAAATGGAAAGAGAGTCCTTTGAAGAATTCCTAACGGAGCTGAAGCTAATGAGCCAAAACTTCAGCTATGGACAATTAACAGATTCAATTATAAGGGATCAAACTGGAATTGGAATCAGAGGTCCAAAGCAGCAAAAAAGACTATTGGAGGATATGGATCTCACTTTGGATAAAGCAGTAAGACTATCAGGCATCAGAAATCACTCTGAACAAAATAAAAATACTGGAAGGAAAATAGGACACTGCCTCTCTGGATTAGAATGATAAGAGAAAAATAAACCCTGGCAAGCAATAAGTTGTTACAGACCAAAAAAACACAGAGAAGCATGAAAAAAGCAAAGCACAAGAGTTCACAAGGGTCAGCTTCAAGGATTGCACAAAATGTGGACACAAACACTGACCTGAAAAATGCACAGCTTTGGTAAGCACTACAATATTTGTGAGAAATACAGTCATTTGCTGAAGCGTACAACCAGGATCAACAACTGCAGAAGAGGAAGCAAAGCATGCATGCTGCTGCAGTAATTCCGGAAGATGGCACAGACAGCAACACAGAAGAGGAGCTCTGTTTAGGAGCTGTATCTGAAGAGGAAGGAACTGACGAATGGACAATTTCCTGAGAGACTAATGGGATTCTGGTGCTCAGGTAAATGTTGTTTCATATATTAGTGTTAAAAGGTTAAATTAAAAACAGATTAAATGGAAAGCTTATAACGAAGAAGTCATTCCTAGTAGAGGTACATGTGTACTAGAAGTGAAGGTAAAATATCAAACAGAATTGATAAACTGTGATAGTTAAAGGGAGCAAAGCATCTATATTGGGTTTAAAAATATGCCAAGCCCTTGGGCTCATACAAAGAATGCACATGGTAGAGAAGATAAGGGACAGAGGTATACAGTAACAGGATATTTTAGAGGGCAAAGGAAAACTGGCAACTGAACATAAAATTGAACTAACACACCCCATTGTCCTATCATATATGCCCTAGAAATTTTTACTCCTAAGATCATTCTGTGCCAAAAAATTAAAAATTCTGCGCCAAAAAATTAAAATTTCTGCGCACAGTATTTTAAAATTCTGCACAATTCTGCAAGTTTTATTTTTAATAAATAAATGTAGAGGCTCCAGCATAGTAGCGGGGAGCACAGGCCACTGGCTACACAAAGGTGGGAGATCACCCTGCTGTACCCCCACCCCTAGGAAACAGACTCAGCAGTGAGGCTGCGCCCAATCCTGACACAGCGCAAGGCCTGGCCCTGGCCCAGAAATACCCTGGGGCCCTGCCCCTCTGCACCAGGTGAACCAAGAGTGAGCAGGCAGGCTCAACCAGGCAAGATCAGTGTGAAGGGACTCAGCATGGGGTGATCCAGGTTTGGGATGACAGGGTTCTGTGTGGGACAATCTGTGTGCAGGCAGCTCAGTGTGGGGATCTGGATGCACAGGTTCATTGGGGGCTTCCAGGTGCAGGGGCAATGCGACACTGCAGGGGCTTCCAGGTGAAGGTGGTTGGGGCTCAGCGGAGGGGTCTTGGTGTGGGGGTCTCAGCGGGGGAATCTGCATGCTGCAAGAGTGGGGTTTGGTGGGGGGGGGGGTTGGTGCAGCTAGTTGGGGGTTAGTGGTGTGGGGGTCTGGATGTGGGGGCTCATAAGTGTGGGGGTTTGAGTGCAGGCAGCTCAGTGGGAGGTGGTCTGGGTACAGGGGTGGGGGTCTGGAGGCAGGGGGGCTCCAGATGCAGGAGTTGAGGTTCAGTGGGGTGGGGTTTGAGTATGGAGTGCTAGGTGAGTTCTGGGTGTACGGGGTGAGGCTTGGCAGGGGTGTCTGCGTATGGGAGGTCCAGATGCATGGGAGTTGGGCACATTGGGGAGCAGCTCCTCACACAGTGACCCCTCCCCTGCAGCTGAGGAGTGAGGGGGAAGGAAGCAGGGGAGGATGCTGAGCTTCCTGCAGCTGCATGAGGTTTCTGGGGGTAGGTCTGACACAGCCCCAGCCACTCCTTGCAGGGGAAGAGGAATACCTGTCCTCTCCTGCCTCCAGCCCAGCTGGGACTAGCAGCTGATCCCAGCTCAGGGTAGAAGCCACTGTTTGGGGTGTCACCAGCCCTGCAGTGATTTACCTCTCCGTCGCCTGCTCTGGGTGCCTGAAACAATGTACCTGTACTGCTCGGGAGTGGTGCGTGACTGCTCTTGCAGCTTCCCTTTGCTTCCCTGTCAGAAAGTCATTTTTTTGCAAGGAAGTCTGAAGGGGACATGAATTCTGCACACACACAGTGGTTCAGAATTCCCCCCAGGAGTACAGATATATTCTGCTAAGTATGAGAGAAATGCTCAAAGAAGAACTTGATTGTTCAGTAACAACAGACATCATTAGAAAAGTACAAGAGCTTACAGAATGGGTGCATTCACTAGTAATAGTAGAAAAAAGGATGGAACACTGATATTAGGCCAAGATCCTAGGAGTTTAAGAAATATATCAAAAGGGAGCATTTTCAGTTACCTATCCGGGAAGACATTTTGGCAGATATGGCTGGTGCAGAGTATTTTATTACTTTAGATGTACCATCTGGATTCTGACAGATTCCCTCAGATGAGAGGAGCTCCAAATTATGTACTTTTCATAGAAACATAGATTTTAAGGCAGGGGACCCCAACGCGGTGCCTTTGGGCACCATGGCGCCCCCCCCGGGGCATTTTTGTGTGCCTGCAGGACACCCCGGCGGCATTTCGGAGGTGACACTTCTTGCTGCTGCCGCTTTTCGGCGGCGGGGTGTCCGGCGGCCGCCACAGTCTTTTGGCAATAGCAATATGCTATTCCCACAAAGAAGGTTGGGGACCACTGCTTTAAGGTCAGAAGGGACCATTATGATCATCTAGTTTGACCTCCTGCACAACGCAGGCCACAGAATCTCACCCACTCACTCCTGTAACAAACCCCTAACCTATGTCTGAGCTATTGAAGTCCTCAAATCGTGGTTTACAGACTTCAACGTGCAGAGAATCCTCCAGCAAGTGACCCGTGCCCCACACTGCAGAGGAAGGCGAAAAACCCCCAGGGCCTCTGCCAATCTGCCCTGGAGGAAAATTCTTTCCCAACCCCAAATATGGCCATCAGCTAAACCCTGAGCATGTAGGCAAGACTCACCAGCCAGACACCCAGGAAAGAATTCTCTGTACTAACTCAGAGCCCACCCCATCTAACATCCCATCACAGGCCATTGGGCATATCTACCGCTAGTAGTTGAAGATCAATTAATTGCCAAAATTAGGCTATCCCATCATATCATCCCTTCCATAAACTTGCCAAGCTTAGTCTTGAAGCCAGATATGTTTTTTGCCCCCACTGCTTCCCTTGGAAGGCTGTTCCAGAACTTCACTCCTCTGGTAGTTAGAAACCTTCATCTAATTTCAAGTCTAAACTTCCTGATGGCCAGTTTATATCCAATAGTTCTTGTGTCCACATTGGTACTGAGCTTAAATAATTCTACTCCTTCCATGGTATTTATCCCTCTGATATATTTATAGAGAGCAATCATATCTCCCCTCAGCCTTCTTTTGGTTAGGCTAAACAAGCCAAGCTCTTTGAGACTCCTTTCATAAGGCAGGTTTTCCATTCCTTGGATCATCCTGTAGCCCTTCTCTGTACCTGTTCCAGTTTGAATTAATCTTTCTTAAACATGGGAGACCAGAACTGCACACAATATTCCAGATGAGGTCTCTCCAGTGCCTTGTATAACAGCACTAACACCTCCTTATCTCTACTGGAAATACCTCGCCTGATGCATCCCAAGACCACATTAGCTTTTTTCACAGCCATATCACATTGGCGGCTCATAGTCATTCTGTGATCAATCAATACTCCAAGGTCCTTCTCCTCCTCTGTTACTTCCAAGTGATGCGTTCCCAGTTTATAACAAAATTCTTGTTATTAATCCCTGAACGCATGACCTTGCACTTTTCACTATTAAATTTAATCCTATTACTATTACTCCAGTTTACAAGGTAATCCAGATCTTCCTGTATGATATCCCGGTCCTTCTCTGTATTGGCAATGCCTCCCAGCTTCGTCTCATCCGTAAACTTTATTAGCACATTCCCGCTAATAGAACTATGTGAAAGCTCCAAAGCTTGTCTCTCTCTCTCACCAACAAAAGTTGCTCCAATAAAAGATATTACCTCACTCACCTTCTCTCTCTAATTTCCTGGGAACAACAGGGCTACAACACCACAGCATACAAAAATGCAGGATTTACATGAACAGCACAGAGTGACCATTACACCAGGGCACTATTTTCAGGATTCATCTTAGCATAATGTCATCATTACACCAAGGAAGTAGCACTACCAGCACAATGAGATAAATATAGCCAAGTGTGCATGCCAAAAATTCACAGTACAAGCACACTGGGATCCACACAGTAGGATAGTAGTGTCAGTTTAGCTCTCAGTTTAGTGGGGATACCCTCAGGGACTGAGTCCAAGGGTTCAGCTAAACACTAGGGCACCTGCAAATAGCTGTACTAACAGCAGGCTCTACACTGGCCCAATAGGAGGAGTTGCATGTCAGGGCACTAATTCCCAATCCCAGTGCAAGGCAATACGGGATCCAGGCACCAGGTCTTTAGTACCAGAATTTGTACTCCCAGCAGAGTGGGATGGAATTATAGAAGTTACAGGGGAAAAAGCCCTCCATGATCATCCTGGCTCAGTCCATCTCCCTGCAGTGCAGGGCTGATCCTTATTGCATGTTTTGTCCAGTCTCCTTTTCAAAGTCCCAAGTCTTGGAGTTTCTAGCTGTGACACTCTACACCAGGGGTTCTCAAACTGGGGGCCGGGACCCCTCAGGGGCTCACGAGGTTATTACATGGGGGCGTCGCGAGTTGTCAACCTCCACCCCAAACCTTGCTTTGCCTCCAGCATTTATAATGGTGTTAAATATATAAAAAGTATTTTTAATTTATTGGAGGGGGGGGTCGCTCTCAGAGGCTTGCTATGTGAAAGGAGTCACCAGTACAAAAGTTTGAGAGCCACTGCTCTATACCTCGGGGAAGTGGCATGCTGTTCTCTGTAAGCCCCATATTCATCATTCGTATATATTCTTTATATTTCATATAAAGCATGCCATGTAAGGTATCATGGGAAAGGTTATGATTTGCTGAAACCCACTGTTCTGTCGAAATATGTATATCATTTAAGTGTATAAAGTTATGGGATTGTGCTGTATGGTGTTAATGAAATATGCTGCAAATTTGGGAATAGTCCAGAAGGCAACTCCCCAGAAACAACAAGGCACTTTGCCAAATGGCTGGGTGGACGTTACACAACCATCACCAGCCATTGTGCAGCATGTGAATGACAATTAGCAATTCAGTGACCATCACCAGAGAATTACTTAACCCTGGGACTCAGCAATGCCCCCCCCCCACACACATGATTCTTGGACTTGTCTTTGCCAGAGCACATGGACTAAACATATAAAACAGGAGATAGTTCTTTCCAGCCCAGGTTGTAACCCAGGGATCACACACTAGACCTTCCCTTGGGAGACTATTCCATTCACACCCCAAGGCAGAGATTGTACTGCTAGGAAGGTTTCCTCTGATAGCTTGAGTTTCCCTCTCCCCGCCAAGTCCTATCCCTTCCCCGCTGCCTCTTCCCTTCCACCCCCTCACCCCACCCCGTAAAAGGCAGTCACCCAGATGCCAGGGAGAGGGACCAAGCGAGCTGCATGGACATTGCCACGGTCTCCAAGAGGCAGGCGTCTCTGCCTGGGCAGGGAGGGCAAACAGGGGGGCACCGCACCCCGCAGGAGCCCAGGAGACATCCCCCCCACCCATGCCCGTCCTGGTCCAGCTGCTCGGCAGGGGCTTTACTCTCAGTCTCTCTGTGCTGCGGGGGTCCGGAGGATGTTTTTGGAGACACCTCTGACTGAGCCCCCTGCCAGCTGCAGAGAGCTGGGCTGCAGCCAATGCGCCCACGCCCCCCACCCCCACGCAGACAGCCACCCCTTCAGCAGCCAGATACCAGCTCTCAGCACAGCCACCTGGGGCTGGGAAGAGGTTTCAGTCCCACCCCCAGCCACCCTCACCCCAAGACCCCCTTTGAAATACACTTATCAACTGGTTTCAGAGTAGCAGCCGTGTTAGTCTGTATCCGCAAAAAGAAAAGGAGTACTTGTGGCACCTTAGAGACTAACCAATTTATTTGAGCATATGCTTTCTTGAGCTACAGCTCACTTCATCGGATGCATCAACTGCTGCTGCTACTGTCTTTAGTTGGCTGAGAGGTTGAAGCGAGGCTGCAGAGCCACAGAAAGCAGCCTGCTGCCCACAAGAAGCAGGCAGGAGAAGGAGATGGGGCGGCACTGGTGGTGGTGGGGTCACTCAGCCCCTGCCCCAGGAGCAGACTCCCTGTTGCTGATTGGCTGGTGGCCAAAAAACAGTTGAACAGCCCTGCTGGAAAGAGCTGTTTTGGCCACGCTGATCAGCGCAGCAGCTCAGAGCTGGAAACAGCTGATCGGCGGCGGCTCCCGGCTCTGCCAAAAACTGCTAATCGCCCCCCGACAGCCCCGCTGAACAGCTGATGGGGCCTGCAGGCCCCGTAAACAGTTGACTGGTGCCGGTGGGTGCTGAGCACCCACTAATTTTTCCCCGTGGGTGCTCCAGCCCCGGAGCACCCACGGAGTCAACGCCTATGCCTTGTAGGCTTTCTGTTTTTTCTTAATCACCTCTCTGAGATGCTTGCTCATCCAGCTTGGTCTTCAACTCCTGCCTAGGAATTTTCTCCCCTTTCTTGGGATGCAGACTTCTAATAGTTTCTGCAACTTTGACTTGAAGTAATTCCAGGCCTCCTCTGCCTTTAGATCCACAAGTTCTTCAGTCCAATCCACTTCCCTAACTAATTTCCTTAATTTTTTAAAGTTAGCCCTTTTGAAATCAAAAACCCTAGTCACAGATCTATTTTTGTTTATCCTTCCATTTAGTTTGAACTGAATTAGCTCATGATCGCTTGAACCAAGGTTGGCCCCTACAACCATTTCTTCTATGAGTTCCTCACTACTCACCAAAACCAAATCTAAAATGGCATCCCCTCTTGTTGGTTCAGCAACTGCTTGGTGAAGGAATCCAACAGCTATCGCATCCAGGAAAGTCTGAGTCCTATTATTATTACTAGCACTTGTCCTCCAGTCAATATCTGGGAAGTTAAAGTCTCCCTTGATCACACAATTCCCATTAGTATTTACTTCATTATAAACATTAAAGAGGTTTCGATCCGTATCCAAATAGGATCCCAGCAGTCTATAGCACACCCCAAGCACTATCCCAGGGGAGGCTCTAGTAGCTTTCTTCCCCAATGTGATTTTTGCCCTGACAGACTCTGTCTTTTCCTTTCCATCACTTCTTATTTCTTTACCATCTACCTTATCATTGATATACAATGCTACTCCACCACCTTTGCCTTTATTTCTGTCTTTCCTAAATAGCACATACCCTTCAATACCTGTACTCCAGTCATGACTACTCTTCCACCATGTTTCTGTTATCCCTATAATATCTGGTTTCACTTCCTGTACCAGTAGCTCTAGTTCCTCCATTTTGTTACCTAGGCTCCTGGCATTAGTGTACAAACATCTTAATTTCTGCTGTTTGGCCTCGCTCACATTCTTTACCCAATTAGGCACAGACATTCTCTGGCCAGTATCACCTATTAAACTGGTATGTACAATACCCTTCCTCCTTATGTCCATTCTCTTACCCACGGCTATATCCTTTCTGACTTTGTTTTCTTCCCTCTCAACATTAAAATCCGGCATGGAGATTACCTGGACATCTCCCAACCATGTCCCCCAGATGCCTAGTTTAAAGCTCTCTTGATCAGTTGTGCCATCCTCCATCCCAGAAGTCTATTTTTCTCCTTATTCAGATGAAGTCCATCCTGAGAGAATAGTCCTCTGTCCGTGAATGCTTCCCAGTGGCCATACATCCCAAAGCCCTCCTTATAGCACCACTGCCTGAGCATCATAATCTTGCTACACCTTTGTTGCCCTTCTCTAGGAACAGGCAGAATCCCACTGAAGATCGCCTGAGCCTCCATTTCCTTAAGCATCTTCCCCAGCCTGGCACAGTCTCCCTTGATACGTTCCAGTGAGAATCTAACCGTATCATTTGTTCCCACACGAAGGACAATCAGCGGATTCTTTCCCACTCCCATTTAGGATGCTCTTCAGCCTCAGGTCCACATCCCATATCTTAGCACCTGGGAGACAGCACACCCTTCTGTTCTCTGGATCAGCTCTTGTTACCGGCCTGTCTATTCTTCTCAGTAAGGAGTCCCTAATCATGTAGACCTGCCTTTTCCTGGTGATGGTGCGTTTCTCCAGTCTATCCCCTGTTCCCTCTGGCTGCAAGCCTCTCGATTCCTATTGTCCCTTGCAATCCTCTGCAACCCATCCCGTATCCTCCTGGGGCTCATATTTGGTGTTATCTCCATTGATTCTTGCCCTCTTCCTATAGGACTAGTTGCTCTTCTCTTCTTCCTTGCCCTCTCACCTTCAGTGACCACTTGCTGTGCCCCTTCTTCATTTTCCAACTCCACAAACCTGTTCCTGAGCTCTGTTTCTCCTTCACCTAGTCCATCTTTTCCTCCGCCTGGTGCTCTTAGTCACATGCTTCCACTGTCCACTTTCCTCACCCAGCAGTCTCCCCTCAGAGTTCTTTGGTCCTGCTTCCATCTGCAAGTCTGAGCTTTTCCCTTCAGCCTCCTCATGTCTTTTCTCCATCATCCACTCGAACCCTCTTCTAAACTCAACCAGAGTTTCCACCTGCATCTTTTATTATACCATATGGAAGATATTGCTTTCTTTGATTACTGTTTGGTCTAAAATCTGCTCCAGAAGCCTTTCATAAAACTATGCAGCAAATACTTGAGGGAATTGAAGGCACAGAAGTGTATATACGTGACATTCTCATCTGGGGCAGTACAACAGAGAAATTTCATTACAGGTTAAACAGTAGGCCTGAAGCTAAATAAACAAAAATGTAAATTCAGGCTCAGAGAAATTACCTATTTAGGAGAAAGGCTAACTGAACAAGGGGTATGTATTGATCCTAGCAGAATACAAGCTATAACAAATATGCAACACCCAGAAAATAAGGAGAGAGTACAGTGGTTCATAGGAATGGTTAATTTTGTTGGTACATTTATACCCAAGTTGGCTGCACAAACCAGCAACTTCTGGCTACTCATGCAAAAGAATAGTCATTGGCAATGGGATACTAACCTGGACAAAGAGTTTGGTAACTTAAAACAATTAATTTAGAAAGCCCCTATCCTAAGGTATTTTGACAACAGGAGACAGACCAAATTGTCCACTGATGCCTCCAAAGAAGACATTACTACAAAAATATGGTGACCATTGGAGACTGGTGGCGTATGCATCCAGGGCTCTTTCAAAAACAAATGCCACAATAGTTGAAAAGGAAACTTTAGCCCTGGTGCAGGGTTGTAAAAAATTCCATGTATTCATTTATGGAAGACCAATTATTGCAGAAACAGACCATAAGCCTCTGATATCAATTGCAAAGAAGAGGTTAGCTGACACTTTGTCCAGAATACAACTGTTTTTCCAGCTCCAACTATACAATTTATCAATAGTATATAAACTAGGAAAAGAGTCAGAGATAGCGGACACATTATCCAGAGCATTTGATAAAATTATAATAGAAACAGAGTTAGATATGGTGCATGTCAACTTGATAAAAAAGAATTGTCCTGTCTCAGAAAGGAAGTGGAATGAATTTGCTGAAGCTACACCTAACGATGAGACTTTACACAGGGTAACACAGGGTGGCCAGACATGACTAGTACTATATACCTGACTAAATCTTAGCTGGACGGAAGAGGGGGGGTGCTCCAGAGGTTGCTTTATTAGAAAAGACTACATGAAAATATGTAATAATGTGCAAATTCTCCAGGCATGGAATCTCTGAAGTTATCATGTCTGATAATGGTTTGCACTTTGATGGACATGAATTTAAAAAATTTTCTAGAGAATATGGGTTTAAGCATGTAACTTCAAGTCCCAGGTAACATCAATCCAAAGATCTTGTAGAGAATGGTGTGGAAATTGTTAAATGACTTTTGAAAAAGGCCACTGACTCAGGTACATATCCATATTTGGCTACACTGAATTATAGAGCAACACCAATGAATCCTGAACTATCACCTGCAAAGAGACTGTCTGGCAGGAAGTCCCTAATTTACAAGTAATCCCTAATGCCAATACTGATTTAGATGTGTATAAGCAACATGATAAGTGTAAACAAAGTATGTATTATGACAGAGGGCCCAGTGTATTACAGCCTCTGAAGCTCAGAGGTGTGGTACAGATTCATGATGGTACTTGTTGGGCACAAAGGGCAGCAGAGATTTGTGAGGTCACTCCACAATCTTATTAAATACAGACTCCTGTACTTTTCAGAGGAACTGGGTACCTCTTCATCTGCAACATCTTCCTGTGAAGAGGGAGGTGAAGAGGCAGATACTTCACTGAGAGCTACAGGACAAAGCACTGAGAAAATCACTGAGAATTCTTCAGATCAGCAAACAGAGCAGTTTGCTGATTCAGCTAGTACAAGAACTGAAGAGGTTCCTCGCAGCAGAGCACCGTTAATAAAGTTGAGTATATTATGGCATTTGTAGAGAAACAGTTGGTATATATCTTAAATTGTTTGGGATTGCTTTTGCTGGAAAGAGGAGATGTTAGGAGTATGTACTGTACCTTTCAGAATAGAGCACATGCTAGGAAGAACAGGTTGGAAGTGGACTAGTATCAGCTTCTCCAGATTCACGGCTAGGAGCACATGGGTCTCCTTTGTCTTATGTAATTCTGTTTCAGTTCTAATAAAGCCTTAATTCCAAGGCCATGTCTACATGTACAGTGCTGCAGTGCACTATTGCAGCACATGTGGTGAAGATGCTCTATACTGACAGGAGAGAGCTTGCCCATTGGCATAAAAAAAACAACAACCCACCCCCCGCGAGCGGCATAAGCTATGTTGGTGGGAGAAGCTCTCCCGCCAACATAGCACTGTATGCACTAGGGCGTATGTCGGTGTAACTTATGTCACTTAGGGGTGTGTGTGGAATATTCACACCCCTGAGCGACATAAGTTTTGCCGACGTAAGTGGCAATGTAGACATAACCTAAGAGTCCAGACTGCCTCCTTCTTATAAATCCACAAGACAATACAGTCTCTGTGCCCTCTAGTGCAGTGGTGGGCAACCTGCAGCCCACAGGCAACATACAGCCCATCAGGGTAATCTGATTGCGGGCCACAAGACATTTTGCTGGCCTTGATCATCTGCAGGCACTGACTCTCGCAGCTCCCAGTGTCCTTGGTTCTCTGTTCCCGGCCAATGGGAGCTGTGGGAAGTGGTGGCCAGCACGTCCCTGCGGCCCCTTTGCCTGCAGGCACTGCTTCCTATAGCTCCCATTGGCCAGGAACAGAGAACCGAGGCCACTGGGAGCTGCAGGGGGTGGTGCCTGAGGACGATCAACGTCAGCAAAATGTCTCGCGACCCGCAATCAGATTAACCTGATGGGCTGCATGCAGCCAGCAGACTGCCCACGACTGCACTAGTGGATTCATGTCTTTCAAGGTATGTCTGCACATTTATCGCTATGTTGCTCAGGGGCGTGAAAAAGACATCCTCCTGAGCGACATAAGTTACAGCGACAGAAACGTCAGTGTGGACAGTGCTATGTCAGCGGGCAAAATAGCTACTGCTGCTCGTTGGGCGTGGTTTAATTATGTCGACAGGAGAGCTCTCTCCCGTTGTCATAGAATGGCTACACGGGAGATCTTACAGCAGCGCAGCAGTATCGGTACAGCTGTGCCGCTGTAAGCTCTCGACTGCAGACAGGGCCTCAGTCTGGGGCACTAGAGCAGACACCCTCACATGGTTCCTTTCTCTAGAAGAGCTATGTTATTAAATGCTGTGATTGGTGTATAACATTCAGACAAAGGAAAAATCTATTTTACTTTTATTTCCTCGTGTTTTAAAGGGAGGCAGTGGCCAAGCAGCTAAAAGGAAGAACTACCATTGTTCAGTTAGCAGGGAGAAGCGTACAAGATAATTAGGTACCTGTGACTGTCAGCGTACAAACTGATGGATCCAAGAATGGTAATCTATGTGCTTGCTTGTGAGTTTGCTGGGAACTTTCACAGCTCACAATTCTAAGACTGGACTCAGCAGGAAGCCTGCCACTGAGGTAATTAAGTTACACCTATTGCCTAATAATCAATTCCACTCAAATAGGAAGTGAAAACACTCCCATTATAATAGCCATCTTAAAATTACAGAAAATACAGAGCTAGAGAAACCTCAACCTGTGATTAGGGAAACAGGTGAGTTGCAATCCACCAAGATGTCTTTCTCTGTAATTACAATGATCCCTTCTCCAAAGACAGCCATATCAGTGGGTTGCAGCTCTTGGAAACTTATACATTTCCCTGCAGAAAAAAATTAGAAAAAACTGCTACATGTTGTGAAAAACAAAATCCAAAGAAAATACCTTAACTAATACAAATATCAACAAATATATACTTATGTATGTGCTTGTGCACATGCACACACAAAATACCTCCCCAAACGCCACAGTTGGCAAAATAAATAGACATCCTAAAATAAATAAACCCTATGGGGTGAAAACATTTGGTGCACCTAGCTTGGAAACAGATTTTGTAACACTAAAGTCAAATCTGAATCAGCTCTGGAGACCCAGCTTAAGCAGTATTTCTTAGTAAATATGAGATGGGAACACCATGTGGCTGATTCACAAATCCTCCAGATGGACACAGCTTAGAGGCGAGGTGTCACAGTTGAACTGTTTCTCACAGAATTCGCCTTGACATAACACTGTAGTTCCAGGTCTGCCATGCTGTGGCAGTGGAGATAAACCACACAACAATTTTAAATTGGAGACAGCATAGCTTTTTGAGTTGCTGTAAAAAGAAAGAAAGTTGTTTCTCAATGCCTTCTGAAGAGACAGCAAAGTGCCAATTCTTTTAAAGTTGTTACTAAAAAGCTATTCATAGAATCATAGAATATTAGGGTTGGAAGAGACCTCAGGAGGTCATCTAGTCCAATTCCCTGCTCAAAGCAGGACCAACCCCAACTAAATCATCCCAGCCAGGGCTTTGTGAAGCTGGGCCTTAAAAACCTCTAAGGATGGAGATTCCACCACCTCCCTAGGTAACCCATTCCAGTGCTTCACCACCCTCCTAGTGAAAAAGTTTTTCCTAATATCCAACCTAAACCTCCCCCACTGCAACCTGAGACCGCTGCTTCTTGTTCTGTCATCTGCCATCACTGAGAACAACCTAGCTCCATCCTCTTTGGAACCCCCCTTCCGGTAGTTGAAGGCTGCTATCAAATCCCCCCTCACTCTTCTGCAGACTAAATAACCCAAGTTCCCTCAGCCTCTCCTCGTAAGTCATGTGCCCCAGCCCCCTAATCATTTTCGTTGCCCTCCGCTGGACTCTCTCCAATTTTTCCACTTCCCTTCTGTAGTGGGGGGACCAAAACTGGACACAATATTCCAGGTATGGCCTCACCAGTGCCGAAGAGAGGGGAATAATCACTTCCCTCGATCTGCTGGCAAATGTTCCTATTAATACAGCCCAATATGCCATTAGCCTTCTTGGCAACAAGGGCACACCGCTGACTCATATCCAGTTTCTCATCCACTGTAATCCCCAGGTCCTTTTCTGCAGAACTGCTGCTTAGCCAGTCGGTCCCCAGCCTGTAGCCTGGGATTCTTCCGTCCTAAGTGCAAGACTCTGCACTTGTCCTTGTTGAACCTCATCAGATTTCTTTTGGCCCAATCCTCCAATTTGTCTAGGTCACTCTGGACCCTATCTCTACCCTTTAGGATATCTACCTCTTCTGCCAGGTTAGTGTCATCTGTGAACTTGCTGAGGGTGCAATTCATCCCATCATCCAGATCATTAATAAAGATGTTGAACAAAACTGGCCCCAGGACCGACCCCTGGGACACTCCACTTGATACCGGCTGCCGATTAGACATCGAGCCGTTGATGACTACCTGTTGAGCCCGACAATCTAGCCAGCTTTCTATCTACCTTACAGTCCATTCATCCAATCCATACTTCTTTAACTTGCTGCCAAGAATATTGTGGGAGATCGTATCAAAAGCTTTGCTAAAGTCAAGATATGTTACATCCACGGCTTTCCCCATATCCACACAGGGAGTTATCTCATCATAGAAGGCAATCAGGTTGGTCAGGCATGACTTGCCCTTGGTGATTCCAGGTTGACTGTTCTTGATCACCTTCACTAACAAGGTCAGCTCCCAGACTGCTGCGCTGGGCATCACAACATGGGGAATAGAGGGCCAGCCCTCTGTGGAGAAAGAGGTGGTTAGGGACTATTTAGAAAAACTGGACGTGCACAAGTCCATGGGGCCTCAGAGTTGCATCCGAGAGTGCTAAAGGAATTGGCGGCTGTGATTGCAAAGCCATTGGCCATTATCTTTGAAAACTCGTGGCGAACGGGGGAAGTCCTGGATGACTGGAAAAAGGCTAATGTAGTGCCCATCTTTAAAAAAGGGAAGAAGGAGGATCCAGGGAACTACAGGCCAGTCAGCCTCACCTCAGTCCCTGGAAAAATCATGGAGCAGGTCCTCAAAGAATCAATCCTGAAGCACTTACATGAGAGGAAAGTGATCAGGAACAGTCAGCATGGATTCACCAAGGGAAGGTCATGCCTGACTAATCTAATCGCCTTCTATGATGAGATTACTGGTTCTGTGGATGAAGGGAAAGCAGTAAATGTATTGTTTCTTGACTTTAGCAAAGCTTTTGACACGGTCTCCCACAGTATTCTTGTCAGCAAGTTAAAGAAGTATGGGCTGGATGAATGCACTATAAGGTGGGTAGAAAGTTGGCTAGATTGTCGGGCTCAACGGGTAGTGATCAATGGCTCCATGTCTAGTTGGCAGCCGGTGTCAAGTGGAGTGCCCCAGGGGTCGGTCCTGGGGCCGGTTTTGTTCAATATCTTCATAAATGATCTGGAGGATGGTGTGGATTGCACTCTCAGCAAATTTGCGGATGATACTAAACTGGGAGGAGTGGTAGATACGCTGGAGGGCAGGGATAGGATACAGAAGGACCTAGACAAATTGGAGGATTGGGCCAAAAGAAATCTGATGAGGTTCAATAAGGATAAGTGCAGGGTCCTGCACTTAGGACGGAAGAACCCAATGCACAGCTATACACTAGGGACCGAATGGCTAGGCAGCAGTTCTGCGAAAAAGGAACTAGGGGTGACAGTGGATGAGAAGCTGGATATGAGTCAGCAGTGTGCCCTTGTTGCCAAGAAGGCCAATGGCATTTTGGGATGTATAAGTAGGGGCATAGCGAGCAGAACGAGGGACGTGATCGTCCCCCTCTATTCAACATTGGTGAGGCCTCATCTGGAGTACTGTGTCCAGTTTTGGGCCCCACACTACAAGAAGGATGTGGATAAATTGGAAAGAGTCCAGCGAAGGGCAACAAAAATGATTAGGGGTCTGGAACACATGACTTATGAGGAGAGGCTGAGGGAACTGGGATTGTTTAGTCTGCAGAAGAGAAGAATGAGGGGGGATTTGATAGCTGCTTTCAACTACCTGAGAGGTGGTTCCAGAGAGGATGGTTCTAGACTATTCTCAGTGGTAGAAGAGGACAGGACAAGGAGTAATGGTCTCAAGTTGCAGTGGGGGAGGTTTAGGTTGGATATTGGGAAAAACTTTTTCACTAGGAGGGTGGTGAAACACTAGAATGCGTTACCTAGGGAGGTGGTAGAATCTCCTTCCTTAGAAGTTTTTAAGGTCAGGCTTGACAAAGCCCTGGCTGGGATGATTTAACTGGGGATTGGTCCTGCTTTTGAGCAGGGGGTTGGACTAGATGACCTCCTGAGGTCCCTTCCAACCCTGATATTCAATGATTCTATGATTCAAGTGCTTCAAAATGGATTCCTTGAGGACCTGCTCCATGATTACTTGATAAGGGCAGGTTTCAGAGTAACAGCCGTGTTAGTCTCTATTCGCAAAAAGAAAAGGAGTACTTGTGGCACCTGACAGCTCACGAAAGCTCATGCTCAAATAAATTGGTTAGTCTCTAAGGTGCCACAAGTACTCCTTTTCTTTTTGATAAGGGCAATCTCTATAACTACTGTCCCATCTTGAATCCCTAATATCTGTGGGAAATTATCAAGAATGTTGTGGAAAAACAATTTAATACTGCTCCCTTCAGCACTATCGACCAGGAGGTGCAGACAACACATTTGCAGACCCTAGCAGGGACTGGCAAGTTTGCACTTGAATGGCTCTGCTCTGTCTTTCTGTAAACTAGATTGATGATACTCAACCTAGACAAGACTAAAGTGAATTTTACACAATGAGGGAATTAAGCAGAGGAATCAGTGGAAATTATACCAGCTTTCCAGATTGCTAGGAAGAGTCCATGGCTTGTTTCTCATATTCATAACTTATGGATTTTGCTGGGTTCCTGGCAGCTGCTGGAGTCACAGGTATCAACAATTGTTAAGTGTGCCTATCATGTGTATTTGGGAAGGAGGTTATGTTTTCTTCTTTTGGGTGCAGTTTCACCATATTATCTACACCTTTGTCACTACAAAGGTAGATTATAGTAATGGGGCTATCCTTTCCAATTGTTTGGAAACTGCAACTAGCATAGAAATGGGCAGCCTACTTGTTTAATGTCTGCTCAAGCAAAGACCACACTATGCTGTGTCCTGAGATCTGTTCTGGCTACTGAGACTGTTTCCCAAGTGAAGTTTAAGGCATTAGTTTTCATCTTTAGAGCCTTAAATAGTTTGGGGTCAGCTGTTTGCAAGACTATGTCTCTCCTTGTGTATCACAATGATAGCTGAGGTCATCTGAGGCACTCATGCCAACAGATTCCTCCTCATAAATGGAGAGGGCTGACAGCAAGTCATTCTAGATCAAGAAAGGAAGTGAAATCCAAAGCCATCTTCATGTCCCAGAGCCTGGATTTGATACCTCACAGGGGAGTTGTGAGGATAAACACATTGAAGATCGTGAGGTGCTCATATACTACGGTGATGAGGGCCATATAAATACAACAGACAGAAGGATCGACCAACCTACTTTCAGGACACGCTGCAAGATCCACCTATTTTTCCAGGTGATTCTGGTAGGAAGGGGGAGATGGGAAGGGACATGACTGCAGGATAGCTAGGAGGTTGATTGAAGAACTAAAGGAGACTAGGCTGGGGACAAGAATACACACTATTTTGGGATGGGGACCTGGGTTTTTTGTGTGTAGTTAGCATGTGTGTGATGTGTGTGTTGCTGTTTTACTTGTTAAGATGTAGGGGCCCTTTTTGTGTCCTGTTTTGCAGCTATACCAAAATTGGGTATTACTGTAAAAAAATAAAATAAAAATAAAAATGTGGTGTGAGTAGAGTTTAGAGAGGTGCAGAGGAAATATAGAGAAGAAAGAGCCTATTCCTCAAACACAACACAATGACCACTAACCTCAGCACCTGCAGAACAAAAGGCCAGACTCACTTGGCACAGCCTTCTCATAATAAATCAATAACTTCTGTGAACGGACAGAAAAATTATACAGTAAAACCTGCTTTAGAGACCACCTCTGAAGAGAGACCACCTGTCACAAGCAACTACTTGCAGAGGCCATGGAACACCACCGCTCGCCAGTGTGCAAACCTTTGAAGAGAGACCACCTCTTACAAGCAACCACTTTTGCTAACTCCCATGAGTGGTTGCTCTTGGCAGGTTTTACTGTATATAAAAGACAATAGGAAAGCACTCAAATACCACAGTGATAAGCACAGGATAGGTTAGATCAGTGGTTTTCAACTTTTTCATTTGAGGACCCCTACAAAATTATCAAGGTGTGGACCTCTTTGGAAATCTTAGACATAGACTGAGGACCCCTAGGGTCTGCAGACCATTGGATGAAAACCACTGGGTTAGATGGATAGAAAAAAATACCTTATTAGAAAACAAAGTTAATTTATATACATTGCACCATTTTCTATAGAAAATCTATTTATCTGACACTTACTGGAATAATTGTATTTGAATGTTCCATTTTTTTTTTTTTTAACATTCCATATTCAAAGAAGTCAGCATTGCTATCAATAGTACATCTTATTTCATACCTGACTTTTTATGTTCTTAGTTCTGTGAGAATTTTCAAATCTGTCTTAAAGTATTACATTTCAGATGGCACTGTAAACCAGAAGAATATTAATATTAATATTAAAATCTTTTACAAAACATACCACTTCTTCATCTGAAAGCTCTCGTCCTTGGATGCTGCTATTTTCTCTCACTGCTTGTTGGTGTTTTTTCCCCTTAATGTGGCTAAAAAGATACACCTCTGAGGAAATCTGAAATGAGAATAAATGACGATTAGGGCCCTACCAAGTTCATGGTCCATTTTCGTAAATTTTATGGTCATAGCATTTTAAAAATCTTGAATTTCACAGTTTCAGATATTTAAATCTTAAATTTCATGGTATTGTAACAAAACATGAACATGTATTTAAAAAATGGCAAAATATAAACATGTAAAAGCCCTTAAGACAGAGGTTCTCAAACTGTGGTCCACGGACACCAGTGGTCCGCGAGCTCCATTCAGGTAGTCTGTGGATAGTTCTAAGGTGCGCACGTGGACAGCTGCACACAAGAGAATGAAGGGCCACCCACCTAATTAGAATTCCACCATTTTATGGTTTTGGTGTTATCATGCCAATAGTTTCCAACCCACGGCACTGTTCTAGTGGAGACTGGCATAGTGGAGGACCCCAAGTTGTTTATTCTTGCTCAAAGCAAGTTTATTCCAAAAATGGTGTAAATGGCTGTATACCATTTGGAATAATTCCGTGTTTGGACATGAGGTATGATACAGATGTTCTAGGCACAGCACAAGAGGGTGACAACACCAACTTTGTCTGGTGCAGATGAAGCCTAGAAATACAGACTGGAATTCAGCTAATAAGCTAAGAGCAATGCTCATGTTTAGCCCACATGAATCACGGATATTGCACTCTACTAAGCAGTAGCAAGATCCGAGGTACTGGTAGTAAGAGCTACATGTCTCTCTGTGATATGTAAACCAATCCAGGGCATTCAGCCACTGAACTATCTCTGTGCTTACAGTGTTGTTGTAGCCAGCAATGTAGTCGGTCTCAGGATATTAGAGAGACAAGGTGGGTGAAGTAATATCTTTTATTGGACCAATTTCTTTTGGTGAAAGAGACATGCTTTTGAGCTACACAGAGCTCTTGACCTGAAGAAGAGCTCTGTGTAGCTTGAAACAGTGTCTTTTTCACCAACAGAAGTTGGTCCAATAAAATATATTACCTCAACCACCTTGTCTCTGGGTTATAGTCCACAGAAACTATGCAAGCCTCCCTGGTAACATGCATGCAGAGACTACTCCATAGCCAAGTGTACAGTCATGAACACCCGTTTACTCTGTCAGAAAGAAGGGTTCTTGTAAATGTCAATACCATACCTCTTAATCTTCAAGCTTGCCAATGAATGACACAAGCAAGCAATATTGGCAAATGATTAAAATATGGAACATTTATGTTTTATTTTATGTTGTACGATAATTAACATATTATAACTGTTTTAACTATAAAACCTGTTTTAAGGGTATTTTCTCACTGCATGAATAAACCAGTTTTAAACAAAAACCTGGGAAAACAAATTCCATCGTGTGCAATGAGAAGGAAGACCTATTTGGATTGTCAGCAAGGTTTGAACTCTGGACCATGAAATCTCCAGCATGGACCTCTACCCCTTGAACTGTTATCCTCTATTTGGATCTACCAGTAGAGAAGGAATTGATATACATTTTGCCAGCAAGTTGCACAATTATCTCTTAGACAACAGCAAAATGATGGAGATCAAGAATCTTGGTTTCTATTCAGGTTCTGGGAAGGGAGTGTGGTATGGTGGCTAGAATAGTGGTTATTTAGAGACAGGATAGCTGAGCACATAGATCTGGCACATTCATTCTGACAGGCAGTGTGGCTGAGTGGACAAGACTTAGGTCTACGATATGATAAAAACTAGGTTTTTATTCTCAGCTCTCCTTGAAGTGACCTTGTGAAATCTTTCAGTGAACTTATTTATAAAATGAAGAAATGATGCTTGACTGACTTCTTGGGTAGGTTATGAAGCCCTTGCTCAATTATAAGGAGTCTACAGTAGACAGAAAAAAACAGCAATCAGTACAAGGGAGGCGAGACCTCCTAGCTCCAGCTCAGTGAACGGTGCCCTAGGCTACTTGATTCTCTCTCCCTGTTTCTGGACCATTGCTTGTCTTGTCAGTGCAACGGAACAGCAACCTAATGCAACTTCAATGCCGAAGATCCCACAAAATCTGCTACAGTTCAGAGATCTGATCATTACTTTGTCTGTTCACAAAAGCGAGGAAGCAGGGGGAGAATGGTGGGGCAGTACTCCATTTACAATACATTCATGCCTGCAAACCACAACAAAACTGGTAGATCGAAAGCTTAGCTAGGCCCATTACTTTTGATAGCATTCCTTCAATGCAACTTACCAAGACACTGCATAATGAACACTGCTTTTTTCGTTCATATGGTGTAAGTTTAGGTGCATAATCAGTATTAGCATGTCTGCCACTGCTTAATTCAGCTGCCTTTTCTTTCCTCTGTTCAATTTGTTCCATGTGTCTCCGAATGCTTTCGTCATGCTAAATAAAACAACAAATGGTAAACAACATGAAATAAAAATAAACAGAAATGAATAATGTTCAGAAATACCAAGGTTTATTAAGTACTGTCTAGTTCTAGATGATGAAAAGTTAAGTTGAAACTTATGTATAATACCTTCCAAAATGCCAAAAAGGATGTGTTATTACTTAGTGATATAATTTAAAATATTAACACTATACTGTTATTTATGTAGACTAGTATCACTCCATCATCTTTGGTAAATCTAGTCCTATGGTTTTCTGTTGCATTTAGTTTCTGAGCTCATGTTGTATTTCTTCCTCAGGAAGAATTCCGAGACAGAATCCATACAGACATTACTGGTGTAATCATGCTTGCTCTGATGAACTGAAAGCAAAATGGCATCAGTTACAATGGTATAAATGATTTATTATTAATATTTAGATTGCAATAGGGATTACAGTCTCTAGACCCTTTCAAACAATGCTTTGTTTATCAACCACAACAAGGATGGCCCAAACCCTATATATTACCCAATACTAGAAATTGGCTTATAAGCATCAACTGTATGACAAACAATGACATTTCACAATAGGAGCACGTGTAGCAAAAGTGCTTCTTAATTAGTGGGATCAACAGTAGACAATTACTTAGAGATGAAAGAACAGTCTGTTTTTTAAAATTATACGATTGTATAGACCTACCGCAATGGGCCCCAGATCCTGGTGGAGACTAGTAGGTACTCCTATCATGCTATTACTACTACTAATATTCTGTGACTTTGATAAAGGTTTTATTTTCTCATTTCACCAGAAATTCAAAAACAGCACTTAGTACTTTGGAAATCTCTATGCCTCTCAAAATAGAATAGATATATGTTCAAACTTCTTATCATTTGGTCTTTGGTCCTTTATAAGGTAGGAGTTTCACAAGCTGTTTTGCCATACTGCAGCATCCTACCTAACATTCCCAATCCTACAACTGATTCCACATGACTGGAGGAACCCTGTGTTTCTGCAGAGACCCAGTGAAATTGACAGGCATCTGAGTGGATCCAGTTGCAAGACTGGGACCATATTCTATGCAGTGAAGAGGAAGGAACATGCCATACTTCCATTACTGATACTTGTGAAGACCCATAAAATGGCATCATTTCCCAGGTCCTCTTCTGTGTAACTCTGGTGTGTAGACTGTTTTCACCAAACTGTACATTTCAGTTTTAATTTTTTTTTTACCAAGACGTTTATTTTTGCCAGAATTTCATTTTAATAGTAAGATTAGAAATTCAAAATTATTTTGACTTTCTTCAAAAGTACAAAATCATTTAGACCTAACTTTGATCCCACACTAGGTTTACCCTAATGTAATTCCATTGACTTCTATGGTATTATTTCTGATTTACAGTGTCAGTGAGAGCAAAATCAGACCCATCTTCATAAGCCAGATGTCTAGATAAAAATCCTGAACTACAGTAGCAAAATTCAAGGTATGATATGGCTCTACTGTAATGACTTTGCTAAATAAAATGTACTTAAAGAAAATAACGTTGTGGAAATTCTGTTTTAAATAAAATGTATTTTCAGTTAGAAAGACTATTACTCCCTTTATACCTTCAGCTGAATCTTTTTCTGTAGCTCCTCCATTGCTTCTTGTTGAGCTGCAGTGAGAGCTGCCAGCCTCTCCTCTCGATCTCTACCAAGAGAGAATATGTATTACAGCAAAAGTGGTAAAGGTATGAAGTATACATTTATAGTTGTAATATATATTTGAAATGGGGAAAGAAAATCAGAGAAGGCATTAACTGCCATTTAAGTTAAAGGTAGCTCAGGAGGGAGATAAAAGTAGTTCAGCAGAAACTAGATTAATTACTGAAGATAATAGATGCATTTAATCTTGATGGTCTCATAACAGCAGACACCTGAGACCTTGTTCCAGATTCCAGACCCACTCCAGTGTAGTTCAGAGCAGGTATAGATGACATGGTGGTAAAAAACACTAATGAATGTGATGTCCTGTCTACATTAGCACTTCCACTGTTGCTACCTCTTGTGAAGCAACAACAGGGAGTAAAACATTGGGACTTTCCCCAAAACGTCTAGTGCAGACAAGGCCAATCACAGAGTCACACAACAGTTGGGGAAAATGCTTGAGACAGAAAATGATGATGGCTAAAGGTCTGATCACAGCAGCTTTCTGAAGTTCTACAAATTAAGCTTTACTGCTGTTTTTGCTGTTTCATATATGCTCTTGATCAAAGCAATAAGAAATATGTGCATATTGTAAATAAAGGAATTTACAAGACAATTGCTAGCCAGAGGACCGAACTTACTAGCCATATATTGACATGCAAGATGCATGAAAGACCCACAAGCAAGTCCCATGTGCAAAGCCCTGGTGAACCCACCTTCCGCACTGAGAAGAAATAAAAGGCGCTGTCTCTAAATCCTACTAGGTGGCCCCATCTTTAGTCTCAGGCTCGTGAGTGTTTATGCATTTGAAGTCACCTTTGCTTCCATCTGGCTGCAAGAAGGCGATGCTTACTGATGCGAGGGAGAGAAAGGTTTCTTACATCTCCCCCGCTTTTTTTCTTTTAGTCCTGCAGCCCCATGAATATTCAAGTGTTTTTCTCTGGTGCTGATGATTGTAAAAACTGTAAAAGTGACATGATTCTCAACAGTTTCACTGCTCCCTGCAGGGTTCTGAATAGTTCAGAGAAATTTTCCAGTCTTAAGTTCAATCTGCCACTGCTTCTGCAGAAAGCCAAGAGCAGAGCACAGGCACTTGAACTAACAATCAAGAAGACAGTGCCTCATCAGTTCATATTTGGAAAATTATCTTTGAAACCGTAAGTATTAGAAACTTTGTTCTTTTAGAACAAAGCTTAAATTCTGCAGAAATTAATTATTACGGTCACACATTCAGCAGGGCAAGTTTCCCACTTGCCAATAGCAAGTGAGAAAATGGAATTTTCAAACCTTAATTATAAATTAGAATACAGTTGGCTGCTGTTAATGTTTGTATAAAGATAAGCAGCCTGGGTAGGGGCCAAAAGAGGTCATTGAAGCACAACGCATGCAGTTTTGGCTATGCTCAGCAATGAAGAAGGCACTTACATCAATTATGCATCTAATACATTGATACACACAATACCAAACCTTTGGAATCAATTCTAGTAACTGCTTATTTCATGTACTTGAACCAAGGACCTAGGCGCACCTACAGCTAACTGAGGGATGCTACACAGAACAGAAATAAAACAAAGGTCCAAGGATGTCCAAACTGGGTTGAAGGGAATATGTTGCACACAAAGAGGTGAGCATTTGGTTTTGTGGACATATCCCCTTTCTTATAGGTTGAACCCATAAAAAAGTCAAAGCTCACCCTTGCCCTACTGAGTAGCAGAACAAAGTGAAATGCTCTAGAGATGGTGTAGAGAGACAAGGTGGGTGAGGTGATATCTTTTATTTGACCAACTTCTGCTGGTGAGAGAGACAAGCTTTCGATCTACACAGAATTCTTCTTCAGATCTGGGAAAGGTACTCAGAGTGTCACAACTAAATACAAGACAGAACAGATTGTTTAGCATAAGTAGTTAACACATCATCTTAGGACTCGTCTACACTTGAAATGCTACAGCAGCACAGCTGCAGTTGAGCCACTGTAGCATTTCAAGTGCAGACACTGCCTAGGCTGCCAGGAGAGGCTCTCCTATCAGCATAGCTAATACACCTGCCCGAGAGGCAGTAGCTAGGTCAACAGAAGAATTCTTCTGCCAGCTTAGTGCTATCTACACAGAGACTTAGATCAGCTTAAGTATGCTGCTCTGGGGTGTGGATTTTTCATATCCCTGAGCAACGCAGTTATGCTGACCGAATTTTCTCGTGAAGACCAGGCCTAAGAGAGACAAGGTGGGTGAGGTAATATATTTTATTGGAGCAACTTCTGTTGGAAAGCAAGACAAGCTCTTGAGCTTTCCCAGAGCTCTTGTTCAGGTCTGGAAAATATACTCAGAGGGTACAGGACTAAAAGACCTGTGGCCCAGGCCATCTGACTTGGGCTTGCAGGGCTCAGGCTGAGGGGCTAAAATTTGCTGTGTAGATATTTGGGCTCAGGCTGGAGTCCTGGCTCTGGATCACTCCCCACTTGAGAAGTCCCAGAGCTCGGCCTCTAGCCCGAATGTCTACACAGAAATTTTACAGCCCCACAGCCCGAGTCCCGCAAGCACAAGTCATGGTTGACCTATGCCAGCGATGAGTGTTTAATTGCCTTGTAGGCATACCCCAAGTATCTCATCTAAATACAAGGTGGAACAGATTCTCAAGCATAAGTAGTTGAAAAATATTTCAAGGGACCATTCAAGGTGAAGTGTCCTTTAACACTTCTCCAGTCCTGCCCCCAGTCCTCAAGGAACAGGAAAGAAAAGCTTGTCAGAGGAAGTTTAAGTGGGTTACGGATTGTTGTAATAAGCCATAAATCCAGCATCTCTATTCAGTGTATGATTTTTAGTATCTAGCAAAGTTATGAAATTAAGCTCCCAGACTCATCTTTTGAAAGTGTTGTTCAGGTTTTCTTTGAGGATGAGGACCTAGAGGTCAAATACAGAGTGACTACTTTGTGAAAAGTGTTCACCCACAGGTGATATGGTATTTTTGTCTTTTATCGTTTTTGTGAGAGTCCAACTGAGAGCACAGTGATTGTATTATTTTACCCACATAGTTTTTATTGGGGCATTTAGTACACTGGATGAGGTACACCACATGTTATGATAGGCATGCGTAGAACCGATGGACCTTGAAAGGTGTATTGTGGAAGGTGTTGATCATTGTAACAGTGGAGATATGTCTACAGGTTTTTCATCTTTTGTTCTAGCAAGGTCTGGTACTGCTTTGAGTTGGTGTGTCCTGGTCTGTGTGGAGTATGCTTCTGATGGAGAGGTTGGGGGTTGTTTGAAGGCCAGAAGAGGAGGTTCAGGAAAGATTTCTTTCACAATGTGGCCCCATCAAATATGAGTTGCAATTGTCTAATGATACTCCATATGGGTTCCAGTGTGGGGTGGTAGATGATATCTAGAGGTATACAGTTGGAGGGGGAACCCATGCAGGAAACATGGACTGAACAGAGATACTGGATTTATGGCTTATTACAACAAACTATAACCCCCTTAATACAACCCCCAAGTTCCTGCCTCCTTTCCTCCCTATGACTGGAGGGCTGTTAATAGGCCACTTCACCTTGGTTCCTTGAAATGTGTGTTAACTGTTTATGCTAAACAATCTGTTCCATCTTCTATTTAACTATGACACTGAGTACGTTTCCTAGACCTGAAGAAGAGTGTTGTGTAAGCTCAAATCCTTGTCTCTCTCTCCAACAGAAGTTGGTTCAATAAAAGATATTACCTCATCCACTTTGTCTCTCATATCCTGGGACAAACATGGCTACATCAACACTGCATACAACGTATTATAAGAGAGCATTCAACGTGAACTGGCCCGTTAGCTGCTCTGCCCTGGAGAACTTGAATCTCCTCTAAAGTTCAGTGCTTTGAATGAGTTGTAAGACTCTCAGCAAAACAGTCAATCATTCCAAAAAGGTCTTGACAAACCTTCTTATGTAAACAATTTTGAATTATGGAAGGGGTAATTTATTTTAGTTGGTCTTCCCAGATCTTGACAGCTCAGTGTGTTACTCAAAGAAATATCACACTCAAAGCTAACAAGATCTACCCCAATCAGACAATATTGTGATCACGGTAATCTGAAACCAACATCTTCCTGCTGCTTTTGGGGCATTTCTGTTTTTGACTGTGCCTGCCATACTCTCTAATGAGAAAAATTAAACAATAGATATTCTGAAATAAAACTAATCTGAACAGCAAAAGTAGAAAGGGAAAAATATTAAAGAAAACTGAAAAGTAAAATATTAAGAAGTACTTTACTGAATAAACTAGTTCTGGTGAAGGCTTGCATAAACTTAAACTTAAAAACTTAAAACTTAAAAAATAAAAAAGCACAGAAAATATAGAAATACAGGCAGGGAGAACAAGGATGACAGTGAATACTAGGCACAATTGTCCTTTCAGAAAATGTAAGTGAACTCCTCCAACTGCCATGGGGGGAAAAGGAGATGACGGATGAGACAAATTATGTACTTTATGTACTATCTCCCCTGAGGTACATAAGCAATACCTGCACTTTAGTCTTTTAGAAAATCCTGATTTTGGTTTTAAAGAACTCCTGACTCACACTACACACCCAAAGAACACAACGTCCAAAATGGATTATGCAACAGAACTTATTTTAGAGAACATATTTGTTTTCTTCCTCTATGTGACATCAAAATTAAGACAAAGATAAGATAACTCTATGGTTTTTGAATCAATATTTTAACGTAGATAAAAATTCCTAAGACTCAATGCCCCTAAGTACGAAACATAAATATTACTCCTTACATAGCTTACTGGTCCATATGTAAAACATATTCGTATATCATTAGGCTCAATAATACAGTTGTATGATTACTATTGACAGAAGTAGAATTTTCCATATTATGGATGTCATCTCTTTGGAATATAAAATGCTCAGAAATTGCATCTAAAGCCTTACTGGGAATCAAGCTAATGTGCCATGAGGGCACAGGGTCTCTTAACAGGCATTTTTACATACACTACCCCTTTCATAAGAAGGCTTTAATCACCACCAGATGCACAAAATGAGTGGATTTTGAAGAAAAGTTATGTAGATATTCCAAAATGACCCATTCCATTCTGTTTTAAGTCTTTTAGTATAAGATTCAAGTATTTCTAACAGCAAAATAATGAGCCACATCCTTGGGTCCCACTGAGCTATACCAGAATCCAAGAGGGAGGGTGACTTAAATTCAAACTCACTCCCCTGAACCATGGCAGCAGGACTCATGTTTGGACTGATTTATGTTAGAGAAACCTTTGGGCTACTCTAACATATGCCAGCTGCAATGCCCACTAAAGGCCATTCTACCAGTCCTGCGATAGACCCAGGACAGATGGGTACACCAAAGTAGCAGTATTGGGATCCAGGAAGTGGGCGGGCTAAAGGTTCCCCCCTGCATCCTAAGGGGGGGGTCCACAGGACCTGGAAAACCAAATAATTACGGGGGACAACTAATGAACAACAGGGACAGCAGTGCGGTCAAAGGGTCAAACGAAGGGAACCGGACGGGGACACCGAGCAGAGGACCCCGGAGAGCGCCCACTGCTCCTCAAAGGCGTCAAGGGAGTCAGTGGACGCCGCTCAGAGGAACTCTGCCCGGAGACGTGAACGGACAGAGGATCGGAAATAGGCCCCACAGTCGCAAGAGATTCCATCGGCCAACCTCCCCATCCTGGTTTTATAGATGGCCACTTTAGCCAGGGCCAGGAGGAGGCTGACCAGGAGGTCCCGTGACTTAGTGGGGCCATGGACAGGGAGTGCATAGATCAGGAGGTGAGGGGAAAAGGGCAACCAAAATCTTAACAAAATATTCGTGAGGAGCCGGAATAGGGGCTGCAGCCTGGTGCACTCCAGGTAGACGTGCGCCAGGGTTTCCCTCACGCTGGAAAAGGGGCAGGTGTCCGGGATTGGGGTGAACCGCGCCAAGTACACGCCCGTGCTCACGGCCCCGTGAAGGAGCCGCCAACTGATATCCTCGGCAGGCCTTGGGACTAAGGTTGGCTGGCCCACCGGGGCTCCTCACCCTCTAGAGGTGGCAGGAGGTCCCGTCGCTTTGTGTCAGGGCGGGGCGCGAGGGTGAGGATGTGAAGGGTGTGGAGAACGAGCGTGTATAGATGTTTCCTTGGCGCAGTCTGGAACCGGACCGGCTGCAGCTCGCATAGCCGGCTCATGGTGAAGGGGTCGGTCAGGTCCACGGGGCAGGGGCCCGATGAAAAGGTCCGGAGGGCCTGGGGTGGAGGGTGGGCGGGGCGCCCCCTCTCTTAGGTCAAGGTAAACCGGAGCAGCGGGCGGCAAAGCGGCCCTCACCTCCTGAAGTACACGCAGGAGAGTACGAGGTCTGGAGAGCCCCATGCGCTGAGCAAGCGTCAGGGGATCTAGCCAGTCTCCTCGGTCGTAGTCCAGGAGGTCTCCAACTCTGGTAACTTCTGCCAGGACCAACCTCTGGCACACTGAGGGGGACTCCGCCACCTGCACACGGAGCTGGGGGTTGTGTAGCAGGGGCTCCGCGAGGAGATCTTCCCCCACGGAGGCTGCCATGGACCTGGTCACTGTGAACAGTTTCCAGGTCCGGAGGAGGTCCTGGTAGAAGACCGGCAGCCTGGAGAGGTCTCGCAGAAGACCCCTCGGATGGAGATAAAGGAGCTGCCGGTCATATCGGAGCCCTCGGAAGCAGCGCAGGAAGGCGTGCGCCAGTACGCTCCACGCCGGACTACCTGCACCATAAAGGAGCCGCTGCAGGGCCTGGAGGCGGAAGACATGGACCTGAGTATGGAGACACTTCAGGCCCTGCCCTCCCTCCTCCAGGGGTAGATGGAGAACCCCTGCAGAGACCCAGTGCATTCCTGACCAGAAGAACTCCAGAATCAACTTCCGGAGGTTGGCCAGGAAATCCGGGGCCGGGACCAGGGTGTTGAGCCGGTACCAGAGAATGGACAGGACTAGCTGATTAAGCACCAGTGCCCGCCCTCGAAGGGACAGACACGGGAGTAGTCCTGTCCATCTCTTCAGCCACTCTACCACCCTGCCCTCTAACCCGTGCCAGTTCTCCGGCGGAGACGGATGCGTGGCAGAAAGGTAAACCCCGAGATAGAGCAGCGGACCCGCGCTCCACCAGATGGCCTGAAGCACGGGTGGGAGGGAGCTCGCCTGCCGCCAGTCCCCTACCACCAAGCCAGAGCTCTTGACCCAGTTGACCCGGGCGGAGGAGGCTGCCAAGTAAATGGCCTGGCAAGCCTCCACCCGCGCCAAGTCGCCCGGGTCCTGGACCACGAGGAGCACATCGTCGGCGTATGCCGACAGGACCAGCCACAGCTCCCGCTCCCGTAGCGCCAACCCTGTCAACTTCCTGCGGAGGAGACAGAGGAAGGGCTCGATCGCCAGAGCGTACAGCTGGCCCGAGAGGGGGCACCCCTGCCGTACTCCTTGCCTGAAGCTGACCGGTTCGGTCAGGGTCCAGTTGAGCCTGACCAGACACTCTGCGGAGGTGTACAGCACCTGGAGAAAACCCACAAACTGGGGTCCGAAGCCAAATGCTCGCAGAGTGCTCAGGAGATACCCGTGATCCACCCTGTTGAACGCCTTCTCCTGATCCAGGGACAGGAGGGCAAACGACAGACCGTCCCTACACCCGAGTTCCAAGAGGTCCCGGACCAGATACAGGTTGTCGAAGATGGTGCGGCCCGCGACGGTGTAGGTCTGGTCTGGGTGGATCACGTCCACCACCACGGACCCTAGCCGCAGCGAGATGGCTTTCGCTACGACCTTGTAGTCCGTGCTGAGGAGCGAGACGGGATGCCAATTTCGTAAATCATGGAGGTACAGCAGAGTAGCAGAAGGCAGATATACTGGCCACTGGATTAACAGTTTTCTGTTCCCTGACTGACCAGAGCAGGGGCTGCTCCAGAATGAGAACACCTGAGTCCAATTAACCTGCAAAGAGTCAGGTGAGGCCATTAAGCTAATGTGACCACCTGACTCTAATTAAGGCCCCTCTCATAATATAAAAGGGCTCACTCCAGTCAGGCAGAGAGGAGCGGAAGTGTGGCTGAAGGGCTGGTTAATGAAGACACCCTCAAGTCACTGGTAAGGGAGCCCTAAGGTAAGGGTGAAGAAGGAGAGCTGCAGGAAAGTGGCCCAGGGAACTGTAGCAACTCTGGCAGTAAAAGGTTGGCTGCCAACAGCTGCTACCATTAGGGTCCCTGGGCCGGAACCTGGAGTAGAGGGTGGGCCCAGGTTCCCCCCAACCCACCACTACAGAAACACCTCCTGGGAAGGGAAAACAGGCCTGTCATAAATATAAAGGGAAGGGTAAACCCCTTTAAAATCCCTCCTGGCCAGGGGAAAGCTCCTCTCACCTGTAAAGGGTTAAGAAGCTAAAGGTAACCTCGCTGGCACCTGACCAAAATGACTAATGAGGAGACAAGATACTTTCAAAAGCTGGGAGGAGGGAGAGAAACAAAGGGTCTCTGTCTGTCTATATGCTGTTTTTGCCAGGGATAGACCAGGAATGGAGTCTTAGAACTTTTAGTAAGTAATCTAGCTAGGTATGTGTTAGATTATGATTTCTTTAAATGACTGAGAAAAGAATTGTGCTGAATAGAATAACTATTTCTGTCTGTGTGTCTTTTTTGTAACTTAAGGTTTTGCCTAGAGGGATTCTCTATGTTTTGAATCTAATTACCCTGTAAGGTATCTACCATCCTGATTTTACAGAGGTGATTTCTTTACTTCTATTTACTCCTATTTCTATTAAAAGTCTTCTTGTAAGAAAACTGAATGCTTTTTCATTGTTCTCAGATCCAAGGGTTTGGGTCTGTGGTCACCTATGCAAATTGGTGAGGCTTTTTATCCAACATTTCCCAGGAAAGGGGGGGGGGTGCAAGTGTTGGGAGGATTGTTCATTGTTCTTAAGATCCAAGGGTCTGGGTCTGTAGTCACCTAGGCAAACTGGTGAGGCTTTTTACCAAACCTTGTCCAGGAAGTGGGGTGCAAGGGTTTGGGAAGTATTTGGGGGGAAAGACGTTTCCAAACAGCTCTTCCTCAGTAACCAGTATTTGTTTGGTGGTGGTAGCGGCCAATCCAAGGACAAAGGGTGGAATATTTTGTACCTTGGGGAAGTTTTGACCTAAGCTGGTAAAGATAAGCTTAGGAGGTTTTCATGCAGGTCCCCACATCTGTACCCTAGTGTTCAGATGGGGGAGGAACCTTGACAAGGCCCCTGTCAGGACAGGAGGCTAAACTGTTTTGGCATGAGGCTGTAGGAGCAACAGAGACTGGGAACTCTCTCACCAACCTCCATTGCTGGCTTATGATGAAAAGGACTCAGTAGACTGTATCCCTGGCCCTAGAGAGAGAAGGGCTATGTGGAGGGTTGCAGTGAGCCTCTGAAGCTAGCATAAACTGCCTGGAAGCGCGGGACCCATGGGGACAAGGTCTGCCACAGTTCAAATCACAGGGTTGCAAGACACTGTGGCCACACCTCTTCCTATCCTTATCCCTATGCCCAGGGAGGAGAACCAGGAATGGATGGCATAGAGTTGGTATGCTGACTCTATGCCACCAGAGAATTTCTCTAAGTAAAGGATTCCTCTATTTCCCAGCAGCTCTTTTAGGGCAGCTTTCTTCCCAGTGTCTACCACTGAAATGGGCAAAGGGGACAGAATAGGATTTGACCTATACCCCTTTTGAATAGTATGCAGTTAATAAAGCATGAAGCCACACACTGAACTAATGAGGATAAAACAAAATATCAAATAGCAGGCTTCCGTGGAAAAAAAAGTACGTAATTAAAAGACTATCCTAATGTACAGGGGCGTCAAATTAAAGTTGTACAGGCAACCTTATGTCTAGCATTTCCTAACTTTTCAAGTGCTTGACTTTGCAACATTAACACTCTTAACAAATTTTTTTGATAGTTTGTTTTTTTTAAAAAGCTGGAAATTCTGATAAAAAAAATTCTTGTTGAATTTGAGTGGAATCATAGCTTCTCAGCACAGACCTCTGTCACTTGAACTAATGGAGTAATGGCTAGCAGTAGTAGGCTGTCATCCCCTATGTGGACCAGCCACTGGAGGGGAATGAGATGCACACTTTGTCAGCAGGTTTCACAGATATTTGCTGACAGCAGAAGAAAGCTGAGGCTTGGGATCTTGAATTCCATTCCAGGTTCAGTAGGGAAGCGTGGTATAGCAATCAAAGATGCTCCTGTTCCAGTCTTGTCTGTTACAAGATATTGGACTAGACAGACTATAGGTCTGATCAAATATGGCAATTCTTATGTTCCTGTTGACTGAGCATTTCGGGGATGGGAGACAAGAAGAGGCAGAAATGATTTTTAGGTATGGCAAAAAAGGATCACTTACCCACAATAACTAGTTTTCTGATTCCACTTCTTCCACAGAGGCACAATGTAGATGTTGCATGCCTAGCAACATGGACACAACTATTTTTGAGCAAGAGTTGAGCAACTGTAATTCCCTTAATCAACATTCCACTGACTGAAGGCAAGTCTACACTAGAAGCACTACAGCAGCTCAGCTGCACTGGTGCACCTATGCTGCTGTAGCGTGTCTGGTGAAGATGCTCTATGCTAACAGGAGAAAGCTCTCCTATCGGCATAATAAAACCACCTCTGCAGGAGTTAGTAGCTATGTCAGTGGGAGAAGCTCTCCCACTGACTTAGCGCTGTCCACACTGTCACTTAGGTCGATGTATCTTACATTGCTTATTCACAACCCTGAGGGATATAAGTTATGCTGACATAAGTGGTAGTGTGTACAACCCTTGAAGGTATTAATTGCCCCTGAAATCATCCCTAAGTTCTTCACTATCTCTAAAAGCCCAAGATGCCTATGAGGCTTTACCACTTTTCTTAGAAACTTGGGGTGAAGCCTATGTACTGCCTAATCTTTATGAAATATGGTATACAGTTGGTTTGGCCATCAGAGCCTGTTACTCCAAAATGCTCACAGCCAAGGTAGTGACCACTAGAAATGAGACTTTGAGTGACAGATGGTACAAAAAGCAACAATCTACAAGCCCCTTCCCTAAGTCTGGCTAACAAAAACTCAAATATCAAGGATAATTAGTCTCCTGGAAAGGGCGAGTACAGGTTCATAAGATCTTTTAAAAATTGTTTGAAGTAAGGATGGTAAAATATAAGAACAGCCATACTGGGTCAGACCAATGGTCCATCTAGCCCAGTATTCTATCTCCCACTGTGGCCAGTACCAGCACTTAAGGAATAGCGTACAGACCAGTGCAATTTTGGAGAGATCCACACATCTTACCCTCCTGGCTTCTGGTAGCCAGAGGTTTAGGGATGCCACTAGCATGGGGTTACACAGCTGACCAGCTTGGCTAAAGCCTTTGATAGACGTATCCTCCATGAACTTATCTAGCTCCTTTTTAAACTCTGTTATACTTCTGGCTGTCACAACATCCCATGAGTTCCCCAGGCTGACTGTGTGTTGTGTGAAAAATTACTTCCTCTTGTTTGTATTAAACCTGCTACCTGTTATTTCATCAGATGACACCTGCTTTTCCTTTTGTGAGAAAGGAATAACACTTCTCTATTCATTTTTTCCATACAATTCAAGATTTTATAAATCTCTATCAGACCCCCACCTTAATTGTCAATTTTCTAAGCTAAACTGCCTACTCTTTTCAATCTTTCCTCATATGGAAGCAATTCCATACCTTTGATCATCTTTGCTGCTTTTCTCTGAACGTTTTCCAGTTCTAGCGTATCCTTTTTGAGATGGGGTGACCAGAACTGGATACAGTATTCAAGATGTGGGCACACCATGGATTTATACAGGGGCATTATGACATTTTCTGTTTTATTTTCTATCCCTTTCCTAATAGTTCCTAACATTCTGTTACCCTTTATGACCACAACTGTACATTGAGCTGTAGTTTTCAGAGAACTATCCACAATGACTCCAAGATCTCTTTCTGGGGTGGTAAAAGCTAATTTAGACCCTCCTCCTCCTCAGACATGTGTAGTTCAGATTATATTTTCCGATGTGCACTACTTTGCATTTATCAATGTTGAATTTCATTTGCTATTTTGTTGCCCAGGCACCCAATTTTGAGAGATCCCCCTGTAATTCTTCGCAGTCAGCTTTGGACTTAATTATGTTGAATGTTTTGTATCATCTGAACTCTTTGCCACTTCACTGTGCACTCCCTTTTCCAGATCATTAATGAATTTATTGAACAGCACAGGTCTCAGTACAGAATCTTGAGGGACCCTGCTGGTTACCGTTCTCCATTGTGAAAACTATTTATTCTAACTCTTTGTTTCATATCTTTTAACCAGTTACTGATCCAAGACAGGACCTTCCCTGTTATCCCAGGACTACTGTGATAGACCCAGGCCAGTTGGGTACAGCAGAGTAATAATTTTTTTTTTTTTAGCTTGAGTTTTTTATTTTGAGATCTGTGCTAGTTTGATCCCTGTTTAGCTGTGCTGCATGTTTAGCTGGTATACATTGATTTTAGACAGTCATCCGAGCTCAGCAGAATAGACGGCGGCCACCCACTGCATGGCCCCTCGCCCCATTAAGACACATCAGACGTGCTTTCAGCTGAGGATGGCTTCAGTGTTGCTATACTGGCCACTGGATAAACATTTTTCTGTTCCCTGACTGACCAGAGTAGGGGCTGCTCCAGGCTAGGGTGGACACATGACTCCAATTAGCCTGTAAAGAGTCAGGTGAGGCTGTTAAGCTAATGTGAACACCTAACTCTAATTAAGGCCCCTCAGATACTGTAGAAGGGCTCACTCTAGCCAGGCTGAGGAAAGCCAGGGAGCCAGAGGAGAGGAAATGCAGCTGAAAGGCTGGGTAATGAAGACACCCCCAAGCCACTGGAAAGGGATCCCTAAGATAAAGTTGAAGAAGGCGTTAAGAGAGAGACGCAGGGGGAAGTGGCCCAGGGAAATGTAGCAACTCTGGCAGTGAAAGGTTGACCGCCAACAGCTGCTGCCATTAGGGTCCCTGGGCTGGAACCTGGAGCAGAGGGCGGGCCCGGGTTCCCCCCAACCCACCACTACAGAAACACCTTCTGGGAGGGGAAGACAGGCCCCTGTCAGGACAGGAGGCTAAACTGCTCTGGAATAAGCCCGTAGGAACAACAGAGACTGTGGGAGTTCTCTCACTAACCTCCTTGCTGGCTTATGACGAAAAGGGCTCAGTAAACTGTACCCTGGCTCCAGAGAGAGAAGGGCTACGTGGAGGGTCACAGTGAGCCTCTGAGGCTAGCATAAACCGCCTGGAAGCGCCAGACCCACGGGGACAAGGTCGGAGCTCTGCCACTCTACTTAGTTTCCTTAAGAGCCTTTGGTGAGGAACCTTGTCAAAGGCTTACTGAAAATCCAAGTATGCTATATTGACAGGATCACCCTTATTCACACGCTTGTTGACACCCCCAAAGAATTCTAATGGATGGGTGAGGCATGACTTCCCTTTACAACAAACTGTGTTCATCTACATTTCTGATAATTCTGCTCTTTGCTAGTTTCTAACAATTTGCCTGGTACTGAAGTTAGGCTTATTGGCCTGTAATTGCCAGGATTGCCTCAGGAGCTCTTTTTAAAAATCAGCATTACACTATACTGTGGTCCCTTACATAACAACATGGTGCACAGAAACAACAGCTTGATGAATAAACACAGTTGTCAGGAATAGCTTTGATTACACCAGAGATACGAAAAAAATCTAAATGAACTGAAACTAGAATAAAGGATTTTAACTTGAGCAACCTTTTATAATCAGTTCTATTTAGCAGCATAACACTTCCTGGATTCCCAAACAACTGTCCGGATCTCCTCAGATAAGCATAAAACATTCTGTCCTAAAAATCTAACAGCCATGATGTCAGATAAAGGGACTTGAAGTCTGGATACACTGAACTGTTAGGAAAGAAATCTTTAACACAAGGGGAGAGCGAATAGACTATCTTGCAGTGGGGGAGGTTTAGGTTGGATATTAGGAAAAACTTTTTCATTAGGAGGGTGGTGAAACACTGGAATGCGTTACCTAGGGAGGTGGTGGAATCTCCTTCCTTAGATATTTTTAATGTCAGGCTTGACAAAGCCCTGGCTGGGATGATTTAGTTGGGGATTGGTCCTGCTTTGAGCAGGGGGTTGGACTACATGACCTCCTGAGGTCCCTTCCAACCATGATATTCTAAGATTCTATGATCTTTGGAAAGAGCAAGAATTTCTAAGAACCAGGAAGGCTTTTCCTACAGTGGTGCAACTAATATCACTCTGTCTCTGTTCTGCCTAATTTTCCTCAAGTCCTTTGGGAATTAAAGAAAATGGAGGAAATCACAAAGGGGCTCTTCCACCGAACCATACTCACTGTGGCAGAGGCATCCTAGAGCTGGCTATACAGGCTCTGCGCAATCCAGGAACGGCGCAAAGAGTCATGAGCAAATTGGAGGATCTTGCCCTTTGTGTACATCATGTTTAAATATTTCATGGCATGCTAGGTCTTTATATGATGTCAAATTAGATTAATTTATGTTCTTGGAAGATGTAGAAAAAAATCAATACAAATTCAGAATGTTTTACTTAGATTAGAATATTCCTTAAAATGGCTTTGAAGAGCTCAAGCTGTGACTATCAGAAAAGACAAAAAAAAATTTTTTGTTTTAAACCAATGATCCTTTAGTCATAAAAAGCTTCAGCTACAAAAAGAACGTAGCATATATTTTACTTATATGCTTTCAGAAGGAGGGGGGGGAGAACTGAGAAAAAGATTCAGACAAAAGAAATAAACACTAATAACTTAAGCAGAAGGTGATTTTAACATAAAGAAAGTCTTTCATGTACAATATAATGATTGACCTACATTCAATAGGTCAAAATTTATATATACATCCAACTCATATTTGGCCCAAGATAGATAGAGCGCTGAATAGCTGAAATGGCTATTGTATTAAAAACCTCTTTGTGGACTTTTGATTATGGACAAACCATTAAAAAAAAAAGGAAAAAGGAAATTTGTTAAAAGGTCTTGTTAGTAATAAAAGTTTATGATACAGCAAATTTTAATACTATAATAAAATAATAATGTATGTAGTGTGCACTGCAAATTTACACAGCACTTTTTCAACACAGAATAAGGAACCTGCCAGAAAGGACCTATTATTAATATGATTCACCTAACTTCTGTATTTGAAAATATTTATAAATAATATTTATTAATATTACTCTCCAAAAATACCAAAGCCCCAAGGCTGCATCGTTATCTGTACAGGAGCAAAAGTCTACTTGCATGGATCACCATGCAGAATAAGGGCCCAAGATAGTAAGGAGAACTACCTGGCCCTTTCCCGTGCTGCATCTTCCCGTGCTTTCTCTTTCTCCTGCCGCTGCTGTTCAATCCGAGCTTCTTGTTCTTTCCTCTTCATCAGCAGCTCTTCAACCCGGGCTTGGCGTTCTGCTTCCAGAGCTCTTTTACGCTCCTAATGATAGAAAAGTTATTTTCAGCTACTCACTTTTATTTACAAATTAACAATGGTATGAAATCATATTTTACCATCATTAAAGGCTCTAAGGACCAGATATGCACTGGACAGAAGCCTTGATGCCCGCACACAAAGATGCTCACAAATATACACACATATAACCACCTAAATAATAATCTGAATGTGCAGTTGTATGCACTCCTATAGGCAGTAAATGGGTATACATTTTTGTTTGCACATGAAAGACATTATTCACTCAATAATTGACTCAAAAAAGACTGACCAATTAACAGTGACATTTGGGTATATTCTCAACTTCTTAGAGGTTGAAGACTATGCTATAAAAATAAAATATCCTCTCAAAGAACTCCAAAGTCTTTGAGCATGATCCTAGAACCATTTTGCATGGTAACTTAAGTACTGGATATACAATCTTTACATCTATTAAGAGCAAACAACTTATCTATGGTTTTGATTTTACCCTAATAAAAGTCAGGAAATTCAAAGTTATAATGACAATAGAAGTCATAACTCAGCCCCCTTTCCACATATGTAATATTTTGTGTTACTACATATGGGTGTTAGTTTTAATGTCTTAATATACATGTGCAATGTGGCTGGGTTATGGTTACTATGGGAACCATAAATGATTATTCTAACTTGTATTTGTATAAAGTTTCAATAACATTGTGTGAATGCATTTAATTTCCTTTTTTTAAAAAAGGTAAACAAGAAAAGTAACCGCATGTTTGACTGACTGTACAATTAAATAAATACACGAAAGTGCAAACTGCCATATTTAATACACAAAGTGCATCATCGGGCACTGCAGAAAAGACTGCTAGACCTGCTGGACCTCCCCAACACAACTCTTTAAGGGTATGTCTACGCTGCAATGTAAGCCCAGGCTCAGACTCAGGTTGGAGCCCAAACCCCGCTTCAGCCTACGCACACACCCCTCTCAGACTCAGGCTTGGATCTAGGATCCTGGGACTATTTGGGGCTGGAGGATTCAAGCCCGAGTCAATCTGGGACCCATGGTTCGAGGCCTATTGCTTTGCAGAGTAGATGCAGCCACATTGACACAGGTCCTGGGAGTCTGCCAAAAGCGTCCCATCGGCCAACTTCCTTTGTCCTCTCTATTCTGAGAATCTCCAGTTGACTCCAGGGAAACAGAAGCAGCCCCCTTTGGTGTAGTGCAGCAGCTCGGTAAGTTAGCGTTTAACCTTTCCACTGTCTTCTAAACACTGAGCTGCAAACGCACCATCAGACAGCCTTCTGTGTTTGTAGTGTGCTGTGCACAGAAATAGCACAGTAGGAGGCTGAGGGTCTTAGTCTTTAGTTAAGCAAAGGGATCTGTGGACAGAAAGGAATGGTGGTGGCATGGGGGACTGTAAGACTGCTTGGAGGATTTTTTCTGCCTGAGACTGAGAGGGGCCTAGAGCCCCTGATGAGGGGCCATCAGGGTAGGACTAGAGAAGTGGCAGGTACTCAAGGGAGCAAAAGCAGGCTGAGACCGCAGGACGACAGGCTGCAAGCACAAAGGAGTGGATCATTCCTTGAAGATGAGGAGGAAAGCTAGGGAGATGATTAGGGACAAATGTTCTTCACAGATTGAACCAGTCTAATGGGTCTCTTTCACAGGTGGTGAGCCAGACAATCCTTGGGAACCCAGGGTTTTTTTGAGTGATCAGCCCAAGTTCTATCAAGGCAGATGGGGTAAGTATGTTTTCTGGTTCCTGTGTAGTTACCTTTGTCTCAGCATGACCCTCTAAGCTATCAGAGGTGAAAAAGTGAGAGCTCTGTTTTTCCATAAAGAGGCAGAATCCTACTCACCACTGATACCTATCAACTGCACAGGATTATTAAGTGAGCACTGAAGGAAGCGTGATTAAAGATTCACAGCCAAAAGATACTTGTGGTGATCTGAGGGATGTATACGGAAGAACAGGGAGTTTACACAAGAGACAAAGTTATGCTTTGGTTTGTAACATAGGAAGCAGTGCCAAACAGCGGATGTAGGAAGCTAGAGAAATCTAGCATTGGGAGGGTGTAGTCAAAAATATAGAATTCCAGGAACACACAAACATTTTTTTCTTTGTGTGTTTAAGTAGCCCTATAAAATTGGAATACTTAAGATAGTATGCATATGATGACTATTTAACTACAGCTTTTGCTTTGAATATCTTCAGGTTTTCATCATAAAGCCCTCAGTATTGCTAAAACCTATTTGCTATTCCATTACAAGGAAACCACTAAATTCTTTAAAAAATTGAAGACATGACGAGTCGCAACTATCCAGTATTTGTATAAACAGCCCTGTACAAGTTTTAACAATCACATTTTTCCTAGCTTCCTGAAGCATTATAAAAGAAGTTATCTGTGGAATCTTGCTTTTGTAATTTAGTGTAGGAGATAAATAAAAAATTTCATACATTATGTAATCATAACTAAGAGCAAATATACTGCTTTTATTGTATTTTTGCAACTATTTTTTGCACTTGAAAAGTTACATTATACCTGAACAGCTTCATCACGTGCTTGCTTTTCTTCCTGCCTCCGTTGGCGTTCCTCCTGTAATTCATTTAGTCTTTGTTCATACTCTTTTAGTTTGGACAACACATCATGACGTTTATTTTGGGCTTCTAAGGTGTTTATAAATGCAATTTCATTTACCTGCAATTAAACCAAAAAGTACAAGAAATTTGAAGAGTTAAAGTAACATTTTCCGTTTAGTGGAGTCTATCCCAGGTACATTTCTAACTTTTGCGGATAATAAGAGGTTTGCAGCACAGTGTATCCTTTCACATGTCCCTGGTTTTTCATCAAAAATTCTCGTGTTTAGTCTCAATATGATGCTATCCTTTGTTAAGGACTTGGATGTACATGAGAGAAAATAGGCATATTTTAAAATAATTTACCTAGATTATCCTACATATCAAGAACTGCTATAAACTAAACCCCTATTTTTTATAAGGCCCTGATTTAGAAAGGTACTAAAGCACATGCCTACCTTTACTCACAAGTAGCTCCACTGAATGTAAGGGGACTGTTCACATATTTAAGTACCATGCTGAATACCTTTAATCATCTTTTTAAAATTAAATTTACTTTAGACTGTAATACCAACTAACTGTCTCTGGGTTACAACCAATCTCATATACTAACATAACATTTTAGGTTTGGGGTTTTTTTAAATAAAAACATAGATCCCTATCCTGCAAGCATTTACTCATGTTTCACTTTACACATGTGAGTAGTCCCACTGATTTCAATTTAAATGTTTGGGTCTATATGATGTAATCCCTTATCTCACAGCTGCACCAACCAGGATTATTGTTTAAAGTTCACAGAGAGAAAACATTACTTAGGCCCAGATCCTGAAACTGGATTCACATGGGCAGACCCCACTCCCCATCTAGAAAAGACCCTCAGCATTTTGCTGTCCAGGGCAGAAAACATTTTCAGTACCCCTATTCCTTCTAAGCAGTTGAGCAAAGAAAGGCTGGTCAATGAGCAAAGCAAATAAATGAGGCTCTGTAGGGATGCAAGGATCAGACTGTTGATATCTAGTTGCAAGATCAGGGCCTTAAGTAGTTAAAAAAAAGCACTGGGAGTCAAGAGACATAGGTTCTGTTTCTTTCTCTGTTACTGACTTGCAACTTATTTAACCTGTGTACCTCAGTTCTTCTATCTGCAAAATGGGGATAGGAATACTACCTCACAGCAATGTTTTGAAGCTTAATTCACAGCCATTTGTAAAGCATTCAGAGATTCTTAGCTTGAAGACATTACAAAAATTATATTTATTCCTACCAGAGGGTTGCACATTTCAGTACATAAATCAGCATAAGCAAGGAAGCATGAGAGTTGATATTCCCTTTTTTTTTTTTTTTTTTTAAATCTCGGTGTAACTGAGGACAACATATTCAAATAACTAAAGGATCACATACTTTGTTGCTTCTGTAGACTGAGCCATACACCCAATGAGAGCAGCAGGTTAAGCTGCAGTTTATAATATGTGTAGGAAGCAGCAAGAGGTACTAGAATGATTTCTCTGCTTGAACCATGAAATGGGCACTCTATGAGCCTTACTTTCCTGTCACGTCCACCAACAGAAATCAAATTTTTCTGATTTTCACCAAAACTAATAGGGTTCTGCCAATTGACGCCTAGACAATTCCCTGAAATTTTGGAATTAATCAGATGCGGTGTTTGCAAGCAAGTTGACTTGGGGGCCTTGCTTTCCTCACACATTATTTGTTTAACAGGCTAGCCCAAGGAGTATGAACGAAGAAATGGGATAAGCTATCAAGAAAAAGTTAAATTTAGGCTTGATATCATGAAAATCTTCCCAATAGTGAAATGTTTTGGAGTGTGGAAATTTTCTCATGGTAAATTATAGAAGCTGCATAATTTGGGACATTTAAAACAAGAACAGATAATGCACTAGCCAATACACCCACATGAATAAAGTTATACATGTGCATGAGTGTTTGTAGGATCAGGGCCTATATGATTCATTCAGTCTTTTCCACCTTTTACTTTGAAAATTGTATGTATTTATAGATTTATTAAATTCTGATATTTACCTCACAAAATGGAATGTTTTAAAAGTGGGTATATACACATTTGTAATTAAGGAAAATATATCAAGCTCAATAATCTTTTTCTTTCATACCCTGTTATGATCTATTTCATAAATATTTACTATTTTATTGATCCACAGTAGAACAGTACATAATGTTTTAATTCTAAAATGGCCACTGATAAATAACTCATGGAAAAATGATGCACAGGAGCCAATTTTTAAGTGCTTTTCGGATATTTTAATTTTTTACATTAAATATATGCAAAAATTTAAGCTTTGTATTCTCAGTGCTATACAAATCATTATTTTATTTTAACTTATTTGAAATAAGTGTATTTTTTACCCTCTCTTCGTACTCAAAAAGTGCTGAAAAGATTGGTGAACCTTAATATATATATATATATATATACACACACACACACACACGTAATATTTGCATCACAGTGAATGTTTGTTTCAGAAAGGTATTTGCAACTGAGAAAAGGCACACTATTATTCAATCTTAAATAAAATATATTTCAGAAGGAAAGTTATTGAGGAAAAATATTATTTTTATTAATAAAAAAATTATTAGCATTGACAGAACACACTAGGAAATACTGAATATAAAAGAGTACATTGTCATACACAACCGTCTATTACATTTGTGTAATATCCACAAAAGGATTGTGCAGATGTAAATCTATGGAACTAATAAGAGGCCAAACAAAAGGTAGGTTTTTCTGCTTTGTTTACGGACTGGAATACATTTACAGAATGGATTTTGCACTTCAGTGAACAGCAAGCAGTGGGAATTTGGAAAACCAATTGGGCAGCAACAGTCATCATGGTCTTTCAACTGTACTACACATCAGCTAGTATTTCTGTAAACCCAATTAACCTTGATCTTCAAGAACAAAAGAACCACAAGAGGCAGCAGATCTCACACATTAAATACACAGGTTTCAGAGTAACAGCCGTGTTAGTCTGTATTCGCAAAAAGGATCCGATGAAGTGAGCTGTAGCTCATGAAAGCTCATGCTCAAATAAATTGGTTAGTCTCTAAGGTGCATTAAATACACACAACACTTCAAACGTCTGCTTAGTTGGGAATT
The DNA here is from genome assembly GCF_965140235.1 of Caretta caretta. NCBI lineage: Eukaryota > Metazoa > Chordata > Testudines > Cheloniidae > Caretta > Caretta caretta. The sequence goes on along the minus strand of NC_134215.1, from coordinate 49,985,006 downwards.
ATGTTAAGTGTGATTTAGTTAATATGATTACAGAAGTCACACTGGTTTAATTAAATAATAATGAAGGTAAATGTGTTAGACTGAATTAGATAGTTTAGAATAGAGTCTAGACTAAGTAACAGAACTAACCATTAAGTTAAACTGCTAAACCAATTTTGTCATGATTATAATAATTAACAAGGTTGAAAAGGTGTATCAATCAAAGTTCAGATACAGAGCTTCACTACATATAAAACACAACATTCCAGTAGTAAGAGGACACCTTTGTTACAGAAAAAAAGGAGCTTTAAAATAAATTCTTCTTCTAAGTTACTTTATTAACAGTTCTTCAATAAACTAAAACAAAAAGCATTTATCAGCAACTACCACCTTAGTTCAAGTCTATAAAGCACTGATATGTTTTGTCTATCTTCCTAGAATAAATACACTATGTAAAATACTTAGTCCTGCCATGAACGCAGGGGACTGAACTAGATGACCTCTCAAGGTCCCTTCCAGTCCTATGATTCCATTACAAGGTGTCTGATTACATGCTCTCCAATAATTTAACAGCACTAACTCCTTACTGATTTAAAAAAAAAAACAAAAAACAGCTAAGAACACAACTATCAGTGCATTTAATTAATGTACAAAATTAACATTCTAATCTACATTCTTGTTTCTTCAGCGAGGTACTTCACAGACCCAGGAGGTAAGTACATTTTAAAGTGTATATTGGGGGCTCTCAATCATGTTCAGTGCATTAGTCATGAGTCACTACTTTACTTGTGTTTGGGATTCCAGTCATATCTAAATCCAAACCACTGCGAAGGAACGGTGGGTTAGTACGAACTTGAGAAGAATGTTACAGGACTCCGTTTAAAGCACCAGATTATCCCTTAATCCTAGAGTGGGGGAATAGCATAGGGAGAGCACAAAGCATTTTCCCCACTTTGCACATCCCATGCAAAGCTACAGGTACAATTGTAATTAAAAGGACAGGCTCTTTCTGTGAACCTTCAGGGGTGCAAATTACCGAAAAAGCTATTATGCACTATCAGGTGTAGAGGGGAGAGTACTATGCACTATCCAAAGGCTGGCAAGAGCGCTACTTGCTCTTTATTCAAATCTCTCCTTAAAACACATTTCTTCTACTAAGCTTCCCAAGTTCACCCATAAAGGGATTTTTTTAAAGGAAAACTTTCACCATTCTGAAACTGAACCTTATCTTCTTGACTGGTGATCATATGTCTGATCCCTATTGCCTTTATATATCTGATATAGAGATTGTATATAGTCCTGAGCACACTCAACAAATAATAAATGTTTTTCTATTCAAACATCTTACCTTTGCTTCTTCCTCTTGTGCTTTTTTCACAATTGCTTGTAACTGCACTTCACGTTTAAATTCAGCATGGAGTAATTTTTCCTCCATCATCCTGCGTCTCTGATCCAGTAATTCTTCTTTCCACTTTCGCACATCTTTCTCCTAAACACCGTGAGTTAGTACATTATTAATACAATACAGCAATTAATGTCTGAATTTTCCCCAGTATTTTCTACTTTGTAACCTTTATCTACACTTGTGACAGTACAAAGTTATGCTATCCTGCAAAACCCTGCAGTAACTTCAGTCTAGCTCAAAGGGAATTGAGTAAAAAAATGTTAAAATTAAGTGAGCTCTTTTGATATGTCTCAGCATTTCGAGCACGTTCTCTGAGTAAAAAGGAGTTAGTGTGAGATTTTCTCATAAATCGCACAGCGCTTAATGATTTGGCAATAACTCTGTTTAATGATGTCAACACTATTTTACAAGTCCAGTGCAGTATTGTACACAGTATGACAAAAGCCTTTTGCTTCAGGTAATATAACAAACTCAAAAGGAGCCCTCAGACAGGGAGCAGATCAGGCCCTTCTGATGAAGCCAATCCCTAGAAGCAGCAGGGACTCCTGCAGTAACAGCTTGGAGCAGCACGGAAGGGAGAGATATCTGCACAATCACTGGATGCTAGCAGTATGAGAAGACTGTTTTTTACAATCTGAACTATAAACATGATTTTCTTACTGATAACTGCACAGTCCTATACCTACCAGTGATCTCTCCATTTTTCCTTCCTTTCCCGAACCCATCTCTTCATCCCCAACAATGTCCCTCTTCCCTTTTATTCCTTATTCACCATTTCATTCCCCTTGGCCTGTCTGTCGTGCTCATCATCACCCCAATCAGTGGTTTATGTGTTTTTCGCCCCCTCCCCCTGTCCTTTTTCCTGTTTCTTTTCTTTTTACTCTGGCAAGATCTTTGGGGAAAAGTCTGTGTATTCCTATGTATTTGTAGAACACATAGTACAATGGGCACCCAATCTAGAATGAGACTTTGGGTAATATAAATAATAATAACATACAAGCCTCCTAGAAAATCAGGTCACCTGTGTCATGCACTAAGATTCTGCTAACTCAGATCCAGAAGACAAGGTTCATTTTGAAGTTAGCTCAGAATTTAATAGTCGAGTATGTGTTTGGACCACGTGAACAAAATATACTCTTCTAAATTAAAATAAACTGGATCTTTTTAACTATAGAAAGCTTACCCGCTCTATCAGTTTTTGAAGCTTTAGCGTTTTCTCTTCACGTAACTTTTCTCTCAGCTGTTGAGCTTTCATCTGTTTCTCCTCATGTTTCTTTTTAGATTCTGCTATTGTTCTTTTAATATAAACATAATAAAATAAGCCAATGAGACAAAGAACTGAGACTGACAATCCTATAAGCAATTCAGCGATCCAAATATATTTAGGAAAGTAAAAAAAGCATTATACCACTGAAATGTAACTTATTTGATTTAATCTCATTTATAGGTGTTTGATTAATATATTTAATATTATCGCTGTTCTGTTCTTTCAAAAGCAGAACTTTTAGCATTTAAACTACTGCACAATACAGTACAAATGTAACAAATTTTATAACAATAATATCCAGCTCTTAAATAAGTTTGTTTCTCCACAAATTACAAAGCACTTTATAAAGAAAACAAGAAATTAACAACATAATAACTGCATGCAACAGTTTAATCTACTTCTATTTTGGCTAGTTAAGTCAGCTGAAAATTCCAAGACCTTTTGCGAGATGGTGAAGAAAGTTTCTCATGCATATGTATTCCATGGCCTGGTGGACGTGCAGGTTCTTCTTCCACTATATCACCCCATGAATTATTTTGACGCCATGATTCACGAGCTGCACAGAAAGGAAACAATCACTTACATAATTTAAAATATAATGTCCAACAATATCCAAATAACATCACTCTGAACTTCTCAATGATTTGGGAGTCATTTCTATTCCAAAAGCATAACTGAGTATGAAAAAAAAGTCTCTTTCATAAACTATTTTTGTTATTTTCTGTGTTTAGATGAATACATAAATCTTTACCTTCATAATCAGCCAGGACATCATTCCAGTCCATAGACACGCCACAGAAAGATATACTTCCACTGCCCATGCTAGCCTGAAATTTCACAAAATGATCCATGAAATCAAAACATAACTCTTTTACACAATCCTATACTAGCAAAAGGGTGGATTTTATAATGCTGTATAAACTTAGACTCAAGATTAAGGGCAATAAAAGAGATACCCCTGCAGAAATAGAGTGAATCCCTAGAGAACTCATTTTTTGTGTAATTTTTATTTGCAGAATAATGCCTTAATTACAAATAGAAAAGGAGTACTTGTGGCACCTTAGAGACTAACCAATTTATTTGAGCATAAACTTTCGTGAGCTACAGCTCACTTCATCAGATGCATACTGTGGAAAGTATGCATCTGATGAAGTGAGCTGTAGCTCACGAAAGCTTATGCTCAAATAAATTGGTTAGTCTCTAAGGTGCCACAAGTACTCCTTTTCTTTTTGCGAATACAGACTAACACGGCTGTTACTCTGAAACCTGTCATTAATTACAAATGACCGCTCCAGCTGCTACTAAGCATTTTACATCTCTGAAGACTGATAAACTACCATGAAATACTACAACATGTTTATTGAATCCTGAGTTTTGTATTATAGTTATTATGAGTTTCACAGAACTGTCCAAATGCCCCAGCAGGGACTGGGGCTCCACTCTGCTAGGTACTATATAAACATAATCCTTACCCTAAAGAGCTCACAAGCGAAGGATCCAGTCCTGCAAATATACATGAATCACTTTACTCAGATGAGTAGTCTCACTCAACTAAATTCTATGGAAAGTCACTCAAATGCGTATTTCCACAATTGGGCCTTAAATAATTAATCTCTATGTTTTCAAGATGATGTGTGGGGTTTTAGCTACCTAATTCCCATAGTCACTTACAGCCTCTTCCTGCTACTGCCAGTCACACTGAGTAGTACCCTACTTCATGAGTGGGCACATAGATTTCAATGAGACTACTCATGGAGTAAGGTATTACACAACGTGAGTAATGGCAGCAAAATTGAGCTTTTGGCTATTAATGTAAATATTACATTAATAGCTTTTGGCTATTAATGTTAATATTTCTTTGAAATTTTGAGGGTAAAACAGACCCCAGCAAGACAGGAGATTTTCTCTTTAAGACAACTAAAAAACCTTAAATGTGCTGATCAAAGACTCATACTAAACATCTCCCTTCAATTTCCATCTCTGCTTTCTTTAAAAGTAGTATATTTTCCAGATAAAATGATTAGATGTTCTGCCAGCTAGTTGGTCTTGCTGACTAATTAGCACCTACAGTAATATACAATACAGAAAGCGAAACACAGTAAAATTAAAAATATCTTACACAAATTTCTGTAAATTGATATAGTTTTCACAGTTATTACATGATAATGTAATACATGTATAAACAGTTATTATATTTGCATATAAAATAAACTGTATATAGCAAGTAGGAATGTGAAATTAAATTTTATGCTTACATTCTGATAACTAATATTAGTCATTTTAAAACAGACTGAAAACTCACAGAAAAATCACTATCATTGTCAGTCTCAATGTTAATGTCATTGTTTTCTTCTGCTTCAATCTCTCTAGTTAACTGCTCCTCTTCTGCAATGGCACTAGCTATTGCTTCTTCATTGGCCTTTTCCAGGCGATCTGCTAACTCTTCTTTTTTAGCAAGGACTTCTGCCATAGACTGTATAGAAAATCAAAAATTAGAACTGGACCAGAAGGTTAGAAATAAGTAGCTTTCTAAATATGGATCATGTTACATTTTTAGGTCAATTTACAGTCATTTTCTATATTAGTTGTGGTACATTTAAAGGATACATTTAATGAATTAAGAAAACAGGCTAAAATGCTAGCAGTTTCAAACTAATTAATTAAATAGCTACAAGAACATTTCTTACAATATGATATCAAAATGATCTTCAGGAACACTTTACAAATGAGGAATTTAATCTAGCCTCTGAATCTAGACAATACTGTTGGAAGTCTGAACTCAGTTTTAAGTGGCATCCTTGCAGATCTGCAGTATAGGAACCCAGGTAATACATGTGCTTTGGAAGCTGCAGTATTTCTGGTAGAATGACTTTGGAGAGTTCTAGAACAAGAAGAGGTTCTTTTTTTATAAACTGCAGTAGAACTGAATATCCACTTAGATATTTGCTGATTTGGTATGGGATTCTTCTCAAGCCAAAAACAAGCTATGAGGACTACAAAAACTTGTTACTCTCTCGATACAAAATTTGTGACAATAACTGTACTTTGCATACAGCATGGCCATTCCATGAGAGGATCAGGGATCAGTGTTTAACCATGACTAGCTACATGATGATGAACATAACTTGTCTTTATCTACTACACAGGCCAAAAAGTCATGGCCAACATAATGTCCGCTAACTCAATTATCAGAAGCCATGTTTATACTCAGCAAAATCTCCTAATGTAGGCAAACCCTAGGAGGTGAACGGATAATTCATTCATCATGACCAGTCATTCCTTGGCCCCTCTGCCAAAGCCAAGAACAAGGTGACACCTTTTATTAGAAAATGGTCTTGCATGTCAAAAGTATTTTACTTAGTATCATGAAATAAAGTTATAATTAAGATTAGCAGCCTGTTCTTGGAAGTCCTCTTGCTACAAAGTGACATCTGTGTGTGATGATAATGTATAGGAGATTAATGTCAGAGATTTTAAAACAGTTTCTAGCTTGCTTTATTAGACAAGAACAAGTTCTGTTTGAACAGTATGCAACATGTTTAAATTGTACACAGTAAAATTATTATTCAGATTGTTACATCAGCACTAAGGCACATTTTTTTAAAGTACCAAATTGTTGAAAGGATCAGATAAAACATATTCTTTATGCTGTTTATACTTCAGAATAAGCAAAGAAAATAAAGAAACAATTATAAGGAAATATTTTATATTGTACAAGCTCCCTGGTAAGACATGGCCCCAAACAATATGTCAGCCATGCCTGCAAGTTGCATAGGAAGACATAAGAAAAGGAATGGGTTGATTTTAGTGGGGAAAGAAGTCTGACCATTCCCATATTGGTTTCCTAATGAATTTCAATAACTCAAGCTCTTCCAATCCAAGCAATTAGTGGAATTACTATAACAATAAACATGAGGCCTGTTTAAAATCAACAATTACGAAAGGAAGTGAAAAATCTTTCTGATCATATATCTAGAAAGAACTTTGTAATCCAAACCAGTGCATTCCTGTATTTTAGCCTAACTCGGATGTCTTACTGTAATCAATTCTAGAGCTGAATGTGCTTGGAAATATGAAAAAATGATTTTTTTTGCCATACTATATACATTTGGTGCTCTGTGGACTTTTTGACAAATTCTGTAGTAGGCTAACATTAAATATTGTGCAAAGGAGAATGAGAAACCCAAGGCATATCTGTAATTTATTCAGAATTCTTGTAAATTGTCTTACCAATCTGGCAGCACTCACATTTGAAATGTCTGAGGGGTCCATTTCACTTTCTATCTTGTTTTTTAATGCTTCATGTTGTTCTTTACTACCAGAGATCAAGGAGGGAGATTCATCAATCTGTAGACTTTCTGAAGTAAGTTCAGTGTCTATGACAACTGCAGGCATTTCAGAAGGTGTTTGTAAGCAAGAACTGTCCTGTAAAACCACGTTGCCAGTGTTTCTGGTATCTTCTAGTGTGTGTGCTGTGAACTAATAACAGACAAATTTACAAAATAAGTTAGATGCAACACACTGATTTTCAAATATCTGCTTGAAAAAGAAGCTAATACAATATGAGGGTTAAGTACAGTATTTTTATGTGATGCAAGTAGTGCTGGCTTTAGTTAAAGTTGCCTGACATTTTCCATCTACTTATAACTTACAGGTTGAAAGTGCTGGGCTGAAGCACATGTTTTTTTGTGTGTGTGAAGCTTTCAGCTAAAAGACCCTTGTGTCTCCATGCTTTGGAGCAGGGATATCTAGCAGCAGGGGTCTCCCTGGTGCCAGGGATGTGTCTTTTGCTATCCTCATAAAAATGTGGCCAAATTGGGCCATATTATAAGCCTCTTAAAAATCTCAGTTTGCACATGTTCAGTACAGAACCATGCCTCATTTGGTGCATAGGCCCGAATGTGCTCAGTGAATAAATCAGCATTGTATAGTGAATGAGGCTGTTGTCTGCAGGATACCTGCTTCATTTGTTGAAGAAGTTGGAAGGTCTGTATGTAGTAAATGAAGCAAGGAACTGCAGGAAGAAAAAGGATGGTCTCATGGTTAAAGCAGTTAAATTCCATTCTGGGGAACTGGATTCTATTCCTCCCCCTGCCAAAGTTCTTATGTGATGTTGGGCAAGTCTCATAAACCAAAATTTTCACAGCTGACCACTAATGGTGTTCATTATATTTTGGGTACCCAAATTGAGACATCTCAGAAGTGCTGAGAACGCACAACTGCAACTGTACACTGCTCTGAACACATAAAGTGATATAAAATGTTAAGTACTCTGAAAAATCAGGGCATACGTAGCTCAAAACCAGGGAGTTAATTCTAGGTTCCAGGTCTGGGAAAACAAAAACGTAGAAGAGGTGACTTTGAGAAAAGAAGACAAGGATAACATGTAGAAATATAGTACAACATTCTTTTATTAAGGCCTACAATCTCCTCTCCCTTTTTCCACAGAGAGAAGCAAGTGAGATTTGAGGGGGTGGAAATATCCCCAAAGCAGCAAAATGCAGGAACTTGTGACCTCACCAAAGTCAGTGTGGTTGCACTGCTGTATAAGTAAAAGCAGAATTGGCAGAAGGGCTATAAGATGTATTCAGTGTTAATACCGGTATATAAATAAAAGCTGGAATATGTTATGTGAGCCCTTACCCTCCAGGGAAGAGGATGGGAGGATTGGTATAGTGGCAGAGCTCCAGGCCCTACCCCTTCCTCAACCCACCTACTTCCTGCATTCTCACAAAAAGATGGCCCCCAGAGCTAAACTACACACATACTGTGGGTTCTCCAGAACCCTGCCACCCACTCCTTATGTAGAATGATAACACTGGTCCTTTTTCAAAAAAGACCATCCAGAATTGCAGAGGCAGGAGCAGGTATGCTTTTTTGAGTGTAACTCTGTTAAATCAGTGGGATTACATGGGTGAATATGAGAGCAAAATTTGGCCTCATATTGTTAAATCAACCAATATGCATACTTTAAGGGTTATCGTTCTAATGACTTAAACATAATTTACACAATTTCATTTATACTGGCATCAACATTATTTATATTCCAGTCACTGTTGCTAATATACTTATTTGCAATATTTATATTAGCTTGACTGATGTTTACAGTGTAGTCAACACTGTTTATGATAAAATCAATAGTTATATAGCAAAATAAATGGTAATTTTATGAAATAATGTTGAAAAACACAAACATTCCCACTCCAGCAAAAGACTTCAATACAACAATGGAGAAAACTGCCATACATATCTTTGTTACTAAGCTTTCCTAACAATAATATTTTAACCAAACTATATTGACCAGCAAATAATTTCCACCAACATTACTACTGTTACAAATGATATTATTACATGAACTTCTAGTAAAACACATTCCTTTTGACTGCACTGTAATACCTATTCAACTAGGGTTTTATACCATGCTCATACAATAGTTCATTTCCACGCAAAGGATTAAATTTATGGCCAGATTTTGCCTGGCCCTTGCACGGATGCAATTAACAAGAGGAAGCAAGGGATTCTCCCACTCCTTTGCTATTTCTATCACCTCCCTGCATGGAAAGCAGGTAAAATTGCAATCACTTTAGTGAAAACATATATTTTTAGAGTACAGAGACTGTTTACCTGCTCACGCCCCCCACATAGGATTCTAGTCACCACCAGAGGAAGTGGGGAGGCGCCACAGTAATTGTCAAAGGGAAGATTAAGCTTCACTCCTTATACCACCCCTTCAACATCATCCATCAGAGATGTCAGCCACAAAGGGAAGATTAGGCTTCACTCCTCTAAAGAGAGTGGCAAGGGACATACTCCATGAGCCAGGAAACTCCAGGAGGCATTGGAGCTCTGAACCACCCTCAACGTGGGTATGTAGTGTTGATGGCATAATCAGGCACTCACCGAACATAAGTGAATACAGATAATTTTTCTAATATACTTTACTTTTTAATATTTGGTTGTCTGCGCTAGGAGCTACTGTTAAAGCCAAATCTGATTTTATACTTTCAAAAACATTAAAACATTTTGGTTATTGTTGCAACAAATGTGTCCAATCCTGCAGCCCTTATGGGTGAGCAGATCCACTGACTTCAACTAAGTTGCCTACTACCATAACCACGCCCAGTTGTTTTTCTAGACATTGTAAAATATATAGTGCATCTCTATCTGATAAGAGTTTTTTATCACTGTCAATTTATGTCGCCACCTTAATGTTATTCACAATGTAGATTCTGTATATTAACCATAATAAAAAGGATTTGATAAAAATTCAAAATATTTTAAAACCTTTCGATCAGGTTAAAGACTAAACCACTGTACATAATAACCTCGATTAATGTTTCTATATAAACATTAGTAAAATATTACAATAATAAAGATAAAAAAGTGTTTCAAATTACACTTACCTGAGTCCTTTCAGCAAGAGGATGCTCACTCAGATATAAAGAATCTTTCTGCAGAGGTTCTATATTTTTGGATGCACTATCTTCATCGAATGAATTCTTCTGTTTACTTTCTGATGGTCTGAAGACTACATTTTCTTTGTCACTGTCATCTTTAGCTCTTAGCAATTCTGCAGCTACAGGAGTTTTTGTCGCTATAGCTGTAGATCGAGATCGAATAGGCCTTCCACGCTGAACTGTTTCCCATCCTTCTGCATCCTTTCTTTCTACACAAGGAAACAAAAACACCCCACCAAGAAATAGCTTTATAAATACAATTTTGCAAAGCCACAATTAGCAATTTTATTGTCTAAATTGTTCTTGCACAACAAGAACACCTTTTCTCTTTAAAAATATATGGAAACCTATTAGACACTGTTCAAGAATAATTTTCCTTCCAAGGGACACTATCAGTTTAAAAATCCTGCGCCCCATTCTGAAAACTCCTACGTACATACTTTACTAGTGGGAGTAGTTCCACTGACTTCCAAGGGGCTACTTTCATGAGCCAAGTTACTCCTGAGCATTAGTGTTTGTACTTTTTTTTGGGGGGTGGGGTGGGGTGAGGGAGTTATGTACACATACTTTTTAACAATAGGTTTTCTTATTTATGTTTCTATTACCATTCTCAGGCCCTGATACTGCAATAAGAGCTCGGTGCACAGACCCTTGCATCCGTATAGACCCCAATGACTTCAATGGGCCTCCATTCAAGCACAAGGATCTACCCATGCAGATGCACTTGCAAGACTCAGGCCTTATGTTATTAAAAGTGAAAATATTTTTGAAAATATAATTTAATATTTTTCTATGTATGCTGTTTATTTACTTTTTGCATTTCGCTCAACTTGGATGATAAAAATACACTACTTAGTGTCAATTTCCAGATAAATATTAATATAAAGAGAAGAGATAAGAGTAGAACACCGTCAGGAGTCCTCAATGTCCTCCACTAAGTTCTGCAAGGGATGAAAAAAGGTATACGCCACAAAGTTATCCGTGCTAATGTCAAATAAAAACACAAGAAAATACAAACTTACAGATGAGTTGCAAAGATAGAGGGGAAATTAGTTAACCCTACAACAGTGGTTCCCAAACTTTAACAACCTGTGAACCCCTTTCACTAAAATGTCAGGTCTCTCGAACCCCCGCCTAAAAATGAATATTTCCAGGGATTTTCTCCTTTACCTGAGTATAAATTATAAAAGCAGTGATCTTGGAAATATAAAATTTATTTTTATATCATGCTTGTTACACACTATTTATTATTAATTATTATTTATCATTATGGTATTTTTATTACATTATGAAAATGGCAACACTCTTCCAAGATCTCACTTTCGTAGCTTGTATCGCTTTTGAATAAGCCTGTTATAAGACAAGGCTCCTGTGTTTCATCAAGGAGTATCAGATATGAAACAGCATGAAGGTATTTAAGAAGCCAACTCAAAGAGTTCCTCCTACACAAGCATTCAGGTCTTGAGCAGTCCAAGCACACAACGCACGTTACAACAAAGCTTAAACTTCGTAATAATTTTAAAACCAATACTAGCTGCCTATTTAATTTTAAAAACAGCAAAAAATATCCACCTCCTTTTTCATTTGTTATAAGGAGTCTTGAAGTTTAAATCCTTTCAGTGTGATAGATATGCTTGCTTTGATCTGCTTAGCTCTTGGCAGTCCAGGGGTTCCAGGCTGCTGGCCCCGTGCTGCCTGGGATCCCTAGGAACAGCTCTGTCCACCATTAGGGAATTTTTTCCCCGAGAACCCCCTGTAACATTTCACAAATGCCAGTTTGGGAACCATTGCCCTACAATTATGCGCAAAAGCAAGCATAGGAAAGACATTCAGCACATAAATAATTCCAAAATTATTAACTTAAAAAAAAATCTTTTAAAGTCATCTGAAGTCCGGCTGACTGCATCTAAATCACCACGATACTCCAAAAATACATCATTCTGACCACCGAGCACCTTTTGCAGCAGTTTCTAACCTTCTCTCTCCCCCCCACCCACAAAGCAGAGCTGCCCTTCTTTGGGTAAACCCAGACAAATTCTGCCCCACCTTTAGTTGTGGCGCACTCGTTCTGGGACAAAAGAGCAATCAGAAAATCAACAAGCACAATGGAAATGGCCAAAAAGGGATCAGATAAGTGGCAGATTTTAAGTATGTCATGCAATTTTGAAAAGTTTTAGTAATAATATTTTCTATCCCCCATATGTAAAATAAAAACAAAACAAAAATGTTTTAAAGTTCACCTTTAAGATAAATAAGGAAGGACAAGGCACTAAAAGAGTTTTAGACAGAATTTCTTTACACTCAGAGTACATTATATCCACTGACATGCTCTATTTCATGAGGCTCTTCCAATATAAAATATACCTTTATAACAATATTCTGCTGATTTATTTATTAGGTACAGGTGTGAAACTGGAGCTTTATACTAGACATCGGACACCCATTCCTGTGCTCAAAAGTTTATTTTTTAAAATCTTTTTCCATTTTAATTCACCCATCACCGTCTTATGTTCTCAACCACTGCAAACAATGCTATTTTAACACAAATTTTGCAGCACTAATATCTTCATTGACATTAGCTCACATAGCTCTTGATCTTGAGCAAAAATTAACATTCACCGAGGTATTATCCCTGGTGCGTAACAATTGTTTTCAGAAGCCTTGAATTATTTTCACAGAGCACATTAGACATTCTCCACGTGCTAAGTATCAAATGCTGAATTTGGTTACTTGCCCAGTTTCGTTAATGAATAATTCATTCTCTAGTTTTACTTGAACTTCCCTGTCTCTGCTTGCTCTGGTATTACATGGAAGTCACAAGCCATCTGTTATCTTCAGGCCCCCACAGTCATTTGGGCCTTATTCAATAAGATAAATTTATCCAAGTATATGCAATACTCCAAGAAGTTCTGCCTTATGAGATTTGTGCTCACTTAAACATTTCTTTGCCAGTGATTTATTACCTAAGCCTACCTGACTTTACCCCATCATTAGTAAACTTTAAGTCCCAGGTAACCTTTATTATATTTTAAATCTATATAATATTACTGTAGGTACTATAGTGGCACTATGGAGAGCTGTGAATGCATGAGTGTCTGGAAGCATAAGCCCAGTAGGAACAGAAATTATTTTCCCACAACTTCTGGTAACCCAAAGATAGGAATATAGGACAGAAGATAGGAAAGAAAAAGAGTAGTAAAGAAAATACAGAGAAAATGCAATGCTGTAAGAAGCAATAAATCTTAACAGTCATAAGAAGAAGCATTGTCTCCCCAAGAGCTGACTCAGGCAATGGATATCGGTAAAATTGTTAAGAGACCTAAATCATGGGATCTAGTAAAACTACTATTCACAACGCTTTTTTTTTTTTAAATGACGGAAAAGAAGAGAAGTACAATTTCCAACAGGGATTATGTCTCCTTAATGTGCAATAAATCCTGCTTTGACAACCTAGAAGGGAACAAACTATGCCTTGATATCTGTGGTGATATTTCTCCAATTTGCTCCTAGTGGAGGTCTGTTGAAATTGTCATACATGTAACCAGGAGCAAGATCAAGCTTGCAGGAGTAGAGCTGAGCCAAAAGTAAACCTGACAAATATCACGTTCTGTGAACAAACCACTCTTGACTAGAGCTTTAGAGATTGAAAAAATATTCTATCTCAATTTATTCTGGCCTACAGAGTCAAAGCAGGAAGGGCAAGAAGGAAAGGGAAAGAGGAGAGGGAAGGATGTAAGAAAGATACAGAGGGGAAGGAGGAAAATAAGATACATATACAAAACACAGACATACAGCAAGGGAAAGTGAGTGGGCAACTGTTGCACAAGCCATGGAGAGAGCAGGAGGAGAAAGAAGAGACTAAACAAGGAGACAGAGAATCAAAAGGTAACTAACACTGGGCTACTACACATTACAGAATCATATTCTTGACATTTATACTTGGATTAATCTTCTAAATTTTGAAAATGTATAAAACTAAGAGTTTTGGGAAAATGTGTTTATTGACCTGTAACTGGAATTATCTGAAAATATTATCCCCATAAAGTCACCTGGCAAGACAAACATTTGTGGCAACTGTGGAGGCAGTATATTCTGAGAATTCCAGTTAAAATTAAGTAACCTTCTTTTCTCCTTCAACGATGTCTTAACAGGTTTCAGAGTAACAGCCGTGTTAGTCTGTATTTGCAAAAAGAAAAGGAGTACTTGTGGCACCTTAGAGACTAACCAGTGTATTTGAGCATAAGCTTTCGTGAGCTACAGATCTGTTAATGTCTTAACAGATTCTGTTGACGGGATCAAAACAGATCCCGACAGATCTGTTAATGTCTTAACAGATTCCTCCATCTTGGATATGAGTAAGCAGCAGTCATGAAAAAGATCTACATAGATAAATTTGAAGTCATGCCACAAAACCGAGCATCTGACCTACTAGGTAAAAGGGAAATGAAGAAAATGAAAGGTTTTTGATGCCCTTTACCAAGTTTATTTTTATTTTAAAAAGTTTGCTTTTAAATTAGAAATATTTCACAATGACTTTTCCCTTTTTGACGGAGGACTTTTTGGAAAACTGGAATGGGCTGCTGCCAACCCAAGTACCTGAAATTTGAGCTGCAGCTTTCCCATTTCTCTAACAACAGGAGAAGATATTGGGTCCAATTCTCAGGTCCCAGTCTGCCAGCACAACACACAGACTTAAATACAGTGGATCCAGGTAGTAGAGGATTCCCTGTAGCAGCACTACACCACTCTCCTCTTTGTTGCCAGCACAAGGTGTACACAGCCAAGAGAAAGAGGGGTACAGCTTTCGTCTTAGCTAAGACTAGAATGCCAAAAACTGAAAATTGATGTAATAAGAAAATGAAAGGCTATCAGGCCTGGTTGTCTACTTTTTGGAGAGGGACTAACTGATTCCCGGAATCCAGTACATAGTATAGAGAAAAAAAATATCTCTGAATATCACAATGTAAAATTAGTAAAATTTGCTTGTCACTCATTTCAGAACTGGCAAAACAAACCATTTTTTATTAATTTGGCCTGGTGAAGGGAATCTCAGTTTTACGTGTATTTAACGGTCGGTCCCTGGTTTTAGCTTGAAGTTGTCTGTCTGTACAAAAAATAGAAAAGCTGGTAAAATTCTGCTTCCAAACAAGTTTTTGATCCCGTCAACAGAATAAAATTCAGTCTGCTCTCTATTATATCCAGAATAGAATACAATAACCAGATCACTCTGTTCAAAAGCTGAACCTGACCCACATCGTGGTCAGCTTCAGTTCTTTGCATTTTTTAAAAAGGGACTAAATTAATGCTTGAAACTTTAGCTGCCTACTTCAAAAATATGGGCAAAGGCTGGATCTTCCAGAACAGCCATTCCCTTTGCCCTCTTCCCCTGCAGTTACAGACACATACAGATGATCTATAAGGAGTCACCAGTTTCTTCAATATCCCAATAACACACATCTTGATCATCTTCATCATCAGAGTTCACCTTAAATAGATGTCACAGGTGCTATGTCAGGGAAGGAAACTGGAGAGTTGAAACTGGTGCCAAAACCACTAGTATTAAGACAATCACTGCAGATATATGTGTTGTCAGCTGTGCCATCTACTAATGAATTCAGTCCAGTGCATTCAGGCCTCTCATGGAACTGAGGACTCCATCCAGTGTCAGGTCAGTGCTGTTAAGCACCAAAATTGCTGCAAAGAACCACATCTCTATCAAAGCTGTTCTGCTACAGCAATATTTCCTATTGTTGTATCTGAGAATCTTTTGGCTTGCGTACCTGTTTACATACTATTCACAGCTGGGTTCTTGAAGATTTTAGGGATTGCCAATAGGTATTGAGGACAACAGAAGTCACAAACTGGGAGATAACCTGTCACTTCTTTAAATGGGTTGAACATGGTGCTTTAAAGACAGCGATGCCACATTCTATGAAGAATCGGTGCCAAGTCCCCTGGGATAGCACATTATACTACTAAGGGAATTGAAACCTTGACACAGGCAAGTAACACAGGCATTTCAGGTCTTAGAGCATGCGCCACAGAGATTGAAAATGATTTTGCAAGCTCCACCTTTCCACAGTAGTTACGCATGTCCATAAAGGATATTCTCTCTCTACAATAGGCAAACTTAAAGAAAAGCTTCTGGTACATCTTCCTTCTTACACATCTGTAAGCAAGGTGGAAAAAGAGAGACAAGTGACATGGTGAAGTGTGGCATGATGGGGTCTCCATCCCACGCAGGACTGTCCAGGGTTAAGATAGCCGGGTAGGCCAATTAAGTGCCCAGGCTGCACCTGAAGGAGGAGCCAGGACAGAGAACTAAGTGATTGCAAGCAAGCCAACCTGTGCAGGAACAGGCAGGGCCTATAAAGCCAGGTAGAGGGCTACAGACTGGGGCTGCTGAAAAAGGGCATTCGTTCCCTGGGAAGAGGGAGGAGTGCTTGGAGGCTGCTGGGAAAGGCTGCAGGAAGGCACACAGCAGTCACTCCCTTGAAAGGGGGAGGAGGGTTCTTGGAGCTGGTACATGCAGAGAGAGAAAGGGAACCAAAATGTAGGAAGCAGTCTAGGGAAGGAGCAGTGAAGGCAGAGAGAGGAAGTCCAGAACTGCTGAGCTGAGGGTCCCTGGACTGGAACCAAGAGAAGACGGTGGGCCCAGGTTCCCCTACCAGCCACAAAAGGGTGTGGTGTAGAACTGAGGCAGTGAATGGGAGGCTGCCTAGGACTGCTGATGGACTGAACCCCGGAAGGGGGAATGCTGAGTGACCTAGCCAGAGGCCTAAGTCACGAAGGAGATACTGAGGGTCCTGGACAGAGAGGAGCTGGAGACCAGAATCGGAGTGATGGTGTGCAATCTGTGGATGGGAGTGTCGGTCTCAAGAGCTAATCCTCAGAGTGACCAGGAGGAGACATCAGCCCAGTGGTGACAGGTGCACCCTGTGACATGCAGTGATAGCATGCTGAGCCAAAGTTCACAGATGGAAAGATTGGGTGAGGGGAGTAAACAGGGCTTGAAACCCTGAAGTGTTGAAGACACAGGTTGTTGATGAAAAATCCTGATATGGATTAAGACTGTGAAGTGCCCTAGAAAAAGCAAGAGGAAACCCAAATCCTCATCGATACACCTACAAGTTTGCCCCAGGAGGACTCAGAGACTGTTCAGTGGCTCAGCAATATCAGTGACAGAGCAGGGCCCTTTAGATGGTCCAATAAAACTAAGATGCAGGGTACAAATCCTCTCAAGTATTTCAACAATGAGCGTACTCAGTACAATACTGAGTAACTGTACTGAGTACAATCTGTACTCAGCATGAGCTGGTGCACCAATAGAAGAATCAAAATTTAGGTAGTGTAACAAGAAGTAACCATTCCCTGGTACTTTGTGCTTAAGTCTTAAGCACAAAGTGTTTTCTGTACAAGCATGGTACCCATATGCCACTGCTATAGGAAGAGTCTACAGCCCCTCTTGAGCTTCTTTTTAAGACCGTGGATTTCTCTGAACAAGATAGTCCCACCTCTTTTCTTGCTCCTATGAAGTAAGAATTTCTTCCGTCTCCTGGGATGTTCAGCCAGCATCTGTTCTGCAACATTAATAGCCAAATCTAAGTCAGCTGCATCTGTTTTAGGAACTATAGAGAAGAAGCTAATTCAAACTTAAACACAACATTTAAACATATTCTCATTTAGTTGCAGGCTACAAGAAGCAATTCAAATGATAGCTGTAAACCCGTTCTTTCTATTATCAACCTTTTATTTAATGTGTGTTTCTTTGAGAGAACAGCCTGTCACTTTTATCAGGACAATATAAATATCCTTTTGCATGGCTTGTCTTTCATCACTCCTCCCCCTTTCAGACACAGTGTCCTTTGCTTATGCTTCTGTGAATTGATGTGCTGAGGAATGAAAAGTGCTCTTTAACAAGTTCCTTCAGCCTCGCTTCTACTATACAATTACTGTGGTATTTTTTTAATAGATGTATGACAGGTGCTTCAACGACCCAGAAATTTGAAGTTATGGAAGCAAAGAATCACATCCTGAAAGGATGCACCCAAGAATGGGAATCCACTGAGATGGGGAGGTATGATAGATGCGTTTTCTTTTTGCCGAGATAATGAGAAATAAATTAGATCTTTATTAAAGCTGAAAGAGTTGTAATCAAAGATGCTGTCAGTAACAGGTAGATATGAAGCAGTGGTGGTACACTTCAAGCACAAGTAGTAGCTGATTTCCAAAAAACATTCAATTTTTAGTTACAAAAATGTAACAATTGGAAACAAAAAAAATACACAATTCTCACAAACAGACCAAGCTTTGAAAATCATTGTATTTCCTCCAGTAGTGGGCTCTCAGAAAGGTCGGAATTTATAGCCCCTTTTCCTATTCCTTAGATAGGAATTCCTATCTTACTGTCTGCTCACCACCAAACTCTTCAGTCTATTATTTGTAATGCGGTAGTGTCTAGAGACCACAATCATACAGAACCCATAATGTTTGGCATGGTATAAACCCAGTCCCTAACCAAGGAGTTTACAGTCTAAATAGATTCATCATCTTATAGGAACCTTTTCCAGTATGCAACTCAAAAGTTGGCATATACTAGATCAAGCAGCAACAGACTGCACTTCTCTCCCTTCCAGCATGTAAATATTCTTATGCTGAGTGTAGTTTTCCTTTATTTTGTTCCTCAGGAGATGGCACCTCATGACAGTAAAGAATCTGTAAAGTGTTTTAAAACAGACACATTTCATTTAAAACTTGTAGTTTGAGATGATTTCCTTCAAAGTTTTCCATTTTTCACAGCAGTCTCAAAGTACTGCAGCTCTAATATGGGTCAGAATGCTCAGTCTCCTGGGCATAAATCAGACTTCTTCAGCTACTGTATGAGGTATAGTTCATATATGTCCAAAAAATAAAAGCTGGTGATATCTGCTGCTCCTCACTTCTCCTATATATTAATTAATTTTATTTTTATATGAAAATCACATATATCACTGAAATAAATCATATGCCACACTGGAGTCCTGTCATGTCGTAGCTGCAATTTATCAGTTTTCCATTTTATACATATGATGTCAAGAATACATAAAAATGCTAGACCAAAAACAAAAAAACTGTTGAGTAGAAGTGACACTAGAGACAGGAGGTAATTTTAAAATGATGCTCAGGGAGATAGACTAATAAAATAGCAGGACAAAATGGATGTGAGACAAGAAATGAGTAAGCTTTCGACTGTTCTTTTCTGACCATATGAAACTGCAGTTACAAAACTGAATTAATTTAAATTGTAAGATACTTTGAGGCTGTAAATACGTTTGACCTTTGTAAAACACCATGGAAATGTACAGCTCTATATAAGGTGCATAATTTTTACTACCAACACTAAGTGTATGTCTTTCTTTTCTAGTAGTTTTTCTTTAAGATACTATATATATTAGAAATGGGATTCTAAATTATTTGGGGGGGGAGGGATATCCACTTCCTCTATCTCAACGCTGTGTTTGCATAAGGAAAACTGGGTCAATAAATTAAAAGATAAATGGGGAAAACAATCTTTGGAGAAAACTCCAAGGCCCCAATATATACTGGCAGAGAGAGAGAAAGTTCATAAAGCAAAAGGCAAAGTTTTTGTCTGTTTTTTTTACTATTTCCAGTGAAACGATCTTTTCTAGAGCAAAAGGCTGTGAATTAAAAGCTTCTCCAAGGACACTCTTTAAACAAAGGGAAAGGAACTACAATATAGTGTGGCAACTCTTCAGAGAAAGAACAAGCCATCCATTATCACTTCTTTAGCATAGGTCTAGTGCGTGAGTCTCTGTGGACACACATCTTCAAGCTCTTTTGGAAAATATCAAAGATTATTCTTTCGGGGCCATTTGTACATTTCTGAACCTGAGAATCAAAACACTTTTTGCTTTTAAGTTGTGATCCCTGATGTCCATGAAGCAGTTTAGAAAACAAACCTCTGAAGGTGTTTTAAAGAAAGGTAAATAGTAGTTTCATTAAACCAAAAGTTTAGTCACAGTTTTTTTTCCTATATGAGGTGTCAGGTAGGTTACTAGTCAATGCAAAGTTATCAGCACTTGAAAAAACACATTTACTGAGGGAAATCTTCCTCAACTTCAACAGCAGCATTGAAAAAGCAATGCTGGAAGAACCTACATTTTGATCATTAATTTAATTTTACTGTTATTTTATGTAAAACTAAATTGGTGTACTCTAACAACAAAGTTGTGATTTTGACGATTTATTTTTGTTATGAAATAATTCATCTCACATTGAACTAACTTTTCAATAGCTGGGCCATAACAATAATTTTAGATAATAGCTCACTGAAAGACACTTGCCATTTCTCCGTGATGACTTCTGCACTGGTGTTGGCATGCAGGTTTGTGTAGTTGCTAGCTCTGGAGTGGCAGCTTTAGCTCCATGGTTAGCTTTCACCTTATCAGCCCAACTTACACCTGAAGGAGCCAGACGAGTGGTAGCAATGGTCACAGATGGATTCCTAAGTAAAAAAATAATTCATAGATGTAACACTTTCTGATCAAATAATGGAACAGTTTATCGGAGAATTTCTTACCTGTTCATTTCTTTCGTTTTGGCTTTTGGTGACTTAGATTAAAGGAAAAAGAAAAGGAGGACTTGTGACACCTTAGAGACTAACAAATTTATTTGAGCATAAGCTTTCGTGAGCTACAGCTCACTTCATCACACCTTACCTGAGCACTCTCGTTACAGTGTGTATGATAACACCCATTGTTTCATGTTCTCTGTGTATATAAATCTCCCCGCTGTATTTATCTGATGAAGTGAGCTGTAGCTCACGAAAGCTTATGCTCAAATAAATTGGTTAGTCTCTAAGGTGCCACACGTACTCCTTTTCTTTATGCGCATACAGACTAACATGGCTGCTACTCTGAAACCTTAGATTAAAGGGTGGCTCTAAAAAAATGGCACCTGTTGGCAACCAATAGAAAGCTCTTATTCTTGCCTCCATCTCTCTTTCTATACTTACACAATTTCCAGAGTGGAAAATCTTCTTGATATTTAACTTGGAAAAAACATACAAAACTTTTCTCACTGACCTAAAGGGTAAGTGACAGCAACAGTGGAAACCAGGACACAGAAAAGAACTAGCAGATTAAAAAAACATTCTTTTTGGATCCTAGCTTACCAATGGCTCAGATGAATGAGTACTGTTTAGCATTCCCTATTATACAAAATAATTTCAGAGAGAAGAAGCAAGTAGTGCTGTAGCTACAAAGGCCCAGAGTCAGACTGTTTACACTTTCTCCATACACAGACAGCAGTGGAACTTTAATTCAACAAGAAGCCAAAGTCTCAAACAAACTATTAAATTAAAAATTAAAAGGGAACTAATAACTGAGGAAAGATCTCAGCACTTTGGTGATTAGAGAACATCGTTCCCAAATGCGGCATCCTTTGATGGAAAGACATCAAGTTTGTAAAGCATTAAAAAAGTGTTTGGGGAGCACCAAGTAGCCAATTGCACAATGCCCGCAAAGAGGTCTCCCTGTTCTCTGCCCAAGAATCCACGATGCCTTGTGTAGAAAGGGCTATGAGCTTAGCCAAGCACAGACTGCTGTGTTATGGGCTTCTGCTATAAATATAGAATATACACAAATTCATGGATCCATCACACTTTCTAAGCTTCCACTGTACATCTAGCTAAAATAAATCCATGGACCCATGCTACTTTGAAGGTTTCTATTACTTACCTTGCAAAGATAAATTGTAGATATTGGGGGCCGTTCTTCCATCCTTAAGAAAGATCAGAGTCTGACTGCCTAAATTCTGCTTTTGTAGATGGACAGAATTGCAGTGATCTATACACTGTGACAAAGTTCCTCCTCTACCTTGGTGGGTCTTGCATTTATTGGCGGATTTGCTCGCCTTGGAGCTTCACGGCAGCCCTCAGTTTGGCCGTTTTCGTGAACCCACAGTCCAGGTCAACTCCTCCTGTGTCTGACCAGGAGTTGGGAGGTTTGGGGGGAGGAACCTGGGCCTGCCCTCTACTCTGGGTTCCAGCCCAGGGCCCTGTGGAATGCAGCTGTCTAGAGTGCCTCCTGGAACAGCTGTGCAACAGCTACAACTCCCTGGGCTACTTCCCCATGGTCTCCTCCCAACACCTTCTTTAGCCTCACCATAGGACCTTCCTCCTGGTGTCTGATAATTCTTGTACTCCTCAGTCCTCCAACAGTACACGTTCTCACCCTCAGCTCCTTGCGCCTCTTGCTCCCAGCTCCTCACACGCATGCCACAAACTGAAGTGAGCTCCTTTTTAAACTCAGGTGCCCTGATTAGCCTGCCTTAACTGATTCTAGCAGCTTCTTGATTGGCTGCAGGTGTTCTAATCAGCCTGTCTGTCTTAATTGTCTCCAGAAGGTTCCTGATTGATCTGGAACCTTCCCTGTTACCTTACCCAGGGAAAAGGGACCTACTTAACCTGGGGCTAATATATCTACCTTCTATTACTCTCCTGTAGCCATCTGGCCCGACCCTGTCACAATACATAAAGGATATGCCACCACTTTTTCTTTTCTGCATTTGGTTTTGGGGAAAAAACCCATTCAGAACAATATTTTGAATAAGGTGAAATACAAATAAGAGGAGGTTACTTACCTGTAACTGGAGATTCTTCAAGATATGTGGTCCCTGTCTGTATTCCATATAGGGAAGAATTAACTCCTCTGTCATCAGGAATGTCTCCATGCAGCCAGGAACCCGCGAAATGCTGAGAGAAACACCTGAGTAGCCTGGTGGAGTCTATGTGGCCGGTCTGTCTGGCAGGTGCATGGGCACTGGCAGAGCAGGTGGTGTTGCGCATGCTGGTGAGCATTCTGGAAACTTGGGTGCCAAGATGATCACTGGTACTGCCAGATCCCATTTGCGTTTGGCCTTGTCCTCCATCTGTGGGATCTTGAGTGCCGGTCTGGCCAGATCTGCACACCACATCTCACCCAACCTGGCTCAGGGAGGAAATGCTGCACTTGTGAGCAGTCCTCTGTGGAGATCTGCTCTTGTGCCAGTGAGTGTTTTTTGCTCTCATGCCAGGACCTGTCCTTGACCTTCCGTACAGCCGGTTCCGAGCCATACACAGAGCTCAGAGGGACGCTCACCACCAGTAGTGACCGCTGTACAGGTGGGTCTCCTGGGACAGGATCCAAAGACACCTGGGGCTGCATAAGGTATTTGTGAAGGCAGAGCTCGCAGACTTCCCTAGTCCTGGGCAGGAAAGACTTACAGATGGCGCAGCATGCTCAGGGAGAAAGAGCACAAGCAGGAGAGAGTTTTTGAAGCCCAGGATCCTGGCCATAGTACCCGGGAGGAGGGGACGGTCCCTGAACGGGGAAAAAGAACTACTACACTAGGCAAACATAACTTACTAACTGTAAAAATATCTACATACAAACAAGAATAACTCTCTTAGCAGATTAAAAGCACAAAGGAACAGTGGGTCCCAATTCAGGCCATGTGGCAGTAAGAGGGAACGGGAAGGCATCGACCCGTACTACCTCTTATACCCTCAGCTGAGAGCATGAGGAGATGCACTGCGCATGTGCAGGATAACAGGCACTGCTAAGAAACACTTCCGGAATCAAGCACATGGTGCGCATGCACACCCACGTATGGAATACACATAGGGACCATCACTCGAAGACGATTACTTTCAAAACTCAGAAAGAACAGGAATATATATGCAGGATGACTTTGTCCCTGTAGAAAATCACATCAGGCATACACAAGAAAGAGCACCCAATTCTCTCACTATAATAGAGTGCCAGGATCTGCAATTATGGATACATCATCACACCAATATGATACGGCCGTGAAGAAGGCTAATGCAGTCCTCGGATGCATCACGTGAGGGATTTCTAGTAGAAACAGAGAAGTGTTAGTACAATTTGTGACAGGGTCGGGCCAGATGGCTACAGGACAATGATCCTATTGGGATCCGGGAAGTGGGCGGGAGAAAGCTACAGGACAGTGATAGAAGGCAGATGTATTAGCCCCAGGTTGAGTAGGTCCCTTTTCCCTGGGTAAGGTAACAGGAAAGGTACCAGAACAATCAGGAACTTTCTGGAAACAATTAAGAGAGACAGGCTGATTAGAACACCTGCAGCCAATCAAGAAGCTGCTAGAATCAATTAAGGCTGGCTAATCAGGGCACCTGAGTTTAAAAAGGAGCTCACTTCAGTTTGTGGCGTGCGTGTGAGGAGCTGGGAGCAAGAGGCACTAGGAGCTGAGAGAGAAAATGCATACTGTTGGAGGACTGAGGAGTACAAGAATTATCAGACACCAGGAGGAAGGTCCTATGGTGAGGCTAAAGAAGGTGTTGGGAGGAGACCATGGGGAAGTAGCCCAGGGAGTTGTAGCTGTTGCACAGCTGTTCCAGTAGGCACTCTAGACAGCTGCATTCCACAGGGCCCTGGGCTGGAACCCAGAGCAGAGGGCAGGCCCGGGTTCCCCCTAAACCTCTCAACTCCTGGTCAGACACAGGAGGGGTTGACCTGGACTGTGGGTTCACGAAAATGGCCAAACTGAGGGCGGCCGTGAATCTCTGAGGCGAGAAAATCCGCCAATAAGCGCAAGACCCACCAAGGTAGAGGATGAACTTTGTCACAACTGGTGTCAGGAGTGGGATCTGGTGTACACAGCGCGGCAGAAGAAGGAGGGTGTTGTATAAACCCTCTCCCTTTTTTTTTTTTTTTTTTTAATTTTTTTCCCCACCACAATGGAGGACATAGTGCGGGCACTGATACAAGCCACGGCTGCCCAGCAGGAGGCTACCTGTGACCAGGCAGCCACCCAACAGGAGACAGTGCGGCTGCAGCAAGAGACTAATCGCTTGCTGATGGACCAGGCTGCTCAAGACCGGGCTACGTTGCGGCAACTGGTAAACCAGGTAAGGGCCCTTACAGAGCTGAACCGCGGCCATGATGGGATGCAGATCATGCATGCCCGCAATTGGCTGCAGAAAATGATGCGGGGAGGATGATGTAGAGGAATACCTCCTGGCCTTTGAGAGGACAGCCCTGCGGGAGGCTTGGCCCCAAGAACAGTGATCTGGCATCCTCACTCCCTTCCTGTTTGGGGAGGTCAAGAAGGCCTACTATGATTTGCCTGAAGAGGCTGTGGCAGAATACCCCCAGCTGAAAGCAGAGATCCTGGCCAGATCTGGGGTAACGACCGCAGTGTGGGCCCAGCGATATCATGAGTGGAGATACCAGGAAAACAAAACTCCACAGTCCCAGTTATATGACCTCATCCATCTCGCACAAAAGTGGTTACGAACTGAGTCCCGGAGTCCGGAGGAGATACTAGAGGTTCTGGTCATCGACCGGTACGAGAGGACTACCACTAGACCTTCGTGCCTGGGTAAGCCGGAACGAACTCTCCACCTATGGTCACAGATGGTAGAAAAGCGAAGGACGGCGAGGGAGCTGACTCGACCAGTTAAGGAAGAAGCACCCCGGGTTAAACTAGCAGCACCAAGCCCTAGAGCTCTGGTGACTGTGCCACCAGGAGAGCCCAGGTGGAAAAAGAGAGGGGCTAAAGGCCCACGAGAAGCCACAGAGTCGGAGCACTGAGGGGGAAGAGGATCGTGATGTTATACCGCCCAAACCAAGAGACCGAGGAGCGCCTAGGGCTCCATACAGATGTTACACCTGCGGGGAGTGGGGACACATAGCTGCACAGTGTCCCAATGCTGAGGAGCCTATGCAGTGTAACCTGGGGAACTGGGCAGACCCATGCTCCCTAATCCACCTTGTGGGGGTCTCACTAACCCCACATATGTACACCAGACCAGCGAAGCTAAATAGGGTAGAGACCACGGCACTGGTTGATTCGGGGAGTGCTATCATCTTGTCTCAGGGAAGCTCGTGAAGTATAGTCAGCTGCTGCGGGCTAAGCGTACAGGGATAACATGCATCCATGGGACAGCTGGTTATTACCCCACCATCCCAGTAAAAATCAAGATTCAGGGAATAATACTGAGATAGCAGCATGTGTAGTCCCTAAACTCCCATACCCAGTGCTCATAGGTAGGAACTTCCCAGGGTTTGAAGACTTACTCCTGGTAGGGGAATTAGAGAAAGGGGCAAACCCTGAAGTCAGTGAGGCATCCACAGTAAACTGTCAACCCCCAATCTTCTCTGAAATATCTCCAGATTTGTTCTCCACTCCCAGAGAGGGTAGAAAATCGAAAAGGGAAAGGAGGGCAACTAAGGCCCTGGGAACCCGAATAATGGCCCAAAGCCGGAGGTTCACTCTCGTAGGTAGGTGGACCCGAGCAGCTGAAAAGGAGGCCACCCAGGAGGGAGAAGCACCCGAGTCTGACTCACACCCTAACGACTCTAAACCAGTAGAGGCGACAGGGACTGGCCCCCTAGATCTCCGGCAGATTAGCCCTTGGAGAGGAAATTTTGGATGGGACCAGGCTGAAGACCCAAGGTACGACAACATTAGGAAGGAGGTGACCGAAATAGATGGGGTCCCCATGGAAGGGAAAACCCAGGGACCAGGACCGTACTTCATAATGAAGAAGAATCTCTTATACCGGGTTGCACCAGTACGGGGGCAGAAAGTACAGCAGATCCTAGTACCTCAAAAACACCAGAATGCTGTATTAAGTCTTGCCCATAGTCATCTTTTTGGGGGGCATTTGGGGATAGAAAAGACCCTGGTACAGGTCCTGCGATGATTCTTCTGGCCCAGAGTACATGAAGAAGTGCGGAGGTACTGTGTGTCCTGCCCGGAGTGTCAGCTGCACAGTCCCCGTCCCCACTTGAGGGCACCTTTAGTACCCCTTCCCATCATAGAGGTCCCCTTCAAGCGAATAGCAATGGACCTTGTGCAACCCCTGAAGACAGCCCGGGGCCACCAATATATACTTGTCTTTCTGGATTATGCTACTCACTACCCGGAAGTCATCCTCCTGCGGAACACGGCCTCTAAAATGATAGCTAAAGAGTTGGTGGCGATCTTTGCCCGAGTGGGGTTACCAAAGGAGATATTAACCGACCAAGGTACTCCATTTATGTCTAAGCTAATGAAGGACCTCTGTACGCTGCTCCATATACATACCCTGAGAACTTCAGTCTATCATCCACAGACCGATGGGCTGGTAGAAAGGTTTAACCGAACCCTCAAGGCAATGATAAGGAAAGTGGTAAGTCGGGACGGGAAGGATTGGGACACCCTACTACCCTACCTTATGTTTGCAATCCGGGAGGTACCTCAGCCCTCAACTGGGTTTTCCCCCTTTGAATTATTATACAGACGCCACCCCCATGGCATACTAGATATCGCAAAAGAAATCTGGGAAAAGGAACCCAATGAGGGGAGAAATATAATTGACCATGTGTTGCAGATGCGAGAACGGACAGCCCAGGTCACCCCTATTTTACGTGAACATTTGGAAAAGGCACAGGAGGCCCAGTGAACCCATTACAATCGCCAGGCAAAAGTCCAACAGTTCCAACCAGGGGATCGGGTGATGGAGTTGGTACCCAGGGCAGAAAGCAAGCTTCTGGCCCAATGGCAGGGGCCCTATGAGGTGGTTGAACCCGTGGCGGAAGTAACTTACAAGGTGTGGCAACCAGGACGCCAGAAACAAGAACAAATTTATCACATTAATCTCTTAAAGCCTTGGCACCAACAAGAGGCTTGTGTAGTGGCCCAAGAGACCCCAATCCAGGGAAATAACATGCAGGAGCATATCAGGATATCCACTAATCTGACACCAAACCAGAAGAAGGAGGTAACTGAGATTATCAACCGATACCAGGAGGTGTTTTCGACCAAACCAGGTCAGACCACCGAAGCATATCACCATATTATCACAGGCCCTGGGGCAAAGGTAACTTTAAGGCCCTATCAGGTCCCAGCGGCAAAAAGGGAGGAGATCAAGGCAGAGGTAAAAAGGATGTTGGAGCTGGGAGTCATTGAAGAGTCCCACAGACAGTGGTCAAGCCCGACTGTGTTGGTGCCCAAACCCGATGGCACCACTAGGTTTTGTAATGACTTTCGCCGGCTGAATGAGATATCCAAATTCGATGCATACCCCATATCGATGAGTTAGTTGACCGCCTGGGCAATGCCAGATTTTTGACCACCCTTGATTTAACAAAGGAATACTGGCAGATTCCCCTTGCCAAAGATGCAAAAGAAAAGACGGCATTCTCTACCCCAAAGGGTCTGTTTCAATATACGTTTTTTCCTTTTGGACTGCATGGGGCACCTGCCACCTTCCAGCGTCTTATGGACAAGCTCCTACGGCCCCATACCAGTTATGCAGCGGCATACCTGGATGATGTGATTATTCACACCCCCGACTGGAAAATCCACTTAGAAAAGGTGGAAGCGGTTCTGGACACGCTAAAACAGGCTGGCCTCACAGCCAACCCAGCCAAGTGTGCTATAGGGCTAGCTGAGCCTAAATACCTTGGCTAAATTGTAGAAAGGGGCATGGTCAAGCCCCAACTAAACAAACTAAAGGCTATCCAAAATTGGCCCCAGCCGAATCGGAAAAAGCAAGTCCGGGCATTCCTGGGTGCGGTGAGGTACTACCAACGATTTATTCCCCATTTTGCTACCAGAGCAAGTCCCCTGATAGACCTGATAAAAGCCCGGCGTCCAGATATGGTGAAGTGGACAGATACCCAGAGAAAGCATTCATGGATCTGTGGACAGCCCTCTGCAGTAACCCCATGCTTATAGCCCCAGACTTCAACAAAGAATTCATTTTACGAACAGATGCATCTGAAGTAGGATTGGGAGCTGTCCTATCGCAGATGGTCGGACATGAAGAACACCCAATCCTCTACCACAGCAGGAAACTCCTCCCGACAGAGCAGAAGTATGCCGTGGTTGAAAGAGAGTGCCTAGCTGTGAAATGGGCCACAGAAACACAACATTATTACCTTCTGGGATGAAGGTTTACCCTTGTGACCGACCATGCACCCCCCCAGTGGATGCATCGAAATAAAGAGAGGAATGCAAGGGTGACCAGATGGTTCCTGTCCCTACAACCTTTCCAGTTCATCATAAAACACCGGTCTGGAAGCCACCATGGCAATGCAGATAGCTTGTCACGAGTACACTGCCTGACGTCCCAAGTTGCCCAACCCCATGGTGTTGAGCAGGGCAGGGGGGATATGTGACAGGGTCGGGCCAGATGGCTACAGGACAGTGATAGAAGGCAGATATATTAGCCCCAGGTTGAGTAGGTCCCTTTTCCCTGGTAAGGTAACAGGGAAGGTTCCAGAACAATCAGGAACTTTCTGGAAACAATTAAGAGAGACAGACTGATTAGAACACCTGCAGCCAATCAAGAAGCTTCTAGAATCAATTAAGGCTAGCTAATCAAGGCACCTGAGTTTAAAAAAGACCTCACTTCAGTTTGTGGCATGTGTGTGAGGAGCTGGGAGCAAGAGGCACTAAGAGCTGAGAGAGAACGCATACTGTTGGAGGACTGAGGAGTACAAGCATTATCGGACACCAAGAGGAAGGTCCTACGGTTAGGATAAAGAAGGTGTTGGGAGGAGACCATGGGGAAGTAGCCCAGGGAGTTGTAGCTCTTGCACAACTGTTCCAGGAGGCATTCTAGACAGCTGCAACCCACAGGGCCCCGGGCTGGAACCCAGAGTACAGGGTGGGCCCTGGTTCCCCCCAAACCTCCCAACTCCTAGTCAGACACAGGAGGGGTTGACCTGGATTGTGGGTTCACTAAAATGGCCAAACTGAGGGTGGCCGTGAATCTCTGAGGCGAGCAAATCCGCCAATAAGCACAGGACCCACGAAGGCAGAGGAGGAACTTTGTCACACATTATACAAGGCTGAGGGGAGATATGACCTCTCTATAAATACCTAAAAGGGATAATATGCCAGGGAGAGAGAGAAATTATTTAAGTTGAGCACCAATGTGGACACAAGAACAAATGGATATAAACTGGCCATCAACAAGTTTAGGCTTGAAATTAGTTCAAGGAGTGAAGTTCCTCCATCAGAGGAGTCAAGTTCTGGAATAGCCTTCTAAGGGGAGCAGTGGAGCAAAAAACCTAACTGGCTTCAAGACTGAGCTTGCTAAGTTTATGGAGGTGATGTTATGATGAAATTGCCTACAACGGCATGTAGCCGATCTGTGATTGATAGTGGCAAATATCTCCAACAGCCAGTGATAGGACGCTAGATGGGGAGGGTTCTGAGTTACTACACAGAATTCTTTCCCAGGTGTCTGGCTGCTGAAGCTTGCTCACATGCTCAGGGTCCAACTGATTTGCCATATTTGGGGTCAGGAAGGAATTTTTCCCCCGATCAGATTGCCAGAGACCCTGGGGTTTTTTGCCTTCCTCTGCAGTGTGGGACACGGATCACTTGCAGGTTCAAGCTGCTGTAAATGGTGGAGTCTCTGTAACTTGAAGTCTTTAAACCATGATTTGAGGACTTCAGTAACTCAGCCAGAGGTAAGAGGAACGAGTGAGTTTCAGGAACGAGTGAGTGAGGTTCTGTGGCCTGCGATGTGCAGAAGGTCAGATTAGAAGATGATGATGGTCCCTTCTGATCTTAAAAGTCTATATGGATGCAGGGATCTTCCTTTTGACTGACTTTTTTTAGCACAATCTTATATAACACAGCTGCACCTGCTGATTCCTTGTAACAGGTGTGATTTCTTAACTCCACAGGCTGTAACAGAGGTAGAGGTAGCCATCTAGTCAGAAGGAACTAGGTACATAGACATGGAATAGCCAGGCTTGGGAAGAAAGCTTAGGCTGAAGTCAGGGCTGGCCACTCGAGTACATAGCCAGGGTCGCAGACGGGTTTGTACAAGACTTTCTGCCATCCATGCTACCATGGTTTCACTGCTATTGTTATTTGAGCTAGCTGGATCAAAGTTAAGCTGATATGTCTACACATGCTAGTTACACCTCTGACTGCAATGTAGACATACCCTGAATGAGAAAGAGAGAAAGGAAGGCATGTAGATATCTAAAGGGTGACAAAATAAGAGCATTCCATTAGCTGCCGTCTTGCCTTAATAACTTATGGGAATTGTCAACCATCTCTCTGCGCTAGTGACAAGGTAAAACCAGAAACACAAAATTAAAACTATTATTTGAGGGGAAAAAAAAGCAAAGCTGAACATATATATATATATATATAACAATGACTTAAGTGAAAAACATTCCTAGAGAGTTTTATTATGTTGGTTGTTAGTCTAAAGAGCTTTTATGCTATTTCCCCGTTTTTCACTCCTCGTTTGATTGCTTTTATTTACTCCCATTATCATCTTGGTCATTTTCATCCTCTATGTAAGCAGATGGACAACATTCCCAAAAGTTAGTAGTAATATACCAACTTCATATGCTCATTGACCTGCACGATATGTTCCAAGAACAGAGAGACCAGCAATCACTCAACCCTGTTACACACCAAGGACACTGCTACAATACAAATAAGTCCCCAGTCCAGCACTGAGGACTCCACAGGAGTACCACACAGTTCTCAATCCAGGACTGGGGCATAAGCCACCAAACACCTCCTGAGTTAATAGCTGAATTTGCTGCAAATTTCTTTATACAATAATAATTTGGTACAGAGAAGTACTAAGAAGATATGAGCACCATCATTACTAGGTGGTGTTGGAGATGGATTAGTCATGTGCTTCAGATGGAAACTGATTCCATCACCAGAATAGCAATAAGATGGAAACCTGAAGGCAAGCAAAAACGACGTCACCCAAAAACAACATGGCGAAGAACTGTGGAAGGTGAGCTGAAAAACCTGGGGCACAGCTGGGGAACCACTGAAAGACTTGCCAGAAACAACAGGAGTGGAGCTTTGTCGGTGCCCTAAATGCCAGAGGCATAATGGGTACTACCTAACTAACTGAGAGGTTTTACAATTCTTAGTTTGGTCTTAGTGGCAAGGATTTTCTAGTTTTCTTTTTTGTGAAAATTAGAACTGACTACTTGATATTCAGATAGATACTTAAAATGGATATATTTATTTTTGAATATTATAGCTCCTTCTTAGTGTAACAAATTTCTCTATCAAACATAACTTCTGACACTAATTTAGAAATATTTGATATAAAGCAGCTGAACATTAGAACCACAGTGGAATAAATACTCTAAATGTTAAGGAATGCTTTCCTGAATTGAGGCCTATATGAGCCAGCACTTAAGCACATGCAGTAAGTCCCAATGGGCTGGAGTTAAAGCATGTCCTGTATATAGGAATGGACTTACTGCTTGTGCTTAAGTGCTTTCCAAAATGTGGGCTTTAGTGAAGATAATGCTCCCCTGAAATAGAGTTAAATAATTTAAATGTAATTTTTGTGTGCTTGCTCCACATACTGGCACTTAATTGAATAAGAGGTTTAGTATTTTTATTATAAATATTTTCTGTCTTTCAGACTAATATAAATTTTGCTGCTCATCAAAATCAATTTCATTTTACATTAATTGTTAGTGATCAACATTAACTTCCTGCACACTCAGCTTGCCATACACAGGTGCATACACACGCAATTTTAAAATGTTAATTACATATATTTTGACCTTTGTTTTGTAGAAGGAAATGGCTGCTCATCTTATTAAACAGTTAACATGAAATAGATTGATTTGCTTTTATCATCAGGTCATTGGAATGCAGAGGAATAAAATGTCTGATTAAATAAAAGAAAAAATTAGGTCATCTATTGTAGGTTTTGTTTTGTTTACACAATGTGTTGGGTATTTTTCTCTCTCATGTTCACACATATCAACATTTGGGTTCAAATATGGCTTAGCAAATAACACCCAAAACAATACATTAGCTGCAAAAGGAAAATTATGTACGAGTTAACCCTGAACCCTTTTAATAAATGAGTTAGCTTTCCTTCAGTGCCTTTATTATCTGTTTTCATACCCAAAATTTAAACTTCTTCGAGCATTTGATGTTACACTGATTCTATCTGTTGATGGACTTGGTATTACATGGCGTCCTGGAGACATCTTCTTTACTTCCCAGGCCAATGAAGTAGGTCTAAAAATTCAGGAGAGAATGAATTAAGAATAAATCCTAAGTAGTCATTACAACATTTTTTTAATGGATATTCCTATTTCAACTTGAAGTAAAACAAAATCAGTGGATGTTGGTGATGTAGCAACAGTGGGAAATTTTATCTGAACTAGCCTAATGTGGGCACAGCCAGTGGTTGTAATATATAATATGTTAACTATTGATTAATGCAAAAATGGAACCAAGCAAGGAATCAATAGGGCAAGGAAAAGCATGGGCTTGATCTGAATGCAATACTGGGTGACCTTCGGCAAGTTACTTCACCATTCTGTGCTTCAGTTTCCCCATCTGTAAAATGGGGATAGTGATGCTTATAAGCCTCCTTTGTAAAGCACTTTGAGATCTACTGATGAAAACTGCTATGTAAGAGCTAGGTATTATTATTGTTGATGTTATTGGAGCCTAAATTCTAAGCTTTTTCTTCTCAGATAATTACTTAAGAGATTTTGCAAGGTGAGGACACCTACACAGATGACGCCAAGAAGAACAGGGTATTATGAAATTGTTTATAGAAAGCAGAATTTAGCTTTCCTTGGGAAAACAGGAACCCAAATAAACAGTTAGGCTGCTCTTTTTTCATAGATAGTAGGTAAAATTTTCAGTCATTCAAATGACCTAGGAGTCCAACGGTATGTCTACACTGCAATAGGAGATGTGATAACAGTACAGACTGGCATACCCACTCTAGCTTTAATCTAGCTAGCATGGCTAAAAACAGTAATAAAGACATGGCAGCACAGGCTTCTGTGTGGGCCGAACAAGCACAGCAGGGAACCTGAGTATGCTCTCACTTACTAGCCTGCAAATAAAAGGAACCCAAAATACTTTTTTTTTTTTAAAAAAATACCATGATTTCATATGGCTCTGTTCATGGTTTTTTAATGATTGGAGCTGGCAATATTGCTTAAGTAGGACTTAAGTGGCTCATAGGTCCTTGTGTTGACCTCTGCACTAGGGTGAATTTCACCCTGAGAGAATATTAGGAAATAGATTAAAAGAAAAGAAAAAAATCTGATTACCTGCTTTGAGCATCAGCCTTTTCTAGCTTTTCCTGTAGCTGTATCCAGTCAATCAATGCCTTGAAATCTCTTACATAGTTATCTAGCATCATTAGAACCTCCTGAAAGAACAACAACCTACATCAGGTATTTGTATTTATGGGGGTGGGGAAGGCAAAGAAAGAGACAAAATTGGAAGAATAGAGAACTCAGCAAAAAACCTGACCAGATAGTACAAATTTCACTCTATTACAACGAAAGTGGCAACATCCGCTTTAGTAAAGGTTGCATAATATTTTCCATTCTGACACTGCTTCAAGTTGCCGATAACTTTCTGAAAATTAAACTTTTGGAGCTGAAATTTACCAGTCTTGGTCCCTGCTTGTAAGTGGAGCCTTTGAATGGCTTGAGCAAAAACAGTTCAGACTTAAAGGAGAGTTAAAAATACTTTTCCTATTATAAATAATTCTTGTGACTTTTTTGAACGTCTCTGCAAAAAAAACGGCTAAGGACAGAAAGCTGAAATCTGGCATGTAAGTTAAAGGTCTCATTAAGCACAAGTGTTTCTGAATGTTTCAGTGAAATTTGATTTTGATTTGACAAGTTATGATCTTTTAAAAATCACATGCTGGATATGGGCAGTACATTTTGCATACAGTTTTGATAAACTTATGAACTGCACAGGAAAACTACATTGCACGAACATTAATGATTCACTTGGCTGTGTAATGTGCAAAATGATTAGGGAGGGCGGCTGCACATTTTGTAAAGTCAGCAGGAGAGAGTCCACTCTAATGAATCCTAGGACATCAGCAGCTGGGGAAGGCAGAAAGCACACTACCTAGCTCTGTAGCCCACAGGAGAGAACCCCTCTTCAGCAGAATTCCTAAATTGTGGCACACAGAACATCCTGCTGGTGTACAGCAATACTAGTCTGTCTGGAGATTATGGAATGTATATGTGATATTGCCACATAAGATTCTACTCAACCTCAGCATCAACAAAATTATACTGTAATGACAGAATATTACTGGTGATGGTTTAAGAGGCAGAAAGTATACAGGGAGAGATTATGGCATTGGCAATTGACTTGTAAACAGAACATATTTGATGTGAAGTTACTGAGAGCACTACTAAGCACAGAACCCCAGGATGTAAAGTTTACATTCACTTTTCTCAAAATAACTGCACTTTAAGAATTGTAAATCACAGAATCCCATATTCATGGCTTTAGAATAATTACATATTTAGCTCTTATAACAGCCAATGATCAGATTACACATCCTGTTTTTATAGATAAGTGATTCTATTATCTTTTTGGAAAGACACTGTTGAATGAAATATAATTGTTCAAGAATTTACCTACATTTCTTAAGTGATTCAAAATCAGCTATTTCAGTCAGACAAAGTGAAAGCTGCATCCATGACTGCCTTTCATGGCTTGAAGCCAGACTGATACAGTATGTTGGAATTCAATTGATAATGAACAGATCTTGCAAGATCAGATTAATCTGATAGAACCTAGTCATGTATACACTGACGAGTAACCATTTTACAACTGCAGACCTATAATATGAATCTAATATAATTTCTCACATCTAAAGAAGAAAATTAGCGGCACAATAATCATGTACACTGAGCAAAACAGAATTAAAAGTCTTTACTTCCTTCTAGTAGCAAAAAATATTATTAAGCTTTACTGTGAAAATGATTCACCGTACATACTGGTTTCCAATTCATTCAAGCTTTGGAAGTGTGTTAACTATGTCAAGGTTGCCCTTAAACACAGAAAACAACAGTTAAAATTGAAAAGGCCATTTCCCCTAGTAGGGCCTGATTCTGTAGTCTCCACCCAGGCAATTCTCCCACTAATTTCAGTGGGAGATTTACCTAGGTATGAGCTCTTACTTGTTTCACTTTTTTTAACTGATAGCTATATGTATAATCTAAATCAGACTTCCTTATTCTCTTCTACTTAATTCAGGCAAATGCAATTCAGTCCTGTGCAGAAGACCAGCACAAGGCCTATGGACCACTTATCTCCCACTTAAGCACTCAAAATAGGACTTAACTGAGACATAAGTGGTGTATAGTCCATGGAGTGGACTACCCTCAGGGGTAATTTTCACCCAAAATGAAGGGAAGAAAGAACTCTCTGACAAATACTAATAAAAAAAATGTTAACACTGAGACTTTATATATACATATACATAGAAAGATGAAAGATAACTACAAATACATCTGTTGGACAGTCTAAACGTGTATTATAGTAAATATTTACAAATATATATAAAAAATCAAAACTTTTATATCAACATTATGCTGTCTTTATTTTGAAGTGTCACAAAAACAAAACATTTTATTTATTATTCTTAAAAGATAATTGGCATTGCAAAGTAACTGGTAAGAAAAGTCTGCTACAAGAAATAAACAAATTATGTGTTTTAGCCAGCTCTCTTCTTCCAATTTCACAAATAAAAGTCTAGGTTTCTAATTCAGTTTAAATCAGTCATATTATCTTGCGCTGAACGTTAACAGTAAGAGCATAGAAAGCAAGATTAATTCAGTATAATTTATTTTAAAATGTCTGCTACTTAGATTTTCCCTATTAAAAACGGAACTAATCCAAATATGAGTTATATTTCTGAAGCTAGATGGCACAAAGAAAATACAATAAATGGCTTAAACAACCTATTTTAAGGAATGTTTAGCTACACTTTATCAGAAATGATCAGAGCAGTACCATGCAGCTGTAATCTGAGTCATGTTTTACGAACAAGGGAATACAAACAAGACAAGCAGCTGGAGCGGCCCCATATTCACTGATGCACATCTTTCTCCCTAAAGCTATGAAGGCCATTTTGTCAAGCAGGATGAAGCAGAACAAAAGTGGCTCTGAAAGCGCCGTTACAGGCATCCAGATAACTACATATAGATGTACAGCTAAAATTACCAATTAGTTTACCAATTGGCTGCAACGGATTCGATTGGTTTGTAATTAATTCTAGTTACTGGCGCATACAGCAGGATGGTTGGCGCCATCCCTTTGTCCTCCTGATACACAATACTACTGCACAGGGCCCTAGGGTCTTGGCTCTCTAATTCACCTACTGTACTGAGTGTAGCAGATATACCCTATGGTGCTGAAGCAGTGGAAACTTGTACCACTTGAGAAGGTGCTGACAAAAAGGAACCTTTATGGGGTAGACTGCTGCTACACTAGACTCAAGGCAATTTTAAATGCCATTATTTTTCAAGGTCAAGTGTAACTCATACTGATTTTTAAAGGGCCACTACAAGCTAAGAAAACAGGTTGGGGTTGAGGGGATGATCTTAAAACCAATGTCAACAGGAAAATGTGAAACAGAAGAATTTCTACAATATTAAAATTCCCCCCTGCATCATTCTAATGACTTCTTCATGCTTTCTTTTTCTACCTTAGTGTATTTCCTTCCTCCAGTCCTGACACATTAGCTTCATTTCAAACACCACCACATTTTTTTAAATATATACATATTTTAATCCCTGCTTCTTCTTCCTACATTTGGGGCTCATGGTAATCTTTTCCATGGATGTCCCCACCTTTCCTAAACACCTTGGAGAAGACTTACCATAATGCATTTGCAAAACAGTATATGTGTGGTCCTGTGATCTCATACAGCTTCCTGTATCTTAAAGGTTTTTATAAATAATGAAAATACCTCATCATCCTTCAAGTTTAGTATCAATATGGTAGAATTTTTGAACTGGAATGAAAACAATATATATTTAATTGAAGGGTTTCTCTAGTTAGTTGAAAAGGTGACATTAATTTCAGCAGTGGGCAATTAAAGAGGGCAACCCTTGAATAAATATTGGACAGGTCTCTAGACATTAGAGCCTCACACCCTATAATTCACACATACAAAAATGGCCTCCCCTCACTTCATAGCAACGGCTTAGTGGCAGACCACTGGAAGGATGTCTAATATTAGTAAGACCTCATTATTTTTACAAAATATCTACAGTAAATTTACTAGTGTTCTCTTTTTCTGTCTGATTCCATGGAAACACATCCCTAGGTCCTCTGCAGGGACCTGGCTTCATAGGTGTGGATAGACAGCCCAGCCCTGCTGTCTAATCTATCATGACCCCTAAATTAAGCAGGGATTGCTGATGTAATTTAATGCCTCTTACCCAAGCCAGAAATAACATACATGGGTTAACCCACCACAGAGTGCAACACACATACATTGAAGGGATAGGATGGGAGGTGTCAAGGCAGGAGAGGGTCAGCAACAGTAGGAGATACCATAGACGTACAGCTCCTGCTCGTACATGAGTCATGTGGGTCCAGAAGCTGTGCAGAAACACAGGGATCTCCCATAGAATAATCAAGAAGAAACTCCATGAGCGGAAGGAAACTCAATCAGTTTCCAGTCCCCTGTATAAAAAAAAATCTACAATGATTTAGTTCCTATTGCATGTACCTTTCGAAAAAAGGAGTCTAGTTTGTTCAGATATAAATGTAGTCAACTTTGAAACCAAAGCTTCTCAGTTTCACTCCCCTACACTAAAATGCAGGGAAGGTGGGGGGGTGGGAAAGGAGACCACAAGATGGAACAGTTTCCCACCATTCTCACCAATAGAACATACCAGAGAAAAGAACTCTATTAAGACACAAATGTTCAGTTCATTCTCAGGACTGGAAATGGGTATTGAGTTTTTTCTACAAGTTGTTAGTTCCCCAGAGTAATTATGTCGTACATTTTGGATTAAATATTTGTCAGATTAGGTGCCATTTTCAGTTATTCCTGCATAAAAAAAGAGGCAAACCTAGTATTTTTCTCTTCTGTCTTTCTATTTAATTTTGAAAAGGACAATCAGATATTTGTTTTAGTCATTTGTTTTAAAAATTGCCCTGAGGCTGAGAGTTTGCACAACAAGTTTCAGTGCAGAGATACTTTTTTGACAGCCAAATTATAAATGCTTAGAAGAACCCAGAGGGTTTGGTTTGGATTCTTGCTTCCTAGTCAGGGACAGTTGCCAAAGCAGTGTGTTTAATCTTAGTGGAGGATGGGGGGAGGGAAGTAATCCCTTTACTCTATCTAATGGAGTGCCACTGAACCACTCTCAGTCAATGAAAAATCACAGTAACATAAGGCCTTAAAGAAGAGGCAAAAACTGTGTGATGGGGGAGAAAAACAATATAATATACACAAATAACTGGAGTTCTCCAAAAGATGTTGCCTCCACTGTAGCAGTCTTGCACCATGCACATAAACCACTGAACTGTTAGTAGTTAAAGCTACTGGGAGCACTTGTGACAATCTAGGATCCAAATGTTCAAGATCCCATAACTGTTCTCAATTTCTTTCCTCATCAAAGCATCCATTAAGGGACTGCAAAGAGGAGTGGAGGAAAGATGATGAATGTGTCTCAGCAGAGGCCTCCACCCAATCTCACGCTGATTTGCCATCTATTCGCTTCACTGACTTCAACCGAGTCATTCTTGGTTTACACTGGGGTAACAGAATAGAATTTGGCCCTATATATTTTGAGAATTCCAAGTATTGCTAGGCAACCTTCATTTTGCTTTAACGAATTGTCTCAGCAGACCAGTGTAGGAGACTAATCAGCAGAATCACAATCACAGGAGGCCAGGGAGTGCCGACTTAGAAACAGACTGAAGCGCTGCTCTACTGAAAGGAGCAACTGATCTATATTCAGAGTCAAGAGAATAATACTTCATGCAGGTGTGAACTCCACATCGCAGCCTAACATATTTCAAAAATAGACATATTTCTAATAGAGGCAGCCAGTGTAGCCACAGGTCTCACAGAATGCCCTCAATCTGTCTGGAATTGAGACTCCAGCCTGATCATAAAAGGCCTAGATACAAACCAGAAACCATTTGGAAAGCCTCTGAATTGAAATTTGGATTTCTCCAAAGGGAAAAAAAAAAAAGGAAAATTTACAAATAACTCTGACCTTTTTCCAAACAGTATTAAAAACTTTTTAAATATCTAACCTATGACATGTCATTTCATGGATAGATAAGACTTGTGAATAACACAGCATGAGACTTATATATTTGCTAATATGAAAATCTATGACCATCTCACTAGGCTTTGGGGTGATGTTTCAGAACCACTTTGTCTTTCTGAATACAGCGTAAGGAGGATCAGCCATAGAACTTCCAGATTGTTTCTTTTAGAAGATGAAGTGTGAATAAACATTCTTCTAGAGGTTCAACTCTAGTAAGAAATCAATTCAAGACCCAGTGGTTTTTGGGGTTGTCAAACTAATCAAAATACATGTAATGGCCCTAAAAACTAAGATGGAAGAACCCTGAAATTGTCGCTGGTATGAAGAAATGGAAGATAAATGAACCCATCCTGATGATGGACAACAGAAGAACACACTGTTTGTTTAGATAATACTTGTCTGTCATATTGTATCTGAGAGTCAATACAGATTATCCATTCACTGAGTTCAGGAAAACCTTGACCACTAGCCTAATTTCTCTTAGCGCCAATATATTTGTATGCAATCTATTTTCTTTGTTTTCCAAACATTAAACAAGGAGGGGCAGAGTGAGATTGGGAACAAGAGAGTAAAAGGGAAGAAAGAAAATATTTCAAGTACGAATATTTGTACAGAGGGATGATCTGGTGGGTAATACACAGGACTGACAGAGAGGACTCTAGATTTCATTCCCAGTTCTGC
The DNA here is from genome assembly GCF_965140235.1 of Caretta caretta. Lineage (NCBI taxonomy): Eukaryota > Metazoa > Chordata > Testudines > Cheloniidae > Caretta > Caretta caretta. The sequence goes on along the minus strand of NC_134215.1, from coordinate 49,944,104 downwards.
CACTGACTCACTGTGTAACCTTACCTTCCTGTGCCCAGATTTACTCGTATGTAAAGTGGGGACGATAATATTAACCTACTTCAAGAGATAGGTGAAAATACTTTAAGATCCTTGGATGAGGATTACTACTATTAATTATTATCATCACCATTAAGTAGATTGAGACAGGCCGAATCAGAAAATACATATTCACTTCATCTGCTCACATCTGCAAAAATGTCGCTTTAGGAGCAACTTAGAACATAGCAAACTGTTTGGGACGAGCTAACTTTCGAACATGTTCCTGTGCCAGAGTCACAAAGTCTGGTGGATGGAAGTTAGAGGTAAAGCTTCGTCAGAGTTCATGGCAATGTGACTGGGACCATCTCCAAATTTCACAGGAGGGCAGCACAGACCGTTCATTATGAATTGGGGAGTGTGTCATGTCCTACAAAGGGTTAGAGGGCTACTCTTCTGTTGGGCTAGAGAATGCTAAATAATAAAATAAAACAGAGATATAAAATTCACGGAAAAAAATCAATATTTAACTTGAATGTGGGGCGACTATAATATAGCACTTATCTACACAATTTAGCATTTCATTTTTGTTTCCTACTTGGTCTTTTATTCACCAGTTCTGTCACCACTGATCCAGTGGACAGACTAATTTAAATGAAATAAGACTATATTTAAACTTGCTTCTTTTAGAGGTAATTTAACCAATTTGTCACTGTATCCCTAAGCATGAAGCATCAAAGCAGTATCAATACATACATTTGTGGTTTCAAATACCTCAGCTCCAAACCATTAGCAAGAGTTATTGAGATACTGCCTTAGGCAGCATCCAAAGCCAGGAGGAAATATACACAACAGCTGATCTTCTTACACACATTTCCACTGTTTGCATCCTTACCGCAACCCTTTTGTCTGCAATTTCAACCACAACCAGTCACCAGAGCTCAGCCGCATTTGGAAGCACTAAACATTATCCACAGTGACAATCTAATCAATAACCAAGTACTCCAAATCATAAGATTGAATAAATCCCATATGTATAACTTCAAAAACAAACACACACATTTTCAATATATCCTGGATTAATCCAAACGTGTTAAATGCTGGTAATAGGGTCAGGTTTTATTTTCTTTACAAGTATAAATCTTGTATTGGAATTTGATCTTTAGCACAATTAAAACATTTATAACACTGCATGATGTATCCACTTGATTTTTTCAGTATATGGAAAAATAGTGAAAAATTTCCCAGATTAAAATAGAAATATTCAAAATAATAAATTAAGATTATTTGAATAAAATCTATACGAAAGGTTTTCTTAATAACAATTATTTATTTTCAGAGGACAATTTAAAAATAAAAATAAGTAACACAAAGGCTAGAGGAACAATTACCAGATATTATATTTCCTTATTTAATATTATTTTTACAAAACACTTATATAACATTGTAAATATAAATGACACTTCACAAATTTAGCTAACAATATGTTCTCTGCTCACATAGCTTTCAAACTAAATAGGCAAGACAAACAAGATGACAAAATATGAGTCAACACGAGTGCTGTTTTTGTTTATCATCATCAATGTCCTTTAGTCCCTCAGACCTGGCAGACTTTGTGTGACTTCTCAACTGTAGGCAGCGATTTGCCTGTCTAGTACCATAAGGTAACTCTTTTTTATATAATTAATACTGTTCTAAACCACTGAATACCTTCTCTAGACACATCAGGCAAGTACGAAGTGTTACCAAGTAAACATAAAAGTGAAATTAAAGCTATTTCCACAGTTAATATAGACTTTAATTATAAAACTGATTTTCATCTTAAAATGTAATTTAAAGATTCAGAAGACCAGAGTGGTCTTTTTAATCTCTAAACTCCAAAAATATAATTATTAAAGTTATTGCTTAAACAATCCAGAAGAATTACTACATATTACCTATCTATCAACATTGCAGTGTCACTGTATGTTCATGGGAGGTTACAGTACACGAAGAGAGACTATATGAGCCACAGAGAAGATCAAATCTTCCAGCTGAAATTCTTACAATGCCTAGTCTTTTCTATTACAACATTGTCCATAATCAGAATTATTTTAATAAGCAAAATAGAAAAATATCTAGTAAAATTTAATAAATATTTAATGGCTAGTTAAACAATTGGAAAAATAGCTTTACCACCAAATCAGAAAAAAGAAAAGGAGTATCTGTGGCACCTTAGAGACTCTCTAAGGTGCCACAAGTACTCCTTTCCTTTTGGCGAATACTGACTAACATGGCTGTTACTCTGAAACCTGTCACCAAATCAGAGTCATCCAAGAACTATTTTTATACAATGACAATGCATCATGGCTCAGTTGATCCACCCCAGAACCTTTAAAAAGAGGAGACCATATGTGGGGAGAGGAAGAAGTTCCACCTCCTTTGTCTCAGAAGATTCTCTGCTCGCAACTCCACAGAGTACAAGGTGTGGAGTTGGAGGCAGGATATGCTGATGCTACTGCATGCATAGCTGCTGTGGGATGTGATCAATGGCAGCATGGCTCCTAATAAAGCTATGTTGCCCAGGGGTAAGATAGACAGAGAAGCAATAGTTATCCTTGAAGGACAGACAGCTCCTGTCTCCACACAAAAAGGGGATCTCCTCCCTGTAGATCCTTAGGAAGTGTGTACTTTGGAGAGGATATTGCTGCAAAATCTGTGTGTCTGCAAATCTCTACCACTGTGAGGGAACAGTCTCATAAAAACTCTTTAAAGTGAACTTTGCACTGTTTTGCACACAAACCCTCTCCTGAGGGTGTCAGAACATAAGAATGGCCATATCAAGTCAGACCACTGGTCCATCTGCCCAGTATTCTGCCTTACGACAGTGGCCACTGCCAGATGCTTCAGAGAGAATGAACAAAACAGGGCAATTGTCAAGTGATCCATCCCCTGTCATCCAGTCCCACCTTCTGGCAGTCAGAGAGGTTTAGGAACACACAGAGCATGGAGTTGCATTCCCTGACCATCTTGGCTAATAGCTATTAATGGACATATCCTTCATGAATTCTTTTTTGAACCCAGATATACTTTTGGCCTCACAACATCCCCTGGCAACAAGTTCCACAAGTCGACTGTGTGTTGTGCAAAGAAGTACTTCCATATGGTTGTTTTACAGAATGGGGCAATCTACACTATTGTCTTAAAATCATATTTAGAGGACACACTGAAATAGCTCTATCAGGTTCACAGAATCAGATAAATATATGGCTAGAAGGGATTTAGAGATCACCTCATCCATCCCCTTGTGCTGAGGCAGGATTAAATATACCTAGACCATTCCTGAGAGGTGTTTGTCTAAGCTATTCCTAAAAACTTCCAATGATGGGGATTCCACAACCTCCTTATATAACCTGTTCCAGAGCTTAATTATCTGTATATTTTGAAAGCTCCTCCTAATATCTAACCTGAATCTTCCTTGTTAAAATAAGCCAATTACTTCTTGTCCTACCCTCAGTGGACATGGAGAAAAATTGATTTCCATCCTCTGTATTGATCACCTTTTACATATTTGAAGACTGTTTTCATACCCTTCCCCCACATCCACCCCAGTCTTCTCTTCTCTAGCTGAACATGCCTAGAGCTTTCAGCCTTTCCTCATAGTCATATTTTCCAAACCTCGTAATTTTTGTTATTCTCCTCTGGACTCTCTCCAATTTGTTCACATCTTTCTTAAAGGGCAGTGCCCAAAACTGGACACAATACTCCAGCTGAGGCCTTACCAGTGCCAAGTAAAGTGGAACAATTATCTTCCCTGTCTTACATATAACATTTCTGTTAATACATATCACAATAACATCTGCTATTTTTGAAGCAGAAGACTCATATTCAATTTGTGATTCACTATAATCCACAAATCTTTTTCTGCAATACTGCTGCCTAGCCAGTTCCCTGTTATATATTTATGCATTTGATTTTTCCTTCCTAAATGTGGTACTTTGCACTTGTCTTTTTTAAATTTCATCTTGTTGATTTCAGACCAATTCTCCACTTTATCAAGAGCATCCTGAATTCTAATCCTGTCCTCCAAAGTGCTTGCAACCACTCTCAGCTTGATGTCATTCACAAATTGTATAAGCAAACTCTCCTCTCCATCATTCAAGTTATGATGAAACACTGAATGGTACCGGAACCAGGACTGACCCCTGAAAGGCCACAGGAGACATGAACCATCGATAAATACTCTGAGTATGGTCTTTCAACCAGTTTTGCACCTACCTAATTTCATCTAGGCCATATTTCCATAAACTGCTTATTAGAATGTCATGCAAAACAGAGTCAAGAGCGTCACTATAGTCCAGCTTTATCAAGTCTACTGCTTCTCCCCATCCAGTAGGCCAGTTACTTTGTCAAAGAAGGAAACTAGATTGGTTTGGCATGACATGTACTTGAAAAATCCATCTTGGCTATTACTTACCACCTTATTGTCCTCCAGATTTGAACAAACTGACTGTTTAATAATTTGTTCGAGTATCTTTCTGGGTATCCAAGTTAGGCTGACTGGTCTAAATTCCCCAGGTCCTCCTTTTTCCCCTTTTTGAAAATAGGTACTATGTTTGCCCTTCTCCAGTCCTCCAGGACCTCACCCATCCTTCATGAGTTCGCAAAGGTAATCGTTAACTGGCCAAAGATTGCTTCAGCTAGTTCCTTAAGTACCTTGGAGTGAATTTTGTCGGGCCCTGCTGACCTGAACACATCTAACTTACCTAAGTATTCCTTAACCTGTTCTTTTCCAAGAGCCTTCTCCCTTGTTGTTAATATTAATTGTGTTAACCATCTGGTTACAATTAACTTTTTTAGTGAAGACTGAAGTAAAGACTGAATAGTATATGTTTAGAAAAACATATGTTCTCAACCAAGTAAGCAGACTAGATTCAGAAGAATATGGTCAGTCAGGCATGTAGAGGGTAAATTATCTACCTGTAATTGTTCTCTGAAAGCTAAATTCTGTATTTGAACTAAAGCCCTGAGGTATCATACTTTCAGACAAGAGTCTTCCTTTTAAGCACTTTAAAATATCTTCCATTAAGCCTTTTGCCCTTGGGGAAGCAGTCACGCACCAGAGAATATATGAAGTGCCCCAACCATCACTTCTTATTTACGTGAACAACAAGTGGGGTCCTTCTCTGTAGCACTACAAGTGCTCACTATTTTGCATGACAGAGAAGTAATTTATTGGGAACTTTTGCCTTTATTTCTTAATTTTACTATCACTTCTATTCTGTACTTTAAAGCCCAGAGGAGTTCTAAGCTTCACTCTTGCCATTGTCAGCTTATTATGTTTTTCTATCAGACTTCTACCTTTTATTTTCTTGTGACTTTGTCACAGCTTATACAGAAAAGTGATCTCTACTGATTTCTAGCACTGCTCTGCACAGTAAGAAGAGTTATGATGGGATTTGCTCACTATGAGTTACCACCCACAGGAAGGCTTAACATTCTACTGTTTTGAAAATTACATTGTTTCTCCTTTACAAAGTGATTTGTTTAAATGCTGTGATGCAATACAATAAATGGAAATAAAAGAGTCTGAAGAATGATAATGGCATCCTCAACTCAAACTGGGTTTTTCTCCCCTCCCATTATTATGTGGGTTGAAGATGGACTATTAACTGTTACCCCTGTTCGATCCAAGTAGTTAGCCAAAGTTCAGGGACCTTTGGATTGTTTCTGTTAGGAAAAATTGATGATGGAGAGACATATCTTTAATGAAATCCTGTTTATTTACAAAGAATATAAAAAGTCCTGTTTCACTGAACACATGAGGAATCAAACAAAAGCAGATGCCTTCTTTGCTCACAACTCCATGTCTCTTTCAGCCAGCATTCAGCCCAAAATCTCTCTCTCAGCTTTTTCTCAGGCCATGCTACAAATGTTTCTGTGTAACTGCATTCTCTCCAAGCTTCTCTGGTCTTTGTGCTATTTCTTGCACAGACACCCAAACAAAACACAGTTTCAATCCAATCAATGCCCTACTCCCTGCATTTGCAATATCAGTCCCCAGAGAAATCCTTTGTGTGCCACACTGTTAAATTTCTATTCAAGATTTGCCATGTGTCTATGTTTTGGATGGTTCTCCGATTGCTTCAGCTGCCTGGTTTCATAAAGGAGCATCATGATTTCTGACAACAGTCTTACATGAAGATGGGCAGTTATGTGTGCAGTTTCAAAGACCTTTAACCCAATCTATAACACAATCTTAAATATTAATTTTCTAGTTTCTGACAATTTCATTCACATATTTACATTTATTTACATTTACATTATTTACATGGGACATTTAATAAATTAAGGCTAACTAGTTGTTTTAGACATGTTTGAAAACAAGAAAACGGGATGCATACAAAATTCAACTGCTCATGTCTATGCAGGGAATAAAAAGAGAAGGAAGGTGGATGAGGTAATATCTTTTATTGGACCAACTTCTACTGATGAAAGAGAGAAGTTTTGAGCTGCAGAGCTCTTCCTCAGGTCTGCTCTGTGTATCTTGAAAGCTTGTCTCTTCCCCCAACAGAAGATGGTCAATAAAAGATATTACCTCACTCACCTTGTCTCTCTAATATCCTAGGGCCAACAGGGCTACAACACCACTGTAAATGGGGGGGGAGAAGGGGGAAGATGAGATTATTTCATTGGCACGCAACCTGCATAAATCTTGCAATGCAATATTCTGTTGCTGACATTTTGTCCTCAGAAGCAGAGGTGGGGTAAGAGTCTGACTTTTGTCTCTAGATAGCTTAGAGCTCATAGCCCAGGCGGCAATGGCCTAAAGTGGCTTTAATCCACCTTTACATCCTTCCAATCCTAGATTGCTCTGAGGGCTTAAGCAGCACCTAGAAGACAACCTAAATTACGGCAGTCTCCCTAGGTTGCCTATAAGCCACAGTACTGTCTGAAATCACTACAGTGCTGTGTGCTGAGGCCCCATGCCCCTCCTGGCCCCAATACCATGGCCTTTCAGGCTACGTCTACACTGTAATTAAAAGCCTGCAGCTGGCTCATGCAAGTTGACTCAGGCTAAGGGACTGTTTGGCAGGACTGTAGATGTTAACGTTTGGGCTCAGGAGGGAGCCCACGCTCTAGGACCCTGTGAAGTGGGAGGGTTCCAAAACTCAGACTACAGACCAAGCCCAAACCTCTACAATGCAATTAAACATTCTCAAAACAAACAAAACAATAATAAAAAATAAACAAAAAGAAACAATCCAAAGGTCCCTTAGCCCTAGCCCCACAAGCCCAAGTCAGCTGGCATTGGCCAGCCGAGGGTATATAAATGCAGTGTAGATATACCCACCGAGGCTCCTCTGAAGGCAGTTTTATGACTCTCCTCTACATTTTCTGCGCCAAGGGAAACCTACTCTAGATGAAATCAGGGCTTTTAGAGACCCTTTACACCACTCCAGCCCTTTTAAATAATAGCAGAATAGGACTGGAATGGGGAAGAGGATCTCATCTCTGGAGTTAGAAAACAAACATAGGCCCTTGTATATGATATGTATTACAAGGCACAACATGCCACAACATAAACAGGATAGGATGTTGCCAATGGGATGATGTAGTCTCTAAAATCAGAAATGGATACAAAGTTTTATCATACACCTTATTGTATCAAATATGGATCTATTGTAATGCGCTATGCACTATACCGGAGACTGACCAAGGCCACCCTTAAATTAAGGCATGCAGCGGCGCATCTACTAAGCAAGAAGAACTGTTGACAAGGTCTCACACCAGTGCTTCATGCTCAACCCTGTTTGCATATCCAGTTCTGAGTGCAAGTCAAAAGCCTAATCCTCAGTTACAAAGCCCTAAGTGGGCTGACGCCAGCTATCTGAGTGACTGCCTTTCTCTGCACCATGAAATAAAAGCTGCAATCAGCCAGAGAAGTTTGGCTGACAGAAGTCAGGATATGCCTTGCAGGGAGTAAGGGCAGAGCTTTGGGTGTGGAGAACCACAACTGTGAAACCAGCTTCTGGCAGAGATTTGGCTGCACCTAAATTTTACCACCAGCCTTACACAGCAAAAAATCCTTTTGAAAAAGAAAAGAAAATGATGTATGTACACGCATGTCAATGACATACTGATCAGTCTCACAGGCAAGCCTATATACCTACGTAATTTTACCATAAATTTATATTATACCTTTTTCCTGCTTACCTACATGTACAACATTAATCCTAAGAAAAAAGCAAAAATAATACTTTTCCAAAACATTCTACTATTAGGCATAAATCAAAATAAATATATTATCAAAGTCACTGCCGCTTTATAGTGTACCAAAGGTATCTCTGACATTTAGCTAAGAGCACAATAAATCAATCAATACAATCATCATGTAAAAAGAAATCAAGAAGCAGCTCAACAAATATAACTGATAACTGTTCTCCACAAATAATTAATAGTAAAATTATTTTAAAATTTCCATCTTTCCCGTATCTCATCTTCAAAAAACTCTATTAAAAGATATATGAACATATAATATTGTCTATTCAATGCTATCCCTGAAAAGAAAATTCCAAAAATCAAGGTACTATAACAAAAATAACACACATACAATTTCAACAATCATAGATTCATAGTTTTTTAGGTCAGAAGGGACCATTATGATCATCTAGTCTGACCTCCTGCACAACGCAGGCCACAGAATTTCACCCACCCACTCCTGCGAAAAACCTCTCACCTATGTCTGAGCTATTGAAGTCCTCAAATTGTGGTTTAAAGATTTCAAGGAGCAGAGAATCCTCCAGCAAGTGACCCATGCCCCATGCTACAGAGGAAGGCGAAAAACCTCCAGGGCCTCTTCCAATCTGCCCTGGAGGAAAATTCCTTCCCGACCCCAAATATGGCGATCAGCTAATCCCTGAGCATATGGGCAAGATTCACCAGCCAGATACTACAGTAAATTCTTTCCTGGGTAACTCAGATCCCACCCCATCCCATCACAGGCCATTGGGCCTATTTACCATGAATATTTAATTACCACTGGGACTGCACTGAAGTGGAGGTTTTGTGATGAAACAGGCATTTCTTTATATATGATGAAAATAATGCAGCTACTAAATATGTTTGGCGGTATAAGATTTAGGATTTACATAAATATTCATTTCTATGCTTTTAAGTGCCTGGGGAGTTTTGCAGGCAAACAATGTGACAGGTAACTGCATTGTTGTCACTTACTAATCTTAACTGTTGTTTTAAATAAAGATTTTTGGTTTGGGATGTATATATATTTCCTTCCAAGCACAGACTGAGTGTTATGACTGGAATTCTAGGTGAGGTCTCAGCTTTATAAAGATGTGATAATGATACAAATAAACTTCTTTCCTTCAGTCATAAAAGTTTAAAAATGGTAATCTGATTACATGACAAAGCAGACTGGTTTTCTTAAAAACAAAAATTCATCAGAGAAATTTCCTGAGCAGGAAGACAGTTCAGTAACAAAATGTTAAATTGTGTTAGACCAACTAACGGTTTGGAAGCCTCCAGCTACTGTTCAGTTCTGAAACCTGGTTTCAATTAAATATATTTGTACGCTAATCCCAAAGCCAATTTGGCCATCTCTGATTTCAGCAGAAAACTAGATACACATGATAAGATGAAAGTTTATTTTAAACTATATATGTAGATATGTAGATATATACATATCACAATGATTAGATAATGGGTTCCAGAATTTGGTGAACTTTCAGCCATGTTTAATGTTAAAAAAAAATGTGCCTTTAATATTTTCTTAAAGATGTATTGTTCTGGCTTCTCTTAATTCTTGTGATCATTTAACGCATTATAAAGTAATACAGTGTACAATGAACTCTTATTAAAAGACAACAGTTTTCCTACTGAGTTACTGTATGACACCAAGCTTTGTGTGTCTGTTTTACATCTTATTACAAACACAAGGTTATCTAAAATTAGAAAAAACACCTTACAACGACATCCCACCCAGACATTGTTTATACTTGGCCATCAATCCCACTTTCTTACCACCAGAGAGTGAATTAGAAGAGTGATAACTATCTCTGCAGAAACGGAGCAATGTATAATTAAGACATTAAACAGGAAACTAAAGAATGTGAAAACAGGCTGAATCCCAACAGTGCCACCTACAGCAAAAAGTACTGCAGGCAAAAGGATATGACAATTGCTGGAAATATCAACCACAGACTGAATGAGGCGTTTTTGTTTTTTGTTAATATAAATTAATCTTATTGCAGTGTTAAAAGTCTAAGAGAAAGCCACATATTGCTATAAGTTTCATATCATTCCAAACCAGTCAGCGTGTAAGATGAAAGCTGCTTTTTCTTGGCAAAAATAAATATGTTTTCAGCTTTCTTATTTAAGGCCCTCAATTAATATCTAAAGCATGCAATAATTTGTTCTTGAGGTTCTGTTTCTTGTTTTTAGCTTATCTGTAATGACAAAAACAGCACCAAGAGACACAAGAGACAAGAGAACACTTTAGAAAGAGTCTTACCTTGCATTCTACTACGCTCTGATCCGACTCACAAGTAACATAGATTTCATCAACTGCCCGTCTAAGATTGTCAAAAAGAAATGCCCAATATCGAGCTCTCAAATCAACTTTTCGAGGTTGCCTTGTTTTTGTTGGGCTTTTGTCAAAGTTTTTATCTCCAGCGGCTCCTGATGTTATTTTACAGTCTACTGTAGTGCTCTGAAGAGATGAGATACAACATTAAAAAAAACACAAATAAGTGTGGCAAGGGGTTGGGCTTCTGTATAACATACTTTTTTCAACATATGTCAACACTTTCAAACAAGACATTCTTCATTGAGGCTTACGTCATATCCCACTGACTGAGTTCTTCAAACAAATTTTCTCACCTTAAACAAAAGGGGCAGGTTTGTAGAACCTAATTTCTGTTTCTCTGACATTTTTAACCCAATATTTACATCTGCGCAGTAGCAGAAGATATTCTGCTCTGAATGTAGATGGGAAAGTTGCATTTGCCCCATTACTTGTTCTGACAAGAGTATGTTTCCAGAAGATGCAAAAGCTATTTTGCTAATGACTATGCCAGGTACATTCTGTCATCAAACAAATGTTATTGCAAAGATATTGTATAGAACATTTTGTCTCAATTTTTTGTTAAAATATGGTAACTTCAGTGTACAAGTTTTAAGGCCAATGAATACATCTGTGACCAGCCTTTTAATAAATGTTTTATTGCTTCACTGTAGTAAAGAAGTCAGTAAGCACCAAACTAGTTACAAAGAGAAGCTTTCATACTTCAAAAGATTCATGTCTTTGCCTGTATAGGTGACTTTCCATTCATCGCACTCAAACATTACAAGGCAAATTCAAATCCAGCATATTGACTTTAATTGTGTTGCTCTTGCTTATTCCAGGTCTGAAGTTGACTCTCTGTTGTTTTGATTCTAGAGTCATGATTTCAGCAGTGTTAAACACACCTTAAGCTTCTACTCTCATTTTCAAAGAAGAGAAATGGAGTATAAATTTATGGCTCTCTGCAAATTATTGAGATATAAACGCTACGTTAAATTTGATCACTCTATTTTCTTTGGGCTCGTATCAGTCCCAAATTTTCTTTGTGACTGCTGGTTCACAGATGCTCTGTTTTGTGCCATTTTAAAAGCAATAATTTAATGATTACTACAGCCTTACACATCCGCTGAGCTTGCACATTCAGTTCATTCCTTTTCATAAGGTGGGAGGTAGGTTTTTCTTTGGCTGACTGATATGCTGTAACTCAGTCATAGAAGACATTCTAAAGGGATGTGAAGCACCTCTTCCTGGCTGACAGCTCCAAAATTGAATTCAGCCAGATACAGGATATTGGGCCCATCTAGCCTAAGATTCTCTCCCACAACAACAGCCAAGAGGAAGGAAAGTGTTCCCACACTAGAAGTGCTGCAGGTATGGGGGGTCGTCTCCAGCAACTGGGGCAAGCACCCCAAATCAATCCAAAGTGATCCTCAATCACATGCAATTTCACCATGTATCTATTAACTAGGTCTGAGAACAAAACATATCAAAGCCCTAGCCTATGGGTTTTATATAAATATATGTACATCATTTATGAAAGAATAAATAGAATTATAGTCACTGGCAGGTCAAAATTGGCCCCAAATTTAGGTTTTGTAAAAATAATCTACCAACCCAAATGTAAATATATAAATATTGCTTTGCAGCATTTGAAATCCAGATAATACAGCACTGCAGTCATTTCTGTGCATGAGAACATGAAATTGCTTGAAGTGATTATAAATCAGTGAAACTGACTAGTCTATTTTCATTGTCTAAATAGAGAGAAATACAAAAAGCAAGAAAATACATAAATAATTAAAAGAAAATTAGGTTTTTAAAAAGTAACAAAAAGCTACTTCCCAGACTATTTAAAGGAAATTCGGGAATAAAGTTGTCAGTATTCTCCTTAAAAAGACATGGCAAGATATTGAGAACTATAACATTACATCTAATCAAATACAAAAACAAAAAGAATGGAGAATAAGCTTTTATAAATAAAAAGGCGCCCATGCATCCTTTTTTCATATCAAAAGAAAAGACTGAAGGTTGAAATATACACCTCCCTCATTACTGCCAACACAAACATAGCATTGTGTTAGTTAGGGCATGAGAACAAGAAAACAAAACCAACTTTAAATGGAAAGTAAAAATAACCATTTAATTTCATTAACCAAACAATCAAGCAACATAAATGGAAAAAAACTGATTTGATTTTGTTTCCTTTTTAATAATTCTTATCTTGAAGCATTCCTTTAGCACTCCTTTCATGAATATATTTTCTGTGGCAGAGATCTCTAGAATCTAGAATTCACAAGACACTAGTACATTTTTAGTATTGCGTGGAGAACTCCACCTTTTCAAATTCCGAATTCTTTAAACTCCATCTTTCAATCAGTGTGTCAAAATGACCAAAACAATATAATATGAGCCAGGGTGCCTACACGATGTATCAATTAAACAAAGGGATGAGGATTTCAACAGTTTAAATCAGTTACTGAAATAAAAATGCTTACAGACTACCACTTTTATATTCCAAGATTAAATCCAATGAGATTTAAAAGAGCCCAAGCTACTAAATCCTTGAAAAGCAGGTTTTATAATTAAAACAACTAATCTTAACTACAATACTGAGAACAGGATGCTATAATAATTGGCTTGGGTTCAAATCCTACTGCTCCTCACTGAAAAACTGAAAAACATTTTTCTCCTGTGCCAAAAGTTTGTTTCATGGCAGGAAAGTTTGCATTCAACAGAGACAGAGCACCATTGTAGAAATGTCATTTAAGCCCAAAGGCAATACGAGTCAAAATACAAACTCTACAGTAATTTTGGATGAAAGTCTCAATGTTATAAATGGAAAGTAGATGGATTAGGGGAAAACCAGAAAAACATTTTTTACATTGGCATTTGTGCAAAAGAGATCCCAAGACTGTGCAAATACTAAGTGCACAGAGGATTTTCCTTGTTCTCCTCAGAAGGTTCTTTGTGATTTTTAGTATTCCATCATAAAGACACTGCAATAAATTCAATGCCACTTTCAACAAATTATGCTGGCTTTAAATGAAAAAATTTTCTCTGCATGTTTGGAAAACATATATATCAAATCAGATTTTTATATAAAAATGACACCTTTAAAAGTGAAACAGTAGGTGAGAATCACATAATTCTTAAATTACTGTAGTCTAAGACTAAAATGTCTCTACTTCTTTTCTAGAAGATTTTAAACTATAGGCCACATTCGCAGACATGTAACTACCAAACAGAAGTGAATTGCACAAATGTGTGAGGGCAAAACTTGCCAAACTGTTTACTGAAGATCAGCTCTATTTGAACTTCTGGATCCTTTTATGGGTTTTCTCCGCATTCCAGTCTATTCTTTCCCTCAAATAGCTCTGTCCGCTCTGCAAAATACATCACATAATGTACTAAAAAATTTGGTAAATTTCATTTAGTAACTAAGAAGGAGCACACAGTGCAATCAGATTGGCCATGATTTCAATGGCTGCACTCACATTTCTTTATCACAATAAAATTTACCAAAGTTGTAGTACATTTAATTTTGCAAACCAAACCAAAACAGTGCATGAGAAACTGGAAGAGCAATAAAGTGAAAGTGTGCACTTTGAGCCTATTCACTTTACCTTCTGTAAGAAAGCAAGGCACATTGCTAGAAATAATCCACACTTTGATGCTTTTGGCCAAATGCCATGTATGGTTTATTTAAAGAGTGATTTTGGTCAAATCTAAGATTTATGACTTTGACAATTCCATATACATATTTACATTTCACTAGCAAGTATAAGAATTGCAAAACATTCTCCATTATATTAATATTTGAAATAGCGCATTCCATGACATACTGTACAAATGAAAAACTAAGGAAAAATCTACACAAAAGACAAGAAACTGGTGGAGTACCCACCAGACCTTTCTCTGAGAGAAAGCAAGGATTTCTGATCCCAAACTAATGATTTCAGGGTATCCATGGAGGCCAGAGCCACGTACACAGAGCTGTCATACCACTCCAAGCACTGACAATACTTCCTCTGGAGACTGAAAATTGTGCAATGCAATCTATAGTGCTTGAGCCTTAAAACCACACTTAAAATCATTCTCCATACTCTTACCATCTGTAATGAAGCAACCTCCAGAGCCCAAATAATTTTCATTAAATTTCACTGGACCTTTCCTGTTCCAGTTGTCTTTTTTTCCTGTTATTTCAGCACATATGAGCCATTAATACTGCTCTTTCTAAATGTGTATTATCTTGAATATGTCTTGCAGTTTTCTAAAATTAATTTAATCTGTTACCAGGAGTTCTGTATAATCCTTCCTTATTTTGACTAGCCTACATAATTTTGTTGGAAAATTTTGCTTTTTCCTAGTACTGATGTCTGAACCCCACTATTCGTCTCTGTCAATACAGACATCTGACCATTTATTTCTAATATTCATTTAATGTTTCTTTTCTCCTAACCATATCTTAATCCACCAATACAAATAACTAGCAAGCATTATGACCAGACATTACCTCTTATTCAACATTTACCATGTTTCTTAATAATAATAATTTTTTTTATTACAGCAGAGCCTAACAGCCCCAAACACATAATACAAAAAGACAGTCCCTGACCAGACGAGTTTATAATCTCAGTGCAAGAGACAACAAATGGATACAATGGACAGACAAGGGGAGCACGAGGAAACAAAGAGACAAACTGCCTCTTGTGAGGGACATAAAACCCATTTGAAAAATGTATAACTATGTTCATCATGTAATTTTATCATGAACCTTTTCATAAGCATCAACCTCACCAGTGGTCTTTGTATCTATAGCATGGTTTTGGTGCAGGGAAGCACCATCTTTCCCAGTTTCTTATCCTTCACGTCTCAAGATCGTGAGGTGTTTGCATGTTGTCTCTTGTGAGTCAAAAGGGAAAACTCAACAACTGCATGTGACTCACCAGGTGTGACTACTCAATTTGTGGGCTCTGTTTTATGGTCTCTTGACTCTAATTTAGACACAAAAATAAAATCCTTTAAGGTTTTCCTACTTATAAATAAGTATAAAGGAAAAATAAATTAATCTCAACTATCTTTCCAAAGTAATAAAATACCAAAGGAGGGAGCAAGCTATCTGCTATCCTTGTTGCACTACAGATACAGAACTTCAAGATGTAATTCTGTGTGGACACAGTTTACAATCTTAAATCACAGGATTGACATCTTTGAACTGCCCATAGAATTGCAAAGGAATGTGATACACTACTGACAGATTAGTAGAAAAGTTATAAAAACACAATTTACCTTTTACTGCAGGAGAAGACTAACTTATTTATTATATGGGATAGGACTTTTCCCCAACCTTTGCTTGTATCTCAATTTGTAAATATCCCATAGCCAACACATGTACACAGCTTATGTGACCCAGAAAGTACTGTCTTCAGTTATGAGCCACTAATAATTTGAACCCTATGTAGAAATGTAAGAAGGAGCTGCAAGCGGCAGTACCTGCAGACGCTCAGGTAAACAAAGCGTCTTGTGGCCCGCCAGGGGCTTACCCTGAACAAGCCACAAACCAAGTTTGGGAACCCCTGGTCTAGAAACTCCAGATTTGTTTTATTCAGTTTACTTTAAGAAAATTTAGTACCTACAAACAATTTTAAAATAATTGGATAATTTACATGTACTACAAATATTTAAATCTCCGAGAAGTCTGCAGGGTCCATAGCGTACTTTTAAAGACTCTATAGTTACTACTCACTACTATTGTATATCATGAAAAATTAATTTAAACATAAGTCAGTTTATTTTTTTGAATGATCTTTAAACCCATATCAAAAGAATCATTTTACACACAAGTACAGTAGAACCTCAAAGATATGAACACCAGATACGGACGGACTGACCAGTCAACCGGACACCATGTGAAACTGGAAGTAACCAATCAGGCAGCAGCAGAGACCCAAAAAAAAAAAAAAAAAAAAAAGCAAATACTGTATTGTGCCTGTATTGCATCTTAAAAGTAGGCACATCTGGGCTGCCTGTCCCCACCCCACCCCCAAATACAGGGCAGCCACTTACAGCTAGGAGGTGAAGATGCTTGGGCTGCCAGCCCAAAGCAGCTGGAGCCAGCAGAGCTGGAACAGCATTGTGGTCTGTGCCGCTTTCACACACACCCCTCAGCGGGGAGGGGGACATTCTGTTTTTACTGCTCCTCCCCAGACCTGGAGGGAGATACATTGTTTTTACACACACACACACACACACACTCTCTCTCTCTCTCTCTCTCACTCACTCCCCGGCCAGGAGAAGAACAAGCTTGCTAACTCAGTCCAACCCAGGGCAAGAAGCTGTCGGCCAGGGAGCTGCTGGCGCTGAGGAGGGAGCTCAGCTACTGCTGGAGCCTGGCCTGGAGTATCAGCTGCTGGATCTGGAGCCCGAACTGCACTTTGTTCAGAGTTACGAATGTCTACCAGTTACGGACAACCTCCATTCCCGAGGTGTCCATAACTCTGAGGTTCTACTGTATGTAGAGCAGGGTGAATAAAAATCAGTGCTTTTTTTAAAAAAATTTTAAAGGATTTTTTTTTATTTAAATCAGATTTTTTTGATAAAATGCTTTTTGAGGAAAAAACCTATCTAAAGAGAGTTTTAATTACGATACATTATAGCTCAAAGATATTTCATCACAGAATAGGGATTATACATTCTAATTCTGTAGTATGAGACAATATATTCATGTAACATTTAAGAAAAGTTTTGTAAATGAGTTCCAATAATTCATGGATTAGGGACCCAGTCTTATGGGGTTCCAGGGGCTTCTGTATATTTATTTAGGTTAATCTTTCTTTCTATCTACCAAATGGGACTCAGTGCTCAGTCTAGAAGATACCATCAGAGATGCTTAGTTTTGCAGTTCTCAAACTGTGGATTTGTGTCTCCAGAGAGAACATACTTGTTAACAGCAAAACTGTTTTTAAATAAATAATATATAGAGGTGAGAAATAACAGACCTCAACCCTATTGTCCCTCTGCAAATTTGTGTACACAGAGTCAATCCTTACCTCTCTCTAAAAGTGCAAAGTTTCAAAAAGTTCAATAAATAGAAGATGGTTGGGGGCAGAATAGATCTGGACAAGGAGAAGAAGTCTGGAAATAAATGTGAGAAGGGAGGGACAGGCAGTAGAAACAAAAGAGAAACTGTTTGAGCAGCATATTCCAGGAGTCTTGAGGTCTTTATGAGCGTAGCTTTCATTGGTTTGAAATCTACCATACCATCCTCTCACTAGAAGGGAAAACCTATAATGGCAGCAGGCCGTAAAAGAGACCCAGTTTGGGAATATTTTAATGAAGTTCTTCTACCTGTGGGGAAGACAGGCATGCATGCAAAATGCAAACAGTGCAGCAAAGAAATGGAAGGCCTGGTTGCCCGAATGAAACAACATCATGAAAATTGTTCCTTGTTGGGAGAAAGCTGCGTTGAAGATGATGAAAGAAATATGTCTGAACATGCAGGATCTTCAGGTTGGTAATCTTTTTTATTTCATACTTCTTTCTTAAAGACTGCCTGTCTTCCTTCTGGACTATTCTTGAATTCTCATGTTTGAGCAAAAAATATAGTTGTTACTTTATGGTACTACCATTTTAAATGCAGTTGTGATAAAAAAAAAACTGAAATAGGTAGATCTTCCTTTTACAATTTCACCTTTAAAGCAATACTGAGTGTCAGTGAATGCAATGAGTAATACTAAATGAGCAGTATGGTAATAATAATTAAATAACTGCATTAACTTATTTTGTTTAGGAGAATCCATCCTCAACATACAGGATTCTTAAGTCTATCCACCCTCAAGATCACCATTATTTTCTATAGTTTCAGAGTTATCTGCCAATGATAGTCTTCAGTCACATCATGTATATCACATAGCCACAGTATATCACCTGTAGCAAAAGAAAAAAAAATCTCCATCATCCAGAAACAACCATAGAAAAGTTTGTGATAAGAACTAGCAGATTACAAAAATTGCCCAGTTTGTTTATGCAACAAACTCTCCCTTCCGATGACTGAGAACCCACACTTCACTAACATGGTTCAGTCATGAAGACCAGGATACAGGCCATCCAACAGAGCAGATGTTGCAGGCAAACTGCTGGATAAAGTGTATGAAAGAGAAATTGAGAAGTGTACAAAAGGTCTAAAGGGTGAAATTGTTAACCTGAGTCTTCATGGGTAGAGCAATGTCCACAATGATCCTGTCGTATGTGCTTGTGTGACAAAAGAAGAAGGGAATTGATACATCAGGAAATGCACACACAGCAGAATACTTACAAGTAGTAACAATAAAAACTATAACAAACTGTTAAAAAAATTTCAAATGTCCAGTACGCAGCTTGGTCACAGACAATGCTGAGAAGAAGATAAGACAAGATGAGAAGAAATTATTTAGAAGAGAGCTAATAACATACAGTTGCAGTGCTCATTTGATGCATCTCCTAGCCAAAGACTTCAATGTTCCAGAAATAAAGGCTAATGTTGTTGAAATTGCAAAATACTTCCGTAACAACCACTTTGCAGTAGCTGCTCTGAAAAAAGCGGGAGGAACCAAGCTAACTCTCCCACAAGACGTGCGATGGAAATCAGTAATGGACTATTTTGAGCACGAAATCAACAACTGGCCTAATCTGATGACAGTTTGTGAACAAAATCGTGAAAAAATAGATGGCACTGTCACAGCCCAAGTTCTCAACATTGGGCTTAAGAGAAATGTTGAACACATGTTGAGTACCCTGAAGCCTATTTCTGTAGCCTTGAACAAAATGCAGGGAAATAGCTGTTTTATTGCTGACGCTGTTGAAATTTGGAAAGAACGAAGTGAGAACTTAAAAAGAGAAATATACAATGACAGTTAAATTACAAGCATTAAAAAAACGAATGGGGTAAGCACAATCTCTAGCTCATTTCCTTGCAAATATTCTCAATACTCGGTACCAGGGTCAAACCTTAACTGCTGAAGAGGAGGAGTTGGCTATGACATGGAGATCCAGCAATCATCCCTCCATAATGCCAACTATAATAAACTTCAGAGCTAAGGGTGAACCATTCAAGAAATATATGTTTGCTGAAGATGTTTTAAAGAAAGTCACACCAGTGAACTGGTGGAAGTCACTTAAGCACTTGGATTCAGAGACTGTTGAAGTGATAAACTCACTTTTAACAGCAGTAGCTTCTTCTGACAGTGTAGAAAGACTGGTTTCAGAGTAACAGCCGTGTTAGTCTGTATTCGCAAAAAGAAAAGGAGTACTTGTGGCACCTTAGAGACTAACCAATTTATTTGAGCATAAGCTTTCATGAGCTACAGCTCTGATGAAGTGAGCTGTAGCTCACAAAAGCTTATGCTCAAATAAATTGGTTAGTCTCTAACGTGCCACAAGTACTCCTTTTCTTTTTGTAGAAAGACTTTTCTTCCTTGGAACTAATTTATTCCAAATTGAGAAATCCTTTGGGACCTGAACAAGCAGGAAAGCTTGTTTTTCTTTTCCAGATGATGAACAAACAGGAAAATGAAGATGAAGACAACTGAATTAGCTGCAGAAGCCAATATTTTAAGTTTGTCATGTTGACCTGGCTGACGTAGTCGATTTAATTTTTGTGGGTTTTTTTAACATTTCATTTAACTATTTTAGTTAAAAACAATTTTAACAAAAACAAACCTGATTTTAAAAAAACCTGAATGTTTAACTAAATTAAAAAATTCATATGCTTGTTTTCTTAAAATATTTTATGTTTGCTGTTGAAGAAAAAAATCCAGAATACATATGTTGTTGTTTTAGTTAAATAAAACCATTTAAATGTCTGTCTGGTGATGTTATCCTCCTAATACAGCATGGCAAGAAAATCCTCCAAATATTAATGATTAACCTGTTGAATTGGAGATATTTATGAAGTCATTGGGAGGTGAACTATGTGCTTCAATTACCTTTCGTAAATGAAATAACCAAATAATCATTCATATTCTAATATAGCTGTAAAACTGATCTGAAAAGTTTTCAAAATAAATCACTTTAAAAACGTATAGTGTGTACCTTCTAAAAATGAAACATACATCTATCTCTGAGTTGTGAAGAATATGTATTAAGGGTATAATAACCAACAAGAATGCACCTTTATGTAGAAATCCATGATTAAATCGAGTCTTCCTGACTAGTAATTTAAATCAATTTGATTTAAATCAAATCCACCCTGATGAAAAGAGAGAAAATTTTCATTATTTTTTAAAAGAGTCTTCTCAGTAAAAATTATATTTAAAATTAGAGAGAGAAGGTAGATAAGATAATATCTTTTACTGGACCAATTTCTGCTGGTGAGAGAGACAAGCTTTCGAGCCATACAGAATTCTTCTTCCAAAGCTTGTCTCTCACACCAACAAAAGTTGGTCCAGTAAAAGATATTATCTCACCCACACTGTCTCTGGGATCGACATGGGTACAACTACACTGCATATTTTAAATTGTCATTAGGAAAAAATAGATAAAGAAATGCAGAGACAGTTTTAAATTTTGTATTTTCTTCTGAAATACTATTATAATTCATATTAGGAAGAGAAAAGACTTGACTTTTCCATGTGGCACGTAGTGGGGTTGTCCCACGATGAAGGGAAAGGCGTGAGAATAAGGGAACAGAAAGGCTGGTGTTGGAAACTAAATGAGCTTTCTGGCAATTAGGCTTTTTGAACTGCTGAGATGACATTCTAACTTTCTGAATTGCAATTTTTTTTTTTAACCTTAACTCCAAATTTCTTCACTTGCACACTTCGGTACTTTTACTATCTCTCTGGAAACTTAAATATATCACTTAATTGATTTGTCTGATCTCTACTTGCTCAGGAAGCAGAATGCCTCTTTGGCCAAGGGAAGCTTAAATACGTCTTCTGAAAAGCAGACCAATGCACTGTCTGTGGTACAAAACCAGCCTAAATCTTTCTGATCTTCGCTTGGGGCCCAATCCAACTCCCAGATTTTCACTGACTTCAATGAGAGGTAGATCTGCCCCTTTGTGACAGTGAAATGCTGTTTTGTTATTTTAAAGAAAACAGAAAAAATAAATATGTAGAGAATATTTTCTGCACTTACACTCTACCCACACAATGTAAAATATATGGTTCCCTTGGTTATAACACTTGAGCAACATCTACAGTTACCCATCATCATTAGTGTAATAATATGGATTTAATTCAGATATAGACAAACATATGCAAGCAGTACAATTATTGTGCAAGAACTGACACCTGTTTTTCTATCCAAAGCATAAAGACTGCTACATAATTAGAATAAAAAGAAAAGGAGTACTTGTAGCACCTTAGAGACTAACCAATTTATTTGAGCATGAGCTTTCGTGAGCTACAGCTCACTACATCTGATGAAGTGAGCTGTAGCTCACGAAAGCTCATGCTCAAATAAATTGGTTAGTCTCTAAGGTGCTACAAGTACTCCTTTTCTTTTTGCGAATACAGACTAACACGGCTGTTACTCTGAAACCTATAATTAGAATAAAATCATACAGCAGTTATGCCAGCAAAGGTTCCATCGTACGATCAGTTATCTTATAAAGTGGGAAACAAATTTTTTGTGAATATAACTATAGCTAAGAGTAGACAGTGAGGCAGTGGAAGTTAATGGAAAGGATATTTTAAGTCCCCAGGCACCAGTCAGTTCTAACATTGTACATTTTAAATTGTCACAGTTTGATATCTGCCACTCAAGGGAGAGGAAGGCAACCATTAAGAAAGAACGCAGATTGTGTCTGATGCTTGGCATTTACCCTCCGTTAGCTACTTGAAAAGGGTCAAACTGAACAGGCTGTTAACCAACTTTGCCATAGCACTACTGGCACCACCTTTATTCAGTAGTGAAACACAGCATTCAACTTTTATTTTTAAAATGGTCATGACACTGAATATTTCTAATGCAAAATACTATCAAGGTTATAAATGAATGATAACTACATTCTGTACAAATATTTAATGCTTGTTATCAGCAACAGTACCACTATTTCTAAATAAAGTATCAGTAAATTGCTAAACTAAACCTTTAATTGCAAATTTTTACTCCAGTTGCATAAAGAAATTTAACATTATTTTTGAAGAGTATAAATAAATATAACAAGCAAAAAGAGGGCTGAGGAAAGGTTTTTCAATACTGTAGTCAAATGGGTAAGCATTCTGCAGCACCACCATTTTATTAAATTTACACTTCTTAAGAATAAGTTTAAAATGTATAAACATACATTGCAAAACTCTCTGCTTTTGACCAGTTAGTGCTTTTCAGGGCTAGGCTCACGTAGATGGCAATGCAGAGACGCACTGCCCAAGTATGGACTCCAGAACGGAGTGTACCTCCGGAGAGACAATCTCTTCCCTAGCTCCCTTGTATGCTCCTAGTGCAATATGCTCCCCTCTCTAAAACAGGCCAATTTGGAGAGGGATAGGGCAGGAAAATGACCCTTCATCCTCCCCATCCACTTTGGAGCAATTTAGTTGTACGCTAAGGTTCAGATCTGGAAAACAATCATGCATCTTAACATGACACAAGCAAGTAGGTCCCATGGATGCCAATTACTTCAATGGGATTATTCAAGTGTGTCAAGCTACGAACAAAATGTGTTTGCAAGAGCCCTTGCTTTCTACTGAGTATTAAAGAGAGTAAGCAGTCTGAGACCATACATAAGATGCAGTGTTTTTTTAAAGCCTTATTATATACAAAATTTTATCTATTTTCAACAGTGTAAGTATTTGTCAGATAACAAAATCATACATAGATGTTTGTAAACACTTTAATAAATCCTTTCCCTTTTTTGAAAACTATATGCTTTTTAAACTGAAATTGAAATAGAAACACATATTCCTTGCATCGCAAATTACAGTTATGTGGTGAAAAGCTCCTATATTAAAAACTGAATAATCTATTCATCTATTTGCACAAAAGTTTCAATACTCCACCGTGTAAAGGAAGCAGTTCTAGCAAGTATAAAGTATGTTTATTTGAGAATGGCAAGAAGTTCTTGAATGTAAATTTGTCAACACCTTGGGAAGAAGAAGTTGATAAGATCAGAAGAGGGAGCTATTAAAAGCATATTTGCCTGAATTTAAACAGAGCTGTGGCACTTTTGGGATTTATTTTTACTTAAAAGACTAAACAAACGCCACAAAAACATAAAATTTCTATTTTTAAAGTTGTATCCATGAGGTTTTCACACTGATGCCTCCAATACTCCAGTTCAAGCCAACTGGGCAATAATGGAGAATATATTTCTTGAAGCTCAATATTTACACCATCTCCCAGTGGACCTAATTAAACTGAACCCAGAGGGTGGAGCTCATCATCCTTGTGCCAAACTAGATCTGTGGGGGCAGACCCTTCCACGTGAAACCCTAATTACTCCATTAAAGTTCCACTTCCATGATCAGACTGCAGGATTAGGGCCTAAATCAGAATTTTTTTCTAATAAAAGGAAATCTTATCTAACTTGCATTTTAAGCAAGGAGAGGAAGCAAGAAAGAGGAATACCAATTGCTGAGCAGTGTGGAAAAGTAACTTGCCTATTCACTTACATAAAAAAGGAACATTTTTCTTTTTTTCCCTTATAACATTTCCCATGATGCATAATATCAAAGACTGTCAGACTTACAGATCAAAACGTTAAGCTAAAACTGTTATATCAAAGAGGAGGAACAGTTAAAAAGGATCAAACATGACAAGAAGCAGAAATGTATTGCTTTGTTAATATAACACTTATTATATAATTAGTTCAATATCAAAGGAAAAGCTGGTAGCACCGCCTATTATTTATGTTGCCTGACACTTTCCATTGTAAAATCCTGTTTTTGCTTGTAACTAACTGTTTGGACTGCCAGGTGTCTATCACAGGCTGAACTTTTTGGGGAAATTTTCAGCCAACATGATTCAGCCATTTCAGAGTATGAAGCTAGGGAAAAATACATTGTTCTCCTCACACGAAAAAATTCCAGTGACCTTTTCTTTGAAAAGCTCTAGGGCCTCCATGAATTGGAGCAGGGGCTTGAAATCTGGCACAGAGATGCCGTGTGTGTCCATGTGACTCAAAGCACCCCCTTACTCAGATCCTACACACTACTGTAATATTCTTTGTACAAAATATGCCTAGTGAGGTATCACTGAAAACTAGTAACTTACTGGTCAATCATATGTATGCCTCAACATTATATGTAAAGTTATTAATTCCATCTGTATGGTGTTAATAGCACATGTTCAAAAGCAGACAGCCCTGCCTAGGCAAAAGTTGTTAAACAGGTTTATCGTGAACAAAGGAGTGCGTTTATCTCAGTTTATATGTAAGTAGTAAACAGGTTCATCTGAACAAAGATAGCAGGGAACACAACGATTTGCATTCCAGCAAACATAATTAGGAGAAAAAAAAAAGCATGAAGCTTCTTCCACCAGCAGACTCCATGCCGCCTTCCTCACTGTTTGAATAAATTTTCCTTTGAGGGGTAACTTCCAAAGAATCCATTTAAAAGGTTTACAGCTCTATAAAGACAGAGGGCTGAACCGCTAGTGATAAGCAATTGAAGCAACTAATTGAATACAACATCAGTGTATCATGTAAGGGCTTTTATGAATGTACCTATAAATTATAGCACACTTCAAAAGTGGCTCTTGGGTGGTGGTTGACAGTGAGTAGAGGGTACGGCAATAGAGGGGGCCGAGAAGCAAGGCCTCTGAATCCTCTGACATTTGCACAGTAGCTCGGCACTGCACTGGTAAAAAGATGCATGAGGAGGGGGTAGCCTTGATCTACAAAGTTGCCTCAGGTATATCCTCCTGGGAGCCAGAGTATAAATCCCCAAGGAATGCAGAGTCGATCTCAAGTTTTTTAGCAAGTGCAGGGATTCATCCATTTTCTCATTAAAGAGATTCAATCTGTTAAAAGGAAGGTCCTGGATGGTGTTTTGGATGTCCCCAGGAAACCCTGACGATTGCAGCCAGGAGTCCCTCCTCATGATTAGACCAAACTTCTAGAAGCTGTTTCTGCCACATCCACTGCAGTCTGAAGAGCCACCTTTGCCACTAGCTTTCCCTCACCTAAAAGAGACTGAAATTGGACCATCCTCTGTGAAAAGCTTGTCTGTGAAGTCTGCAAGCCTAGAACAGGTATGAAAATTGTATTTTGCTAACACTTGGTAGTTGGTGACAGAAAATTGCAGGCCTGGGGAGGAGAAGACTTTTCTCCCCAGGAGGTCCAATCTCTTAGAGCCTTTATCTGCTAATCTTTGCACAAAATATGCCTGGTGAGGTATCACTGACAAGTAATAACTTACTGGTCAATCATAGGTATGCCTCAACATTACATGTAAAGTTAGTGAGACCTAGCCCTTTCAACAGTCGCCTCTACCACCAGAGAGTTGGGTGCAGGATGAGAGTAAGAATTCAGCCCCTTTCACAGGAACAAAATACCATCTCTCTGTATTTAGTGTTGAGACACAGGATGCTGGAGCGCACCATACTGCTCTAGCTCGTTCTAGTATGGCCTCATTGATGGGCAGAGCCCACCTTACTGAGGCCTTTGGCTGCAACATGACCAGGAGCCAGTGTTGAGAGTCCTGGACCTCCTCTAATGGGATCTGTAGGTCCCTGGCCACTCCTTGTAACAGCTCCTGGTATTGACAATGGTCATCCAGCAGAAAAGGCAAGGAAGGAGTGACTGCTTCGTCTGGGATTGATTAAGAGTCACCTGTCGGAATCATTGGTATCTGCGGATCCGGTTCCACCTCTTTCTCTTCACACACCAAGAGAACCAACTGGCAAGAGAAAGAGGAGCGGTATGACTCCTGAGAGGGGCCGGACGCCTGCTATAAGGATCCCACAGCCCCCTCTAAGGCCAGAAAAAGGGATTGATCAGTTGCAAAGGACCCAAGGAAAACAGTACTAGCGGCCTCTGGGGAGGCTGTAACCTGGCAGAATGGCAAGCATAACCCTTTGACTGTCTATCAGGGCTCAACTGCCTTTGCGGAGATACCAGTGCAGCCATCTCCTCTGATTCATCTGAGTCCAAGGACTGTTCCATCGATAGTGGCAGTGCCATTGGTATCGGGGCACTCCTACCAGATGCTTGGAGGTGAGATGGCTCCTGGGTCAGTGATGTAGGCTCCTCCTCGGGAGTAAGGACATCCGTTAGGAGGGCTGAAAGAATCAGAGACTGTGGATAAGGGAGGAATATATCCTTTGGTGTCACATAAGTCTCATTGCACCCTGGTGTCCAAGGGGTTCCTGCAGTTAAGTCTGATAGATCCAGTGCAGCGACCAGACGGTCTTTAAAGAGATGAGAGAGTACTGATAATGGGTCCAGACCTGCACTTGTAGACAGAATTGGCAAGCAGCTATCTTTACACTTCAGTATTGAGGTGACAGATGGAACTGGCGGATATTTCTTTTTATGTATCTTGTCCTCAGATCTGAGGGTCTTCATTAGAGCCAGGTACTTAGGTTCTGCTCGCAATGTCTCACCCAACCTGGACCAGCTCAGGGAGGAAGTGCGTTTCTTATGGTCTGTCCTCAACAGGAATCTGTCCTTGCGCCCATGAGAGAGCCCTCTTCTCTCATGAGGAAACCCTGGAAGAAGAGTCCTTGGATTTAGATATTGACAGCTCTACTTCAGGCATAGGCGCAAGAATGAGGAGTGCGGGGGGCCACACGCAGGGTCCCAGCTGCTGGCCTCACGTCTGGGCTCCGCTCCTTGCCCTGCACACGGATTCCCGGCCCTGCTCCCGTGGTCCCAGCTGCTGCTCCCGTGTCCAGGGTCCTCTCTTGGACCCGCCCCTGCCCCGAACTGTGGCCCAAGCCTCGGCCTCCTTACCCTGTCCGGGTCCCCCTTTCCTGGAGGCACGGCCCTGCTCCCAGCCGCAGTTCTGGGAGGGAAGGGGGCAGACAATGGGAAGGGGGCTGTCTTTCAGCACTCCCACTATTAAA
Source organism: Caretta caretta (assembly GCF_965140235.1). NCBI lineage: Eukaryota > Metazoa > Chordata > Testudines > Cheloniidae > Caretta > Caretta caretta. The sequence continues at coordinate 49,916,560 of NC_134215.1, read as the reverse complement.
AGTGTTCCAGCACCACCTATTCTAGGGCATGTGCTTGGAAGGGCACGGCTAGGATGCTGAGACCAAAGTACAGTAGACCGTCCCTGGCCTGGATTGGAGAGGGGCCTCATAGCCTTCTCCATCGGGTGCTTCCGTAGGTGAAGCTCCCGGTCTTCTTGAGTGCTGGGTGAGAAGGAGCAACACATACTGCACTTTGCAGAGATATGTGCTTCACCCAGATAGTGCTGATGTTCGTCACTGATGAAGAAGGATCAAGGACAAGAGGTGCAATTCTTGAATCCTGGGACTCTGGGCATATTCCTGGAGCCAGGGGACAGGTTTGCCAACCAGGGAGAAAGAAATATTCTATATTACTCAATTTTTAACTGCTAACTACATAGCTAAGAATATAACTATTTACAAATGTTTTCTATATAGGTTATGAAACAAAGTGAAGGGGGACATGATTCCAACTCAGGCCACGCGGTGGAGAGGCATCAACCTACACTGCCTCTTATATCCTGAGTCGGGAGCACAAGGAGAGCTACTGCGCTTGTACAGGCCAATGGACGCTGCTTTGAAGAACTTCCGGACTTTGGTGCATGGTGCACACAAGTACCCACACGTAGAATACACATAGTGACATCACTAGAAGAATTAAAGAATGTTTCATAATGCATATGGGAGCCAAATTAAGGTTGCATAGAGAGACAACCTTAATTGTGGCATTTTCTAATTTCTGTGTACTTAACTTTGCAACATTAATAATGTTCTTTTAGGACAGTTGTGTGCATGTAATCTTATTTATATACACACATGCATCCATGCGCACACAATATTGAATATATTAGTTCTATTTCATGACATTTATATGCTGTAATTGAAATTAAAAAGAAACTGAAAAGTTCAACATATATACCTGTTTTGTAGGTTTATGTGTTCCATGAGTTACTCTCTTAGATTTTCCACCTACTTGCCATTTAGACTTACCTGTAAAGAAAACAATTATTTTAATCAGCAATAACTATTTTAAGAAAATACTATTATTCTAATATTTAAGCATCCAAGCTTGTAGTGTGCTAACAACAGTGCACTACACTCATAAGATAAATAAGGGGAACAATTAATGAAGTAAACTAATTTGCAAAATTGTATGTACTGAATTTGATACTTATTTCCATCGATTCTAACTGAAGGAAAGAATTGAAGATACAATTTAAAAGTTGGAAAAAAAAGCACAAGACAGAGAAATTAGAGATTTTTCTACACAAAGATGGACTGCTTTCCAAAGGTGCTAAGCACTTCTGAAAACCAGGTCATTATCATCTAGAAGTTAAATACACCACTTTTATATACAGCTTAAATATGGTTAAAGTTTGCAGGTAAAGTCAACAAATATTGGTGTTATTAGCCTTTATCCATTGCTTATTTTAATCCAAATTTTATTACAGGATTGAAATAAGGGATATTGATTGGAAAAAACATAAATGGAAAAGTTTGGCCATTAACTATTTTTCCTGAAGAACTGTTTGTACAGCCCGGACAATTGGTTTACATGCCCGTTCCAACACGTGGAAACAGGAAAAAACTGAGCAATTTATGGGGACCCCATTTTTATATTGTTTTTCAGAGCTCTTTGCCGGCTCCCAGTTGAATAATCTGGCAGTAAGTAGTATAAACTACAACAGAATGAATAAACAAAAAAATGAAATCTAATTTCTCAGAATAAGTGTGTAGTATGTCTACTTTAACACAATATTCTCAGATCTATAATTAGCAGGTAAGAAATTTCCTTTCTTGGAATGTTTTCATGAGGAATGGGATCTTTTAGATTTAGAAAGGGCTTTGCTCAAAAACAGATCTAATTTCAAAATCTAATTTCTTTTTATGTTATTTTTTGCTTGATTTATTCCTCTGATTTAATGTTTTACCTTACAAAAATATATAAAATGTAAAAGCTACAGGGTCCTATTTTTAAAGTGTAAGCAATTGAGACAAAATGCTAATTATGGTGAATGTACTTTCTGCTAACTGGTCTATGTTTAGAGGGAAGATTCAGACCACCCTATACCGGAAACCTACTGACCGCTATTCCTACCTACATGCCTCCAGCTTTCACCCTGACCACACCACACGATCCATCGTCTACAGCCAAGCTCTGCGATACAACCGCATTTGCTCCAACCCCTCAGACAGAGACAAACACCTACAAGATCTCTATCAAGCATTCTTACAACTACAATACCCACCTGCGGAAGTGAAGAAACAGATTGATAGAGCCAAAAGAGTTCCCAGAAGTCACCTACTACAGGACAGGCCTAACAAAGAAAATAACAGAACGCCACTAGCCGTCACCTTCAGCCCCCAACTAAAACCCCTCCAACGCATTATTAAGGATCTACAACCTATCCTGAAGGATGACCCAACACTCTCACAAATCTTGGGAGACAGGCCAGTCCTTGCCTACAGACAGCCCCCCAACCTGAAGCAAATACTCACCAACAACCACATACCACACAACAGAACCACTAACCCAGGAACCTACCCTTGCAACAAAGCCCGTTGCCAACTGTGCCCACATATCTATTCAGGGGACACCATCACAGGGCCTAATAACATCAGCCACACTATCAGAGGCTTGTTCACCTGCACATCCACCAATGTGATATATGCCATCATGTGCCAGCAATGCCCCTCTGCCATGTACATTGGTCAAACTGGACAGTCTCTACGTAACAGAATAAATGGACACAAATCAGATGTCAAGAATTATAACATTCATAAACCAGTCGGAGAACACTTCAATCTCTCTGGTCACGCAATTACAGACATGAAGGTCGCTATCTTAAAACAAAAAAACTTCAAATCCAGACTCCAGCGAGAAACTGCTGAATTGGAATTCATTTGCAAATTGGATACTATTAATTTAGGCTTAAATAGAGACTGGGAGTGGCTAAGTCATTATGCAAGGTAGCCTATTTCCCCTTGTTTTTTTCCTAACCCCCCCCCCCCCCCCAGATGTTCTGGTTAAACTTGGATTTATGCTGGAAATGGCCCACCTTGATTATCATACACATTGTAAGGAGAGTGGTCAGTTTGGATGAGCTATTACCAACAGGAGAGTGAGTTTGTGTGTGGGGCGAGATACTATTAATTTAGGCTTAAATAGAGACTGGGAGTGACTAAGTCATTATGCAAGGTAGCCTATTTCTCCTTGTTTTTTTCCTAACCCCCCCCCCCCCCCCAGATGTTCTGGTTAAACTTGGATTTATGCTGGAAATGGCCCACCTTGATTTTCATACACATTGTAAGGAGAGTGGTCACTTTGGATAAGCTATTACCAGCAGGAGAGTGAGTTTGTGTGTGTGGTTTTGGGAAAAAAAAAAGGGGGGGGGTGAGAAAACCTGGATTTGTGCTGGAAATGGCCCAACTTGATTATCATACACATTGTAAGGAGAGTGATCACTTTAGATAAGCTATTACCAGCAGGAGAGTGGGGTGGGAGGAGGTATTGTTTCATGGTCTCTGTGTATATAATGTCTTCTGCAGTTTCCACAGTATGCATCCGATGAAGTGAGCTGTAGCTCACGAAAGCTTATGCTCAAATAAATTGGTTAGTCTCTAAGGTGCCACAAGTACTCCTTTTCTTTTTTCAGACATCTTACTGAATTGATCAGATAATTTAATGAAATAAAACCAACTAAACAACTGAGTGGACTTAATATAGGTCCTTGATATTCAAGGCTGGAAACCACACTTGAATTTTAGAACCAACACACTGAGTTTTAACAGATTTTTTGGGCCAAATTCACTGACAGGGTCAGCTGTTTTACACTGTTCTGGTGATGTCATGCAACTGGCTGAACCAGTTAAACCAGGTTTATGGCTATTTTGCAGTGCTGGAGCATAGTAGTGAACCAGGCCTTTCATTTTTAGACAAAAATCTACATTACCTGGTTCAGAATTCTTCTTAAAAACACTGAGTAAACAAGCAAAAATAAATTAAAAAGATTCTAAAGTCAATGTGAGCAGGTTTCAGAAATAAAAATGAGATACTGTGTTTTAGCAAATAAGAGATTGTCCACAGAATACATATTACACTCCCTATTCATTGAAAACCTCAAATTTCAGATGAGATGTATGCCAGGATTATAAAAATTAAAATATTACCACAACTGAGGGCTCTCATCTGAAACTATTTACATTCCCAGAAGGCAGAATTTTTTGTGTGTGTAAATGGCACAGAAAACTTGCACCATGAGTCTATTTTCAAGTATACCAAAATAGATGTGCCAGTACTAAAAAGGATGATGGATCAAAAAAACCAAAAACACCTCATCTCTTTAGAAGACACAAGAAAAGATGATTTATGAGTAAAAACTGGGAAATGTTTGAACAGGTCCCTTCCAACCCTGATATTCTATGTTTCTAAGTCAGGTGCAGAGATTAAAGCAATTTCCTGGCAGATTGAATATGCAAGGCAAACAAACACTTATGTCAACACTGGATTTTGTCAATTTAAGACAGATAGTATTTTTGGAAAGACTGTTTAAACAATTTCTTCAGTGTATAAGATAAACAAGTTTGTCTTTCATCATCAGCCATGCATTCTTGCTTCACTACCCTTTTTTATTCAACAAATATTTTTATGGCTAATGCACAATAATTTCCTTTCTGTATTCATGAGCAGTGCCAAAAGGATAAGTGTAATTCAAGACTTTGTATTTGTGAGGCCCATTAGTCTGTAACTGTAAAATATTAGGTTGGTCATGAGATTGGTAATTGGATATGAAGCCTTTTGCTTATGAGGCACTTATTCAATATTAGATTAGAACAGCAGGGACCAACGATCACCACCTCGTCAATTGTTAACTAGCCATTGTAACATAAGCGAATTAGTGACGTTCTGGATACTCAGGGAGTTTCAGATATAACTTAGGTCCATTTAATCTTTTACTGGTAAATCTAGTGGGGAGAGATTGGGTCATTAGGTAGGAAGATGGTACATCTCATCAGAAGGGCAAAGTGCCAGTATCTCTAAAACAAATAATTGTTAAACTATACTCAAGAAGGCATCTTTTACACTGACAATCTCAGCAATTATCACTGTCTCACATCTTTTCTTGGGGAACTCTGCTGAGACAGGAATGCAACTCTAGCAATAGCTGGAGTCAGATTTCTCTGACATCTTTCCATCCGGTACTAGGCAGCAACACTATACAGACCACACTTGTCTCAAGAATCATCACAGTGGTAGACAAGGATCGAGTATCCATTGTTTCTTTTACATCTATCCTTGCCTTTGACACTGTTGACTATGAGGTGTTGTTGGTGAACCCTGGTAGGGATGGAAAGAAACACACTTGAATAGCTCTATTATTTCCTCTCTGAGTATACTCTGAGGGTAGAGCTACGTAATTGCTCATTTTTTGCCAGGGTTCTCATGTGGTGTCCCACAAAGTTCTATTCTGTCACCCATCCTCTTCCATGTGTATGCAAGATATCTAGAGGAGATAGTGAGAAAGTCTGCTGACACCACTCAGCTCTATTATTTCTTTTTCACTGGCCCCAGATGGTGCAGTTGTTCATCTTAGCCAGTCTCTGGAATTTGGATAAGAAGTGGCTGCCTGGAGCTCCTTTCAAAGAAAACAAAGGCAATGCTGCCTGTCTGGAGGAAGCAACCAGTGGGGAGAGAGAGATTATTTTTGGCCCTCTAAATGTGGGTGTATTATTAAAGTTTGCAATCTTATTGGACTCTCAGCTACTTTTGAATGTTCAACCAGGTGTTTTCAGTCACGAGTCCTCAATTCCAGCATGCACTTCTCCCCTTGGTCCAACAGAACCAAAATTTGTTGATCTCCATCACATATTGAAAAGTCTATCCATTCTATCAAGCTTTTTCTAAAAGTGTAGGCTATTATTTTCCGAGTCCCAAGATTTGCCGAACACCTCCCCACCAAATAAAATATGTTCCCTACCCTGAAGTGCTTACAGTCTAAAGCCCCAATACTGCAATGTGCTCTGCCTGGCCAGACCTTCTGTGGCTATCAAATGACAAACAAAAAGGGAATAAGGGGAAGGGAACAGTTACAAATACAAGATTATGCAGTTACTTTGTCATGTCACACATGTTTCTTAAATTTACAAAGATACTTAGACATTTTTATTTTGGGTTTAGTGAAAAAGGTCTCACATGGGAAGTGTTTTAAGTATTGTTGATATGGTATCAACTTTGATTTTGCAATAAAATTTTTGTAGATTGTTTGCCTATGTGCCTCAAGTTTTCTGATAGTAAAGTAAGTAATTAAAAAGTACATAATTCCTGGATTCCTGTATGCTGAACTGCTGCATTTTTTTAATTGGGCTAGGGTTACCCAGGCCAATATGCATTAACAATCACAATCCTGATTAGGGAGTCTAGATATCATTCTTAATACACATACAGTTGACAAATGCAGTATTAATTCTGGAATAGCTAGAATATCAGAAAAATACATTTACCAATTCCTTCTTAATGGAGCTAACTCTGCCACAACAACATACATACCCCTTTGCCAAGGGAGGGGGCAGAGGCGCAGAAGCTGGCTCTCCCACCCTTTACACCAGCTGAGTTCCCTTCCACAAGGGGAATTATCTGTTCCCTGCTATGACCAGATTCTGGTCACATTAGTTTGTCTGAGCAGTGCAAAGAGATCAGATCATAAATGAGAATTTGGCCCACTGTTTTTATGAAAGAAATTACATTTGTATAATCTGTTAAATGTTTAAATAGAGCCAGCAGGGCCCTAAGTACCAGGAAATGATGAGTTATGGCATGATTTGTCTGGGTGTTAACTTCTCCTGTAATGTCCAAGTATGTGTGACAAACACCATTTTAAAACTACATCTGAATTTAACAGAGGCTGGAGTTTCACATTAATATTCATTCTCTAGGCATCTCTGTTACCAAACTGTTAAGCTCCTCGACGAACAAGCATCTAAGAGCATGTTGAAAGTTTCTAGGAGAATATTACGAGCAATGCAGAACTAAAGAAAGTAATTGTGTTTAAAGAGAAGACTCCCACCCTACCACAAATACCTCAAGTATATAATTGCTAAATGTATTCTATGTTCCTCTTTCAGCATCATAAAATAGTTGTTCACATTACTATCTTTCTCAAAACTGTAATTCTGAATGATAAGTGATTTAAGGCCCTGATCTTGCAAACACTCAGGAAAGTACTTAAGCATATGAGTAGCCCCAATGAAATAACTGGACCTACTCACACACTTAAAATTAAGCATGAACAAGTGAGTTTGCAAGATTGGGGACTACCAGATGCATTTTGGGATAACAGTGGTAAATGAAGCAACAATGAAAAATTGCTCCTGTTAAATATCCATATATTTATGTTATTCAAATTGTGCAAGTTAAATTTTTTCTCATACCAAAGTCATTAAAAAAGCTTTCAATTTTCCAGTTGAAAATCTAGTTCTACGTTTCTAAATCTAATCTATATTTAGACACAATTAAGCATGTGAAGAATATATTTTTCCCTGTTTAGAACATTTTGTGATTTGATTAAACAAAGATCTGTATCTGTTGTACTATTACAGCAGGAATGAGATTTGCCACAGACACAAATTGACAAATATAGAATGGCTGCAGGTATCAAATAAACAATCTGAGCATTTTGAAAGCTACTATTATTCTGATTACAGGCCTAGTGGATGGGCAGAAGCAGTAAAAGTGGCATAATATGATTTTAGTAAGGCTTTTCACTCTGTCCCACACAACATTTTCATAAGCAAACTAGGGCCTAGAAGAAATTACTATAGGGTGAGCACACAAATGGTTGAAAAACTGTACTCAAAGAGTAGTTACCAACTGTTTGCTGTTGAACTGGGAGGGCCTATCTAGTGGGCTCCGCAGTGGTCAGTCCTGGATCCAGTACAATTAAATATTTTCATTAATGACTTGGATAACAGAATGGAGAGTATGCTTATAAAATCTGTGGATTACACCAAACTGGGAGCGGTTGCAAGCACTTTGGAGGACAGGATTAGCATCAAAACAATCAAGACAAATTGGAGAATTGGTGTGAAATCAGCAGGATGAAACTCAGTAAAGATAAGAGCAAAGTACTTTGTTTAGGAAGGAAAAATCAAATGCACAACAACAAAATGGGAAATAACTGGTGGTGGTCGTACTGCAGAAAAGGATCGGGGGGTTATTAATAAAAAGAAAAGGAGTACTTGTGGCACCTTAGAGACTAACCAATTTATTTGAGCATGAGCTTTCGTGAGCTACAGCTCACATCTGATGAAGTGAGCTGTAGCTCACGAAAGCTCATGCTCAAATAAATTGGTTAGTCTCTAAGGTGCCACAAGTACTCCTTTTCTTTTTGCGAATACAGACTAACACGGCTGTTCCTCTGAAACCTGGGGTTATTAATGGCTCACAAACTGAATATGAGTCAACAATACAATTCAGAGAGAGACAGAATAAATCTGACAGCCACTTCTTAACAACTAGCTAATATCCTGGGGTGTATTAACAGGAGTGTTATATGTAAAAGATGGTGAGAAAACTGTTCTGCTCTACTTGGCACTGGTGAGTCCTCAGCTGGAGTACTGCATCCAATTCTGGGCACCACACTTTAGAAAAGATGGTGAAAAATTGTAGAGTCCAGAGGAAAGCAACCAAAATTATAAAAGGGTTAATGAGGAAAGGTTAAAAAAAACGGGGCATGCTTAGTCCTGAGAAAGAAGATTAAGAGGAAACCTGATAATAGTCTTCAAATATGTGAAGGGCTGTTATAAAGAGGACAGTGATTAATTGTTCTCCATGCCCACTGAAGGTAGGACAAGAAATAATGGGCGTAATCTGCAGTAAGGGAGTTTTAAGTTAGATAGGAAAAACTTTCTAACTATAAGGGTAGTTAAATCCTGGAATAGGCTTCCAAGGAAGGTTGTGGAATCCCCATCACTGGAGGTTTTTAAGAATAGGATGGATAAATACCTGTCAGGGATGACCTAGGTTTACTTGGTCCTGCTTCAGTGCTCTCAAGTACCCTTCCAGCCCTGCATTTCTATGATTCCTCCTTTTTATTTGAGGTTTTTGTGCTACAAAAAATCCCCCTCCCCCCTCACATCATCCCATTTTATGTATTCACTTTGGTGTTGACATTTAGCTTGGCCAGCGACAACATACGCTAAGGACCTGGCTCCACAATAATTAATGCAGCACTTCTACTCAGTTTTACACTAGTTTAGGTACATCAGTACTTATCACAGAAAAAATATTCAAACATACTAGTATTTTAAGAGGAAGACATTTTATAATGTTGGCTCTTCCAAAATACAGGTCTAGGGAAAAAAGGAATACCCAGATGCTGTATAAGCTTTCAGTCTCCAAGGAAGACAACAGTTTGCACTGATCTTGCACACCACTAAGGTATAATTCAAAAGCAGAATTAATATTCATATCCAACAAACCAACAATTCTATCAAACTAATTATACTGTATTAATATCATAGTTGAAAAAGTACAGCTATGAAACGGCACTCCAAGAGAACCAGTGAAAATTCAAGGCCTCCACATTGTGGCTTTTTGGACATTTTAACACTGATTCTGAGTGGTGATGGCCTACTTTCGTTTTCATATTCAGGGAAAATTAAATAGATATTATCTAGCTGAAACCTACCCAATTTAAAGAAGTTTCAGATACTGCACCTGAATCCTTCTGTCAATTTCTGCAGTTTTACAACACTTTCCTAATTTTCCAAATGTTTTTCTCTCCTCCATTTCTGTAACAGTAGTAGGTTAAAAACAATTCAGGAAGAACTGTGATTCTTAAGTTGATGGTGTCCCTTTAAAGGCAGAACAGTTTATGGAAAATCTTGAATCTAAAGTTTTGAAAATGCTTTGATGTTCTCTAATGATAAACATTATATAACTGTTAAATATTATTACTCTGACATGGACAAAGTTTGTTAGAAGATTTTTTTTTCAAGTGACAGTTTGTATATGCACTGGAGCTCTTATAATTGTAATTTTTCAAAATGTTTTCATATTCATATATACAGATCAACTTTGCTCACAAAGGCACTTACAGAAAAAGTTTTGTATCTCAATCTAAGGTGCATATTCAAAAGGGAGAGCCTCTCATTAATTAACATTTTAATTCTGAGACACCAGAATACAGACCCCCAATAACATAATGAGACTTATGCAGATAAAACATTAAAAAAGGCAACTACAGCATCTATGTTTATTTTTTAAAAATAGATAGCAACAAAGTTGTCTTAGATACTATGGTGATGAGTGCCAAGTAATCACCTAACTAAAGAGAGACTGTTGTACTTGAGCACAACTGGGCCAGTTAACAATGCAATCAATACATTTCCTTGTTCTGATGGCTCTGCCGTCTCTAATTTACTGTTAACAGATTTTTCAGTTTAATATTTATGGTTTAGACATAAACATTCTTCCACTTGAACAGTGGCAACATCCCATTCTCATGAATGTGTTCACACTGTAAGACTCTGAAAATACCTGTTCCTTCTTAGCAAGAATTATTTGCAACTCATTGCTGTGCACAGAGAAAGCAAACAGTTTATAGTAACTTACTCTAAAACTAGGCAGAGATCCCAGTGTTTGAGCTATGATGTGTTCTCTAATTTTTTCCCATTTAATCATCTGGGACCTGGGGAAGTGGGGCTTTCACGGAACAGTACTGGGGACAAAAGGGTTTCTGGCCATCCCCTTGTTTTTATTTTGTTTAGATATTTGAGCTCCTTCAGACCATAGGGATAGACCCCTTTCCCTTCTTTACACTTGAAATTCTCTTACTTTCTTTGTAGGTGTGATAGAGATGGAGTAAAATCATGTAAAACTATCTCTTCTCAACTGGTACAGCCTCATGTTTTTACAACCCTTCCCAAGAACAGAAAGGACACCTCTCTAATTTCCCTGTTTAATTGGTAAACACAGTGAAGGAGTGTTGCTGAAGCGAATACTGAAATAGGAGGCTAGAGTCTCCCAATGAAAATAGAAAGGTTTAATTTAGTTTCTTTCCTTCTTCTTCCCCTTCTCATAGAAAATTCAGTGTATTGTACCTGATAGGGAAATAGCAGTTGTCCCTTTTCTCCAGCTTGATTCAGAGAGAGACAGAATAAATTTGACAGCCACTTCTTAACAACTAGCCATTGTTCTGCCTTGTCTTACTACATATAGCTAATTTAAGGATTCACATGTCAGCAGTAACCAGTCAGTAAAAACACATGCAGTATTGATAATTCTGCTATATAAAAGCCATGAAGACTGTGCTTATACACTTCAGACAGGAACTCCAGTGAGGAAGGACAGTTGGGATAAGGCTGCAGTAAAAAGGTCAGAGGCTGAAACCGTAGAGTCTCAATGTCCTTTGAAATACTGGGCAATTGTAATCCATGTTCATTTTGTTTTATAGTTGATAAACACAAAGGATATAGCTATCTTCCTTGTTTGCCAGAGTTCAACAAGAGTGTTCAGGTAAGGACCAGTTTCAGAGTAACAGCCGTGTTAGTCTGTATTCGCAAAAAGAAAAGGAGTACTTGTGGCACCTGAGAGACTAACCAATTTATTTGAGCATAAGCTTTCGTGAGCTACAGCTCACTTCATCGGATGCATACTGTGGAAAATAGGGAGAAAACCTGGATCTGTGCTGGAAATGGCCCACCTTGATTATCATACACATTGTAAGGAGAGTGATCACTTTACATAAGCTATTATCAGCAGGAGAGTAGGGTGGGGGGAGAGAAAACCTTTTGTAGTGATAAACACCCATTTTTTCATGATTTGTGTGTATAAAAACATCTTCTGTATTTTCCACAGTATGCATCCGATGAAGTGAGCTGTAGCTCACGAAAGCTTATGCTCAAATAAATTGGTTAGTCTCTAAGGTGCCACAAGTACTCCTTTTCAGGTAAGGACCCTGAATATCCCAGTGCTGAAGCTCCTACAGCATTTCAGGATTTGCCTGATGATTCCTGTCTCTTTCTCTCTGTGCTGTCAGCACTTCCAGGATGGGATATCTGAATAAGTTTTTACCCATTCCCACCATACTCACTACCTCCAGGGTTTGTACCCTAAAGGGATGGTATTATGTCTTGCTCTTGCACTTTCCCTTCTCGTGCGCCTCCCCGACCCTGACCCCGTGTTGCCTTCCATGGAGGGGAAGCATAAGACCCAAGGTTTGTATAGCTGCTGTTCCTTCTGAAAAAAACAGTACCAAGTAAATTACGTTTGTCTTGATTCTTTTTGAAGTTCCTATTGTCGGAATTTCTCCTCCAACATCGTTCTTTCATAAATCAAAATTTATAGCACTAAGATTTTTAAATGAAACATATGATATGCCTTACTATGAATCCTAATGTAAACACATATGCCATTTAGAACATTCATGTACAGGACTCTATATTGGAACATAAGTTATTCTGTGTTTCATGAGATGGAGGGTTAATTGTTCTATAACATAAGCATAACTTTTCCCATTGTAGTATCTTTTTCACAGAACTTTACTGCAGAAAACTAAAAAGAACCATCCTAAGGAGGACAGCTAGGCTGAAGAAATACTTAGGGGTAGGTCCTCAAGACCAGCCATTTGGCACCTGGTGCAGCTGAGGGGAAGAAGGAAAGCCAAAAAGTTACTTCATGGCTCCTTGAATCATCAAGCCTATTCAGAGGAGAAAATCTGAACAGTCTCAAGGCTGCTCAAAAGATTTTCCTAAGTCCTGAAAATCTGGCATCCACATTTTCATTTTCTGTCCCCCCATATTCCCTCCCCTAAAAAAATCTTCAGAACTGTTCACCATAGACCAAAGTAATACTAAAAACTCTTACAAATGTATTTGAATGTTGGTCTACACCGAGATAATTTGTTGGCTTACTCAAAGCCTATCCTTCGAAGATTGGGAGATAGCCTAAATAATGTTTGTTTCAGTCTTTGTTATCCTCTTTTTCTAATTTTCCAATATTTTTTATGATAAGCTTATTGTAGTAAGTAGGATGTACTGATAAACATCAGTGTAACTGGGTGGCTTACCCCAAGGGCTGTAGTACCTGAGGCTAAGCCCCACCTGAGAGGACTCATAAAAAGAGCAGGAAGCTGTGGCGTATAGTCTGCAGAGAATGAGGAAAACCCTCCAAGAAGGGAGGCTGGGGAGATACCCTCACCAAGCAGGGAAGGAACTTGCAAAGCCCTCTAGGCAGGGAGGCCTGGGAGGAGGAAGAAAAACCTTGGGCTGTGTGGACCTATCAATGGATTTTGTTTTGGGGTTTTGAGTTTTATTTACAGATTCTTTTATATTAATAAACCAAGTCCCAAAAGAATGTATTTTTGACCAACAAAAAGCCTGAAGTGTATTTGAACAGTCCAAGAGGGGAAATTGAGGCAGACTCCCTGTAGCTCACAAGGGGGCACATAGGAGGCTAACTGTAACCAGCCTAGCTACAGTCAACAAAATGGGAGAAAACAGTAAAGATACCTTTTATTTCATCTTTATCAAATTTTGTATATGTTTTACAAAATTATAATTGAATTAAACAGGAAGCATACTGAAGAAATTAGTTTAAAATATTGATATCTATGTTTTAAGCAGTTATCAAATTTAAGATACATTTTTTTAGGTATAAACATTTTTACTTCAAACTTAAACTTCTTTTTTGGGTGGGAGAGTAAGGGAAGGTTGTGGGGAAGGAAGTTCAATACTTACTATCGTCCTCTTTGCTTTCCAGTGGGACATTCCATGCAATAAGGTTTCTTGCTGTACGACCCTCTTCTGCAACAATTTTCCTCACTTTGTCATGACTATTAGAGCGTTGGAAAGAAGCCTGAAAATGTGAAATATAGGAAAAATATATCATTCTATTTCAAGCTAATATATTAATTATCTCAAAGCATTAATGCTAAAACACCCAAAAAGGGGCTTGCAGTTGACAATCCTCACATAAGTATAAATATTAACTACTGTTCGTAAAAGTCTGTGAGATGGGTATTGTATTTTCACCACCTGTTAGAAACTGTGTGGGTGGCATGGATGTACTCATTCGTTTTCACAGAGAAGAGGCATATGTCATGGCTCTTACAGTACCTTCTAGCAGCATGTTTAATCAGAATGAGAACTAGTGTCTAGCCCTCAGCTGGGGTTTGTCTACACCTGACTTTTTTTTAACCTTGATTAAATTGATTGCCAGCATTAGAGAAGTGTTTATACCTTTATGAGTGTGTTTACCTTTTGTTAACCCCACCTGCTGCACCTTTGATGTGGCTGCTGCTCCTAAACCTGGATAAAATGGGAAGGACAAGGCAAACATCTAGCCACATATAAAACAAACAAAAAACACCTCATTGGTTATAGAAATGGAACCAGGCTACCACGTTGTTAGAGATGGCTGCCAATGCCTCATATTTCATGAAGGGTTCTGGAAAAAGCCAGCCTGTGGAAGCCAGGACCCCACAAAGGCTGATGATGGCAGCAAGAAAACACCTCAAAATTGGTTATTGGAATGCGAGAACAACATTTCAAACACCAAAGATCTCACAAATCATGAGGGAAATGGATAATTATGTACTCAAAATCCTGGACATCAGTGAGAACAGACTGACCAGGTGTGGACAAGAAGCACTTCTAGCAAGAAAAGAAAACTGTCATTGGTTCAAGTCATTGTGATAACAAACATTGAGTGGAAGTAGCACTCATTATGACATACTGGGCATACATCATCAACTGGGCATACACAACCAACACATCATATATGCCAGACTCCAAACCAGATTAGACCAAAAGTGTCAATCAGACAGCACTATGCTCTGCCAGAGGAACACAGCTTCAATGATAAAGAGGAATTCTTCTATCGCCTCCAGAGTGTGATTAAAGGAATAACAAAACATGATTTACTCCTTGTGATGGGTGACCTTTAACATTAACTTAGGATGTGGAAAGAGTGGACAGGGAAGCATGGGTTGATAATCATCAACCAAAATGGCAAGAGATTAATTGAACTGTGACTGGTATCCAACCTAATTCTTGCAAGCACCCTATTCCCTCACAAAGAAAGATGGAATTCACCAGATGCTAAAACAAAACAAAAACTAAAATAGATTGACCATGTGTGCATCAACTGAAGATTCAGGTCATCTGTCCAAGATGCAAGGGCACATCAAGTAGCAAATATTAGCAGTGGCCACAATCTCTGCATTGCTGCACTGAAAATAACATTAAGGAAGATCACCTTTTAACCAGGAATCAGAGGAACAGCCGTGTTAGTCTGTATTCGCAAAAAGAAAAGGAGTACTTGTGGCACCTTAGAGACTAACCAATTTATTTGAGCATGAGCTTTCGTGAGCTACAGCTCACTTCATCAGATGTTTACCGTGGAAACTGCAGCAGACTTTATATACACACAGAGAATATGAAACAATACCTCCTCCCACCCCACTGTCCTGCTGGTAATAGCTTATCTAAAGTGATCAACAGGTGGGCCATTTCCAGCACAAATCCAGGTTTTCTCACCCTCCACCCCCCACACAAATTCACTCTCCTGCTGGTGCTAGCCCATCCAAAGTGACAACTCTTTACATAATCAAGTCGGGCTATTTCCTGCATAGATCAAGGTTTTCTCACATCCCCCCCACCCCCATACACACACAAACTCACTCTCCTGCTGGTAATAGCTCATCTAAACTGACCACTCTCCAAGTTTAAATCCAAGTTAAACCAGAACATCTGGGGGGGGGGGGGTAGGAAAAAACAAGAAGAAACAGGCTACCTTGCATAATGACTTAGCCACTCCCAGTCTCTATTTAAGCCTAAATTAATAGTATCCAATTTGCAAATGAATTCCAATTCAGCAGTTTCTCGCTGGAGTCTGGATTTGAAGTTTTTTTGTTTTAAGATAGCGACCTTCATGTCTGTGATTGCGTGACCAGAGAGATTGAAGTGTTCTCCGACTGGTTTATGAATGTTATGATTCTTGACATCTGATTTGTGTCCATTTATTCTTTTACGTAGAGACTGTCCAGTTTGACCAATGTACATGGCAGAGGGGCATTGCTGGCACATGATGGCATATATCACATTGGTGGATGTGCAGGTGAACGAGCCTCTGATAGTGTGGCTGATGTTATTAGGCCCTGTGATGGTGTCCCCTGAATAGATATGTGGGCACAATTGGCAACGGGCTTTGTTGCAAGGATAAGTTCCTGGGTTAGTGGTTCTGTTGTGTGGTATGTGGTTGTTGGTGAGTATTTGCTTCAGGTTGCGGGGCTGTCTGTAGGCAAGGACTGGCCTGTCTCCCAAGACTTGTGAGAGTGTTGGGTCATCCTTTAGGATAGGTTGTAGATCCTTAATAATGCGTTGGAGGGGTTTTAGTTGGGGGCTGAAGGTGACCGCTAGTGGCGTTCTGTTATTTTCTTTGTTAGGCCTGTCCTGTAGTAGGTAACTTCTGGGAACTCTTCTGGCTCTATCAATCTGTTTCTTTACTTCTGCAGGTGGGTATTGTAGTTGTAAGAAAGCTTGACAGAGATCTTGTAGGTGTTTGTCTCTGTCTGAGGGGTTGGAGCAAATGCGGTTGTATCGCAGAGCTTGGCTGTAGACGATGGATCGTGTGGTGTGGTCAGGGTGAAAGCTGGAGGCATGCAGGTAGGAATAGCGGTCAGTAGGTTTCCGGTATAGGGTGGTGTTTATGTGGCCATTGTTTATTAGCATTATGCAAGGTAGCCTGTTTCTTCTTGTTTTTTCCTACCCCCCCCCCCAGATGTTCTGGTTTAACTTGGATTTAAACTTGGAGAGTGGTCAGTTTAGATGAGCTATTACCAGCAGGAGAGTGAGTTTGTGTGTGTATGGGGGTGGGGAGGATGTGAGAAAACCTTGATCTATGCAGGAAATAGCCCGACTTGATTATGTAAAGAGTTGTCACTTTGGATGGGCTAGCACCAGCAGGAGAGTGAATTTGTGTGGGGGGTGGAGGGTGAGAAAACCTGGATTTGTGCTGGAAATGGCCCACCTGTTGATCACTTTAGATAAGCTATTACCAGCAGGACAGTGGGGTGGGAGGAGGTATTGTTTCATATTCTCTGTGTGTATATAAAGTCTGCTGCAGTTTCCACGGTAAACATCTGATGAAGTGAGCTGTAGCTCACGAAAGCTCATGCTCAAATAAATTGGTTAGTCTCTAAGGTGCCACAAGTACTCCTTTTCTTTTAACCAGGAAGTGGCAAATAAAATCAACAGTACAAAGTTGAAAATGAAAGACTATTGTGAGAAATTCCATCTTGAATTAAGGAACAGGTTTGAAGCACTGCCAAAGGCAGGTCAAAGTGAGACACAGACTGAACCTTAAGAAAAATGGACAGCACTCAGAGGCAAGGGGATTGGAGCTGCAGGAACAACAGTTGGATATGAACATAGACAGAGCAAGAACTGGATAAGCCAAGAGACAAGGCATCTCATTAAGGAAAGGAAAGCACTGCAAGGAAAACTCCTGAATACTAAGACCAATGAAATATTGGGAAAACCAAAGGAGGAATATAAGAAAGCAGGCAAAAAAAGTGAAAACCAATGCAAGGAAAGATAAATGGAGATATGCTGAAAACCTAGCAGCTGAAGCTGAAAATGCTGCTATGAAAGGAAACCACAGAGACATTTACTAAATGACTGAAACCTTTGTGAAAATTTCAAAATAAGAAATTGATCAGTCAAAGGCAAAGATGGAAAAATGCTTACAACTAATAGAAAAATAGACGGGCAGAGTCTTCAACCGACCCAGCCCCACCTCGGCACCAGATTTTGATGAAATATGCTAAACTGATCAACTTGACGTTAACATCAGCCCAATAGAGATGTTGAAAGTACAGGCTGTAGTCAAGAAGCTGAAAAACAACAAAGCAGCAGCAGATGACCAAATCACAGCAGGAATGCTAAAAGCAGTTGATAACACAATGCTAACAAATCTGAAAGAACTGTTTAATTAAGTCTGGTAAAAGGACACCTTCCCTCCCCTCCCGACTAGTAGAAACATGGAATCATTGTCAGAATACCCCAACAAGGTTATCTCATTGACTGTAACAACTGGAGAGGAGTTACACTACTCTCTGTTGTAGGGAAAGTTTCTGCAGTGTGATACTGTGACGTAGTGGGGATTTTCCCTTGTTATGTTGTACGTGAGCCTATGAGAGCCTTACTGTTTTGCATGAATGCTGTGTGTGCCGCAGTTTCCGTGTGTACTGCACCAATACACACGTGTGGGAATAAGGGTGTGTTACTTTTGCAGGGGCTGCTCCAGCTGCCTGCACGGATGCTATGGCTGCCCCTTTGTAACCTGAGACCCAGGAGGGGGATGCAACCAGGTGACTCTTGGCCTGGGAAGGGAGACAAAAGCCGGAAGAGGAGCAACGGGCAGGTCAGGGGCCAGGAACTGGAAGCGAGCCAGTCTCAGCTGGCTTGGAGCGCAGGGGCTCTGGGCTCCCCTCCCCCAAAGATGGACTTGGCTGAAAGTCACTGATTTCTGTGCTAACAAGTTCTGTTCTAATTGTGTTCCTGTCGACGAATAAACCTTCCGTTTTACCAGCTGGCTGAGAGTCACGTCTGACTGTGGAGTTGTGGTGCAGAGCGCTCTGGCTTCCCCAGGAGCCTCGCCCCGACAGACTCGCTGTGGGAAGTGCACAGTGTGGAAGGGGACGCTGAATGCTCCAAGGTCAGACCCAGGAAGATTGAACCTGTGTAAGCTTCTTGCCCTGGAAACAGTATGCTCAGAGAGAGGAGGCATGCCCCTCCAGAGTCCTGGCTGGCTTCATATGGAGTAGTTCCAGAGCATCGCCCCAGTGACTCCGTGACAGATACTACACAGGATGAAAGAAACAGTGGGTGCTAAGCTTACAGAACGTGCGGGATTCAGGTCTAGGAGATCCTATGTAGACCAGATATTCACACTAAAGACCATCATAGAGGAATGTATCAATTTCATTGATTTTCAAAAGGGATTTGACAGCCTACACAGATATACATTGTAGAGTATTCTCCAGTCCCTGGAATCCCAGCTGAAGCTGTCAACATCATTAAGGCCCTGTATAGTGATGTGAAATGTTCTGTAAAGGTGAATAACCAGGCAACAAAGTTCAAAGTACACACTGGAGTGAAAAAGGGCTGCTTTCATTCTCAGCTGCTGTTTGGCATTGCCATAAATTGGATAATCAAGTGTATTAGCAATACAAACACTGGTACAGAATGGGTAGATGGCAAATGCCTTGAAGAGCTAGACTTTGCCAATGATACTGCACTATGACAACCCTGAAAAATTACAAAGACAGATAACCTGACAAAAAGAGCAGGCCAACCAGGATTCAAAATCAGTTATGCTAAAACAAAGATCCCTGAGACCCAGATGTCAAAGCAGCAATATCACATTAGAAGGCAAAAACAAAAAGAAAGAAGAACAGTTCATCTACCTGGGCAGCACCTACTAGTCAATGGAGACGTCAAAAAGAGATCGACAAGGATAGTAAAAGCATCTACAGCATTCTTTACACTCAACAATGTATGGAAATCAAAGATGCACAGTACCAGAACAAAGCTGAGAATTTTCAACTCAAACACAATCTCAGTTTTCACATAAGGCTGTGAAAACTGCAGGATCTACTAAAATGTTACTTAGAAAACTACGCTGCTTCGAAAGTAAGTGGCTATGAAAGATTCTGGGCACTGAAGGGGAAGACTTCATCACTAATGAAGAGATCTAATCAATTACCAACCAGTATCTCATCTCCACCAAAACCAGAAGGAAATGTGGGACATATTTGGGAGCTTTATTCTGGATACCAACACACAGACTCCCACATGATGTCACTGAGTTGAAACCAATTGGTATGAAAAAGAGAGGGTACTCAAGAGACCCCTTAAAAAAAAGCCTTGGTAGGGAGGACAGAACAGCTGATCTCAACACCATAAAGTAGATGGAAGAATGACAGAAGAAATGATAGAAGAATAGACGAATTTCTGCCCTGTGCGCTAACACTGGCATGAGAAGGACAAAAAGTGATAATAAATTATCTTGAATTAATTGGCAATCAATTAAAACAAGGTAAAAAAAAGTCTAGTGTAGACAAAACCCTAGGCCAAAAATACACGTTAGTGTGGCAAAGAAACTCTAGAGAGGAGTTCTGGTTTATCTGGACCACCTATTTCATGCTAAAATTACACCTTTTCTTCCTAGTGGAAACAAGACCCTAGAAGATAACTTACTACTACACAAAGCTATAGTAGAGAAGTTAAGGATATAAGAAGGATCCCTGAGGATGATTCCCACTCACTTAAGAAACAAATTTGGTTAGATTTGTAAAATATACTCAGTTCAAGGCTTTTGAAAGCATATACAATAAAACAAACATTAACAGATATTGACTAACATCAACTAAATTAATTCTTGCCTCACAACAGAATGCAACCAGCACTCCACAGGAAAAAGCCTGACTAAGAAGGCAGACTTTATACCATGGCACTGCAGATCAACAGACTGGGGCCCTCTGAGACAGGCATAACATGCAAGAGCTGGCTTTAAAAGGACTCTCTGCTGAGACTGCACTTCTTCCAATACAACATTAAGAAGATGGAAAATGAGGGAGAATCTTAACCTCACTACATTCATAACTGTTGACAAAAGTGCAATAAAAATAAAACTAATAATGACTTACAAAACAAAATTAAACAACTAGGCTAAGAAATATGGATCATCATAACAATGTTTTTATTATTGGTCACTTTCTTGTGATTTTATTTTATTGCATTATACTGAAACCATCTAATATTTAAAATATGACTTCAAAAAAGTAACAAGTACAGTAAACGACATTCAGAGTCCAAGTTAGTAAGCTATCAAAAGGAATCTTAGTCATTTTACTCTAGCTGAAAAGTCCTAAAAACTTATACTTACAAATATTTGTACTTTTATTCCTGCAGTATGTCATTATTTTTAAAAAATGGCTTGTATAATGTACTTCTACATCATTTTCTATCTGAGGCTCTTAAACCACCTTATAAGTAATAAATTTAGCCTCGCAGTATCCCTTTAAGGTACTGTGAGTTGATGGGCAGCTTCACCAGGCAGGGACGGGATATAAAGCTCCAACCTTGAGTCTTTTAAAACCCTTTACTCAGGGCTTTATCAATTATCAACTATATTATCAAATCAACTGAAAAAAAACCCTGGGTAATAATTCCAAGAAGGTTTCCCTGTGTTAGCCAGACAGGAGGGAAAGAACACATCCTTCCCCTAAGAGCAGTCCAGTCTGCATCAACAGGGAAGGAAAAGGATGCATCATTCCTCTTTGGGTAGCGCCTACTGGCCATTATTCACAATTGGCTCCTGCTCCCTGCAAGTGTCTCCCTCTCTGCCTGAAAAATGCAGAAAGCCCAGTATCAGATCCTTCCCTGAGGTGGGACTCTTCTACCTGCCTAAGAGGCAGGAAGCTTTATATGTGATTTCCTATAAAGCAGGAAGAGGAGCATGTTACCCGCATCTACAGCTCAAAGTTTTAAAGGCACAAAGGTTGTCACAGGTGCACTGGGATGTCCATATGCACCACTGGGCCTTGTTACAGGTACATATTATGTCCACTTCAGGGCTTGCAAACACTTAAAGGGTCACAGTCAATTTGAAAATCGCATTTACATCTAAAAATGTTGTAGCTACTACCATTACAAATAAACCCTAAGATAACTGTAACTGAAAGAAATTAAAAGAAAAATTATTCTCTTTTCAGATTGTTTACTTTCTTCAATTGACAGCACACTGTGCATAGTCTTACCGTTTTGTTGATGGGACATTCCCTCTTTCATGCTCTGCAAGAGGGAGTTTATTGTTAACAGCAGGAGCAGAGCTCAAATTGAAAGGCAGGAAGTAACAGTCAGGTACGTGTACATAGACAAAGCGGGGAGGAAAGGAGGGCTGGCCTGAAAAAGTTTGGTGATGTTACTCTCAGGCCCATCCAAAAGACTTTTCCAAATGTACACAGGGCGGGAAGAAAAGCTCCTATAACAAATTTTAAAGTACATTTAACAAAATTCAAAACATACTACTTAAAGAGGGCTCTGTACAAAAAATAATTTAAAAGTTCAAGTTACAGTATATAACTACCCATGTGAGCAGTCCCACTTAAGTCAGCAGAACCATTCTTGTAGTTAACTGTTTGCAGTACATGTTGAGAAAATGAACCACAAAAAGTTAATAAACCCAATATTTTAAGCATTATAGTACAGATCAAGATGTTTCCTGCACCATACTTACAACTTTAGGCCCCAATCTTGCAACCATTTCAGTCCATGAGCACTATCATCTTTAATAACCAAGTCTGCAGACTGTACTAGATGAGGCACTGTAGTTTAAACTGTTTTATCTATGTGTATAATGGTAGTATGAAATGCAATAAATGTGTGTGAGAAACTGCACATTATTTTGAATGTTTCTACTAATAATATTTTAACCTAGGCTCCTGTCGTCCAGAAGACCTCAGTAGATTGTTTCAAAGTCACAGTGTGCCATCTAGTGCTACACAGAGAATTACTCGGAGGCACTACTGTATACCATAGTGTCCTGAACACAAAAGTAGTATAACTAAAGAGGAACTGAGCTGTCAAGGAAAGCTAATATATGAAAGGGACAAGTTATTTAATTTGGTTCAAAAGGAACCCCAAGGAGGGTAAACTCAAAAATGGGGCCTATGTTAAAACTGTTCCAATTCATCCTTAGCCTAACTACTTACCAGAAAATGTTAAAAACAGCCAATATTTGTGTCAGTCCAAAATAATATTTTAATTTTTACTCGGGCTGTCAATTAATCGCAGTTAACTCAAGCGATTAACTCAAAAAAATCACGATTAAAAAAATGAATAGTGATTAATCGCAGTTTTAATCACACTGTTAAACAACAGAATACCAATTGAAATGTATTAAATATTTTGGATGTTTTTCTACATTTTCATATATATTGTATTCTGTGTTGAAACTGAAATCAAAGTGTATATTATTTTTATTACAAATATTTGCATTGTAAAAATGATAAAATAAATACTATTTTTCAATTCACCTCATACAAGTACTGTCATGCAATCTCTGCTGTGAAAGTCAACTTATAAATGTAGATTTTTTTTCTGTTACATAACTGCACACAAAAACAAAACAATATAAAACTTTAGAGCCTACAAGTCCACGCAGTCCTACTTCTTGTTCAGCCAATCGCTAAGACAAACAAGTTTCTTTATATTTACAGGAGATAATGCTGCCCTCTTCTTATTTACAATGTCACCTGAAAGTGAGAACAGGCATTTGCACAGCACTTTTGTAGCTGGCATTGCAAGGTATTTAAAGATATGCTAAACATTCGTCTGCCCCTTCATGCTTCGGCCACCATGCCAGAAGACATGTTTCCATGCTGACGACACTCATTAAAAAAAAATAATGCGTTAATTAAATTTGTGACTGAGCTCCTTGGGGAGAACTGTATGTCCCCTGCTCTGTTTTACCCGCATTCTGCCATATATTTCATGTTATAGCAGTCTCAGACGACGACACAGCACATGTTGTTCATTTTAAGAACACTTTCATTGCAGATTTGACAATACTCAAGGAAGGTACCTGTGACGTTGCACTCCATATGCTTTATGAAAATATGCTTATGAATGTGAATATGATGTAACAGGAATATGCTTTATGCAAAAGGTCTCTTGTAAGGTATCATTATAAAGCTTATAATCTACTGAGTGTGTGCGTTCATCCTATTTCTATGCATGTATCATTCTTGTATCTGAAGCTAGAAATATGAAGTATAACTCTGAGGTCCCATTGTAATTATGCAAAGTGTGGGCCATTAATGGTGGTTTAGAAACTTGATGGCTCCCATCAACTCGGACAATTGATTGTAGATGATTTATTTACCTGCAAACCTTCCTGTGTACATGTGGGCCAGCCTGTGGGTAATGAAGAATGAGGTCTTACAGTGACATGTGACCATGTCACCTGGTAATGAAATCCATCTTAAATCCAGTACTTTTCCATTTAGAAGGAGTGATGGGGACCCAGAGAGACAAAAGATTCCCGCCTTGTGCCAAAGCTATAAAAGGGGGTGGAACAGCAGCCAGTCATGAGAAAGCTCCTGCTTACCACCTAAAATGTCTGCTGAAAATAACAAGGTCTGTACTAGGGGAAAGGATTAGGCCCAGACTAGGAAGGAGTCTAGTCTGTGAAAGAAGCTTATTGGAACATCTCTGAGAGTGAGATATTACCTGTAATCCGTTTCTTAATGTATTAGGGTTAGTCTTGCGTGTTTTTGCTTTATTTTGCTTGATGACTTACTTTGTTCTGTCTGTTATTACTGGAAACAACTTAAATCCTACTTTTTATACTTAATAAGATCACTTTTGTTTACTAGTTAACCCAGAGTAAGTGAATAATACCTGGGAGAGAAAAACAGCTGTGCATATCTCTCTATCAG
Organism: Caretta caretta; assembly: GCF_965140235.1. Taxonomy (NCBI): domain Eukaryota; kingdom Metazoa; phylum Chordata; order Testudines; family Cheloniidae; genus Caretta; species Caretta caretta. Next base: position 49,892,075 of record NC_134215.1, on the reverse strand, counting down.
GATTATAGAGGATGGACAATTTATGAGTTTACCCTGTATAAGCTTTATTCAGAGTAAAACGGATTTATCTGGGGTTTGGATCCCATTGGGAGCTGGGTGTCTGGGTGCAGGAGTCACGTAACCTGCAGAGCAGTTTTCACTTAAAGCCTGCAGCTTTGGCGGCATAGCCCGGATCCTGGGTCTGTGTTGCAGCAGACTAGAGTGTCTGGCTCAACAAGGCAAGGTTCTGGAAGTCCCAAGCTGGCAGGGAAGACGGGCTCAGAGGTAATTTCAGCACACCAGGTGACAGTCCCAAGGGGGTCTCTGTGACCGAACCCGTCACAGTACCAGTGTGAGATTTTTAAAGATAGCTTAAGAATCGACCCAAGGCTTAAGAATCTGAAGTACCTTCAAAATCTGAGAGGGACAAGGTGTGGAGCATGCTTTTAAAAGTCTTAAAAGAGCCACACTCCAATGTGTAAACTACAGAACCCGAACCACCAAAAAAGAAAAATCAACTTTCTGCTGGTGGCATCTGACTCATATAATTAAAATGAACGTGTTTCAGTCCGCACTGCTTTGGATTGTTATCGAGCAGAACCCATCATCAGCATGGACGAATGTCCCCTGGAATGGTGGTTGAAGCATGAAGGGACATATGACTCTTTAGCACATCTGGCATGTAAATAACTTGCAACACCGGCTACAACAGTGTCATGTGAGCGTCTGTTCTCACTTTCAGATGACATTGTAAACAAGAAGCAGGCAGCATTACCTCCTGCAAATGTAAACAAACATGTTTGTCTGAGCGATTGGCTGAACAAGAAGTAGGACTGAGTGGACTTTTAGGTTCTAAAGTTCTACGTTGTTTTATTTTTGAATGTTGTTTTTTGTACATAATTCTACATTTGTAAATTCAATTTTCATGATAAAGAGGTTGCACTACAGTACTTGTATTAGGTGAATTGAAAAATACTATTTCTTTTGTTTTTTGCAGTGCAGATATTTGTCATCAAAAATAAATATAAAGTGAGCACTGTACACTTTGTATTCTGTGTTGTAATTGAAATCAATATATTTGAAAATTAGAAAACATCCAAAAATATTTAAATAAATGGTATTCTATTATTGTTTAACCATGCTGTCATAAATATAAAGGGAAGGGTAAACCCCTTTGAAATCCCTCCTGGCCAGGGGAAAGCTCCTCTCACCTGTAAAGGGTTAAGAAGCTAAAGGTAACCTCGCTGGCACCTGACCAAAATGACCAATGAGGAGACAAGATACTTTCAAAAGCTGGGAGGAGGGAGAGGGACAAAGGGTCTGTCTGTGTGCTGCTCTTGCCAGGGACAGAACAGGAATGGAGTCTTAGAACTTTTAGTAAGTAATCTAGCTAGGTATGTGTTAGATTATGATTTCTTTAAATGGCTGAGAAAAGAATTGTGCTGAATAGAATAACTATTTCTGTCTGTGTACTTTTTTTGTAACTTAAGGTTTTGCCTAGAGGGGTTCTCTATGTTTTGAATCTAATTACCCTGTAAGATATCTACCATCCTGATTTTACAGGGGGGATTTCTTTATTTCTATTTACTGCTATTTTTTATTAAAAGTCTTCTTTTAAAAAACTGAATGCTTTTTCATTGTTCTCAGATCCAAGGGTTTGGGTCTGTGGTCACCTATGCAAATTGGTGAGGCTTTTTATCCAACATTTCCCAGGAGAGGGGGGGGTGCAAGTGTTGGGAGGATTGTTCATTGTTCTTAAGATCCAAGGGTCTGGGTCTGTAGTCACCTAGGCAAATTGGTGAGGCTTTTTACCAAACCTTGTCCAGGAAGTGGGGTGCAAGGTTTTGGGGAAGTATTTTGGGGGGAAAGACGCGTCCAAACAGCTCTTCCCCAGTAACCAGTATTAGTTTGGTGGTGGTAGCGGCCATTCCAAGGATAACGGGTGTAATATTTTGTACCTTGGGGAAGTTTTGACCTAAGCTGGTAAAGATAAGCTTAGGGGGTTTTTTTCATGCAGGTCCCCACATCTGTACCCTAGAGTTCAGAGTGGGGGAGGAACCTTGACATGGTGGCACAGTGGTGGGATTAACCTGAAATCATTTGAGATCCAGTTGAGATTTTTTGAACTAGAAATACAGATTTTAAAAAGGAAATTTTTTTTTCTTTGGAAAGAAAGTCCAGAAAGCAGCTTTGAAACTGAAAGCAGCTTGGTTTCTCTCTGCTTTGTGGCCAAGCAGAGACAAAAGGGGATTATCTTGTGAATTGCAGGTTTTTTTGCCTGGAGGCAGGGTACTTAACTCCTGCAGGGAAATTCACAGTCTTCCAACCCATTGTTTTTTTTTTTTTTCTTTTCTTCCTAAAAGTAAATAGGGGGTGTGTGTTCTACCCATTTGCTTTTTCTTTGGGCTGGGTAAGCAGGTTTCCAAGCAGTTGGAGGTTTTTTGCTTTAATTTGGGCCCAGAGCAGAGACAAGGGAATTGTCTTTTTCTGTAGGCTGACAATCACTATCAGAGAATAGGTATTCTATTCCAGCACAGCAAAATTTTACAGCCAAGTTTTGTTTGTTTATTTCTAAACCTCGGGTGTAAAGTTAGTTAAAAACAGAGAGGTTAGAATGACCAAATCCTCAGCTCGACTACAGCTGGAATTAGCCAAATTTCAGGCTGAGGAAAGACAAAGGGAACATGAAAGACAGATAGAACTCATGCAGCTGAAGAAGGAACAAGAAATGGAGGCAAGGAAGCATGTGGAGGAGGAGAGGGAAAAAGAGAGGAAGCATGTGGAGGAGATGGAGAGGATAAAGGCCCAGCAGAATATACCAACAAACCCTAGCAATCCTTCTCCAGGTACCACTTCCCATCCCAGAAAGTTCCCCACCTACAAGGCAGGTGATGATACTGAGGCCTTCTTAGAAAACTTCGAAAGGGCCTGCCTTGGGTACAACATCTCTGCTGACCAATACATGGTAGAGCTGAGGCCGCAGCTCAGTGGACCCTTAGCTGAGGTGGCAGCTGAAATGCCTAAAGAACACATGAACAAGTATGAACTGTTTAAATCCAAGGCGAGAGTCAGAATGGGGATAACACCCGAGCAGTCTCGTCGGAGGTTCAGAGCCCTAAGGTGGAAACCAGACATGTCATTTACCCGACATGCCTACCACATTGTGAAACATTGGGATGCCTGGATATCAGGAGCAAGTGTTGAATCTCCAGTAAATTTGCCCTTCCTAATGCAAATGGAACAATTCTTAGAGGGTGTTCCTGAGGAAATAGAAAGATACATCCTAGATGGGAAACCCAAAACTGTAATTGAGGCAGGAGAGATTGGAGCCAGATGGGTGGAGGTGGCAGAGAAGAAGAAAACTGGTCGCAGTTGGAGCGGAGACCAGAAGGGACCACCCCAGACCACACCCTATTACCGGGGGCCGCCCAAAGCCCCACCTACCTCCCAAAGAGCCCTCCAGACCCCTTATCGTCCCACCACCCCGTTCTCCAGCAACCCTCCTCGCCCCAGTGACCCGTCAGCTGGACGATGTTTTAAGTGTAACGAGCTGGGGCATGTAAAGGCCAACTGCCCCAAGAACCCCAACAGATTACAGTTCATTGCACCGGAATCACACCAGAGGTCCACAGGCCCAGATACCTCCCAGATACCCTTGGAGCGGAGGGAAACTGTGAGTGTGGGCGGGAAGAAGGTCACCGCGTGGAGGGACACCGGAGCACAAGTGTCAGCTATCCATGCTTCCTTAGTGGACCCCAATTTAATCAACCCAGAGATCCAAGTGACGATTCAACCCTTCAAGTCCAACTCTTTCAATTTGCCTACAGCCAAGTTGCCTGTCCAGTACAAGGGCTGGTCAGGAATGTGGACTTTTGCAGTCTATGATGATTATCCCATCCCCATGCTGTTGGGGGAAGACTTGGCCAATCATGTGAAGCAGGCCAAGAGGGTGGGAATGGTCACCCGCAGCCAGGCTAAACAAGCCGTGAGGCCTAGCTCTGTTCCGGAAACTTCTATCAGGACCCAGTCAGAGGTGATGGACCTGGACCCCAGGCCAATGTCTGCAACAGCAGTAGTGGATCCAGTCCCAGAGACCCAGACGGAACCAGTCCCAGAACCGGAACCAGCCGAACAACCAACACCAGACCCCGTGTCAGCACTGAATCCAGTACTTGCAACCTCAACAACGGAGGGCCCCACCGAACCTGAACTGGCAGCAGCCGATAACCCGACCCAAGAGGCTCAGCCGGAGCCTGAATCCCAACATAGTGCACCAGCGGAGAGCGGTTCACAGTCAACAGAAACAGCTCCATCCCCTATATCGCTTCCAGAGGGACCAAGCCTAGGTCCACAATCCCATGAGGAACTGATGTCTCCAGCATCAAGGGAACAGTTCCAGACCGAACAGGAAGCAGATGAAAGCCTCCAGAGAGCTTGGACGGCGGCACGGAGCAACCCACCGCCTCTCAGCTCTTCTAATCGATCCAGGTTTGTTGTAGAAAGAGGACTTTTATACAAGGAAACTCTTTCTGGTGGACACCAGGAAGACTGGCATCCTCAGAGACAGTTGGTAGTTCCAACTAAATACCGGGCCAAGCTCTTGAGCTTAGCCCATGATCACCCTAGTGGCCATGCTGGGGTGAACAGGACCAAAGACCGTTTGGGGGGGTCATTCCACTGGGAGGGAATGGGCAAGGATGTTTCTACCTATGTCCAGTCTTGTGAGGTGTGCCAAAGAGTGGGAAAACCTCAAGACCAGGTCAAAGCCCCTCTCCAGCCACTCCCCATCATTGAAGTTCCATTTCAGCGAGTAGCTGTGGATATTCTGGGTCCTTTTCCGAAAAAGACACCCAGAGGAAAGCAGTACATACTGACTTTCATGGATTTTGCCACCCGATGGCCGGAAGCAATAGCTCTAAGCAACACCAGGGCTAAAAGTGTGTGCCAGGCACTAGCAGACATTTTTGCCAGGGTAGGTTGGCCCTCCGACATCCTCACCGATGCAGGGACTAATTTCCTGGCAGGAACTATGAAAAACCTTTGGGAAGCTCATGGGGTAAATCACTTGGTTGCCACTCCTTACCATCATCAAACAAATGGCATGGTGGAGAAGTTTAATGGAACTTTGGGGGCCATGATACGTAAATTCGTAAATGAGCACTCCAATGATTGGGACCTAGTGTTGCAGCAGTTGCTCTTTGCCTACAGAGCTGTACCACATCCCAGTTTAGGGTTTTCCCCATTTGAACTTGTATATGGCCGTGAGGTTAAGGGGCCATTGCAGTTGGTGAAGCAGCAATGGGAGGGATTTACACCTTCTCCAGGAACTAACATTCTGGACTTTGTAACCAACCTACAAAACACCCTCCGAACCTCTTTAGCCCTTGCTAGAGAAAACTTACAGGATGCTCAAAAAGAACAAAAAGCCTGGTATGATAAACATGCCAGAGAGCGTTCCTTCAAAGTAGGAGACCAGGTCATGGTCTTAAGGGCGCTCCAGGCCCATAAAATGGAAGCATCGTGGGAAGGGCCATTCACGGTCCAGGAGCGCCTGGGAGCTGTTAATTATCTCATAGCATTCCCCACCTCCAACCGAAAGCCTAAGGTGTACCATATTAATTCTCTAAAGCCCTTTTATTCCAGAGAATTAAAGGTTTGTCAGTTTACAGCCCAGGGAGGAGACGACGCTGAGTGGCCTGAAGGTGTTTACTACGAAGGGAAATGTGCTGGTGGTGTGGAAGAGGTGAACCTCTCCATGACCCTTGGGCGTATGCAGCGACAGCAGATCCAGGAGCTGTGCACTAGCTACGCGCCAACGTTCTCAGCCACCCCAGGACTGACTGAACGGGCATACCACTCCATTGACACAGGTAATGCTCACCCAATTAGGGTCCAACCTTACCGGGTGTCTCCTCAAGCTAAAACTGCTATAGAACGGGAGATCCAGGATATGTTACAGATGGGGGTAATCCGCCCCTCTGAAAGTGCATGGGCATCTCCAGTGGTTCTAGTTCCCAAACCAGATGGGGAAATACGTTTTTGCGTGGACTACCGTAAGATAAATGCTGTAACTCGCCCAGACAACTATCCCATGCCACGCACAGATGAACTATTAGAGAAACTGGGACGGGCCCAGTTCATCTCTACCTTGGACTTAACCAAGGGGTACTGGCAGGTACCGCTAGACGAATCTGCCAAGGAAAGGTCAGCCTTCATCACACATCTCGGGCTGTATGAATTTAATGTACTCCCTTTCGGGCTGCGAAATGCACCCGCCACTTTCCAAAGACTTGTAGATGGTCTCCTAGCGGGATTAGGAGAATATGCAGTCGCCTACCTTGACGATGTGGCCATATTTTCGGATTCCTGGGCAGACCACCTGGAACATCTATAAAAAGTCCTTGAGCGCATAAGGGAGGCAGGACTAACTGTTAAGGCTAAGAAGTGTCAAATAGGCCTAAACAGAGTGACTTACCTTGGACACCAGGTGGGTCAAGGAACTATCAGCCCCCTACAGGCCAAAGTGGATGCTATCCAAAAGTGGCCTGTCCCAAAGTCAAAGAAACAGGTTCAATCCTTCTTAGGCTTGGCCGGTTATTACAGACGATTTGTACCGCACTACAGCCAAATCGCTGCCCCACTGACAGACCTAACCAAAAAGAAACAGCCAAATGCTGTTCAGTGGACCGGAAAGTGTCAGAAGGCCTTTAACAAGCTTAAAGCGACACTCATGTCTGACCCTGTACTAAGGGCCCCAGACTTTGACAAACCGTTCCTAGTAACCACAGATGCATCCGAGCGTGGTGTGGGAGCAGTTTTAATGCAGAAAGGACCTGATCAAGAATTCCACCCTGTAGTGTTTCTCAGCAAAAAACTGTCTGAGAGGGAAAGCAACTGGTCAGTCACTGAAAAAGAATGTTATGCCATTGTCTACGCTCTGGAAAAGCTACGCCCATATGTTTGGGGACGGCGTTTCCACCTGCAAACCGACCATGCTGCAATAAAGTGGCTTCACACCGTCAAAGAAACTAACAAAAAACTTCTTCGGTGGAGTTTAGCTCTCCAAGATTTTGATTTCGACATCCAACACATCTCAGGAGCTTCTAACAAAGTGGCTGATGCACTCTCCCGTGAAAGTTTCCCAGAATCAACTGGTTAAAATCGTCCTTGAGATGTGGAAAATATTGTTAGTCTTTATGTACTTGGTAGTATATTTAGAGATGCATGTGTCTTATTAACTCTGTTTTCCTAGAGCTCCAGGAAGAAATCCCAGGCAGTGTTTCACCCTAGCTGAGATTTGGGGGGCGTGTCATAAATATAAAGGGAAGGGTAAACCCCTTTGAAATCCCTCCTGGCCAGGGGAAAGCTCCTCTCACCTGTAAAGGGTTAAGAAGCTAAAGGTAACCTCGCTGGCACCTGACCAAAATGACCAATGAGGAGACAAGATACTTTCAAAAGCTGGGAGGAGGGAGAGGGACAAAGGGTCTGTCTGTGTGCTGCTCTTGCCAGGGACAGAACAGGAATGGAGTCTTAGAACTTTTAGTAAGTAATCTAGCTAGGTATGTGTTAGATTATGATTTCTTTAAATGGCTGAGAAAAGAATTGTGCTGAATAGAATAACTATTTCTGTCTGTGTACTTTTTTTGTAACTTAAGGTTTTGCCTAGAGGGGTTCTCTATGTTTTGAATCTAATTACCCTGTAAGATATCTACCATCCTGATTTTACAGGGGGGATTTCTTTATTTCTATTTACTGCTATTTTTTATTAAAAGTCTTCTTTTAAAAAACTGAATGCTTTTTCATTGTTCTCAGATCCAAGGGTTTGGGTCTGTGGTCACCTATGCAAATTGGTGAGGCTTTTTATCCAACATTTCCCAGGAGGGGGGGGGTGCAAGTGTTGGGAGGATTGTTCATTGTTCTTAAGATCCAAGGGTCTGGGTCTGTAGTCACCTAGGCAAATTGGTGAGGCTTTTTACCAAACCTTGTCCAGGAAGTGGGGTGCAAGGTTTTGGGGAAGTATTTTGGGGGGAAAGACGCGTCCAAACAGCTCTTCCCCAGTAACCAGTATTAGTTTGGTGGTGGTAGCGGCCATTCCAAGGATAACGGGTGTAATATTTTGTACCTTGGGGAAGTTTTGACCTAAGCTGGTAAAGATAAGCTTAGGGGTTTTTTTTCATGCAGGTCCCCACATCTGTACCCTAGAGTTCAGAGTGGGGGAGGAACCTTGACACATGCGATTAATCACGATTAATTTTTTTAATCACTTGACAGCCCTACTTTTTACTCTACTCCAGCAGAAGCACTTAGAAGTATTCTCAGAGACTGGCTTACATTACTGATCTAGGGATTTATAAACCGTCAGTACAACATGCAGTAAGGAACGATGCCCAAAGCTTACACAACCAAGCGATGCACAAACAACTGGTCAGGAGCCTGAGGGCCATAACAAATTCTCATAAAATGATAGTCTTCTCTCTTTTTTTTTCCCCTCCAAGTGATGTTATATGTCTTGTCAACACAAAAAGTTGCACCCGTTTAACATACATCTCATTTTAAATCAGTGTCGTTAAACTGTTGCAAATCCCTATATGAACACTTATTTCAGTTTGAGTGGTTTAGTTCGATTTAAATTAAACCAATTTCTAACCAAATTAAATATATGCCAAATAAATAAGCCAAAATAAGAGGGTTCATAAAGCCTTTGGCACTGATTTAGCTAAATCAGTTTAAAATCATGGCTTTAGTTAAAGCAGTGCACTTTCCTGTATGAATAATCCCAAATTGAGGAAAGTAGTGGGCTGTCTTGCAGAACTTTGATCATCTCAGCATTCAGCTTTACTCTGAAAAACGTTTACAAAAAACTTGTCCTATAGTTTTTCTTTAAAATTATTATTTCAACATCTTTAAAAACAAATAGAAAACAGCAGAAAAACAACATGCCCTGGTCTTTTATTGGCCATAAAACAACCAGATATTGTGTCTTTTCTGAATATGATAACCTGTGACTTTGAAAGAACTTCTCTGATATGAAACCACATATAAAATATTAGCCAATAACCAGACAACAGTAAAGAAATATATTCTAGGGATGCTTTCTAAAAGTAAGATCTCTTTTTAAAATGGAGACCAGTTAAGTGAAATTTGGACTAAGTATGAGCAAGAAATCAATTCCCTCCTTGAAAGAAAAAATGTTATTATTATGAACTCAACAAACAGTTTAAGAGATTAAGTTTCAGGTTAGCAAGTGATTATTTTGATCCCCCTAGTCTTGAGACCACCAAATGATATCCCAAGACAAAGCTGCACAAGTAGCTAGCTAGAGGCTTACTCCTGAAATTACTACAAAAAGATGTCTATATTAATATTACCCATCATTTTTGCCCTTTACATAACTAACACATGTTCCATGCCCCAAAAAGCTTGCAAGCTAACTAAGACAAGACAAACAAGAACAGAACCTTGTGGAACACCAGCCAGAGAACAGGAAATCCTTAAATGAGATGCTGAAGGTATAGTCAGCAAAACAGGAGAACCAGGAGAGTACAGTCACAAAGCAAAGAGGAGAGTGTGATCATAGAATCATAGGATTAGAAGGGACCGCAAGGGTCATCTAATCTAATCCCCTGAAAAGATGCAGGATTTGTTGTGTTTAAATCACTGTGTTAAAGGCAGTACTGGACATCAAGACATTGATTACTTCATTCTAGATGAACAGCAGGGACTTATTCACCCTATAGTAAGGACTATTTCAGCTGATGGATAAAATCTGGGGCCCAAAGCCCAGTATATATACATTATTGAAATACTCATGTTTTAACCATTCCTGACACTGCTGGAGTTACAATCATCAGTTAACTAAGGGGAGCTACTACAAATTCACTAACCCCTTACATATTAGGTAGTTATTATTAGGTCTGTGCTATTTCCTTGCAACCCTATCTTCCTTATTTCATTGTAAATAGCTAATATGCACTGAGGTATGAGGTATTACAGGGGTTCTCTACTTCATTAACATTCTCTGTATATGTGTACTAAGACATTTCTCTAATCAAGACAAGACAGTCAATTTCATCCATCTTGCACTGTCAAGCAAAACTTAGCCATGGTCCCTGAAACATTCCGTACCTTGGGGGAGCGTCCTGGAACCCCCATATTCCTCATTTATACATGAATGTGATCTTGCATATAAAGCATGCCTTGTAAGGTAACGGGAAAGGTTATGATCCGCTGAAAGTCATTTCTCTATCCATATATGCATATGAAGTTATGAGAATTGTGTTGTATGGTTGTCATTAAAACATGCTGTAAACTGGGGAATCAGCCAGATATTAGCTCCCCAGAGGCAACAGCAAGGAAAGTAACCAACACCCCAGCAGGGTATCAATCAACCCATCAGCAACCATTGTCCAGCAAGGGAGCTACAATGCAATGACTCACCTGCATGAGGCCACACCAGGGGAACTGCTCAACCTTGCTGGGAGACTCAGCAATGCCCCAGGCATGCTGGACTTGGGTTTTCCAAGCACATGGAGGGTATAAAACAGTCAGAATGGCCATGCTGGCCTTTTCTCCTGCCCCAACCTATGCTGCAAGCAACTAAGGGCACGTCTTCACTAGCAACGTTAAAGCGCTGTCCAAAAAGAGAACAAGACTCCAACAGAGGAGACTGGCCCAAGTTTAAGAAACAAACCTGTATACTAAGGACTGCAATATCCAGTGGGGTGAGAAAAACTGTTTAATCTAGATGTTGCCCAGTCTAATAGGGTTGAGAGTTTAGACTGCATGCTTATATTTTATTTCTTTTGGTAACTAACTCTGACTTTTTGCCTATCACTTAAAATCTTTTTTAGTCAAATTTGTTTTACTGTTTATCTTTGCTCATCTTGAGCAGTGCAACATGGTATATTCCTGGTACAGTGCTGGGAGCCGGGTAGGATTAGGCTGGTGCCTTTCTCTGTGTGATTCATGAGTGGCTCTGGGAGCATTCATGCAATATAACTGGATGTGGGACTCCACATGCTGTTGTGCTGAGTGATCACAGAGCCTGGAGGGGCTTGCTGCTGGTCACTAACAAGGCATTGTGAGAGACAGCCCAGGCTGGGGAGAGTTAAGGGGGCTCAGAGATCCCACAGTCCCAAGCTGCACCCCAGGGGGATCCTGCACAGTCCCAGCCATGGTAAGATAGAATAACATTCCAAATTAATGGACTGCATAACAGTCAGATGTGCTGATCTGTTGGTGAGAGAGTATGAGGTCACGATTAAGGTTTTGCATAAGAGCACGAATTGGATGAAGTTGGGGAACATATTGGTTTTGGGTATCTGTTAAAGACAGAGGAAATGCTTTATGGAATATCAGAGTCAATTACTGACAACATTGTAGGTGATGGCAAAGGTGGCAAGAAATGCTGGAGGCCTTTTCTGTAACTTATTTGCATTCTTAAGGTTTTGGGTGATGGAGGTATGTCCTGTTGCAACTTTAATTATCACTAAATACATTTTTAATGTGGTAATACATGTTGTTTTACTTTCAACAGAAAAAAGACACATCACATGTACAGAAACAAAAAGCTATTAGTATGAGAAACAGAAAACCTAAACTTTGAGGCAGGGAAACAGCAAAAATTGAACTGTATCTTCCCACTCTCCGCCCACTGCGCGCGCACACTGAAAATCTGAGGAGCAATTTCCACTCTCTCCTCCGTTACGGTCTAAGCATTTCTTGCAAGCTGCTCAGCATTCTCAACCCCCATTGACTTCAACTGGAATTGAGGTTGCACAGTATCCATGGGAAGATTCCTCACTGTTAATAGTCTAGAGGATTTCCTGCATCACATCACTGATAAAAAACAGACCTGTGGAGCTGAGCTTTTTAAAATTGTACTGTTCTTCAGGATTGGAAAAAATACTGCAAAAAGGCTTAGAATTGTAAACAGTGCCATTCCTGTTGTTTGTAAAACTTTGGCAAATTGCTACATCAGATTAAAAAGGTACTTAAAATATTTGTTGAAAGTCTCTTGTTGCAAAGTGTTCTTTAAAGGTTCTTGAACAGCAGACTCTGACACATAATAGAGATGTCTTAAATCTCTATTAAAAATATAATTTCTTAGCATTCCCTCAAGACAATATAAAAGTAATACATAAAAAAAGAAACTGGTCTCAGAAACTCTTTCATAGCCTATATACTCCCAGAAAATAATGTTTTTTCTTCCCTGCCCCACCCACAATGCTTGGCGGTTTCATGATAAAGAATTTATCTTCTGGGAGATCACACAGAGTTGTGAACTCCTTTTTAGTGATCTGAAAGTGTCCTATGCTATAAATCACTGATGACACTCATCTATGGTAAATGTCAAATTGAGGTGGACCATAATGGAATGCAGCCAACAGACATTTACAGAAGTGCATGAAATTAAACAAAAAATATGAATTTACATGTAGAGTTTAAATTTACATCTTGGTTACATACATTTATTTTATGGAGGGCAAATTCAAATATCAAACCCATTTAAAAATAGAATCTTTCTTTGATCTATTTCTTAAAAATACAGTTGAAAGCCGATGTATGGTAACATTCGCAAAAAGAAAAGGAGTACTTGTGGCACCTTAGAGACTAACCAATTTATTTGAGCATAAGCTTTCATGAGCTACAGCTCATGCTCACTTAACATTGTACCAGTTGCTTAACTTTACAATTTCCATGTGCTGATAAAAGTTGTGCAACTCTTGTATGCTCAGGATTTACCTGAATTTGCCAAATTAGTCCAGTAAAACACATCTTCAGGTAAAATATCTTGTTCCTGATCTTCACTAACAGCATTGGCGGGAGTGGGGGGGGGGGGGGGGGGGAGTTGAGATTATTTTATTTTGTTTTCACTTTGAGAAAAGCATTTATTACTCTTTAAAAGAGCAGTTTTATCCTTTAATTAAATGAGATGCAGGTACCAAACTTAGATTTCTAGTTTTAGGATTTCCAGTATTACAACTTGCTATGGTAAATATGATTTAAACTAATCAGAATTATAGAATATCAAACAGAATTATACATATCAAACTTTTATAATTAACTTGTGTTCTCTTTTAAAGATAACACCTAATAGTATAAAAGAAGTGTCAGATATGAAACTAACATTATGCCCTCCATTCAGTTACACATGCACTACTGAAATCATAAAGATAAATGCAATACCTTTTTAACAAATGTTTTATTTGATAAACTACCCTACCAACAGACCATCTTTGCAGAATTAAATTTAGCAGTAAAGAACTAGACTTTGAGAATATCATAATTAACTGACATATTCTGACATTTCTTTTTTTTTATTTCCCTCTTATATTTCAAAAACATCATTTACAAATCTATTAATTTGGTTACTTTGAGAATGCTACGTCATTGCAAAATTTCACTATGAAAAATACTTATATTGCTCTTGAAGATACATTAACTGGGATTAAAACAGGCTGCTCAAAGAAATAAAGGTAAAATATACATACAGAATAGAAGTAGAGTTTGTATGCAGATTTGTTTTCCATCATCATTAATTATGATAAACTTGTACCACAAAATTTCTAGATGTCCCTTTTAATGCTTAGCAAAAATGTTCTCCAATATTAACAAAAACAGATCTTCATGTAACTAACCAACTTGTCCAGGAATTGCCAACTTGTTCAGCATTAGCTTTCCAACCCAGAGATCACTTAAAGCCAACTGTTAATAAGGTCGGAAGGTGTTATAAATTAGTTGTTGCTAACCAGGTCTTTGTTCAGGCAACTCCTTATCATTGGCAAGTCCCTCTAAGCACTGAAAATGTTGACACTGGCAACACACACCTGTATTATGGTTACATACTAAGGCCTTATCTACACTGGCAAGTTGCTGTGCAGTACAGCAGCTTTCTGCGTTGTAACTCCCGAGTGGTACACACTACCAAGCTACTTAGTGCACAGAAACTGCAGTTGCAACGCTGTAAAAAAAAAAAAAACACCCTGATGAGAGGCGTACAGCTTTCTGCACTGGGGCTACAGTGCCGCGGTGTCAGTGTAGACACACTGGTCAGTTACAGCACTGTGATTGGCCTCCAGGAGGTGTCCCACAATGACTGTTCTCGCCTCTCTGGTCATCGGTTTGAACTCAACTGCCCAGCCCTCAGGTGACTAACCATGAGCCCCACCCCTTAAATTCCTTGGGAATTTTGAAAGTCCCCTTCCTGTTTGCTTGGTGACGCATGCAGTGGTCTCAGCGCATCTTTCCAAGTGACCATGCCTGCTCCACACACCAGGCGATTCCCTGCTTGGAGCAATGCCAAGCTGCTGGACCTCATCAGCATTTGGGGAGAGGAGGTTGTCTAGTTCCAGCTGTAGGAATTATAATACCTACGGACAGAGTTCACGATGCATGACAGAAAGGGGCCATAATTGAGACACACTGCATTGCAGGGTCAAAGTGAAGGAGCTGTGGAACGCCTACCACAGACATGGGAGGCAAACCGCTGCTGCACCCACGAGCTGCCAGTTCTACAAAGAGCTGGACATGATACTCGGTGGTGACCTCATCTCCAATGAGAAGGCCATTGTGGATACTTCGGTGACTCGCATGCCAGTCGAGAGTGGACCGAGCCAGGAGGAGGAAATCTGGGAGGAGGATGTGGAGGGTGACTTAGAGGCAGAGGACAACTCTGAAGTCAGAGATGCATGCAGCCAGGAGCTCTTCTCTGCCTCGGAAGACCCTAGCCAGTCACAGCTGTCGGAGCTTGGCGAAGCGGAAACAGGAGAAAAGACCCCTGGCAAGTGGCTTTGATTTTGGGAATCACTGAAGTGAGTTGTTGGGGGCAGGAGAGTTGCAGAAATCAGGCTTGTCTCTGTATGATGCGCGTACCACCACATGCCTAGGCTGAGCAGCAGAACAAGGTGTTGATTGACTCCCTCACTTCATGGGAATCTCCCTCAGAGATCTACAGGAAAGTCTCATGGAGATACTGGACAATCCACTGCTGCGAGTTCTTTGGCAGAGCTGCTTTGTTTCTTGCCCCATTAACGGCAACTTTCCCATGCCACTGTGCCATCACAGGGAGGGGAGGGGGTGAGCATTGCAGCACACAGGTAAGCTGCGTAAGGGCCAGGGTGGAAGCCGCAGTCTTGGAGAAGACCCTCCCTTGATTCCCTGCTCACCCTCAGCGGCAAGATATCTTCCATAATTAACACAGCCTGTGGAAAATGTGGGGCAGGCATGATTATCAGGCCCCCCCTTACTGTGCTGGCTCTCCCTAAGAGCCACGCGCCCAGTGTACAGTACGGTCCTGGAACACTGATTTCCCCTACCCCTGCAGTTACTCACTATTTTGGGGGTCTTGGGGCTCATGTGTGCTTGCCTGGGGTCAGTCAGTTAGCCCTGGTCTACACTAGGACTTTAGGTCGAATTTAGCAGCGTTAAATCGATTTAAACCTGCACCCGTCCACACAATGAAGCCCTTTATTTCGACTTAAAGGGCTCTTAAAATCGATTTCCTTACTCCACCCCTGACAAGTGGATTAGCGCTTAAATCGACGTTGCCGGCTCGAATTTGGGGTACTGTGGACACAATTCGATGGTATTGGCCTCCGGGAGCTATCCCAGAGTGCTCCATTATGACCGCTCTGGACAGCACTCTCAACTCAGATGCACTGGCCAGGTAGACAGGAAAAGAACCGCGAACTTTTGAATCTCATTTCCTGTTTGGCCAGCGTGGCAAGCTGTAGGTGACCATGCAGAGCTCATCAGCACAGGTGACCATGATGGAGTCCCAGAATCGCAAAAGAGCTCCAGCATGGACCGAACGGGAGGTACGGGATCTGATCGCTGTTTGGGGAGAGGAATCCGTGCTATCAGAACTCCGTTCCAGTTTTCGAAATGCCAAAACCTTTCTGAAAATCTCCCAGGGCATGAAGGACAGAGGCCATAACAGGGACCCGAAGCAGTGCCGCGTGAAACTGAAGGAGCTGAGGCAAGCCTACCAGAAAACCAGAGAGGCGAACAGCCGCTCTGGGTCAGAGCCCCAAACATGCCGCTTCTATGATGAGCTGCATGCCATTTTAGGGGGTTCAGCCACCACTACCCCAGCCGTGTTGTTTGACTCCTTCAATGGAGATGGAGGCAATACGGAAGTAGGTTTTGGGGACGAAGAAGATGATGATGAGGAGGTTGTAGATAGCTCACAGCAAGCAAGCGGAGAAACCGGTTTTCCCGACAGCCAGGAACTGTTTCTCACCCTAGACCTGGAGCCAGTACCCCCCGAACCCACCCAAGGCTGCCTCCTGGACTCAGCAGGCGGAGAAGGGACCTCTGGTGAGTGTACCTTTTAAAATGCTATACATGGTTTAAAAGCAAGCATGTGAAAGGATTACTTTGCCCTGGCATTTGCGGTTCTGCCTTTGCAAAAGGTTTCTGGGGAGGGCAGCCTTATTTCGTCCTTCATGGTAGGACACTTTACCACTCCAGGCCAGTAACACGTACTCGGGAATCACTGTAGAACAAAGCATTGCAGTGTATGTTTGCTGGCATTCAACCAAAATCCGTTCACGCGGTGGGAGGAGGCAAAATGCGACCTTGTAACGAAAGCACATGTGCTATGTATGTAATGTTAACAGCAAGGTTTACCCTGAAAGAGTGTAGCGACTGTTTTATAAAATGTGTCTTTTTAAATACCGCTGTCCCTTTTTTTTTCTCCACCAGCTGCATGTGTTTCAATGATCACAGGATCTTCTCCTTCCCAGAGGCTAGTGAAGCTTAGAAAGAAAAAAAAACGCACTCGCGATGAAATGTTCTCCGAGCTCATGCTGTCCTCCCACACTGACAGAGCACAGACGAATGCGTGGAGGCAAATAATGTCAGAGTGCAGGAAAGCACAAAATGACCGGGAGGAGAGGTGGCGGGCTGAAGAGAGTAAGTGGCGGGCTGAAGACAGGGCTGAAGCTCAAAGGTGGCGGCAGCGTGATGAGAGGAGGCAGGATTCAATGCTGAGGCTGCTGCAGGACCAAACCAGTATGCTCCAGTGTATGGTTGAGCTGCAGCAAAGGCAGCTGGAGCACAGACTGCCACTGCAGCCCCTCTGTAACCAACCGCCCTCCTCCCCAAGTTCCACAGCCTCCACACCCAGACGCCCAAGAACGCGGTGGGGGGGCCTCCGGCCAACCAGCCACTCCACCACAGAGGATTGCCCAAAAAAAAGAAGGCTGTCATTCAATAAATTTTAAAGTTGTAAACTTTTAAAGTGCTGTGTGGCATTTTCCTTCCCTCCTCCACAACCCCTCCTGGGATACCTTGGTAGTCATCCCCCTATTTGTGTGATGAATGAATAACGAATGCATGACTGTGAAGCAGCAATGACTTTATTGGCTCTGCAAGCAATGATTAAAGGGAGAAGGGGAGGGTGGTTAGCTTACAGGGAAGTAGAGTGAACCAAGGGGCGGGGGGGTTCATCAAGGAGAAACAAACAGAACTTTCACACCGTAGCCTGGCCAGTCATGAAACTGGTTTTCAAAGCTTCTCTGATGCGTACCGCGCCCTCCTGTGCTCTTCTAACCGCCCTGGTGTCTGGCTGCGCGTAACCAGCAGCTAGGCGATTTGCCTCAACCTCCCACCCCGCCATAAACGTCTCCCCCTTACTCTCACAGATATTGTGGAGCACACAGCAAGCAGTAATAACAGTGGGAATATTGGTTTCGCTGAGGTCTAAGCGAGTCAGTAAACTGCGCCAGCGCGCCTTTAAACATCCAAATGCACATTCTACCACCATTCTGCACTTGCTCAGCCTGTAGTTGAACAGCTCCTGACCACTGTCCAGGCTGCCTGTGTATGGCTTCATGAGCCATGGCATTAAGGGGTAGGCTGGGTCCCCAAGGATACATATAGGCATTTCAACATCCCCAACAGTTATTTTCTGGTCTGGGAATAAAGTCCCTTCCTGCAGCTTTTGAAACAGACCAGAGTTCCTGAAGATGCGAGCATCATGCACCTTTCCCGGCCATCCCACGTTGATGTTGGTGAAACGTCCCTTGTGATCCACCAGAGCTTGCAGCACTATCGAAAAGTACCCCTTGCGGTTTATGTACTCGGCGGCTTGGTGCTCCGGTGCCAATATAGGGATATGGGTTCCGTCTATAGCCCCACCACAGTTAGGGAATCCCATTGCAGCAAAGCCATCCACTATGACCTGCACATTTCCCAGGGTCACTACCCTTGATATCAGCAGATCTTTGATTGCGTGGGCTACTTGCATCACAGCAGCCCCCACAGTAGATTTGCCCACTCCAAATTGATTCCCAACTGACCGGTAGCTGTCTGGCGTTGCAAGCTTCCACAGGGCTATCGCCACTCGCTTCTCAACTGTGAGGGCTGCTCTCATCTTGGTATTCATGCGCTTCAGGGCAGGGGAAAGCAAGTCACAAAGTTCCATGAAAGTGCCCCTACGCATGCGAAAGTTTCGCAGCCACTGGGAATCGTCCCAGACCTGCAACACTATGCGGTCCCACCACTCTGTGCTTGTTTCCCGAGCACAGAATCGGCGTTCCACAGCATGAACCTGCCCCATTAGCACCATGATGCATGCATTGTCAGGGCCCATGCTTTCAGAGAAATCTGTGTCCATGTCCTGATCACTCACGGGACCGCGCTGACGTCGCCTCCTCGCCCGGTATCGCGTTGCCATGTTCTGGTGCTGCATATACTGCTGAATAATGCGTGTGGTGGTTAATGTGCTCCTAATTGCCAAAGTGAGCTGAGCGGGCTCCATGCTTGCCGTGGTATGGCGTCTGCACAGGTAACTCAGGAAAAAAGGCGCGAAATGATTGTCTGCCCTTGCTTTCACGGGGGGGGGAGGGAGGGAACGGGGGGCTGACGATATGTACCCAGAACCACCCGCGACAATGTTTTAGCCCCATCAGGCATTGGGATCTCAACCCAGAATTCCAATGGGCAGCGGAGACTGCGGGAACTGTGGGATAGCTACCCACAGTGCAACGCTCCGGAAGTCGACGCTTGCCTCGGTACTGTGGAAGAGCTCCGCCGAGTTAATGCACTTAATGCACTTAGAGCATTTTCTGTGGGGACACACACACTCGAATATATAAAACCGATTTCTAAAAAACCGACTTCTATAAATTCGACTTAATTTCGTAGTGTAGACATACCCTAATAGGTATGTGAATAGTGGCTGTGTTTTAAATCACTGAATCAGTGGTCTGTGTGTTGCAAACAATACCGCTTCTGTAAAATGTTGCATTTTGGCTTTACAGATATGACCTTGGGAGCCCAGCCTCGCTCTTTGTTATCGCTGGCTGAACGGCTGCGCAGAATTAGAAAGCAGCCATGAAAAACTGAAGAGGACTTTCTGCGTGATGTGATGATGCACCCCGCGGCAGAAAAACAAGAATTGAAGAAGTGGCGGGACAGCGAGAAGAGCGACCAAAAGGAGAACATGGCACGCCAGAACAAAGCCATGGAGCGGCTCTTAAACGTTATGGAGGGCCAACCGGACACGCTCCAGGTGCTATGAGCACTGCAAACCGAGCAGCTCTGTGCCCACCCGCCCCTGCACCTGCTGTCGCAAAACTCTTTCCCATGCACCCCCCCCAGACACCACCAGCACATTCTTATCAACCTCCTGGCTCCAGTCTGTATCCGCTACATTCCACTCCTCCCCCGTCACAGTCCAGCGCTGCGGACTCCCAGTACTCACTGCACTCAACACCCGTCCCTCTGCAGTTTAGCCCTGCTGAAGTACAGTACCCGCTGCACTGTACTCCAAAGGAGAAGGCTAGGTATGATACCTGGACATACACAAATCTTTAACCGTCCCGGGCCCCCACCTCCTCCTGGGACCCTCCCTTCCCCCATCCCCCTCAGTGTTGATGTGTCTTTATGTCTCTCTCCCTCCTCCGGTCGTTGTTTTTTAATAAAAGAATTCAGTTGGTTTGAAAGCAATCTTCATTCCATTAATTGAAAGCAAACAGAGCCATGCAAAGCAACAGGCTATTTTCTTAAACCTTCATAGTGCATCGTCTGCACCAATCACAATCACCTCCTAGCATTACAAGCACTGCACTCCCAAGCATAGCAACAAATATTACAGGTTTTCAGCTTCAAATTGCTGCCTCAAAGCATCCCTGATCCTTATGGCCCTGTGTTGTGCCCCTCTAATAACCTTTGTCTCTGGCTGTTCAAATTCAGCCTCCAGGCGCTTACCTCCGCACTCCAGCCCTGAGTGAAGCTTTCACCCTTCTTTTCACAAATATTATGGAGCATACAGCACGCGGCTATACGCACAGGAATATTGTCATCAGCCAGGTCCAGCCTACCATATAGGCAATGCCAGCAGGCCTTTAAATGGCCAGAAGCACACTCAACAGTCATTCTTGCACTTTCTCAGACTGTTGTTGAACCATCCTTGCTGCTGTCAAGGTGCCCCATGTATGGCTTCATAAACCATGGCACTAAGGGGAAGGCAGGGTCTCCCAGGATCACAGTGGGCATTTCAACTTCCCCTACAGTGATCTGGTCTGGGAAGAAAGTCCCTGCCTGCAGCTTCCTGAACCAGTCAGTGTTCCAAAAGATGCGTGCGTCATGTACCTTTCCAGACCAGCCGGCGTTAATGTCCGTGAAACGCCCACGGTGATCCACAAGCGCCAGGAGACTGATGAAGAAATACCCCTTCCAATTAATGTACTCTGTGGCTAGGTGGTCTGGTGTCAGAATTGGAATACATGTACATCTATCGCCCCTCCACAGTTAGGGAAGCCCATCTGTGCAAAGCCATCCACAATATCACACAAGTTGCCCAGAGTCACAGTCTTTCGGAGCAGGATGCAATTAATGGCCCTGCACATGTCTGTCAACACAAGTCCAACGGTCAACTTTCCCACCCAAACTGGTTAGCAACCGATCGGTAGCAGTCTGGAGTAGCCAGCTTCCACAGTGCAATCACCATGCACTTCTCCAATGGCAGGGCAGCTCTCATTCTTATGTCCTTGCACCGCAGGGCTGAGGAGAGCTCATCACACAGTCCCATGAATGTGGCTTTCCTCATCCAAAAGTTCTGCAGCCACTGCTCGTCATCCCAGACGTGCATGACAATGTGATCCCACCACTCAGTGCTTGTTTCCCAAGCCCAAAAGTGGCGTTCCACTGTGGCCAGCACCTCCGTGAATGCCACAAGCAATCTCATGCCGTATCTATTACGCGTGGCAAGATCAATGTCGAACTGCTCTTGCCTTTGTAGTTTAAGAAATAACTCCACTGCCACTTGTGATGTGTTAGTGAGAGCGAGCAGCATATTGGTCCATAGTGTGGGATCCATTCCTGCAGACCAAAGAGGCAGAGCAGAGCGTACAGTACACAAACCGTTGAAAGATGGCGCCAAATGCGGACAGAAGCACAGGGATGGTTGGGACGCGAAGCAATGCATCACGGAGCATTGGGACAGGACCCAGGATGCCCCACGACCCCCTCCGCCTTCCCACAACTCTTAGCAGCAAAAGAGGAAGAGATGCTCTGGTGGGATAGCTGAGCAGAGTGCATCACTCCGAATACCACTGCAAGTGCCACAAGTGTGAACACGCTATTGTGCAGGCAGCTGACAGTGTGAACACATAACAGTGGTTTCCCTTCAGCGCTCTCTGAGCAACGCTGTAACTGCCAGCGCTGAACTCTGCCAGTGTGGACATACCCTAAAACTCTGCACAATTACAGTACAAACCAAACAACGACATAATTTGTGACAAGGCAGGCAAAATCTTACTAAGACTCAAGTGTAACTACTAACATTTTGTGATTTAGTTTGATACTCTTAAAAATGCTTCTAATATATATGTAAAATTAAATAAAAAAATATATTAAAAGAATTTTAAGGTTACAAAGTCAAGCATTCAAAAAAGTTAGGAAATGTCAAACTTAAGGTTTCCTGAGCAACCTTGATCTAGCCCCCTTGTGAGTATACATTCAGATAAAGACTTTAATTACGTGATCACATACTGTATTTTTCAGAAGACCCCTGCTTCATTCAAGGCAAAGCAGGAATGGTGTTCACTGAATGGGCAGCTATTCCATATTTCTTCTTATCCTCTTCATACAATGCAGAGCCCAAGGCCTAATTTATCACACATCAGCCAAACCCTGAACTGAATATATGAATCACTAAATTTCTCATGGGCTTTTCTATGGTGCGCTCAACAAAGTACCTGAGGGGTCACAGACATGAATGGATCTGTCTTCACACCATTATCACAAGGTGGCATTATTAGCCCCACTTTACAGATGGAGAATAGAGGGACAGAGACATTCAGGTCAAAACTCACAAAAACTTAAAGGAAACCTGCACAACGCCTTAAAAAAAATAAGCCTCGGAGCTTAAATTCATAACTTTGTTATAATGAACCTTAAATTCAGTGTCTTTATTAGGCCCATCATTGTCTAACCATCTATAACCCACTAACTCTCCTTTATCTTATGGTGGCAGAGGTGTTAACTGCCACCTATCTCTCCCAAACCTGAGGAAGAGCGGTGGGTAAACTCAAAAGCTTTTTTTTTTTCACCAGCTGAAGTTGGTCCAATAAAAGATATTACCTCACACATCTTGTCTCTCTAATATCCTGAGACCAACACAGCTACAACACTAAAAACATCCACTAATTTTGGGTGCTGAAATTGAGACGCCCAGGGCCTGATTTTTCGCTGTACTTAGCATTTGTATGGCACTTTTTACAGTAAGTTCAAAGCACAGCTCTAGTCAACTTCAAATTGCAGTTGTGAGCACTCAGCACTTCTGCAAGTCTTGTCCCAGGTGTCTCAAGTTCAGCAACTAGAAAATTAGGAAACTTAGAAAATTAATGGCAACTTATAAAAAATTTGGTTAAAGTGATTTGCCAAGCATTGCATAAGAACTCTGGCAGAAGTAGGGATAGAATTTTCAGCCAAGTGACACTATATTTTTTCTACCTGCAGTCCCCAACTGCATTCACTGTACACCTTCCAAATTCAAATTGTATGGCAATCTTAATTCTGGCATTTACTGACTTTTGAGTTCTTGACTTTGCAACCTGAATGTTCCTTTACTGTAGATTTTTTAAATGTCATTTCCTAATTTTTTTTAAAAAGCAAACTAAAAAAAAAATCCACCATGTGGAATCATATTGACTCCCTATGTGGGTCATCAGCAGTGTTCACACCTTTAATCCACAGCCCAGACTTCTACAATGTGAGCTGAGTAATTGATAATAGTAGTCTGTTAGTCTTTATGAAGGCTAGCCAGTAGAGCAGGGGTTCCCAAATTTGATTCACGGCATGCTCAGGCTAAGCCCCTGACAGGCCGTGAACCTGCGGACGCTCTGATAAACAAAGCGTCTTGCAGCCCGCCAGGGGCTTACCCTGAACAAGCCGTGAACCAAGTTTGGGAACCCCTACACTAGCAGGTTTCACATCTATTTGCTCCAGGAAAGGAATGCTGAGATTCAAGAATTCTGGTTTCAATTCCAGGTTCAATAGGGGAGGGTGCTGTAGTGGCTATTAAAAAACAAACAAAAAACTATCCCTCTCCTCCCTCTGCAGCCCATCTGTCTCCTCTGTTTCTACCCACTATCACCTGTGCTCCTGTCTCTGTACATTCTGCTCCTATTCTCCATGTGCTGTTTTGCTATCACCACTCAGAACATAATAGAGAAATGGCTGCTTGATACAGTACTAAGGGACCTCTTTCCCTTTCCGCACTCAGGACATATCTACACTATAAACTTAAGTAGACCTATGTTAGGTCAACTTACAGCCACTGCAATAATTACTGTGGTGGTTGACACCCACACTACCCTCCTTTTGTCAGAGGTGCGCATCCTCACCAGGAGCACTTCCACTGATTTAAGGCCGGGGTGGGGGGAAGAAGGGCTGAGAGTTGCAAACAAACTACAATATTTATTTTTGGTCAAGAAAAATCTTAAAACACTGTTGAACTGCATGAGTGACTTACCATCATGTTATAACTCTCTGCTACATCAACAGTCTCACTTATCACATTTTTGGCTGACCCCATGGAGTTTTCATACCTGTGTTAAAATAAATGTAACTAGTCATTAACTTTATTTTGTGCCATATATATATTTAAAAAACTATGTTCTAACTTTAATGCTACACATAAATATTTCATCATCTTTGGAAGAGTTAGAAAATGAAATAGCATTTACATCATGCATGCCAGTTTAAATCTATAGGTACAACTATCATCTAAATGCCTTATCAAACGTTTAAAAGGATTTTTTATTAAAAGATAGCTTAACATCTGGCAGAAAAACCAAAGGGTTAACAGAGGGAATCCATAGCAAAGTTTAAATCTCCATGCAGATATATTAGTAATGCCATAAAGTATATGTAAATTGATTCAAATCAACTGTATTGGGAAATATGTTCCTAATATAACAGGAAAATACAAATGATGGAAATCTAAAACCTTTTTAGAAGAGGTAATATTTTGGTCCAGGACTTCCCATCTGCCTCATTAGAGGCATCTCAATTGAAATAAAGAGATCTAGGTTACAAATAAAACAGCAATTTCAAACTAGTCTACATCAGTTTTTTGTTTTTTCTTTTGGTTACACTTCTAAGAAGGGTATGCCCTTTGTGTATTCCACAGTTTTGGAAAATAGCATATTATTCCTTTATGGCATGATCCTGCAGGGCTCTTTCATTCTTGCTGTCCCACTAAAGTGAATGATTTACACCAGTGGTCTTTATAAAGCATTTATTTAAAAGGGCTTCACTGAATTTCTTTACTTGCTTTAGTCTGGTACACACATTATCTTTTAATAAATGAGGTTTTATTAAATATTTCTTAAAGCCAGCTTCACAGTAAATCTACATGTGCTTTCACTGTTTACATTGCGAAGAATCTTTGGCAGATTATGACAAAATCCAATTTTAGGTTTTTATTGTCATGATATTTAAAAGTTGTAAATGTATTTCATCTATGTAGTCATATGATAATGACTCCCTCTATGATGTGAACAGATAAAATGTTAAATTTTCAAAACTGTCTCTTTGACAAGCACCTCCTCTGAAGCATCTGGTACTGACCACTGTTAGAGACAGGATTCTAAATTAGGGGCCTTGCGTCTGACCCAGTGCAACAATTCCTATGCATCACTGTTAAATGGCAGTACTGTACCTTTTTTTAAGCTACAGTTGTGCCATTCCCCTGCTTTCTGACTGGTACGTCAAACTTTCCACATCTTGAACCCCATGTTATGTTTGTATAAGTTTCAGTGTATACACTGTATACTCAAACAGATATTTAAAACATGGGCAAGTCATGTAGGCTTTTAAAATAACCATCAGGTAACTGCTAGATTCTTTCTTTCATTTTACTCTCCATTATCTGAAATACATTCTTTTTAAAAAAAAATCTAGGGTTTTTTTCCCCTGTGCTGATTTTATTTTTGTGATTTGGAAAACACTGAAACAATCTGCCTCTGTTTGAGGATAAGTGAAATTAGCATGATTGTTTTTGTTTAAAAAAACAAACACTTGATTTGTCAAAATAAAATGTGCTTGTGCATCAACATTATTTAAAAGATCAGCACATGTCACAAGCATGATACCCACAATAACATGGAGCAACACAGAGAAATAAAAAATATGGCAAAACAAGGGATGAAGAAGGGGAAGGAACCCTCAACACTGTAAGTATTCAGAAAATGCCTTTACACCTTAAAGTAAGTTAGGCTGAAGATAATCCCCTCACCCCATCCCCCATATCAAATTAAAAACATTTAAATTAGATGAAATTTGGGCCTTCGGAAATTTTACAATACTGTGTCGCTTTGAATTTTGGCAATCACTTGAGGACAAGAGACCCTGATATCAAGAACCTGTAACAGCCGTTTCCAATCACTGCCATGTACATCAGTATCTATTATGCTGTACTGCCCGTTTCACAGAATCATAGAACTGGAAGGGACCTCAAGAGGTCATCTAGTCCAGTCCCCTGCACTCAAGGCAGGATTAAGTATTACCAGACCATCCCTGACAGGTGTTTGTCCAACCTGCTCTTAAAAATCCCCAATGATGGAGATTCCACAACCCCCCTAGGCAATTTATTCCAGTGCTTAACCACCCTGAAAGTTAGGAAGTTTTTCCTAATGTTCAACCTAAAACGCCCTTGCTGCAATTTAAGCCCATTGTTTCTTGTCCTATCCTCAGAGATTAAGAAGAACAATTTTTCTCCCTCTTCCTTGTAACAACCTTTTATATACTTGAAAACTGTTATCATGTCCCCTCTCAATCTTCTCTTCTCCAGACTAAACAAACCAAAATTTTTCAATCTTCCCTCATAGGTCATGTTTTCTAAACCTTTAATCATTTTTATTGCTCTTCTCTGGACTCTCTCCAATTTGTCCACATCCTTCCTGAAATGTGGCGCCCAGAACTGGACAGAATACTCCAGTTGAGGCCTAATCAGCGCAGAGTAGAGCAGAAGAATTACTTCTCACGTCTTGCTTATAATATTCCTGCTAATACATCCCAGAATGATGTTTGCTTTTTTTTTTTGCAACAGCGTTACACTGTTGACTAATATTTAGCTTGTGATCTAGTATGACCCCCAGATCCCTTTCTGCAGTACTCCTTCCTAGGCAGTCATTTCCCATTTTGTATGTGTGCAACTGACTGTTCCTTCCTAAATAGAATACTTTGCATTTGTCCTTATTGAATTTCATCCTATTTACTTCAGACCATTTCTCCAGTTTGTCCAGACCATTTTGAATTTTAATCTTATCCTCCAAAGCACTTGCAACCCCCCCCCCCCCCCAGCTTGGTATCGTCTGCAAACTTTATAAGCTTACTCTCTATGCCATTATCTAAATCAGTGATGAAGATACAGCTACAGAAATTCTGTTCAATAACTCTTCTTGCTGTCCTTACCTATTAAAAAGTGACAGTATCAATTTAGAACCTAATCAGCTAAAGTTTTAAGTCGTTTCCAATAATACTCTTGCTCAAGTCCCTCCTGCCAGTTTTTGAGATTTTACAATCAAATTCTCCTTTCTCCCTCATCTGTGTGTAGGTCTTTCACAAAAACAAAAAGACGAGACATAGGCAGAAACAGGGAAAATTACTATACATAAAATGCTATCAAATACATAAAGGAATCTTCCTCCTTTCTCTTTCATGAATAATAATCTCAGGTGTTCCTTGTAACTCTAGTAAGAAAAAAAACAGAAGTATTCATTTTAAATTTACTGCACCCCTTTAACTATAAGCCTCAGCTGGTAACGGTATGCCAGAACTGGTGTGCACTGAACCACCACAGAGTTTAGGCTGATCACAAGCCTGGGACTTGGATCAACTCCTAAATTACAGCAGCTGTTCTAAAGATGTTCTTGGAGGGTTAGACTGAATTCCCACATGATCCTGTAAGAGTTCAGGGTGGCTCCAGACTGGAGCCTCCAGTCCTGCTTAACACCTCTAAAGTCTTCTGGTCGATAACTGGGTTCCAGCTGCCCTCTGAACAAGACTAATCACGTTTACCTGACACCAGTGGTAGATATTTAGATGCCGTTTGCGCAAGTGGGTAAAGTATTTTTTCCGAAGCCCAAACAACCGAGCAAAGTTCGCTTCACGGTAAGTGCTAAGCAAAGGGGGTCCCAAGCACAGAGCAGAGCTCTCTCTCCTCCACACTCAGGAGCCCCCCAACACAGCCCAGCCTCCAGCCATGCGAGGGACCGCTGCGTGGGAGCGGGGCTTTGGGGAGTGTCCCTGGTAGAGGAAAAAGAACAGGAGTACTTGTGGCACCTTAGAGACTAACAAATTTATTTGGGCAAAAGCTTTCATGAGCTACAGCTCACTTCATTGGATGCATTCACTGGAAAAAACTGGTAGAGGAGTTTATAGAGCGGGCCCGCTTTCGGGGAAAGCCTCCCTTCCCCTCCCTGCGTACGGGGGCCCCACAGCAGCCTATGCGCGGCAGCCCCACGCACCCTCCCAGCAGCAGAGCCAGGTGTCAGGCTGTCAGCAACCCCTTGTTTGTCGGACCCCGCAGGTGCTGCCGCCAGCGCGAGGGAGGGAGGGAGGCCCATCCCCCGCGCCCCGCCCGCCTTGATGGAGAGAGGCTCCGGCAAAGGAACCGGGCCGGCCGGCCGCCATCTTGTTATTACCCCGGGGCTTAGCAAGTCGCCCCTCCCCTTTACTCCGCGGAGCGCAATAAGCGACCCACACTTACATTCTCCTCTTTGCTGCGTTGTCCCGCCTGCGCCCGTCCCGCCGAGCTGATGTCATCTCATCCCGCCAGGGGCCGGTGCAGAGTCAGCAAGGGCCTCCCGTCGCGGCTTGTCGGAACATGCCGGAGCCGCTTGCGCGTGCTCAGTACGAGCCGGCGAAGGCGCTGCCCTACGTCTGCCCGTAGTTCGTTGCTACCAGTACCTGCTTGGAGGGCGGGGGTGATGGTTAGGGTTTATGCAGGAGGCAAAAGGAATCCAGAGCAGGGGAGGAGCAGATAGGCAGCACTGGGGACAAGATGCCGGAGATGCGGTTAAGAAAGGGAAATGGACTCTGATGGAAGAGTGGCAGAGGGGGGAGGAACCCTGGCATAGAGAGCGGCAGGGTAGATAAAAGGTACCACAAATGGGTTGATCTGCTGTCATTGCCAGAATGGAGTGCGGGCTGTAGAGGGACTTGTGTGGTACATCTCAGCCCTTCCCTCCCTTCAACGCACACACTGTAGCCCAATGCCTAAATAATAATAATATCTAGCTCTTAAATAGTGCTTTTCATCTGTAGATTTCAAAGCAATAGACAAAGGAACTAAGCATTGCCATCCCTGTTTTATAGATGGGGAAACTGAGGCACAGGGAGGGGACATGACTTGCAGCTCTCCTCAGTCAGAAATGGTGTATTACGTACACAGGGTTTTTAGGCCTCGGGTGTGATCTCGCACCTATAGGAGTGACAGAATCTTCCATTTTCCCCATCCATGAGGAAACTGAAGGCAGGGAAAAAATAGTGAAATGTATTTGTATTAATTCATGCATAATAATAATAAGGTTTATTATCACTAGGTACAATGTAGTTGTCTCAGAGTGTCACACAGGACCAGTGTGGTAGTGTGGGGACACAAAAGAGTGACAATAAAATACTGTTTTAAATGCACTCTCCATATCCCATGGCCACATGTGTCCTCCACATTGCCACAACTGACAACAGCCATGTCTGTATGCTTCCAGTCTGCCATGCCTGAGCACAGCCGTGTCTATTTGCCTTTCCTATTGCAATGCCTGAGCATGGCCATGTCTGTCCACTCCCTCATTGCCATGCCTGAGCACACCCATGACCTACATCTGTATGCTCTCTCTGCCCTTGCCTTCAACTGTCATGTCTGCATTCCCTGTGTCATGTGTACTCCTTGTACACAGTAGGTTGCAAGGCTGCCTGCTACTAGCAGGTCAGGCTTCTGTACCGGATTTGGACTGACTACAGAACTTCCATCAGGGAGATACTAAGAGACGTATTCTCTTTCAGACACTTTAATGCACTGCCAGGTACAGCTGCTACCAGCTCAAGTAAGCTATGTCACACACAATCCCACCTTGTGGTTCAACTTTATAATATGGTTTTAGCATTCCATCATGCCACTCAGCCATGCCTTCTTACAGCCACATCTGTTCATTGCCCCCTTACACACCTTTGCACAGCCATGCTACCATGTCCCCAGCACAGTGATGTCTGTACATTCCTCCCCGCCACACCTGAGCATAGTTATGTCTTTACACTACACCATTGTCATGCCTGACATGCCACATCTGCATGCTTCCTTCTGCCATGCCTCAGTGCAGTCATAGCTGTGTGTTATCTCTACTGCCACACCTGGGTGTGGCCACACATGTGCGCTGTCCCCAATACCCTACAACTGAAAACAACCATGTTTCTGTGTTCTTCCTCATCCCCTCTGCCACACCCCAAAATGGCTGTGTTTTGTATGCTGCCACATCTCAGTTCCTCTGCCTCTGTACACTCCTCCCTAGTATCTTGCCTGAGCATGTGATACCAAATACTACCATTCTGATTTGATATATAGTACCAGTAACTGATATCAAATCAGAATGGTGGTAGTGTATAACCAGTTCATCCAGGTGTAAATGGCTATACTAAGTGTAAAGCAGTGGAAAATCACATCTGTAGTGTCTTAAATTTCAAAAACACTCTTGAATCCTTCGTAATGAAGGGTGCTATAAATCATTTAGAACAACACTCAGAATGCAATGTAAATGATACTCAGTAAATTAAAAGCTCATGCTCAAATAAATTGGTTAGTCTCTAAGGTGCCACAAGAACTCCTTTTCTTTTTAGTAAATTATCACTATCTTGAAATCCATATACTTCATATTTGAACAGTATAAGACTATACTCTTTATAATTATCACAGAATTGTTGCTCAGTTTACATTATTCTGACAGTGAAATAATACAAAATGATATGCATAATAGAAAATAACAGAAAATCAAGGTACATTAATTGCTAGCTGAAAAGCAGCAAAATTAAAATTTAGAAATGTCAACGTTCTAGTAAAAAAAACCAGATAGAACAGACAATGTTACCTGTTTGAGATTATTGTTAAGCATTCCATTGGCTTCGTTGCTGGGAATCTGCTGTCATGCTAACAATTAAATAGAAACAGATTCAGGTTTGCAAAGCACTCAGAGAACAAAAGAAACTAGAGGTTAAGCACAGTTATTAGAAAGCGAGGCAAAAAAAAATCCAACACAGTCAAAAATCTGTTTGGAACACAACTTCCTAAAAAGAATTTCTTTGCAATTAAAAGAGCAGCTCCAAATAATGAAACCATAGGGTGGGGAAAATATATCATTATTGTAGTCCTAACTGATGGCATTGATGAAGAAAGCGGTAAAATCAAAGATTATTCAGATCAGAAATCTTACCTGCAGTGAACTGGAAGGTTCTGATATGAACATTAAAATGATTATCAGGCAAACTAAGCAGTAAAAATTTCGAGACCTTTATGAAGGACTGGTCCCTTGTAGATCCTAATCTGAGGGCACAGGTGTTTGATCAGAAAATTCCACTAATACAGAGGGCAAGAACTTTTTTTTCCCCTGTGGTACCATTTCTAATTCTAAAATGACCAAGATTATGGAAGAGTCTTGACCCCAGCAGAATGACTCTAAATGTTATTGTAGAACTAATTAAGAATGTTGAGAAACACTTTGACACAGGCAAATTTTCAAGAGAAGAATATAAATCTCCTATGTTTTCCCTCTTGGGAAGTGTTATTCATGAACTGTACTTTTTTGCCTAATATATATACATATAACATAAAAAGAAAAGGAGTACTTGTGGCACCTTAGCGACTAACCAATTTATTTGAGCATGAGCTTTTGGTTTCTTTTGTTCTCTGAGTACTTTGCAAACCTGAATCTGTTTCTATTTAATTGTTAGCATGACAGCAGATTCCCAGCAACGAAGCCAATGGAATGCTTAACAATAATCTCAAACAGGTAACATTGTCTGTTCTATCTGGTTTTTTTTACTAGAACGTTGACATTTCTAAATTTTAATTTTGCTGCTTTTCAGCTAGCAATTAATGTACCTTGATTTTCTGTTATTTTCTATTATGCATATCATTTTGTATTATTTCACTGTCAGAATAATGTAAACTGAGCAACAATTCTGTGATAATTATAAAGAGTATAGTCTTATACTGTTCAAATATGAAGTATATGGATTTCAAGATAGTGATAATTTACTGAGTATCATTTACATTGCATTCTGAGTGTCTGTAGCTCAGGAAAGCTCATGCTCAAATAAATTGGTTAGTCTCTAAGGTGCCAAAGTACTCCTTTTCTTTTTGCGAATACAGACTAACACGGCTGTTCCTCTGAAACCATACATATAACATGTTTGTGTTCTGTTTGTTTTATTACCCTTGTAATCATATTTCCTCCTTTTCCTATCTTTGGTCATCTCAATGCATGACCACATTGCAAATAAGCTTGCATGTAACACATCTGCACTGAATTAATGTTATCTGGGAAATCTGTTATAATAGTTGTGGACCATGAAATGTATGTGGTGCACCTAACAGCTCTTAAAACATGCTGCAAAGATGCTTTGGTTTGTTGCTGTTGGGTGTTAGCAGCGGGTACAGCTCAATTAGTCTGAACACAGTTTTGCCGAAAGTGCAAAGACAAATTATGGTCAGCGCCAGTACAGAAACTGACCAAGTTTTAATTTGTTTTCTGAAACAGTGATGAACAGTTACAGGACTTATCCTTTTCTTTGAACCATAGAATTGTAAGGCTGGAAGGAACCTTAAGAGGCTGGTCTAAGTAAACCTTCTGGGGTTCTCACAATAAAATTTTTGGTGGCCTCAAAGTGCGGCCACCAACTCTTGCTGGTGGCCATTATGACAAATTTTCTTAAAATACTTAATTAACTTTAGGGAAAACAAATAAATATGCACAGCTATATGTCCAAATCATTATAAGTTATTTATATAGGGTTTTATTGCAGACTCAATAATAAAAATGACATACAGTTCTCTATTCTTTACTGGACCTAAACAGAATAGAAACACAAATAAGGTGCTTTGTACATCCTTGTATTTTGTTGTTGTTGTTGCTTTCGGTTGCCTTTTTTTTTTTTTTTTTTTAAGACTTGCTAGCTAGTAAGCCTGCTGCTGCGAAAATTGATATTTGTACGTTTGTTAATATCACTCTTCATAGCAGACTTACTAGCTAGCTGGGAGGTTGTGAAAAATGATATTAACAACCATACAAATATCAATTTTCACAGCAGACTTACTCAGCCCTGGCAAGCCAGGGCACAAATTAAGCCCTGGATAGGCAGGTGGGTAGGGAGACAGAGGGTGCCAAGGGCGATGGGCAAGATGACTGGGGAGGGAGTGAGGGCCAAGGGCAATGCGGGGGGGAGGGGGGACGGTGAGCCCAGGGTCCAAAGTCATTTTATTTTTTCCTTTTTAAATGGTATAGTAAGTTAAAGAGCTCTGGTGGGA
Source organism: Caretta caretta (assembly GCF_965140235.1). Classification (NCBI taxonomy): domain Eukaryota; kingdom Metazoa; phylum Chordata; order Testudines; family Cheloniidae; genus Caretta; species Caretta caretta. Next base: position 49,859,062 of record NC_134215.1, on the reverse strand, counting down.
AGGAGGATGTTGAATGGCAACGACATGGGCCTAACCCAGGAGAGCCAGGACTCTTGGGTTCAATTCCAGGCTGAGTGTGGGCTAGTGGTTAGAACAGGGGACTGGACATCAGGACTCCTGGGTCCTCTCTTCGCAGCTCAGCATGGGAGTAGGGGCTTGTGGTTAGAGAGCTGTGACTCGGCAAGTCTGTTCCTCGCTGCACTCCACGGACTCCCTCAGCGTAGGTGGGGGAGGCGGAACCCAAGTTGCTCTGAACCAGGCGGGGCCTGGGATCGCTGGGCACCGCTATAGCCCGGCTCCGTTCACAGCCCCTCTCTCCCTGCCGAGGCTGCTCGCAGCCGGTGCGGGGCGCTGTGTCCGGCTCTGCAGCCGCGTCTTCGTAGAGCGAGCGAGCGAACGAGCCGCCAGCCGGGTGGGCCCCACCAGCCTTCTGGTCCCAGCCTGTCGAGCCAGCCAGCCAGGGCGGACGGCAGCAGCGCCGCCGCCAGCTCTGCTCCTCCTTCGGCGGAGACGCGGGCGCGATGCGGCCCCCGCCGCTGCTGTGGCTGGGCTTGGTGCTCGGGGTGCTGCGCGCGGCGTGCGGGGGACCCAGCGACCAGCACTACGTGGACGGCGACCACCGGGCCGACTACGACCGGGAGGCGCTGCTCGGAGGCCAGGTGAGCGGCCCGGGAGCCCCCTCACACCCGCACTGGTGAGCGCGGAGCTTCCTGCCCTTCTTGGAGCACAGTCCGCAGCCAGCGGGCGCCGGGCGATGAGTCCCAGAGCTGCAGCAGCCCGTCTCCTAGGGCGGGAGGCTCTGAACGCTACTGAAAGATGACACCCATCCCGTTGAGAGCTCTCCCCCCCCCCCTTTTTTTTTTAAATTAGTGCTGGTTGTTGTGTGATTTATTTTTTTGTCGGGGGGAGATATTTTAATCTGCCCCTCTGTTCAGAAGTGGCAGGGCTGTAACAGACTTTTGTGTGTTAGTTCTGTTGTTGTTGTTTTTCTCTCTCTCCTTCCAAAGGACGGAGCAGAGGAATACGCTAAACTCAGTCCCGAAGAACAGCAAAAGAGACTGAAGGCCATCATAAAGAAAATTGACTTGGACTCCGATGGATTCCTTACTGATGGTAGGGGCTGCACACAGATTTTGTGTCACTGGAAAAAACTCATGTACACAGTGGGTAGGGGTGAGAAAATAGTGCAGTGTGATACTTAAAAATCTTGAGTTGCAAACCTAGTAGCGTAGCTGTGTCTTTCTTTGTCTACAGACACTGTTGTGTGTCTCTGTTGCTGCTCATAGCTTTGTGAAGCTATTGCAGAGAGATAGTAGTAACAAGTGAGTGGTCAAATTCACTGCTACTCTCCTGTGACTAAGTGTTAAAGTTGACCTGTTGATTTCACTCTGCTATTCTGGAAAGCTATAGGAAGCAGGAAAGGCAAGCAGTGGAGCTGTTAACAGGAGAGGAAGACTCAAAATGTGGAGATGGAGGGACAGGTAGCAGAGATACAATCAAAAAGTTCTGGTGTGAGAGAGTCTCAGTTGCCAGAAGGGGGCAGCTGCATGTATATCTAACAAATACTGGCTAGAGTGTGATATGAAAGAGGGTGTCTTCACTGTTGGGATTCTCCCCACTTCTTTTCTATCTGCCCCCATTGGTAAGGTCCGTTCTTTAGTTACCAGGTGTCTAAACTTGTCAGTCCCTACAACATGTTTCCCTTGAGCCTGTGCAGTATTCTTGTAAGGAGAGTGATCACTTTACATAGGCTATTACCAGCAGGAGAGTGAGGTGGGGGGAGAGAAAACCTTTTGTCGTGATAAACACCCATTTTTTCATGATTTGTGTGTTTAAAAACAAACATCTTCTGTATTTTCCACAGTATGCATCCAATGAAGTGAGCTGTAGCTCACGAAAGCTTATGCTCCAATAAATTGGTTAGCCTCTAAGGAGCCACAGGTACTCCTTTGGGATTGCAAAGTAACTGTCTTGTATGTATCCAGAATCCTATCTGATTCTTTCAGTGCAAAAATAAGATGTTTCTGCTTTTTTACTCTTGTTACTCCTTCTTAGTAAACACAGCTAAGAGAGAGACAGTTAGAATCAATTCCTTCTTAAGTTTCTTCTATAGCAGCAGTTCTCAACAAGGGTCCCTGGGGTCCGCCAAGCAGGGCCGGCAATAGACTCACTGAGGCCGAGGGCACCACACAGGGCTGATGCCTGGGACCCTGAGCCCTGCCATCCAGGGCTGAAGCCAAAGGCTGAGCAACTTAACTTCACAGGGCCCCCCCTGTAAGTTGTATTAGTTTTGTATTGCTAAAAGGAATAAAGTAACACAAACTTATTTTAGCGTAAGAGACTGCTGTGAAACGGTGGGAGTGCAGATCATCTGAATAAAAAGGTGCCATTTCAGACTACATTTGTCACTTTTCAGAATTGCACTGGAATTTAATGGCTTTGACTAGAGATTCTTTTTCTAATAATAGGAAGGGTGTGAGTGCATAAATGTGCATGCGTGCGTTTTGGGGTTTTTAATTTATTGAAAATATGATCTTGGGAAATATTCTTTTTAATTGGGTGGTTAAGACATCTAAGTATAAGAGGGAGAACTTGCCAATTGGCTACATCTTGGGGTTTTTGTTAATTGCTATATTTCCTTGAAAAACAAAGCTTAATGTCTACTCCAAAATTTATAAGGCCTAGTTGGGGCTCATTTTAAGTGGAAATCCTTTGGTAGTATTTTCTTTTGGATAATTAACTTTAGGGGATATTGATGGATTTATATAGCTGTATGTATTGTACTCATTTATAATTTGTGCTTGTCACACTTTTCAGAATGCAAAAATCTGGTATATTGAATACTTTTTAAAATGGTTGAATTTTGTTTTGCAGAAAGTTGTCTTTACACAGTATGCCTTTTGTACCCACAGATTTTGGTTAAACTATACTGTTCCTCATGTATTTTCTAGCCCTGTAAACAATTTGAAATAGGCATCATGATGGTAATCAGTTTCATGCTACTAATAGTATTAATGGAGAAAGTACTGCTACATGGGAATAACATAGGATTTTAGCACTGGTTGGTTCTCTCTCTTGGCTGGCATGAAAAACAGGAATATTCTAGAGAAAGTGGATTTCTGTGGCACAACTGAAGCCCTGTTTACGTGATTGCATGTAATTATTTTAACAAGTAAAATTTTCCACTGTTTGAATGTGAAGAGACCTTGTTAATGCTGTTTAGGAATGTAGAAAATGCAACATTTACTGTAATTGCTTTTTCAATTAAAAAAAAAGGTTAAAATAAAGATTTCATTGCATTATGTGGCATTTCCACAGATGAGCTAAGTTCATGGATCCAGCAGTCTTTTAAGCATTATGTTACGCAAGAGGCTAAACAACAGTTTGGTGAATATGATAAAGATGGTGATGGATTAGTATCTTGGGAGGAATACAACATTCAAATGTATGATCGTCTAATTGACTTCGATGAGAATACTCTCCTGGAAGATCAAGAAGAAGAATCATTTAGACAGGTAAGATACTCCAGCACCAGCTTTCACAAAGCAGAGGCAAATGGCAGCGGTGTTGGATTCTTTAGTCATTTTATTCTGTTGCATCGTTAAACACAGTCAGAGCTGGTAAACAGACTGAACATTTTCTGCTGCCTGGACTAGCTGAATAGTGAAAAGGTAATAAAATATTGACATTCCTGCCAACAAAATGAATGACACAACAAGCCACATTTGAGAATTGAGTAGGGTACTAATATATTGGTAATGGAATCCTAGAAGCCACACTTCAGTTGATGCCTCACTTGGCAATGTAAGGTGGAAATATACTGGATCAGACCAGTGACCCATCTAATCGCTATCCTGTCTTTGATGGTAGCCAGTACCAGCTGCTTCAGAGGAAGGTACAAGATACCTGTAGAAGCAACTATGGAATAACCTGCTCATAGGAAAAGTTTCTTCCTAGCCCCCGTTAATTAGAGTTTAGGGCATAAGCCAAAGAATGAGTTCATACCCTTTCCTGATGTTATGAGAATACTATTCACTTCAGTGTATCTCCTGGCCCAGTGAGCTAAAGGGGAAAAAATACAAAATATTGTCAAAGGGAACCTTGTCTAGGGCCCAGATATTATGGTGATGGGTGCTATAAAAATGAATAATCCAGTTTATAAAATCATAGGTGTGTGTGTGCATGCTACATTATGTCTCCCCTTTGCTTTGCTATTTCTATAGAAATTTGTCAAAGTTGCTGACCTTGTCCTGAAGCAAGTTCTATAACAAGGCGCTTACTTCTGTTCTAACTAATAAAATGACTAAATCTGTTGCATTGTTAATTTATTCGGCAGAGAATTGCTCATTATTGCTCCAGTCCAGTAAAGTACTTAAGCAGATGCTTAAGTGCTTTCCTGAATCGGGCCTATACCACCTATTGCTTTGGTGCATTCTGATAGAGAGTGTAGATCTCTTGTACCCTTCAGCCAGTTCATATCACCATAAATCTGCTAAACTCCTGTAAACAATGTTGGGACTCTGTAGTACAGAAAGGCTGCTGACACTGTTGACTGCAAAGTGTTAATTAGACTTGCTTCCAGCAAGGTTAGATAGCATGGTGTTAAAAAGTGGCAACAGCCAAAGCCCTGTCTACACTACAGTTCTCATTGTGGCTGGGAAATCTGAAAAATTCCCTAGTGTGGACAATCCTTTAGATTACAAGACCTTTCCGGGCCACAGCTTTATCCATTTCTCCCAACATCTGCTCTTCCAAGTCTAAACTGTAAGTCTCCCCTCCCTCATTTCCCACATTTGGTGGGACCTTCATGGATTCCCTCTCCCTTTTAAATACAACTCAAAATCTTTCTACAAGCAATACACTTTTAACTGGTCCCCCAAAGTTTTGACCACTGTTTCATTTCTGTACAATACTAATTATGTACTATACCCATCTGTTCTTTATTTGTATTGTAGTAGCACTTAGAGGTCAACCAAGAATGTGGCCCCATTGTGCTAGGCTCTGTGCAAACAGAATAACAGACAAATGGTTTGGGAAAGAGAGGTAACATGGGAACAGAGTGATGGTTTGCAAATGTCATGTTATCCTTAATATGTTTTTCTTTTTGGAGGGGGCTTGGTGTGATGTGAGGGTGGCTTTTTGTTTTTTCCCCCTTCAAGTAGAGCTTTTTGTTAAGAGGTGATCAGCTAAATGGAAAGACAAAGGCAGGGGGAGAGGGGACATTGAAAGGCAGTAGGGAAGAGTGAAGAGGGAGGTGGACGTGGAAGATTGGGACGGGGGAGCAGGAGGCGTTAGAGCAAACGGCCAATAAGCATAAGAGAGGGAGTGTCCAAAGTCAGAAGGTAGTCTAATGATTAGTGCCTGACATCATGCTACAGCTGCCTTTGTATTTGTTTTCCTCTGAGGGCATGGCTACACTTGCAGATGTAGAGCGCTTTGAGTTAAGCCAGCCTTTGTAGAGCGCAGTAGGGAAATCGCTGCAATATGTCCACACTGACAGCTACAAGCGCACTGGCGTGGCCACATTAGCAGCTCTTGCAATGGCCACAGAGAGCAGTGCATTGTGGTAGCTATCCCAGCGTGCAAGTGGCTGCAACATGCTTTTCAAATGGGGGTGGGGTGTGACAGCGAGCGTGTTGTGTGTATGTGGGAGGAGAGAGTGGGTTTTGGGGGGGGCTGAGAGCATGTCAGCGTGCTATCTTGTAAATTCAGACAGCAGCAGATCCCCCCCCCCCCCAAGTATTCCATAGTAATGGTTGCTTTGTCTCGGAGCCGATAAGCAGCCAGCTGTCAGAAAGGGAGCTTTCAAATGGCATATTTGCATTCCTGCAGTGATTCCAAAACAATGAGAAGAGTGGCCACTTGACTTAAAGGGATTATGGGACATTTCCGGAGGCTGATCAGAGTGCAGTAATGCAATGCTTCGTTCACACTGACACCCAGGTGTTTCAGCCAAGGCGCAACAAACGTTAATCTTCTTGCTGAGGTGGAGCACCAGGAGCACTCTAGCTGTGGAGTCAGAGCACTCTACGTGCCTTGCCAGTGTGGACGGGTAGTGAGCTAGGACACCCAGGGCTGCTTTAATGCGGTCTAACTCGCAAGTGTAGCCAAGCTCTGAGTCTTGGGCTGGCTCCACTCAGGAGTTTCTCTCTTCCCCAAATCCCCATGCCTCAGGGTGCTTGATGCTCCAGAAGGGGTGATTCTGGTTCTGGGCTGTGTTAGCAAGGAAAGAATTAGCCCTATCCTGGACTCAGCTCCCCCCTTCCCATCTGCAAGGTGTTGCGTTACTTGCTGCAGCTGTTTCTCTTAAGTTTAATTTACTGATGTTTCCATTGTCCTAACTGCTATGCATTGTGAAATAAGTAGAAGATTGACACGTTTTCCTACAGTTTAGTTCTTATATCATACCTTCATGAAAAATCTGATTCTTGATTTTACTGTCCGCTGTACCACCTGAAGCTATGGTCTTGTCATATCTCGTAAACTGGGTTGGGCTAGTTGGATAAGACATTTCCACAGATAACCCTAGGCATTTGAAGGTCTTGTCTTTGGATGAGAGAGAGGCTCCCATCGCTTGAGGTAATTAAATATCCTGTGGTAGCATTTGTGAGGTTGTTAGCCCTGGGTGTTATAATAAATTCCAGTTCTGATATTTTGTTTTACCTAAATTCCCTCAGACTTGTTCCTTACTCCTTTTCCTAACCAGTATATTATTTCCAGCACTAATGAACTTGCTCAGTATCTACTTCAGAGACGGTTGAATTTAGGTAACTGGTAAATTGTAAATTTATATGATTATATTCATACTAGACTCCTCTGTCTAACCACATAATCCATTACATAGTGTTCCGTATATTCTCAAATTTGTGTGGAGTAGATTTTTAAATTGTGATAATTTGTACCTATGTATTAGATTCAGTGAATAATTTTAATTTTGAATTAATTCTGCACTTTAGATTATTTTCTCCATGACAAGATGTCTTTCCTCAAACACCTAATGATAAGTTATCAGTGCTATCTACTTGCCTAAATTCTTTATATCTGAAATACTGTTTTGGCTGGTTTGTTTTTTAAGGTGGGGGAAAAACCCCAATTTTTTATGTCCGTTTTCTCCAGATAGTCCATTACCTCTGGCATTCAAAAGGTATTTGTTCAGCATTCTGAAACTTAGTCAGCAACTTGGTCATGTTATTTCTGTAGTACCTAACACTCTAGCTGGTCAGACCTAGGCTTGGCAGTATTAGATTTTTAACCAATAGATGTTGGTAAAAGTCGATTTTTTTTTTCCAGCTGACAATTAAATTGACAAAAAGCAAACCCCAGTCAACAGTAACAGTCTGCAAATCATAACTTTCCAATGATACCTCACATGACTTATCTTGCATAAAATATATAATTATGCTATAATTATATCCTAGTAATATCACTATGAAGAATATGGGGTGCAGTATCAGAGACCCGCCCCCAGCAAGGACTGTCAGGAAGAGAAAGAGGACAAGCCCCTAGCTGTAGGGGAAGCCACGCTGCTGCTGAATGGCTCTGTCCACATGCAGCAGGGGACTTGTCCTCTTCATAGCCCAAGCCACAGGTCTCTGCACTTCTTCAGCAAGACCTTAACGTGCCCTGCACTTTGCACCTGCAGAGATTGGGATCAGCATTGTCCTATCCTGTCCCCACCCCACCCCTCAATTTCCAGTAATTGCAAAAATGAAAATCTTTATCTGTATAAAAAAAATCTTAAAAACAAAAATCAGTGTTGTTGAAATTAGAAAAAATTATTCAAGTTCTGTCAAGCCTAGTGACATCACATGTGCAAGTATGAGATTTGCTTTTAATTAATAACTTCTCTGAAGTATTTCCTTCATGTACCAATAGCAGAGGAGAGAGTGAAAAAGATATATTAAGAATCACCCATAGGAAAGTCTCAGCTTCCATTCAAGTTGCTTATTTATAAACACATACAACAAAATTGTTTGTTCCCAAAACAGCAGTATATGAGTGTGTAAGTTCATCTTGGGATTTTTGGTGGAAAGGAGGTGTCAGAGCCACTATTTTTTAATTTAAAAATCATGAGTGCATGGGGTGCTGACAGAAGCCAGCCAAGTCCAAAGTAGATCTTCTTGGACCATGACTCTTATACACTGAGGAAGTGAACAAACTCAGAATAACTTTGCAGGTCACTTAACCACATAGCTACACTGCATTCTAAATAAATTAAGAAGAATTCTATCAAATGGAACTGTCAACCAGATTATAGACCATTAGTGTCAGATATAACAGCGCATATATATATAATACTGTATGACACTTTGAGGGAGATAAAGCTTTATCATTCCCCACACTAATATTTTGTTTGTATCTTGGTTTCCCACTAGTTCACCCCCACACACACACTTTTCCCGTGCAACTGAAATATGTCAATGTAATTGTTTTAAATGTTTACTGTGATTTGAGCAGTTGTCCTATTTCTCCACTCAGAATTTTATTTTGTTATGGAGTTATTTTTGTTTAATAGCTAATTCTAAAGAAAGTAAAATATCAATCTAGTAAAGGGTGGCAGTCTTGTTTTCCACTCCTCAAAATAGATTTTCTAAGTGTACTGTCTCATGTAATCAGTACTCGGAGTTGTTTTAATATTTAACCCATAGCTAAGATCAACATTTCATTGGTTAAAATAACTATATGTTGCAGAAATAATTATATAGGATTTTAAATCTTCTGTACTATCTTCTTTTCTTACTTTGCTATGAATGTCATGCCTTGTTGCTCTAGGTTAGCCTAACTTCATTTAGAGACGTGCCAGCAAATGAGGGATATAAGCGAGGAATTAATTTCTCTTCCTCTTTAGTAAGCATGATTATATTTAATGTATTTGTGACCTCTCATAGCTTGCTGATGTAGGCTTACTTATCCCTATATACTGTGACTATTAATCTGAAATGGATAAAAAATAATTAATTGCACCTGTTTAATAACCCCTTTCATCCTGGGATCAAAAAACACTCTACAAGCATTGATTAACCCTCAAACACGCTTGAGTGGATCAGTTATAGACACACTGGGCTTTTCCTTATTATACTTTCCTCTCCAAAAAAACCAAACACAAACCGGAATTGGCTTATGAGACTGTTCACTATTAAATGCAAAAACAAACCAACCACAAAGTCAGGAAATATGAAAGGTTCTCATACTAACCCACTTGCACATACTGCATAATATTTTTTTTTTTAAAGTGTACACTAATCACACAACAGATTGGAGAATTCACTCTTCCATTAGAACTATGTGCAGAAGCACTATGCCTGATTCTTCCTTGCATTAAAGAATCCATATACCCCTCTGACAGATAAGTTCTTTACACTTATACCTTCTTTAAGGCTCCTTTACATTGCCAGAGAAGTGTGAAGGGGCCTTGGTGTAAATGAGAATCAGGTGCATAGGGTGAAAAGTTTTAAAGGGAAAGTTCTGACATTGTAATGGTTACCATAATTATTGTACTACCCTCGGTAGTTTGGGGCTCAATTTATGCAGCTAGCCATGATCTGGATTAGTGCTTGTGGTTGCATTGGTGAATTTTGGAGGAGTAATGTGTGTGAAGAATACACCTGCTGCTTGGTCTGGTCACGCTGCCTCTCTTTCATTTGAGGCCTGGGCCAGGAACCTGTTTTAAAAGTCTTCCCTTGGAGTCTAAAAGTGGCAGGTTTCCATATGCACACTTCTTGTAATAAATTACCTTAACGAAGAGCACTCCTCTTCTACCTCTGCATGAGCTATGTTAGTGTAGACATAACAGGTTCTGTTATACCCATATGTGAAACAAAGTAATACAGTGTTTTCTAGCTGTAAACCAGTTACTGTGGATGTCCATTGTTCTGCTTCATTAAGTGATCTAATCAGGTCTATTTTCTGAAATCTTTTTTTTAAGCTTCATTTAAAGGACAAGAAGCGGTTTGAAAAAGCCAATAGAGATGAAGTTCCTGGTCTGAATCTGAATGAATTTATTGCTTTTGAGCATCCTGAAGAAGCTGAGTATATGACGGTAAGACTTTGGGAAAACATTTGTTCTAAAGGTTAATGTGAATCGAGGCTGCACCTTTTAATGGTTGTCTTTAGCCCAACGAACCTTGGAAAACTTGCTTCTGAACAACTACTATTCCTTTCTCTTGAAGAACATACATATATGATGTGCAAATATCTTAGTCCTTAGTCTTGGGGTTCAGGAGTCTACCCAGTAGAGTAGTGGAGGTGCTTTAAATTGTCATACAAGACTTGGGTTTAGATGATTCTCCCCTTAGGTTGGGAATAGTGCTGTAGAGTGTTCTGTTTATGATGGGGGAGTCAGGACTAACTTGGAAAAGAGTCCCCGTCAGAAAGATGTAGATCATCTTAAGAAGAAGCCTTTGGCATGGGAAAGGATTAAGTGAAGGGAATACTCAGCCCTCTAAAAGGGATGCAGAAAGTCACTTTTCTGACTACAGATAAACCTTCAGGTTTGATGCTAGCTGAGATGAGAGGGCATAAATTACTGTGTTGTTTTTTAAAATGAGTCTGCATGCAAATGTAGCAGAAACTGTTTCAGCTTGCATTGTTATATGCACCAGCCAGGCTGGGAAAAATTGTTCGATCACTTGTCAAAAGATATGCTCAGTCCAGTTCACACAAAGAGTCTTAAAATTAAGCCCTACTTATTTATGCACTATATATATTTATTGTGGAGTTTAGTCATTTGCATTTGTTCATCAATTTTATGATCATCATCACTAACACTAGCAGACTGTAGGTGAACATAGCATCTGGGATAGAACCAGAGAATCAAAATAAGCTAGTACAGGTCCGTACTAGTATCAACTTCTCTGGAAAGTCCTAAGAGTTCTAAATGTAGATGAGCAAGTAGTACGTTAATTTCATTCACTTGAATTGACTAGGTTTGGATGACTGGCCTGAGTGAGAATGTGAGATTTCCTAGCCTGGTAAAACAGTTTTCAATTAGAAGTGAATTCTTAGTTTCAAGATGAAGGATGCATTTCAGCTGCTTGTGTATGTTTGATGCTTTTGTTTAAAAAGTTACTTACATTCTTTAAGTTAATTTTGATCTACTTTTAAAGAGATCTTGTCAAGTTGAATTCTTATCAGTTTCAAAGAGTTTAAAAGTTTCAGCTACCACACTAGCTCCTGTATTTCCATGCTAACTTTTGTGGTTTCACAATCATATTTTCCTATTTTTAAAAAATATTTTCCTTTCTCTTAGTGCTGTATGAAAGATTCATACAAACAGTAAAACTGGCTATGCACACATAACAGTGAAACACTTTCTTTTGAGAGGATTTTGAATAAAATGAAAAAAAATCCTAATCTTTTAGTTATAGTAATTTTAAGTAGTTATAAAGATAGATGAAACATTTTCACTCACAAGTATGATTTTTAAATGGGTACATCTTTATGAGCTGAGGTCTATAATTTTTTTTAATCTAAATATGCTGGGGATTTTGTTTTGGTACTTTCTTGCTAAGAAATTGAAAAGAAATAGCTTCTTTCCTCTATAGAACCTGTAATATTTAGTTCTTTGCTGCTGCAGAGCCAGCCACCAGAGGGAGCACACAGCGAACCTGGCATCAGTTTGTGTGACATGACTGGTGATATTGGTGAACAAACAAGGCACGGTAAAACTAGACACGCAGGCACATTGGCTTTAACTCCATTGAAAAATATAGTGTCAAAGGCAGATAATTTTTAAAAAGTTTCGCTAATAATTTTACTGTCAGAAGGTATTTACCAAATTGGAAGCAATAGAGAAAAGTGATCCATTTTGTTCAAATAGGTGGCAGTGCCCCTTTTAAATTTATATTTCATATTCATATTTATTGTCTTGAATTCAATTCCAGGATTCCAAATCCAAGCATCCCTTTCGGATTTGATTTCAGTAAAATGTGACTGCATTAAAAGTCAAATGAATATGCAGTGTGGACTTATTTCCCTCCAGGACTGGACTTGTGACTGTTTAATTGTTGCACTATTCTACACGGAAAGAGAAATTTGTTTGAAACCAATAAGTGTTTAGAATATGGGATGCATTCTTTTAGTCCTATAGAACGATATATTGCTGGTTTTCTTAATGTTAAGTTTTTACCAACTAATGTTTCTGTCACATATACATATGCGCACAAAAGGAATTTGTCATTCAGGAGGCTTTAGAAGAACATGATAAAAATGGTGATGGACTTGTGAGCCTGGAAGAGTTCCTTGGTGACTACAGAAGAGATCCAAGTAAGTAAAATACGGGGGTGGGGCGTAATGAACAGAGGCTTCTTTGTGCCTTCTAAGGCACGGTGGCTGTTTTGGTTTTTAAACTCCTAACCAAAGAACATTCCCCAGGCTCCTGGGTGCAGAGGAAGAGGCTTATGCCATTTAGGTGCACAGGGGCTAGTGAATCCAGTCAGTCAGCTAGGAATCCTTCTCTCCCCTCCCATCCCTTGCTACTCCCCTTTCCCAAGCCCCTGAGGAAAGAGGAGGGGTGTGCTTGGAATCCTTAAAGGGGCTTCCTTTCCTTGTAGTCTGAGACAAAGCCTCTCCACCTCTAAAGTTATAGGGTGAGGGAGGCATTTTTGATGCTTTCACGCTACAACAGGGAGGAGAAAAACACTTTAAAAAAACAAACAAAAAACGTGGTTATAAAACCACAGATTCTCAGGGGTGACTCCGAAGCAGCTATTAGTACCAGGAACTTTTTTTTTTTAAATGGCTAGTTTTCAAGCAAAACTTAAACTCTGCCAGATGATTGATATAAAGTAGGTAGGCAACCCGTTGATCATTTCATAATTATAGCCTGCCCCACCTGAAGAGTCCATTTCTGCAGCATCCAGTTATGATGCAAGTTTGACTTCAACAGCAGGGGCCGCTGAGCTCAAACAAGAGTCTGTTTGCATACAGACATCCTTTTTAATGAGGAAAAAGGAAAGAGACCTCACCCATGCCTTATATACAGTGGAAACATCTGTTTCTGAATTGATTATTTTTTCAGTCTTCTGTATGATGTCAGCTTCTTTTGATGAGGTTTCATAAGGTGTCAGCTAATGGTTCACTATAAAATTTGTTACCAGGAAAAAATTGTCTAACAAATGGTTACTCTTTAAAATACATTTTATTGAAGAGGCAGAGAAATGTGTAAAGTAATTGCCAAATACACAAATCTATTTCAGAAATGCTTAATCTATTTCAGTTAGATTAAGCAGTGTTACAATTGTAAGTAAAACACTTTTGTTTCAAAGTGTGATGATTGAGTTGATTGTATCCTTCATTACATTTCTCGACTTTAATTTTAAGGTTGCAACCTTAAAGTTCCATTACTGTAAGCTTTGTTTTTAATTCTGTTTACGTCTACAGACGCTCCCCAGGTTACGCAAGACCTGACATACGCAAATTCACACTTACGGAAAAAGTTCCATAAGCCAGAAGTACGAGTTTTGAGTCTCGGAAATTTTTGCGTATCGTATGGGTATACATTTCCGAGTTATGCAAAATTCAAGTTACGCAAGGCTTTCCTGAACAGAATGATTGCGTAACTCGGGGAGTGTCTGTATAGGAAATTGTTTTGTTGATTTAATTCAATGACAACGATCTGTAATGCTTGCTGTAGTGACATTGCTTAATCTTAAACCTAGTCAATTTTTGCGATAGAAAAGAGGTGAAAACAATCTCAAAGATATTGAATGGTCTTAAGTTTAAAAAATACTTTTTATTTAGCTGCAAATGAAGATCCAGAATGGATACTTGTCGAGAAGGATCGATTTGTGAATGATTATGACAAGGATAATGATGGAAAACTCAACCCTCAAGAACTGCTGACTTGGGTAGTACCTAATAATCAGGGTATTGCACAAGAGGAGGTATGAGGTTTGAGTTCATGGCTTTTGTTTAGACTTAATGAAACTTCTTGAAAATATTGTGCTATTGTGTAAAATGACCAAATATATGCTGCGTTAATTTAGTCTGTTGTACAAAAAAAAGTATATTTTACATCTTAGTAACCAAAGAGCATCTAATAACGCTTTTCATAAAGTTCTTATAAAATTATGACTTTCACCTTAACAAAGAATGACGATTGTTAAAAAATGTCGCATAGTGCAGCAGTTGGAATTCCTATGGACTATATGAATGCTGGTCAGAATATAAAATTAATACAGTGGCATTTCTCAAAGGTAAATAGTCGGTCTGAATTGATGGAAGATACAGTATTTTTAGCAAAACCATGATAATTTTTTCCAAAGTACTAGATGGATAACATGAATCAATTAAATATTAATACAGAAGCCATAACATGCATTCTTCTGATAGAACTTGTTACCCTTTATCTAGCTGAATAAGTTGCTACCATTTGTGTCTTGGGTAATAGAAACCTAAGTACATAAAACCAAAACAGAACCTAAGTATACCATAATCCAAGTTTAAAATAATAAATCAGTTGAATTAGGTGTAATGTGCTATAAGGAGTTTAAATGGATTTTTCGTCTAGCCGTTTTTCCTTCCTCTGATTTTTTTCCTGTAGACAATTGAAGCACTTAATGTCTCAAAACCAAATTGTTTGTTTTGGAAAACGGTCCTCACTCTCCCTTTTCTCCCCAATAACTTTATATTGATTATTCAACTGTTCCTTCTTTTGACTGCATCAGATCATTTGACATTTCAGATTGGAGGGAAGAACGTGTTTTTCCCCCTTCATATTTAGATCCTCTTTTGTTCTTGCCTCCGAGACAGACAGCATGTTCTGTGTCAGAAAGCGTAGCACCTCCTCTGTGTTGGAAAGCGTGGTTACTGAAGCCACCTCTTAACATCTTTGTTGTATTGTCACCAGAAAAAAAACTTGGCCAGGAGCCCAGTATTTGCTCTCAATGTGTCGGGCCTTTTTTGAGGTTAAGTTGCAAAAAGATTGAAATAACATTTCTTCAAAGATAAAAGTCCAATCAATCTTTGTCAGCAGGAACCCCAATATCCTGATATTTCTTGCCCAAATCTGATTTTTTTCAGGCTGCTCCATTCTTTCTTCAAGGATCATATTATTCTTGCTGAATAACTGGCTTTGTGTCTCTTTCTGTGTAGTTTCTTTAAATCCTGGGTGGTCTTGTAACTTTTCAGTAATTCTTTGCTTATCCAGTTGATTATTATTATTTTTTTTTAAAGCTGACAGCTTAATTTTGAAGGATTTCAGTACATTGTTTGTACCATGGTACCTGTCTTCTTTTCCAGTACCAAGGGCTCAATCTAGAGCCTTCAGGCTAGAGAGACGGTGACACTGAATGAGTCATTGGATGCAGTTTGAAAGTTGTTTTGCAGTTGCAGCTTGATATTTGCAAGTGACTTCTTGTTGCTTGACCACTAGATTACCAAAATCCCACACATTCATTCCCCTTAGACTAACAGTTCAATCTTTTGCTTTAGTAGAATGCTAGTCTTGGTCCCTGCATTGTCATTAATTTTTTAAAATATTTTTGGCTGACTTTACTATTTCTCTTTCTCAAATCCTTTGTGATTATGTATTTAAGCTAGTAGCTACATAACCCCAAAAAACAGTTCGTCGGTTGAGACAAACCAATAAAACCAGGGGTAGTATGCCTTTCTCCTTAATTTACCAATGTGTAGATATTGTAAGACCTGCAGCTTGAAAACCATCTAATATTCTTAAACCTTTGCTCCAGTACCTACTCATCAAGAATAGATACTACATTTCCAAGAAGTGACAGGAGGAGAGAAGACTGCTGTGCTAGGTTATAAATTTTTGTCTTGGAGACACATAATGTAACTTGTTTTGCTTTTAAACAGAACTCAGTTGTCTTGAGTGAGACCTGCTTAAAACCCATAGCAAGCTATGCCTCTTCAATTTTTTTTATCTTATTGCTGAACTTACTGAACTTACTTGCTTTTGTACTGCTCAAATGAATGAGGTTTAGGATTGTGAACTGTCTGCAAACTATCTACTGTACTTTCTGAGCACATGGTTGTTTGGTTTTTGTTTTGTTTTTCTTTAACCTGGCTATCTCAGACATTTCTGAAAATCAAGATTTTTGCTTTGGCCTTGTGGTGTGGGGGGTGGGGGGTGGGGAGAGTGACATTATCCAAGGTTGAAGCTCTTGTGTGTACACATCACTTGGACAGATACAGCTTTATGAACTGTTATTTCCCCACTTCCAAGACTGAAGGTAAAAGTATTTTCTTTTAGAAGGCAAGTGTTCCATGTCTTTAATGGGAAAGCTGCTGTGTAATGGTCGAATCTCTTCATATATTTTGAAATTCAAAGTTTTGTTTTTTTTTAAACTGATTATAAATATCTAAAGAATATTCAGCTGCAGCTCTGTACCTCAGATATTTTAAACTAGCCATCTTCAAATACTGGAGAAATATTTGACTCAGATTTTTAACTTTCTTATCCAAACCATAAACTAGGTCAGAATTAAAGAAGAAAATATGCAAGTGTGACCAGCAAATTAGGGATGTCCAGAGCTGAAAACAGGAGTATCTACAGCTTGACCTAAAGAGCCAGGCTCTGTAGCTGAGAGTTGTAACAGCTGTGCATCTTGTGTGGATCAGGCACAGAGGTGGACATTTGACATATGCTGACCAGTGGATTATATACTTCCTCTGCAAGTTCATTACAAGCATCACAGGAGTTCAAATCCTGGATGATGCCCCACTTATGTGATGGTGGCCATTTTAATCAGCACACTGGGGACCTCCAGAGGTAAAAGTAAAATTGCCGATAGACTGAGCTGAAGCACTGTGGTTGGGAGATGAAACAGACTTGTTCTCTGGATCTGGCAAAAAGGTGAATGTGTAACACACATTGACCAGGGGAATAAACAAGAAACTTGCTCTTCCAGTAAGACTCTTCATTGTCTTTTGCTGCTTGTGGAGATTTGTTTTAATACTATCTTCTTCTGCTTGATCCTGTTTGATATTGCTAAATTGCTGTAGAATTGAGTGAGGCTAGACATTCAGCATTATCACTTTGCTACAAGACGGAAGAAGAACTGTGAGAAAACAAACCCGTATTCTAAATGTGCAGTTTCGACTATTGAGGGGGAAGTGACAGTGCCTTAAACATACAAAGGGAGTTGATCTTTGGTTCAAAGGTGACAGACATTTTGTGTTACAACAGTCCCTTTTAAAATAATGGTAGGAATTGGAGAAATCAGTGCTAAAAGCATATTCATAAATGAAAGCGTCAGCTTACTGGACAAAACACATTGTGTTCCATTTATTTTAAAGGCTCTTCATCTGATTGAAGAAATGGATTTGAATGATGATAAAAAGCTCTCTGCAGCAGAGATTCTTGAGAACCAGGATTTGTTCCTTACAAGTGAAGCAACAGATTATGGCAGGCAGCTCCATGATGAACGTTTCTACCATCAAGAACTTTAGTTTACTCATTTGTGATCTTGCTGCCTCTGGAGTTTTTCTTTAGGGTACTCAAATTTATAAGCTGCATTGTAAGTTTTACTTTGTGTGATTATAATATACTAGTGTTTGTGTAAGTGTTTTGCATTCTAAATTTAATTACTTAAGTACTTTTGCAAGTTTTCATAGACCTTTTCAGCCTTCAGAACTAGTCTGAAATATTTAGTATTACTCAAATTGCAGCATTAGCATTTTTGGCATCTGAAAAAGTAAAAACATTCTCAAATAATCTATATGTTTAGTATTGTATTGTGAAATGAGTTGTACTACCGTACTTGAAGAGTCTGATTCTGAAAAAAGGCAGAATGTGTGAGATAAGCAAAAATTACTAATCATTTATTTAGGTAGTTAACGTTTTTCAGAAATTGGGGGGGGGGAGGGCAGAAGGAGCAATGTTTAGATTCACTATTAAAGATGTTTTATTTAATACCCTTGGAGGAACATTCAAAAGGATTAATACCTCAATTGTTCAAGAGGTTTCTGCTCTTTTTTAAATGATTTCTATACCAGGTTAATTGTATGATATAAAACCTTATATTTTTGCATCTGTACAGATAGTAATTATTTTTAATGTATAATTCTACATCATTAGAGGTACATGTAGTATTTCAGTGTCAGAACCCTCTTTGTTTGTCAGATTAAAACAGTTAAATGCTCCATCTTTCTATATTTCTTTTCTAAATTTATTCCTAATCTCTGATCACCTAAAGCAACTACTGTAGTATATTTATTAAGGGATAATAAGAGGTGCCCCATCTAATGAGACATTAACATTTATCCATTTACAGTATTGCCAATGAAAACTGTGGTATTCCTATATCTGTTGTACATCAACTGATGCTCTGTTCCTTTTTTTCTGTGCCAGTTAAGAAAAATATGATATAGTTAACATAATAGGAGAAATAAGGGGTTATCTTCAACATAGTGGAATTCCACCCATGAAATAAAGTAGCATCCTCAGCCATTATATACTGAATATGTCATTTGAACTTGACAGAAGATTCAAGAAGAGCCATGCATTTGAGATTTTTCTGAACAAAACCTGGAATTATGGAATGGGATAATGTTTTTTTATAAAAATGGAATGTTGGGCTAAAATAAACTGGAAAGAAAGCACTGATTCTGCAATCATATCACTAATATTTTTAGAGTAATAATCTAATACCTTATTTTGGTGGGGGTGAAATAGCCCATAAATAGTATTAGAATGTGAGCACCCTTCACTTTCGGTGGTAATCTGAAACTGAAGCTGAAGGCTAAGTACCAAAAATGTTAAAACGCCTTTTAAATCTGAGTGGTGGAAAAATTTTAATTATTACAAAATTTTAAAGGAAAAAATTTATTTGCTAAATACATTATATAAAAAAACTCCCTTATTTTCATGCTCTATGTCAGCGGGTCTCAAACTTTAGCAAGCCAAGGATCCCCATTTTGATTTAAATTTTGTCACAGACCCCCGCAAGCTGGTTTCTAATTTTCCCCAAGGATGCTTAAACCCTGCTCAGCACCAGGCCTTGCCCCCAAGGCCCCACCGCTTTCCACCCCTCCTCTTCTCTGCCTCTTTCCTCCCCTGAGTGCACCTCATCCCTGCTCCTCCCCCACCCTCCCAGTACCTCCTGCATGCCGCTGAACAGCTCTTCCACAGCATGCAGGAGGCACTGTGAAGGAAGGGGAGGGATTGATCAGAGGGGCCGGCGGCCCCAGACATGACTTGCTGACCCCAGTTTGAGAACTGCTGCTCTCTGTGTTAAAGGAAATTATATATAAACTACAAAAAAAATTCAACCATCCTCATACACACCGTTTCTTTTTCTTGGAAATATCATGAACTCTGTCTGCTGACTTTTTAGTTATACCTTTTAACTTCTATTTAAATAGTTTGAGTAGCAGAGTGTTTTTTTTAATTGGTATTCAGAAAAAAAAATTCACTTGATAATCACTCAGTTCTCTCTGCTAAACCTACATGCCCACATGAAAATGTTCATGATGAAATTTATATTTTGGAACACAGCATAGTGTGGCCTATTCCATTGATGTAACAGATCTGAGTTAATTTATGCAGCACATATACTTTTCAGAACATTAATTTGATGCAGCAACCTGTAACAGCTCAAAACCATCATTTTTTGCACAAAGATTGATGCAATAGACAGCCACTATGGTTTAATTTAAGAGCTACATGCAGTTGTTAACTGCATATTGAAAATCCCCAAGTTTTATTTGGGAGCAGGAATAAAATCGAGTAAAGATGATTTCCAAGAGAAGTACTTGTTTGGTTTTTGGCTCTTCAACAGCTGACTGTTCTACATCATAAACTAGAGTCAGCAACAGAACAAGATCAGCTATTTGGGTAATAGCAAAACTAAGCACCTTAAACTGCTGAAAGAGATATTTAATTTTTTCTATGAATATTTATTAAAGTCCTCTTACAAACATACTATTGTTGCTTGTGTTGTACTTTCCTAGTGTTTTTCTTTCCTCCCAGTCCTCCTCCTCTTTATTCTTGAGTAAAAGCATGCATTGTTTTGTTTTAAGTTTGCTTGTTAATAGCATTAATGATTTTCAGAACAATCCATGCCAAAACAATCAGGTGGTTTTAGCATGTGGTCCCTTGATTTGCTAACTCTATTAGCAAAGCAAATGTAAAAGGGCTTTTTAATATAGTGTTGATGACACATTTAACAAAAAATACTTACAATTCTCAGGACATTCCCCACCAAAATAGTAATTTAGTTTTTTGAGTTGGAGACTGTATCTAATATATGAGAGTGTACTTTTTAAAGATGACTTCTTTTAATTGTTAGCCTAAAGTTTTAGCTTCAGTCAATTTGTTTGAAATTTTTTTTGGAAAACTCATCTCTGGCAGCTTTCAACCAGGTGTCTGTCCACTTTTACAGCTTAGGGGAAGTCTACACTACAAAATTCCATTGACCTAGCACTGTCTATAGGGGGTTAGGTCAACATAGCTAAATTTCTATGGGGTGTGGATTTCTCACACCCCTGAGAGACATAGGTATTCCAATGTAAGTTCCCAGTGTAAACTAGCCCATAGTGTAGACACATTCTAAGTCAACGGATGGGATTTTTCCATCAGTGTAGGTAATCAATCTCCCCAAAACACAGTAACTAGGACAGAAGACTCCTTCAGTTGACCTAGTTGTGTCTACGCTGGGCATTAGGTTGACCTAAATATGGTGCTCAGGGCCTGATATTTTTTTTTAATCTAATTTTTAAAGTGTAGACCAGGCCTCTGTCAGAATTAAGGTGGCCTTAATTTGGTTTAGCTTAATCTTCACTTACAAAGTGAATTAAACTAACATGAATTAAGGCCCCTTAATTTTGAATGAGAGTGTCCATGTAGGGGTTTAATGCAGTTTAACTAATCCACTTTCAATTCACCCCTTGAGTTAATGCAGATTAACTTTTCTGAGTGTTGCCGGGTAGACAAGGCCTGTGCCTACATCTCCCAGGAGTCATGCTGCACTGTACAGAGATCATTCCCTGGACAAACCTGCACGTGAGGGACCTGCAGAAAGTCCAGCTCCAGTGCCTAAATGACTTGATAAAATGTGATGAACAGGAAAAAATTCCTCGGCTTGTTCTGAAATCCGTCCATTGACTCAAAGATCTGTGCAACTCCTCTCAGAATGCAGGACCTCTGAATGAACACAATATTTAGAAATGTACCAGGTGAGGAGTAATGTAATATGACAGCAACTGAAACATTCATTTTATGGAGCTAAGGTTTGTGAAATCTGACTTCGTTTGCCAGAGCACAGAGCAGCATGCACATTTTAAACCTACCAAAACACACTATACTGCACCCACAATTCTGGAGAGATGACAAGAAACAGAATAAACCACACATGACAGATATGATTCACATCACTTAATATACTACTGGTAGGTGTTCAAATAGTCTGTAGAAGAGGACAGGAAGAAACAGTACAGGATAGAACAGAAGAGCTGATGCTTCTGTTGAACAATACAGAATACCTCTTACATACGTAGAGGAGGACGAAAAAGGAGCATCTGTAAACTGACCTGTCTAGACAAAGGATAGGGAAAGTTCTGCCTATTTTTGTATCTTATAAAAATACTATTTTTATAGTTTCCCATCTCAAGCTGTCCATTCCTCACCTGTCTGCATGTACCAGAGTCTGCCAGCAGCAACAGTGCAAGAGCTCTCTCTCTGATCAGACTTCATGGAAACTGAGCTGAATTTCATTAACTTTGAAGTTACTTTTGTCACAATGTACGGGCTAGTAATATTATTTCTCTAGATTTACACAACTAAAATAGGGGACAGTTATCGAAGGCCCTAGGCACCAGGCCACAAATTACAAGAACAAAAATAAAATGAAATAGCAGCCTCCACCCTACAGTGAGCAGAACACACACAGCCTCCCCCTTTCCCCGCCAACACAAATTTCCCTTCCCCCATGCAGAACTCACTCCTATCAAAATCCACCTGCACACAAGTAGGTATGTCAGAGCATCCTGAATGCTGCTAATGGACTGGAGTGGGAGGTTGTTCATGTGCTCTGTCACTAGTTCCATGAATCCTAAATCGAAGGTTTCAGAGTAGCAGCCGTGTTAGTCTGTATCTGCAAAAAGAACAGGAGTACTTGTGGCATCTTAGAGACTAACACATTTATTAGAGCATAAGCTTTCATGGGCTACAACCCACTTCAACAGGGATCCAGCTTGAGAGCTTTGATGTCACACCAACATCAGTTGTGTTCAAGAGGAGAAAAGTGGTCTCAAACGCTGGAAGGTTCCAAGTGATTTATACTTAAGGATTTTAGGATCTGTATTTTTATCAGAGCATAGCTTTTCCTACACAGGCTGTGATTTCATTGCAATTGCTTCCTGTACAAGGTATACTGACTACAAGGGGATCCACCTAGCTCCTTTTAGGTGCTTTCCAACATATGTGGAGCATAGTGATGAAGGAACATAGCAGCATGTTTGAGGATATGTGTACAAAAGAATATTTCCATCTTCATTTCATATTGTTTAAAAAAAAATCAAGATAATCTCTCAAAGGACACTGCTATCTGCTTCTATATGGTTGATGCTCAAGACACTAATAGAAAAATACCATCAGAAATGGCACTTAAATAATTTGTTCATTGTGTCAACTAATTTTCATTCCCTAGCATTCTCACTGTCCACTTTATCCATTATGTTGTTTTTACTTAATGCAATCAAGCAATGTTTTCAGTAGCAATGGCTTCCCAGCAGCATATGCTGCTTATTTATTATACTAAATTAGTGCTTTATATAGATTAAAGCACCAGAGAGATGAACAGTAGGAAGGGCAGAAATTTGCCAATGCATCTGACAGTTTGGGGAAATTGACTGTGTGAGACAAATATCTGATTCTAATGGACGATGCCTGTGGATGATTTGTGAAGCAGCAGGTATCTGACTGTGACACCTGGGACCATTCTTGCCCAACCCCAAATCTGGCAATCTGTTCAATTCTGCATGTGAGGAAGAAACACCATAGCTAAGTATCTAATGTTGTGTCCTAAGACACTGTTAGCATTCAAATAATTTGTCCATTTTTTCTTTAATTCCCTTTATGGGGATTCTATCCTGCAGTAATTGCATTCTTCATAAATGGTCTTTAACTGTACTGAGTTTTACCTAACAAATCAGTACTGACAAAACATATGTATCACAATTGTGATATTTAGGGGGGAGGCCCAAGGCTGGGAAAACAGTATTTTTGAAGGGGACAGGAAATCCATATTTTAAGATAAAAAAATTGCAGGTGACAAAATTAATCTACAAGTGCTTTATTTAAAGTAACAAATGTGTATATTTAAAAAGTTGTAAGGTAGCTAGGAATCTCTCTACCACTATTATTATTAAGGGAGAATGAGACAAGAAAGAGCAGCACTGATGGAAAAACCAGCTCTAATTACTTAAACATCTGAAGTATGATTCAACCTGATCAACATTTCTAGCATTCATAGTTTGCAAAAAGAATAGTCGTTGGTGCCCAAATACTACAAATACTTTTACCATATGATGGTGGAAACAACTGTTACTTTTTCTGGTGCTTTATATATTTTTGCATGACAAAATATCTCTGTGAATATATTCTCAAACATGTGGAGAAATTTAATTAACTGATTTGTTCTGAGACTAAACAGCTAGTCAGTGTCTGAAGTGTGATGCATTTAAGTTATTGTGCCTTTATCTGAAAGTCAAGAAAACTGTTCTGTAAATGGAGAGAGAAAGTTTACAAATAATAAGCAGTCTATAATTATTTACCTTTTTAAAAAAATAAAGCAGATTGGTTTGGTTTTCCCTGTTTTTTAATCCAAATATTTTATCTTGTGACTTGCTACATCCCTACAGTTTTTCTGTTCTACTCAGACAGCATAAAATCAGGCATTTATAAAAAAAAAAACCCTGCCCCCTTAAGTGAACACAATTGTTAGAATATTTATGTTTGCCTAAAAATGCCAAAGTAACCTGACCTAATATTTATAATAGTTTAGTTTGTGCATTTTCCATAGCATCATAGAGGAAAATTCTAATGCAGGAAGTACACTGTACAATTCCAAAAATTCCTGTTGAGTATCCAAGGATTATTCTAGATACCACTTTTAGCAGAGAATCAATTCACAGATATTATTTATATTTTTCAGTCACTGAATACTATTTTAAATTAGCAATTGACAAGAGAGATGAAATAAATGAGAGCGATTAATAAATACAGTTGCGGCCTAATTAATCCAGCTTATCTTTCTTCCCATGTGGCTGGGACAAGTGATATTTGCACATGCTATATTGC
Source organism: Caretta caretta (assembly GCF_965140235.1). Lineage (NCBI taxonomy): Eukaryota > Metazoa > Chordata > Testudines > Cheloniidae > Caretta > Caretta caretta. The sequence continues at coordinate 49,834,803 of NC_134215.1, read as the reverse complement.
AGCTAATGCTATGTAATAAGACTGATCTTATAACAAACTGAATGATCTCCTATGTGATGTAATGTAACATACAGGGAAAGAGTGACTCCCAATTCAACCTTTTTTCAAATCAGAGAAAATGTTTGCTCAAAAATGATTGATTGATAAACATGAGTTCTGCAGGATAGCTCATAATGATATGGGGTCTGATTATATTTTCTATTCTTATTGTTTCCTTTATATAAGGGAAGTGGGTCTATGATTCTACTTCTACAGTAGACACTGTAGAGAATTCTTCTTACAGTAGTAATAAATATATTATTGACTGGTTTATTAGCCAGGAAGTTTGGTCCAATAGTTAGCATGGGACTCAAGAGACCTTGATTTAATTCCCTGCTCTGCCACAGACTTCCTATGTGACCTTTGGCAAGTCACTTAGGCTCTGTTTATACTAGAGAGCTTACAACAGCACAGCTGTGCCGCTGTAAGATCTCTGGTGTAGCCGCTCTATGATGATCGGAGGGAGCTCTCCGGTTGACATAACTAAACCACCCCAAGGAGCAGTGGTAGCTTCTCCTGCTAACATAGTACTGCGCACACTAACACTTATGCCGGCATAACTTATGTTGATCTGGGGTGTGTTTTTTTCACAGCCCTGAGCGACATAAGTTTTGCCAACATAAATGATAGTGTAGACATGGCTTTAGCCTATCTGTGCCCCAATTCCTCATCTGTACAATAATAGCACTGCCCCGTCTCACATGGGTGAGAGAAGATAAATACATTAAAACCTGTGAAGTGCTCAGAGACATCAGAAATGGGGGCCATATAAGTACCTAAGATAGTACGTGAAACAGTTACATTTAAGTAAAAGTAACAAATCTGAGATAATGTGGCATAGCACATCCTACAGTATTTTTATGTCCAGCAAGAGTAACAGTTGGAATTTTTGCATTCATTTTGCAATCTCGATTACACTTTAATTACCTACAACCTACATGTTCTTTTGGATTTACTGAGACCTTGGTACATGGATGTCAGTGGGAACTGCAGGAGCTCAGTGACCTTTGGGATTTGCTCCATTAAGTATGGGCCAGATTCTTATTAAATATTTGTAATCAGAGATTTCACTCAATATAGTAAAAAATCTCTAGAAACAACATGTCATGTGTCGTATAAAGATGCTCATTCAGTAATATGGTAACAGCCTGTTAAATAGAGAGATCCAATGATTATATTACTGTATACATGTTTCTCTAAACAAAAGCTCACTGTTGTAATTATTATTGTTTTATCTCTGAGATCAACCTGTTAAAACTCCCTAAATAAATAAATAGTTTTTAAAATGGGCCAGATTTTCAGATGGTGTAAACTGGTGCAACTTGACTAGAGCCAAAGAAGTTATGCTGATTTCCACCAGCAGATGATCTGGCTCAATATTTGCTTCTAAGTATTTTATATTTAGTTTTAATTCTCACCCAGCATACAGATGAGCTGGGGAAGTGCAGCTGTCCACCATCCAAAGACAATATGTGCCTGAGAAAGTTCTGCAATCTTTTCTTTCTTATAACTGTCGGTGAAAAAATTGGGAATGTTCTAGAAAAGGTGAAAATCTCACATGCTTAGAATATGCATCCGTAGCAGTTGATCTTCTGTGCACTGAACATGTTGGAATTCCACCAGGGATGAATGTGTCCATTTCTGTTGCTGCCTCTTGTACCTCTAAGGAAGTTTTCAAAGCATGAAAGTAAACCAGATGTCCTCTCTTCATCTGAGAGGGAAAGGACCCCCCTTTTATGCACAGGCTGAGCCAGGTTACAGAATTTGATTCCCTCTATCTTACCCACTAGAGACTGAACTTTCTTCTAAAGAAGGTTTGTTTTAAGAACAAAGGAATTCTTTAATTATGAGTAAACTGGGATGTGTTAACTGATTTTTATAAATGTTTTTGCAGCTTGGTTTCTGACACCATCTAGGTGGGTCCACTGATGAGTTTTCCACCTTTATCTGGACTTCAGAGCCCTCCCCTCAGAGAGTATATGAGGTAGAGTCAGAGGAGACAAATCTAATTTATTTATAATACCAGTGAATTAACAGCACCAGCTGAGAAGTAAGGTTTGGGGTAAGGAGACCAAGGATAAGGGCATTTGAAGCCCAGAAACAAATCATTCCTAGACAGGGACAGAGCATCAATCTGTACTAGACTTTAGGATCATGAGGAATGTTGAAAGAGGAGTCACTAATTTACATGGATGGTAAGTAGAAAGGAAATGAATTGTTCCTGCTATACTGGAGACCTAGAAATAAAATTTTAGGTAGATCGTGAAGGTGAGGACAAATAGCTTGCACATAAACTATTTGAATATCAAGCACTGATGCAATCTTTTAAAGTTACTTCTACTGCTCTGCTCCCTGCCCCAGCTCCTGGGGCTTCGCTCCTGGGGCTTCGCTCCTGGCTGTGCATCCAGGATCCCGGCTGCTGGCCCTGCTCCCACCCCCAGCTGTGGCCCCAGCCTTGGCCCCCTTGACCCTGTCCATATCCCTGGCTCTGGGAGGTGGAGAGCACAGACCGGGGAAGGGAGGTGTGCAGCAAAAAGTTTGGGGACCACTGCTTCTAGATGGCTTTCATCATCCCCACTATGAAAAGTGTTCTAGTACCACGGGCTATGCATGCCACATGTGTTGTGATCTTACAAGGGGAATAATGTAAGGCTAGAGGGTGGAGGGGTAAACTCAAGGAACATATGGAGGCTTCAGGAAGTGGTGCTGGTGATTAGGTAAAGTCTCTCTCTTCCCTCCAAAGGTACATTTACATTGCTGCTGCGGGGAGGACGATTCACTGCTTGGGTAGACGTACGTACACTAGCTCAGTTGAAGCTACCCTGCAGCGTGGCTGCAGCGGCATAAAAGGCAGTTCAGGCTAGTACAGCCTGAGTACAGCCCTAGGGTTTTGGATGAGGTTGCATTCGTGTGGCTACCACAACCCACTGCCCATGTGACTGCGGCCACACTGCTATTGCTTACTAGCTCAATCAGAGCTAGCACGTGTCTGTCTACTGGAGCTGGGAATTACACTTCCTAGCTGCAGAGCAGAGGTACTCCAAGTCAGCAGCAAACTAATGCCTCTCCTAGTGCAAAGCAGTAATGTATTAGGCACAAGACACTGACTGCCGGAGGTGGCATATTTTGAATAAGGACTTCATGTCTTGTGATCAGTTAAAGATACTGTGTATTTTTCACAAGATTTAGGAGTCTTTGTAAACTCCAACTTGGGTAATAGTTATCTTCCTACATTCCCCCTGTAGTTTCAGTCAGATAAGATATTTTTCATTTTTTGTCCTAATCTGTTGGTTAGTTTTTTTGTGAGCTGTTAAACAGCTGCCACATTTTACCTCAGAGGTGACTGCTTTTCCATGGCAGAGAAAACAATCTCTGTATGTAGTTTTTACATCAATTTAAGTTGAAAAACATTTATATGGTCTCATTGCAAAGTGTAAGATAGTACAGTATTCAAAGAGTCCCATCTAGGAAACAAACCTCTTAAACTCTGCTTATGCTGCCTACTTAGCTAGCAATTACATAGTTACTCTGGATTTCATTGAATGCAATGTACTATAGAGATGAACAACCATGAAGACTTTTGTCAGTAGAATGTGCAAAGGGCAGCAATGTGATAAAAAGTATCTTTACCCAAAGCTGTGATAAATGAGGGAGATGGAATGCACTTACAGAAACAGAAATCTTTCTATTTTTTCCACTGCAAGCCACTTACAGCTTGTCTCTAACACAAGTACAAAGAACCACCAGTAGTTCAGTCACATCAGTCAATGCTGGTGGAACATACCAATGAGTTTAGGTTAGAGCACTGGTGCCTTATCCAATCTTGTAGTATAACAGGACCCTCTCAGCAAGTTAGAACGCAGGCTACCAGTCTCTGCTGAAATTGTATCAGCCACTTTATTCCCCATAAAACAAACTAGTGTGGCATTTGCTGCCTGAACATTATGAATGGCCCAACTACCACGATAGGTTATCAGGGAAAGACAAGCACTGGGGCCCTTAACATTAAGAATTAACAAGAAAAAAAATCACTTTTGGATTTCTACTACTCTAATGAATCTGCAGCACTGGAAGGACAGGGAAGTCCCATTTCTAAAAGAATGATAGATCTCCTATCAACAGCCTTATATGAAAAGATCATATAGGGAAGAAGTGAGGTACAGGGGATAGGACACAGGACTGGGACTAAGGATACCTAGGTTCTATCACTGACCTGCTGAGTGACCCTAGGCCAGTCTTTTCACCTGTTTCCCCTCTCACCCTTTGTCCATTTACATTGTAAACTCTTTGGGGCAGGGACTGTCTCTTGCCACATATTAGAGCAGCACCTAGCACACTAGGGCCCCCACCTCACTTGGCTACTGAAATACAATCATTTTGGGGAAAATACTAAATGGGATGATTTTAATGCAGTACTGAATCCATTTATAAATCTCATAATTGGTAGGCAAAACTAATAGATCTGCTGAGTGCACACTTCAAACATCATGAGGGATAGCTCAGTGGTTTGAGCATTGGCCTGCTAAACCCAGGGTTGTGAGTTCAATCCTTGAGGGGACCATTGAGGGATGTGGGGCAAAAATTGGGGATTGGTCCTGCTTTGAGCAGGGGGTTGGACTAGATGACCTCTTGAGGTCCCTTCCAATCCTGATATTCTATGATTTAAGCATGGCTCTTTTCCAACTGGCCATGAAGTCAATGGAAAAACTGATGCTGACTTCAGTGGGACCTGAGTTAGGTCAAAAAAGAAAATACAAATATACTGATAAATGCATTGGTCTGTGTCCTGGGGGGTGAACAGGTATTGTTAATTCCTAAAACTGCATCATTGATGGAACATACATGTCCTAGTGAATAGAGCACTGGACTGGTATATGTGGGAGCTTAGTTTCTATTCCTGGCTCTGACCCTGGCCAGCTGGATGATCTGGGGAAAGTCACTTCTCTCTATTCTTGTTTCTCCTTTAGTAAAATGGAGATAACAAGCTTGAGATCCTTGGCAAAGCGCCTTGAGATCATAGAATCATAGAATCATAGAATATCAGGGTTGGAAGGGACCCCAGAAGGTCATCTAGTCCAACCCCCTGCTCGAAGCAGGACCAATTCCCAGTTAAATCATCCCAGCCAGGGCTTTGTCAAGCCTGACCTTAAAAACCTCTAAGGAAGGAGATTCTACCACCTCCCTAGGTAACGCATTCCAGTGTTTCACCACCCTCCTAGTGAAAAAGTTTTTTCCTAATATCCAACGTAAACCTCCCCCACTGCAACTTGAGACCATTACTCCTCGTTCTGTCATCTGCTACCATTGAGAACAGTCTAGAGCCATCCTCTTTGGAACCCCCTTTCAGGTAGTTGAAAGCAGCTATCAAATCCCCCCTCATTCTTCTCTTCTGCAGGCTAAACAATCCCAGCTCCCTCAGCCTCTCCTCATAACTCACGTGTTCTAGACCCCTAATCATTTTTGTTGCCCTTCGCTGGACTCTCTCCAATTTATCCACATCCTTCTTGAAGTGTGGGGCCCAAAACTGGACACAGTACTCCAGATGAGGCCTCACCAATGTCGAATAGAGGGGAACGATCACGTCCCTCGATCTGCTCGCTATGCCCCTACTTATACATCCCAAAATGCCGTTGGCCTTCTTGGCAACAAGGGCACACTGCTGACTCATATCCAGCTTCTCGTCCACTGTCACCCCTAGATCTACAAGTGAACAGCACTATATAAGAGCCAGGTATTAATTATAATCAAAAATTCAATATGGGTTTGCCTTTCATGAATTTTTAGGGTTCTGAGATTCATTTTCATGTTAAATGTAAATTCAATTAAAGCAAAACACCAATTAAAGAGACATTCTGTATTATAACAAACAGTGGGTTTGCATCAAGGCAGTTTAATAAGGCCCCATAAATACGTTAGAAAAACATTAACTTTCCTCCCCATGGTTAATGTCGCAGAGTTTTTGAGAACACTGAATACTAAACTTTGCTGGTTTACATTTAGCTTTCAGCCAGCAGCATGAGCTGAACTTTAAAAGGGATCTAACAAATCACTCAGAGGCCTGCTGGCTGCAATTGCTGTTTCCATGGAAACAGAGATTGGCTTGTCACAGAGGATAAGGTGGTGTAAAATAATTGTAAATCGTCAGAATTGAGGATAGTTTCAAAGCACCTCATTGAAAATATGACATCCGTTTCCATGGAAATAGAAATGGCAGCTTCCAGATAACCAGTTAGAACTCTTAGAAGTTTTAGCTGTGATTTCCCACTGGGAGATGAAAATTGTGCTGTTTCGCTGTTATCAGTGTCTATAGACTTTAACACCCAATAGGCTCTGTATTGTTGTATAGAGTCTGTATAGTTTTATTTTTTAACATAATATAAGCCTGTTAAAGATGGGTTCCTTATATTATTGTGATAGGTGCTTTAGATCTGACAGAGATAGTTTCCTACTATTTTCCATTTCACAAACACAGTGATTTATCCAAGGAGACTTGACATGTGCATTAACTAGATACCCGCACAGTCTGAAGTATTGCTATCTAATTATATGCCTCTTTTTCTAATTTCCATCTATAGAACCCCCCCACCAAATCTCTATCTAGAAGAGAAAGTATATTGTCTTTATTATCAGAAAACTAGAAATCATTAACATAACACTGGTTTCAGAGTAACAGCCGTGTTAGTCTGTATTCGCAAAAAGAAAAGGAGTACTTGTGGCACCTTAGAGACTAACCAATTTATTTGAGCATGAGCTTTCGTGAGCTACAGCTCACTTCATCGGATGCATCCGATGAAGTGAGCTGTAGCTCACGAAAGCTCATGCTCAAATAAATTGGTTAGTCTCTAAGGTGCCACAAGTACTCCTTTTCTTTTAACATAACACTGAAAAGCGCCATGTTTGAAACACTGGATGTGTACAATCTCCACCCCCTGCGCTGATATTTTAAGGATGAGACCAAATAAAAAACTAACTCTCAACTCCGTATCATTAAAGTGGCCAGAACCAAAACACCAGAACTCTGGTCTGAACCATCCCAAACTCAAGGGTTTGAAATCTGAACCTTTCCAGCATTTACAGTTGGAATCTGTACTCAACCCAGCATGATCACAAACCTGCAGTATACAGTAATAACTCGCTGTTACTACAAATAGCTACAATTGCACCTTTCAGCAACAAGCTCTTCATAAAGGTCTTGAAACTAACTTATGGCACTGCTCTCCCCATCCACATTCTCATGAGAATTATTGCTGCTTATCAGACAGAAGAGACTAGGTTACAGACCATCCAAACCATCTTTTCTCTTATGTTCTGTTTCTTTGTGTTTTCTTATTAAAACAACCCCAAACTTACAGCAGGAACATTTTTATCTGAGTTTGTAACAACGTATAATATCCTTCAATACACATTCACACTTAGATCCACGGTTCTCACAATAAAATTTTGGTGGCCTCAGAGTGCAGCCACCAACTCTTGCTGGTGGCTGCTATGACAAATGTTCTTAAAATACTTAATTAACTTTAGGAAAAACAAATAAATATGCACATCTACAAGTCCAGACATGATTTGAGACTTTCATTCTATTCACTAATAGTAGAGTTTCTCTAAAGTTCACTGTAGGTACGTTTCACAGTACAGCTTTTAAAAAATATAAACAGAAATCTTTCTTCCCACAATCTTTTCTATTCACCTTACGAAAGTTACGGACATACATTGAAATGCAATTTACATGGTAAATGTGACTGAAGGGAGGGGCGGGGAGCCTGAATGAATGATGAAGTCCAATAAATTTAATACACTCTCATCCTCATAATTGACTCAATTCATTTGGAAGGAATTCTATATGTGATTACCCTGGGGTTAATATCAGTGACATTTCTGACTAATTGAAAAAGTCTCATGAATGATTAGTTTTATAGATATCGTTGTCCCTGGAGCTGAGCAGAAACTGGTAAGATGGAGACAGTTATTTTCTTGGTAAAATTTGTTTATTTACAAATTACACCAAAGTCCTGTTTACTTGAAAAGAGATGGTACCAGCCTACAGGCAACTCTCGCAGAGATCTTAGGTAAGACATCCCTTCCCCCTGTCCCCAGAAGAAACTGCCTTGGCTTTCTCCAGGCCAGATCTCACACATGTCTCTGCTTACAGTAGGACATTCCAAGTGCTGTCTAGTCTAGTCCCTGAGTTTTTCAACTGGGTAAATCCAGCCCAAGGAACTCCATCAGACCACATGGTCTGGACAGATTGCCTAGCCATTTACCATCCTTTTCGAGAGCTGCTTTACAATACAAAGGTATCTCAGAGCTTTAACTTCCAGACAAAGGAGAGTGGTTAAACCCACACAATACTCTTAATGACTCTCTGCATGCAGTTACTATGTCCTGAGGCCTGGTCTACACTAGAAAATCAGGTTGGCATAACTAAATTGCTCAGAGGTGTGAAAAATCCACACCTCCAAGCAGCGTAGTTAAGTCCCCGTGTAGACAGCATTAGGTTGATGGAAGAATTCTTCTGTCAAACTAGCTATAACCTCTCAGAGAGGCAGATTACCTACGAATCTCTCCTGTTCGCATAGGTACTGTCTGCACTGAAGCGCTACAGTGACACCACTGGATAAATTCAGGGAGGTTAAGTCCATTAATGGCTATTAGCCAGGATGGGCAAGGAATGGTGTCCCTAGCCTCTGTTTGTCAGAGGATGGAGATGGATGGCAGGAGGGAGATCATTTGATCATTATCTGTTAGGTTCACTCCTTCTGGGGCACCTGGCATTGGCCACTGTCGGTAGACAGGATACTGGGCTGGATGGACCTTTGGTCTGACCCATTATGGCCATTCTTATGTTCTTAAGCATAGACAAGCCCTTACTTTCATTCTGGTTGCTTATAACATTATATTCAATGCCATTTCTATTTAACATGTGTCTTTTAATGCATTTTCCCTGATTAAGTGCTTCAGGACGAACTTCCTACATAGTGTATATGTAAATCAAAAGGACATAAAATACTAGGGTTGTGGATCTACAGTATTGTACTTCATACATGGCAGGCTGTAGCTTTGCAAGTGTGTGTGTGTGCATGTGTGCACATCCCCTTATTAATGATAAGAAATACCAAGTGTTCGCACCTATGGTACTTGTTTGTGATGAAATGAAAAACAGTATTTCAATTAAAAAAAAAAAAAAGGCTGGGAGAGCAACAAGACTCCATTGAGGCAAGCTGAAAAAATAGTGAATTATACCAAAGGAGCGTATAGACGGGGCGCTGAGCCCAGCAAAAGGTGAGTTTGGTCGCTTCCACAGCCTGCTCCCCTACTCGGATCACTGAAGGCTATGCTAGTTGCTGCTTTGGGTATGGGAAGGAATTTTTCCCTCATAACACCAGATTGGCTGAGGCTGGGCAGGGTTTTTTCACCTTTCTGACAGCAAAATCCAACAAGAGGGCTGGGATCGTCCCGCTCCCAGAGGCCACAGTTTGACCTATGTGAGAGTTATTTAGTTGTCACGTTTTGGCAGGTGCCCAGTGCAGGAAATCACTCATTTAGGCTCCAGATCCTAAAAAAGTAACATGGTGGCCAGCCTGAGGGCATCTCCTTATGAGATGGGGGCAATATGTCTAGCCTCCTGGGGGCAAATGTGAGCCAGGGTCCAGGACACTATCTGGGGGGACTGTCCCTGTCAATGTATTTTATAGCAGTGCTGGTGAGGGGAACTGTCAAAGGTCTCCTCTCACGTCAACCCCTGAAAGGGGAGGGATACTAGCAGGTGAGTGGAGGCACCCAGAAAACCTCCTAGTGTTATGATTAGCTACCCCTGTGATGAGATCACACAAAGAATTGGTGGGCCAAAAATGACTACACTGGGCTGTCTCCTGACAGGAAACTTGGATGTAATTTTTGACTGATAAAGTTGTGGCCTTCTTAAAATCTAAACCATGTGGTCCTTTCCTTCTTCCCTGCCACTAGCACACCAGTGACAGAGTCCCTGTCAGACGGTGACCATTTCAGCCTTTTTCAGCAAACAATCTTCACTTCCAATCACCCCCAGTGAAATTCCAGACAGGTGTAATTTTGAACTGATGTCCTCCCTCCACAACTGCATGTTGCCATCTTAAATAACTTCTCTCTAAAAATGACACTGGAACCATCTTGATCTATTTAATAATGTGAGAAGTCCACCTTTAAAGCACAGCCCTCTGAAGGCCAAGTAACACGTTGCTAATGAAGGGATTCAAGCACAGCAGATGCCAATTGCAATGGACATATTATATTTCCATTTTTCTCCTTCTGTCATTCCAGTCCCTGCTGCTACCATGAAAGCAAAGGGACAGAGCTGTGAAGCACGTTGGTGCAGATTAAAAATAATAGTGCAGAATGAGTTAAAATGTTTTGCAGAAATAGAATGACTTTAGATCCTGCCTAGCAGCATGTATACACACACGCTGTACTGAGATCTATCTTGTGGTCAACGAGCGGTGATCAAGAGGTTTCAGAGAGGCATACATTCTCATTGTCTTTACTGTTGAAATGCAATTGTTATCGTAAAAAATCCATTACGGTGGTATGATTCTGGTTTGTTTTTTAAAAGATATTTTATTCCCCAAAGCTTAGGTAGATTATTGTTCCTCCACTATTACTTCTCATCCCTCTTCTGAGAAAATGCTAAATAGAAAGGAGTTGCTGTCCCTTCATATATTTAAGGATGTTAAATGGAAACTTTTGGATGGCCAGATTTTTATTTTAGCTTGTTTCGCCTAAGGAGTTTGAGAAATCTGCTACCCAGCCTGGGCTTGCATCTGCACTAGCAGAGTTAATCGACACTTGCTGTCTTCCTGAGATTAGAAACCTGCTCTCAATTTACTTTTCAACAGCTACAAACAATTATTTATACAAGACAAGTTCCTTGGAAGTGGAGTGCATAATAATTTGCTTAAACCATTTCACATAATGCACTTCAGCACTACTTCGTGCAGTTTTCAAGAGCCTCAGACTAGGAATGCTATTTATCCTCATTACACAGTAGCCTCAATCTAAATATCCATTATAATAGCACAGCACATAAGTTTAAATGAGAAACTGAAGAGTCTACAGTTAATAGCTTTCTAAAATTGTTGCTAGTGTGACAGTGAAATGCATCTATCGCTTCCTTGCATAGCAAAGCCTATATGTACTATGAAAAGGAGTACTTGTGGCACCTCAGAGACTAACAAATTTATTTGAGCAGAAGCTTTCGTGAACAACAGCTCACTTCATCGGTTGCATTCAGTGGAAAATACAGTGTGGAGATTTATATACATAGAGAACATGAAACAATGGGTGTTACCATACACACTAAAAAGAAAAGGAGTACTTGTGGCACCTTAGAGACTAACCAATTTATTTGAGCATAAGCTTTCGTGAGCTACAGCTCACTTCATCGGATGAACTTCTGTAAGTTCTCACGAAAGCTCATGCTCAAATAAATTGGTTAGTCTCTAAGGTGCCACAAGTACTCCTTTTCTTTTTGCGAATACAGACTAACACGGCTGTTACTCTGAAACCATACACACTGTAACCAGAGTGATCACTTAAGGTGAGCTATTACCAGCGGGGTTGGTGGGGGGGGAACCTTTTGTAGTGATAATCAAGATGGGCCATTTCTAGCAGTTGACAAGAACATCTGAGGAACAGTGGGGGTGGGGGTGGGGATAAACATGGGGAAATAGTTTTACTTTGTGCAATGACCCATCCACTCCCAGTCTCTATTCAAGCCTAAGTTAATTGTATCCAGTTTGCAAATTAATTCCAATTCAGCAGTCTCTCATTGGAGTCTGTTTTTGAAGTTTTTTTGTTGAAGTATTGCTACTTTTAGGTCTGTAATCGAGTGACCAGAGAGATTGAAGTGTTCTCCAACTGGTTTTTGAATGTTATCATTCTTGACGTCTGATTTGTGTACATTTATTCTTTTATGTAGAGACTGTCCAGTTTGACCAATGTACATGGCAGAGGGCCATTGCTGGCACATGAGGGCATATATCACATTGGTAGATGTGCAGGTGAACGAGCCTCTGATATTGTGGCTGATGTGATTAGGCCCTATGATGGTGTCCCCTGAATAGATATGTGGACACAGTTGGCAACGGGCTATTACCAGCAGGATAAGGATGAGCTATTACCAGCAGGATAGTGAGTTTGTGTGTGTGGTTTTTGGGAGGGGGGTGAGGGGGTGAGAGAACCTGGATTTGTGCAGGAAATGGCCCAACTTGATTATCATGCACATTGTGTAAAGAGTTGTCACTTTGGATGGGCTATCACCAGCAGGAGAGTGAATTTGTGTGTGGGGGTGGAGGGTGAGAAAACCTGGATTTGTGCTGGAAATGGCCCAACCTGATGATCACTTTAGATAAGCTATTACCAGCAGGACAGTGGGGTGAGAGGAGGTATTGTTTCATATTCTCTGTGTGTATATAAAGTCTGCTGCAGTTTCCACGGTATGCATCCGATGAAGTGAGCTGTAGCTCACGAAAGCTCATGCTCAAATAAATTGGTTAGTCTCTAAGGTGCCACAAGTACTCCTTTTCTTTTTGCGAATACAGACTAACACGGCTGTTACTCTGAAACCTATTTCCCCATGTTTATGCCACCCCCTCCCACTGTTCCTCAGATGTTCTTGTCAACTGCTAGAAATGGCCCATCTTGATTATCACTACAAAAGGTCCCCCCCCCCGCCACCCCGCTGGTAATAGCTCACCTTAAGTGATCACTCTGGTTACAGTGTGTATGGTAATACCCATTGTTTCATGTTCTCTATGTATATAAATCTCCCCAATGTATTTTCCACTGAATGCATCCAATGAAGTGAGCTGTAGCTCACGAAAGCTTATGCTCAGATAAATTTGTTAGTCTCTAAGGTGCCACAAGTACTCCTTTTCTTTTTGTGAATACAGACTAACACGGCTGCTACTCTGAAACCTGTCTATATGTACTATGTTTATCTATATGAGTCATCTGCCAGTCTAAGCAATACTTTTCCAGATATTTCATCCTTATAGTTGTGCTATGTAAGACTGCTTTCTGCTGGATGGAGTATGTCAAACCTATTCATCCATATGTAGCTTCTCTCTAACAGCTGAGACAGTAGAACTGTTCCCTTAGGACGCCATCTTGCAAGGTTCTGAGCTCTCTGGTTCCAATCCAGCAAAACACATCAACATGTACTTAACAGTATAAGCATGTGAATAGTTCACTAGGCTTCAGTTTGGGCCACTATAATCCTCAACACAATGCAGGGTCGAGCCCCTAGTTAATGAGGAAGTAATCTGTATGAGAGAAGCCAGGATTTCTAACCCTGATGCTGTAGATATGTGGCTAGTTGACAATAGTAGTGGTTTGGGTTGGTTTTTGTTTTTTGGTTTTTTTGGAGGCGGGTGTTTGTTTTAATAATGAGCTGGGTGAAAGAAACCTTGTTGAGCTGGGTTAAAACCCCTGTTGAGGTTGATAGGTGTGAACTCATCCCTCAATTAACATAACTGGAAACAAGCCCCACAGACAAAAGTGTATGTGAACCGGACTAGGAGCTTTTGAGCTGAGTATTGTTTTGGGTAGGTGTGTGTGAGAGAGGACACACACCTACTGAGGTCACAGACAAGAACAGAGAGGTAGAGAGAGAGTTTTTGGGTTTGGTGTTGGCTCAAAGAAGACGGCGGGTTGGGGGACTGGTAAGACAAGAAACTGCTCCTTTTTGTTCTTGGTTCCTTCTGTGTTCAGAGACACAAGACTTTGTACGTTCCTTGTAAATAAACAAAACTACATCAAAGAAATACCTGGCTACCACCAATTTCTATACCCCACTGGAACACCCACAGAGCCCTGAACTTCAACTCGTTACTCTAATCAAAAAGGAGAAACAATATATGTGCAGCTGTGGATCATTATAAACTAGAATATGTAGTTCGAGCCAGGAATAGAACCCAGGAATCCTGGCTCCAAGGCTCCTCCTCTGGCTCTGTCTTTTGTGACTGTAAGCCAGAGAGAAACTGAAGCACAGGGAGGCTGTGTCTCTAAAATGGAGATAATACTTCTGTTTCTCATAGGAGAAGGGAGGCTCAATTTGAGGATAAAATGTCCTTGTACATCTCTGCTCTCATTTCCTTCTAATGCCCTTTTATACACTCTCTATGCTTCTCCCAATGTTCTCTCCTTCTTATTCCCTTAGGGTTTGACAGTGCAAGATGCTGAGTATTTATGCTTAAATCCTTTGCTGGATTGAGGCCAGCAAGCAGAACCATGGAAGGCAGTGGGACAACTCTCATGCTTGAAGTGAAGCATTTGCTCAAGGGCTGTGCTTGATCAGGACTAGTGTACTCAGCACCTTGCATGACTGAGCCCTTAGTCTTCTCCTTGCCGTTCATGGTTCCGTGCCTCTTTCACGCTGGTTTGAACAGTCTCATATGCCTAGTCCACCAAGTGCCCTCCCTCTTCAGAAATCCCACTACTTCCACAAATCCTTCCCACCTTGTTCTCCTCATCAATACCCTCTGCTCATCTTTCTTGATCTGACCAGTTGTCCTGTGACTAGTCTCTCAGATTGTAAACTTCAGGGGCTAGGGAACATGTCAATTTTATGTTACATTTGCATCACTACGTGCATGTCTCGTAACAATAATTGCAGACCGAATCCTACAAATAGATCACTGTAAGCAGACACTTATGTCCACGGGGAGGCCCAGTGAGGTCAACAGGGCTCTGTGTGGCCACAAGATCTACCTGTGCAGAACTGACTGTAGGATCAGAGGAAACCTCTGCAAAATGCTTTGAGATCCTTCAAAGAAAGAGACCAATTCTAAGTGCTGTTCCAAAAGATCAGATTTAAAAATTAATTGAGTGTACCTCAGACATTTGAAATGAACATATAGTGGGCCAGGTTTGGAAGTGGATAGTATGCTGCTGGGAAACCCAGATTTCCAGAGCTTTGTATGGGCTATTCCGTACCCCCACATTCAAAAGGCTCCTTGTTCAAATTCCAGTCAGAACTTTAAAATAAAAAACCCTCAAAAATATTGAAAGGGACTGATAGACAAATTGCATCGATTGTAGAGTAAAGAGGAAAGCAGAATCAAGTCATAGTTTCAAATAAAGAAAAGTATCACGTTAGTACCAATTATTTCCAGGCCTATAAACATATCTGTCATCCGATTTAGCTACTTGTTTTAAACACTGCATTTCAGTGCTTCAGTGGGCAAGGTGTTCTGTACACTGCTAGATTAGATCATAGAATCATAGAATATCAGGGTTGAAGGGACCCCAGAAGGTCATCTAGTCCAACCCCCTGCTCGAAGCAGGACCAATTCCCTGCTAAATCATCCCAGCCAGGGCTTTGTCAAGCCTGACCTTAAAAACCTCTAAGGAAGGAGATTCTACCACCTCCCTAGGTAACGCATTCCAGTGTTTCACCACCCTCATAGTGAAAAAGTTTTTCCTAATATCCAATCTAAACCTCCCCCACTGCAACTTGATGTCTGCTCTTCAAAATGGTTAACAACTTCAGACCTCTGTGCTGGTAAGCTGTTAACTCCAACTAACCTCTCACTCACTCCTCACTTTTTAAAGAGTTTGGAGTTTACCTCTAGATCTCACTTATCCAGCTTCTTAGTAAATGAGACAGTGTCTCCCTTAATATTTTATATGCAAATGACTTGACAGATCACACAGGGTGCATTGCTAACACTCATTTTACTGAATCATCACATTTTAAAATTTCTTACACAATGATGTCAGGAGAAAGCTCCAGATTCGCATTCCAATGGCAGTGTGCATGCTATATTTTATTTTTTTTATAGTCACAAAGACATCTGTATGAAGGCAGTTTGCAAATCAGAGAAATATATATATTTGCAATGAAGACATTGTGATTTCCTCAGTCCTGCTAAGGGGCTGCAAAATGTAACTTTGCAGCTACACTTCCTGTGCGTGTGTGGGTACGAACTTCTGCCAAAAAGATTATGAAGAAATGTGGTGCATGATTTTTTCTGCAATGCCTCCTCAGCAAGTGACTATTTTAATCTGATTTCCTACCTGGTTTGTCTCTTTCTATTATGCTGGTTTCATTATTTTTTTATTGTATTCTCTCTTTGTGTAGTTGATCAGATCCTGTGATCACCTTTTTTTTTTTTTTTTTTGCCTGTAGCTCACATGCACACACGGCGAGGAGCAGACTGACATCATTTGACATCCCTCTGCTTCCTCATTTCAGTATTAACTGTTTACCAGAAGAGAAACAGGTTTGGAGCTAGGCTGTTTTTCTGGGGTTTTTTTTTGCTAGTGAGTTTTTTTCTCTTCACAGTAGCAGATGGAGCTTCCTCAAACTGCCCAGTGCTGTTTTTCATTTTGAAAGAGACAGGACTGTGGAAGTGTTTCACTTTCTGCTCTAGCTGGTGTATAGTAACAGCAGCAAAGCTGAGTGCCGCTGCTACTCTGCTCTCAGAGCAAACCAGTTCAAGGATTTTCCCCCCCTCCATAAATCAATAGGCATGACACAGCTGCAGTTCAAAGATGCATTTTGGGTAAGTGTGCAGTTCCTCTATATTTCCTGTGTTATAGCTTCATTTATATATCTAAAGAGATTTTCTATTAATTTATTAATGGTTCACTCTTCAAACTGAGTTTAGAAGCAGATTAAGTCCCCCCCCCTCCGGCCCAAACACACTGTTTGCTATGATAACCATTTAACCTTTGAAAGAAAGACACGTTGTAAAGCGTTATGGTCGACTTGGACTATATGACAGGTGCAGTTCTGATGCTTTATTTCTAAACTAAGTACTCAAACCCTTTTGAAAGGAACAAGGCTTAGTTTGTCATGCAGCCCCAAGAGCACTTGCTTGTAGTGAGTTGTTGGAGTTAGGGAGTTGCTACTCTGAGCAGGTGAACTGTTGCTAATGATATTATGATTTCTCTAATACTTGCTTTCAGAATTTTTGAAGCCTCAGCCAAACTAGCAGCCCCACACAGAACCTTGCGATGCACCCACCTGCTGTTTGTATATCTAACTTAGACCTGCAGAAGGTCATTCATGTTGCATTAAGGGGCTCAGTATCCCAAACCATGAGATCATGCGTCAAGGTCTCCCCCCCTTTTTTTTAAATGGAGATGGACTTAAAATCATGAGAATTTCAGAAATAATAATTTGTGCGGGTGGGGTGTATTAATTTTCCTTTTGATTTCCAAGCCTTTCGTTGTCATGTTTTCAATCTTTTCTCTGCAAACACAAGGGTTAGAAACCATTTGTTTTTTTAAATGAAAGCAGAGATTTGTAAGTAATCCCGTGACTGCAGGAGCTGGTGCTTTAAGAAAAACAACTAATGCTGTATGACTTTACAGGCTGAAAATGACAGTTCTTCCCCACCCCTCTTTCCCTCCTTGCCTATCCCCCAGGCCTGGAAAGCACCTGCAAAGGATCGGGAATCTACATTTTTGAAGGGAGTGAAGATGAGTGCACTACCCCCATCATCCCCTCACCAAGCCTGAGGAGAATCCACATAAAATTTAATTCAATCCTGATGCTGTATTAACTTTCATACCACACCCACAGCACATTGTACCCCCTGTGGGAGATGTGGAGAGGAAGAACCATAGGTAGGGTTGAGTGGGGAGATAAGGAAAAAGGAGAAGTGGTGTAGAGGTAAAAAAATAGAAATGGCTAACCTAAACTGAACTCCATATTCCCCAAATGCAAAGTAGGTAAACTCCATTTCCCTGCATTTCCCCGCCATTACGCTCCTGAAAGGGAGTCCAACTCCTTAGCAACTTATCTCTGCGGGAGTTGCAAAGCCTGGTTACTGGAGAAGGGGCACACAGCAGGCCCTGGCTGGAGCTATTGTTGAAGCACAGGCCTTCTGCACTGATGACCCTGATTTCCAATGACTATTGGAGAATCCACAGTTCTGCAGGCCAGCCACTGGGCTCTTTCCTGGGGTAAGTGCCAGTGGTTTCCCTTGGTGAGCTTTCCTCCCTTTGATCATCTCCAGAGGGTTTCCCACAGGAGGAGTTTTGAGCAGATAAAATAGAACCCCAAAATACAAAAATTAAAGTTCCTATCATAATGCTAACACAGCCGTGGGTGCACCTAGGATAGATTTTCCAGGCCTGTTTTTCTGTTAAGGTTGGTAAACGTACAGTGTAATATTCAGGGTTGGGAAATGTAGCTAGTCACGCTACTGTAGGAACCTCAGCTTCTGCATTTTGAGACTTCTTTTTAAACTGTGCAATTTAAAATTTGTATAATACTTTTTTTTGCATGTACTTTCTAGGGGCCAGATCCTCAGTTGGAGTAAATCAGTATTGCTCTGTGGAAGTCCATGGAGCTATGCTAATTTACGCCAGTTGATAATCTGGCCCTAGCAAGGTTTTGGTTGTGTTTTTTCCCAGTAAAAGCCCATTGCCTGTATTTTGGAATGTTAGTATTTGAATAATTCCTACTAGGCTTTGAAGTTTACACCTCCTTAAAGTGAACATACCTTTGTTTTTGCTATTGTTTGGCTACAAAGAGTTTTTTTGCAGGGCTTAGTTAATAAGGTAGAAACGCATCCGGTGGCTGTATCTTCACAATGAAAAAAACTAAAACAAAAACTTAGAATGTACAGGATGTTGCACAATATGTGAACACCTCACAGTTAGGCACTATAAATCACAAGATCAGCAGTTAATTTCCCATCCATGAGTTTCTGCTATGTCCAAAAGCAAGACAGATTTTGGAAGAGATTTGCTGTGTCTCTTTCAATGAGAGATTCATCTTCCACATTCAACTGGCGCCAACAGCTGTGACTATGTCTACATGATAAAACAAGGTGGTTTTTACCTCATGGTAGCTATCTTAAGATAGCGCCTTAAAAACCAGCTCACTTCATCGGATGCTGTAGTTCACGAATGCTTATGCTCAAATAAATTTGTTAGTCTCTAAGGTGCCACAAGTCCTCCTTTTCTTTTTGCGTTATATTACAGAATGTCCACTCATACACACTTTTGCAGTGAATACGTGACCTGAGAGCAGCAGATCTTTGTCTATAGGTCTGGGCAGAGAAAACACGCAGTTCACCCTGCCTCCTAAGTGTTGCCTAAGTACTTTTAAAGCTGAGCCCTCTTTCCGGAAAATGAATCATTACAACTGGTTTAATTTTTCATTTCCTCCCCACAATCAAACATATGGAAAATTTAGCACAGAAATTACTTTGCTAAATTTCACGCTTCAGCCATTTTTGCTGTAAACTGGACTTGGGGAAAACAAAAGTCAATAGAATTTTTTTTAAATGCAGAGTATTTTTAAAATTGTCTACAAACTCAACAACAGCTGAAGTGAATTTGGTCAAATGCTCAGTAAAATTTGCTTTTTTGGCTGAAGTGTCCCATGCTCCAATCTATAGAGTAACACCATTTGGGATGTTTTGAGGGTGAGAAAATAGGCACTTACTTATAAAACCATTTTGCTAACTCAAGTGTAGCATTTACTAGCAGGTGAATGCTTTATAATTACTATGTAATACCAAGGTAGCAGTGCCATTCTCTCTCCATCTCACCAGCACACACAGAGTAGAAGATAACTTTGTGTTAGCTGTTGCACCTGCACGGTACCAGCTGAATTTCATTTCTGTAGGGTTACATTAGTGGGCAGAGATACATACAATAAGATACGCACAATTAAGTTTACAAATTCAGGATTTCCTTCCATTGTTTTTTCACTGCTAGGAATCCTGAGGGTCACCTTTTCGTCCTCACCCGTTTGATGCTGATCCATTAAAATCAATTGGGGCTTTGCCACTGACTGCAATGGAGCAGGAGCAGGCCCTATTTCCTTTTCTTTTGACTTGCTCATCCCCACCATCAAAGCCTTGCAGTGCAGCTAACTCTGGCCAGGAACTGGATACGGCTTTTACTGGCACCATTCAATGCTGTTCCTTAATCATCTTGGAAGACAGAGTATAATTTTCAAAAACATTTACGTGACTTAGGAGCCTCGGTCTCATTTTCAAGTGACTTAGGCACTTAGGGCATGATCCAAAGTTCACTAATGTCAATAGAAAGACTTCCTATTGACTTCAGCGGGGTTTGAATCAGTCCCTGGGGAATCTAAATCTCATTGATAGTCACTAGAATTGAGGTTCCTAAATGTGGGACCTAGTTTTAAATCATTCAGGCGCTATTGAAAATTTGACCAGCAACATGAGGTTCTTGCTTCTCAACCCTGGACTGAGCACAGCACTCTCAATTTCTGGTTGTTCAGAGTGAAAAGTATTAGCAAGTGTTACTGGCAAACAAGCTGATTTCTCTCTCTCATAACTTTAAATACATTCTGTGCAAGATACACTGCAAAATCTACTGCTTAGGTGAACCTCAAACATTACTTTGGCGTTGTGGTGGCTCTCAATATTTCTGCACATAGGTATGCTATTTGTACACAGATGGCTAAAGTAAAAGTTTTCATTTCTAATGAGCCTGTGGCCCGTGATATGCAGGCGCAGAAATAAACCTAAGACTTCAACGTTTCTGCAGGCATAATGAAAACTGTTTGAGAGACTTAGCGTACACAATACTTAGTACACACTGTTCTGATTGATATTTTATTTTACAAGGAGGCTCTTTTTACATGGTGAAACCATTTGACACTCAAGATGTTTGCCTACTTTCCTGTAATAATAAATAATAATAAAGAGCTGGAAAAGATTGCATTTATGTGTAGGAATGATTCAAATACCTTGATGTAGCTACATGAATGTCCACCTGGTATTGATTTAGACTCTCTACACTGAAGTAAAAGCTACCTGTGGCTTGATTCCACTAGGATTTTACATTGCAGTAGCTATCTCTGTAAAAACGCACTCTCCCGCCCTCCCCCCCAGCAAAGACAGCCACAGTTTGCAGAGTTTAATTTGTTTCCACAGCAGCAAGGGAGAGGCTAGAAACCCATTGAATAGGATCTGTGGCCCTTCCTGCGCAGAAGAACGAAGTGAATGGTTGTGCAGATCTCCATCCCAGGATAGTCTAGCTATATTAGCTTTATTTCATCACAATGGACTAGGTTAGTAGTACATTTTCAGTGCATTGGATTTTACATGCAACAGTTAGAGCTTGTTGGCTCCTATAAGCTTATTCCTCCTGCCACTAGAAGAACAGGTTAGTTCAGTCTAATATTGTTTTGATTTCTTTTGGTGAAAACTATTAGAATAAAGCATCTGGAAGTGTAGTGCAGGCCAGTGTTTAGAGCAGGCATCTGGGAGTCAGGACTCTTGGGTCTCTTTCCTATTTTTGCTATAGATTCGCTTTGTGATCTTGGAGGCAAGTCACTTAGTCTCAGTTTACTCATCTGGAAAACAAGCATAGCACTTGTCCATTTCACAGTGGCCTTACGAGCTTTAATATTTGTAGATACAGCATAGTAATTCAATACAGCCAGAGTTTCAGCAGACTCGAGTTAGGTCCAAGGGGAACAGAAACATTTCATTAGCACAGAAATATTATTGCAAACTGGGGAGCCCCACTTTTTGACTAGATAGTGAGTTCCAAAGCAATTTAAGAGGAGTCTGGGCCTTTCTAAAGGGAGTGAAATAAAAAAAATATACATGGAGCAATCAACAAATGAAAAGGGCCATCCGCCAATTTTCAGAAGCAGCATTATGAAAGCTTTGAAAGGGAAACGTTGAACTAATGAAGAATGGCTTTGCTGTGGGTGTCCGGACTCCATAAAAAGAAAAATCTTGAAAGCCAGGAAAATGGTGGGACACATTGTCTATGCTTTTGGAATACAAAACTGAGAAATGGAACTACTCTGATGGTATACATCTGGGGTTGTACTGTATGTTGGCCAACAGAAAAGGTGCTAAAGTGCTGTGTTCTATAGTCTGCAGGATCCCTTTGATAAGCAAACTTATCAGAACAAATGATCTTGTCATATGAGACTAGTACTCAAGTTATTTTGGGGATAGTTAATTTTGAAGAGAAATAACAGACAGTCAACACCAACTGTTAAACATAGACTGGAGCTAATGGTTCCTTTTCTGACCAACATCTCTACCGCAAAAGTGAGTTCATGCATAAAAAGTGCAGGTACTGGTGAGAATACAGTCTACAATAATACTGCTCCTGCTTCCTGAGCTTAATCTGGAGAACCACTATTTTGCTCAAAAGTGACCTCAATGATTCAAGAAGAAGAAGAACCCAGAGGATGAGACTGTAAACCCAGTTTGGAAGTTTAACACAAGAATTTTTAACATTATTTGACATCTACACAGTAAGGTTTTTAAATCGTTTAAACGAATGTAGCAGGACAGAGACTGCGACAGTAACAGAAAGAGTTACTTCAAATTAAAACAGTATTTTCAGTGTTTTGCAACAAGAAAGAGTGTCTTATCATAAGAATATTCAAGTTCAGAGCAAGAGTCATGGAGCTCTTATTCAATGCTGTTTAACCACTACCATTTCAGCCACCACCACTCAGACCTTCTAGTTGTCACAAACAACTTGTGCAGTTGGTCCCGGCACTCAAAATGACAACCCCGTCTCAATTCTACACTATATTGGGCACAAATGGGCAATATATTTTCTTTACTCGTGCTTCCTACATTCTCTTCACATCCAAATTCAATTATTATTAGGCTGGCATAGCTTTGTACAAATGCCGCTGACCCACAGCTGGAAAACTTGTTCTCGTATATAGTAAAATCAATTAGATTCAAAGATCTAATCTCTTAAGTTTTCCCCCCACTGTGGACTGCATCATTAAGCTTCTCCTCCCCACCTCATGTCTCACTTTGCCAGAATTGGATCATAGTAGCACAGCCACATACCTGCTTCATTGAAGTTTGCAATGATTCAAGCGAAGTAGCGAGAAAATGTATTGCATCACCTAACTTAAGGGGTATGTTCCCTTGTGCTGCTTTGAAGATGCTGTGGAATGGTCTTTGACACTCACTGGGCATTTGTATGGATGGCACATCAGGTTGCTTAGGAAACAGCAGATTTTTGGTTCCGTCCTCTGTCTTTATTTCACCAATGTCATTTTTTGGTTTTACTTTCATGCCATAGTGCAGCAAGGTGGATTCTGCCTGTCAGATGGTATGTAATACACTTGTTTAATCTCAGGCGGCTCATCTGTTTTTTGTTGTAAAACATTTCTCAGCAACTACAGTCAAATAACATAAAGCTGACAATACTATTCCGACAGGACTTCAGGATTCCATCTGGGCTGAATCAAACACTGAAGATACATAACGCAGCACTGTAATCATTCTGT
Source organism: Caretta caretta (assembly GCF_965140235.1). Lineage (NCBI taxonomy): Eukaryota > Metazoa > Chordata > Testudines > Cheloniidae > Caretta > Caretta caretta. The sequence goes on along the minus strand of NC_134215.1, from coordinate 49,811,510 downwards.
GTTACTTTAGAGGTCCAGGATAAGAAAAAATAATGTTGAAAATATGCATCCAAGTTCCAGCAGTTTCTCAGTGCCTTAAAAAGTTACTGTTTTACTAGAAATGGAATTCAGTTCTGCTTCCATGTGTTAAGAAACCTCACTGAACAAGTCTCAGAAATTGAAAAGTTCCATGGCTGCAGCTGAGCAGTCTTGAAGCATCTTTATCTTTGTCTTGAAGGAAAACAGGAGCAAATTGCTATAATGCCTTAGCAAACTCAGTAGCAAAGAGCTATTCAGAGCAAGAGTTAAAAGAGGGCTTAGAGACATCGGTTCTTGTTCCTCTATATAGAGGCAAGAGCAAATAAAAAAAAAGATTTGTAAAGTAACAGCTTTTTCAAACCTTTGGGCAGGTTGGCTGGTGGTGACCTAAAGCACCCCTGTATTCACACCCTATATACCATTGTAATACTCTTTGTATAAAACATGCCTGGTGACTTGTAACTAGTAAAACTAGTAACTTGCTGGTCAATAATATCATAGTGAAATGTATGTAGCAACATCATATGTGCAGTTATGAATTCTCCCTGTATGATGTTATTAGCACATGTTCAAAAGCAGACAGCCCTTTCTAGGCAAAAGTTGTTAAACGGTCTATCCTAAACAAAGAAATATGTGTTTCTCTCAATTTACATATAAGTATTAAACAGGGTCCTCAAGACAGCAGCGAGAGGGATGGCAGGAAACAGATCAATTTGGATTTCAGCAAAAATACATGGGGAAAGAAAACTATGGCGCCTCCTTCACCACCAGACTCCAGGTCGCCTTCTTTACTGCATGAATTAACTTTACTTTGAATGATAACCCTCAGAAGAATTCACTTTAAAGGCCTACTGGACTCTAAAGGAAAGGGGCAGAGAACTTCAAGTTCTCTCTCTTTCCCCTATGAAGACAAAGGCACCAGCACCCTTGGGCCTCTAGGAGAGATCCTGACCAAAGAAAGAGTCAGGCACCATCTTGCTGGAAGACTGTGGGTGAGAAAGACCATCCTAAGCAAACCCTTGAACCAAAACTTGCTAGATTAAGTTTTAGACTTTTAGATGTTTTCACTTTTATCTGCTTGTACCTAGGGCTGTCGATTAATCGCAGTTAACTCACATGATTAACTCAAAAAAATTAATTGTGATTAATTGCACTGTTAAACACTAGAATACCAATTGAAACTTATGAAATATTTTGGATGTTTTTCTACAATTTCAAATATATCAATTTCAGTTACAACACAAAATACAGCATGTACAGTGCTCACTTTATATTATTTTTTATTATAAATATTTGCACTGTAAAAATGATAAGCAAAAGAAATAGTATTTTTCAATTCACCTCATACAAGTACTGTAGTGCAATCTCTTTATCATGAAAGTGCAACTTACAAATGTAGGGTTTTTTTGTTACATAACTGCACTCAAAAACAAAATAACATAAAACTTTGGAGCCTACAAGTCCGCTCAGTCCTACTTCTTGTTCAGCCAATCACTAAGAGAAACAAGTTTGTTTACCTTTATGGGAGATAATGCGGCCCACTTCTTAATTACAATGTCATCTGAATATGAGAACAGGTGTTCGCATGGCACTTTTGTAGCTGGCGTTGCAAGATATCTATGTGCCAGATGTGCTAAAGATTCATATGCCTCATTAAAAAATAATATGTTAATTAAATTTGTGACTGAACTCCTTGGGGGAGATTTATATGTCTCCTGCTCTGTTTTGCCCGCATTCTGCCATATATTTCATGTTATAGCAGTCTCGGATGGTGACCCAGCCATGTTGTTCATTTTAAGAACACTTTCACTGCAAATTTGACAAAATGCAAAGAAGATACCAATATGAAATTTCTAAAGATAGCTACAGCACTTGACCCAAGATTTAAGAATCTGAAGTGCCTTCCAAAATCTGAAAGGCATGAGGTGTGGAGCATGCTTTCAGAAGTCTTAAAAGAGCAACGCTCCAGTGTATAAACAACAGAACCCAAACCACCAAAAAAGAAAAATCAACCTTCTGCTGGTGGCATCTGACTCAGATGATGAAATGAAAATGAACATGCGTCGGTCCCCACTGCTTTGGATCAGTTATCAAGCAGAACCCGTCATCAGCAGGGACACATGTCCTCTGGAATGGTAGTTGAAACATCAAGGGACATATGAATCTTTAGCACATCTGGCATGTAAATATCTTGCAACACTGGCTACAACAGTGCCATGCAAACGCCTGTTCTCACTTTCAGGTAACATTGTAAACAAGAAGCAGGCAGCATTATCTTCTGCAAATGTAAATAAACATGTTTGTCTGAGCGATTGGCTGAACAAGAAGTAGGACTGATTGGACTTGTAGGCTCTAAAGTTTTACATTGTTTAATTTTTGAATGCAGTTTGTTTTTGTACATAATTCTACATTTGTAAGTTCAACTTTCATGATAAAGAGATTACACTACAGTACTTGTATTAGGTGAATTGAAAAATACTATTTGTTTTCAAAAATAAAAATATTTGTAATCAAAAATAAATATAAAGTGAGCACTGTAAACTTTGTATTCTGTGTTGTAATTGAAATCAATATATTTGAATATGTAGAAAACATCCACAAATATTTAAATAAATGGTATTCTGTTTAACAGTGCGATTTTTGCACGATTTTTTAAATAATTTTTTAATTTTTAATTGCTTGATTAATTTTTTTAATTGCTTGACAGCCCTACTTGTAACCCTTTCTAACTTTATTTCTTCTACTTAGCATCACTTAATCTATGTTTTATGTAAATAAATTTGTTTTATTTTATTATAAACCAACTCAGTGAGGTGTTTCAAGGGAAGAATGTATTCACCCCCGCTACATTGATAAGCTGGGATGTATTTTTGTGTCTTTAGAGGAACAAATGACCCTTATTATTTCACTGAGCTGTCCAGGAGAGGGCTGGACACTTAAGGGCACACTAAACTAACCCATTTTTTTCAATCTTTCCTCATAGTTATATCTCTAGACCTTTAATCATTTTTGTTGCTCTCCTCTAGACTTTCTCCAATTTGTCCACATCTTTCCTGAAATATGGCACACAGAAATGGACACAATACTCCAGTTGAGGCCTTATCAGTGCGGAATAGAGTGGAAGAATTACTTCTTGTATCTTGCTTACAACACTTCTGCTAATACACATCAAAATGATGTTTGCTATTTTTGCAACCGTGTTACACTGTTGACTAATATTTAGCTTCTGATCCACTATAACCCCCAGATCTCTTTCCACAGTATTCCTTCCTAGGTAGTCATTTCCCATTTTGTATGCGTGCAATTGATTGTTCATTCCTAAGCATAGTACTTTGCATTTGTCCGTATTGAATTTCATCCTATTTACTTTAGGGGGGGAGGGATAGCTCAGTGGTTTGAGCATTGGCCTGCTAAACCCAGGGTTGTGAGTTCAACCCTTGAGGGGGGCCATTTAGGGATCTGGGGCAAAAATTGGGGATTGGTCCTGCTTTGAGCAGGAGGTTGGACTAGATGACCTTCTGAGGTCCCTTCCAACCCTGATATTCTATGATTCTACTTCAGACCATTTCTCCAGTTTGCCAGATCATTTTGAATTTTAATCCAACACGTCCCATCTTGGTATCATCTGCAAACTTTATAAAAAGAACAGGAGTACTTGTGGCACCTTAGAGACTAAAAAATTTATTAGAGCATAAGCTTTCGTGGGCTACAGCCCACTTCGTCGGATGCATAGAATGGAACATATAGTAAGAAGATATATATATATATATACAGAGAAGGTGGAAGTTGCCATACAAACGGTAAGAGGCTAATTAATTAAGATGAGCTATTATCCGCAGGAGAAAAAAACTTTTGTAGTGATAATCAAGATGGCCCATTTAGACAGTTGACAAGAAGGTGTGAGGATACTTAACATGGGGAAATAGATTCAATATGTGTAATGACCCAGCCTCTCCCAGTCTCTTATCAAACCCAAGTTAATGGTATCTAGTTTGCATATTAATTCAAGCTCAGCAGTTTCTCGTTGGAGTAAGTGTACACTCTATGCCATTATCTAAATAATTTATGAAGATATTGACCCAGGACCAATCCTCTGCAGAACGCCACTCATTACACCCTTCCAGCTTGACTATGAACCACTGATAACTACTCTTTGGGAATGGTTTTCCAAGCAGTTATGCACCCACCTTATAGTAGCTCCATCTAGGCTGTATTTCCCTAGCTTGTTTATGAGAAGGTCATGTGGGACAGTATCAAAAGCCTTACAAAAGTCAATATATACCACATCTACCACGCCCCGCCCCCCATAAGGCTTGTTACCCTGTCAAAGAAAGCTGTTAGGTTCGTATGACATAATTTGTTGTTGACAAAATGTTTTCTTTCTGCTCTGAGTTGTGTTTTCATTCCATTCTGAAAACCTCAAGGAGGCCTCACATGTAAAACAATGATTGGAATTCTCAGCTAGGCTCTCTTTAACAAAAAGGAACAAAGGACAAATACAAACTTGGAGTCTAATCTTGCTCTCAACCTTGGTTGGGGGGTTCTAGTCACTCCTGTGATACAAACAATAAAAACTCCTAGAGACTTCAATGCAGCAAAAATCAAGCCCTTGGTTACATAGTTCCATCCTATTATCACAATTCCGAGTGCCTCAGGGAACAATAGGAGAGTCATAGAGGTTAAGGCCAGAAGGGACCACCAGATCCTCTCGCCTGATTGACTGTATATCACAGAACACCAGCCCCACTCAGCACCTACACGCTAAACCCAACAACTGAAATTAGACCAAAGAGGTAATAACCAAGTGAGACTTGGTCACAGGGAGGGGTTACTCAGTGAGTAGAGTGTGCTCAGAGAGATAGCCTCAGGAAATTGACCAACATGAAATGTGGCTGTCACATGGAGAGCAGTGAGATAGGCGCTGACTCTGTGGGTGCTCCAGGGCTGGAGCACCCATGGGGAAAAATTAGTGGGTGCTCTACACCCACTGGCAGTGAAGCTCCCCCCGCCCCACTTCCTCCCCCCTCCCTGAGTGCACGGCGTCCCCACTCCTCTGCCTACCTCCCAGCTCTTCCTGCCCAGCCGCCGCCAAAAAGCTGTTTGGCAGCATTAGCACACTCCGGGAGGGAGTGGGAGGAGTGGGAACATTCAGGGGAGGAGACGGGGAAGAGGCCGGGTGGGGATTTGGGGAAGGAGTTGGAATAGGGGCAGGGAAGGGGAGGAGTTGGGGCGGGGACTTTGGGGAAGGAGTTGGCATGGGGCGGGAACTCATGGAAGGGGTGGAGTGGGGGTGGGGCTGAGGGAAAGGGGGGGGTCGAGCACCCATGGGAAAGAGGGGAAGTCGGCGCCTATGAGCAGTGAGACAATCTTACAGTTCTTTACAGCATGACATACAATGGAATGGACAGGACTGACCAGTTACAGCATCAGTTTGTTTTATATCAGAAAGGCTTATGACGAAAGAGAAAGTTTCCTAAGGATCAGCGCTGTCTGGTTTTCTCTTCCAGTTGAACAGGCATTTCATTCTAGTTAGCTGAAGCTATTCACAATGCCACTATGCCTGCTAGTAAGGGCTGATCTAAACAATAGTTTTTGCTGTTCAAACCAATACAGTGTAATCACTAGTCTGGATGCAGTTATGTTGATATGAAAGTGTTTATATCATAGCTTGTATCAGAATGGGGATGTGTCCATATGAAACTTCCTACTAAAATAGAGCTGTCCATTCCTAAGCAGTTTAGTTATTCTGGGATAAGCAATGTAACACAATTTGTGTGTGGATAGTAGGCAGGTTCTGCCTGAAAAAGCAAAGTTGTACCAGTGGAATGTTCCATTTTTTCATGAAACACTTGTTAGTTGTGTGGAGTTTCTTTTTGTTGTCAGATTGCACAATTTTTCAGGTTTTGTGACACACCATCCTGGTAGATTGAGTTGACACGTTGCATCATACTGAGTAACAGGATGTGTTGAAAATCATTTGGAAGATCAAGATCTTTGAAGTTAAATGTAGATTTTGTGGTTTGAGAGGACTATCTAGCCATGTGGATATCTCTGCTAGGAGCCAGAGGAAATCCTTGAATTCATTCTCATATACAACAAGGAATGGAGAAAATTTCCTAAATATGTGTCCTTTCATATTCTGGAGATCTACCACACACAAATCTCTCACTGAGAAAACTGAGGCTCAGATGGAGAAAAGGCCTAGAGAATGGCTGTGTGACTTTAAAGTGAAACAAGTTCAGGAAGGAGTAAGTGAATCAATGTGAAGAAGCAGTTTGTACTTAAAAGCTCTGCAAGAAGAATTGACAGAAAAAGTTTGTTAGTGAGGAGAAAGGAGGCATGTACCTGTTGTAGTGGGTTAACATATTTTCCATAACTTTTATAGATCTGGGATCAAATCCTGCTTAGGTTGTAAATTCAAGGGAATTGAGTGGTCTCAGTTTTAGTCCTCAGTTGATGATGTCTCACATCTCAGAACCACTACAGCAGCCAGCATGCTGTCTCAGAACTGTTATCACGCTATCTGGGGACTCCTTAGTTCAAACCCTTGACTCTCTCTTGCTCCTCAAGCCAGGAAGTGCTTGAAGCACTATGGAAACAGAAAATTTCACCTCCAAAGGGGTATCTTTTTGTCCCACAACAGTGGCACTGGCTGGCTACTTAATAATAATATATTTATGGATCTCTGAAAGTCTATTATCTATTTTACATAAGGACCAGGATGCTTTAAATGACATTGAGGGACAGTTTGGAATCTGCTCAGGCTGACCACTTAGGGAGGTTTAAAAAGATGGCTTAGATTCACCTTTGCTCCACATCTGAGCTGCTCAGAACTGTATGACTGCTTCATGCTGCCCTGCCCCCAGCTGCAGCTCAGGATGGAGCCGAACATGTATCTGAAGACAGGAGATTTTTTTTCTAAGAAGACAGACTGGAAATAAAACAGGGAGGAACAGATACATAAACGTGGGGAAGATTTTTGGCGTGAGTTTTGTAATATCTGCATATTAACTATTAACAGAAATTAGACTGAGACCAAGAGTCGTCCCCAAATTTTATTTTCAGTTTCTCTCATGTGATTAAATAAATATTATCTAATAATATGCTGGAACAACCTTTGACCTAGCCTTATTTACCAGAAACCAAAATGCCCTCAGAAAAACAACATTACTCTTTGGCCTCACTCCATAACAAATAGATGGAAGTGACTGAGTCAGATTTCTCTGTCCTTAGATTATCCAGCAAGGGACAACCTTGCTTTGTTGATTAAACTGAGGCATAAGTCATCTGATGACAGAAACACCACTACCTTGAAAATCTCACTTATCTCAACATTTTGCACAAACCGTAGCTGTAAGTAATCCCCTAAAATCATTCTAAACAAAAGAAGTTGGCAAAAAAGTCTTGATTTTTGTAGACTAGAACCTCAGAGTTACAAACACCAGAGTTATGAACTGACTGGTCAATCACACACCTCATTTGGAACCGGAAGAATGCAATCAGGCACCAGCAAAGACAAAAAAAGCAAATAGAGTACAGTGCTGTGTTAAACGTAAACTACTAAAAAAATAAAGGGAAAGTTTAAAAAAAGATTTGACAAGGTAAGGAAACTGTTTCTGAGCTTTTTCATTTAAATTAAGATGGTTAAAAGCAGCATTTTTCCCCACACAGTAAAGTTTCAAAGCTGCATTAAATCAAAGTTCAGTTGTAAACTTTTGAAAGAACCACCATAACGTTTTGTTCAGTTACATACATTTCTGAGTTACAATCAACCTCTGTTCCTGAGGTGTTTGTAACTCTGAGGTTCTGCGTAGTTAGTTTGCTTTGTGCATTTAGAATCATAGGGTTAGAAGGGACCGCAAGGGTCAGCTAGGTCAGTGGTTCCCAAACTTTAACCACCTGTGAACCACTTTCACTAAAATGTCAAGTCTCGCAAACTGCCCCCCCCCCCCGGCCAAATTGAATATTTCCAGGGATTGTCTCCTTTACCTGAGTATAAATTATAAAAACAGTGCTCTTGGAAATATAAAATTTGTTCTTATGACATGCTTATTATAAACTATTTATTATTATTTATCATTACAGTATTTTTATTACATTATGAAAACAGCTACACTCTTCCAGGATCTCACTTTCGTAGCTTGTATCACTTTGAATAAGCCTGTTATAAGACAAGGCTCCTAGGTTTCATCAAGGAGTATCAGATGAGGAACAGTGTGAAGAGATTTAAGAAGCCAACTCAGAGAGTTCCTCCTGCACAAGCATTCAGGTCTTGAGCAGTCCGGGCAAACAGCGCACGTTACAACAAAGCTTAAACTTGTTCTTCGTAATAATTTTAAAAACAATACTAGCTGCCTATTTAATTTTAAAGACAGCAAAAAATATCCACCTCCGTTTCCATTTCTTATAAGGAGTCTTGAAGTTTAAATCTCCTCAGTGTGATAGATATGCTTGCTTTGATCTGCTTAGCTCTTGGAAGTCCAGGGGCTCCCTAGAGACAGCTCTGTCTGCCATTAGGGAATTTTTTCCAAGAACCCCCTGTAACATTTCGTGAACCCCAGTTTGGGAACCACTGATCTAGGCTAACCCTCTGCCAAGATGGAGGACATGTTGTGGCTAAACTATCCAAGACAGGTGGCTATCCAGCCTCCTTTTGAAAACCTCCAGTGAAGAAACTTCCACAAAGTTCCTAGGCATTCTGTTCCATTGTCCTACTGTTCTTACAGTTACGAAGTTTTTTCCTGAGATTTACTCTAAATCTGCTGTGCAGTAGTTTGAACCCATTGCCTCTTGTCCTGCCCTCTGTAGCAAGAGAGAATAACTTTTCTCCATCTTTTTAATGGAGCCTTTCAAGTATTTGAATACCGCTATCATGTCCCCCCCTTAATCTCCAACTGAAAAAACATACCCAGTTACTCTAGCTTCTGCTCATATGGCTTGCATTCCATCCCTTTGATCATCTTTGTCACTTGCCTCTGGATCCTTTTCAGTTTTTCTACATCCTTTCTATACACTGGTGACCAAAATTGGACACAGTACTCCAGCTGAGGCCTAATCAGTGCCGAATAGAACAGTGCTATCACCACCCATGACTTGCATGCTATGCCTCTATTAATGCAACCTAAAACTGCATTTGCTTTTTTTTGCAACAGCATTGAATTGCTGACTCATGTTCAAGTTGTTATCTACCACTACCCCCAGATCCTTCTCAGCAGTGCTGCTGCCAAGCCAGTTACCCTCCATTCTGTATTTGTGCATTTGGTTTTTCTTCCCTAAGTGTAGCACCTTACATTTGTCTTTGTTGAATTTCATTTTGTTGTCTACAGCCCAGTTCTCCAATTTATTAAGATCCCTCTGAATTTTACCTCTATCCTCCAAAGCATTGGCAATTCCCCGCCCCACCCCCCGCAGCTTTGTGTCATCTACAAATTTGATCAGTGTGCTCTCTATTCCTACATCTAGGTCATTAATCAGATGTTAAAACAACACCAGACCCAGGCTGGGCTGATTCCTTGTATTCTGGAGAGGAGTTGAACTGGTGTGTGTTTGTGGGGGTGATGGTCACACTCCTGGGGTGCCTTTTCTATCTGCACTGTTCATCTTTGCTTCTCACACCCGTCGACCTAGCACTGTCCATGCCATTGGTTGGGTCAGTTTAACTGCGTTGCTCAGGGGTCTGGGTTTTTCATACCGTTGAGCGACGTAGTTATAACCAACCTGATTTCCTAGTGTAGACCAGGCCTAAATGTCTCTATACAGGGTTAGATAAGCAAGGGCATATCTCATTAGAATATGTATTCAGACACAAGACTGGCTATATAGGATCCTCTTACTGAAGGAGTTAGTGGGGGATTTTGCAGAGGTTCATTGTCCAAAGCTAAGCTCTGATTAACTGGTTGAGATTTTTTTAGTTTTGTCACAGTTTTGTCCTCTTCCAGTAGGATTTCATCACTTGAAAACATAAAGGAACAAACTTGAAAAATGCTCCCCCTTAACTTCCAGCCCCCCTCTACTGTGCTCCAGTCCACTACCCCTAGTCTCTGCAATACAGAGATGAGCTACCGAACTACCTGTTAACAACTCAGTGCTAAAGGTTTGATGCTGGCCAACTGCCCTGCAAAAACACTCCTCCTTCTAAGCAGCTGTAAATTAGTTTCAGAGTAACAGCTGTGTTAGTCTGTATTCGCATAAAGAAAAGGAGTACTTGTGGCACCTTAGAGACTAACCAATTTATTTGAGCATGAGCTCACGAAAGCTCATGCTCAAATAAATTGGTTAGTCTCTAAGGTGCCACAAGTACTCCTTTTCTTTTTGTAAATTAGTTGTTTCTGTCTAGGAGCTTTGTTCTGATGCAGTGATATATAGAAACACTGGAATTTCAAGTTGTTCCAAGCTGTCTTCTTTTTTAAATTTTTAATGCAAGACTGACAGGGTACAGGGACTGTATTAGTCATTAGGTTTATTTGCTTAGGTGTAAGGACATGAGCATTACCACTGCAAGGACCTTCAGCAAGAGCCTTTAAGAGGAGATAAGAGACCAGACATTCACTGTTTTAGCACTCAGATACCACTTTATTCCTGCTAAAGGGGTAGAGAATTGAAACTACAGAAGGTGCTCTGCCCACAGGTTCCTCTGATTTTTTATATAATCCAAATTCCCACAGCTCAGCCACCAATCACCACGTGAATCATTATGTGAAACACACCCAGTTATGACAGGTTCTCAAATCAGTCCTGACATTTACCCAAGTTATTTATTATGGAGAAACTTCTACCTACTAGAAAAACCACACTTTTCAGCTACCCAGTTCCCTTTTTAAAGCCTTATTGCATGAGGAGAGGTACCTACAGAGCACTGGGGAAGGAGGTGGGAGAGAAAACAGCAATAAGAAAATATATTCCAACTTGCCCACTTCATCACCCCTTGACTTTTGCACCACCACCCTGAGGAGATGATTATCCGAAAACTCTGAGGATAATTGTGTGGAGTTTCCTGCCACTCTCCCCCTTAAACCCAAACCCCGGATCCAACCTCTCAACCTGTCAGGAAGTTCAGATCCAGATTGTGTAGCATGGACCCATTTCTCATTGTTTTAGGCTGGGATTTGGGTGCCTACACTCCCTTAGGTCTCTTTGAAAATCCCACCTGAAATACACGGGAGAGATGTTGCAAGAGAAATGTAGGACCACAAATCCAGGCATTGTCAAGTGTCAGGGTTCCCTCACCACTCTGAACTCTGGGGTACAGATGTGGGGACCTGCATGAAAGACCCCTAAGCTTATTTCTACCAGCTTAGGTTAAAACTTCCCCAAGGCACAAATCCTTTCCTTGTCCTTGGATGATATTGATGCCACCACCAAGTGATTTAGACCAGAATTCAGGAAAATGGCCTCGTGGAGTCCCTATTTCTCCAAAATATTCCCCCAAGCCCCCTCACCCCCTTTCCTGGGGAGACTTGAGAATAATATACTAACCAATTGGTTACAAAGTGAGCACAGACGAAACCCCTGGGTTTTTAGGACACTGAAAATCAACCAGGTTCTTAAAAGAAAAATTGTATTTAAAAAAAAAGTAAAAGAATCACACCTGCAAAATCAGGGTGGAAGGTAACTTTGCAGGGTAAATAAAAAGATTTTAAACACAGAGGATTCCCCTCTAGGCTCAGCTTCAAAGTTACAAAAACAGGAATAAAACTCCCTCTTAGCATAGGGAAAATTCACAAGCTAAAACAAAAGATAATCTAACACATTTCCTTGCCTTTACTTAAAATTTCTGTAATTTTAGATGTATCATTTCAGGTATGTTTTCAGAAGATGCTTTACCTGCCTGGTCTCTCTCTCCATCCAGAGAGGGAACAAACAAAGAGAGCACAAACAAAACCTCTCCCCCCACCCCCAGATTTGAAATTATCCTCTTTCCCCATTGGTCCTTCCGGTCAGGTGCCAACCAGGTTATTTGAGCTTCTTAACCTTTTCCAGGTAAAGTGATTCTGTACCTCTGGCCAGGAGGGATTTTGTGTTACTGCATACATAAATGTTGTTACCCTTCCCTTTATATTTATGACAGCAAGTTAAAAGCTTTTCACTCAGTTCCAAAAGTGGCATTGGTCAAAGCTGCACGGGAGAAAAAAAAACAACACCAAAAAGCCTCACATCATCTTCCAAACCCCACGTTAGTGTGTTAGTTTCAGAGAAGAGCTGTTCTGAAACCACTGCGGTGTAACAAACACAAGTCTGGACAGCTTGAGCTAAAGAACTAGCCTCTGTAACTGAGCAGATTCACATGCTCTGTGGATCACGTGTAACAAACTGCACAGTGGGCTAGACACTTCCATTGGACAGAGGAAGCTTATCCTGAGCATCTAAGGCTCACAGAAGTTTGAATCTTGAACAATGCCTCATTTATGTGATAGCAGCCATCCTAGCCAACACACAGGGAACAGAACCAAATGCCGCCAGAACATCTACAGATTGAGTCAAAACCCAAGCTTTGTAGTAGGGTTGTAACAGCCTTGGCTCCTTTGTAGATTGAGCTCTGAGTGGGATCATAACACAGCAGCCAGAGGGATACACTGGTTAAATGAACCATTACAACTAATCTATTGGATGAATTTTGATTTTTTTTTTCCAGTCAAATGAAATGAATTAACTTTTTCATTATCTGATGAGCTCTAATCAAGCTTATTCTTTACCAGATGGATGCTTTAGTAAGTATTATTTAGCAATGTACAGGCTGATACCACCTTGAAATTTAAAATTATTGGGGACAAATATTGAACTACTATTCTCAATTTTCTTCCTGTGTTATGATCTCCTTTGTACTGCAGAAACCTGCAATGTCACAGTTATGCTTCTACCTAGTAGCTCAGCTGATATAGGTGTATGCAGCACTTAGTGTTAGCAACAATACTTTCCAGGGAGGTCCAAATTGAAGATATAGTAAGAATCCCCAGAGCAGGCAATAAACTTCACAAAATACCCTCTTAAGGCTCAGTCCTGCAATCCTTAAAGCACTTAAGCATGTGCTTAAATTTAGGCGTGTGGGTAGTCTCATGGTTTGAGTGGAACTTGTCGGCATGGGATGGTGTGCAAGTTCAAAAAGAATTAAATAAGTTCGTAGAGGATAGGTCTATCAATGGCTATTAGCCAAGATGATCAGGGATGCAACCCCATGCTCCAGGTGTCCCTAAACTTCCAAGTGCCCGAAGCTGGGATTGGACAACGGGATGGATCATTCAATATTGCTTTGTTCTCTTCATTCCCAGGCTCTGAAGCATTTGGCGCTGGCCACTATCAGAGATGGGACACTGAGCTAGATGGACCATTGGTCAGATCCAGAATGTTCTTATGAGTGCTTTGCTGGATTGGGGTCAGAGGGCAGAGCTCCTTGGAGGACTTAGCCTTTAACAACAACCTCTAAATGAGAGATTCCCAGGCTGTGCATTGTGGAGCACTTGATGCTGGTCCACAGAGAACCATCTGGTCACATTGTTCTGGCTCCCCTCTCTCTTCACTTTTAGCTGAAGGGAAGGGGAAAAGACATCAAGTCTTTCCCCATATGTGCTTTCTCATGTAAGCAATTGCTGACTTTGCCACAAAGATGATGAATGAGAGGGGTGGAAGTTTCTGCAATCACGAATGGGAGTGGAAGGTGGTGCCAGGACTGTGTCTCACTCAAGGTGCGGTCCACCCCATGAAAAAAGTTTGGTAACCTTTGGCTTTAGATCTTAGACCAAGATGGATTCAAACTAGTAATGGAAAAAGCTCAAAGCAATACCCAAATATCTCAAAAAAAGAAAAGGAGGACTTGTGGCTCCTTAGAGACTAACAAATTTAGTTGAGCATAAGCTTTCATGAGCTACAGCAAACCCATTATCTCAGTTACACTAAAATTGTCAAGCAGTTTCTTGTTAGAGATTTAAGATCTGCTGGACAAGGTAGATTAGATAGATACTCCTTTCTGGTGACATGACTATGGGCAAATCCTCTTTTGTGTTCCTCTAAATTTCACCTAATTGGAATCTCTTTCCTGACAAACAGACATAAAATTATCCCAGTGACTTTACAGATGGACATCTCTTCTTATTTCAGACAGCTGTTAAATACTGTTTGTGACAAAATCTAGCACTCATATTATTTATTCTCCTAATATTTAAAAATTAAATGGCTTAATTGTTTTGTCACTTTTAAATACAAATATACTTCCAAGTCATCTCACAAGAAACTAATAACGTTAGCAGTGACCTTCAAAATTTGTAATGAAGAACCACAATTTATCATTCAAATATTTATATATTGTTGTGTCTTCTGGTATGCGGTCAGAAACTGGAGTTAATGTAGGAAATTAGTAAGAGAGTTTGATCTAATATATACTTTATTTCATTGGGGAAATTATTTTTAGAATTTATTTTTATATAGAACATTATAAAATGTAATATGTGAATTCTGAGCACCTTGCAAGGGTGCCACTTTATTAATAAATAACTTGAAATCATAATTGCTTCTCCCCTTCCCCCATTCGTTAGTGATTTAGCTTCAATTTACTGTATTTGAAAGTTAAAAGATATTTCTTCTAATTGTCAGCCCAGCAAAATTAAACTTAACATCTGAAAATCAGGGTGGGGACTCTTAAGAGACTGAAAGAACAGAGGTCAGTATTTGACAGATAATAACTGATGCGTGAAGCAGAACAGAAGCCAGCTCATTCTCCCACAGCACTGCAGAGCCAGAGCAGCCTATGTGTAAAAATGTCATTTTTTGTCAGTAAAGTCAGTAAGAAACAAACAGGAAGCAGATCCGTTGAGATCCTCACTGTACATACTCACTTTCCAAAAGAAGTGAATGACAAAGGCATCCCCTCCACATGCTGTTAGGTAGGAATGTAGACAGAACCATACAAATTCAATTACTGATGATATTCCTGCAGACATTAAGGGCTAAATTCCGGTGTTTGCGCTCGGACGGGTACTGAGGCAGGGGAATAAGGAGGGGACCAGGTGTAGCCCAAAGCCCTTCAGGAATCACTGCGAGCTGTCCACTCTCACTGCTATTAAAAATAATATTGTGTGCTAGTCCCATTACCACCTGAGGGACTCCAGCAAGAATGCCAAGCAGTGCCATAGCCATGCCCCTAAATGGACCAGCCCTGCCACCTGAAGCCGCATAGTTCTTCAGGGAACCTTTGCCTGCCTCTTGGGTAGATGTGCTGCAGAAACTCATGGCTCCCTCTTGTTGCCAAGAATCTAGATTACTCGTGCAGAGAGCATCATGATTTAGTCTTGAATATAGTATCACTTTTTTCTTACATTTATTAGACATTAGAACAATCACTCCATTACAACTAAATACTTGAATGACTTCTAGCAGTTGAAGGATAGGCACATTTGCTAGAACCACTGCTGTGGCTCCTCAGTCTGCTTGAAATGGGACAACATTAATGCGCACGAAGGGAACTTTGAGCATGTGCCAGCAGGATCTAAAATTTACACCGCTCTGGTGAGGACTAATGCACCATGTAGACAAGCCCACATTCTCTCTGGCACTTGGCCTGGGAATTTATTATAGAATATTTTGGCAGCTGTTATGAGTGTTAACTCTTGGGTTAAAGATCTGGCTTTATTTTCCCAAGTTTTCTTTCTTGCATTTTTAAGCTCTTATTGCAATTTGCAGCATTGTGTGTTGCTCCACGGGGGGATGCACCATGTGTGCAATTTGTTTAATTTCCTCTGCGCAGCTTTTCTTGGGCATGAAAGGGAGCTTTGGGTCTTCTTTGGGCTTTTTAACAATGCACTGCTACCCAGCATTTCTAACTGCATTTCCAGCATTAGAGATGGTATTAAGTGTTGAATGTCAGCCTTGGAAGATTAAGGAAATACTACAGAGAGATAAACAAGTGTGCCCAAATTTCCCATTGTGTGCAATCCTGGTTACCTGGTACCTAGTATACCCTGGCTTGGTGTACAGCAGATGTTGAATTTCTCACTTTCTTGCCGAGTAAGGATACTCCCTTTCCTGTGGATAGCACTGAACTTGACCCATAATGTCCTGTGTCCAGGAGCACAGCTAGCCATTGAGAGGTGGCTAGTCCGGAGCAGGCTGTGCTTGCCACGTTTTCCAGTGGTCTGCACAGGCCTCATAATGAGACAAAAGGGACCCAGTCCAGAGAATGTAGACATTGCCTTATTATTACTAGAGCAGTGGGCCAGCTCGTCTGGTATCTCATGTCTAGCAGTGACTATTGTCAGGTGCTTCCAGACAATTATGGAATGAACAATTAGAGAATGTCTGTATACATATCACCACTGGTACAATGATCAACACTTCCCCCACAACACACCTTTCAAGATCCATGGTTCCTACACATGTCTAGCACAACATGTTGTGTAAGTCCTCCCGTGCACTAAATGGCCCAATAGAAACTATGTGGGTGAAGCCAGACAATCAGTATGCCAGGGATGAAAGTAAAATTGAAAACTCTAGCACCCCCAGAAGGGCCAGGGCCTTGGGCAGAAGGGGCGGGGCTGGGGGGGGTCAGTGTCCCCCAGTCAGCCCTTCCGCGCTGCCTGGCCCACGGTGCCCGGGGCTCCAGCGGCAATTTAAAGGCCAATGCACACTAGAAAATTTTGTCAGCACAGCTATGCCTGTTAGGGATATAACCCTCTTCTGCACCCCACCTCCTAGTCAACATGGCTATGCAGGCAAACCCCCAGGGTAGACGCTGCTATGCTGACAGAAGAGTGCTGTGGTCGGCATAGCTAATGTCTTTTGGGGAGGTGGTGTTACTCTACCAGCAGAAAAACTCCGTCTGTCACCAGATGCTGGGCTATGTCACAAATAGCTGTGTAAGTGTAGCTGTTTCGGCAGAGCCTGCATAGTGACTGTAGACTAGCCCTAAGACCACACTAGAATGAGCAGCTTGCAACAAAACTAAATGGAGAGAAAAAACCCACCTAGAAAGGCTCCTCCAGAATATGATGGAACTTCCCTGGAAAAATTCAATCAGCTGTGGGCTATGACTTGTGTATGGAGTATATGACTGAAGCAATTGCTATCAGACATAGACCAGGGGAAGGATAAATGAGATTCTATCACAACAGCAGCAAAAAAGCTTCCATCAGGACCTGAATTCTCAAGACATTGCACGAAAGCAGGTGGCAATCAGCTGTCAGTGGGGTTACTAAGTATCTCTCCTACTTCGGTCCTCAAATGGCAAGTGTAGGTTTGTTTTTTGTTCTTTATTTTAATAAGTGGGACAATGGCTCAGGATTTTATCTACTCAATAGATGTGAGGTGTTAAACATATTTCCACAACAGCAGAACAGAAATAATGCTAGTGTGTGGTCGGGTGTAGCTTGCTGGCAAGGATCAGATGGGCATCTTTAACAATATCAGTTTCCTGTGGTTACACCAGTGGCATGGATGGATTCACCATCCCCTTCCCAGCATCTTCTATGTAAGTTGTTGTTTTGCCTCAGTTTCTATAGGATGTGTATTTTGCTGGTAGAGGCATTTGTCTAGGACTAGTATGGGCCATTCTCCTCCTCCTCCCCTTCTCTTAACCCCGGGGCTCACTGTAAGTTTCCATTAGAGAGGAAGGAGCTGCCGCTGTCAGGAAGCTGTGGCATTGGAAGCTTGTAAATGTGCAAGTGATAGCAAAAGATTAACCACAGAAGTTAAACTTAGCACTGGGGGAAATAAAAGCTTCCGAATCCATGGAGCCACATGCTGCTCAGAACCACTGAAACCCAGAGTCCTTAGTTTAGAAGCATAACAGCAGCTGCACAAGGCTACAAGCCAGTAATCAGTCTGTGATGTTCATTCCTGAAGGACGCTCAATTCTCTTCTCTTAAAGTCAGTAGCTGAAGCCTCTGTATATTTGCTTTAAAATGAAACGTAAGAATCTGGCTGTTAGTTGCCAGATGGTTCCTCCAGAGTCTCAAGTCTTGCCAAAGGGACCTAGTTCTTGGTAGTTCTGGTGGGAAGGCAATACGTCAAGGCATTTATAAAATGATAAATCCTTTGAGGTCTGTGAATAGATGATGAACTAAAAGAGTAATGAATAGGATGACCAGATGTCTCGCTTCTAAAGGGACAGTCCTGTATTTAAGCCCTCCTGCAGATGTCCTGACTTTTTCATAAAAACGAGCAAATTGTCCTGTATTTTCTGGCTCACCCTGCATCAGTACTGGTGGGTCCTGCTGCTGGCTGCATCCCACTCACCAGCTGCCCACCCACCAGTGGTGAGTGGGGCGGGGAGTCCAGTGGCCAACGATGGGTGTGGGTGTGTAAGGCTAGTGGCGAAGTGAGGATACAGCTCGTGGGGCCAGCCGCACCCACTGCTGGTCTGTCAATGTAGCCCCTGTTGTGTGCCGGGTCTTGGCCAGCAGGGCCACAGTGTGGTTTTTGGGAGGGGGGTGAGGGGGTGAGAGAACCTGGATTTGTGCAGGAAATGGCCCAACTTGATTATCATGCACATTGTGTAAAGAGTTGTCACTTTGGATGGGCTATCACCAGCAGGAGAGTGAATTTGTGTGGGGGGGTGGAGGGTGAGAAAACCTGGATTTGTGCTGGAAATGGCCCAACCTGATGATCACTTTAGATAAGCTATTACCAGCAGGACAGTGGGGTGGGAGGAGGTATTGTTTCATATTCTCTGTGTGTATATAAAGTCTGCTGCAGTTTCCACGGTATGCATCCGATGAAGTGAGCTGTAGCTCACGAAAGCTCATGCTCAAATAAATTGGTTAGTCTCTAAGGTGCCACAAGTACTCCTTTTCTTTTTGCAACTACACAGTATTTCTTTTTAATGGGGCTCAGTCAACTTGATGTTAATTTGAATGTTTGTACTGCATAGCTCTGATTGATTGCCGTTGAACTCGCTTGAATACGAGTAATTTTACCAGGTGCCCCGTATTCAGCATAGGGAAATATGGTCACCTTGGTAATGAATACTTTTGCAAACTTAATGTTGGACAGTAAGCAATTTGGGGATGGGCCTGTAATGTCCTGTATGTGCTTGTACACCAGCTCATTTAAGCTTTTATATGCTACATAATGCAATACTGCTATTTAATTATTGTAATACTCATGTAATGTATGGCACCCTATTTTTATACTATAGCCATTCTAGAGATAGATAAACCAAAGTACTCAAAGTTAAAATGGGGCCCAGAATATGAGTCAGTGGCAGAACCAGGAAACAGAACCCAGGAGTCCTGGCTCCCAGGGCTATGCTCTAAGCATTTCACAGTTTTATAGACCCCCTTTCCCTCCCCCATTTTTTTGGTTTCTGGACTTTCCCTAGCTTGGTGGCCCTCCATATCTTTGTGAATCTAATTCCCCATTGACACTTCCATACAAATCTGCAAGTCAGTAAGAAGTGGCCAAATGCAAGTAAAAATGACCCTGGTACTACAAAGCCTCCAATTAAAAAATGCAAAATAAAATAATCACTGCATGCAACAGTGAAGGAATAGCTGGTTCTTGGTAGCTACTTTCAGTGCTTCAGACCAATTTAATACTCCATAGGTTCCCTGTGCACACTTACAATTTCACTGCATAGCCATGCATCACAGCAACTTTTTAGAGCCTATGATGCCACATCTACTTTAGCGAGAGATGGATTTAGGGATGGGAAGATTCTTCACAGCTTGTGCATTATCTTTAGAATTGCTCAAACAGAGTAGCTGATACGTTGGCATGATGATAAAATACTTCAGCTGTTCTCCTGTGTAGGCTTTAATGGTATGTTATGGAGCCTCCCATGCAAAAACTAAGATGGGCCAAAATCACTAGTGCAACCTCATGGCTGTGAAACAAGTTCTTCAGGCTTTTACAACTGGACTATCAATTTTCTATAGACAAAGTGCATTACAGAATGTTGCTGTCTTGCAGGGAAGCCCTGGCAGGAGTGGATCGTCTGGGAGTGGTATGCCTTTGTCTGTTCTTCTCAGAGAACTGATGTGCGCATTAGCTCCTCTTCCACAAGAGTACTCAAAATGTAACCCACCAGTGATCAGTATAGTCTCTCCACCTTTTCAGCATATCTGAGACCTCCTGGAGAGAGACAGGGAAATGCCATGGGTTCTCATGCCACCAATACTCTGATGACAAACAGCTTGAGGTTGTATTGGAACAAACACAAAATCAACGTCCAAATAATTAAATTACGTATTCAAAAGGAGGAAAAACACCCTACTAGTACATCTAATGTGCCGAGGTACAAATGAAATACCTTATATGGCTGGCATAAAAATTAACTCCAAATATACTTAAAGGTTATGAAATTCTGACTACATAGCTAGGGTGGAATCCTGGCCCTGCTGAAGTCAATGGGAGTTTTGTCATTGACTTCAATGGAGCCAGGATTTCACCCTTAATGTTTAAAACACAGGTATAATGCTGATTTGGAGAAAGTGTTTGTATATCACTTTCTTGGCTTAGCTGATGGAAGTTTTAGACTACAGTATTATTGAATGAGGACAAATCATGAAGTCCTTTTCCAAAGGGCTAAGGGTCAGAACTGACAGATTTCCAGAATAAAACCTGCCCCATGAAGCTAGAGTAGAAACCAAAAACAAACACAAAAAGGCATTATTTGCTTGTTAGTGGAGCTATTACTAGGTTCATTTTTATATTACATCTTTGCTTTAAAATAATTCAATATTTTATTCGATAAACTTGGTTGATCATCTGAGTTAGGCTGGATAATTAAGCTCTCTAATCCATTGGTAAGCTTTAGAAAAAAATCCAGTTGACTTTGGACAATAAACCTCTGACTGCTAGAACCTGGGCTTGGACAACAGGGGGTGGATTACTCTATAATTGCCCTCTTCTGTGCATTCCCTCTAAAAGCATCTGGCACCAGCCACTGTCAGAAGACAGGATACAAGGCTAGATGGACCATTTGTCTGACCCAGTATTGCCATTCTTATGTGCCATCATCACAGACTGTGATAAGGACTAAAATAATCATATTTTCCTGAAAATTTTATTTATGTAGCTTCTAATGTGCATTCCTTATAGATACTGAAGGGTGAGCCTCTGAATGTTTGGAAATTCAGATATTAATGCTTAACTTCTATATAGCACTTTGTAGCTTCAACTCTTATCTGACAACCAGAGAAAGTTCACACAAAAGCCCTGGAAGGAACCTAAGAATTATCTTACATGTGGTGAAACAGAGGCAAAGATGTTAAATGACCAGTTGAAGGTTACAACAGGTGTCTGTGTAAGAGATAGGACAGAAGAACTACTGACTTTCAGATCTGTGCTCAAAACCATTTCTCCCTTTCTGATAAATGCCAACTTTTCAGAAACATCTCAGATTCTGGTCTTGTCAGACCTTTTCATTCAGCTAAATTGGGCTGGAGATCTGATGCACTACCTCCCTTTAGGATATTTCAGTACTTGTTGCATCTGGATGGGTTGGGATGTCATGTTATGGCAGGTGTCACCAAGTGACACTCTTACATTTAGTCTTCCAAGTTCTTTCTTAGAGTACGAGCAAATGTTCAGTCTTGGAAAGACATGCTGTGTATTGTTATATTTGAACATTGTGAGCAGCAGGAGAGTTTGCTCTCTGACTTGGTCTATAATTAGCGGCAATTCTTAGAGTAGAGTTGCTCCCTGGGAACTACGCATTGGTGTTGGGCTGAGATTCTTGAAAGAAGAAATTGCCTACATGCCTTTTGACCATGTTTGTTCCAGGACTGATATATGTGTGTAAATAAAACAAATTATGCTTAGAACATTCCCAGACACCATGTCACTAATTTCTCCACCACTTCGAAACTGACCTGCAAGACCCTGGGAACATCTGCTGCTGCTCTGCAGGAGAGCAACAATAACATAAGAATAGGCTCTCTCGTAGTAAGTTAGCACACCCACCTTTTGTGAGAACGTTATATGGAGAGGCAGTAAGAAAAATAATTTTTGAAAAGTTACTTTGTTTAAGTTCTGTTGATTTACACTCTGGGCAGAGGTTAAAGTTAGTTCTTATTTTTTCCAAACTGATTTGCTTAGCACTACTTACAGTAGGTTTCGAGTGCACTTGAGAATGGTGTCTGCTAATCAACTTACACAACTGTTCGCCTTTGTGATTTCAGTGCAAGGAATTCACTGTACACTCGGGCTATGAGGTGCTTCTCCAGCGAGTGTTGGATGGGAGAAAGATGACAAAAGATGTGGAGGACTTGCTCAAACAGAGGTAAGAAGTGATGGTGAAGGAGGTATGAAAAACTATTTATGAACTCATCTCGCCTACTCCTGATCACTCTTGCAGGAGCTGCAGGAGGATTCTGCGGGTCACTTCAGAATTTGATTTGGAGAGTAGAGTCATACATGTTTTTAATAGAGAAGTCTGTACAGAAATGATCTGAGAGCCAACGAGTTCTTAGCAGCAAAGTCAGATACCACGCTGGCATATGAATCATTTGAATGATGACCCATCCCCCTCCCCCACACTCCGCATAGCTAATTTAAGACATATTTCCAAAAATGAAATGAATGAAAATAAACAAAGTCAGAATTACACCTTGTCATGCAGTTAAACAATGTTTGCAGGAGGAATCATAGACATGAGCAAGAGGAAAGACTAAGTCATCTAGCCCTCTCTACCAATGCAGGATTTTTCCCGTTGCACTATACGTAGAGATAGACCTGAGTTTCAAAGTTAAGATCCAAATTTTCCCCAAGATTTTTTTTGAGGTGGGTGCAATAGGAGGAGGTTTGGAAGGACTTTTCATCCCGAGTTCCACTCAGACCCATCTCTAATCAGTTCTGTGTTTGTAAATTCATACTTAACTGCACACGCCCAATTTATTGACTAAAGCATCAATCCTCTTTATTAACATCCAGAAGCGAAACATCACTGTTTTCCCTCGTTCACAGAAAGCCAGTGCTTACACATATTATAATATGCTATTAGCCTCAGTGGGTCAATTTCCTATAATTACTGAAAATTGATCTTTCTTTTGGTGTAACCATGGGTATGTATGGTAGCTCTGCGTAGACCTTTCCCAGGCATTCTGGGATTGACCATATTATTCATCCATCTTTTCAGGACTAGATCCTTGTTCCTAGACCCTCTTTGAACGTACTGTGCACATGTGTGTCCATCTGCAGCCTGTTTCTCACAGGTTGTCCCACAGAAACGTGTGGTAGTTGCCATTAGGTTCTTGGTTTAGAAAATACACAGAAACAGAGGCCACTCTTCAGTCTCATTTTTCTCCTTCATCTTTAGCTGAGACTTAGAAAAGTTCTGTTCAGTATTTGGTTCCAGTTTTAATTGGCTGTATTTAACATCTTGAAGCCACCACATACGCTGTATCATGCTACCCCAAAGGCTGTTAACTCACTGAAATGTAAATAGTCTCCCACAAACATTTAAGTGGTTTAGGTTGATTTCCTGATCAGTAATGGAAGCGTCTTTTACTGTGTCACACAATCCCGCAGCAGTCTCATAACGGCATTAGGTGAACTGTACCCATTTAAAGTGACTTTTGTGGCTCATTAAACTTCTGGAGATCAAACCCTTTCTTGCACGTGTCTGCAGTAGCTAGGAATTATAATATGTGATTGAGATTATGGAGGGGTGGAGGTGGGGGGTTTCCATCATTTGCAGGATAAGCCTAACCATGGCTTGCAGTATGTGCAAAAAGGACTTTCCACAAAGGAGGAGAAAGATTGATCTCAAAGCCATTCTGAAACAAGTAGCTGAAGAAATCTGTCAGAATTGTTGTTTCCATGAATTCTCACCCTCCTCCAACCCACTCCTCTTACCCATAGTCCTGTATGTGTAAGTATGTGTGCACTTGCGGCAGCTGTCAGAATCTCTCTACTTTTGGCTAGAGATGCATTGAAGCTGCCTCTCCCAAGAGTGATGCAAGTGCATGTTGGTAAGAAGGACAGAAGAGGGATGGGACAAACCAAACCTTTACTCTTGGAAGCCACATGAGTCATAGTCAGTGATTTCATCACAGCAGCTGTTGAAAGGGCCTTGTTGACACCAACAACGGGTGCAATTTTGCCACCTATTTCAAATGCAAACAAATTCTGTTCACATTCTGTTCTATGCACAAGGATGGCATAAGGTTATGGGGAGGATTAGGACAATGTTTCTTTGGGACAAACAGCAAATTTAACTCACTCATTTTACATAAATGCTATGCATGTAAGATTGTTAGGTCCTTCCATCCCTGTTCCTTTCAGTCTGGTTATGTTTTCAGGCTCTCTTCACAAAGGCTTAGAAACCTACCTTTTGTTTTAAATGAGAACTGCAGTTCTCCTTTATGGGGCCCAAACATTGATTCTATTAACAACTCCTGTAAGTCCCCTCCATCTTATCAGTAGTCTTGGTCAACCTATGCATAGATCCAGCACTGTCAAACATGGGAATTCAAAAGTCATAAGTCATTCCCTCACCCCAGCCCGCAAAACCATGAGGTTTAAAAAAAATGCATTTTGCCCTCTGATTTTAGGACCTTTAAAGGTTCACATTCTGTGCAACTTTCATTAAAAAAACGTAAGCTGAGAGTCTCATGCAAATCACCCAACTGCAGGACCTGGGGCTTTCGGAAAAACAGCAGTATCATGAGAGCTGGCAAAACCCTTTGGTCACCATAGCACCACCTGAGTTTAAAAGATTCCCCATCTCCAATTCAAAACAAACAAAGAGCCCTATCACAAACCCCCCAATTTACCATGCAGTTTTTGTTCATGGATGATTATCTAGTTTTTCATGCCTATAATCACAGAAGAATCAGAATGTTTTAACAGAACAAAGATGAATCACTCTTTTCCTATGTGCAGGGAGGAGAACTATAAACTGTCTAATTGTCTGCTCCTTGCTGTACAACTATTATTATTCAAACACAGTCCCCTTCTTCAGAACAGACATGTATTGCATACAAATCATAAGCCAACTGGCTTCTAAGAACATTATTAGAGAGAAGAGAATAAGACTCTTGTCACCATGTAAAAAAATTATCTGCTCTCTGAGCTGCACATATACAAGGGGACACAATAAGCTAATGTATGACAAGATCCCACTTCAAACAGTAAAGGCTCAAAGCTCTTAGATGTCTGTTTTCAATACTTCCTTAGCAACTCCAGTTCTCACTTAAAATGCTTTTGGTAGTCCAGGCATCACCCTCTTTTGAACACTGACATGGCATTACTGCCAAGGGCCTCCAGTAGTTGCATAAGCACTCGTAGTTTTGCAATGCACTGTGCTGTGGTTTTTGCTTTGCAAAAGTTTAAAACACAAGGAGTATGTGTAATATACACATTTGCTTGAGCCAATTTCCTGTATGTGGAATTAAGGCAGCAATTACAAATGAAAACTTAGATATTTTCTGTATTTAAAAAAGAGAGACGGCCAGGTTAAAATTAATATCTTAAAAAATAATAAAGTGGTTCCAGTCCTCATTTGGGGCCATAAAACACACAGTGCATCCAGGGTGCATGTGCAGAAAGATGGCTGTACACTCCCCTGATCCTGTGCAGGTCTGGCCCCGAGGGGCCATTGCAGCAGGTGGAGAATTACTGGGGAGCCCTGGCTACAACCCTTTTCCCTAGCCATGCCCCTCCCCCAGATGCAAGGAGGGGCCTCTGGCATAGAGCCCCTATGCAAGTTTTATGCTACCTGAGGATTCGCCTACACTTGGGTGATCATCCCAGGGCTGGATACATTGGCTGTGGGGCTGCTTTATGCTGCTGCTCCAGTGGAGCAAAAAGCCCAAACGCAGGTGAGGATTGGAGCCGAAGTCCTTATCTAGGGCAATGACACCATCTCTTATTTTTAAAAGAGAAATAAAAAATGAATTTACTTTTCACTCTTTACTCTGCATTTCCTCTCACTTTATCCAATTAAAGTAGTCTAGTCAGTTTCACTTTGAAGGCATCTCTTGCAAATCTACCGTGTTAAACAAAGGTAGTGAAGTGCTGCTGGGACCATACTTGATATTTAGTTCCCTTTTGTCCCAGAGGATCCAAAACCACTTGCACATACGCAAGTGTGCCCATCAACCACCACTTTGAAAGGGCATTCACCTTTGGGGTGGACTGCAGCAATAAACGGGCAGACCATAGAAGGCATTGGTAAAGATGTGAAATGTCAGCAGAATAATGTATTCAAAATCTGAAATCGAGTGCAGCAGGTTGTAAAATAAGGCCTATCACAGCAAGTATGTACAGAGAAGTATTTGAAAGGCAACTAGGTGTCTTTAAAGACAGAATCAATCAAATAATCTTATTGTGGCAGGGACTTGTCTGAATCCATATGGAGAACACCTGGTGTACTACTTGTGCCAGATAAACAACAAAGGACAGAGTGACAAATCAGGGAAATGAGGCTAAGATTAATGGGGCCTGTTAGGCCAAATAGCCATACACTTGTCTGGGAATTCCTTTTGGATAAAGGAGATAACTTTCAAAAGTGCCCAATTGACTTAGGAGCCTCAGTCCCATTTCCAAAAGCAACTTGGGTTTCTAAGTGTTTTTTTTTTAAAAATGACGAGTCTGGTGGCACCTTAAGGACTAAAGAATTATTTGGGCATAAGTTTTCATGGGTGAAAAACCCACTTCTTCAGATGCATGTTTTTTTAATGTTGCACAGAATTTGTTGCACAGAATTTGAACCTTTAAAGGTCCTAAAATCAGAGGGCAAAATGCATTTTTTTTAAATCTCATGGTTTTGGGGGCTGGGGTGAGGGAATGACTTATGACTTTTGAATTCCCATGTTTGATAGTGCTGGATCTATCCATAGGTTGACCAAGACTACTGATAAGATGGAGGGGACTTACAGGAGTTGTTAATAGAATCAATGTTTGGGCCCCATAAAGGAGAACTGCAGTTCTCATTTAAAACAAAAGGTAGGTTTCTAAGCCTTTGTGAAGAGAGCCTGAAGACATAACCAGACTGAAAGGAACAGGGATGGAAGGACCTAACAATCTTACATGCATAGCATTTATGTAAAATGAGTGAGTTAAGTTTGCTGTTTGTCCCAAAGAAACATTGTCCTAATCCTCCCCGTAATCTTATACCATCCTTGTGCATAGAACAGGATCGTTGTGGACAGAATTTGTGTGCATTTGAGATAGGTGGCAAAATTGCACCCGTTGTGTCAACAAGGCCCTTTCAACAGCTGCTGTGATAAAATCACTGACTATGACTCATGCCCAAATAAATCTGGTAGTCTTTAAGGTGCCATCAGACTCCTCGTTGTTTTTATGGATACAGACTAACACGGTTACCACTCTGATACGAAGTGTTTAAGTCACTTGTGAAAATGGGACTTATGTGCAAAAGGGCACCTGCTGGGGACTCTACTTGTTTACACCAAGCATACGCCACTCACTTATCGTCCAACTTTTCCACCCAACTATGAGCCAAGCAAAAACAGAAGAGCCAATTTAATACAAAAATGTATTCTCTTTAAACAGGTAAGAGCTTCTTCAAAGTCAGAGGAGGACATCAGTGGGTGTCTTCTTAGATGAGCTTTTGATAGCAGTAGCACTGGGGAGAGAGAATAAAGATAGCTACAAACGAGTTGTTTGCATCTTAGAGTCGGCTACAAATGCATTCTTGCAAACATGGGCCCAGCCTCAACAGAAGAAAATAACTAAGGAATTTTGTTAACAGGGCACAAGCAGAAGAGAGATATGGGAAAGAGCTGGTTCAAATTGCCCGAAAAGCAGGGGGACAAACCGAAATCAAGTAAGTCTTTTTCAAGTTCGTTGCATTAAAGTGCCTCCTGTTTGATATATCAGATACATGGCTTCACTGTAGAAAGGGTCAGGAACGTGCATTTCACACTGAACTAAGCTAACGTTTCAGTTGGATTGGGAAGCCTTATTATCCAGTAAAGCTCAGTTCATCTCATGAAGCATTCTTTCTCCATTTGGCCCCTCTTGGCAGCTTGGTAATAAAATGGCAGTTGTTACTGGGAGTTTCCTGAACAAGTTTTTTTTCAGTATTACTGACCTCTGCAACTGGTCTGTGAAGGAATGAAAGGGAAGAGAGATTGGGACTTGGGCAGATCTAGAAATCTTGGTAAAGCTTATATTAGAAATATAGGCCAAGTTCTAGAGCCACTTGAAAGGCTTTCACGCTTCAGATCTATTAATTAATGTACTGCAGCATGCTAAAACAACACATGGTGCTTCTCCATGCCCTCTACTGTTTGCTGGCAGTATGTATAAGATGCGGGGAAAGAGGAGAGGTATGCGTCGGCAGGGAATTCTACTTCCTAAACAGCGCTGCAAGACTGATGCTATTACTGATTGACGCGGCAGTAATGAGACATCCTGTCATTACAGCCATAAGTAATAAGTAGTAGTAATGGCGTATTAAGGTGGAAGAGGATGAAGATTTGGGGTCACAGTAGTTAGGGCTGAAAGAGTGGACTCCAATCTATACAAACCTGCATTAAAGATCCCCAGGGTCACTCACCCCCTCCAGCCCAGATCTGATTTCTTAATTGCATCCTACTGGTTTGGTCAATTTATCACTCACTTCCCTCAATGTGCATATGAATTTCTGTTAGTTTTTAATGGAAAATCTGACCTCAAACCCATGGATTATTTCCTGGGCACCATCACAGCATGCAAGTACCAATCAATCACCTGTTTCACTGGCCCTCATATGCTGTGACATATGCCAGATTAAAGGGCCTATGGGGAAATGCTGAATTTGACTCTGGCCATTAATTTGAACTCTTAGATGAGCCTAGTAAAAAGCTGCGGAAAGATTTGAGGCTCATACTAAGGGACATGTCTGGCATTATTTTTCTTCACATGCTCTCCCTTTCCTTTGCTGTGGGTCTGTAAGAAAATCCAGTAAGTTAAAAGGAATATGGAAGAATTCTTTTGGCTGGGAAAATCAGTTTCTTGCAATTTCCGTTGAAGATGGTTTTAAACATTCTGATGGTTCATTTCATAGAGTGAAAATGAAAAAAGAAAAAAAAAAGACTAGTGGTTTCAGAATTGAGAGAGTGGATGAATGATGGACTGTTTCGTCTCCAGTAAATCTGTATGCCTTTTAAAAGTGCAGGACTTACAAGAAAATTTCTTCAAAATGTCCTTCCTGGCAAAGTAGGGCCAGCAGAGATCGTGCATAGAGAAATGGAGGGCTTTGGCTGCTGTTCTACAACTTCAGTAGATAACCTATGGAAATTTGATGTAAAGATAGGGCGCAGGCTTCAGCACTGGGATATGAATCTGAATTTCCCTAAAGTTTGGGGATGTTCATATCCAGGGCTTGGGTTCAGGCCCATATCTACTTTACACTGGTATTTATATTACTTTGTCATGGACAAAGAGGTGAATACACTGGCACAATGTGTTGAAAAGCTCATTTAAAGAGGAATGTTTCTATAAAACCATGGCCAGCCTAGTGGTAGTGATTCTCTTCTCTATGATGCATATTGTCCCAGATGTCTCAATGTAGTGGTATATTGGTGTTGAGAAGGAGAGAAAGTACCTTTCATCACTCAGTATCCTCTCTGATTGTTTAAAGAGCTACACAGATTGACTGAGAAGGGACTCTTGTTCAGGATATTGGGGTATAAACCAGACAAAACTGAGATCTAAGCATGGCACATAATGGCATGACTAATGAAAATATAATATACAGTTTTTATAGCCTATATTTTGACACCATGTCATGTTTTTGTTTGCTTGCCTGGATATATGCTGGAGACAGCAATTCTGCACCTAAGAAGCTGAGACAGAGTCAGAGAGACTCAGAGAGCAAACAAACATACTAGTGATAGTCAAAAAGTTTCTAAAAGAACTGCACCACAACTAACCTCACATTCCACATTCTAATTGCCTAGCCATTAAATGAAACAAAACTTTTAAGTCTATTTGAAATAGTGTCATCCGGTCACGCCCAATAGTATTCCAAAATTTAGACTGAACCAGGAATAAAATGTCTCGGCGTGTTCAAATGCAGCTTTTGAAGCTGCATCTGGGCAACAGTAAATCTGAAATGTAACCTAAGGATTTTGCTAAGCATTTGAATTTGTGACTCATATTCAACAATTAGCAGGAAAAACAGCTTCAGTTTTTCTTGCAGAGCACTTCAGTGAACTTCCTGTGTCATGCCATATATAGAATCATAAAAGCTAGAGATGGAAAAAAAAAAAACAAAACAAAACCAAAAACCCATCACAGGTCACTCAGTCTATCTTCCTGCCAGTACAAGATTGTGCCCTAGTCTTTTGTCCAGTCCAGTTTTAAATGTCTCTAGGGAAGGGGCTTTCCATCACTTCTCTTGGGAGATTATTTCATATTCCAGTAGAGATCAATGTCAGGAAGCTTTTCCAGATACTCAGCCTAAGAGTTCCCTCTCTTAATTTCATCCCATTACTCCTAGTTTTTTAGGTTGGTACAAGGGAGGAAAATTTAACCCCATAAATACCCAATCCCAGAGAACATCCAGAACGCCCCAGACAAACAATGGCAAGGCCAAGATGTTAAATCTGATGGAACATTACCAACAACTGCTGACTGAAGTGACTGATGAATTAGTTGAAAAATACCCCCATGGCTCCCACAAGTCACAGTGATTCTCTGAAGAACTTACATGAAATGAAGCAGGAAGGCAAAAGGGGCATAAAACCTACACAGCCCCAGTCCAAGAACAGTTGGCCTACTGACAAAGAACCACTGGCAGACCTACACTGCAGACAGAAAAGCAGCCAAGGGAACCTTCCTCCCAGACACAATTGCATCTGCCAAATCACAGAAGCAGAACTGTGACATGCAGCAAACAGCCTAATAGACCCCCAAATGCCCATGCCAATGTGAACTAGGATGATCAGAAGAATGGAAAACCTATCTTATGAAAGGAGACTCAAAGAGCTTGGCTTGTTTAGCCTAACCAAAAGAAGGCTGAGAGGAGATATGATTGCTATCTATAAATATATCAGAGGGATAAATACCATGGAGGGAGAAGAATTATTTAAGCTCAGTACCAATGTGGACACAAGAACAAATGGATATAAATTGGCCATCAGGAAGTTTAGACTTGAAATTAGACAAAGGTTTCTAACCATCAGAGGAGTGAAGTTCTGGAACGGCCTTCCAAGGGAAGCAGTGGGGACAAAAGACATATCTGGCTTCAAGACTAAGCTTGATAAGTTTATGGAGGAGATGATAGGATGGGATAGCCTGATTTTGGCAATTAATTGATCTTCAACTGTTAGCGGTAGATATGCCCAGTGGTGAGCTGGAGCTGGTTTGCACCGGTTCGTGTGAACCGGTTGTTAAATTTTGAAGCCGGTTTAGAACCGGTTGTTAAAGGGGTGTGCAAACTCCGGCCCACGGGCCACATGCGGCCCACCAGACTGTCCTGTCCGTCCCACCTGAGCTGTCGGCTTGGGAGGCTCTCCTGTGAATTTTTACTCACTCGCTCTAGGCCTTCGGTGGCACTTCGGCGGTGGGTCTGACCTGGAGCGACTGGAGGACATGCCACCGAAGTGCCGCCGAAGGCTCGGAGCGACTGAAGGAACCGGTTCTTCAGCTTCTGGCAGCTCATCACTGGATATGCCCAGTGACCTGCGATGGGATGTTAGATGGGGTGGGATCTGAGTTATTACAGAGAATT
Organism: Caretta caretta; assembly: GCF_965140235.1. Taxonomy (NCBI): domain Eukaryota; kingdom Metazoa; phylum Chordata; order Testudines; family Cheloniidae; genus Caretta; species Caretta caretta. Next base: position 49,779,880 of record NC_134215.1, on the reverse strand, counting down.
CTTTCCTGGGTGTCTGGTTGGTGAGTCTTGCCCACATGGTCAGGGTTTAGCTCATCGCCATATTTGGGGTTGGGAAGGAATTTTCCTCCAGGGCAGATTGGCAGAGGCCATTGGGGTTTTTCGCCTTCCTCTGCAGTGTGGGGCACGGGTCACTTGCTGGAGGATTCTCTGAACCTTGAAGTCTTTAAACCACAATTTGAGGACTTCAATAGCTCAGACATAAGTTAGGGGGTTGTTACAGGAGTTGATGGGTAAGATTCTGTGGCCTGCATTGTGCAGGAGGTCAGATTAGATGATCATAATGGTCCCTGCTGACCTTAAAATCGATGATTCTACGATTCTACCAGTTCTGCCCAACTTCACAGTCAATTGTTGCCACTGGGCACTTCACATTTCTTGCCCCCAAGGGAGCTTAGAGACTGGGATCTTCTCTAACGTCCACTCTACCTGGAGAAGTGGCCTGGGAACTAAAGAAGAGCTGCAAGAATAAACTAGCTGCAGTACAGGAAAGCCTGATCAGGTCTTCACCTCAGCCCAGCTGGGACGGGAAAGGAGTAAGGCCAGGAGACTAAGCAGCACCAGTGAACACCGGCAAGAGGGAGCAGCCACCAGGATTCACCTTTATGAGCTAGCTGCCTCTTCTCTACAACAGCTACCTTGGGTTGTTAGGTGTACAGCCTGCAGCTAACTGTTGTGTGCCATGGAGAGGGGAGAGCGGAGGGCTGGCAACTCACTGGTCAAATGGCTGGCTGTCCAGTTCAGGCTTGAGGGAGGACCAAGCAGCCAAGAGATGGATCCTTAGAACCAAAGATTCATGCAGAGACTGGGCCCCAAAGGAAGAGACTCAGCCCCAAAGGAAGAGACTCAAGGCTAGCTCTTAAGGGGTAACCAAACTCTTTCAAGCCTCCAGTAAAGTTTTGGATGAAGTTACTTGTATTTTATCCAAACCAGCCTGCCTGTGCATCACATGCCTAGGACAGTCTGCTGTGATAATTCCCTGGTAAAATTAAAACGTTCCCCTCTCCTAAATTGGATCCAACACAACGAAGGCCTGGCCTCCAGTGATAATGGAGACGTTCTTGCCTTCTAATACCCCATTCAATCATTTTTGCCTGAGTTTAGCAGCAGTATTCGTTCAGGAGTCTGCATCACAAGTAACAACTAATGGTTTCTTAGATACTCAATATCATAGCTGTTTCAGGTTCACCACAAACAAATTACTTGGCCAGTGAGAAGGCTTGAGTGGGGATTCTAAGGCTGTACAATGAGGAAAGCAGCCATGTTTGGGGAAATGGTAGGAAGAGGAATTTTGACATAAACTTAGTTGAGTTATTACTAATAACTCAATGGCACCATTTGTACAACAGAAAAGTTACCATAACCAAGGCCAGAAAGTATGATGATTTTTAAAAAAAGTATTAGCTTTTTAAATGTAATTTTAGTTCAAAAATATTATTTATAAATGAATCCGGAGAAGAATGCAGTCTGAACACAGGCAATAGGAGTCAGGAAATGCCAAGTTCTAATCCTTTCCCACACAAGTTCTAATCTAATTTACCCACGAAAACCATCATTAACATGGAGTTAAAGTTGCAGGTACTCAGCAGCGCTCTGTGCTCCACCTGCCCCTCCAGAACAGAACAGTTTGAAAAGCTGGGAACACAGAGTTACGCTGATGCTCCCTGCACAACCTTACCTCTGCCCCCAAGGGGGTGGCAATAGAAGCTGGGAATATAACAGTACCTCACCCCTCCCTAGCAAACCTGCCATTTTCTCTGTGGTCCCCACAACTTTAAATCAGTACTTGGCCTGCTGGCCCACTGACCCCTCCCTGCTGCTCAGAGGGGTGCAGTGGAGATGGGAAAGCCCTTTGAAGATTAAAAGCACCGTGCACGTGTTAAGAATTATAGTGACAATTGTCAGATCAATTTTACCAACTTTTTAAAGCTATTATATTTTCAGTAGTAGAAATAATTAAACAAAATGATAAAAATTGTACAAAGGTACAAAACCTCTGAAAGAACATAAATCATAATAATGTAGATCTGTTATCAACAGAAAAGAAGAATTTGCTTGTAGATCATTCCCTTTTTTAAACACTCCCTGCTATTATTCAACTAGATTATTGTCCTTTTCTTCCAGTGGCCTAGCAACCTGCATCTCTAATCTCTGTCTGGCTTCCCTCTCCAATTATTTCTACTTGTGTACCAGCCACTTGCTGCTCCATGACTCCAAGAGAAGGTGTAGCCATCTATTCAAATACAACCACAACCCTGTAGCTTTTCCCACTGCTTTGTGTGTACCCAAATACGTTGTTATGGCAGTTATCGCCAAGTGGTGCTGTTATACAGTCTTCCACGTTTCGTGTCTTAGCGTGAGAGCAGATGTTCTGTCTTAAGAAGACATGCTGTGCATTGTTAGTTTTGGTAACACAAGATTCTAGGTAGAAGCAGCTGTGCCAGCAGCAAAGAGTACTCACTGCATTGGTGTCTGATTAGAATTAATTCTTGTGGCAGTTACTCCCTGGGACCTTGGCATTGGCGTTAAAATGATCCCTGGAAGAAGAGAGAACCTGCATACAGTTTGTGACCACTTCTGTCCCAGGGCTGGTGTATATGTCTCAATAAGACAAGCCATATTTAGAATTTCCCCAGACTCCACATCACTGATTTCTCCTCCATTGGGAAACTGATCTGTAAGCCTCTCTCCCCTCCTCCTCCCCTGCTCCCAAACATCTGCTACTGATTGGCAGGGGGGCAACCATATAATAAAGCACCAATGTTGAATGAGATCTGACTACAGGCACTCAGCGAGCTAAACAGGATTTTAGTAACAAAACCGGTTAAGCAACAAGAAGATGAAAACATGGTGTCTCCATCTTTATCCCCATTGGCAGTAGCACCCTGAACAGTGGCTTTTATCAGTAGATTATCCTGTTCTGGTACTGACTTCAGTATTTATGTCAATGAAGGAGAAACAAAAACATTTTCAACACTAGTTCAGAAAGCACAGTTGAGACTTGGCCTACGTGGGAATGCTCTCCAGGAAGTGCCAATCACTCTTTGTGAACTGGTACTGAAGATGGCCATGTCTGGCCTACACTAATCGTGAAGCCTCTCGCAGTCAGAGATCTGAGGGGGCTCTGCTGTGGCAATTCCATTTCCTAGTATAAGAGAAGTTGCTGCTGGTTACCATGGTAATAGCAAGCAAACAGTCCAGTTTCCTTCTTAAAAATAATAAGTAGCCTCTCAAACTGTTGGCTAATGTTCAGCTGCACAAAGTTATTTTATACAGATAGCCTGATCCAGGCAAATTTAGGCACTGTAGCTGCTTGTTCTTGGAGCTCTGCAGCTGTGGAAGCTACTTCCGATTTGGGGTGGAGTGAGTGTATCCCTCTCTAGCCTTGTAGTCCAAATTTAACTCATTGGTTGGGTGGGGGCTTTAGCCAGGGCACTGGCTAATTTGTTACAACACATTAAAGGAAACAGAAGACTGAGCCCATCTCCCTTACAATGGGCTTTTCTCCAAGCATGTTCACCCTAGAATCCCAACTGTCCACCTTGGGTCTTATGACAGGGAAGGAGTGGAGAGACTGGCTGGCCTCCCCTTATATTTTAATCACCTTTATCCTCTAGTGTACTTTGGGACCTCCCATCATTGGTGCATTTGGGATGCAGGGGTTTGGGAGGCCCTAGTGAAAGAACTGGAAAAAGAGGCCACCAGACAAGAACTTCAAAGGGAGGAGTAGGGTATATCAATGCAAGTATGGTCAAGGTTTTCAGAGCTTTTAATTAAAATAAAGCTTGAGATATTTGCATGGCTGCAACCTAAAATTGTAGTCAAAGTCTCATCTGCATGAATGTTAGACTGGGGAGGAGAGAGGACGGGTTTAGGACTTTTAACTTTCTCCTGGCTTTGGACTTGAACATCGCTCTGAAGCCTGAGAGACCAGATTGTCATATTTGGGCAAAAGTGGCAAAGATATGAAAAACATCCGTACGTTTCACACAAGTGGGAAAGGATGTCCCCAAAGGTTTTTAAAAACAGCAAGGCTTTTCAACTGAATAACAAGCTACACTGAGTTTGCAAGTGCTCAATGGTGGTTTGCTGTTAGGACTCAGGGCGTGCAGTAGAGCTAGTCTCCAGGCAGCCTCATCACTACAGCTGGCCTGCTGCAGGCTACCTGATTGGCTAGAAGGGCCAGCAGGCCGGCTTGTAAATCAGCAGCAGCTTGCTGGCTGCTCAATGCTCATGCCCACCACTGTGCCTGCTCTTGTGTTACCTGGTCCTAGATGCTTGCATCCAGCCTTGCTTCTGTCCTTCCTCTGCCTTGAATCCTCCTTGCCTGCTACTCTGCTTGCTCCAGTTCCTGACCTCTGGTTTGACCCTTGGCTCTGATTACTGACTCCAGCTTGATAGACTTGACTCTGGTATCTAGCTCCTGACCTACTGCTTGACCCTTGGCTCCAGCTTCTGACCCTAGTCCTTGATTCCTGACGCTCACCACGACCACCAGGCTAGATTGCCCTTGTCCTGGTTGGGTGACGTGCACAGTGATGGTGCCTTGGCACGTTATGGCTGATTCACAGCCAAACATGTGCCCTTTGAGGTTTAAGGGAAACAGTCCTTTTGTGCTGCAAAGTGGATCCATGCTTGAACTCAGGAGTATTCCCCGGCTCCTCAGGACCACAGAGTTACACTCAGCAAATGAGTTGGAGAGCCTGATTTTCAGACGTGCTGAGCATTCACAACTCCAGCTAAAGTGGGGAGTTGTCCTATAATAAAGAAGAAGCAGAAGCGGGTTAAGCCCTGCCTTTTCTAGCAGGTTAGCTTATTTTATTTTTATTCTTTGCCTGCCTCTGCTTCTCCTTTCCTTGTCTCTTCTCATGTACGCTATCTCCCCTCTTTTTTCCTCCCCCCGTCCCATTCTGCCATCCTCTTCTGCAAACCCACATCTGCCATGCATTTCTCTGCAGTGCTTAAAATACTGAGAGTCCTGCACTGAGCATATACTCGAGTCTCTCAAATACAAAGCAAAATTCATAACAGACTTTGAAAGATGTGCTATATTTATACATGGTGAATAAAGGAAGGAGCTCAGATACTTCGTTGATAAGCACAGTATAAGAACATACATATAGAACAGTACAGGTCATGTTGAATTTTTCTGTATTGTGCACATCAACAAGTTGCTCTTTGATTTGCAGCTCAAATCATTTGAAAAGTTGCTTTCCTGCATGGTCACTTTACAGCAGAGCTCTTGTTCTCCACTCTAAGGCCCTGATCTTTGAAAGTGTCTGCACATTGTACTTTGAAGTCAGCAAGACTCTATGAAAGAGTAAGGGACCATGCACATGGATCCCATTATAGGATCTATAACTAGATTAGAATTGACATGAAATGAGGCAGTGAGAAGCTGTCAGACGATAGAGGGCAGAAGTGGTTATACTGTGTAGGTCCCTTTGTAGTTTAGATTTTGTTAGGCTGGTGTAGGAATATGGGTCTTGTTGGAGAGACTAAGGAATGAAGTGTACTTTTTCAGTCACAGTTACCTGTTGAAAAGTTGTGGACTTTCAACTAACCTATATTTTCATGGCTCTCATTATGGGTTTGATGAATGGATTTACCACCTACCTAAATAAAAATGAGTTAAAAACCTTAGTTATATGTTTAAAGCCATTATGTTACTTGCTTTATTTTGTTTTCAACTTTATGATACAAATGTTATAAGTGATTCTGAGGGTGTTTGTATTTTCTTATACTTCGCATACAACTAAGCATCATGGCATCAGAAGCAAAGTCTTTGCTAAATTTATGATGGATCATAATACACCTAAAGGAACTAGCAAAGTTGGTCTCCAAATTTTTTAATTGTATGTTCTAACCCAGGGGTCGGCAACCTTTCAGAAGTGGTGTGCCGAGTCTTCATTTATTCACTCTAATTTAAGGTTTCGTGTGCCGGTAATACATTTTAACGTTTTTAGAAGATCTCTTTCTATAAGTCTGTAATATATAACTAAACTATTGTTGTATGTAAAGTAAAATAAGGTTTTTAAAATGTTTAAGAAGCTTCATTTAAAATGAAATTAAAATGCAGAGCCCCCAGGACCGGTGGCCAGGACCCGGGCTGTTTGAGTGCCACTGAAAATCAGCTCACGTGTCGCCTTTGGCACGCGTGCCCTAGGTTGCCTACCCCTGTTCTAACCTGACATCAGATTTGGTCCTGACTAAGCTCCCCTATTGGGGGCCTAGTTGCAATATGGCATTCCCCCAACATAGTTTTTAACCTGGCGTAGCTTGGTCAATCCCAGGTGCGGGATATAGGGTTGACCTCAACTAGCTGCACGGAAATAAAAGTTTTCTGTGCCTTGTCCCCAGTAGGATCTAGTGTACACTAGAAAAGGTTTGCTAGTATAGCTACACTGGGAAACCCTCTTAGTATAAACACAGCTTATACTGGCAGAACTGTGCTTATACCAGTTTCCTGAGGTGTACCATCAAAAGGGGGTTTTGCTGGTATATTTGGCTGTATGTTAAGGCTTTTGCGGATATAAAAATTGCATACAAATAATCACACCCCTGACATTATTATACCAGAAAAAGTGTAGACCTGACCTCAAGATAACTATTACTAGGTAAAAACACACCTCTTTTTGCAGTGTAGACATAGCTCCAGATTCATAATACATAGGACAAAACAAACAGCCTTTTAACTCATTTCCCAAACCATGCTACAGCATTAGACTTTGCAAAAGAATACCATGACTGTTGAGAACAAAATTAAGCCAAGGAACTGAAGGACATGAAGCGAAAAAATTCTTTAATTGTCTATGTAAGCCAATTGCAAGATCCTGGGTAACAAACAAAAGGAATTGGATTTGCTTATTTATGAGCACAAATTTGATTTACCTGGTGTTACTGAAACCTGGTGGGATGAGTTACATGACTGGAATGTTAAAATCAATGGTTATAACCTATTTAGGAAGGATCATGTTGGAAAAAGGGGGGGGGGGAAGGGAGTGGCACTATGTCAAAAATGGCATTACCTGTTTCCGAGTCACTGGCAACTCACAAGGAAATGACCTTGACCAAATATGGATCAATGTCCTAACAAATAAAGCACAAGATGGGGTATTAGTTGTTGTCTGCTACAGACCACCAAACTACACTAGGGAACAGGATGACCACTTCCTTGTGCACCTATTTATAATGGGTAGGAACAAAAGCTGCATGATCAAGGGGGACTTCAGTTTGAATGACATATGTTGGAAGTCAAATGCTGCCAGTATTAAAACATCCTTGGAATTTCTAAATATTATAGATGATAGTTTCTTAAGAAAATTCTATATTTGACCTTGTTTTGACAGATAAGGAGGAATTGATCACAGAACTAAAAATGGTAGCTTAGGCACAGTTGATCATGACTTGATCACATTTGTAAAGTGCAAACAGAATAAAGTCCAGACCAGTAACATATGTACTTGGGGCTTTAAGAGGGCCAGTTTCACAATCCTGAAAACACTTCAGCTGCAGGGGAAGAGTTTAACCAGAAAAATGTAAATGATAGTTGGGAATTGTTTAAGAACACTTTACTAGAGGCCCCAAAAGCCACAATCCCACAATCAAGGAAGAAGGCTGTATTGGTTTAAAAACTGACCTGCTTTAGAGGGGAAGTGAAGGCAGTTATAAAAAGTAAATAAATAAAAATGGAAGAAAGGGGAAGGTGATAGTAATGAATATAAATCAGAAGCTAGGAATTGTAAAAAATTGATAAGGGAAGCAAAGGGACTCAAGGAGATATCTATTGCCAGCGGAGTTAGAGACATTTAGGAGGAGTTTTTAAAGTGTATTAGAAACAGAAAGAATCTTAACAATGGTATTGGTTCATTACTAGATGGAAATGGTAGAATTATCAATAATAATTCAGAAGAGGCAGAAATGTTAAATACAAAACAGAAATATTTATTGAAGAAAAAATGAATGTTGTAGTCATACCATACGATGAGGCTATCACTCCTTCCATTTCACTAGTATCTCGTGAGGATGTTAAACAGCAGATACTGAAGTCAGACATTTTTAAGTCAGCAGGCCCAGGTAGTTTATATCCAAGACTTTTTAAAGGAATTATCTGAGGAACTTTCTGGATGGCTAACGTTGATTTTCAACAAGTCTAAGAACACTAGGGAAGTTCCAAAATATTGGAAAAAAGCTAATGTTGTAGCAGTATTTAAAAAAGGGTAAATGGCATGTCCTGGATAATTATAGGTCTGTCAATCTGACATTGATTGCAGGCAAGATAATGTACTGCTGATATTGGACTCGATTAATAAAGAATTAAAGGTGAGTAATACAATTAATACCAGTCAAAATGGATTTATGGAAAATAGATCCTGTCAAACTAATGATTTTTTATGAGATTACAAGTTTGATTAAAGATAATAGTGTTGAAGTGATATAATAATAAACTTATAGACTTCTGTAAGGGATTTGACTTGGTATCTCATGGTGTTCTGATTAAAAGAGTAGACCAATATCAAATTAACATGGCACATATTAAATGGATTAAAAATTGGCTAACTGATAGGTCTCAAAATGTAACTGTAAACAGGGAATCATCACTGAACAGGTGTGTTTCCAGCTGGGTCCAGCAAGGATCGGTTCTTGGAGTTTCAATGAAGTCACACAAATGAGGGTCATTCTTGTCAGTTGCTGTTAAATGTTACTATTTAACATTTTCATCAGTTACCTGGAAGAAAACTTAAAATCATCACTGATAAAGATCAACTATCTGATTACAAAGCTGACTGAGGCCAAAGTAGGAGGCATGAAATTTAAAGATTCATCTTTAGAGGATCTCGAGTATGCGGATGATGATGCTTTACTTGGAGGGACTATTGACCAACAACAGCTAATGTTGGAAGAGTTGCAAAAAACTGCAGAATCTATGGGACTTAAGTTCAGTGGTGATAAAACCAAGTTATGCATGCCTCCTATAAAACAGAAACCAATAACCTGCCAATGCTGCATATAACTGGCAAAACTATTCACCCATTCAATGTCATTATCTATCTGGATAGTTATTTGACAGCAGGACTTCCTTACCCAAAAAAGTCGCACATCGGATTGGTTTTGCGTCAGTGGCATTGCAGCATCTTCACAGGCCTCTGTTTGGGTGGTGGGATCAGTGCTTAATTTGTAATGAAAGAGGTGCCAGGGCTCAAAGCATTTAGGTGCTGGGGCTCAAGCAGTTTTTTTTACTTTCATAATTGATGCGGCAAGCCTGGAGGTGAAAGGCTATGAACTGCCAAGCCAAGAGGTGCCAGGGCTCAGCCCTGGCACAAATTAAGCATTGGGTGGGATGTTTGTGTGACAACTAATATATGAATGTTCAGTGCAGTAGAGATGAAAACTCTATTATATGGAGCAGAAACATGGTTGGAGAGGGAACTAAATAGTTTTCAATGTCAAAAGTTACAGAATATTCTTAACATCCATTGGTTTGATTTAATCACAAATGATGAGATACTTAGATAGTCTTGCAGCAGTTGAGACCAAGATGACTACAATGGTGGGGTCACATCCAACATGCAGAAGAAGCTACATTTTTACAAGAGACTTATACAGCTGATGTTGACTGAAGTAGAGCATGAGGCCGACCATAAATGAGATTGGAAGATGCAATTTTGAGGGGTTCAAGAAACCTAAATTGTCCCATTACTGACTTTTGTTGAGGGAAGACAACTTGTTAGGAACCATTCAAAGTGAAAGTCCATTCTACTCACCACTTCTGCTACAACACAGCCATGAGAATCTGCTGGATAAACGTTGCAGATGACACAAAAATTGGGGACTGGTAAATAAGGACAAGGACAGGTCACTGACACAGAGCAATCTGGATTGCTCAGTAAGCTGGGCCCAAGCAAGTGATATATTTTAATATGGCTAAATTTATACCCCTAGGAACAAAGATTGTAGACCACACTTACATGATGAGGGACTCTATTCTGGTGAGAGTGACTCTGAAAAAGATTTTGGGGTTGTGGTGGATAATCAGCTGAATGCAAGCTCCCAGTGTGATGCTGTGGCCAAAAAGATAATGCAGTCCTTGGAGGGATAAAACAGGGAAATCTTAAATGGGAGTGGAGAGGTTATTTTACCTCTTAATTTGATATTGGTGCAACTGCTGCTGGAATACTGTGTCCAGTTCTGGCATCCACAATTCAAGAAGGATGTTGGTAAACTGGAGAGGGTTTAGAGAAGAGCCAAGAGAATGATTAAAAGGTTAGAAAACATGCTTTATAGTGATAGCCTCAAAGAACTCGTTCTACTGAGCTTAACAAAGAGAAGGCTAAGGCGTGATTTGATCACAGTTTATAAGTACCTACATGGGGAAAAAATATTTAAAAATAGGTCTTCAGTCTAGCAGAGAAAAGAACAAAATGATCCATTAGCCGGATGCTTGACAAATTCAGACTGGAAATACTGCATAGGTTTTTAACAGGGAGGGTAATTAACCACTGGAACAATTTACCAAGGATCATGGTGGATTCTCCATCACTGGCAATTTTAAAATAAAGACTGCATGTTTTCTAAAAGATCTGCTCTAGGAATTATTTTGGGGAAGTTCTATGGCCTGTGTTAGACGGGAGGTGACAGCTTCTGGCCTTGGAATCTATGAATTAAAACCTAGTTTAGTCCAAATACTGGTAGTTTAGAACCAAGCCAGATGTTAACCATGGCCATGGAAGGAAGAGAGGGGATTGATATTTAACTGGTCTCCAGATATGTAGGTGGGACTAATTCACCTGGGACACAGAGGTAAAAGTAAGCCGCTATGGTCCAGTACGGCATACCGGTAAGAAAGGTGGCTGCTGGTACACAGCTGACTGTACCAGCAGGGCTGCTGTTGGGGGGTGAGGGGGCAAAAGGGGCAGCTGCCCTGGGTCTTGGCGATTAAAAGGGCCCAGGGCTCTCAGCAGCAGCCAGAGTCCCGGGCCCTTTAAATTGCCACTGGAGCCCCAGGCGCCGCGGGCTGGGCAGTGCTGAAGGGCTGGCTTGGGGAGTCTGGCCCCAGCCCTGCCCCTTCGGCCCAGAGCTGCCCCCCCCACCTTGCCCAGGATCCCGGCTGCTCTGTGTACTGGTAAATCTGTGAAGTTACTTTCACCCCGGGGCAGAGAGTACACACAGCCAGTGGGGAGTGTTCTCCTTAGGGCTGAAGAGTGCATAGTAGAGGCCATAGTCTCTCACTCTCCATTTTAAAAAGGTCACACTTTTTATAAAGAGAACATGGTGCATTGTGTTGCTGTTATTTATAAGAAATAAGATTGAGATGGTGGTATTTTCCACGCCTATTTGCTAAGCGAAGGAAAAAATAAGCTGTGGTTTTCCTGTCAGAAGAGTCACTCGTATCTTCCTGTACATCAGTAGTAAAGGGACTTCATAAATTACTGAGTTAGACTATTCTGAGCTTCAGGGAGGGGACAAGACATTCAGAAAAACTCAAACTGACGCAGCAAACATTACACTTTTCAGTTGAAACCACGTCTGAATCCAGCATTTCTTGAGATATACTGTTCCTTTAACAAGTGAGGAAGGGAACTGGGGCTTTGAGCCACAGTTGATTCACATGCAGCTGAACACACTTCAGTGGGCAGGCAGGGGTAAAACACAACACAGACAAAAACTGTTAGTGGATATAGAGAAAAGAATGTGGAGCAGAAAGAGTGAGAGGTTGCAGCTTCGGGAGAAGCTAAGCAGAGAGATGGGTTGCTAGCGACAGGAAGTGCGTCTAGTATACACTAGAAGGTTTTGTAGCTGTTTCACAGCAGCGTGCACTGGTACTAACAAGGGTGCAAACACCAGCACTGACAGGATGCAGGCGATTTTACCCACTCTATCATGAAGCCAGGCTTTCATGACACAGTGGTGAAAGCATCCTGAGTCCCCTCGAAAGCACATTGCTGCTAGCGCTGGTGCAGCTGCACTTTTGCTAGTGCAGGCTAGGTCTATAAAGCATTCTCTCTCTCTCCCTGCTTAACAGCAGATAAGGCAAAAGGACGAGAGTAGAAGGGCTGCAGAGCAGCCACCTGACCTTCAAGGAAACAAAGGACATCTATATGACAAATAAGGGACAGAGCTTAGTTTTAAGGATCGCCATCCCACATCCCAGTACAAAATCCTGCTTCTGATCGATGGATACTTTGCATGATCAGTGCTTGAAAACAGATTTATAATCTGATCCAATTCTTCTCAGCAGTTCCATGTGGTCCATGGGAAATTAGTCACCAAACAAGGGCCACCCTTGAGAGGGGGGACAGCAAAGAGAACAGGCCCTGATGGAAGAAAACCAGGGTCAGTTTTCAAGTGATCAATCCCTGCAATGTCTATACAGTCAAGAAAGCTACAAGGGGAAGCAGTGTTGTTTAGTGTATAAAATACTGGAGTGGGACTCAGGAGACCTAGGTTCTATTCCTGGTTCAGCCACTGATCTGCTGTGTGACCGTGGGCAAGTCACTTCATTTCTTTGTAAAGCGCTTTGATGACAAGCACTATATAAGAACCAGGTATTATTATAAATTATAGTGAAAGTCCATATCCCGCATCTTCATATTTCCACACAAGGTATAAGCTCATTTAGGAAAGAAACGCATATGGTGATTGCTTCCTGAGCAAGTACCCAGGAAAAGCAATGCTCCTTTTTTAATGCTCATTTCAAAATATTTCAGGAAACACTTACTTCTTTCAACCGTGTGCTGAATTTTTTAAAAGTCTTAAAAATACTGGTTTCAGAGTAACAGCCGTGTTAGTCTGTCTTCGCAAAAAGAAAAGGAGTACTTGTGGCACCTTAGAGACTAACCAATTTCTTTGAGCATGAGCTTTCGTGAGCTACAGCTCACTTCATCGGATGCATACCGTGGAAACTGCAGAAGACATTATATACACACAGAGACCATGAAACAATACCTCCTCCCACCCCTGTCCTGCTGGTAATAGCATATCTAAAGTGATCATCAAGTTGGGCCATTTCCAGCACAAATCCAGGTTTTCTCACCCTCCGCCCCCCCCCCCCCCCCACACACACAAACTCACTCTCCTACTGGTAATAGCCCATCCAAAGTGACCACTCTCTTCACAATGTGTATGATAATCAAGGTGGGCCATTTCCTGCACAAATCCAGGTTCTCTCACTCCCTCACCCCCCTCCAAAAACCACACACACAAACTCACTCTCCTGCTGGTAATAGCTTATCCAAAGTGACCACTCTCCCTACAATGTGCATGACATTGCTCAAAGAAATTGGTTAGTCTCTAAGGTGCCACAAGTACTCCTTTTCTTAAAAACACTGCAAGGAATGAAATCTCTAGTACATGTCTGTAGCCTGGTTAACAGGAAAAGGTTTCAGCCACTAGATGGCAAAAATCACCTGAAGTTGGTGCTTGGTTATTGATCAATCTGCCAGAGCTCCCTTGACTCTAACCCCAAGTACAGGTCCTTCATTTCTCTGCCAAAGTTTCATATGAAAACTGGGTCTTTAAATCCATGCTTTACGAAGTGCAAGACTTTAATTACACACAATACATTTCTATAGACATTTCACACGGATCCTAGCAAGCAGGCTTGCTGTGGGGAGGTTCAAGGTGAAGGCTGATACTTTGCCTGTAACTTAGTTTAACAACCCTCCCGACTTGAAATAGTGGTACTTCCTCCTCCCCTCCTTAAAAACGTGAGTGTGGGGACAATGAATTTTGTTCAAATGGCCTAAAACTGAGGCATCCCCACACCCACAGACATCAGAACAAAAACATTACAAATCTCAATAGGAAATCACACCCACATAGAGAGGGACTCTGAAATGAGATGCTTTATTTAGTCACCATTCATTCAAGCGTACTAGCAAAATTAAATTACAAGCATCTCACACATACATCTCTACCAAATGGGATACTTTCCTTCACCCACACAGCTATACCCCGGTGTACTGGAATGAGATGTTCCATCCATGTCAGAGCTTCGGAAGGTGATACATAGCTGATACATGGGGCTGTACCTGGTATATTGTGCAGCACTCAAGTGATTAAAGAGATATTTGAAGGTTCTTAGGCCTAAAATTTGACCGGCCTATTCTCCCTCCTATCTGTTTACAATGTTTATGTGCATGTCTATTCCCCCAAACCGCACAAAAAAGGTTAGATTCAATTACTCCCACCTGCTTGTAGCCAGGGCATTATTACAGCCTACTGGAAGACAGACTAACCCTCCTCCACTCAAAGGGCCCATAGAAGAAAGTAAATCACAACATCTGGCTTCCTTTCATAAACCACTCTGATAGCATAGACCACTTCAAAACTAAAGAGAGTAAACTCCTTTTCCCCTTGTATTGAGAATGTATCTTTCTTCAGTATCCAATATGGCAATTTAACTACATCTGGCAGAAACTGACACCTCAGGCTCGAGGAAAAAAACTCTGGAAATGATAGATCCACATGCTGTGCAAACAGTAAATGCCCTGGGTTTGTTTTTTATTTCAATATTTGTATGTTACTCTGATGAGATATCTAATAAAGTGCCCCACCCTCACTGTAAGATATATACAAAAGCAAGGAACTGACACCTCAGGCTCGAGGAAAAAAACTCTGGAAATGATAGATCAACATGCTGTGCAAACAGTAAATGTCCTGGGTTTGTTTTTTATTTCAATATTTGTATGTTACTCTGATGAGGTATCTAATAAAGTGCCCCACCCTCACTGTAAGATATATACAAAAGCAAGGGCCAATATGTATTGTAAGTTATATTTACTTTTTTAAAAAATCCCTATCATGTCATCTAGAACAAAAATGGATAATAAATTTAGTACAGTGGGTGGCTTATTTGATTTCAAATTTGGTTAAAAAGACTCCTTCATTTCTGAGACCTTATGCTCCAAGTTTAAGTTTGCATCAAAAGTTTACACCAGCCAAGTTATACATGTTTGGGAACACAGGGATAAAATGAAATGCAAGGGCACCTTCAAAACAACAAAGACGCATATCTTAAAAGACATTCAATCTTTTATGCTATATCCTAGTGATCCAAGGAGATTCACAGGCTTTTACAGGCCGGCTTGGAGCCCACTTTTACAGCAGAGGATTTTAAGAGCACCAACTCAAGCCTTTAAATAATTTTTTTGTTTAGCGCCATCAGTTATTCATAACTCATTTCAGGGAAACTATTTTGTTGGTTTATACACAAAAAGCTGAAACAGTCTGAAAATAAGACGTATATTGATCATTTATGGCTGAAAGGCTTTTTGGCCACACATTTTACAGGTAGCCGTGCTAGCAAATTTTGAATCAAGACTCCAGGTTTTCGTGATGTTCTTTGGGGCCTGCATGATGGTGTCCACTTCCCTTTATATTTCTCCCCTAAGAGTCCACAAGGTGCTTCAAGACCTGAAAAAGGGTCCTATTTCTCTTTGCTGCTTTATGTCCAATTTAAACCCTAAACAGGCCCATCTGGAAGGGCATAAGGTATATAGACCATACTTCTTGCCCTTCTGGCTAAGCATGTGCCACGAAGAATGGGGAGGCAGCACATCTTTAAAGATGACAGCATCAGGTCCAGTAGCACAGGCAGATTGTACTAAGGGAAATTCTCCAATAGCAGGCCAAGTTTCTGCCCTTGGATCTGTGCTCTACTGAAGTCAATGAGAGCTGCATGCATGCATCCAAGAGCAGAATGAAGGTATATGTGATGAAGTAAACCTAATTGTTGCCCTGGTGGCGATAGCTGCCTTCAAATGGTGCTTAACAAGTACAGTCCACCCAAGGACTGAAAATGGCAACTCCTCTGCTCCAGGGCTGGATTACATGTTCAAAGAGGTCAATGCTAAAGACACTGGAGATGCTGACATGGAAGGATGAGGGCTACCACTTGGCTAGTTCAGCACCAGCTCTGCCAAGATTGCATGTGGTGGTGGTGCCGTTTTTAATATGAAACCGGAGTACAGCAAGGCAGAAGCCAGAGATTTGCTCTGTCGTTAAAACTGATGGGAAGGCCATGCCTAGAATGTTTTTAAACACAGCTCCAAGTCTCAGCCAAAGGAATAGCATCTGGAATTCCCCCAGGAAGCATCAGTATTGGAGAGGGCAGGAGGCTGCACCAGACAGGGTACAAAGTGTGGGTTTTGAGCCAGGTGCCTGCAGGCCCGCTCCTTTGGAAGCCAGGCTGCCATCAGGAGGCTGCACCTCACCCAAAGTACCACAGAGAATGTGGGCTCCAGTATGTGTGTCTCTGGCCTCCTCGGGTGGCCCAGGATGCACATAATTTCCTCACAGATCTCTGTCCCCCAGGGGTTGGCAGGGACACACATCCTTCCCCACTCCATGCGTGGCCAAACTTTATGCCTTTAGTCATTGAGTATTTCAGAAGTGCCACTCACGGGCTTGGCTGAATATTCCTTCCCCTCTCATGAGCCATATCAGGCTCTCTCTTTATCAAGCCCCTGGACAGACCTTTGGGAGGTCGCACAGTCGGTGTCCCGGAAAGATTACCTTCTCAATTCACAGTACAGCCCCCAGTAAAACCACTGATGCCCAGGCTCTTCAGAACTGGGTGCAATTGGAGCAGCAATGCTGCAACAGAATGGGAAAGTGGGGTTTTTGGCATCTCTCTCTGAATTACTCCTCTACCTCTTTGCTGTTCTTTCTGCTGCTTCATTAAAACGTTTGCAGCTTGTTCCCTATTCATCTGCCTGACTGATTATCATTTACTCAACCCAGCACAACAGACAATATACTACTGCCTTTTACCAGCCCCCTGTGAAACACCATTATAAGACCCCATCTTTTACTTTGATCCAGCTCCATCTGACTTCTCATACTGACCAGTGTAACGTTTTGTCTTGCTAGTCTCACCTGTATTTCATGGCCTGGTGCTGAGGGCTCCGTCTGGTGGCAGAGCTTATTCATACTGCACTGTGTAACTGTGAATAGCCACTGTGGTCCATCGTTTCAGACCTCTGAAAACCATTGGTCTTAATTTGGTGTCTTTAAAGAATTTGGAGACAGTACCACAAGGGGGTGCTACAGAAGTGCAGGAGGGAGGTAATGTTACACAGCCAATGCATTGCTCCTGCTGTGAGGATTATTAAGGAGGAAAAAACAAGATATACTGGTACAGCACTGATCTCTGACTACAGAGGTCTTGCCTATCTCTGTCCTCAGAAATCTCCCCTTTTCAACTACTATTCCAAACATCAGTTATATTGGTCATTTGTATTTCCCTGTATTCATGTTCTCACCAAGACATTGGTACAGACAAGTTTATATTAACACGTGTAATAACTAATACCGAGGGGTTAAACAGTCCAGTGCACCAGGAGTTTGGAAGTCTTTAATTCCCTGCTTCATGAAGCATTTGATTGCATGGCCTAATGAAACCTATAAATGTAATCTCTCTCCCATTTGCATGGTCAATTATTTTTGGATTGGGCTATTAAAGGTTTTATTTATTTTTGTGTTTCTTTGAGGGTAAAAGTCCGGTAGTGGACTTTTTTTTTTTTAGATTCACAGTCTGTCATTAGGACACTATACCAATAAGTATGTGTTTGTTTTCTCAGCACTCTGAAGGCAGCATTCGAGGTCCTAAAGCAACGTAAGTTTGTATCCTTCTTCCCATCCCTGTTGGAATCCTTTCATTGATGGCTGATTTGTCCTGGGGCCAACCCATCACTGAAGAAGACAGATTTTCTATTCCAAGTGTTTTACTGCCCATTATTTACACTCTTTACAACTCTAATCCACAGGGGTCACATTCCTCCTCAATAGCTCCACATTTAATCCAAATTCCCTTTCCCCAATAGCATTCACTGTACCCACTATAATCCACTAGCAGAGGAACAGCCAATCTGCCATCGCAGTGCCTTTGCTAACCCTCCTTCCTCCTGAGTTCCTAAGAAACCAAAGAGCCTTAAAACTGTCTCCAGTTTAGATCCTCAGGTCTCTGCACTGGGAACTATGCTTCCCCTCCCAGCACAACCCCTTAATAAGGAAAGGGATTTCCTCCTCTTTTTGGTAACAGGATCCCAACCCCGCACCAATGAGTTGACCACACATGGCTGAAACAAAATCAAAAAGGACCAGCTGGCCAATGAGTGACGCCTAGCAGACTAATTTTCTGTGTGACCGTGGCCAAATTATTTAAGGCAGCATCTCCGGCAATCAAGATGTTTAGTTTTCTATGCCTCAGTTCACTCATCTGTAAAATGGGGGCTGTCATATACCCCTACAGTTGTAAAGTGCTTCAAATCCCCCCAGATGAATGAATCATAGAATCACAGAATATAAGGGTTGGAAGGGACCCCAGAAGGTCATCTAGTCCAACCCCCTGCTCGAAGCAGGACCAATTCCCAGTTAAATCATCAATGACAGTAAGCAAAAGCACACCCATCTCACCAGCACAGTCGGCAGAAATTACTCTTCGCCATGGTCACAACCTGGACACTCAGAGACGCCCCAGAGTCTAACACACCCAGATTGTCCATCTGTGCTACAGACAGTGGCCACGCTTCCCTAGTTAGGGGTAATAATGGAATTTTTGCCAACTTTTTGGGCTTCTTCCCAATACTTGCTCAGTCTTATCTGGTTTGAGTCACAGATGACTAACCCTCATCTAAGCCCCAGGCTCATCAAGACAGTGGGATATGCATTCTCTTGTGCACCAAGGGCTAAATGCTAAAATGTTTACACTCCTAAGATGTAATAGCATAGTTACCTAGTATACAATGGGGCGGTGCAGTTGCACACACTGCCTACAGTTTAGATAAAGAGGTCAAGATTTTCAAATGTGGCTAGAGATTTAAGATCATTCCTGGTTTGAAGGGGCCTGCTTTTCAGAGAGATGGTTGCTCAGCACTTTCTGAAAAACAGGCCCTTTTCAAGGCATCTCAAAGTTGGGCACCCCAAAATCACTAAGTACTTTTGAAAACGTTGGCCAGACATTTTAAATTTAGACTAAAGAGTAAGATATTTTCTATCTTTACTGAACCCTGCCCATTTTCAGCCTCCCTCATTGGATGGTAGTGCTGGGACAAGCCTGACTGTAATTGGGAAGTGGCTGGCAAGAGAGATTGATGTCAAGAAGCGTGATGGGCGGGAAGGTGATCACAATGTGGATAAGAAACCTGGGGTCAATAAGGAGGTCTAAACGTAGGCATGGAGGGGGAAGAGAGAGAGCCCTTAAAAAGAAAGGGGAAAGTTTGGAGGTGCATGGTGGGAATATGAAGATGTGAAAGGGGGCCAGATAAAAGTATTTCTATTTACATTCTCCTGCCATGCATAATCTTGGCATGTCACAAACAGCAGCAGTTCTGGCCACATGTATGTTGCAGACATCAAGGGGATTGGGATGAGTCCTATCCTCCTTTAATTAATGAGATAATACAATGATCTGAATAAAAAAAGCCCTCCTTAAGTTTCTGAGACTGCCAGGTGCATGTAAGTAATACATTCATGCCACCTCCCAGTAAATACCTGCTGAAAAACCCGACTTTGTCTTTATTAGAGGCCTTTTCATTGACTGTCTATAAATTCTCATCTGCCTTAGAAATTGAAAATGTTGGAAACTCCCATATCCAACTGGCATTGATGCTGAAGGATGAACTGAAAGGAATAGAGGAGTTCAGAGAAAGACAGAAGGAGCAACGAAAAAAGGTGAGGAAAGATAAGAATTGTCAGACCAATGGCCCATTTATTCTGATAGGTTGTCTCCAGCAGTGTGCTATGGATGGTTCAGAGCACGACAATTGCCCTCCTTCCTCCAAGCTCCTAGCTAACTTGATCCTGGGCGGAATCTCTCTGTTTCTCTGTGATCCCAGCTGGTGATGAGATAATGCTCTGAACTATGAAGACTCAGAGCCCTTGTCGCTTTCACTTTCTAGCTAATATAACTGCAGATGCTTTTCTTATTCCTGTAAGTATTTCATCCCTTTTCAAAATTCTTGCTAAGCAAGTTGCTTCAGTAAATATCCTGTAAGAGCATTGCAATACACCGAAATTGAAGCGGTAACAAAGGTTTGTGCATTGTGTTGAACTTGAAGCCTAAGTAATAAGATGATGAGGGTGTTGGAAATCCCCGAGATAAATTATATTAATCTAGTATTCACCAGAGGTGTTGTATTAAAAAAAAACAACTATGTTCAAACCAGCTATCATCCCATTTGATCCTCCCAAATTCAGCATCCTTTGAACAAGGTATCTGCTAATTGAGTGACAGTGTTAATGTTTTACACCCTCTCTGGTTCTATCTGGGAATAAGTAAAGGGCTTGGCTACTTGCCACCTAAAACAACGATGATTTTTGACAGCCATGCAAAATTTCCACATCCCATGCCCCTTTAAAACAAAACAGAACAGATCCAGGTAGTTCCAAGTGCACCAGCCTCACCATCTCAATAGCACAAGACAGATGGGAACCCAGCCAATGAAACACTCCAGGATTTCAGGGTGAGTAAAAACAATCCTGTTTCTGACAGTGCTGTTGTCTGATTTTCAAGCTCCGCAGCTGCTTCATGAAGCACATTCAATTTAGAGACAATTCCGTGTCTGTTTCATATTTGAATCAGTATTTATCTCCTCTACCATCCCATTTACTACTTGGAGAGCTGCATGGAAACAGGGGCTGTATCTTCTTGCAATAGTTCTACATTTGAAGCCTTCAAGAGAAACCTTTACTGGGAGTTGGGAGCAAGGCAGAGACCTCTTCTGGATTCTCCGTGTCTGTTGCAGGTTTTTCTTTCAGTCGCCCATGTGGCTGGCTGCCGAGAAAGTAGCACTAGAGCAAACCGTGCCAGCATTTCCGGTGAGCTCCCAAAACACAGCAGTGTGTGTCTTTGTGCATTGTGCTAGCCCTGCAACAGCAGCATTCTGGACTGCACCATTTGGCCCTTACTCAGGCAACACTTCTGTTGGCACCAGGGGGAGATTTGCTTGAATAAGGTCTAAAGACGGCAGAATTAGACTCCCCTCCCCATGGGCAGTGGGTGAACCCTGAGCTTGGGGAGGCTAGCCTCCAGCACGGCCCGCCCCTTCTGCCAGAGGCCCCACCCGGCCTGCTGAAGCCCAGAGGGTCCCCCCTACACGGCCACCAGCACCCCTCCTCCTAACCCTGGAGCACAGGCTAGCCCCCATTAGCTCCGGCCACAGGGGAAAGAGCCCCCCACAGCACAGTGCCGGGAAGCAGGAAGGGCCCTGGGGATGGAGCATGGGCAGGGCCATGCAAGACTGTTTGGGGAGGCTCAGCCTTCCCCGGCCTTCGACACCCACCGTCCATGCCCCTCTCCCCACCATCTTCTCCAGGGAAGAAACCCTGATTCCCAGCATTTCCCCAACATCACAGATGAGATGATCTAGGCATTGAGTTCAACACAAGGCTCAAACTCTTTGCTACTACTTCATTTACGGTATATTTTAGTGCTCCGGCAGGATGTTATAGAAGCAGCCCTCTTAGCCAAAGTTAAAAAAAGGGATTAAACACTTACAGCAGTAATCAGCAGGGACCCTAGAAATCTGTTTCCCACGGAAAAATGCAGAATTTGCATTTTTACAGAGCATCGTTATAGTTTTTAAATTTTGTGAAAAAATAAAAACATATTAAAAATTAACTACATTTTACTAAAAGTACCAGCGTCACTTACTGAGTGCATGCAGTCTCCCCCTCTTGTTGTTGATTTTTGAATGTGCTTCAAATTTACAGTGGAACCCCATTTATCTGATTAACTGGGACTGGGGCCAGATCAGATAATCAAAAATTGGGATAATCAGGAGAATTTACAAAGACCTTTCTATCCCTTATTTTAAAATGGGGGAGGGGAGGCTTGGGCAGTTAGCCTCACGCGGCGCTGACGGCCAGATCCCCAGCCATCTGAAGCTGACTGCCCGAGCTCTGTCGCTGTCAGCCCCAGGCAGCTGCTGGTTCCGTTAATGTGGAGAACCGGATAATGGAGGCTCAGATAAACGGGTTTCTACTGTATATCAATAAAGCACTGTGTTCAGCTGATACTCGTATATATTGTGGCTAGGGAAACTAAAGTTCAGCGTTTCATTTTAAGCGCAGAAAAATGTGTATTTTTATGGTGGTTTTTTTTTTTTAAATCAGAGAATTTTGGGGTTTTTTTATCATGGAAAACTAGGATCTCTGGTGATCAGCCAAGGATGTTGGGAGAGAAGCATTACACATATTGAATTTTCATAATCTGAAACAAAGCCAGCTGTGTTCAGATCAAGCTCTGTTAAAAAAAACTGTGTCATGGGATCAGAGTCATGTCTGGCTGCTGAATAGGAAAGGCTCTCGTTTTTAAGCTTGGAGCTGGGTATTTCAAACCATGTCAAATTGAAGAAGAGGCTGGGCCAATGCCCTTTCAAGCTAACCTGCTGATGCCCATGGAAATTAGGTAGAATATAATCACTTGACAGAGGTAAAGGGATCTGTTATTAATCACAGTGGATCTGCTCATATTTGTAATGGATAGAAGTCCTTACTCAGCAAGGTGGGGCACTGCACAAACACAGCAGCAGCACAAGATCCTATCCCAGGGCTTGTGCTGTTACACAGAACTCGGCTGGCAAAGCTTATGTACAGCGTGACTGGGTGTTATGCTATTTAAGCTTCTTAAGATAAGGAGAGAAAATGAAGACACATCCTCTTGGCTATTAATGGAAGCCACTGAAGCAAAATTGTCTTGGATTAATTTTTCCTAGCTTTGCACTGTTGCCCTCTGTGTTATTTAGAAGGGCATCAGTTACAAAAGCAATGTCAAGGCATTTTCCGCACAGGAACGTGTTTCTTAGAAATGGTGCAACCATTGCTCTTCTAGTTCTGACACTAAAAGGAGAAATGCTTCATCCTGTGTGTTTCTTACAGTACGAGATTGCAATGGAACGTGCACAAAAGAGCAAGGTGTCCCTCTATAAGAAAACAATGGAGGTAAGTTTTGTGGTTTAATAATACATTCATCCAGTTGCAAATGGTGGACAATTCACCAACAATGGGAGGGTGAAATTTTCATCGCAGACAATATCTTAAAGGGATGTCAAGAACATGATGAAATAAAGTAAAAAGCGTATGTGTTTCCAAGCCATGACGTTAACACATGGAAGCATGTTTTCCCTGCCACGCCCAGTTAAAGGTTTCTGACAGCACCTTGAGGGTTAACTTAGAGTTAGTGCCAGCCCTATTTCTGTTTTCAACAGCTTACAGGCTAAGATTTTTTTTTCTGCCATTCAGCCTGGGGATCTGAAAGTCAAGTGAATTCCTACAGTCTCATGCATCATCACCATCAATGATCGCCAGATGCGACCTGAGGATCACTTGTGCAACTCCAATGGTATAAATGATTGGAGAATTTGGCTCAGCTGTTGAACTTAGATGGCAACGATGATGATGATGATGATGCATGGGCAACAATGGAATTTAGCACCCTCTGCTGGAGTTGTTAACTTTGGAGGGCTAACTAGAGTGACAAGCAGGGAAAACCTATTTTTGTGGCTGAGGTTGGCATCTATAACTCGGATAAACACGGAGAGCAGCTCTGTTGATTAAGCAGTGCCATGTCTAGAACTAGAAAAATGGTCATGTTTTAACCTCCAATCTGATAATGATGCCAGCTGCCATCACCCACTTGTTCAGTTTTCAAAACACGCACCTTTGTGCTTTCTCCCATGCTGCCTCTATCCATGGGAGGTGCTCCTTTTCAAATCCATAGAATTAACTCCTTATTCTCCTTCAGATCCCTTCTTACAACTCTCCTTTTCCATGATGCCACAAAAAACTTGATAACAGACAGGCAGCTGGTGTTTTGAGGCCACTGCCTATCATGCTGACTAGTATTGTTTTGTTAGGCTTCCGCATCTTTGTTATACCCACCTGGTGTTTCTTGTTACCTAAATTGTAAGGTCCTGGGGGGCAGGAGGAAGAACTGCCTTTTTGTTTTGTGTTTGTACAGCACCTAGCACAATGGAGTCCTGCTCTGTGAGTAGGGCACCTAGATGCTACTGTAAGGCAAATAACCACCAACCATTTTAAACAAGACTTTGCACCTAATGTGGACAGGGCAAGTCATGTTTAAAAATGTGTTAAGCTGGTCATGGTCAACCCTGTGGAATGCCTGGGAGGCAGTGTGGTCTACTGGATAGGGCACTGGTCACTGGGACTCAGGAGACCCGGGTTCTGGTTCTAATACTCACCTGGTGTGGGCTTAGGGCAAGTCATTTCCCCTCCTACACTTCGTCTGTTTTGTGTGTTCAGTAGTGCTGACTGGAAGTTTTCAGATGGAATGTTTTTCTGTTGGAAAATGCTGATTCTTCAAAAACGAAGCTTTATAGTTTAAATGAAACTTTGACCTTATCAAAATGCCTTTTTTTAAGCGTTTCCTTTTGATAGCTTTGGAATGGTGTGTTTCAGTGTTTCATTTAGAAATTTAATTTATATTTAAAGTATTTAAAAAAAATTAAATTTACAATAAAATGTTCCAATTTGATCAAAAAGAAACATTTCTATCAACCCAAAACAATATTCTCCCTCCCCCTGAATATTCTTTTGCCCGAAATTAAAATTTTTTTTTGTTTTTTTTCCATTTTGGAATGGAACTTTCCCCCCCAAAATTGCAGAATTTCCCAAGAAATGGAAAATCTAGTTCCCATCCAGCTCTAGTATTTAGACATTTAATGAGAAACAATCCCTGCCCTGAAGAGCTATGTGGCTGTACAATGCTCTGTTCAATAGGGCATCAAGGCATCCTGTCATAAAATAAATAATTACAGTGACTAGTGGCAGTACCATATGTGGGGATGCTGGAGAGGGTTGCTTAGTGTGCTGCTAATTTGATATGTCAGCATCCAGGTTGCTTTTTCTTCTCTCTTTTATGTCCATCTGTGATTAGGTGGGCAACAAAAATGATTAGGGGTCTGGAATGGCTTCCGTAAGAGGAGAGATTAATAAGACTGGGACTTTTCAGCTTGGACAAGAGACGACTAAGGGGAGCTATGACTGAGGTCTATAAAATCATGATTGGTGTGGAGAAAGTAAATAAGGAAGTATTATTTACTCCTCCTCATAATACAAGAACTAGGGGTCACGAAATGAAATTAACAGGCAGCGGGTTTAAAACAAACAAAAGGAAGTATTTCTTCACACAACGCAGTCAGTCTGTGGAACTCTTTGCCAGAGGATGTTGTGAAGGCCAAGACTATAACAGGGTTCAAAAAAGAACTAGATAAATTCATGGCGGATAGGTCCATCAATGGCTATTAGCCAGGATGGGCAGGGATGGTGTCCCTAGCCTCTGTTTGCCAGAAGCTGGGAATGAGTGACAGGGAATGGATCACTTGATGATTACCTGTTCTGTTCATTCCCTCTGGGGCACCTGGACCTTTGGTCTGACCCAGTATGGCCATTCTTATATCCATTTAAAATTGTTCCCTATTCAATTTTAAAATTTAAATTAATTTTTAAAAGTTTTTAAAATGTAAATAGTTCTAACCTAATGCCTGATTTGTTCCCCTTGCCTGCAGAAGAGACTGGGTTATCTAGCCCCCTCCCCAACCCCACCCCCAAAAAAGGGTTATCTAGCCCAAAAAGAAAACATTCTATTGAATTTATTTTAATGCAGTCAAAGAAGACCTACGAGCAAAAGTGCAAGGATGCGGATGAGGCTGAGCAGGCCTTCAAGAGGATAAGTGCTTCCGGCAACCAAAAGCAAACAGAAAAGGTATATGAGACCATTGTGCTATTTAAGCCATGGTAGCAGAGAGCTCTGTAGTTTTCCTGGACAATCCACTTTGCATCAGAGTTTGCACATTTCAGAGGCTGCTCTCTGTTCTAATAAACATTGTAAAATTCAGTAGGAAATTTTCCTCCACAAAGGAATCAATAGAATTGGAACAAGTTCATAGTTGCCTGTGTTTTTAAAAAGCATGGGAGGCGGAGAGATTTAGTGAGGCAATTGGTATGGCCTATCATTAGAATGCAAATTCAGTTTCTTACTGAATAGGTTTTTTTTAAGCCTCAGATTATTCATAAAAATGAAAGAAAAAGTCTGAACCGTATTAATCCGCTGTTTCCACCTTTGGATCCCATGTTAACCAAAGTAGGTACAGTACCTTACATTAAATGCCCTTTCTTTATCAATCTTTCTCCTGGTAGGTAGTTTAGTTTCATCAAATTTACAAACTTAAAAATAAATAATTGAAAAGCAAGGCATTTCAATCCCTCATTGCATTATCTTACATGTTTAGCTGACAACCTACTAACCTTTCATGAGAACATTTTACAATGAAGCAGATGGAGAAAAAAAATAAACTAACTCTCTTTTTCTCCATAAATTCAGCACAGCGAAAGCAGAGATCCAAAATCATCTTTTTTGCAGGGGAGAGGGGAGGAGCAATCTAAAAATGAATTTCGGAAATATACATTTTATACCCATGGTGTTCCAAAAGTCTTCCATGAGTAACAAATTAGATCTTATTTATAGTGGGTGAAATCCTGGCCCCATTGAAGTCAATGACAAAACTCCCATTGACTTGAATGGGGTCAGGATTTCACCCAGAACAGTTTTAGGGTGCTTACACACACCCACCCACCCCCGGGTGGAACACATCAGCTGTTTAACTCTGCAGAGCAACAGCAAACAGTTTAGGACAGGAAATGACTAAGAAGGAAGATGCGGTGCTCCCAACACATTACGCATTTTCTATCCAGCAGCCCTGAGGAGTATGGTTAGAAGAATCTGTAATCTGAACACTACCTTGAAGGACTGAATGGGAGAGCATGTTAGACATCCTTCAAGCTCAGGGCATTAATGTGTTGTCATCACCAGGCAAGCCAGGAAGTCCCAGGATATTAATAGGCTGCCCAGATTTACAATTTTTAAAAGCTGTAAGAGAAGAGCTTCTATTTTGCTTTTAGGTTTCCCAAGGGTCATGGTGGATTCTCCATCACCGGCCATTTTAAAATCAAGATTGGATGTTTTTCTCTAAGCGATCTGCTCTAAGAAGTTTTGGGGGGAAGTTCTTAGCCTGTGTTATACAGGAAGTCAGACTAGATGATCACAGCGGGCCCTTCTGGCCTTGAAATCATGAATGTGGTACTGGAAACAGCCAGGAAACATTAGCGTTCACAACATATTGTAAAAGTTTGACAGTGTTCCTTTAAAAAGTCTGGTTACTTATCTCTGAATGGTACCTGAGGAGATAAAGAATTTCAATTGCCATTTATTTCTATTTATAAAACTTCCAAGTTACACAGCAGTATATAGATAACTTTTATAGAAGGTTTAGATCAGTGGGAACAAACATGGGGCCAGACACTGCAAACACTGTTTTTTAAAACAAAATAAGAAAGCAGGGTCTTTGCAAGTGCAGTACGTAGGACCAGGGCCTCCCCTTGTGCAAACTGTCATAGCTATATTGAAGTCAATGGAGCAATGACTATTTACAGAGCTGTGGATCTGGCCCCTATTTTGAATAATGCAAAGTCAATGGGATGATTCATAGCAATAAACTAGGTAGCAATTCTTTGCAGAGACAGACACTTAATATTTTACTAGGGGGATTGTGACCTAAGGAAAAAAATATGAAAATGGAAAGGGCTTAATTTCAATGTTTTCTTTTTATATTTCAGAGTCAGAACAAAGCCAAACAATGCAAAGACACAGCAAATGAAGCAGGTACCATTCCACGTAAAGTCTAACACCCAGCTGATTTAACGGCATGCTATCAAGAGGGAAAAAAACTCCACACATATAGAAGTGCAGATTCCTAAAGACTGCTAAACTAATGGAAGTGCCGTTAAAGGCAACTGTCAGCTACCTTAGACCCCCGCCCCAAATTTACATTCCACTAAAGGAAGATAAATCTGATGCTGCATATACTTAGGGGATCCCCTTTATGTATTCTACAATTTATTTAAAACACTTTAATATTGGGGCTTCTTTTCTGTTTGCTCTTTAACATTGTTTGGGTCCTCGCCACCCTAACCCAGGGCAAGGAAGACATAGGCATGCACTCTTACATGTGGGCAAGCTAGTACGGCGATGTTCTCTGGATCCGGCTATGAGCCCAAACTCAGGGAGGGTACATCTACCCTGCAGCAGGGAGGTATAATTCCCAGTTCAGGAGATGGATGTGCGCTAGCTCAGCCTACAAATAGCAGCGTAGCTGAAGTGGCATGGGTGGCAGCTTGGGCTAGCTGCCCAAGTACATACCCAAGGAGCCAGGTTGGATTGTACTTAGGCAGATAGCCTGAGCTGCTGCCTGTTGCACCGTGGCCACAGTGTGATTTTTAGCATGCTAAATCAAGCAGAGCTTTCCCGTGTTTGTCTCAAGCTGGGAGTCATACTTCCCCGCTGCCATGTATACACATCCTTATGAGAAACACAGTAAACTTGCATACACTCTGGGACTGTGAAATAGAGCATTCCACCCCCAAGCCCTCAAGAAATTCCCTTTGCCAGTTGGGTGGGTCCTTCTGTGTCCTTGGGCACCTTGTTCACTTTGGACAATGCAATCCTAAAATATCACTCAAGACTAAGAGCCCATTATTGCTATCAACATACACATTGTCCAGTTGAGATGCTTGTGGTGTACCTGTGGCAAGTCAGAGAGATCATTCTCTCCAGTAAAAATACCATGAGCTAACCCAGTCATTGTTCTACTTAACCAGGTTCTACTGTACTATATTCTGTAGGATATAGGTTAGGGCTATGTTTTACCAAAGTAAAGTCACACCATACTTAACAGGAGGAGATGTGAGGCCCTGCATTATCTTGTCTCAGTCGGGAAGTTTCTGTTTCACGTCTCTATTTACAGAGAGGATGTACAAGCAGTATATAGAACAGCTGGATAAGGCCAGAATGGAGTGGGAGAAGGAACATATCAGCACCTGTGAGGTAAATATTTTGACCTTTGTAACCATTTGTTTGTGCATTTTTCTTATTTTACTCACTCACAGATCTCAGTCCCAGATGCAGTGTTAGCACTGAGGGGATCTGAAACATACTTCTGATGGTCTGTGACGAGCTAGATCCAGAGATGACGGCTGCAAGAGTACACTTGACACTACCATGGATTTAAAGTATAGCTGTTAGCTTTCTGACTTGCTTATGCTTTTCTTGCTTGCCCATTAAATTTAGGCGACCAGATCCTCAGCTGGTTTAAATTGGCATAGTTACAGCAGTACGCTGCCCATTTTCCCCAGCTGAGGATCTAACCCAGGGTGGAATACAAAATCCTGATAGTTTTAGGGCTGCCTTATTTAAATCAAAGCCAAGTTAAACCTATTTCCCAAGTGACTGGTTAGAAGTGCACATTTTAAAAGTGCCTGAACACCAGTTTAAGTCCAGGAGCTTCCAACTTGTCTTAGCCCACAGAAAATCTGTTTGTGGTCTGCTTCTGTATGCTTGCCAGGTATTTTTACATCATCCCTGCCTCCCTGTAGCTTTCACTTTCTGGAATTGTCCCATAGCTGGCATGGCAACCATTCTACAGAAATGGTGTAAAAAATCTGAAGTTTCCCCTAAGATTCAGATTTCCTCCCCTCCCCCCTTTCCATCACCACAATACATACGCCAGACTAGAAGTGCTCTTCAGAACCCTGCCAGAGCCGGCCCGCTGCAGTTAATACAGATTTATCACTCTTCAGTGAATGGAGTTATTGAGTCCCTTTCTAGATGTGCTTGTGGCTAAATCCAGGACTACTGAATTTCTAAGGGGGTTCTAAGCTAGCAATTTATGAAAATTATAAAAATGTATAAAAACCAGTATGTGGACATGTGCATATGTAGTTGGCATGTTACGTTCACCATCTACAACAGAATAATAGTGTCTGTTTTAATGAACTGACGCACTTGTGAGCAATAGAATGGTAGTTATGCACTGCAAATGGCTTCCTGTGTTCAGAAGTCCCTGTAGTGCTTAACTTTAGCCATATGCTTAAGTACTTTGCTGAGTTGCTGCCCCAAATGAAATACTTTCTCTCATCTCTTTCAATCTCTCCTTAAAAGCTACTTCTCCCAGAAATGCTTCCTACCCTTTTCTTTTCACCATCTGGTTTCTCCACACCCTCCCTCAATTGTTGTGCCATTCCTTATTTCTTACATGATGAGATCTTTAGAAGACAGGGAATGTATCTTGCTCAATATTTTGTAAAACATTGCATGTACTTTTGTGGTTGTATGGATGCAAATAGTAACAAAAGAAGAGGGGAGCAGATGGCTAGAAGAGTTCGAGCTTTCCACACCTTACGGAAAACAGATAAGCACATTCTATTTAGAAGAACACTTCAGCTTGGAGATCAATTTTATTTCTGACTGCTGTAAAAATAGTTTTAAAAAATTCACCTGCCCATTTCTCCTCTTGAATTCACACCAAAAGCCACCCCACCCCCCAACAATAGCTCTGCTAAAGTATTAGTATTTCAAGCAGAGGAAGAGAGGAGCAAGTGAATTCTGAAGAAACAAAAACTCTGTTCTACTACACAAATAGTCTTAGAAACAACAATGCATGAATCCAACAGTTTCTACATAGAGTATTTTCCCAAAGCTTTCCATTCGGGGATTACCTGTATTATAAATCCAAAAAGCTTGTTCCCCCCAGCTCCTGTTACAACAGGATTCTGGGTTCTAAATCCTTGGGATCATTTGCTATTCAAATCACAGTGCTGTCCCCTTCTCCTCTTTCCCCCTTTATTTTTTTACAGGGAAACATATTGTTAAAGGTTGGGTTAAACTTTCTTGAAGCTTGTGAGTGTAACCCACTACCCTTCATTAAAGATAGCGGGAACAGTTAAGCTCCTTTGTGAAATAACAGCAGTCTCCAAATCAAAATATAGGCATGTGACACTGCCCACACCAAAGGCACACCTAAGGCTGTGATGGGTCCCCCCACCTCAGGGTGCCATCTGGAACTGGGGTAGCACTGAGCTCACCTGGGATCCTTTTACACTGTATTGCTGTGCATACCTGCCAAGCCCTCCCTCAGGCTTTCGAATGCACTTTACCAGCACACATAAAGGTTGGGACATATCCAGCTGCAGCTTCACACAGATGCTGAGATCAGCTCTGCGTGGGAAGGCTCAGCTGAGGAACTGCCCAGTACTCAAGTGCACACCCTCCTCTAGAGGGTAAACCCAAAATTATACCATCTTGCACTGGACAGAATTCTGTGCAGCGCAAGCTCATGAAATTCACCCCCTCCCTCAGTGTGGAGAGGAATATACACAGCTTTCTGCCCCAAATTATGATTTCCACACACACTGATTTTAGACCAAAAAAACCAAGTTTATTAACTACATAAAGATAGATTTTAAGTGATTATAAAGGAAAGCAAACAGATCAAAACAGATTACCTAGCAAATAAAACACACACCAACTAAGCTTAATATACCAAAGAAATTGGATATGTGTAGCAAATTCTCACCCTAAATGTTGTTTTAAGCAGATTGTAGAGATTCTTGAAGGCAAGCTCCACTTGCTTGCAGCTTAAAACTCCAGTTATTCCTTTCACAGGCTCTAGCCTCTAGCCTGGGTTCAGCTCTTCTCCCCCAACTCAGTCTTTTTGTTTCTCAGGTGTTTCCAGCAGCCTTCTTTCTTGGGTGGGGAGTCAGTGAAGAACGAACCACAATGTCACTCCCTGCCTTAAATAGTTTTAGCATAGGCAGCAACCCTTTGTCTTCCAGTGTGATTTCCACCCCCAGCTAGTGGAAAAACACTGGCATTATGATGGAGTCCAGTACCAGGTGACTTGGTCACATGTCTCTGTAGGGCCACTGCAGCCATGACTCAGAGGCTGTTTTCAGTGTCCCCAGGAAGGTTCCCTCGTGGGAGATTAGCATCTTCTAAGACCTATTGTTCTCCCTAGTGGCCCTTCCCAGCTAGCCATCTAGACTGATTGCATTCTGTCTAGTGGGCATTCCCCAGGTGTAAACACATTTGTAATAGATGCAATAGACAATATTCATAACTTCAGATACAAAAATACCACCTACATACAAATAGGATAATCATAATCATGACCTTTTCAATGATACCTCACATGACCCATCTTGCACAACATACATCATAATAATATTACAATGAAGAATATGGGGTGTAATGCCACAAAGGCCATTCAGGAATTTGAGCTATATGGGTAGAGAGGTTTGCTGGATATTGTTTTGGGTAAGGGGTACATGTGACAGAGACACACGCAAGACAGCACAGAAACAACCATAGAGGCTTAGGGCTAGTTTACACTAATGCTGTAAATCAATCCAAGTTATGCCAGTTCAGTTATGTAAGTTACATAACTGAAGTCAACATAACTTAGATCGACTTACAGGGGTGTCTTCATGGCGCTATGTTGGCGGGAGATGCTCTCCTGTTGACATAGCTTCTGCCTCTTAGGGAGGTGGAGTACAGATGTCGACGGGAGAGTGCTCTCCCATTGGCTTAGTGTGTTTTTACCAGACCCACTAAATCGACACCACTGTATTGATTGCAGTGGTGCTGATTTAGCCGGTAGTGTAGACATGGCCATAGTCTGCACTACAAAGTTTTGCTGGTATAGCTATGCAGCTGAAACCCATGGAGTACACGCAACTATGACGACAAAGAGTGCTTCTGTCTGCTTAGCTAGTATCATTCAGGGAGGTGGTGTGTATATCTCATCAGAACTTCTTCTGACGGTTTATGCTGCACCTCCACTAGGGAACTCTGCTGGCATAGCTATGCCAGCAAAGCTTGTGTAGTATTGACCAGCTCAGAGAAGGAGCAGAAAGTCAAACACAGCCTAATCAAGCACAGTATGTGTGGTCCTGGAACAGACGAGAGAGGGGCCTTTTGGGCTGGGTGCTGGCTAAAAGAGGTTTGGAGCAAGGATATTATCTCCTGTTTCGTTCCTCTTGTGTTTAGGGAAACAGGACTGCATCATTAAGGTATCTAATGCCACCATCAGTTTCTTCTTCCCAACTTGCAACTTATAAGACCCTGAATATTTAGCTAGCCACTTGGGTCAAAAGGGATAACAATCCTTAATTTAGTGAAAGGTGAGATAATATTTTCTATTGGACTAACTTCTGTTGATGAAAGAGACAACCTTCTGAGCTCACACAGAGCTCGTGTTCAGGTCTGGGAAAGATACTCAGAGTGAATTTAGAAAAGGTAAAAACCTCTCGTGCTGTTTGCAATTTGAGTGACTAAACGTAAAAGTAGATTTATTTTAAGATTATTTTCTATAGTTGATAGTGCATCCTGACTGTAGCGTGTTTCAGAAAGGTTGCAGGTGTACAAACATTGCACAGTGGGATCCTGATCCATGACTTCGGCTTCTTGGTGCTACCGCATTACACATAATAAATAATAATAATTACCATGATGCTTGACATCTCTTCTTTTGGATTTAGGCCTTTCAGCTCCAGGAATGTGATCGTATCACCATCCTCCGGAACTCCCTTTGGGTTCACTGTAACCAGCTGTCCATGCAGTGTGTGAAGGATGATGAGGTACAAACTTTTCCCCAAGAAATCCCAGTCCTTGTGCATGGACAAAAATATGTCCTCTAAAGCCCCCATACTGGTTCACCCCTCTCCACACTCATCAAATGACTCCAGCAATGGTGATGTCCATCTTACCACACTTGGCCAGGGCAAGAAACTACCAGCCAGGTTTGCCCTCCCCACTGAATTAAAAATGAATATTTAGGCCGGCACAGACTCTGAGATTCTATAGCAAACTTGGTGCCACCAAGCTTCTGTCCCCTCTCCCCAAGCTATGGGGTAGAATCTCAAATCTCCAAGTCAGCTTTAAATAAGGATTTTTTTATTGTTATTCCTTTTATATAGGGAAAAATTGACTACTTCCATTTTAATAATGAAAATCTTTACATGCGTGTGATCCATCAAACTACTGTCTCCTCTCTTCTCCTGCTCCCATGAGTTTTTTGGATGAGAAATTTCAGGCATGTCCCGTGGAATTTTTTTTGCATTATACAGTTTTCTTAAGAGTGTGGGAAAAATCAGTAATCTTTTCCTCCCCCACTCCCGCATCCATCTGGGTGTAATCCTACACAGGTCTGCACAGCCGCAGAGCTCTACTGACTTCAGTGGGGGAGACCTGGTTCTTTGGAAATAACAAATTGCTGAAACTGATTAACAGATTTCAAGGCCAGAAGGGACCGTGTGATGATCTAGTCTGACCCCTTTCTAACACAGGCCCAGTTACCCCTGTATTTAGTCAGCACAAGTTACTGAGCTCAAGCCTTCCTTCTCAAAAGGCAACCAGCCTTGATTTGAAGACTTCAAGATGGAGATTCCACCACTTCCTTTGTTCTAATCATTCTCACTGTTAAAAACATTTATCTTCTTTCTAGTTTTAGTTTGTCTGGCTTTAACTTCCAATCATTGGTTCTTGTGATACCTCTTTCCAGTGGATTAAAAGAACACTTTAGTACCAGGGTTTAGAAGCTTTTAAACCTGGTCTCCCAACTTCCTCATATTCTAAGGTGTTGTCCACAGCATAAGTAGAGAAAGCTGTTTATATACACAACGTGATTAAAATGGACAGTGTCCCTTTAAGATGGAGAGAAATACTAGTGGAGGATTCTGTGTTAAGAGCTCATCACAAAAAGCTGAAACTTAAAATCCTTCTTTTCTGTTTTGCAGATGTATGAAGAGGTTCGACTGAGCCTGGAGAACTGTAACGTAGAATCAGACATGGATTACTTCATTAAGAATAAAATGACAGGAACAGATCCACCAGGTAATAAACCTCAAAGGTTTTTTTTGGCCTTGTTACCAATTAGAAGTAGAGTCCCCATGACAGAAATGCTGCCTCTCTAATTGTGGCCTTGGAAAGTCACTTAAATTTCTGTTCCTCGTTCTCTCCCCTCTGTAAAATGGGAATAATACGTACGGACCTCACAAGGAAAGTAGGCAGCTTAAATAGATGGTGTTTATGGAAGGCTTTGAAGAGGCACATCGCTAGATCCTATCATCAAAGACATTGGAAGATTTCCTCAGCTGGAGAGAGCCAGAATATAGATAAGTCCTACAACTCGGGCGGGGGGGGGTGCCCACCGACACCCACTGAAGTCTAAGGGAGTCTTGCCATTGATTTCAATGAGCGTTGGATCAGGACTTTGGTGAGGACATGTGGAGTGGAACTGACAGCAGTTGTAAAATGGAACAATCCTACTAAAAATATAAAGGGGAAAGCAGCGTTTTTCTTCTGCATAATAAAGTTTCAAAGCTGTATTAAGTCCGTATTCAGTTATAAGCTTTTGAAAGATCATAATTTTGTTCAGAGTTACGAACATTTCAGAGTTACAAACAACCTCCATTCCCAAGGTGTTTGTAACTCGGAGGTTCTACTGTAGCTTATTCCTCTTCCCATAGGGAAACAAGCTATAGTGGTATATTTACACTGCTATAACTGTGCACACTTTTATTATTGATATTTATTTTATTATCATAGCACCTAGATGCTCTAGTTGTGCACCAGGATTCCATTGTGCTAGGTACTGTACAGACTCAGCACAAAAAGTGTTGTACCACTTTATCTACACTGGTATAGGTTAAACTGTTACAACTTTTGTGTTTAGACAAGCCCTGAGTAAAATTAAGCTTCCCCTCTCAGTTAGGTTTGGCTGGTGTTAGTATCTCTGATGAATAAGCTTTCCAGCTGTCAGTCTTCTATGAAGAACAGTGTAGATCGGGGTGGGCAAACTTTTTGGCCTGAGGGCCACATCTGGGTATGGAAATGGGTATGGGTGGGCCATGAATGATCACAAAATTGGGGTTGGGGTGCAGGAGCAGGTGAGGGGGAGGACTCCAGCTGGAGGTGCAGGCTCTGGGGTGGGGGCTGGGGATGAGGGATTTGGGTGTAGGAGGGTGCTCCAGGTTAGGACCAAGGGGTTTGGAGGGTGGGAGGGGGAAATCAGGGCTGGAGCAGGGGGTTGGGGCACGGGGGGGGGGGGGGTGAGGGCTCTGACTGGGGGTGCAGGGCCTGGGGTGGGGCCAGAAATGAGGAGTTCAGGGTGCAGGAAGGGGCTCCGGGCTGGGGCACGGGGTTGGGGTGCAGGAGAAGGATCAGAGCTGGGGTAGGGGAGGGGGTCAGAGGTGCAGGCTCCGGGTGGTGCTTACCTGAAGCAGCTCCTGGAAGCAGTGGCATGTCCCCCCTCTGGCTCCTATGAGGAGGTGCAGCCAGGCTGTTCTGTGCACTGCCCCGTCTGCAGGCGCTGCCCCTGCAACTCCCATTAGTCGCAGTTCGCGGCCAATGGGAGCTGCAGGGGTGGTGCTTGGGGTGGAGGCAGCCCACGCAGCCCCCTGTCTGCCCGTAAGCTTCGGAGCCGGAAGGGGGACATGCTGCTGCTTCTACAAGCCTCGCCAAGCACACAGAGTGGCCTCCGACCCTGCTCCCCAGCAGGAGCTCAAGGGCTGGATTAAACCAGCTGGAGAGCCAGATGTGGCCTGTGGGCCGTAGTTTGCCTACCCCTGATGTAGAGAGAGAGAGAGTCTCTCTCTCTCTCTACATATATATCTATATCTATATCTAAAAAGATTTCAGACCTCCTTTAAACATTATAGAGAAAAGAGACACAGAGAGGCAGAGAGGCACAGAGGCATGTTTCTTTACCTCTACATGTCAGCAGTTTCTTAGTATGAATGGTACTCTTCACCCTCTGTTGTGGCTCATTACTTCTCAGCATAGCTTGTTGCAAGTTTCCGGCCTGCAAGCTGTAGTATTTTAAAGTACAAGACACAGAGGCGACCACATGCATGATGTTATATAAGAGAACCACAGGTAACCTCAGGCTTCAGAGTAGCAGCCATGTTAGTCTGTATTCGCAAAAAGAAAAGGAGTACTAGTGGCACCTTAGAGACTAACCAATTTATTTGAGCATAAGCTTTCGTGAGCTACAGCGCACTTCATCAGATGCATCCGATGAAGTGCGCTGTAGCTCACGAAAGCTTATGCTCAAATAAATTGGTTAGTCTCTAAGGTGCCACTAGTACTCCTTTTCTTTTTACAGGTAACCCCATTGCAGAGACGAGGACTTCGCTGTTAAAAATAAACATTCTCTTTTCAAACTAACTCAGATGTGAGTTGTGAGTGTGAAGTCTTGTGAGGTAACAGTTTACAGAGGTGAAAGAGGGACACCTTTCAACACAGTTAAGGAACACCCTAATTACGGACCACAACTGACTCCAGCAGGAGCTGAGAGCATGCAGCAGGTCTGGGGGGAAAAAAAAGCAGGCCATAATTTTTTTATTTTTTTTTTTAAAGAAGCTAGACCTTGAAATGTTCTCAGTCTGAGCCCTAACTAGCCCCCTGGTGGACAGTGAGAAGTAAGGGGGAATGAAAAGGAAGTTACTCACCTTGTGCAGTAATGATGGTTCTTGGAGATGTGTGTCCCTATGGGTGCTCCACTTTAGGTGTCTGTGTGCCCCTGCACCTCTAATCAGAGATTTTTGGTAGCAGTGTCCTGTTGAGTCCACGCATGTGCTCTCCTTCCCTTGTGGTCTGCCTCCAGGCTATTTAGCACTGCACGAGCAAACTCCCCTCACTTCCTTCTCTACCACAGAGCCCTATAGAGAACTCTGAAGTAGAGGGGAGGAGGGCGGGTTGTGGAGCACCCATAGGGACACACATCTCGAAGAACCATCATTTCCATCACAAGGTGAGTAACTTCCTCTTCTTCTTCGAGTAGTGTCCCTATGGGTGCTCCACTTTAGGTGACTTCGGAGCAGAGTCTTTTACTACAGAGAATATTGTGGAGTCGAAGATGGTGTCAGCAGCCAAATCTTCAGTGATCGCATAATGTTCTGCGAAAGTATGGACAGAGGCCCCAATCATTGCTCTATAGATTGAGGAGATAGGGGCATCCCTATGGAATGTGATTGAGGTAGGAACTGATCTCACGGAATGCGTATGGACAGAAGCAAGTTGTGCCCTTGTTAAGTGATTAATGCAACTAGAGACCCATTTGGATAATCTCTGAGGAGATATCACAGAGCTTTTCAATCTTTCTGTGGATGAAAGGAAGAATTTAGGGGATTTCCTGAAGTCCTTAGTCCTGTCCAAGTAGAATGCTAATGTCCTTCTAATATCTAGCATATGCACAATTGTCTCCCAGTTGTCACAATGTGGTTTTGGGAAAAAACAGGGAGATGGATCTGTTGATTCATACGGAAAGTGCAGAAAAAATAGGGTGAAACTTGGGATATGTCCTTAGAGCGGTGGTGGGTTGTTTTTGTTTTTTTTAAGACAAAGGCTGTGAATGATGGGTGTGCCATCAGGGCCGCTGTTACTCCTATGTGCCTAGCTGAGGTGATGGCAATTAGAAATGCTGTCGTCATGGACAGGTATCAGAGAGAATAAGTTGCCCTGGACTCGGAGGGAGGTCTAGTCTGAGCCCCGAGAACTAGATTAAAGTCCCAGGCTGGAGCGGGTGGTGTCACATGGGGGAAGAGAGTCCCAATGACCTTAAAGAGTCTACGCATTAGTGGTTGAGCAGACTCCAAGTGGGAAGCCATGTTCGCCATGAGATGTACCTTAAGGAAGCTGAGGGAGAGTTTAAAATGTAGTACAAAATCAGAGGGAGGAAAGATGAGGTTGGGTCTGTCCGTCTGGAATAGTACAAACTTGGAGTTGTTTCCATTCTGTAGATAGGTATGTGGAGTGGTCAACTTGTGGCTGTGTTGCAACATGTGTTTCAGCTTGTCAGAGCATTCTGCTTCTAAGCCTTGGAACAAAGAAAGATGCAAGCCTGGAGGTGGAGGACCCATGGGTTGGGGTGAAGGGTCAGCCCGTTGTTTTGAGAGAGTGGGTGAGGAATGGGCTGACTTCAGAGGAACAGGAGGGCATATTGCCATCTGCGTCAGGTAAGGGAGCCAGACTTGTCATAGTCAAGAGGGGCAATCACAATAACTCTCGCTTTGGTTCATTGAATTTTCAACAGAATCTTGGATAGGGTAGGAAACTGGGAAAAGACCTAAAAGTGGGCCCTGTCCGCTGGGAAGGTGAGGGCAACTGCCAGTGAATGTTTCCCCAAAGGGTGGCTATATTTTGAAGCACCTGTGAATTCAGTATACACTCATTGTCGTGAGAAAATTCCAACTGAGACTGTTGGTTGTCCTGTTCTGTGTCCCTTGTAGACAGACAGCTGAGATGAGCACATTGTGATGGGTGCATCAATTCAAAGGTTGAATGCTGTCTTGCAGAGGGAGGGAGATCTGGCAGCTCCTTGGCAGTTTATACAAAACATACAGGTCACATTAAGTCCATCATAACCGTTGTGTGTTGTTTTTGATGAAAGGCAGAGTTTGTGCACAGGCACTCCTGACAGCCTCTAGCCCCAAAAGAGTGATATGGAAGGTCATTTCTGTGGAAGGCCATTTGTCCTGAACCTTGTTGCTGTGTAGGTGAGCTCCCCAGCATATTAGGGAGACATGTGTCCCAGGGTGGTGAATGTGGGTAGTGAAAGGAGCACTCTCGCTTATACTGCATCAGGTTGGTGCTGATAAAGTCCAGTCACTGTACCGGGGCTAGTATGCCACTACAATGAAGTGAACCTTGGAGACTACCCTGTGTGGAGCAGTCTGTACCTATAATGATCCTGCCCCAAAGGTAAGCAGTAGGAAATCTCCTGTACGATGGTTGTATTGAGATATGGAAGTAGGCACCCTGTAAGTTCAGGGCTAGAAATCACTCTTTGCTCTACCTAACTGCTGTGAAGTAAGGTAAGGTGACTTCTGAGTGGTGTGACAGGTGCATAGATGGCAGCTGATGCTGTAAGGTATCATTGTTCAGGCCCCCTACCAGCTCATCAAAGTGCCTATAAGAGGCAGTTTGAGAGGTCATGGACTGGGGTGCAGACTGTTCTCACTTTTGAGCCCTGGGACTCTTACACTGTGGCTCAAAAGAGCACAGAGATGGTGAGTATTGAGAAGATTGTGATCTGTGGTGTGGTTGAGAGGTACATCTTCTCTCTGTTCCACAGTGTAGATTCCTAAGGAGTGTAGTGTGGTCCAAGAATCCTTCAGGAGATGGAGAGAAAAATCTGTCTTCTCTTCAAAGAGTTTGGCCCTTCAAATTGGAAGTCTGTAGCTCTTTGGGCAATCTAGAGAAGTGTAGCGAACAAAACAAAAACCCACAAGCCACCTCAGTATCACTGTCATGGAGACTGGGCGGGCAGCTGTAACAGCTACATCCAGTGGTGTCTCTCGGACCAGTCTGGCTATTAACTGACCTTCTCTAAGAATGGTCTGAATCTGTTCTTTTTGTGTTTCCAGTAATGTTTCAGAAACATCCTGGGTTTCCCCAAGATTAACAAAATTGTTTTGGCCATGACAGTTTGGTAATTTATGACTCTAAACAGTAATGTTGTCGATAAATACGTCATCTTGCGAAGCCTGATCATATGGAGTTGACTTGGCATTATGTTGCCTGCTTCATGCATTAACCACATCCACTATGATGGAGTTGGGTTGCGGATGTTGAAAACAAAGTCTGCCTCTTTGGGTAGAGATGTAGGATTGTTTTTGTTTACACTCTGTTGCTGGTTGGTGTGATGGAGGCTGGCTTTGCCAGATGATTTTGGTAGGATCTAGAATCAGCTCATTAATTGGGAGGACAGTTCTAGATGGGAAGTAGTGTGCAGAATTTCCACCAATTTGTGATGTGGATCTGCAGCTTGTCTGCCACCCTCTTGATAAAATCCAGAAAGTTCTAAAATCTTCACCTAGTTATGAGGGGTGGGCAGCACAGTCTCATCTGGGAGAGATGAGGAGAAGTGTGCTGAAGAGGTAGCTTCCTCTTCAGGTGTGTTTTCCCCCCCCCCCCTTCTTTCCTGTTCTGAAAAGCTTTCTCTTGTCCTGGCTCAGGTGCCAGGCTGTAGCAAACCATCTGGTGGACTCTCCCTGAGAGACACCAGAGACAGTCGTGCTGTGTGTGTGTGTGTATGTACCTGAAGAGTTACAATATGGCCTAGGGAGGGAGAGGCAGGAAGGCAGGCACGAGCAGCTGGCATGATGGAATTGGGGATGACCCTTGTAGTGTGGTGGTGGGCCACCTTGAGGGGCCAGGGAATGATCTCCTCCTGGCCAGTGTCAGATTCGTCAGTGGGAAAGGGTGCCGCTGACTGGGGTATTGGCAGTATACAGCCCAGTGCTAAGAGCGATTCTGGATGCGCTCGATACCGGGGTCCTGGTCCCAAGTAATGGGGATTGTGGTTCTTCCCCAGTCATCAGGTGTCCAGGGTACCAGAGCTCATGCAGTACCATGGGTTCATTTGGTATCACAGAGGAGGGTCCGTGGTACATTGTCAGTACCGATAGTTGGGCAGAGCACTCCCTAAATGAGAGTTTTGCCCAGTACAAAAAGTTTGTTGGTGCCACTTTTTTAGAGACAGTATGGTAATGGTCTCTCCCTGGGTACGGAGGCCACAGGTCTCCAGAATATCAGAGCACCTGTGTCTGTAGTCAGTATCAATGGCTAGGAAGGGGCAGAACACTTCCTAGATGGGAGTTTTGTTGCATCTGGTACCAAAGGGTTTCTCTATGCTGCTCTTTTAGAGATGGTACGGTAACTGCCCTCTGGGGTGCCGGGAGCGGAGCTCAGAGCAGGGCAGAGCCCAGAGCAGGAAGCCCCTTCTCAGGTTTCAGCTTCCAGAGCTCCGGTGCCCACCCGGAGCAGAGCCAAGCGGCAGCTGAGCTCACAGCAGGAGCTTCCTCTGCTGGTATTGTCCGACCGAAGTGGCCGCTCTGGGGAGTCCCACTGGCTGGCCAGCTACTCGGGGATCGGGGCCAAGACAGCCGCACTGGGGAACACCCCTCTGGCTGGCCAGTTGCTGGGAGGAGCCTTTCTGGGGGGAGTCTGCTGGTGGCTTCTTCTTTCTCCTCTTCACCACTCGACCCCTTTTGAAG
This sequence comes from Caretta caretta, assembly GCF_965140235.1. Taxonomy (NCBI): domain Eukaryota; kingdom Metazoa; phylum Chordata; order Testudines; family Cheloniidae; genus Caretta; species Caretta caretta. The sequence continues at coordinate 49,737,949 of NC_134215.1, read as the reverse complement.
TGAAGGCTCCAGGGATGATCCGGGGTCAACACCCACGGGAGTCCCCTGCAGACTGAAGTGTTTTCTCTATAGGAGGAATTTTTACTTCAGCTCCCAGCTCCTGTGAGGCTGCAGTTTTAGGTGTGGCAGATAAAGCACGTCTGTGAGGGTCTCCCGGGCACAGTGAGTGTCTGGCCATTACAGGAACTGACTCCTGGCAGGAGAGGCACCACTTGGAGCAGAGAGAGCCAGGCAAGCCCCTGGGCAGGGGGTGTCATGCTCTAGCAGGGAGGAATATGCAGAAGAACAGCGTCTTTACTTTTTTTTTTTTAAAACTGAAAGAAAATAATTATGAGTCTACTAGATGGGGGGGGGGGGGGAAGAGGGGAATGCCCCCAGACAGGGAAGGAAAGTGAAGTTCTTTTCCTTTTTCTCTTTTCTTTTTAAACCAAAGGAATAAAACAAAACACTAGCCTGAGTACTTTTCGGGAGAACAAAGGTAACAAAACAAACACTACTTATGCTAATGACACAGATAAGGAAGGGACAACTGCTCCTTCCCTCAGAGGCCAAAGGCGGTAGAGAAGGACCTGATGCGGATTTGCCCGTGCAGTGCTAAATAGCCTTGAGGCAGACCCCGAAGGAGGGAGAGCACATGTGTGGGCTCAGTGGGACACTGCTACCAAAAATCTCCGATCAGAGGTGCAGAGGCACACAGACACCTAAAGTGGAGCACCCATAGGGACACTACTTGAAGAAGAATAAGTATTTATGGGTCAATAGCAAATTCTCTTTCTCTTTGGGGACGAGAGAGGTAGGCTGATAGTTATGTACAAATGGAGACCAGGAAATACCTACTTTACAGCATCTGACAGTAGGGCCAAAAAATTCCCCAGATGTGGCTGGAATTCCTGAATCTCTGCCTATACATTTAAAAAACCCAGAAGAGCTGACTGTGTCATCATCCCCAGTTAGTAGCGGAGAGCTGCAGGGTGATTAGCTTTTGCTCCTTAAACAAAGATGGGATGACAAGATGGCACAAGTCCTATTATTGAGGCAGCAGCTCATCTTGATTAGAATTGGAACATAACTATTGAAATGGTGCTGAATGTGGTGTGGATGGGTCTGTACTTGCAGCAGAACTGTATTAAGCATCAGCTCAGCAGTACCTATTACTGATATCTGTCATCAGTAGTTTTCCTAGTGTAGATGAGCTCACAGGTCTGCACCTATATATTAAAGAGGAGAGTGGTTACACTGCAGAATTCCATTGGCCACTCCTGCTCTAGAAGACTAGCCACCATGCTATGGAAACAAATCAATTGCATTGCTGGTAGAAGGGAAAAATTGGTACCTTCGGCCTCTTTACACCCTTGCTTTTAACAATTATCCCATTGTAGTTCCAATAGGATATGAGAATTATTATGCCAGGGAATCTCCTAGATGTAGCAACAGCCCAGTCCAGTCTTGTGGGATGATGAAAAGGTGAGTATATTGGTTCCTTGTGGAAATGCTTTTCTGTGTATAAAGCAATATATGGTTACATACATGCAAGTGACAAATCTGGATCTTGAAAGTAATTGTTTCCTTAATCGTGGTGAAAGGCATGTGATATCATATACATATACCAACAATTAATTTAACAGAATTTAAAGTGGAGCAAGATTAGCTATTCACATTGTTGCTGGCGGGAAGGGAGGGAGGGGAAGGGACAACTTTAAAAGAAACTGACCAGCCAGCAAGTAATTGGGGTACACTTAATTCTGGTTTGTGATAGCACCAGGACATATAGTGACAAAAACAACTTAAGTGGGGAGAAGGGGACAGACAGAGTTGTCTTTTCCAGCAATACCTTCTGTGCTAAACCATAGTGCACTACCGTGCCACAGATTAGCAAATAGCTTTAAGCCTGATCTGCTCTTAAAAGTTTCAGTAGTCTAGCCTTGTTGGTTAAGGATGAGATTTATACAGGAATATTTATACCGATGAAAGCCCTAATGTGGACCCAATTATATCGGTAGAAGATTGCTTATACCAGTACAGTTTATGCTGGTTGGGGAAACATCCAGGGAAAAAAAATATATAAATAGTTCACTATATTTTAAAACTGTATTATATTCTACAACATTCCAAAAGCCAGCATTTTCTACATTCAAGTGTGTTATCATGAGGAGGAAAGAAAAGGATGTCACCCCTTGCAATTGACCAGTCAACAGATCTATCATGTTGTCACGATGGGATGGTTTAAGCTTTGCTTCACGTGTCTTTATATCTTGAATTGTCTATAAGATAAAACGAATATATTTTGTGTACAGTTTAGTGATTGGCAAATTTCAAAAGATTTACTAGTTTACCAGGGTTTGTTTTAAATGAAAATTAAATGGGTTTGCTGTAGTGCAAAACAAAAAAAAAAAAAAAAAAAGGTTCCGAAGAGGAAACATTTGGCCAAAAGAGTTGGTGACAAATGGGAGGAATGAGGAAGATTACATGGCAGTGGACTAGCGCTCTGGAAGTTTGAGGAATATACAACATATTCTGTACGTTCCATCACCAGCTTCTTTTGGTTCCACAGATTCTCCGGATTGCTACATGGAAATAGCAGAAACTCCAGCGAAACCATCATTCCCACAGCCCCTCCTATTGGTATGTTTTACCAAATGTAAATCAAAAAATGTATCTGGTCCTATTAATCAATCATTTACATGCATGTTGCATGGAGAATAAACTATGTGATAAGACATTAACATGTTATCTATCTTATGAGCTAGCATGAGACTATAATCTAGACATCAGTATGGCACAAACATGTAGCAAGCAGCCTCCCCCAACATGGGGACTAATAGGAGCTGTACTATTCTTAAGAAGTCCTGTGGATGTGTGAAGTTTAAATTCTGACTGAGACCTCAAGGTCTAGGAACACAGTTTTTTCCTCTACTTACGTAGAGCATGGGGAATCCTTCCCAAGCCTTCCAGTGGCCCAGCCTGGTCTCGCTAGGAACACAGGCATCCGTTCTGCTTCAGATGTTATGTTGCCTTACCAATCCCATGTCCAGGGCCATTCTTAGGATTTATGGGGCCCTATGCAGTAATATTAAACTGGTGCCCCTGTGCCTCAGCCCAGGCTCACATGTGTATTTTAGATAAGGGTGGTCTTTTGAAGGATTTATTTTAAAAACTATGTCTGAAGATCCAAGCATTTAAGGCTAAAGATGAATACTCAGATTGTGCATCTAAAAAAAAAAAAATCTATGCAAGGATTTTTTAAAGATGTAATTTTTGCAACACTAATGAAATATTTTTAAAGCTAAGGTCCTGTAGACTAACATGTTCTGAGTAAATATTACAGTAATGCACAACTGCTTGTGTCAGTAAATTCAGAAACTGATAGTATATACCTGGGGGTTGGCAAATGCCTGTTAAATGACTTCATTACCATTTGGAAGGTTATTTAATAGTTTCAATCTTGTGCTAATAGATCTGGCAGGCTGGAAGGCACTTTCACTTTTAAGTACTAGATCCCCTCTGGAGGAAGACTCACCAGGCTGCTGCAGCTAGCAGGAAGGGTCAGAATAGGGACCAGGGATAGGAAGAGGCGGCAAGGTGGACACTAAGACCCAAGGGTGCCCCAAATTTTCAGGTGCCCTACGCAGCCCAGCCGCATAAGCGGTATGCGTAAGGATGGCCCTGCACAGGTCACTTGTGTCACTCTCATTAGAGGGCACCAAAGCATAATATTTTGACAGCACAGGAAATAATGGTTTGAGACATTTTTATTGGCTCGATTTAAAACCAGCTAAGGAGATTTAAACTGTGATGTTCCCCGAATGAAAAAAAAATGCATCCTTCACTACATCTGCCTGTCCACTCAGCCACCCAGAAATGGAATACTGTCTCTCCTAAATCCCCTCTGTTTGACTCCCCGAACAGTGGAAATTTTCAGTGCCATTCATGCAGGCTAGATTCATAGATATTAAAGTCAGACGGGACCATTAGGATCATCTAGTCCGACCTCCTGCACAACGCAGGCCACAGAATCTTGCCCACCCACTCCTGCGAAAACCTCCTCACCTATGTCTGAGCTATTGAAGTCCTCAAATCGTGGTTTAAAGACTTCAAGGAGCAGAGGACTGGGTTTTTAAAGGTATGTAGATGTTGCTCTGCTCAGAGTTACAATGTCTAACTGATTTAGGAGCCTCAGTCTCATTTTCAAGAGTGAAATAGGCATTTAGGAGTCTGTGTTCCACTGACTTTCAATGAGACTTGGGCTCAGACTTTTAAAGGAGCCTAAGTGCCGTCCATTTCTATAGAATTCAATGGTGTCCCTATGAATACAACTTGAATGAGAGTTGAAGGCATTTGGTGCCTCCCAGGATTGGGTCCCACATGTCTATACAGTAGCATATGAACAGCTTTGGTCACAATTAATGCCTCCCCAATCTGCTCACAGCTGTTTGTGTGTCTGCATTATATTAAACTTCTCCTTTCTGCCAGTTTAGATCATGCTATTTATCAAGGCCACTATCGGATCATTATTGTCATCAGAATTTACTACAGTGGAAGCGATTATGTCACAAAGGGTGGATTGTGACTTTGTTGAAGGATCAGAGCAGGCTCATTGTAAAACGAGATGCTACTCTTGGGACCAAATACTATACACAGATGGATTCTGGGGGTGCCTGTGGGAACCCCGTGCTCATATCCATTGACAGAATGGGTCTCATTTAATGAGCTGAGGCCAGATCCTGCATCCACTGCTATCTGTGGGAGTTTTGGCATGGACTTCTAGGGAGCAGGAGCATGCCTCTAAATTTAGAGAGAATACGTATGGTAATCTAATGGGATTTTGGTACCTACATTCTTCTTGCAGTTTGCCCAGGTGTGCGTGAGACTCTTTGGGTGTGTCTTCACTAGGAAAAAAACATGAATTCTTAGCCCATATTAGTGAGCACACGGTAATTAACATGAGGTAAAATCCTACCAAGGACAAGGCAATTTGTTTTCACACAAGTTTGCAGGCTGATAACACAACTCTGCAGGAGCCTAGGGTTTACCTTGATTTACCAACTCGTGTGAAAATTACAGATGGCCTGATCTTCACTAGGATTTTATTTCAAGTTAATTAACTCAAGTTAAAAACACAACTTTGTTCCGAATGAAGACAAGGCCTTCAGAGGCTTGTGCATATCATGGTTATCTACATGCATTCAGCTTCTTCACTTCCTGCTACATTGTTCTTTCAGTCATCTGAAGAATCCAAGTCAATTTTTTTCCCCTCACACCAATCAAAGAACCCACACATCACTTGTTGGGAGTGGGATCAGGATTTACTGTGGGAAGGGTTACAGGGATCCTGTCTTCTGTGCCCTCTGCAAGGGCTCTGTTACCCCATGGATGTACAGGTAGTTTACATGGGAAATTCCCTCATGCCTCAGCAGGACGACAGACCCGGCAAGTACAGCATTGTGGAGGAATGCTGTAATGTTACGAATAAGCTTCTTTTAACCAGCCAGGACTAAATTATGTTCCAAATTTTGGCTAAGTGCAAACATCTAAAGTCATAGTGTTTGTACTGTGAGATTTTTATCTTAACAATAGCGTGACATTTGCCTGTTTAAAACACTGCCTCTTTCTTTTGCCTTAATGTCCATTATTTATTATGAAGCAAGAGGATTGACTTCCATGAGAGCAGAATTAGGTCAGCGCTAAATGCTTTTGAAAAAGTGCCTTGGTGGGGTTTTTGGACTGATGGCAAAACTCTCATTGGCTGCAGAGATGCAGGATCAAGCTCTTTTTGAGCAATCCTTAGGTCAGGTCTACACTTAAAAATTATACTGGTATAGCTGTGGCAGATAAGGGTGTGATTTTTTTTTAAACCAACGTAGTTATGCCAGTATAAATGCTAGTGTAGACTGTCTACACTATGAAATTAGGTTGAATTTATAGAAGTTGGTTTTTAGGAAGTCAATTGTGTGCGTCACCACTAAGCGCATTAAGTCGGCGGAGTGCGTCCACAGTACCATGGCTAGCATTGACTTTTGGAGTGTTGCACTGTGGGTAGCTATCCCACAGTCCCCGCTACCCATTGGAATTCTGGGTTGAGCTCCCAATGCCTGATGGGGTAAAAACATTGTCATGGGTGGTTTTGTGTACATGTCATCAGTCACCCCTCCCTCTGTGAAAACAGCGGCAATTGTTTCGCACCTTTTTTCCGTGCGGATGTCATACTGCTGTCAGCAGACAGTGCAGTAGGACTGCTAACCGTTGTCGTCATCCACAGTTTCCGCTGCAACTCTGCTCTCCTGGTGCCGTGAATCCACCTCACAGGTCCTCTCATTGTTCTCTATAAATATCTAGTCTCGTGGCATCTCTCATCATCCACTGCTTCTGCTGCAACTCTGCTCTCTTGCAGACGCCATACCATGGCAAGCATGGAGCCTGCTCAGCTCACCGCTGCCATTGTGAGCATTGTAAACACCTCGTGCATTATCCTGCAGTATGTGCAGAACCTGCAAAAGCAGGTGAGGAGGCAACAACAGCGCAATCACGATAGCGATGAGGACATGGACACAGAGTTCTCTCAAAGCATGGGCCCTGGCAGTTTGGACATCATGGTGGTAATGGGGCAGGTTCCTGCCATGGAATGCCAATTCTGGGTCCGGGAAACAAGCACAGACTGGTGGGACCACATAGTGTTGTGGGTCTGGGATGATTCCCAGTGGCTGCGAAACTTTTGCATGCATAAGGGCACTTTCATGGAACTTTGTGACTTGCTTTCCCCTGCCCTGAAGCACAAGAATACCAAGATGAGAGCAGCCCTCACAGTTGAGAAGCGAGTGGTGATAGCCCTCTGGAAGCTTGCAACACCAGACAGCTACCAGTCAGTCAGGAATAAATTTGGAGTGGGCAAATCTACTGTGGGGGCTGCTGTGATCCAAGTAGCCAACACAGTCACCGAGCTGCTGCTATCAAGGGTAGTGACTCTGGGAAATGTGGTCTTAGTGGATGGCTTCGCTGCAAAGGGGTTCCCTAACTGTGGTGGGGCGCTAGATGGAATGCATATCCCCTATCTGGGGACCGGACCACCTTGGCAGCCAGTACGTAAACCGCAAGCAATGGTGGATCACAAGGGACATTTCACCGACATCAACATGAGATGGCCAGGAAAGGTGCATGACGCTCGCATCTTCAGGAACTCTGGTCCGTTTGAACAGCTGCAGGAAGGAACTTACTTCTCAGACCAGAAAATAACTGTTGGGGGATGTTGAAGTGCCTAGTTATCCTTGGGGAACCTAGCCTACCCCTTAATGCCATGGCTTATGAAGCCAAACACAGGCACCCTGGCCAATAGTAAGGAGCAGTTCATCTATAGGCTGAGCAAGTGCAGAATGGTGGTAGAGTGTGCATTTGGACGTGTAAAAGCTCACTGGCGCAGTTTACCGACTAGGTTAGACCTCAGCAAAACCACTATTCCCATTGTTACTGCTGATTGCTGTGTGCTCCACAGTACCTCCAGGAGACCTTCATGGAGATGTCCCTGGAGCATTTCCACTCCATCCCCAGACATTTTAACAGACTTTTCCAGTAGCTATACTGGCCGCAAATGCATCCCAAGTCTTCAGGGCAAATCAATCATTAAACACGCTTGCTTTTAAACCCTGTATTATATTTACAAAGGTACACTCACCAGAGGTGCCTTCTCTGGCTTCATGGTCTGGGAGCCTGCCTTCGGAGGGTTGGGAGGGTATTGGCTCCAGGGTGATGAACAGTTCCTGGCTGCCAGGGAGAAGGGATTCTCTGCTTGCCTGCTGTGTGCTATCCTCAACAACCTCCTCATCCACAAAATCCTCATCCCTGTTGCATGAGACTCCCTCCTTGCGCCCCCCCCCCCCCAGAATTGCATGCAGCTCATCATAGAAGCAACATGTATGAGGCTTTGACCTGGAGCGACCGTTTGCATCCTTTGTTTTTTGGTAGGCTTGCCTCGGCTCCTTAACTTTCACGTGGCACTGCTGTGTGTCCCTGTTGTAGCCTCTGTCCATCATGCCCTTAGAGATTTTTGGCAAATATATTGGTATTTCAAATTTTGGAACGGAGTTCTGCCTGCACGGATTCTTCACCCCATACAGCAATCAGATCCAGTACCTCCCGTTCGGTCCATGCTGGAGCTCTTTTGCAATTCTGGGACTCCATGGTCACCTGTGCAGATGAGCTTGCCACACTGGCCAAACAGGAAATTCAGAAGTTCCCGGGGCTTTTCCTGTCTACCTGGCCAGTGCATCCGAGTTGAGAGTGCTGTCCAGAGTGGTCACAATGGAGCTCTCTGGGATAGCTCCCAGAGGCCAATACTGTCGAATTGTGTCCATACTACCCCAAATTCGACACAGCAAGGTCAATTTTAGCACTAACCCCCTCGCTGGGGAGTAGTACAGAAATTGATTTTAAGAGCCCTTTAAGTCGACAAAACAGGCTTGGTTGTGTGGACGGGTGCGGGGTTAAATTGACCTAACGCTGCTAAATTCGACCTAAACTTGTAGCATAGACCAGGGCACAGTTATAGCAACATAATTATCTCCACACTGGGAGGGCTTTGTAGGTTAACTATGCTACCAAAACACAGTGTGGACAAGGCCTAATTATCACTATTTCATCAAGGCATTTATATCTATTCTTGCAACAACACTGAATGAATGTTTTCCTCTTCTCAGTTATGGCAGGTTGGATTAAATAATCAACATGTTTCAGAAAGATCAAGCCAGTAATATATTCCATCATGGCACCATCTAAATTACTACTAAGGCTCACTGAACCTTTCTTTCCCTGCATTATATTTTAGATTTTATTTTTCCCCTCAGAAAAGTCACAGATCCCACCACAAACTGGTTTTATTATTCCTTAGACCATTTGGGACTATATTTTAAGCAGGGAAAATGTTTACCCTGCAGTCTTACCATGTATGGAGCGAAAGCTAGTTTCTGACTCCTCTAGACAGTGGCAATTGTTGTGCATAGCTTTACCTGGAGGCAATAGCAGCTTCTCTAGGCACACACATCCCAGTGCACAGAGAGAAGAATAGACACCCTTGTGTTTGTGAACTCTTGCAAATGTTTCCTTGCATTTATAAGTCTGTGAACTCTTTGTTTCCTTGTTTTTCTAGACGAGAAAGTGGATGGAGTCTATGCATCTATTAATGTGGGTGAACAAGCAGCGACCACACCATCACAGGACTACAGAGTGCTCTACGACTATACAGCCCAGGTAGTCAAAGGATTAAAAAATGAACGTTGTAATGCACTAGGCTTAAAATAGTACCTTTGACTCAAAAAGCCCATTAATTCCCAACACCCCTAGGGGTTATGTTTTATCCTCATTTTATAGATGGGAAAATGAATGGAACAGAGTTACTTAGCCAAGGTCACCTAGCAAGTCTGTGGCAGCCAAGAGGTGTGACTCCCAGGTCTCTGCTCTGGCCACTAGATCATACTGCCCCCCCAAGATAACACAGTATATAAAAGTTTATTTCAATTTGCTGTACATTAAATGTGTTTCATCAGTAACAGTGCCAAACCATCCCAACCCTTGTCTCTTTAGGGATAGGAGAGACTCATTCACTACAGAAGCTTTGTACATTTTGACTGATGGTAACTGAACCACCTGGCTTTACAAGAAGATGTATAAAAATAGTCCCAATAAAAACATAAGAGAAGTTAGTTAAGGCCCTGATCCAGCATCAGGATTTGCTAGTGCAAACCCCTACTCCTGTGAATCAATGGGTCTCTACAGAGGTACACACTAGAGGATCTTGATGTAGGATTGGAATCCAGAACATTTGGATAGCAATTTAGGGCAGGAAATGATGAAGAATACTGTATCCAGTTACAAATGCAGAGGGAGTTTAGGGTAGATGAATGCATATACTGCCAAGATTCCAGTTGGAGTACAGCAGGACTAGTCCCCTGTTACTGTTTTTGCTGAAGAGGACAACAGGATCTTTACTGACAAAATGATCAGGTCCTGGTTTTACAGCTGATGGGAAAACAGCACCCCACATAGTATGGTGTCTGAGGGTGCTGCGCTAAGACACAATCTAGAGCAGGTCAGCAGGGAATGGCACCACCACTTTGTACAGCACCTGGGTTTTCCTTTATGATCTCCCATCCAAGTAATGAGTCATTCTGACTCTACTTCACTTGTGAAATTTGAGACTACAGCCCAAGGGAATATGGTTGCAGTTCATGTTATAAAATCTTCCCTGGCTTTTATTCAGCCTGGAAACAGGAGAGAGAGTCTGTCAAATATTATCTAAAAGCTGTTCTCCATTTGACCCTCTCCTCATCTGGAGAATCCTACCCCAAGACCTTAATGTGTTGTCTGTATTCCATAGCAGGGGCAGACTTCCAACACAATCTCCATTGCACAAAAGGATTTTAGAACAAGTCATACTGATTTCCTGTTCATAACTATTGCCAGATACAGACTCCCAGCCTGCCTTCTGCCTTTGCCTCAGTTTAGTTATGGTTTTGTGTGGGGTTTATAATAGAAATCTTTAAGTGGAAAATGGATACAAATAACCCCTCGGAGGCACTTTTTAAATGGAGCTGAAACAACAATATGAGATCTGGCTTGGTCATGCTACTCCTGTTCCTGCATAGTGGAAATACTAGGAGCTTGTATTATTCCAGCTCTATTAGACAGATGCAAGAGAAGGAAAAAATATGTTAATGAAAAAGCTACCGATACAACACACACATTGACATTCTGATGGAGTCAGACGGCACAGCCCTCCCTCACATTTTTCCATGTAAATATGCTGTGCCCCGTTGATCGCTCCTGCCAAGTGCCAGTCCCAACACAGGCCCCTTGGGCAAATAGCAAGGAGCTGGGGTTGACATGCTCACTGAATCTGAAGACACTGCTGATGAGCAATCTGCGTCCTCAAATAGGGTACTGTAATGTTCCTGACTTCAGACCTAGTGGCGTTAGACATCATGAGTAAAGTCACAACAGAGACAAGCTGACTTGCTAAAGCAAGAGTTTACTAACACCACGCACCTTTTCATCTGTAGATTTCAGACTGCTTTACAAAGGAGGTAAACAATATCTCCACTTTATAGATTAGAATGCCAAAGTAGCCCAAGAGCCTTTCGCCTTATGACTGCCCTTATGCTCTTACACAGGAAACAGAAGTATAGGAGTCATCCTACTGGCCAGGTCCACCTAGTCTACAGTCCTGCCTCTGACAGTGGCCTGATGTTCGAAAGAGCCCCACAGGAAGCAGATGTGGGATAATCTGCCCCCATGATCTCATCCTAATCCCCACTAGAAAGAGATAGGTTTACACCCCAAAACACGGTGTTTTACCTCCCATCCAATATTTTCCTTAGCATGAACTATGGATAATTTTGCTATCCATACAAATGGCCAGTCTCTTTGAATTTTGCTCATTCTTGGCTTCAGCAATATCCTCTGGCAAAGAGTTCCACAGTCAAATTACATGTTGTTTGAAAAAAAATTCCTTTTATTAGTTTTGAATTTGCCACCTTTAAGCTCCATTGAAAGTCCCCTAGTTCTTGTGTTAGGAGACCCACACTGAAAACGTGTCACTTAGGAGACTCTTCGTAAGAGGTCAACATGAGTCAGATTCTAACTCGGGGTAGTCAATAGGCAGCCCATGGGCCAAATCCAGACCACCAGATGCTTTTCAACAGATCCCAAAAAATGTTTAAACTTATTTATCATCATCATTTTATCTGGAGTCTGGACCTGGACTACTCCTTGACCAAAACATTTGGACCTTGACAAAATAAATAAAATAAAATAAGACTACCCTTGTTCCAACTGAAGCCAAACAGTTGGGTTAGGTCAGTGCAGCCGATGAGAATTTCCTATGCAGTTCAGGGTGTTCAAATATTTTTTCTACTCTTTCATTGTTTGGAGAGATATTTGCTTTAGGGCCTGTTCAGGGTCATTTTAATGTACCTCAGCATTCATGGCATTTTGCCTTGAGGGGAATTATTAAATTCCTTTCATGAAGATGGACGATTCCTAACCTGGGGGTAGACTTCCACACACTTGAGCACTATATTCAAATTAGATTGATCTGATCTGTTGAATGCAAATTTTGGAGGCTTGTGCTATCACTGTTTCAATTTCATTGCTTGTTGGACAGTGAATTGATACCCCATCACACAGAAAACAGGACAGCATCACTTAATGGGCTGATAGAATCACTGCAAGTCAGCCTGGCTATCTCTGGGGGGAAATAGCATGTTCCATGAATAATCATTATACCACTGTTGACCACTATTGCTCAGCAGCAGGGATCTGCACTACAATGCAGGTCACCTGAGATCAGTTGTGCTGATGAGAAACCTCTCCCAGACTGCGATTATTGGAGGCATCATTTTTATCTCCCTTGAGCATGTAGCCTTGTATTGCTCTAACAAAGGAGCATGACTGGCTGGTTCAGGAGGAAGTTGCATTTAGGGCAGGTCGGTACTTCAAAAGCTGCACCCATGCAGCTGTGATGCTGTAGTGCTTTAGTGAAGATGCTGATAGGAGAGCTTCTCCCGTCAGCAGTGTTAATTTGTGCCAGGGCTGAGCCCTGGCACCTCTAGGCTTGGCAGTTCGTAGCCCCAGTACCTCTAGCCTTTCTGTGTCTGTTATGAATGTAAAAAATTGCTTGAACCCCAGCACCTCTTTCATTACAAATTAAAGCACTGCCCATCAGCGTAGTTAATCCACCTCCATGAGAAGCATTAGCTATGTCAGTGGGAGAAGCTCTCCTGTCGACATAGCACCATCTACACCGAGGGTTAGGTTGGTATAACTATATTGCTCACGGGTGTGAATTTTTCACACCCCCATGTGGCATAATTATACCAGTGTAACTTTATACCGTAGACCTGGGCTTAGGAACAACCTCTGCCAGAAGGGACTATGATACAAGATCTAATCTGCACAGGGACTGAATGCAGGATGGGTACATTTCTGTTCCACTCTGGAGATGGGAAGAAAGTTGATAGCCCCAGTATGACCGCTCAGCAAAAATGGAGCCACACACAGAGTGCGAGTGTGATATTTCAGATTCATTATCACAGTGACATGCATACAGATATGCTTTAGGACCATGGGAGCTAGGAAAATCCCCCACACAACATGCAGAAGAGTCCGAGTACTGAGACTAACCAGATTTCCACTCTCTCTGTTGGGTCTCTCCTTTCAGAACACCGATGAACTGGATATCAGTGCAGGGGACATCATAGTAATCATCGCAGAAGGCGAGGATGGCTGGTGGACAGCAGAAAGGAATGGTCAACAAGGATTTGTGCCAGGATCTTACCTCGAAAAGCTTTGACGAAGAGATGCATCTGCTTTAAGACCTTAAAAATACCTTACTCTCTAAAATGGCTCACCAAGAGGAGGCCATATCATTTTCTTCTAAGATTATCACTTGAGGCTAACAAATTGTCCCTGCCTTTTTCTTTAGGCCTCTCTCTCTCCACACTGGAGTTTTCCCAGAGACACTGCAGGGGTTCCCGTCTTACAAGGGCTTTTATCCCTTTGACTGTTCCATCAACATTGCATTGAACACAGTCCATCAGCGCCTCAAAGTTATGACAAAGTATGGAAAAACAACAAACCAAATTTCTCCTCAAGAAAAAAAATTGCTTACAAAAATGGAAAATGAGAAATATCCCTCAGTAAGTCTGTATCACCTCCTGGCAGGCTTGGAGCCACTCTTGTGCCAACAGTCATATTCTCTACCAATTAATTATCTCTTTCGTTATCTGCATAAGTAGCGCAAGCATCTTTGACAGAGGTGTGGAATATGGGGATGGTGGTGTAGGTATGCTGTGCTCAGGATGAAGACATACCGGGGTCTTAGCTATATGACACGAGACAGAAGTTCATGCAGTCCCCCTCCCCTCCAAAATGCATGAATGGGAGAAATGGGTAAGGATTCCCCACCTATTTTATCATCAGAGCAACTAGGGCAAATCGTAAAGATGTAATGCTGCTTTAAAGAACATTAAAAAGGATTGTGACATGCATTGAGCTAAAGAAAATATAAGCCCTTCTACCCCACCACCAACTCCTCCTGCTATTAAACACCAAGTCCTCTATTGCTCCAGCCTTGTGTGGAATCCAAAGGCAAAGAGATAAGGATAGATCCTGCCCCTGATCTTTGTTGGCCGTTGCCTTTTTTTGATGGATTATGTCATAACCTTAATATGATTTGTCATGTTTAAAAGCTAAGTAGAGGCTTTCACTGGAGCTGTATTCCTAGACTGACCTGTTTGAGCTCATCAGGGAGCTGCCAATCACTCGGTAGGCTTACATGCAATTGGCCTATATGTTACCTGATTTAATCTCTGCCCATCCCATCGCCCAGCCTACATGATCTTCTCCTTCCCTTTCAGATGCCCCTCCCCTACGGTTTCCCGACTACCTAGCCATCCTGCTCCTGCAGCCTCTGAATCTCTGAGATCATTGTCATGGGTCTGTCCTTGTTCCTTTTCCCTTCCTCACATCGCATTCACACTTTATGAATAGCAGCTGTGTTAGTCTGTATTCGCAAAAAGAAAAAGGGAGTACTTGTGGCACCTTAGAGACTAACAAATGCATCCAATGAAGTGAGCTGTAGCTATGCTCAAATAAATTTGTTAGTCTCTAAGGTGCCACAAGTACTCCTTTTCTTTTTACACTTTATGAAAGTTCTCATAAGCAAAGCTGGCTATTTTGTACACCATAGAATAGGAATGTTGTGGAGAAATTGATCTATCAGGTGACTAGTATTTAGAAATACTTCCAAAATCCACAGTATTTATCCAATACAGACCATAAGAGCCTCCTTCAGTATTTAGTGATGCAATACAAACCTTCAAGAATTTGCTTGGGGAAAAGACTACTTCCTAGGGAGAGAATGAACTGCTAAAATTTCAGAGTTTAAAATCGAATCAAAAGTCAATTTAAAGCACAAATAATCACCATTAACAGAAAAATCTTTTAAGTGAGGAGGCACTGTGGGTATGGAGTGAGGCTTTTAAAGCCAGAGAGAAATCTATAGGGACTGTTCCAGCATTTTAGTTAACAGGACTGTAGCACATTAATGAACTATAGTCAGTCCAGAGAAACCCATAGCAGATTTTATTCAGTTTTGTGCTGGGAAACTAAGCAGTGCGGCCCTTTTGGGGATCCTCTCTTGCGCATGCGTTCCCCCTCACTTGCCACCCCTTGTACTTCCCCCTCTGAGGAAGGCTTCCCTACAATTTGCCACCCCCCCACCCCCGCTCCAAGACCTGGTACACAGAACGTCTAGAAGTGCCTTGAATAGACTTTTACAGTTTCATATTAACATAGAAACCAAAGAGATGGAGTGATGGGCTGTTCCCCAGGGCTGGCTGTGGAAAGGCAGAGCCTGAGTCACTATGACAACTTCTCTGTGGGGCAGGGATTATCTTTGTTTTGCTTGTCCCTGATCAGGGCTTCTAAGCCCTACCACAGTATAAATAGTAACAATAAAATGCTCCTTACAGGTTGCTGATGCCAGGGACAGCCTTCTGAGGCCAGATCTGAATTTTATAACCCAAGAATGGAGAGCAATGGGCCACAACTAGGGCCTGTACTGTATGCCAACCGACATCTGCAGTGTGGCTAGTCAAACAACTGTAACCATCTTGAAATGAAACCTAAAGTATGAGTGATTTTAGATACTAGCCTCCTTTAATAGCAAGTCTTTCAGCCAGAATTGATGCAGGCAGACATTTTGTAGATGATTTCAATAAAAAAAAAAGTAAGATCTTGTCTAATCTGTAAATAAGTAACACAGGTACTCAGTAAAGACCACATTCCTCTTAGGGCTCAGAGAGTTTCACCAAGCATTGGAGCACCCCACCTGGTTACCACGTTGTCTATTGAATCTCTTGCTGTGGGTAAGCTATTACCTGCATCTCTGATCATGAGGTCATTACCAGTTTTGTGATGACTGCTACTCTCAGGCTCATCTTGACATCCCATAAAAGCATTTTATACTTTGCAATCTCCACCAGTCATTCCTTGATTAAGTGAAATAAATTATAAATACCTACATACATAACCCCTTCAGTCTATAATGTACCCATCACTACAGTATCTGGGAACTGGGTGCTAATTTGGGATAGCTCTGTAGGCAGAAAGGCAATTGCAATGGTCTCATGATTTATCTTCTCTTCTTTAGAGTGAAGGGCTTGGCTGATAATTGGTTACAAAAATATTTGTAACTATGCAGTTCACCCCATCAACCTTGGTAGCATGTGTCAGAAATAGAACACTGAGGAACCAGTCAAAATATCCCAGCCCCCTGAGCACATGCAGTTTCTAGGAATCACCCACACCTGGAGAGTGGAAAGTGGCTGAAAGGTTAAAGTCCAGGTGCTGCATTAGGCTGGAGACAAAGTTTCACTAGAGCTGTGCAGTGCTTTCACAGCAAAACAAACATTCAGCAAAAGGGATATTTCACATTTGGTTGTGAAACTGCATATTACCCTATTTTCAGAGAAGAGAAAGGAATGTGCCTGAAATGGGTCATTTTCAGTAAAAGTCACGCTTAATGTTTTGACCAGTTCTCATGTTTAAAAAGCTTTTCAGAAAAGAAGTTTGTCCCAAAAGAGGAGCTGTGTCAAAAAAAAGATGTTTTTCCCCTCTCAAAAAAACCCTCACTTGACAAAAATAAAATCCCCATAAAGGGGGAAAAAGAATTAAAAAAAACAACCTAACAGTGTATATTAAAAACCACTTTCATTTCGGCACAAAGTAACACTAACTTTTTCAGTTGGGAAACAGTCAGTGACTAAGAAAGTGGAGAAAAATCCTATTTTCTGCCAATTTAATTTCCCCCCAACTGCAAAAAATGGGAGGGATGGGGGAGAAGTAAAGTAAAAATGTGGGAGAAAAGTATCTTTTCCCATGATGTTTTCCTTTAGGAAAACAGTTATTTCCCTGATGGGAAAATTTCAAAAGGGGATTGTTCCCTCAAAAATTCCTGCAGGTAAACTGCCCATTTTCTGGCCATCTGTGTTAATCATCACCTTTTCTCTGGACTGTTAAACTAACTTTAAAGCGTCTTGTTTAACTGTTCTGGACTGTTAAACTTCTGGTTTCACCTGGACAGCATCACTATTTAGTAAGCTGGCTGCCACCAACAGGAGGCGCCAAAATGACAACTATTGACAAAGCTGTATAGTTTCAGAGTGAACTTTTGTTTCATGGGACCCTTGCAGCAAGCAACACATTTCACTGTGTAAGCTGTGTGACTGGGACTGAGTGGAGTTCTTCTTTCACATACATGAATCTGTTCTCAGAGATGCAGGCTGAGAAATAGCCAACACTCATGCTTTTGTTCCCAGCTTCACAAGCTACTGCCAGTAGCATCACGGCAGCCTTTAGTATAATTAAAGGGCAGGTACACAATAAAATGTACTGAGCTGAGTTAGACTGTGCTTTGGAGGGTGGGGTTCTGTTTGAACAACAGTATATTATTCATTTTTTGGCTGGGCTTTCTCACACCTGTAACTATTAACCATAGATATCCTGACCAGGCCCTAAGAAACCTGCAGGCATCTCCAATCCACCCAGCTGACAGTGCCCCACCAAAGGGGCAAGAAATACCAGGAACACCTGGATGGAGCCCAATTGTAGCTCATGGATTTAGTTGATTTTTGGTTCTGAATTTAAGTTTTGGCAAATAGCCCTATTTAGGGCACTTCAACTGACAACCTGTTGAGTCTCTCCTCTCAGCACTTCCAAGCTAGCCATGCAGATGTCTTTCCTACAAAGACAGGGTATATTCTTAATTTAAGGTAACTATCACATGGTAAAATCCTACTGAAGACAAAGCCAGGTGTAGTTTTCACACAAGTTAGCAGACAGCAGTAACCTGAAGGTTCCCCCATGGTCTTCAACTTGGGCTTTGTCTTCACAAGGAGGTGGGAACTGAAGAGTTGCTGCTTTAGGGATCCTACACGCAGCAGCCGGTGGATCTTCAAGCTAGCTCATGGGACTACAGAGCTCTACAGGAGTCCAGGTTCCTGGAACCCCGTCCTGCTCCCAGGAAGCCAGCCAACTCTCTCTCTATTCCAGACTGACAGGCAGTCACACGCGCCTCTTATTCTCACTGATACATGGCAAATCCTGCCTGACGTAGGACATTGAGCCAGCCAGACCTGTCTTTGTAATGACTAGTTTCAAATGGATACAGAGCTAAAAAGAGTAAGAATAGGACGTTCAGAGTAAAAGGAAAAAAAAATAGGGAGTAGGTACTTGACCACAATGGTTCAACAACAGTCCTTGTACAGAGGTTGTCAGGGGGGAGCAGCATATGCTTTAACTAATGGGTTTAGGTTTGAGAAAAACCACTGTCACTAACTTATAAAATACAGTAATAAAAAGCAGCAGGCTCCCATCACCCCCATTACTAAAGAACCAACAATATGCACAGCGTTCTACACAATGTAAAGGCAGCCCCTCTCCTGAACAGCTTGGTCCAGCAGTTTCTTTTTAGCTGAGGGGTCACAGCACCCAGAGCTAGAGGGGTTTCCAGGGAGTTTTTACTGCCTAAGAAAGCACCTTGCACAGCAAGTTAGTTGAACACAGTTAGCAGAACTGCAATAGGGTAACTGCATGAAACACCCCAATTGTTTGCCACCTCAAAAGATGTTGCCCTCAGGTTTGCTTCAGGTAAAACACTCAGTTTCCTTCTGCTTTAGTGAGAACAGAACATGCAAGCAAGACATGAACAAAAAACAGCTCCTACCTTAGCTGTCTTCTCTCCTTGCTGGCCAGCAATTTACCCCCTCATAGTAAAAGCATCCTTGCTGCTTCTGAATTCTTTCCCTAGAAGCTATTTCCCTAGTGGAGATTCCTGATTGCATCAGCAGTCTAAATGATTGCTATATACAGCTTAAGTGAAAGCAGGTGGAGATCAACATGCATTTCATTATGAGCTAGACCTCAGGTGATGCCAACTTCAGGCCAAAATGGGGGGAGGGGGGGTGAGAGCAGCTGAGCCTGAGCACCAGCCAGGTGGAATAGCTGATATTAACACACACTTTCAGGGCATGATGTACTTGTATGATTGTATTTGCTTTGTTTCTCTTGCAGGGAAGATGTCCTGTGCATAAATCCAGCAGTTTGGCGTATGTTGAGTATGGTGTCAGCCAGCTGCTCACACATCTGCTAGTGTAGAGCTGCTGTCCCTGTCATCAGAGCTAGCTAGCTGATTCAACTGTACTAGTTTAGAGTAGCCACGCTCCTCTAAGTGCACTTCATGCAGTTTGCTGTCTGCTCCTGTGCTGAAAGGTCACCATTAGCCTTTAGCCCAGGTTCGTACCAAATTTGAAGAGCATAAATCAGACAAGTTGTCAGGGCTTGAAAAATCAGCCACTGCTCCTACATAGCAACTTTATTCTTACTATCCCTTACAGCTGCTATAGGAGGTATTACTTATAGCACTGGGCAATTAAGCCCCTTAGAGATAAGACATTGCAGGTTGTTGCTTAGCAAAACTGAAAGTAGGGGTAGGATAAGTTACTGTTGTTCTGCCAACACCACTTACCACCCTTTTGAATGCAAGGAAAAACTCTAGCCAGCTGCTGTTCTGTTGTACCTGCACTGAGCATGATCAGCATAGTTAGCACCAGTAAGGAGAGAGGAGCTGGGCTTTTGCCTCACTTTCCCTTGGGCCATGAGAGCGGCTTTCACAGAACTAAAGCCTAAAGGTGACCTGCAAAAGAAAATTAAAAACTGGGCTTGGGTCGTTCTTTGCTTCTTGTAAATCATATGGCTGAAAGGTGGTGTGGATTTTTGTTTTTTTTTTTTTTTAAGAAGAGGGGGAAGGACTTTGGCTTACTCTTCTACATTAGAAATTCATGTCTTGTTGAACTAGTGAAATGATATCACAAGCATCAAGAAAGACAAAGCAACTTTAAGTTACAACAATTTCAACTGTTGTTTTTGGTTTGGGGGCAACTATTTAAGTCCAATGACCAATTCACATTTTGGATAAAGGAAGTCTTTGTCATAGATTCAACATGTTGACTCCCTTCAGTTAAGATGTTAACACTAATAATAAACATTCCTGAGACCTCTCAGATGTTCTCCAGGAAACACCAGACTTGACATTCTAGGTATTTCTAAGGCCAAATACCAAACAGAATTTTGCTCAGAGTGGGATGATCTGTTTATACTCAGGCCTATTTAGGCCAAAGAGCATACAAGTGCATTATTAAAAAAATCACTTTGGATCCTAAAGAACCCTAACAAACTCCTTGAAGTCAAAAGGAGTTTTACTACTGAGTTCAATGAGAGCAGGATCAGGTCCTATGAGAAGCATTTTACACACAGCTTGTATGGTCACAGCTATGCAACCAGCACCGTAGTTCAGTTAGACCCCCAAACTGAGTTAAGGCTGCATGGTCAATATTAAGTAAGAGCTTTACTAGTATTTTAGTTTGATCAAACTTCCTTTGACTTGATTGCAGAGAGGTTAGCTTTCTTCCCCACCCCTCTGTATTTGAGGATACAAGCACAGTTAGAAAAAAAAGTCTAGCATATTTTCCAACTAAAATTTCCTGCAAATGAAGAACTCTGTTTGGACTATTTAAAGAACCCAATTTTATTTTGTTATTTTAATAACAAATTACTTGCACTGTGACTTTGGGCAAGTCACTAAACCGCTCTGTGCCTCAGTTTCTCCAGCTGTAACATGGGAATAATAATGCTTCCCCAATTTTGTAAAGCACTTTTAGATTAGCATGCCTATAGGTTTTTCAGGTGGAAAATATCATTGTTATTGTTCAACCCCAAACTCAGTCTAAACAAGCCATTTTTTTGTGGTGGCTGGATTGATATTTGCAGTGGAAAAGCTGATATAAAAGAAGGCCATATTATCTTGTGTACATGATGCCCTGGCTTGTTTTGTAACAAGATTAGACGGCTCTTAGGAAGGGGGTTGCACATATGAGAGACCATTCACTTTCAATACAGGGAGTGGGGGAGGGAATTTTGTGCATTCCCTTCCTCTTTGCCAGTGTCCAATAGCTGTGTCTAAGGAAGAATTGTTTGGACGTTCCAAGCTGGAACAGTCAGTGTAGAAGCTTCTTGGGAAAGTGGTGAACTTTAACCTTCCCAGGATAAGAACGTTAACACAAGCGTGAATGGAAGAGCCTTCAGTGCACTGATAGACGTGAGAAAAGCTTTGTCTTTAGAGAAGGAGTGCTGGGCCCTTCTTGTGTCTCAGCCCATTGAGAGGAACTAAGATATGAGTGACAATGACTTTGTTCTGCTAAAGTTTTTTTTTACTACAGTCACAGCTTGATTCAGCCTCCATGTGGGGGATACAAAAACAGAGAGAAGCCCTACTATTAGAGAGATAAGGAGTCTTGATAAATATCCACACCCCGCCAGGATTGGGGGTGAGGAGGAGGCAGGGACAGGGTCCGGTGCCAACTCCTTTAACCAAGCACCCATCAGAGCAGGCACCACATTTGATCTGTGTCCTTGTTTAGAGCTGGCTTTTCCCATTTTCTCCCCACCTCACTGGTGTATCATCCTGTGTCCTGGCAGGAGTGTTAATTAGGTCTTTCGTTGATGCTGACCCACCATGTCTCCCACGCAGACTTCAAGTATAGTAACACAGCCAAGCTGAGAGTGAGTTGGGGTTCTTAAAGTGCGGTGAAGTGCTGTGCACTTACTGTAACGATCCTCACTTGCAGTGCTGGCATGAAGAGCGTTCAAACAGCAGTACTTCATCATGCTTTCTGTGTCTGCAGCCGGGTTTTGGGAAATCAGCTGTCCTCTGGAAGGAGGTTTCCTGACAGCTATGTATTTTAGGCAGAAAGTAATACTATACAGCACTTATGGACTCCTTCTGACTGACAGAAATATGTGTGTGTGTGGGGGGGGGGGGACGGAGCTGGGGCCTAAAGGAAGATAAATGAGAGCATGGCGGGGAGATGTAAATAAGATGGACAGCTCACAGCATTGCAGCTGTAAATCACTTGCTGGGCCCAACCGAACAAGATGATGACCTGCTGCTCAAGTGTCCTCCCTCCCTCCCACTCCACTGGCAATAGGGGATGTTCAGGCTCCTCTCATGATTGGTCTGAGGTCTCACTTTTGGAAAAGAAAAAAATAAGCCTTTGGAAGCTATAAGAGAGCCTCAAAGAAAACTGCTCTCCGCAAGCATTATCCTACTAAGGAAACAGGATGCTGCCAGCCTGCCTGTTTGCTGACAAGGGGCCACATAGTGCCCTCTCTCCATGCGGAAAAAGAGAGCAGGTGACCCATAGCTTAAAGAAAAGCTGCGTCCATCGCTGGCCTCTCCTGCTTTCATTAGAAATTCCTTCGTCACCCTTGACAGCAGCAGGCTGTAGCCTTCCTGCTGGAAGAAGCAGTAACACAAGGGTGGGTTTCTCTAAAAACATGAATGTAAACATTAGGAAAAACTTTCTGATTATAAAGGACAGGTAAGCAATGGAGCAGGTTACCAAGGGAGATTGTGGAATCCCTGTCACTGGAGGCGTTTAAGAACAGGTTAAACACCTGTCAGGGATAATCTAGGTTTACTTAGTCCTGCCTCCATGACAGGGGCTGGACTAGATAAACTTGAGATCCCATCCAACCTGACATTTCTATGATTAAATTCTAGTAACTACTCTTGTACTACTAGATCCCTCAGGTCTGGTCACTGCCATTTCCCTACTGGCTCCATCCCCACTGACACTGAAACTGGTTTAACCAGGCCTTATCTATACTGAAAAACAGAACTGTTACTGAACACAGGTGCCAGGCAACTGGTTTAAGCTGAACTGGCAGTGAACAGAGTTTGGATTTGTCTACAGTTACAGTGAAAGCCTGTTGAGTACTGTCAGCTACACAGATTGCTGGCAATGTTCAGTAACAAACATTTGTTGTAATGTATTCAAGGCCTCAGTGTTTGCTTGGCCCATGTGGAAAACGCAAGTGTTTCAAATCCGTGTTTAAAGGCAGGTTCCTGGACTAGGTCCTTGCCTATTGTGGTCGAAAAGTGACTCTAAACCAGGATGTTAAAAGTGATACCTCTTCCATGGGTACTGTGCAGGCAAACCGAGGTGGAACAGTGTTAGTAGGTTACAGTGTGTTAGCCAGGTTTGCGCTAAGGACTGAGCCACATGAGTAGGGCCCTACCAAATTCATGGTCCATTTTTGTCAATTTCATGTTCATAGGATTTTTAAAATGGTAAATTTCATGATTTCAGCTGTTTAAATCTGAAATTTCGGTGTTGTAATTGTAGGGATCCTGACCCAAAAGGGAGTTGTTGGGGCTCACAAGTTTATTGGGTGGGGGGGTATGTGTTACTCCTACTCTTACTTCTGTGCTGCTGCTGCTGGGGGCAGCGCTGCCTTCAGAGCTGAGCAGCTGGAGAGCGGCAGCTGCTGGCCAGGAGCTCAGCTCTGCAGGCAAAACCACTGCCAGCAGCAGCACAGAAGTAAGGGTAGCATGGTATGGTATGTCACCCAGCTCTGAAGTCACCATAGAAGAAAGGATGGCTATACTGTGACCCCTAAAATAACCTTGTGACCCCCCTGCAACTCCCTTTTGGGTCAGGACCCCCAATTTTAGAAACTCTGGTCTCCCCCCACAAAATCTGTATAAGTGTAAGATAAAAGCACACAAAAAATCCGATTTCATGGTCTGTGATGCATTTTCCATGGCCGTGAATTTGGTCGAGCCGTACACATGAGCCTTGCTGTGGAAGAATCTGTGCAGCCAAAACCAAATGTATTGTTTGAACACGTATCCCCCGTGGAGCAAAAAAGACCCAGTTTTTCATTCGATGCCCTAGTAGCAAGGGAGGTAGGGGTTAGCAAGTGTTCATCAGATTTTAGACTCTAGAGATAGGGGCTGCTGCATAAAGCATGACATAGCTAAGGTGAAACCGGTCCTGCATAGCCTTTGCACAATCCCACCCTGAATCGCGTTGCGGCTCTGCGCTCATTTCCCTTTTACAACAATTTGTTTCTCACCTGCAGATTTCCCCCTGGCAAAAGGAGAGAAGGTCCAAGCCCAAAATCAACTCACAACCTTCCCCAAAAGGTGCTCAGCCACAGTCACCTAAGGACAGGGGGTGGGGTTGGGGAAGGGCACTGCCCACATATCACTAAAAAACCCCTAAATTAAGATGTACCAGGAAAATCCCCTTCTGAGGATTATCATTAGTGTGCAGTGTGATCACAGCAAATGTGCTGCAGGGAATGAAACGTGAACCTTTTTCTCCCCCCTATTTTAGTTGTGGTTGAGGAAAAATCTTTTTTGGAAGAAGTGCTCTGGCCAGGGAGTCTGTTTCGGTGGAGGAGATCCTGTGAAATAGGGCAGCAGTAACAGACAGCTGGGAACCATCATCTTTCCCAAAGAAGAGCAGAAGGTAGCACCAGCAAAATCCTCCTTACAAAAGACGGGTCATAGGCCATATCTGTACCTGAGAAATATGGTGTGCTGGGCACTTTGGGATCCCCCAGCAGGTCTAGGACATGCTACACATTCACATTCCTAACAGTGTCACAGCCAGTCTCTGGGTTGCGCTTCTAACCACATTGTGTGTCAGCATAACTGGTCTGGAAGGAGAGCACCAGCCGTGGCAAGAGTATCTTGAAATGATGACGGGACTGAAGGATCACTGCCATAACAGTGGGCCAAGCCTGGCACAGGACACCTCTCCCTTTAGGGAGAGCTGGACTGCACACAACATTCCCTCCCTCCTCAGCCTGACATGCTTCTGGACAGCACCATTGGGGAGGGATGTAGAGAAGACCAGCCTCATGAACTGTTTGGAACAGCTGGACCAGGAGACGATGGGCACATTCCTGCAATCCCCCAGATCTGGAAAGAGCCCCAGGGGGTTGTGCTAGGAACTGTGCAATAGATGCCAAGAGGGTAGTGCAGCTGCAATGCTGCAGTACAGTACAAGCATAGACATCAGACAAAACTTACGCTGAAGCCCCACAGCTGTAGTGGACATATTGCATCATGGGCACTTACGCTAGGACTATACCAAAGGGTCAGTTCTCTAACAGATACAGGCTTGGTAATACAGACACCTAAACACTCAATTAAGGAGCACGACTCCAGTGCTGCCAATTCCCATCATCTCTTCCCCTCCCCCAAATCAGTCCCTTTACAGACCAGTGCCACCAAGTCAAGCCAGATGGGTGACAGAGCAAATCCAAAGCTGAGAGTGCTACAGTGAAAGGGAATGCAACACCCGCTAGGCTAGAAACATATTAGTAATTTATGTGTTAGACAATGGGAAATAGGATACGAGCTGACTTATCACCCACCAGCTGTGTGTTGCCCTCAGCAATGGGCATATACTGTTTCCATTTTATAGTTAATTGTGTTTTGTTCAGTTAATTTCTAAGGTTGGGAAAGTTCTATTTTGTACTGGGGCCTTGAGCTGGCAGCTCACTATTATTTTTAAAGACAGCCTGAGCATATCACATTTTCATGAAAATACCACCCCAAAGACCTTTCCATCACCTCAGTATGACCAGAGAGAAGAGGGCAGCCCTGAGAAGGTGCAGAGATCAGCACAGAGAGGAATAATGAGTGGAGTTTTAAAAAGGGATTTGAAGGAATGGTGCTTATTGTGTGGAGAACTGGCAGCTATTCCAGTCCGAAGGGTTGTCTCTCACACATACGATATGACATTGAGCAAAAACTAAGAGCCAGATAACAATTTGCAAGCATTCATTCAAACATGCAGGCCACAGTATATTACACAGTAAGGACCTGAGCCAAAGCCCACTGAAATCAAAAGAAAGGCTCCTAGTGGAGTTCAGCAGGCTCTGGATCAGCCCCTCAGCACAGTACTTTGGAGCAAGCTGGAATGAGGCTCCCAGCCTGGGTTGACAGACTTGAGCTGGTGGGGCTAGAGTCCAAGCCACAACTTTAAAGTATGGTCAATACAGCTATTTTTAAGAGCATTAGCCAAAGCACCACTGGCTCAAGTCAGTGACATTTATTCTACAAGACTTATACAATTACAAGGTTTATTATTGTTGCACTGCCAAGACTAACTTCACAGCTATTATGGCTGACTGTGTGACAGCCACTAATCTTTAAGATCTCATTTGAGGCCTTGAGTATTAAAGATCCCACAACAGTCCTCACTACTTTATCCTCACAATCCAATTTTGAATTTCATCTAATATTACTTTAAGCTCGTTAGAAGAAAACCAGCATGTAAAGATTGCCTGTTTAACATGAAGTTTGCATGGCCGATAATTGCTTATTGGACTGTAGCCGTACAGGGAAGCATTGACTCTTACATTAAATTGTTTGAAGCCAGCAGTGCATGTTCATGCACTCTAAAGTATTTAAAAGTCATTTTAACAGCAGTAAGCCTCTCCCTTTTATGTAGAAAACATCACAAGTGAAAAACAAACTGATGCTACCCTAATGCCCACACCTGTTGACAAGATGCTTCACATCAAGTTAAGGCTAGTTTCCACTGAAAATTTACACTGGCATAGTTATGTCTCTCAGAGATGTGAAAAATCCACATCCCTGAGAGATTTAGCTGACCTAACCCTCACTGCAGACAGCACAATTCTTTCGTCGACCTATCGTCGTTCAGGGAGTTGCATTAACAACGACAGGAGAATCCCTCCCATCCCTGTTGTCAAGGCTGATTCCCCACTCTTCCACTTCGAGGGCAGAAGGTGGGGGCCTACGAGGACTCTAATTACTTGTCACTCCAGGCTTGTATTAAGCTCCCAAGGTTACAGCTTTTCTCTGACCTTGGATTGGTAGATGCTGCCATCACCCAAGCCTAAAACCCCTTTGAGAACCCAGGAAGGTGCACTTTGGAATTCCTTTGTGTGGGATACCCTCAAGCTCTTTCATGCCCCCCTCCAGGGAAGAGCTGAGAAAGAAAAACAAAGGAAATCAGCTGTTGCCACTAGCTAATTAAACAAGTGCACAAACCTCTTAGGACTCAACAATCCAATTCTGTTCTTAAAAAAAGGTAAAATTTTATTAAAAAACAAAAGGAAGAAAATATATCTGAAAACTTAGGCTATTGCTAGATTTTAAAAGATCAAATACAAAGATTAAGCATCAAGAATAGTTCTTGAGGTCCAGCTTAAAAGATTACAAGCAAAACAAGCATTTGGGGTTAGCACAGAGGAGTCCACAAGCAATAAAGAAATAAAAGGGATAAACCTAATTGCATCTTCCTAGACATTCCCTGATCTACTTACATATCTGAGGGTTTAAATGAGTAGTTTCTAGGTATGGTCCTGATGATTTTTCATACCTGGCCCCAAGCTTCTTACAACTTAATTCTGCCCTGTCCCCTCGCTCCAGAACCGCCACTGACAGACAAAAGGGGAGTCTTGTTTCAATTTTAAAAAGTTCTAGCCTTCCCATTGGCTCTCTTGGCCAGGTGCCCACTCACTTCCTTTTACCTACGCATGCAGTCAGACTTTTTAACCCTTTACAGGTAGAGCAACTAGAGAACAGCTACCAAGAGGGATTTCATAGCTACTGGCTGGCTGGGTGTTCATAAAAGGGAGCTACCCCTCCTCCCTCATTTATCACATCAGTAGCAAGTGTTTATACCAGAGGTGGGCAAACTACAGCCCGCGGGACCATCCTGCCCAGCCCCCTGAGCCCCCAGCTGGGGAGGCTAGCCCCCGGCCCCTCCCCCGCTGTCCTCCCTCCCCTACAGCCTCAGCTCGCCATTCCTGCCACACACTGCAGCTGTCTCCAGCATGCTAAGGGGCTGGGGACCAGGGGGCAGTCAGGGGACAGGAAGTGGGTGGATGGGGGGCACTGTCAGGGGAGGGTCGGATAGGCATGGGAGTCCCAGGGGCTTGTCAGGGGGTGGGGGTGCGGATAGGGGTCAGGGCAGTTGGAGTGGGGGGGGGGAGGTCAGATGTGGGGGCCTAGGAGGAGCAGTCAGGGGACAAGGAGCAGAGTGGGCTGGATGGGTTGAGGGTTCTGAGGGGGGCAGTTGGGGGGGGTTGGATGGGAGGGGGGGGCAGGATGTTTGCAGAGGCACAGCCTTCCCTACCCAGCCCTCCATACAGTTCGCAATCCTGATGTGGCCCTCAGGCCAAAAAATTTGCCCACCCCTGGTCTACACTGAAGCACTACATTGGTATTGCTCTCGCATTTTAGTGTAGAAATAGCCTCAGACTCATTGCTGGTGGCAGGTTGCCAGTTCAATTAGGCTTGTTACCATGCTCCAGGTAATATAAAAGAGAAAGAGAGAGAGAAAAATTATTTACAGCAACTTCTCCTCTGCTCTCCACACTTATGATCTACATTGTTCCTTCAGCATAAGGCACCAAAGCTGGGCGTGTAGATGAATTACCCTTTCCAGTTGAAAGAACAGGAGTCCTTGTGGCACCTTAGAGACTAACAAATTTATTTGAGCATAAGCTTTCGTGGGCTAAAACCCACATCATCAGTTGCATAGAATGGAACGTATAGTAAGAAGATTATATATAAATAAATATAAAAAGAATAAGCACCCACACCCACAACATGAAAAGGTGGAAGTTGCCACACCAACTCTAAGACGCTAATTAATTAAGATGCGCTATTGGCAGGAGAAGAAGAACTTTTGTAGTGATAATCAAGCTGGCCCATTTCAGACAGTTGACAAGATGGTGTGAGGATACTTAACAAGGGGAAATAGATTCAATTTGTGTAATGACCCAGCCACTCCCAGTCTCTATTCAAGCCCAAGTTAATGGTATCTAGTTTGCAAATTAATTCCAGTTCAACAGTTTCTCATTGGAGTCTGTTTGAGGCTTTTCTGTTGCAAAATTGCCACCTTTAAGTCTGTTACTGAGTGGCCAGAGAGGTTGAAGTGTTCTCCTACTGGTTTTTGAATGTTACGATTCCTGATGTCAGATTTGTATCCATTTATTCTTTTGTGTAGAGACTGTCCAGTTTGACCAGCGTACATGGCAGAGGGGCATTGCTGGCACATGATGGCATATATCACATTGGTAGATGTGCAGGTGACTGAGCCCCTGATGGCATGGCTGATGTGATTAGGTCTTATGATGGTGTCACTTGACTAGATATGTGGACAGAGTTGGCATCGGGCTTTGTTGCAAGGATAGGTTCTTGGGTTAGTGGTTTTTGTTGTGTGGTTGCTGGTGAGTATTTGCTTCAGGTTGGGGGGCTGTCTGTAAGCGAGGACTGGTCTGTCTCCCAAGATCTGTGAGAGTGAGGGATCGTCTTTCAGGACAGGAGAACACTTCAAGCTTTCTGGTCACTCTTAAGAATTGGTGTGGCAACTTCCACCTTTTCATGTTCTCGGTGTATATCTATAACGTATAGTAAGAAGAATGCTTGAGAGGAAGAGAGAAGAGGGGAAAAGGTAAATCTCACTCAGATACTTCAGTGATGGGTGCAGTAAGAACCTAAAACAATCTCAGCAGCCTCCTAAAAGTCAGACACTTTACAGCAGCTGCACATCTTTTCCACCCACATAACAGAAGTCTGTTTTTCTGATTCTGTAATTTTGCTTAGGAGCATATGAATTTGCAAAGAAAAGGGAACAGAATTTAAAACCAGACAGACTGGACTCAGAGCATGTGGGAATATGGCCAGAAAGCTGGTAAATCTGAATGTTTTCACCTAGATACAAACAGATCCAGGTTAGAAAGTTACACATTTCAACTTTAAAAGGAAACAAAGTTCTTTATTTGAAAGCAAAAAAAATATTCTCCAAATGGACAGAGGAAGCCCAGCTACAGCCAGGTGCACATTTTCATACACAGCATTGTTAATATTACAGCAACTATAACTGGATCTTCCATGTGGAAGGTTAGTGTTCCATTCCATTCTTTCTTAGATGTAGGCATACAATTTTAAAATGCTGATTATACTGTTTCTGCTGGGCCAATCTTGTAGATCAGAATACTGACAATGAGATGCATGTTACGAGTATTTGATTCAGGCCATATCTACACTTGGAAAAAAGTATTTTTGCAAAGATGACTAACAAAAAAATCACACAGTGGACAAAGTTGTAGTTTCACCTTGATGTAGCTGGTCAAGGTGAATCCTAGACCAGCTAAGCCTAGAAGTAAACTATAACTTGCCCTATCTACAGTAGGATTTAATATTTTGGCTAGCTTATTATAAATACTTTAATTGCAGCCATGGACCTTGAATCCAGAGCCAAGGCAGACACTGGACGTCTTAAATGCTACAGGGAAGTCAGCCCTCAGGATATAGGTTGACTGCTATTAGTTAATCCTTGACAATCTACATTTAAAGCAATGTAGTTATCATGCAACTAGTGTCCACAAAACATAAAAACAAACTCCTAAGCACAGTACATTGATCCTCTTGCAATCTTCTATTGTAATTTTTTTGTTCCCTTTCTTACTGAAGGCCTGAAGGAGTGCCCCAAGCACAGAACCTGGGATTCTAGAGGCTTGCTCTTGTCCTCTTATAGACCACACTGCTTCCATTATTTTGATGTATTTTAAAATTAAAATGCTTTTTGTATACCACAAATGGAAGGTCAAGGATACAGAATATCCCAAATTATTCAAATTTCCTCCTCCCTCTCCCAAACTCTAGGCAAGACAGGTTTATTTAGGTTTAATCTATTTCAGTAGGGCTTTTATATACTATGACAAGTAGACTGAACTGGTCTGGTTCTGGATATTAAAGGCATGTGGCTTTCAGTGTACCAGAGTTATGACACTTTGGAAAATGGAAAACTGAAAACGCAGAACAGAGAGATCACTTAGCAATTACAGAAGTGTTTATTGTCCAACAATGAAATGAACACAGTCTAAAACTTTGTAGGACTTTTTGTACTCCTCCAGCCTCTAGAGTGGCAATTCCACCTTCACTTGTACAAAGCTGGCAGTCACTTCTACACCTATGATACAGGCATGTCCCATGTTCTGGGAGACAGATTTAAAACAGACTAGAGCCGGGGGGGGGGGAGAAGGAGGAGAAGATACTGTTCTAACAAATGGGGTCTAACAAATCTGCCACAATTGCAAGCTCAGTTGTCAAAAAGCGAGTGAAAGTTCATAACTTTGTTTTGCATAACTCACTCAAAGTTCAATACACCTTTATACACAGTGTGCATATGAATACACAGAGAACTGGAAACTAAACTCAATAAGTTTCCAAGCTTTGGCATGAATGTGTGTGTTTGCAGGGAGTTAGCAGGCCATGGTCTTCGTACTCGAAACCCTGAACCACACTGAATTGTTTAGTATTGTACAGTGATACAGTCATGTTATTACCTTGGAATAAACAGTCCCACTTATTCCATCAAAATTAGCACCACCACACGCGAACATGTGTAGCTATCATGGAACTTGTTCACAACCTTCATTTCATGAGGTATTTCCAGACATGTAGAATGGGGCTCTTATGTTTTCCTCATTGCTTCAGTTAGTTTTCTCCTTGTCTCCAGGAGCCCTTAGGTATCTTCCCCAAAATCTTTAAGACTGCTGTTTGAATTCCCCTTCCATTTTGACTCCCCACACCAGCTCTCCTAATTTCTTCAGACTGACATCTTCTTGCCAGGTCTGCTCCCTTATGCTATTTAGTCTGTTCCGCCTTCCTCCAATGATTGATACTACAGATGTGTCTAGACCACTGCCAGTTACAGAATTGTTGCAGAGCCTCTGCAGCACCACATAGTGGGTGATGGGAAAGCAAGACTGGGAGCAGTAAGGTGAATGGGGGAAGTAAGTGCTCGGAATAGAACAGGGGTAAAGTGTTAAAAAATGCTTAAGTTGCACTTTCAAAACCGACTTTGGAACTAGGCTCTTAAGTGCCTAAATCAGTTTTGAAAATGCATCTTAGGTGCATTACCCATATCTGATTATAATTTCCCTTTGAGAAGTGCTTTTAAAACTTCTCTCCAAAGAGAATGATAACTTTGTTACCACCCTGTTTAAAGTACTAGCTCCTTGGTGAAACATGTTCAAGCATTTACAATCCATAAGTGGCCTACCATTTATCCAGAGAATAGTGCATCAGACATCAGAATATTCAGATCTGTCGATAAAACAGAGGCTTTCATAACAGAGCTGTAGCAATAGAGGGTTTGATGTGCTGAAATCTTAAAAAAAAAATGCAATACAAGCAGGTATGTTTTGAGGGAGGATATACAGAGATTTTAATCAGGTTTACTATTTACAGTTGAGATCACTTTCACATACTATTTGCTATCCTACATGGCTACATTTCCAAACCAACTTAAGATCTACAATATAACAGTTCACTCAACACAAAACAGCTCTTCATAGAAAAAATGAAAATTCATTATAGAACAGTAGTGCATACATTTTGCTCCTGAAAAGCCAGCTTTATTTTAAAACACTAAAATTTGAAAGATTGGATCTCTGAATTTGAGAAGATCAAAGATGCACACTTGTGATTCTAAAATTATTTTGGTTAGTAGTCATTTCATACAATTTATCTTTAAAGTGTACCGGACTTTACCTATGTTTTTTAAAAAAAAACGACACTGGTGAGAGGTAAGAATTAATATATTTACCATCACAAATTAAATACAGCAGACTTCCTTTGTACAACTTTGGCCAAAAAAAGTTCCACATAGTGAAGATTTAAAAGGATTCCATATATATGTAAGAATCAGTCAGTTAATGCTTAGAGGTAATCTACCGAATTAGGCACACTTCCTTTAACTTTCATGTCAACCAAATTAATCTTGATCTGCAAATGGTTCTGAAGTTAGAAAGTTTGCCAGTATACTAAAATATATTTAGATACATGAATAGCTGGCTACAATAGTGAGTCACAGGTAAGTATGTGGGTATGTGGAAAGCCACGCTGCTTTGCCCATCACCAGTGTACATTACAGCTGTCCTCATCTGTGCAGGGTGTGTTTTAGCTAAGTCTACATAGGCAGGAAAACTACTGCAGTAGACCAGGCCCATTCACCTTCCAAGTAATAAGAGATTCAAGCTTAGGTTTGCATTATCTTCTATGCGTAGGTTCCTCCAGTGATAAGAAGCTCGTAAGCAGGATCCCGGCTCCTCCTACACAACACTACACAGGCACACAGCATGCCCAGCAGCTATGGAAAGAAGAAAAACGAAATTGAGTACACAGCAGATACTTGCAAGAGATTGGTTTCTGGACATTAATCACTGGCTAGTTGCCAGTATGTTTCAAATGGCTGTATATCAAGCCTGAAATGTGAAGAAAGGCAAAATAAGATGACTTTTGAAAAGCTTTACCAGCTACTGTATATACTACATAAAATTAAGCTCCAAGCTGATCCTAACCAAAAAAAAAAATCACCTTATAGGAGCATCTTTCATTAGGCTATTCCTTGGTCAAATCACTTGTTGTATTCTGCCTCTATTATGCCAACAGATGTAAATCAAGACTAATTTAAAAAGGATGGAAACTTTATATTAGTGGATAAGAAAAAGACTGAATTCAAGGTGAGGTGGTTTAACACTCAATTGCCACAGAAGATCGATATCTAAGTGCCAGAACTTTAACATTTCAAAGGGGAAATTAGAACCATACTATTTGATGATTGAGGTGTCAATTACTATAATCCAGAATGTACAAAGTCAGACTGTACTTTAAGTTAACACAATTTGACTGGTCTGTTTAAAAAAAGGACATGGTATAGCTGGAATCCTCTTCTTTGCTAATGTGCCCAATTTGGGCAAAGTGTGTCCAATGTTGTAGTCTTCACCTTTTAAAAAATCAAGTTAGTGCTGCAAAGGTTGGCGCACAGCTGCTCTAAGGGCCACTCTGGCAGCTTGCCAGAAACCTGGGGGTTCAGCTAATTAACATATAAATGTACATGAGATGTTAATCTGAGATTAATGTATTCATGGCTGTAAGTAACAAAGTACTTTACAAAAAGAAGTTAAATGCTTGAGGAAGACATCAATGAGAAGGCTGGAACTGCTTTGCAGCCAAGTCCACAATTTCTGGCTTTACCTTTTATGAGGCCTTATGAAAAGGTTGCCAGTTAAGTTATTGTTTAGATTCGTTCATAAAGCTGAATAAAGGAAGAAGTCTGAAAAGATGTAAGTACTTCCCAAAGAGGCCACCCAGACAGCAGCCCTCTTACATAACTTGATATCTGCCTGCAGGGTGACATTTATAGAAATTCAGTAGGTTCCTTCATAAATCTTGGACTAAAAGTGAACGGAACATTGCAACTCAGTCAAGTCATGCTGAAATCTGGCCTTGCTTCTTCGAGTTTAACAGAAAATAGGCCTGCAGGCAGACCAATACATTCAGAATCTTCTTGATTTGTGCTGATTACATAGGGAAATTCACTCCTCTCAGATTTGCATTTACTGACAAGGAAACACTATTGGGCAACGATTGGACAGTGAAACTATTAAAAGTTATGTACTAAATGTTGTGTGTGTCCAGGAATGTACACTTGCACATTGAAACTCAGTAACATTAAGTGAGGTTAGCTTAAATCAATGCCAAAGTTTGTGTTCTAAGTCAGTATTAAATTTAGTTATCAATGTTCAGTTCAAAATTCATTAAAAAAGTGACAATGAATTAGTCTTCAATCACTGGCAATACCATCACCATAAATATTCCTGACTGACATCATTAAAAGCCAACCCACTTCACTAACCATATTTCAAACATAAATGTAGTGTAAGGAATTCCATAATGTTTATAACCATTACATATAAAAAAAATTAATCATAGCTTATGACTGGGTGAAGGCAGCCAAATTATGTATTGTTCTAGACCTGACTTGACCCAACAATGCCTGACCGATTCTATATGCATTTAATGGGATGCAGCCAATTATTTCATAGAACAGTTTGATAGACTTGCAAGTGCATCAGCTGTTAGAATATCAGTCTCCAAAGGAAAACACGCTGCTGAAATTTTTGGCCAGAAGAAAAGGTTTCCATGTTTGGTGTTTTGGTTAAAATAAAGACCTTGAAAGTATTGGTATGATCTATTTATCAAGAGAACCTTGGTTAGTGTTAAAAATCTTAACATTCACCAAAATATTGCTCTCTACTTCACTGCAGTTAGTACTTACATCTTGGACCAATAAATCTTATCTTCAACACAAGTTAATATTTGCTTATTTTTGAAAGCTGTAACTTCACACCTCCCTGCATCAAAACTTTATACTTATCCTCAATGATCAGATCTGTTTTCTTAGCTTGCCCACTGTAGTTTTAATTACACAGTATCAATTTCCCAATGTCAGCCATTTTGTAGTTTACATGCACAAAGTTAGCGGACAGTACACTAGATCAGCTGGGTCACTCTGCAGTTATGAAATAAACCCAGGTTTTTAATAAATATGTCAAGCAAGTGTTAGGAAGTAGAACTTGCTCAGGAATACTTTAAGAGAAAGCTCCCACCTTTGACAACACTACTGGTCCACTGAACAAAGCTTAGAAAATAAGCTATTAAGAAAAACTGCCTCCCAGCTAATCAGCAGTGTATGTACAGAACCAATGCATTTAGATGAATTTGCCCCTTTCAGCTTGCTTGCAGTTTACAGGAGACCGGCCCACACTGTCAACATGGCTGAGACCTTTGAATGCTCAGAGAGCAAAGGATCCAGCTGGTGACTGGAAGTCTGACCACCACTTCAAATGGACTTTAAAGAAAAGTGACCCTAAATCTGTTCATTCCGATCCTGGATTCTGCCTCACAGAAGTTTATACCACCACCCTAATGGATTAACAAAGTGGTGGCTTTACTGGAACCCTTCAGAGAGGAGAGAATCCAAGCAAATGATAAAGATTTTAAAGAAAAAGCAGCTTTTATGTTTGTGATAGAACCAACAACAGTTTTTGCTCCAACCTCTCAGAAATAGTAACTGTGCAATAGCACAAACTTATTTTATTGAAGACTGACAAACTAAGTTTAAAAGAAAAGGTTTTAAAATCTTGAAACCAATGGAAGCGTCTGATTTTTTTTAATACACATTTTTAGCCTAAGATTGTCCCTTTTATGTGATCACTTAAGTAACATTTCTGCCTCATCCTTGTAGGCTATTTTATTCATGTTTATCAGAAACAGCCTCCAGTCAGTTCACTAAAAGCCACATGTTCAGAATTAAAACTGACAAAGAGAAAACCGTTCAATTCACCATTCAAGCAAGCCAAAAAAAAATCCATCCAGACATGTGTAGACTAAGAAGTCTATTACTCGGTCACTCATCAATGATTCCAAAGAGCCACATAACTTAGTACGAAAAAAAGACTTTACCAAAGTATTACATTAATTTCATTTTCTTTCTTAGCAATTGTTTGCAGAACACACACCGATTACTGATTAATGCATATTGTGAGAAGGGACAGTCAATGATAAAATTCTCTAATGATTTTTTAAAATTCATTTAGAACTTTGAGAACTTCCACAAAATTAGACCCAAAATTTGATCCATCTTATAAAAAAAAAAGTTATATGAAAACTTGATGGCATTCCTTCAACTGAAGTTTAAAACAAGTTGATCAGACAGTATAGGTTCTGGCAGCACAAGCAAAATTTTCTTGCCCCTTCATTCCTAGTTCCTTATTCTGACATCTAAGCTACAAGTGTCTTGTTTAAAAAAAAAAAAGCGTCTCTAGAGTTAGACACTTCTAGAGATATTCTAAAACAAGATTATACCCAATGGTGATGCAGAATGACTTCTTGTGCAGAATTTGTGAAGGATGTCAAAGAAAACGTGTGCTGTCACTTTAGTGGAGCCGTCACACAGCAACTTCTCTTTAAACTCTGGTGGGTCTAGCGTTCTGCATTAGCTCAATAGCAGGGAAGTACCAGCTCCTAGGAAGAAGGGCTATTTTTCACAAAAAGTGAAAGTAATCTTTCATTGCCTCGGTCTTTTCATTTTAAAACAAATATTCAAAACTGAGTTTGCTAAGCTGGGGAAACAAGTTAAACTTTTAGGTTACAGCGACAATACAGAATTGCTGTAAGCAGAGCTGCCAGAAGCATTATTCTTACTGTATTACAAACACAAAAGAATGAGGTCATAATGGGGGCTGTGTGCATTCTTAAAGCCTTGATCAGAAATTTTACTGAATGGAGAAGATCACGGCTGCTGTAATTCACATTTACTCGGTCAAAGTCCATTTGTTAAAGGTTACATTCTTGTCCACATTTAAATTAATTTTTATACAGTCTTGCTGTGCCATATGCACAAAGTAAATACGGAAATTCCATGTATTATACAGAATCATGGCCACACTACATGCTACAGCTTTACAATGGTCTACTGGAGGTTTACTTAATAAAGTCAAGTCAGTTAGGACTAGGCTTAAAGGAAAGCAGAGTATGACTATATAAAAATTAGATTAAACCAATGTCTTATTTAATACTGAAATCTTGTTAACTATTACAACAAAACCAATTAGATGATGTAACATTTAATGAGCTTAATAGTTCCTATTGCAGTCAGGGCTAAGCAGAAATGCCAGGTGTCTAACAGAAACTGTTTACTGAACACCAGAGCTATATGTTTAAAATCTTATAATCTACTTTCTTAATGGTTGTTAGATGGTTTGCTTCAGTTCTACATGAAGACATTTCAAACAACACACGTCAATATCTTGGTAAGGGCAGAAAACCCCTTTTGATGTTTCCTCATTTTTTTGGCAAAGTGTTTACATAGCCTTTTCTGCAGACATAATTTGGAGTCTCCCTGCTGATAGCTAGATTACTGCCACGTGGCACCACAAAGCAAGTGCCACCCAAAGTGCAGAGACTGCACAATGAGCATACTTGCTTGCAACTGGCAAGCCAGTGGGACACTGACAGGCACACAGAGTGAAACAGAGTGGCATGGGTTATAGCCCCATAGAGAGGGGCTAGGATTTTTAACAGTGCTGTAAGCCATTTTTGGGGGGCAGGGGAGGAGGATGACAACGACATCTCTTCACTACATCAGACTCCAAAATAAGTATAGCTCTTTTTGACAATTAGGACACAGCTTCATAAACTTTTCCCCTACATGTTTCTTAAAGTGTGTGTGTGGGGGGGGGGGGGGGGGGGGGGGGGGGGGCGCGGCGGCAGTGGGGAAGATGAGGAAGGAATTCTACCTTAAGCCCAGACAAGAAAAGGCAACTCTAGTTGCTAAACATTGAACTCAGTGCCTGGCAACAACCAAAAAAAAAAAAGAATACTAAGAAACATCAATAAAACTGAACTGAAACCAGGCTACCAAGACACTGCACAAAAAGCTGCAAAGAACAAGTGATGTGACATACTTGAGTAAATAGGGTATACTGAAGATTTTGCTAAAGCATAGAAAGGACAGTTAAGATGCTGAAAGCTCTCAAGGAGAAGATGCAATTTGCAGTAAACCATGTGAAGATTAACAAAGGGATTGACTTCCATTTAGGAAGGAGGCACAAAGGATACTAAAACAGCAATAGGCTTGAACAAGCAGCATTACAATTTTAGGAGAAATTCTCTGAAATGTAGATTTGAGTGTAAATAGAACAATCCTATTTTCACTTTGTCATTCTTTGTTTCCAATTATTTTGGCTGCCCATCTCTGGGGCCTATTTCTGTTGTTCTTCCTCCCCAAAGGAGGTTACCCAAGCTAAACACAAGTTGATTTAACACCTTGTACTGTGTATAAGGTTCTTCAGTTGAATTTCTCTTCTCAGTAAGTTCATACTGCAGTAACTCTTGAAAAGAAAGTATAAACTAAAAGAGTTTTGACAATCACCTGGCTGCTGTTTGGCATTGTAAGAGTTTAACAAGCCAAACAATTTTGCTCTATGAAGATTTCTGAATGTTAATATACAGAAGAACATGCTTTCAACTCTTTGGAAACAGCTTTCAACTGAAACTTCCATTTCTGATCCTATTTGAGGCACCTACCTTGCTTTACAGAAAGCCAGCACAGCTTGTTACAATTTCCATCTCAACAGCTGAACATTCAAGAGCATTTTTCCAGAGTAATTAGAACTATTCCTAAACACTGTATTATCTCTAAGCACCGACTGTTCACCCCTATTATAAACTACTTCTGCTCTAACACTGATTTAGTTAAAGTAGGTTTTAATATTTACTATTAAATAATTCTGATGGCAGAAGGATGCCAGTTTTCAACTGGCATTAGGTTCCCAGACTGCAAAAGTATCTTTCTTGAGCAAGATGGTTAATTCTAGCAAGCAACTCAGAAGCACTTTTAAACGTAATATGACTTCAAATACACTAAGTTTACACAAGGAAAAAAACCTCTCCACAGGAATGTCATAATACTGCATAGTGCAAGATGGGTACAAGACTGAGCACAATTTTCAAAACACCAAGGCAAAATGCATTACTTTAACAGGAGATCCAAACCTTCCTCCAAAAGACTGGAATAATCAGATCTATCCAAAAGCAAAAATGAGCATTTCACAAATCTGAAATAAGCCAGCTCAAGACAATGAAACCATATTAAATGCATAGCATTTATACACAGATCTATCTGTTTTACAAGTTTATCTTAGCACTGAGATGGAGTTCCATTACTGGATGCATTTTCAGGTGCTGAACATTGGCAAAAATTCACCTTTAGATAAATTTCAATCCAAAAGTTAAATTATGAAAGTTTAATAACTTTATTCAGCTGTTTTGACTTTTCTGAAGGCAGAAAGTATTACACTAGTTAAAGTTTTCTGCTGCAAAAGGCTGGGAATTATTTAGTTAGCTTTAAAAAAAATTAAAAAAATCCCCAAAACCTTAGTACTCAGCATGCGCACTACAGTTTTCACTGGGGACTGCAATGCCCACTGCCACATCAGAAAACACCTGATTAATGCCTTGAGTTTTTTAGAGGTATTAACTGGTTAAACTAATGAACAGAAGCAGAATTCCAGACATACAG
The DNA here is from genome assembly GCF_965140235.1 of Caretta caretta. NCBI lineage: Eukaryota > Metazoa > Chordata > Testudines > Cheloniidae > Caretta > Caretta caretta. The sequence continues at coordinate 49,698,074 of NC_134215.1, read as the reverse complement.
GCACATTTAAGAGTAGGTGTCAGAACACTTGTTCGAAGTCCAGTTACTTAGAGAATTAAATATTTTAATATGCATCTCAATATCTGGGGAACTTAGTTAAAATGTTTTAATTTTACAGGATTCAAAGTTATGGTATTCAGAGCATCTGTAAGTCGGCCACAATGCACCTGCTCATTAAGGAATATAACTTATCATAAAGAAGAACAGAATACACTACATACGTGCAGCATTACAAAGATGTTCACTATGACAATCAATGCACTAACTGAACTTCAGTTAATAACCATCAGCTGTGATGCTTGAGCATGTGTGTACAGAGCATTTGCATTCAGAGCATTCTTACTGGAGGGTCCTCAACTCAGGACTTCGCTTCCCCTGAAGGCCCAGCATTTGAATCAGACCTTCAGAGCAAAGTGCAATGCCCCCTTTCCGAAGGGCCACCGTAAGAGTCAGCTATCAAAAAAATCTGGCTATATTTTTAGGTGGTTCCGAGATACCATGATTTAATTGTTGATTTATTTCCTGATAACAGCATTAGTATGAACTGCCCCTATTTGTTTTAAGGGCGTTGTAACTATTCAAACAAACGTTAACTATCATTAAATGTATCTATGAAAAATATTTGCTCAGCATGAATGTCAGGTGTGTTCAGATGCATCTGATCATTTATATTGGAGATCCTAGATCAAATGGAGGCAAGACACATTCCAGCAAAAGTCAAGGCGCTGAACAACTTAGAAATAACCACGAGTAATCAATTTAAAATATTTGGTTATTTGACACTTGGGTCAATGGAACTCAGTCAAAATAAAAAAAACCTAAGTTTGTTGAAGACTGGTGCGTTTGCATGGTAACCTGGGATTACAGTCCAGAGTTTCATTTTTATATGAAAGGTTATCAGTTAAAAAGTAAATGTTTTGAAATCTCACCTGAATGGCAGCAAATGCCAGAGCTGCCCAGATAACATACATCATGATTTCTTGTAGCTTCTTTACAACTAGAGCCTCACACCCCTGAAACAAACAAGCAGTGCCATTTAGGAAGTATTCAGCCTGGTCATAACTTTGCATAGAAGCTTTGCTTATATCTCCACTAATAAACTGAAATAAATATCAAAAGCAGCAAGTGAATGGACAGAAAATTATAGTGCTAACAGCTTTAAACTCAAGAAAAACTAAGACATTTGAAGGTTGGCTTTTAGGATGGGAAAGCCGACTGAGAAGAGCAAAGTTAGTTATTTTTCAGATTCCAGATCAGATCCAGATATATAAAATATACCCTAAACTTCTGCATTGGCCACCAAAACAGGTAAATTTAAATGACTGTCAGCTTTATACAGACTAGTAAACTGAATTCACAGGCCTGGCTTACCTCAGAATAAAGGTCCATTGGGTGGGTCAAACTGCCAGTACAATTGGTGCTGGTTGCTTTGCAGCAGCTGAGGGGCACGCTGTTATTTTTAGTTTCTTTGAACCACTTTGTGTTCTCCCAGTCTGAATAGTTGTGGCTCCCACAACAGCGCAGCTACAGAAAAACAGAAAAAGCCACCATGTATATCAAAGTTATTAGTAAAGGGACAATAACTAAGAATATGCAGTAACTAATTACAATGCCATGAACAAAGATGTATTAGAATAGGCTGCCTGTGTTATTTAAATATTGAACATTAGAGTAGGTCATGTCACTTGCCACTTAGCATGACAAATGTTTTGCTAAAAACAAACTACAGATTGAATGTTACTAGTATTACTTTCAACTTCAAACTAAATTTATGGCACAGATCCTGAAAACTAGCAATGAAATACTCACTGTTAAAATTCTACCTCTGGATGCTAAATGTTTAACACTGAGTTTTCTATGCCCTCCATCCCATATAAAGTTTGGGACTCCTTATAAGTTTAAGAAAAGCCCTATTCAATTAGGCTTTTCTTCAGATGAGTCGAGGCCTGGAGCCATTTCTTGTGCTCAAATAGCTACAGAACCAACTAAAGAGTCCACTTCTTGCTATGAAAGTGTGCTTCAGAATTTAATCTGATTTTAAACAAGTATGTTTCTAGCCCTCCTGGGTGTGAAGAAAGCCTTCAAAATGTGAACCAAATCTAAACTAATGTAGCACTGTACTACATTAAAATGGGGACGGACTAAAATAGCCTTAAGCCTGAGCCCTAAGGGGATGACAGCAAAGCAATTTACTTCCTTCAGCCCCCAGAAATCTACTAAACTCCCCAACCACACCCCCGCCCGTGCACACTTCAGAGAACAGGGTTGCAGAGGATTGATTCTCTTAAAAAAAAAAAATCCTTTTCTTTTTTTAAAACCCTCCTTAAGAAGCATTTCAGACTCACAGTGTAGGGAAGACTTTCAGATTCCAAGTGAACACATGGCAGCCAAGCCAGGTAGAAATGCCAGGGCTGAAGAAAATCAAATACCCACTGAAGCTGACATATGGGAGTTAATTTCAGAGTTTAAGGCCATGAGAAATTATATGACGCCCAGTATTCCAGTAGTAAAAGAAGAAAGTTACTGACTGGGAAAATAAGAGTCAGCCGTGCCTAGAGACTGGCTTAAGACCAAAAGCAGCAAGTGAGAGCATGCAGTGCAGAACCACATGGCACTACTGGAGCAAAGAGAAAGATGCAGCTTAAACTGGAGGATATAGAAAAACACGGTGAGACGGATCATCAGTATTCAGGGAGTCTCTGAAAGAGGTGAAAGTGGAGAGTGCACACAAGGCACTTGTCCCCTCCACCTTAGAACAGACCCAAACATTTCATCATAAAATTTCATCATTAAACAGAAAGATTTAATCACGGGGGGCGGGTGGGGGGGGCGCGCGCGGCAACAAAAAGAAAGAAAGAGAGCCAGACAGCATTCAGAACTCAAAGGCGACAAGCTGCAATTTTCTCCATGACCCTCGCTGCCTTATCCTTTTTTTTTTTTTTAAATAAAGAGTTGGGAGAAATTACAGCACTATTCAGGAGAGCAGATATCTGCTACAGATGGGGATTCCCATCTAAACTCATTCAGCTTCCAAAAAACCCACCAATATTATACAATAAAACTTTACACAAGGAAAAACACACTAGAGATACTTGGAATAGAAGTCAAAACATCAAGTACAAGAGGATACTGCAGAGGTAGAAATTAAGAATAAAATGCTGAGAAAATTTTTGCAGATGATGGAACCCAAGAGAAAGAGGATAAGAGAAGACAAGCAATTCTAGAGAATGTACTGGCAATGGCAGATGTGAAACTGAACAAGAGGACTCTGATACCTGAGGAGTAACAAGAAGATTAACCAGAAAGGACTTCTTGGGAGTCACCAGGAACGAGCAGTTATTTTAAAGAATAGAGAAAATAAATGATGGGGGGGGGGGAGGGGTGGAGAGGAAGGAAGGCGGTGGCAGCACTGGGTGGTGAGTCCCAGGGACAGAGGAGATTGGAGAAAAGAGAGAGGTAATAGGGAGGAGTCCTCAGGCCTTCTGTTTAATCCTCTCCATGCAACTCAAATGATCAGATAGTAATCTACTCTTAAGGTAAGGGTTAATGTCCTATGCATGGAGAAGGTACTACCTTTGGACTGCAAGAGAAGCAGTCCCAAGTATTCATGGGGGAGAGTACAGGGGTTTAAGGTTCAGCAAAAAACTCAGTCATTTGGGGCATGATTCTTATGCTACTTTGGTATTTTATTTTTGGATTTAAACTCAGAGTAATGAAGAAGGGAATTAATACAAGAAAATGGATATGGAAGTTCACAAAAAGAAACCAAGCCTTCAAACACACAATTGTGAATACAGCATAATTAGAAAGGACAGACAGACATTGGGCACACAAGTGTTCATGCCATTCAACAGCTAAAGAATGACAATTTCAATTTTTCCAGTAATTGAAATAGTCATTTTCAGTGTCTCTTCCTTTTAAAATAGGAATCTTTGAATGTCAAAGGGCTAAATAAAATCATTAAAGGAAAGAAACTTATAATCTTTAATTGGGTTTTTTACTCCATGAAAATGTATTTCCAGGAGGAACAGATTATGGCTAAGAAAGGTAATTGGTTTCAACAGACTTTTTGGCTTCAAAGAGGAGTTGGCAGAATATTTGCAAACAAACATGTTTTCCTTTTCAGAGGCATGGAGGGACAGTTTATCTTATTGAAGGGCACAATTACTGGGTTATTAACAGTGGGATCAGTGTACATCCCCCATTAAAAAAAAACAAACTTTTTTTTAGAGACTTGAAAATACTGCAACGCTTTGGGGAAGGAATAGTTAAACTCGGAAGTGTCTTCAATTGCAGGCGGATTCCTTACCGGGTCAGTTCTGATAAAGAAGTTGGTGGATAGAGAAGCAGGTGCAGCACTGCTTTCACTGTGCCAAAAATTCAGTCGCAGATTGATGGAGAGAATTGCCCCCAAGGGAATGAGGTGGCACATTTTATTCACACCCTCATGGATATACTAGATTCATCTCTAAATCCTTAATGAAGTGGACAAGATCTGCAGAAACTAGTACATTACATGGTCAGATCATGCCCCATTGGAAGCAGTATTTGATCTTTGGGATCCATCCCAACTATTTTTTTTTTTTAAATGAACACTGCTTATTTCTCCAGGACAAAGGTCAGTTTGCAGCAATTAAATGAGGACACTATTCAATATGTTCAAATAAAAGACAGTATAAAAAGAGATCTTCTGTAGGAGGTGGGTAAAGCAGAATTTAGGGTCAGTTGATAAACAGCCTCTCTATTGAAAAATGAAAGAGCTCCAGAAAAAAAGCTTTCATAAGAAACAGGTTCAAAAAAGTATATGAACTAATTATTTGGGAGAAATTGAATAGGCTGATGACAGAGTCCATCAAAAAAGCTCTTCGGTATAACAAAGCAAATGTTTTACGAAAAAGGAAATAAGTGAGAAGCTACTGGTTCAAAGCTTAAAGAACATATTCCTCCAATTAAAAACAATCAGCAAAAGACAGCTGCACACCCAATGAAATGTGTGCTACTTTTGCTGCTTATTATAAACCTCTATATATCAGGTTTCAGAGGAACAGCCGTGTTAGTCTGTATTCGCAAAAAGAAAAGGAGTACTTGTGGCACCTTAGAGACTAACCAATTTATTTGAGCATGAGCTTTCGTGAGCTACAGCTCACTTCAGCTGTAGCTCACGAAAGCTCATGCTCAAATAAATTGGTTAGTCTCTAAGGTGCCACAAGTACTCCTTTTCTTTTTGCTCTATATATCAGACATTCCTAGCCCTGAAATTATTCAAAAATATTTGGAAGTAGCAGGCTTGCTGACAAACAAAACCGATAAAGAAACCTGAGATTAAAAAAATAACAGGAGGAAGATATCTTACATTCAATAGCATGTATGAAAAGTGGTAAAAATCCAGGACCTGATGGCTTTCCAGTTTAATTTACAAGGTTGAGAAGGCAGAATTTGTAGGTCCCTTGAGGGGTACCGTCAATGACATTCTGTTAGGGGAAGAAGTTCCACAACCTATTAAAGAAGCTACTGGTCTCCCCAAAGCTGGGAAGTCCTAATCTAATGCAGCTCTTCAAGTCCTGTCCCACATGGACTTTGTCCCCTAGTTCCTTAATGGATAATTGCTCTTCATACGAGCTCAAAAAAAGTGAGTTACGTTGGGTTAAATCTCCCATTTGAATTACACAGAGGGTCTAGATAGGAATGTTCATTGCCTCCTTTACTTTTTGCATTGGCCATCCTCTCTTTCACAGAGGATAACAATGAATTTATCACAAGAATAAAACTTGTAGGAACACATCAGAAGGTACATAAAAATATTATATCAGTATATAAAGTTAACCAGAACATTTCCCTATAAATTAGTATCTAAAGAAATACATGACTTTGGGAAAACATCTGGATTCATAATAAATTATGCCAAATCTGAAATGTTAGCTCTAAGTTTGCCAGACACAGAGAAGCTATAATTTTAGAACACATTTGGGTATAAATGGGCAAGAAATTTTGTAAGATACTTGGGAATTCACATCTCAAACAACCTAGAAGAGCTCTATCATTTAAAACATCAAACCACTACTTCAGCAAGTGAAAAACATCTGGAGAGCTGGGGGAAGAATACAAATTTCTTGACCAGGAAGAACAGTCGCAGTCAAAAATGAACCTTTTGCCAAGGACATCTTCCTTGTTTAACATTTATTCTGTAATTATCCCAGATAAAAACCTAGCAGGAACACAGAGGAATTTACACAGAATAAAAGACGACCAAGAGTGAGTGCATATATTTGTACAAACCCATTAAACATGGAGACTCGCTATACCAAATATTACATGGTACTAGCAAGCCAGCAAGCTCAAAGCAGTAGTGGATTGGGGCACTCTAACCAAACCAATCAATGGGACTTTATTGAACAAGAAAATTGTGGTGGTGTAAATATTGTTGAGTTACTGTGGATTAAGAAAAAAAATCAGAACCTTCAGAAATATACAGACATCCTCTAGCATATCCTTTGCTATGGGTTTGGGAACAGAACTAGAGATAAGAACTTTTCCCCTTGCCAATGACATTTCTTGCAAATAATCCAGATCTTAATCCAAATCATAAACCACAGAGTTTTAAAAATTGGAAGAGCTATGGAACATAGGGTTGACCAGTGATTCAGTAAACTTTTCTAAATTAGAGATCATAAATAACTAACAGGCATTATGTTTCTCAGCTTCCTACGATAGTTGTATACAGAAAGCTAACTTTAATAGAAGCAATGGCATCTGATCAGTTAAAAATAGCTAATTTATAATCAATCTTTGCAGACAGCTTTCTTAACAAAAAAAGTGTCCACATATGATACCCAGGAAAAGAATCGGGACAAATTATCCCAGAGGAATGGGATTTGATCTGAAAAGAAGGACCAGCAACCTCAACGTGTAACATGATAAAATAAAATGTCTTTAATACTGTTTCAACAGTAGCTTATACAAGTAGGTTAAAATATATACATACATTGAAGGGGAAGAAGTACTGGAGAAATTGTGGTGAGAGAAGATTTTATAGTGGACGTGTCCAAGCATCAGAGTATTGGGATACAATTTGTAATCCAACATAAATAAATATTGGATATTTATCACCAAATGATCCTTGGGTGATCATCCTGGGGCTTCCTAGCACAAAATGGTCACACAAAAGGAAACGAAGAATTGATCTCATCTGTTAGCGAAGATAGTCCAAGTTTATGGGAAGGGTTAAAAAAAACCAAGTTATTGAAAAACATGCCAATTGTGTACCCATCAAAATAGAGAGGGCAAATAGATAAATATCTAGTTACCATTTATTCAATACTCAGTCAACCCACCTGCAAAAAACAAGCACACCTACTCAAAAAAGTTGGAAATTACAGTTTGACAGACATCTGGTTTGTTAAATGTGTAGTCAGATTTCACTCAAAAAAAAAAACACGCCAGAAACAGCATGTCAGAAGTAGTGTACAGATGCTAACTAACACCCTGTCAAAGTAATCTCAAATCTCTCTATAAAACTAACCAAACTATTGTTGTAATTAGTATGGTTTTGTTTCCAATATCTACATGACAAGGATTTGTAAGTCTGTTCAAAACTTGTTAAATAGTTTGAAAAAAAACTGACTTGAGGCCACAGCATAGACAGGAAAAGTCCCAGTGAGATTCCCAACAGTGGAGTTGCATCAGTGGTGAATTACATATCTCAACTCTTTTGGGCTACACTTTCCCTTCACTATGGAATTTCAGGAACAACAACAACAACAAAAAAACCCCAAAACTTCCCACCAGTCGTACCGTTTGTTCACATGCACAAATTAGAGTTTTAATGCAGAGAACTCTGAGGCTAGTTTTTAAAAATTGACAATGGTGAAAAAGCTGGAAGCCACTGGATCTTGTCTAAACTTGGTGAGATTTTCTGCCAAAAATTCCCTGGCACAGATAAAATAAAGCCAATCATGGCCCTTCAAGTCAATAAGTAGCTTTTATGCCACCACAACTTCATTTGTGTGTCCACCTTTATAGCGAGCTAGCAGCAGATGGGGCAGTGCATTCTGGGATGTCCTACTGCAGAGAAATATTGAAGGGAGACAAGTACTAAAGGAAACAGTGGCAAACAATCCCCCCAAAAGCACACTGAAGTGGTAACAGAAGGACAGTTGTGACATCCTAGATCTCTTGCAACAGCTAAACAGTTAAGTGTCATGGGTACTAGTAGTTTTAACTGTTTATATTGTGACCAAGCTACTGTTTATAATCTTGGTCAAAGTTGTAATGTGGACACCCTCTAACAAACCCCAGAGCAATATAATGATATTCAGAGCTCCTCATACAATATGGACTTCATGAGATCTACAATTACAATCAACTTTCTATTATGTTGGCTCTCACCTGTCTCTGTACATAATCAATAGCGCGGGTGGCAGCATCAGGGTTTGTCCCACTGTATGCATCATACACCTTCTGAATGCTGTGATCAACTTCATCCTCCACCTACAAAGCAAACATTAGTGCACTTTCAAACTATTGGTACTACTCTGGGCAGCACAGTCCTTTTTTCGGCTGCAAATAATAGGGTGTTGTCTAGGCTTATTCAATTAGGTGAGTTAATTGCGTTTTACAGATTACTGTACCTCGGAGAAATGGCTTCGCTTTTGGAATGCTGATTGGTTTGTATTTTGTACAAATACTAATTTAATGCTAATGGTTAAAAGCTACAATTAAAAATACTCTGCACAGAAAGTGAGGATGAATAACTCTACCTTGTACAGAATTTGGGGCCTTAAGCTGCTTCAGGACATCTATACAGTATTATAAAAATCTAAATTTCTGAAATATTTCTGAGCCGAGACATCACTTTCCCTCTTTCATTGCTTTTATTATGGGGTTGAGGCTACACCAACTACAGACTTAAGTTTGCAAACGAGTCTCCCTTAGAAGCATGAATTTTGCTACCCTACTCTTTCAAAAATATCAACAAATGAGGAAATAACTTCCAGGTTAGGTTTGGGCCCAAGGCAAAATGTGAGGAATCTGAAGTAAATAGATGTACACTGAAATCAATTTATGTTGGTACCAGTCTGTTTTGGAATAAAGTTAGCTAAAATGGGGATATGCTAAATTTGTTACTGACTCGAGTCCATTTAGTCAATTTTACTCTGAAATAAAAAAGAGTGTCCACACATAAATTTGCCCCCAAAATAGCAAAACTGGTGTCAATTCAACCTGTTATTTTGATGCACGTGTGTGTGTGGAACAGCCCATACAGATGAGCCGCATGGGGCAGAGGTATAGTGCAGATGGCAGAAGTCTTGACCTCCAACTGACTGAGTTTTTAAAATCCAGTGCCAGAGATGAAGAAAGCCTCCACTATTCTGTCCAGAAGACAAGTCTGGAACCGTTCAATTGACAGACTGACTAATCCCAGCTACCTACATATGGAAATTAATCTTTCAAAAGGAAATTTCTTCTCATTTAGCAGACAAAATGAAAGATCTGAAATGGGCTGGCTGCTGTCATGGAGAAACGCATGGAGAAGAAACACATCGCTCTAGGTAAAATGTGTGTGCAAATTGGACCCAGACCCCTCATCGCTAACAGGATGTAGGAAAGTTTCAAATGCACCAAAGGTTAGTTATGCCTCCATTTGGAAGTCCAGAATGCCAGCTTCCCCAAATAAGCTGTCACTGGGCTCAGTCTCACTTGATACTCAATCTTGCCAACTACCGTCCAGTCTTTAGTCTTCCTTTCTGTGGAGATCTGTCACAAGGAATTCTGACACCATTTTTTAAAACCTGTTCACTCTCTTGTTCTGAATAGAAGATGTACACAGCTCTGGTCTTTGCTGATTAACTCCTCCTGGCAACAAACAATGATCAGGTGTCTATGTTGATACTTTCAGATCCTTCAGCAGCCTTTGATAAGGCTGTATGGCCATTAATGCTCTGCTAGTCTAGAGTGATTTCACTCCCTCCCTCCCCAAAGTGGTAGAGGGTTGTTTGGGGCAACTTCTTTTCTACCAGATATCTAGGTTCTATTTTGTTGCCCCTTCTGTAGAGTCATGTGAGACAACAGCAAGCAATATATTTGGCTTCCAGGGTCATAAACAGCAGACAGGCAGGTCTGTGTCTCATTTTCATCTGATTTGAATGATGTGGGTTTTGTTTTCCCAGTTCTTAGAGACTGGGATTTGGAAGAGAATGAGCTGGCTGAGGCTCAACCCAGATCTGAGCACAGTAATCCATACCTTTGATCTTTAGGCTAGAGTACTGCATTGTACTTTGTTGGAAACTACCCCCTAAAAACTACTCTGAAGTTACTGATGTAGAACACAGCTGCTCATTATTAGGTAACATTTCATTAGTTTCAGGAACTGCAGTGTCTTCCTATTTTACTTTTAATGACTAGTCAAGGTGTCGATTTCAACCTACAGAGCCCTATAGGTAGGGCCCTACCAAATTCACTGTCCATTCTGGTCAATTTTACAGCCACAGGATTTGAAAACTAGTCAATTTCACATTTTCAGATGTTTACATCTGAAATTTGATAGTGTAACTGTTGGAGTCCCAACCCAAAAGGGGGCTGGGCGGGAGGGAGGGTTGCAAAGTCAGGTACCTCCCCCTGCTGCAAGAAGCTCCACAGCTGGGCAACAGCCCTAGAGCTTCCTGTAGATGCAGGAGGTACCCGGAAGTGGGTCTGATCTCCCCTCAAGAGTGGCTGTGCAGGGGAAGAGTAAGTTCCATCCCTACCCAGCCTGGGGACTAGTAGCTGGAGCCTAGGGAACAGTAGAAGCCCCTACTGGAGCACCCCCAGCCCTGCTCCTCCCCACCAAGAGCTAGCTTTCACAGGGAGGGGTTATTTCATGGTCCGTGACATGTTTTTCACAGCTGTGAATTTGGTAGGGTCCTACCTATAGGGTTTAGGTTCTGGCTACTTGAGCAGCTACTCTCTTCCCAACATGCTTAATAGAACCTAGATTTAAACATCCCTAATGGAACATTTACACTGAAGCAGTCTCTACTTTGGAACTCACTATCCCAGTGCTCCAACAGTTCTAAAGGCAGCAGACCTTGGGGGACAGTTCAAGGTAATTTCTTTTCTCAGCTGTTTCCTTGAGCAGGATTGTTTGAGGGAAGTTTCCTTTTGCAAAGAAACACGCAAAAAATGTATGTTTACATTCTACACACTCTCAGGGCACACTAACAAAAATGAAAAGCAGTGGAAGAGAATGCCAAGTTATCAGTGCCTGTCTGCTCCATCTACAGCAATACAGAAGGCCAAGCAAGATAAGGTGAAGGCTGTTCAGATGCCATACCAAATTAAGAACAAGTTACAAAAGCATTAACATCTTACCAGTCTATGTGAATGGTATGTCATGGCCAGGAAATGTCAGTAGCATTTTATATCTACATCTTGCATTAAGCCAAAGCATGCTAGTGTTACTCCCATTTTACAGATGAGAAAACAAGATTTTCTGCAGGCTATGCAATGGAGTCAAGCAGTGCCAGGATTAGCATTTAGAAGTTCCCAGATTTACAGTCCTATGCTCCTTCCATTATGGCATGTCTCATTTCTAATTACTAAGACAAAACGGAATCATTTCCTTCCACAACTTAGTTTTCCATTACATTTGCCAATCAGTAATGAATAAAAAGCCTAGATCAGATGGTCTTGTGCTGATGTGAAAGAAACTAAATATGTAGCTGGATTGTTTATTCTAACTTTTCAGTAAGTACCCAGTCCATTTGGGCTGCTTACTTTATGACAATACCTTGAAGAGCAACTTAAAGAAAAAAAAATCAAGTTGGGTAAGCATTGATATACAACATACCCAAATGCAGTGCAACCTATGCTGCGCACGGATTCAAAATGCTTTTAAAAACAGAATAGAATATTTGGCAAATAGAGATATGCCAATTATGGCATGATCCTATTTACTGCGTATCAGCTTTTCACCTCACTCTTCAGGCGACAAAAGCCTGCTAAACATCAGGCTGAATTGTTATATAAATTCCCACACTACCTCTTTCAGAAAAATTGTAGCCCTGTTGTAAGGCCAGAATAAAATTAAATTGCAAGTGAGTTATCAGGTTTTTTTTTTTAAAAAGTAATGAGCTATCTTTCATCCAAGTTTGGAGTAACCCATAACCTTAAGCTACTTACTTCCAGACCTCTGAAGAAGTCTGTTTTAATATAGGTTTGATTTTTTTCATCTTTGCTATAATTTAGGCCTGCACCTTTCTTTGATCTTATACAATGTAGAGACTCAAAATATCCTCACAATACCCAACAGCAGTTTTAGAAAATCCCAAACATAAGTATACCCGCAGTAAATATGGGAAGTTTTTTTTCAGCAGGTTGGTCACAATCTACAACAAAACATTTATTGGACTTTAGAAAAGTTTTTATTACCTTTGCTCTGTAGATGTATCCCAGAACTACCACCACAACTTCAGTGATGAAAACCAAGAGGAGGATGATCACAAACTGTTAAATACAATCCAAAATATTTATATTATATGTAGCTTTACTGACATGCTTTTTGAAAACCTAAACTCTGCCTTTCTGGTTTATCAAACTTGCCAGGCAAGTTATTAACTCGGCAACTAATTTATAGAAATAGTCAACCGAGTGGATCATTCCAAATAATCCATCCGTACTTAAGTTCATCTAAGTAACTGAGTGTTCATGGTTTCAGCAGCCAACAAAAATCAGAAATGTCAACAAAGATTCAGGCAAATGTCCATTTAGAAGACAGCCACATGTTGGCATACTGCAGCCATGTATATGTTTCTCCATTCTAGTAGCTTTAAGAGAACACCAAAGTCAACTGCAAGAGAAGGTTAAAGTAGTCAGACAAGGAAATCAAGTCAGAGTTTAAGTACCAAAGGGCCCACCAGATCTAGTCTGAACTCCTGTATAACACAGGCCACCAATGCCACCCAGCACCTGCAGATGAAATCTAACCAAAACTGGACCAAAGTATTACAGCCCACAGGACACTTATCTATTATGGGACACAATTTTTTAAACACATTAGTACCATATACATAACATGTATTTGAGTAAAAATAAGTGAATAGATGGCAAACGGCGACAGAAACTGAAGTACTAATTTAAACACAAGTACAGCTTGGACAACACAGCCCCTATTCCTATTCCAACACTACAAAATACTTGTGTTGAGATTCTATCTCCAGTGGCATCCACATAATTTTAGTTTTAAGTTTCAGCTTTCTTAAGCACAAATGTGTTTTAAAGAATTTTTTTTAAATGATTGAATACAGATGTACCCTGAAGAACGTTAACAGTATTAATCTTTTTTACTTTAACCAGATCGTTCCAAAGAGAGACATTGGAAGGACCTTAGATAAAGTTTCAATACCAAAAAATACTGATTTAATACATTCCAACACAAAAAAACTGAGAAGTGTTTTAGGATAAAATAAGTAAAGAAAAAAAAACTGCGCTTGTAAAACAAGATTACAAGAGTAAATATCTAAAAACCCAAACGTACTTGACAGCGTCCATTTTAAACACTATCAGTAAGGCTCTGTTCATTCAAAGGGAACACTAAGGCCAAATATATATCAGAACATGCAATAAAGCCTCAAAAATTCATGTGAAACACAGCAACTTACAGTGGCAAGTCCACAGCGACTTTCACGGATTGTGGCACAGCACCCAATAAGTCCGATAATAAAGAGAAGTGTCCCCACAGCTATTATAACCACTGCTGGAATAAGCGTATAGACATCTTCAAAGAAGTGATCGTAGTCGTCATACGTTATGAAGACATAGGCTCCCACATAGCACAGAATGCCTGCTGCTGCCTACACACACACAAAAAAAATAGGGTCATCAAATTCTCCATAAATCCCAACAGTTAGTTTATTTTTTAAACACAATCCTCTACAAGTGGTTATAATTTCATAATGAGTACCTTAGCAAGCATTTCTAATGTCAATAAAACAGCCCTTCTGTATGACCACAGCTATAGACACTTACCTGATGACTGGTGAAGTATTGGCTATATCTAGACTGGGGAAAGTGGAGGTTAGTGGATCGTTAACTCCAATGTTTTACCTAGTCTAGATATCTGTTAGATTAGGTGAAAGGCTGAACCCCAGTCTAACCCCAAACTCATCTGCATTTAAACTAGATAAACACTGGAGTCAGTTCACCTCTACCTGACCTCCATACCCTTAAATAAGGAAAGAGAGAGGTTGTGTTGCGAACATTGCACTCCTGTGTGCCCCCTTCCCAAACATGCGTCCCATGAACTAATATGATTGTCCAAGAGCTCGTCTACACTGGCAATTTACAGTGCTGCAGCTTTCTTGCTCAGGGGTGTGAAAAAACCGCAAGTTTCAGTGCTGTAAAGTGCCAGTGTAGACATTGCCCCAGCGCTGCACCGCACCCACACAAGGCACGTTAAAGTGCGGCCGCGACAGTGCTTTAATATTGCCAGTGTAGACTCGCCCTAAATAACCTGCCATACACCGCGTACTCCTTTTCTTTCTGCGAATACAGACTAACGCGGCTGCTGCTCTGAAACACTCCTAATACTGTTGACAGTAAGGGCTTGTAAACACTGGCAAGTTTCTGCGCAGTAAAGCAGCTTTTTGCACTCCAACGGCCAATGTGTACACACTGCCAAGCCATGCTGTGCGCAGAAACTCCTCAGTTGCAGCGCTGCAAAAAACCACCTCGACAAGAGTCGTAAGGCTACTTGCGCAGAGGCTCCACCGCTCCATTGCCAGTGTAGACACTTGATTGCTTTCTGCACTGTAATTGGCCACCGAAGCTGTCCCATAATGCCTCAGTGAATGCTCTGCTCCTTGTTTTGAACTCAGCAGCCTGGAGATGTGCACCCCTCCCCTTTCAAAGCATCATTTCCAAGAGCCCTTGAACGCTGTGCTGATCTGCTTCGGGACACAAAGCAAACCATTAACGTGGAATACAGCAGCTCGTGCTGTTGAACGGAAGCAGGGGTGTGTGTGTGTGTGTGGTGACCAGATGTCCTGATTTTATAGGGATACTCCAGATTTTGGGGGCTTCTTATATAGGCACCTATTACCCCCCTACCCCCATCCTGATTTTTTACACTTGCTATCTAGTCACCCTATGTGTGCGCACTGTGCAGAGAGCCCAGGGCTGATGTTGGGGTTTCCTCCCTCCCCCTGCCTCAGGACTGGTTGTTTCCTGCCACTGTCTGAACTTATAAGACAGCATGCTGACACACTGTCCCCCCAAAACACACTACTCCCCCCCACCCCACCCAATACACTCACACGCTCTCCCCCTACCAACTTCAGTTGAAAAGCAGCTGGCAACGCAGTGGGATGCTCATGGAACAATGGGATTGGGAAACCTGCATCATCTGATGCTGTGCCTGCTCCATGAGGCATTGCAAACCAGAGCACCCTGCAGCCAGCTGCACAGCGGGATAGCTATCACAATGCACTGCTGTCTTTGCCATTGCAAGAGCTGCTAATGTGGATGTGCTCCAGCCTCACAAGGAACACAATGTGGACACGCAACAGTGGTTTAATTCCAGCATTTTAATCAAAGTGGTGTAACTTGTGGTGCAGAAACTTGCCAGTGTAGAGATACCCCAAGGGCTAGTCTACACTGGCAATGTAGAAGCGCTGCCACAGCAGCACTTTAAGGTGGCTTGTATAGTCGCGGCAGAGAGCTCTCCCAGCGCTCTAAAAACCCCACCTCCACGAGGGGCGTAGCTCCCAGCACTGGGGCGCTGTCTACGCTGGCGCTTTACAGCGCTGAAACTTGCTGCGTTCAGGTTTTTTCACACCCGGGTGAGAAAGTTGCAGCGCTGTAAAGCGCCAGTGTCCACAAGCCCTCAGACTCTGTTAAATCCAAACAGCTAGCTACTTGCAGATAATCCAGAGAGTTCTTCCTTCAGATACAGGAACTGTTTTATACTCTAAGATGCATTAATTTTTATTTGGTAAGGAAAAGATTAAATTAAAACCAAGATACCTTTTGTGAAAGGTATGTAACAAGCTTTCCATTTTAAAATAGGTAGTATCTCCAGTTCAAATAAAAATTTTCAGTCAGACAATCGCTGTGTATTATCAGTGTGGTGCGTATCTACAGAATACATATGGTAAGATTTCAACTTCAAAGGAAACATTCTCAGAAGTATTATTGTACGAACTAGCCAGTTTCTGCACAAAGAGGAAATCATTACCTATACTGCTGTAATTTACTAGCAGATTCATGCTGAAGATCTTCTTGCTCCCTCTACTACAAATGTAGAGATGCAACTTATTGAAAAATTCTAACTCTAAACTGAAACTTTACTCTGAAACCTAACTCTAAACTGGTGCATGCAAAATCTCATTCTGATCCTGAATTCCAACTGCAGTAAGACTTCCACTGATTTCAATGGAATTACACTCTCAAAAATCACGGGACTGGACCCGTGAGAGAGTACACTGTACACCAGTAGCAGCAAGTACTTCTGCCTCTGTATTCCCTTTTCTAGTTATACAATGAACCCAGTGTTCTCTCTTCACATCCCCCTGGCCCCATGTCAGCATCTAGAACACTCAAGGTAAATTCTGCACTGAACAGCTTAAATGGGAGAACTATGCCATCTATAACGTAAGCTGATGCAATAAAATAATGGATGCTGTGTACTCAGTTATAATATTCTGTCTGTCAGATGGAAGACTGTCAAACGCAACAGGGCACCCTTACACCAAGTGAAGTTAATAGTCACTACACTGTCTCCTGGTCTACATTAGTATACTGCAATAGATCTGGCTAGTACTTAACATTCATTTAGTAAGTTACAAGCTTTACCAAAACCTTCAGAGTTCCCTAGGCCAGGAACAGCTAGCTGTATTGAAAGAAATGGACCATCACTTTAGAACACTGAGATCATTTTGCGTTAATTCAAACTGGTTTTACAGAGTTTTTATATGACCCCGAATATCATTATTTATCTAAACTGAGTTAAAATGGATCAAGACAGTTCATTATGGGGGCTTTAACGAGCTAGAAACATGAAACTAATCCTGAATCTGAGCTCAGATTCAATGTGTTATATTGTCTCCAATACTAAAAGGTGTTAATCTAAGTCTTCATTTCCCCCATGGGGTACACTCTGTTTTGAACTTGAATAAAAGTGATGATATACTGAATCTGTACATATGAAGTTACATGCAGTGTAGCTCTGGGGGTTTATCCAGTTTGTGTCTCGTCTGATGGGACCCTGGTGCTATGTAGTTTAACTGCAGATGCATATTAATATTTATATCTTAATGCTACTATGTATTTGTATTACAGTAGGGCCTAGGGTGCCCTACTGTGTTAATAACTGCACGAATGAAGTGGGTCCCTACCTTGGAGGGCTTACAATCTAAACACGAGTGTGCGGGCAGGAATGGGGAAGGATCTAATATACAAGTAACCTAAATAATGTAAATAGTAAACATGAGTGTGCCTGGATTTTTTTTTTTTAAATAAACATTTATAAGAAGGGAAGTTGTTAGGAAGATATTAAATGACCAGAAAGAGAAGATGAGACGTGACACTAGAATGATGTTAAATGGTGTAGTAAACATGGTAAGATATGAACAGGGATAAAGTTAAAATAAGTCAGTATTTGGATAAGTTTAAGTCCCAGATCAGTGCCTAAAAATGGAATTGCTCACCTAAGGCATTAGTGATTATATTAGCCTTAATCTGTGAGCATGTCCGTTAACAATGAAAGCTATAAATTTTGGCTGTGTGTAATTTATTTTAGACTTCATGGTGATGTAGGACAGAAAATATTGAGGGGAGGAAGGAAAAATCTGCTGGTTAACTAGTGTGAAACTTTACTATCAAAACAAATTGTGTCTCAGCTGAAGTTTCCTCTTGCTGCAAAGTTTCAGAAGCTATTTGAGAACTACACTCCTGCTGTCATAAGCAGGTCTTATTCTCATGTGAAGAAAATACAAATCTTTGGAAAAAAAGGATAAAGACATTTTTACCATTACAGGTCCTCTTGAATGTACAACACGGGACCCAAACAACTTCTCAGACTTTTCTGAGAATAGGAGCCACAGAAGTGGTAAAGAAATACAAATGCTACTGTTCAGTTGTACAAGTATTTCAATTTTACAGAGCTGATACTTGATTAAAATGAGCTAAAGAACTTCTGGTTCTACACCTGCCTGTTACCTCCTACCAACTTTTGTTTTACAAATTGTAGAAATGTAGTGCTGGACGGGACAACAAGAGGTCATCAAGTCCAATCCTCTGTGCTGAGGCAGGACCAAGTAAACCCTATACCATTTGCGACAGACATTTGTCCAATCTGTTCTTAAAAATCACCAATGCTGGGGAACTCACAACTTCCCTTGGAGGCCTATTGCAGAACTTAACTACCCTTATATTTAGAAAGTTTTTCTGATATCTACCTTAAAATATCCCTTGCTACTGATTAAGAGCATTACCTTCTTGTCCTACTTTCAAAGGACATGGAGAACAATTGAATTTAAAATGGCCATTAACATATCTGAAGACCTTTGAAGTATGCTTTAAAAAAAGTTTCCCCTCCCCCTTGTCACAGCATAAAACATAGGCAAAATTGACTTACTATGCTTTATGCATCTGACAGCATTTCACATAAACTACATGAATTTACCATAATAGAAGTGTTAGGGCTGAGAGATACGATTGCTGAATCAACAGGTTAAATGCAGAAGATTCAGAAAATCCAACCATACATTGCATTCAGAGTAACAGTCTGAAAGAACAAACAAGGATGAGAGATTCAGGCACTCTCAAAGTCTAATCATGGCTCTGCTGGTGGCTCACTGCGTGGCCGTGGGCAAGGTATTTCACCTCTGCCTCTATAAAATGGCAGTAATATGAATCTCAACACCCCTTCCAATTAGTTATCTAATAAGTTCACATTTGCACACAACACTGAATACATAAGGTGCTACATAGATACTAAACTGAAAAAAATCAGCTCGGGGCAAAACACAAAAATGAGACATTTTAGCAGAGTTACGTTTAATGGCTTATTTCCTTCAAAACCTAGTTGTCTTCCCTGTGCTAAACAACTAAAGTTCTAGCTCAACTCTAATACACTAGCATTTTATGTACAGAATGGAACGCAGACATGCACATTTGGGATATAAAGTGAAGAACCAAAGGGGAGCCATGGAACAATGGAATTACATTAAGTGTTGCCTAGCAATGAAACATGTGAATGTGCCAGTGATGTCATCCCCCACTTCAAAGGATTAAGAGGCTTGTCAAATGTGGTATTTTGCAAGGTGGCAGAGGGAAAAACCATCTGCAGCTGTCACCAGATATGAAGAGAGTGCAAAGGAAGACTGAAATCAGCACCATTTGTGAGCCTCTTTGTCCTTCTCTGCTATGTTTTAAATGGAATTTTAAGTGGCTTCTCTCTTCCCCCACCCAAGAAAACCCAGTTCATAGAAGGGGAGCTGAGACTTAGCATATAGCTTCATAGGAATAATTTGGGAAGGAATTTTTTTTTTAAATGCAAAGCAGTTGTCAATCCTATAATCTTAGGATCTTTGCAATCTGTTGAGATTCTACAATTTTTACAGTTTGAGACGTACTTTCTAAAATAAAAATTGACGCGAGTTCCACTAATACTATCAAAATGCTGATCCAGAATAAAACATGTAGTGCTTATCAAAGTAATATCATAATGAATATTTTGAAGTAAAAACTTTCATTAAAGCACTTAAATTACAGCAACTGAAGACTTAAAAGCTAGCGCTGCACATGTAAGAACGTTAGTCTCTAAGGTGCCACAAGTACTCCTTTTCTTTAAACACTTAAGTTACCATTCATCAGAATCTTTAACGTCAATTTACATTGGAAGATAAGATCTTAAGAGAATCAGCATACTGCTCCACCCTAATCTCACACATTGACTTCCAAATTTCTACCCTTATTCATGAATATCAAGATCATATTGCTGCTGCTTTGTGTGTTTTTACAACCTGTTTAAGATAGGGTATGTATCAATATAGCAGAGAAAGACCATCCAGCTAGAAAAAGATTTATTCAAACCAAATAAGCTTGCAACCAAAATTCTTATAACCTAAATTAATAATGGACAAGATACTAGTTTAAAACTTGTATTCAGAAGATTTAAGTTAGAAGCAGAATTATCTTATGTATTGTCAAATTAAATTTAAGAACACAATCTCTTAACATATGCTTAAGATCTGAGAAAAAAAAGACACTGAGATTTTATTCTTTGCCTAACAAACAATACAAATTTGCAAATCCAGTCTATTTCCCCTTGTTTGTTTATTTCCCTCCCTACTGCTCTTGTCAACTGCTGGAAATGGCCCACCTTGATTATCACTACAAAAGGTTCCCCTCTCCCCTGCTGGTAATAGCTCACCTTTCCTGGTCACTCTTGTTACAATCTGTATGGTAACACCCATTGTTTCATGTTCTCTGTGTATATAAAATCTCCCCACTATATTTTCCACTGTATGCATCCGATGAAGTGAGCTGTAGCTCACGAAAGCTTATGCTCTAATAAATGTGTTAGTCTCTAAGGTGCCACAAGTACTCCTCTCTTTTAGTCTAAGATCTAAAGTCATCTTTTCCTGGCACTCACATTACCATCAGACTCTAGTCAGAGCTCTTAACAACTCTGCTGTTGTTCGAGTTAGAAAAGAATCTGGCTCACTCGCAGCACTGCAATGGCTCTACAGTAAAAGTTAGTAAAAGCTTTTTGGTTGCTCTAGTCAGATGCAACACAGAGAAAACAGATGGGTTGAGGAAACAGATGCCATTTCAGTGATAGCCACTTTTCTTACTGTAACATCACTTAAAATGACATCAGTTATATGCATTGCATATTTCATATATAATGCTCTAGAACGTAAAAGCAATATTAGAAATTGAACTAGAGAAAATAAGTATTAACCTTTCACGAATACCCAAATCAAGGAAAGTCAATTAAACTTGTGTGCTGTAATAATTAGGCTTAAATCCGTTTGGACAAAGTGGATATGGATTAAAACAACACCCACAAACTAGAGTGGGTTCAGGAAAGGGCAGAGTGACCAGTGCCACAGGGATGACTTAAGAATGATTATCTTTACTTGTGATGGCATGTAGGGTACAGGTAGCTCCACACCACAGTGAACAGCTCTGGCAACAGGGAGACAGAGCAACACTACATGTTTAAAAGAACATATGTGGGAGGCACTGCTGGGCACAAAGAGCCATGTAGGGTATACATTCTAGGATTCTGGTATGTACTCTACCCATCTAAACTATGCCTCATCCTCCACGTTATTTATACCTATGCTAATTGGGCACGCGGTGTCTACTCTACATACTGCCATAAGTGTAGACATACCATGAAATATATCTTTGCACATAAGCATATGGAGGGAAAGGGAGCTTGGTAAATCTAAAGTGTGATGTGCATCAACAGGCCAGAAAGGAGTTGTTAAAATGGTACAAGCGTTGGACAAGTCAATTAGGAAAGATTATCTGAATAGCTTTTTGTATATTTATATAATCATTCTTTGAAAATAATACAGCATCATGCAATATCAAAGTGAGCTGTAGCTCACGAAAGCTTATGCTCAAATAAATTTGTCTCTAAGGTGCCACAAGTACTTCCTTTTCTTTTTGCGAATACAGACTAACATGGCTGCTACTCTGAAAAATTTCTCTAGAATTGTCACAGGCTACCTTGTGAATAACTATTTAGGGTATTGTGTTTCTTGGAGAAGCTAAGTAAACCATACTGAGTTCTTTGGATCAGTCTTTTTTCAGGGTCTGATCTGGCCTAGATGTAAGAGTTAATAAATCCAAATGGGGTTTAAGATATTCCTCGTTTCTACCTTTTGTACATACTAAGATGTTGATGCTTATTTGAAAGCTTTTCTGAATAAACTGTTTCAGTGTAAGATCTGACAGCCTAACAATCCTTCATAACCTGTATACTTTGAAAGATTGTTAGAGCATCTGTCAGATCTTACATGCAGTTTATTCAGAAGAGCTTGCAAATAAGCAGAAAGAATTGTTTTTGTATAATAAGGCAGTAATGATCCTCATGATTTTTAGACTGTTTTAAAACTAAAAGCAATGTAACACAAGTATACATGCTAAATTAACTTTAACTGTAGCTGCCACAAGTACTCCTTTTCTTTTTTCAGAACAAAGATTACATTACTTTTGCCACGTAAGCAAAAGGCTGAGCTAAGACTCATTTGCACTTAGCATTATATACACAAAATATCTCTAATTACAAGAGGCAGTAGACCATTGGCCTGAAAGTTTCAAATATACAGAGAGAGACCTATCACACTCATTCTTTCTGTATGCACTGGTTCATAGGGAATGTTTGTAACTTGACCTGATTCTCTATTGTTTCCAGATTCCTTGTACTGCACAAGAACAATGAAGATTTTTCCATGCAGTAAAGTGTTCCTTTGCTGGATAAAACTATATTTCAAACTTCCTGCATCCCAAACCCCTCATCCCTGGTCCCAGCCCATAGCCCATACCCCGTCCCAAACCCTTCAGTGATACCACATTTAGCTTTCCAACTTGTTTTTGCTGCTACTAGCTATAAGCCCCATTTTAAAAAAAACACTATGAAAACAAATATTGTAAGAACTCTCAGGAGTTGGAAACATTAAAGGCTCTGATCTTGCAATAACTTAAAAACACATGACTATTTAATGGAGTTCAGTGGGACTACTAGTGGGTTTAAAGTTCATAGAATATCAGGGTTGGAAGGGACCTCAGGAGGTCATCTAGTCCAACCCCCTGCTCAAAGCAGGGCCAAACCCCAATTTTTGCCCCAGATCCCTAAATGGCCCCATCAAAGATTGAACTCACAACCCTGGGTTTAGCAGGCCAATGCTCAAACCACTGAACTATCCCTCCCCCCAAGTTGAGCATGTGTATCTTCCCAGGCTCAAGGGCCTACATGTGTTGCCTGATAATCTGCCTCAAAACAAAACAAATGAAATAATTCAAACATGCCATATCAGTTTCAAGAGGACAGTTTTAAAAATGATCAGTTGTTCAAAAAGTTTAACCATGGTTTATGTATACTCTCCCAGAAAATAAACACCCTCCTCCCACCAAAAGTGCCCTGCTGATCTTCACTTCCACAGCAGTGGAAGCCTCCCCGAGCAAGATAAACGTTTCGCTGGCATAAGCGCTCAAAGCACAGAATTGTGTTCATGGGGGATGCTACCGCCACTCATTTATGTGATTTTATTAGGTCAATGGGAGAGCTCTCTCTCATCAGCACAGAGCAGCTGCATGAGCAACTTTACAGCAGCATTGGTAGAGCTGTGCCACTGTAAGCTTGCAAGTGTAGACATGGCCCAAGATCATGCAATACTAATAATTTTTAAAAACTACTTTTGCCACTATTGCAGCAGAGTTGTCACAGTGAAAGAACAGATGCAGAGACTGTTCTATTTCTACAGACACTTGAAGAAGCTACACAACAGAAATGCTACTAGAACCAGTTCCCATTTTCCTTAATATTAGTCTCCTTTCCTCACTGAAAGCTGGATTCACGTGGAATGCTGGAGACCTCCAAACAAGAATTAGGTAGCATGTTTCAATGTTCTGATGTGAAAGCATTTAGAAGATACATGCCCCTTCCTTGTTTTTTTCGCTCTGACCTCATTGGTCATTGATTTACATAAGCCACTTATCTGCCTAAGCTCCTAGTATATCAGGAGTCAATAACATACATCATCTCTTCTCCAGACTTTTACCCCCAGTAAATTTGTTTTCTTTTCCTGATTAGAAATATATTATTATAAACAGCAAATATTGTTTGATAAAAATGGCTATTCTCAAACAGTATTTTTCTCTGTATGAGTACATCCTTCTATTCTGAAATATTCCCATTTATAAGTAATCTTAAGTATGTTATCTATTTCCTGAGCTACTCGGCCTCATTTTTTACAACACATCATCATAGGTTATCGGTTCCTCAGGAATACAGGATGTTGACAGAGGGCACTGCATCAGGCAGTGTTCAAATATTTGCCTGCATTTACCACATTCACATTTGGAGTCATTTCTCAGCTTCCACATGGTAATACTGTCACCAATCTTTGCCATACCACCTCTCGCTCTATTCAGAGTACACCAGTGTTGTGGTTTGAAGTCAATGCCTGGAGGGAGTTGTTCTGAAGGAATCAGATTCTCCAGTGTCAGCAGCATTTCCTGCAATTTTATTACTGTGTAGCCTTCCCCAGTGGTATTTTGGGGTAGAGGCAAAGCTGTTTCTGGACTTCAGCCTACTGAGTCAAGAAAAGCATCCATGCAACAGGGGTCTTGGATCATATACCTGTTTTTGTTTTGCCTTTTTACTAAAAAGGCATCCCACCTCGCTAACAGTGATACAATCCCTGTGAGGCAGTATAGCAACAATCCTTAAAACTACAACTTGGTGCATTCCCTTATTGTGTGTTTAGTTAGTTCCAGAATCTATTCCATTTACTAAGTCATGCTCATGAGTGTACCATTTACTATCTTAAACTTTAATGAGATTTTAGCATCTCTTTATTCCATTGTAGTTATGTTTAAAATTCTCTGGAAATATTTACTAGTGATTTCCTATTGTTTCTTTCAAAGTTTGGTGGATGCTGTCTAACTTCAGATGTTCAATTATCTGTACTAGCAAAAGCTAAATTCCTTCATAAATATCTGCCATGTCTAAGATTTAGATATTGCTAATCTAGCTTTTTAAAAAGAATGCGCAGACCTTTGGTTGCACAAGACAATCTTGTGCCATATCGGTGAGATATAGCTTTATAATTTAAAGGCTTTCTTCCTTCATTAATCTCTGGCAAGAAAACATTAATAAGCGGTAGACCAATTCAATATTTACTTATTGGAGGTTGACCCTTCTGAGAGGATCAAGTTGTAACTGATATTTGCTGTTAATGTTCCCTTGTAAGGGTACCTTTAATTTTTTAAGAATGCCTCATTTATATTTTAGACAATTCATGTTATAATTGGCAGCTAAAATATACCATTTCATATTAAGATGAAATCATCATGCTGGCTTGTTTCAACACCCTAGTTTAACTTAATGCAGTGGTTCTCAAACTTTTGTACTGGTGACCCCTTTCACATAGCAAGCCTCTGAGTGTGACCCCCCCTTCTAAATATATTTAACACCATTATAAAAAGCTGGAGGCAAAGCCGGTTTCGGGTGGAGGCTGACAGCTCATGAACTCTCCCCCCCCCGTAATAACTTCGCAACCCCCTGAGGGGTCCCAACCCCCAGTTTGAGACCCCCTGACTTAATGCATCTGTCCACAGTATATCGATTCAAGAGACAGTTCTGAATTCTTGATCTTCACAGCATGGAGAACAGGCATATCTTGAAAGTTCTGAGCTAGAGGCCTGGAAAGGAGCATGAAGGCTAGTGATGATACATCAAGCTGGCTGTATCACAGCCCTACAAAAAACACCGTCAGTTCATACCAGCTCACCTATCTCCAATTGCTAAAACTTGTCTCAGTGGCAACCTTCTATGAAAAAATAAGGGAATATAGGTTTAGTGGTATCACCAGGATAAAATGAACGAAGAACCCGAATATTGGGGGAGGGGGATACAGGCTTCCAGGAGAGACTGAACCATTTTTTTTGATAGGTATTCTATGAAAAGTTAATAAAAGCACAGTAAAGTTCCTACAGTGCGTACTAGGAAATAGTAAGAGAGTAACAGAAGTGGCTAGAAGCTTAATGGGGAGGAGGAACAGGCATAGCCATTGGTGACTGGAGACAAAGGTAAAATTAAGTTTACCTATGGGTAAAATTAAGTTACTGGATGAAGAACTAGAAGTGGCTGGAGTGGTTACCTGTTAGCAGACTTGATATGTTAGATTCTAGGAAAAGTGAAAGATGGGCAGGGGATTTTATAACATAGGGCTGCAAGAAAATGAATAGCCCATCTCATTTTTCAGTCTTCATTGTTAGTGTTCAGTAGGTGACTCTCTTATTCTACTATAAGAAACAGAAATGCTGCTGATCTGTTCTGCAAATGAGTGATTAGCATTTAGTGATTACATGCTAGCATAAAGAAAAGGAGTACTTGTGGCACCTTAGAGACTAACCAATTTATTTGAGCATGAGCTTTCGTGAGCTGCTCACGAAAGCTCATGCTCAAATAAATTGGTTAGTCTCTAAGGTGCCACAAGTACTCCTTTTCTTTATGCGAATACAGACTAACACGGCTGTTACTCTGAAACCTGTCATCATGCTAGCATAACTGACATAAGTGGTAGAAACCAGAAATAGAATAAACTGAAACAGTGAAAATAACACTAAAGTAAACCTTGTCAAGACTTACAGCAAGATACTAAAGATTCATGCTCATCTCAAGTAGTACATGATCTGTTTCTTCTTAAATGAAACTGTAATGAAATGGAAGAACAAAACCTGGACAGTTTGGGGATACTGAAAATAAGATATTCTCAATGCTATCTATCAAACATCTAAACATGATGCTTTAAGTCCCTCTTCCAGGCCTTACAACAGCTCTTCAAGATCGGCTTAATTCACAAAGACTCTACTGTCCCCAAATAGCAGAGATCAACTACTGATCAGCCATTAATACTGAAAGACAGAGGCTTGAATTTGAAAAAAAAAGTTGCAAGTTTCTTTTAAGAAAGCATTATCTTCAATGGAGCATAAAATGATCAAGAAAAAAACATTAAGTGAACTTTGCCCTGGATATGCTGCTCTAGATAGATTAAAACTCACAGGTCCAATACCAGATGCTATATATAGATGAAGAAAGAGGAAGTATTAAAGGGAAAAAAGTGAAAGAATAAGCATTGGCATTAAACACAAGATGGCTGTTTGAACATGAGAAATGGCCCAACAACCAAAAAACCAATGCCACAGAACCAAGTTGAAGATGTGACACAAGATTGTAGAGACAAGTACAAAAAGGTCTTCAGACTACAAAAGTGAAAAGTGAGAGCTTCTCAGATGCAATCATTCTAAACATCGGCAATTGTAAACATCAGGGGCATTCAAGCACACTATTTAAACTGTATTTAGAAAGCAACAATACTCGAGAGTTAACACATTATGGAAGTTCCAATTCCTCAACTACCATGCATCTGCATATTGATGGATAGAAAGTAGTAGAATTTTCGACCCAGTCTCCCTGATGAAAGTTGGTAGACAATCCTCCTGAGAGCTCTACACTGACACCCAACAGCAGTTTGTTATATTTGTATTGAGAATGGACCATGAGGAAAACTGTGATCAAACAATATTTTATGTGAGACTCAGAGTTATTTGACAGATTGCAGGCTGTAATCTAGGGCCAAAGTCTGGAGGATCCAATTAACAGAACTGGAACTACACAAAGATGAAAAATCGAAGATGGCTGAGATAATAAGGAACATATTACTCAACCAACAAAGCTGACCCCAAATATTAATGCAGTATGTTGAGCCCAGAGCAGGAAGCAACAAGTAATATTTAGTTTTCAGAGCAGCAGCCGTGTTAGTCTGTATTCGCAAAAAGAAAAGGAGTACTAATGGCACTTTAAAGACTAACCAATTTATTTGAGCATGAGCTTTCATGAGCTACAGCTCACTTCACTGGATGCATCGGAAGTAATATTTAGATGATGGAACAAAAGCTGAATTTTTTCCTTCTCTTCTGGCATTTAAAGTTGAAGATCCAGATTTTTAATCCCAGAATTGATGTTTGCAAAGGAAGGTATTCTACGATTCCCCATTTTGATGCCACAAACTGTGAAACCAAAATCACGACACAAGCCAGCTGAATTCAAAATTCTGTCATACTTACCCTCTTCTCCAGGCAGCTAAGCATCAATTGATCATATTAGTAGAACTGCCCTGAATGCACTCCCTACCAAAAAATATCCAATTTTTGGGAGCACAAACCCACTGAAATAAAAATGATTAGACATTTTCATATGGTACTAGACACTATTTCACAGCATTTTAAATGATGCATTCTCAAGTTTCTCAACACAAACCAAGGTAATAGCATTACTGTAAATCAGGAACCTCATAACCCTGCACAGAACAATTCCCATGACAGTAGTCAGCTGTCCAACCACTGTTTAACTTGAACAGTCACTACATAAAATGAGTCACTATACAATTATATACTTGGAGGCAGTAAATGCAAAAAATTCTCTCTCAAGTACATAACATATGAAGACATCACTAAACCTATGATAAGCAGTCATATGACACCACAAACTCAGTTGTGCTCATTCAATAGCTAATCCAATTTATATCTTTAACCAAGTAAGAACAATCTATTTTAAACTCTCTAAAAATACACCAGTTACAACACAATTACATGGGTAGTTACAACCATGTATAACCAATTTCACAGGATGAATATTTGGTTCAAGCTACAGTATATTTAGCATAATACAGAACACAAACCTACCTTTAAAAGCCACACCCAACAATACACTGTGCTCCAAATGAATAGCGATATTATAGAGGCTATTGTGGCTAAATGGCACATGCATCAGTCGATTTAAAAATCAAACAAACCTCAAGTGTATGATTAATCTCAGTGTAAGCAAATCCAGTCAGAAATGCTGGGACAGGAGGCAGCACATATATACAGATTTTGCAGGACCACCCTGGGTCACTAAAATATATATTTAGTGAGAAATTTCATCTTAAACATTTAAGATCAAAACACACACCATGGAACATGGGGATATTAGATTTAGTACCAACCCCATTTTGAAGAGTGAAACTATTTATATCAACGTTATTTGTGTTCTAATATTCTATTACCCACTACCCCTACCCCTTCCAAAGCCTGAGATTTTTGAACAGCTGGGACAACAATCTTGCATTACTGTAATCCCAGTTCCAATCCATCCATCTGGAAAGCGTGCACTCTAAACACACCACCATATCATTTGTAAATTGTGTTTCCTTTACTTAAGCTAGGGTGTACTGATATAGCCAACATGACACTGTATTTTATGTTAACAATATAGCACAATCTGCCCACATTTATAAACATGGCTTACAAAGATCTACTATTCTACTAACCCAGATAAGCTTTGGTCTTCCTGTCTGCATGGTTTTTAGCTAAAGCAGCTATGATTCAGGGGAAGGGTAAAGTACTGCAGTTATTGCAAGAAATTAAAAAAGTCTATGATTAGTTACACTGAGACTATAATGCAAGGGCACATTACTACTTTATGCCACTAAAAGGGTTACAAGGAAATGTGTGTGCCCACCTGCCCCCAACCATACATTATTTGGGATATAGTCCCTAGCTAGATAGTTGGAAATTAATGATCACAAACAACACTGAGAAAAGTGAATGAATTCAGCAAAGAGAGCTAAAAAACAAAAACTTCATAACCAGGCCCAAATCAAGTACAGTTATTCGGAAACCTCTTAGGGTACCTCTCAGATCCCTATCACCCTGCAGCCCACCTATCACATTAATTTGCATTTACTGAATCTTTGTGACCCAAAACTGGAAAAGGTATCTTGTAAGCGACATAACTTATTTAGAAAGCAGAAGATGAGTGTTTTCAGCCTCTCCCCTCCATGGGGAGACCTGGGGGGGTTTATCTGCTGGAAGGCAGCGTGAGCAGTGACACAGCCCGGTCAGTCACCAGCATTATTCACCCTCCAGTCAGCCCTCGGCGCCGTCAGCACGGCACAGCCCCGACAGGGCTACAGCGCGGGGGCTCCCAAGCCCGCGTCCGACTAGACACCCCAGCTCAGGGCAGCCCCTAGCACCCCGCCAAGCTACACGAGGGCGCTGCCCCCGCGCTAGACCCCCGTCTCCTGCCCGTCCGGGGGAAGGTTCTACCCGGCCCGGAGCTGAGCCCCACCGCCGAAGATCCGAGGAGGGGGGCCTGGGACTGAGGGGAGCGAGTCAAGAACCCCTCGGCCCCCAGCCCCACCACAGGCACCGAGCCCCTCGCAGAGAGTAAGCGCGTCAGCCCAGGCCCGCAGGGACCCCCCGGCTCACCCAGAAGATGAGGTTGAGGAAGACCAGGACGGTTTTGGAGGAGGTGATCCCGCACTGCCCCATCACTCCGGCGCCCATCCGCTGCTGCCCCTCTCCTCTCCGCTCCGCCGCTGCCAGCTGGCCCCCCTGCCTCACGTGACCCCCGGGAAGGTACAAGCAAGGAGCCTAAGATGGCGGCTGCCTTTGTCACATGATGGGGGAGGTACCTAAGATGGCGCCCCCTTCTGCTCTTAAAGGAGCCGCAACCCTGTTGGCGGGGAGGGGGGTAAGGTATGGATGTAAGGAATGAAAGAGAGTGTCAGTCAAACAGAGACCCACCCTTATCGTACGCCCATGCCCCATGACATGACACGACACCCATGAAAGGCCCTGAGTCAGGGGTGTCCAAGAATGGCCGGGGGGCATATGATGTGACACAAAGGTGCAGTCAGGGTGGGCGAGGACAGGGCAGCTGGTTGAGCGCAGCCCTGCACTGGGTGCCTGCCCAGGAGCAGCAGGCAGGACATGGGGCCCTCTATCACCAACCCAGTGCAGGCAGTAAGCCTGAGTCTGGTCTCTAAAATCGTGAGGTTAGCTTAAAAATCATAGGTTTCAGAGAAGCAGCCGTGTTAGTCTGTATTTGCAAAAAGAAAAGGAATACTTGTGGCACCTTAGTGACTAACCAATTTATTTGAGTATGAGCTTTCGTGAGCTACAGCTCACTTCATCGGATGCATACTCTGGAAAGTGTAGAAGATCTTTTTATATACACACAAAGCATGAAAAAATACCTCCTCCCAACCCACCCTCCTGCTGGTAATAGCTTATCTAAAGTGATCACTCTCCTTACAATGTGTATGATAATCAAGGTGGGCCTTTCCAGCACAAATCCAGGTTTTCTCACCCCCCCCCCCACAAACCCACTCTCAGATGTCAATAATTATAACATTCATAACCAGTCAGAGAAGACTTCAATCTCTCTGGTCACGCGATTACAGACATGAAAGTTGTTATATTACAACAAAAAAACTTCAAATCCAGACTCCAGCGAGAAACTGTTGAATTGGAATTCATTTGCAAATTGGATACAATTAATTTAGGCTTGAATAGAGACTGGGAGTGGCTAAGTCATTATGCAAGGTAACCTATTTCCCCTTGTTTTTTCCTACCCCCTCCCCCCAGACGTTCTTGTTAAACCCTGGATTTGTGCTGGAAATGGCCCACCTTGATTATCATACACATTGTAAGGAGAGTGATCATTTTAGATAAGCTATTACCAGCAGGAGAGTGGGGTGGGAGGAGGTATTTTTTCATGCTTTGTGTGTTTATAAAAAGATCTTCTACACTTTCCACAGTATGCATCCGATGAAGTGAGCTGTAGCTCACGAAAGCTTATGCTCAAATAAATTGGTTAGTCTCTAAGGTGCCACAAGTACTCCTTTTCTTTTTTCTTAAAAATCATGTGATTTAAAACATAATGAAGTTTGGGTTCTGTTAGTTGACTTCTCGGTTCTGCGCTTTTAGCACACACCCAGGTCATGGTTTAAAGCTTTTCTCCGCACCCAGGAGGAATAGAAAATGCCTTTGGTTAAAGTGAAGTTTCTCCCATAATCCCCTGCCTCCAGGAGAGGAGGCTTTAAGGAAAGTATTGTGGGAACTAGCAGTACGGGAGAAGCTCAAGGAGGTTTTCAGGTTAAGGCATGGGAATGGGATTCAGGAACTCAGTAGAGAGAGGGTGGATCAGTTGTTATGGTGTTAGCCTGGGATGTGCGGCATTGCCAAGCACAGATGTTCAAAAATAATGAGTCAGCTCTCCTGAGAATCATGAGATTGGCTTGAAACTCATATGAGATTTTTAAAAATATTTTGGAGGGAAGGCGTTAATTTGTCCTCTAGTGTTGGAACTTTTAGAATCCACATTAACCTACCTTTTTTCTGCAACCAAGAGGGCAAGAAAGGAAAGATTCTTAAGTACCCTGAGGCTTTAAGAGAATATGAAATAGTGCAAGTCTCTCTGAGCCTCTGCTACCCATCTGTAAAATCAGGGATGTAGTGTGGATAAGTACATGAAAGATAGTGAGACACTCAGGGTGGGCTCCACAAAGGTAACTGGGTGCCTAAATCCCAATTTTAGGCACCCAAGACCTGTTTTTAGGCACCATTGCAATGCACAAAACTCCCGCTTGGCTGTTGCCTAACACTGTAGGCGTCTAAACTCACTCAGCACCTAAGTTTTTGCCTCTGTGCATGCACGCTGCTGCCTCACTCTCAGCACCTGAGGGACTATCTCCTTGAGCCCCAAAGCAATTCACACAGCACGGGAAGATAAGCATTCGGCTCCCCAAAGTCATGCGTGGGCCCACATCTGCTAGGAGTGCTCAGAGGCCACCTACTGGATCAGGCTCTCAAGCAAGCTCACACAAACAGATGTGGGGAGAAGGAGCTCTCTCCTTCTCCCCATCGAGACATGCGGCCCTGGGGCTGGAGAAGCTCTCTCTGTCCCCACCGCAGCCCTGGGGTCAGAGGAACTCTGTGACACTGCTGCAGCCAAGTACTTGTGAATACATTTATTCAGATGGCTCCACGGTGCATGGATTTTCATTGAAATGGTGCATGTACTGCTGTTTATTTCCTTGCATATGATGTATGTGCATGTGTTGATATGGTATAACATACCCCTCCAAAAGGGGTGAAGTTTAACCCCCTGAGGAGAAGGTATTTGAATAGCGATCTACGACTGCTCACATGTGCTCTAACCACTAGGCTATGGAATGTACTAATATACAGTGGCTCCCTGAATCTCTTCTATTGAAGTTGTTCCACTTTAATTAAGTAAGTATTAATTAGGCCAGTAAAAAAAATTAGAATGGCTGTATAGTCTAGTGGTTAGGGCACATACTTGAAAGGTGGCCGATCCCTATTCAAATCCTTCTGTTGGGGACACTGGGGCATGGCCACTAGGTAACTTGAGAGGATGGAAGACCACGAGTGTTGATGAAGCCCCCTCGCACTAGGCCCAAGTGTCCTTGGCCCCCCCCCCGCCTGGAGGCACTCGCAGCAGTTATGCTGAGGATCTGCAACAATATGTTGCAGAGTCAAACTGCTTGAAACTGTTGGGGACACTGGGGCATGGCCACTAGGTAACTCGAGGGGATGGAAGACCACAAGTGTCGATGAAGCCCCCTTGCACTAGGCCCAGGTGTCCTTGGTCCCCCTCCTGCCTGGAGGCACTCGCAGCAGCTCTGCGTACTAGGCCCAAGTGTCCTTGGCCTCCCCGCTTGGAGGCACACACAGCAGTTATGCTGAGAATCTGCAACAATATGCTGCGGAGTCAGACTGCCTGAAACTAAGCAAGGCCATACAGGGGAGATATGGAAGAACAATGCTGAATAAAGCAGCTTTATGTATGGTTTAAGAAATGATACAGAGAACAAGGGAACTAGCTGGGAATTGGATTGGCTGGCTATATGGATACTTAGAGCAGCTTGCTATTGGATAAGTATGCTGGGAAAAAGGATGTATAAAAGCCTGTGTAACTTCCTGCTCTGTGTACAGGATTTGAGATTCAAATCTCCCTGTACCTTTTTGAAGCTTTAAATAAACTTTTCTGCTTCTCCACCCCGTTGTGATTATTGGGTGTAGCACACTGGGTAGCGAACCAACTCAAGCTGTTGTTCAGTAATGGTAAATAAAGCAGCTTTATATATAGTTTAACAAATAATACAAAAAACAAGAAAACTAGCTGGAAACTGAATTGGCTGGCTATATGGATACTTAGGGCAGCTTGCTATTAAATAAATATGCTAAAAAAAATGTATAAAAGCCTGAGTAACTTCCTGCTCTGTGTACAAAATTTAAAATTCTATTCTCCCTGTACCTTTTTAAAGCTTCAAATAAACTTTTCTGCTTCTCCACCCCATTGTAATTATTAAGTGAAGCACACTGGGTAACGAACCCCTGCTGTTGTTTTGCCTCTCGGCACTGTGTGCCGGCAACAGCTTTTGGCGTCCCTGGGTGGGCGACGAGGCTGCTATTTAGCCTTGCCCGGACCCCTCCTGGAGGTTGAGGATTGCGGCGAGAACCGACGCCCAGCGCGCACCGGTGAGTTCATCGGGGGCCTCGGAGGAGATCCGATTTGATCGATCCCGGAGGGCACAACGGTGCAATGCACTCATATAGTGGAGAAGAAGCTGTGGGCAACGGTGAGGAACCGGTCCCTTGGACATAGGGGAGGAGCAGCTGCGGGTGACGGTGAGGAACTGGTCCCTTGAATAAGGTAGGAACCTTTTGAAATCCGGATTGTATGCCCTGTTGGAACCTGGGGACACCCAGAGTTACCCTGTAGGTATGGGACAGGGACAGAGCTCGGGGGTTAGGGCACGGTGTACGCCCCTAGAATGCATTCTAGCAAACTGGAAGGTATTTGGTGCGAATCTGATGACTAAAAGTCAATTAAAACGATTCTGTACAGTTGACTGGCCTCAATATCAACTAGAGGACCAGGAGTGGTGGCCACCAAAGGGTCAATTAATTACAACACAATCCTTCAATTAGTTTTGTTTTGTCAGTAAATAAGTAAATGAAATAAACATTTGTATGCACAAGCATTTATAGCTTTAAAAAATAGAACAGAGTTGTAATTCTGAAGAGCTGTAATTTGACTCCGACTGGTTCGGTAGTAGCTAATGTTAGTCCCCAGACCCCCACCCCCACTGTAATGGCAGAGCCGGTGTCCCCTTCGGCCCCCACACCCCCACCTTATAGGGGTAGGATGCCTCGGGTTACAGAGATTGCCCCCTCGGTGGGACTCTATCCTTTAATTATCGAGACTGTTGTGGCTTGCCCAGGGGCAGACGGACGTCAGACTACCACTATGCAAGTTTACACCCATGTGCCATTCAATCCAATAGACCTAGCAGCTTTTAAAACACAGGCTGGGGAATTCTCCATGAACCCAAGCCGGTTTATTTCAGTCTTTGAGGAGTGCCTCAATAGTCACAAGCCGGATTGGGACAACTGTAATATCCTCCTGAGAACCCTGTTGTCTGAGGTGGAGAGGAATCAGGTTACAGCTAAGGCAAGGGGAGCGTCAGCTTTCAAGCAAAAAAAAAAGGAAGCTATCTGTCAAGTCCCTACCCCAAGCACTTGTAAGCGGCTCAGGGCATTTCTGGGTATGGCAGGCTTTTGCAGGATCTGGATCCCAGAGTTTGGACTATGGGCTAAACCCCTGTACGACTATGTAAAAGAAGCAGATCATGACCCCTTCTATTGGACCCCAGAGGCTGACAGGGCATTTAAAATCTTAAAAAAAGGTTAATAAAAGCCCCAGCTCTGGGCCTGCCGGATCTCTCTAAGCCGTTTCAGTTGTATGTACATGAACAAAAGGGGGTGGCCCTAGAAGTGCTCACACAGCTGTTAGGAGCATGGAGACGTCCCGTGGCTTATTTTTCTAAGCAACTGGATCAGGTTGCAAAGGTTGGTCGCAGCTACTGCCCTAGTGCTTGAGGAAGCCAAGAAGCTAACATTGAAAGGGGTTATGCAAATCTATACTCCCCATATGGTCCGAGCCTTATTGAATGCAAAAAAAGGGCTTTGGCTCACCCAGGCTCGGATTGCTTGGTATCAGGCTAAGCTGTTAGAGAACTCTGAAGTCACCTTACAGCCTTGCCCCTCCCTTAACCCAGCCACCCTCTTGCCAGAAACAGAGGAACAGAAACATGACTGTTTAAAAATCATGGATGCCCAGTACTCCAGCCGTCCGGATTTAAAGGATGTACCCCTCCCAAATGCAGATTATGAGTGGTACACTGATGGTAGCAGTACTGTAATAAATGGCCAAAGGAGGGTGGGTTATGCTGTTGTGACCCTCCATGACACTGTGGAAGCTGAAGGTTTGCCTGCTGGGACCTCTGCCCAGCTTGCCGAACTAATAGCCCTGACCCGTGCACTTGAACTGTCAAAAAAAAAAGCGGGTCAACATTTTTACTGATTCAAAGTATGCTTTTGGTGTGCTACATGCTCATGCTGGCCTATGGAAGCAGAGGGGAATGCTGACAGCCCAAGGCTCCCCAGTCAAGTACGGGCCCCAGATCCTCCAGCTCCTAGATGCCGTACAACTCCCCTCGGAAGTGGCTGTGGTACACTGTAAAGCCCATCAAAGGGAAAATCAAGATGTGGCCAGAAGTAACGCCCAGGCAGATAGAGAGGCTAAGCATGCTGCCACCCTGCCATCCCCTCACACTGAGAACGCCCATATGCATGCCTTTATCCCATCAGTAGGGGAGCTTCCAACCCCTCAGTATTCTGGGGAGGAGAGACAGCTAACTGACAAACTCGGTCTCCGAGGAAAGGAGGGATGGCTCCATTCCCCAGAAGGGAAGGTCCTCTTACCAAAGGGCCTGATTCGGCCAGTGCTGCAGAAACTACATCAAACCACTCATGCTGGCAGGGAAGCACTTATCCAACTAATGGGAAAATACTTTATCACTTCCGGACTCCGACCCCTGGCTGCCCAGGTACAAGCGGACTGCTTAGTCTGCCAAAAAAATAACCCCCGACCAGGATATCCTGTGCCACCAGCTGCCCTATAACCCACTCCAGGCCCCGGACAAGTGTGGCAAATAAACTTTACTGAGTTTCCCTGGACGCAATGGTTCAAATATCTCCTTGTCATAGTGGATCGGTTCAGCGGATGGCCAGAAGCCTTCCCATGCTGTAATTGCACTGCCAGAACAGTGGCCCTTAAGTTTGTTAAGGAGATCATTCCTTGCTTTGGACTCCCCCTGTGGATGGAATCTGACAACGGGACACACTTCACATCAAAAATCATCCAAAGCATCTCAAATGCTTTACAGATCCCCTAGAAACTCCATACACCCTGGAGACCACAAGCCAGTGGTGTAGTGGAGCGTACCAATCAGACCCTTAAACGGCATCTCTCAAAAGTGTGCCAAGAAGCCTCACTGCGATGGCCTGATGCTTTGCCCCTCGTCCTACTCCGTATCCACATTCTCCCAAAGGGTAAATTAGGGCTTAGTCCCTTTGAAATTATGTTTGGAAGGGCATGGCCTATGAATGGCACCCCGGTTCTGTCAGGGGAATGGGAGTTGGGTAATGGTTTTTTGTCTCAGTATATGTGTTCCCTGTCTACTGTTCTCTTGTCTCTTCACAGGTATACCAAGGATTCCCAGCCTCTCCCCTTGGACTCTCCCGTCCACTCCTTACAGCCCGGTGACTCTGTGCTTGTTCGTACCTGGAAAGACGAGCCTCTCCAGGAAAAGTGGAAAGGACCCTATACCATCCTGCTGATCTCCCATACAGCGGCAAAAATCGAGGGACACAAGAACTGGATCCATCACTCTTGTCTGAAGGCAGTACCCGCCCCCTCGTCAGCAGAACAGTGGACCGTCCAACCTGCTGACTCCTCATCTAGTAACAATCTTGGGTTAAAGCTACTATTTAAAAGACACAAATAGCGGGGACCTTAATGCTAAAATGGGCCCACCCAGGAACTAAAGACCCTGGATTAAAAACACTCTGGTAATAATTAATTGGGTAACATTGTTATTCTCTGCATTGGTATTTCCAAACTGTGCATATCGGAATCATAACTCCTTTGTTTTGCTTGCGCACCATGTTGCTACTTTAATAAACCAGATTGATTGCTGGGTATGTGCTCCAACTCCACTGTCCCCCAAAACGGAATGCCCCTTGACATGCTGCCCCTGACCCTAGCAGAATTAGCCGCCACCAAAGAGCAGGAAAGAACGGACTCGCTGTTCTGGAACAAGACTTCTTTACAGCAAGCCACCTATCAGGACCAGGAGTATTCAGTTGGAGTACTCACTGAGGGAGTATTATGTTTTACCCGAAACCAATCTGATCACTATGGGTGTCCTGTGGGAAAAAGCTCCTGTGTTATTACACAGTGGGCTGAAGGGTATTGGATAAAGACCAAAAGGGGAGGCCAGCAGTGTGGGTGTAATGGTTCCTCCCCTTTTAGGGAAACTCTTAGAAATAATCTTACCACAAAAAAAAAGGTTTGAAAATATAACTTGCCGTCCAGTTAATATCTCCAATGTAGCAAGCCAATGGTGGGTTTGTAGTGGTCCCTATGGCGAGTATAATTTAAATGGCACAGTTAGAAACGCCTCCGCTTGTACCCAATCAGAAAAATGGAATGCCCCCTTAGGGGCATATAAACTGTTTAAAAAAACAGCCAAAGCAGCCTTAAAGATCCCAGGAATCCCCTTAAGAAACAGTCCTTACTGGGCCCTACCGGGTCACTATTTTGTATGTGGCCAAAAAGCTTACAAGGTGCTGTCAGCCAACTGGACAGGTAGCTGTTATATAGCTCATGGCGTTCCTCATCTTTCCATAACTGCCACACTGCCCCCCAAAAAAAAATTAAAAATGCCCGAAACACCTCTGTTAAGTCACACACAAAAAAAACCCTGCGGCAACTAACTATGGTATTAAAGGGCAATGTAAAAAATTCCCTCACAACTGAGAAGCTTGTAGGGTGCTCTGTACTGGAAATAGCGCCACTGTTTACCGGGCCAGCCATGGCATGCATAGGCCGCTATACTGCAAGGCTGCAAATGTACTTAAAAAAGTTGCCTTAAAGTTAAAGGACTCAGTTAGTAATTTAGAGTCAGCAATAAAAACATTAAATAAAAAGGTACAGCAGCTCAGGACGTTTTCCCTCCAAAACAGGCTGGCTTTGAACTATCTCTTGGTATCCCAAGAAGGAGTTTGTGCCCTTGTCGGGCCCCAATGTTATATATATGTAAATAATAGCAATTATAAAATCTATAAAAAGGTGGTACAGGCTAAGGCCCATGCCTGAGCTGAAGCACAGGTTGCCTATACTGCCCCCGAGAGCGATTGGTTGCAAACCTTGTTTTCAGGCTGGGGTTTATCGTTTTGGCTTGGTGGTTTATTTAGCCTGTTATTGAAACTTCTCTTTCCTATATTGCTTATATTAATGCTATTATGCTGTGCAGTATCATGTGTCAGGGCCCTTTTGCAAAAGTTAATAAGTCATTCTCTTCAGGGCTATCACAAAGTGCTTATGCAAAGTCCTATTATAAAAAAATAAGTAGCCCAAGTAAGAAAACTCAGAGCCAAGGCTGTTGAGTGTTCTCAAAGGAGGGAGTTGTTGGGGACACTGGGGCATGGCCACTAGGTAACTCGAGGGGATGGAAGACCACTAGTGTCGATGAAGCCCCCTCGCACTAGGCCCAAGTGTCCTTGGCCCCCCCGCCTGGAGGCATTCGCAGCAGTTATGCGTACTAGGCCCAAGTGTCATTGGCCCCCCCCCCGCCTGGAGGCACTCGCAGCAGTTATGCTGAGGATCTGCAACAATATGTTGCAGAGTCAAACTGCCTGAAACTAAACAAGGCCAAACAGGGCAAATATAAAAAAACAATGCTAAATAAAGCAGCTTTATATATAGTTTAACAAATAATACAAAAAACAAGAAAACTAGCTGGAAACTGAATTGACTGGCTATATGGATACTTAGGGCAGCTTGCTATTAAATAAATATGCTAAAAAAATATATAAAAGCCTGTATAACTTCCTGCTCTGTGTACAAAATTTAAAATTCTATTCTCCCTGTACCTTTTTAAAGCTTCAAATAAACTTTTCTGCTTCTCCACCCTGTTATAATTATTAAGTAAAGCACACCGGGTAACAAACCCCTGCTGTTGTTTTGCCTCTTGGCACTGGGT
Source organism: Caretta caretta (assembly GCF_965140235.1). Taxonomy (NCBI): domain Eukaryota; kingdom Metazoa; phylum Chordata; order Testudines; family Cheloniidae; genus Caretta; species Caretta caretta. Next base: position 49,658,331 of record NC_134215.1, on the reverse strand, counting down.
GCCGGCAACACTTCCATCAGGCAAGGGGGACTTGAACCAGTGGCCTTATACACGGTGGGTGAGTATGCTAACCATGAGGCTAAAGGTTATAATTTATTAGGGAGGTCCTCTTTCTCTCTCCCCAGCTATTTTCTGTGAACACACCTGAGGGTCCCAATCCAGTAGACAGCCTCTAAGAATGCCTATCAGATGAGGCCCTACATGCAACTTAGGCCTCTGAATGCCTATTTTTCTCCAGTTTGTGAATCACAAGCAGCGATACGGACCTCCCTGCAGCAGGACTTAGGCACGGAACTGCAAGAGGGGTCAGGGCTTAGTACACACTCTTTCTGCTAGTGTTTCCCATTGGCTAGTTTAGGTGGCTCCCTCCATAGCATGCTGGTTTTGTGGATCGTATTCTAAGGCACTTATCTCTCCCCATTCATTGTGTAGGCACCTAAGTGCCTAACTCAGACTTTGTAGATTGTAGAGTTGTTCCTGTGATATTCTACATGCTGCAATGCTGAATGTTACAGCATCTAAGTCCTTTTGTGGATCTGGGCCTCAGTTACTACAGTAATGGGTGCCTGTCTCCATGGGAAAATTGACTAGAACACTCTTATTCTGGAATAAAGGGTCCATATGGGGAGTTACTCCAGAAAAGCTATAACAATTCTCACCTTATTTTGGAATAAGTTCCCCATGTAGACAAGCCCTAAGCAAGATCCGTAAACAGAGATAGTAATACTTCCTGCACTCTTGTCTGGTTTATTTAGACTGTAAACTCTTTAACTCAGGGACCATTGCTTACTATGGGTGTGCCTAGCAGAGTGGGTCCCCATAGTGGCTATTATGATTATAATAATAAATAATAATACAGTACTGCTCTGCCACTTGGCGGTTTGGGTTCCTATTTTGATGCCTTCCAGATTAGTAGAGGTTAGGTGGGGCTGAAGTGCTATAACTGGACCTTGATGTAGAAGAATATAGCCCTCACATCAATTATGACTCCTCTCTCTGATTAAGGGGCCCTCGTGTGGCTTTGAAGAGAGTTGCTACAGTTCTCTGCATGTGAAAGGATGGGGACGATGACATGGGGCTTCCAGGATAAACTTGTAAAAGTGTGGGGGTGGTAAATTAGAGGGAGCTGTTGTCTCTAACAGGGATCTGGATTATCATCTAAGGAAAAAATGATGTTCAAAATCTACAGACATTTCACACTCTAGTTCCCAAAGTCATTTTGAGACTACACAATGCTATCCTCACATCTGTTGACCTCATTTGTGTGGCTGGAAAAGGACTGAGACAACAAAATGGCTGTCTGTTCTCTGAGTTCTTTGATCCATAGTGATGTCCATTTGAACCTGCATTAGTGCATTAATAAAACCAAAGACTAATTCTTTTCTACTAGACTTTTTATGGGATCACATAAATGTGATGTAGTTAACTGTTCATACTATTTAATCCATTTAAATCACGTAAACAAAATAATTACACTCTTCAGCTGCTGAGAAGACAGATTAAACTATTCAAAAAGGTTTTGATTTTGCAGGATTTGGGGAAGTTCATGGGAATCTGAGGGCTCATAATTAAACATGCCGATCACTTAGGAACTATTTCAAATGTCAGGCACATAGAGTGGAATTTAGTTTTCCCAGTCACAATTTCTAGTGATCCGTTGTCTTTAAGGATCAGCTCTTGCTAAAAGCCGGTGTCTACTTTTGTTGGTGTTTTATATTGGGGCTTTCAGTTGTAAGTATCTGGGTCGTGATGACTTCAGATATTCTTTGATGTTTTCTAGAGAAAAAAACCCCCTCTCACCTGTTTGAGCCCCACCCACCTTATTTAACAGCTTGTGGGAGCACAGGTTAGAACCTGCAATAATTTAATTGCCCTATATTTGTACTAAATTATCTTGCAGGAGTCACACCGTGCTCGCAAGATGACGTTTTTGCTTCTCCTCACTCTTTGATGGCTCTGCAAGTTGTGAGTTTCAGATAACATAAGTGGGAAAGGAATGGTTCACATCACCCTTCAAATACTATATGTGAGGTCCATTTTAGAGCCAACGGTGATTTATAGAGAACTAGGAACATATCTGACTACAATGGGAAATAAAAAGGCTGAGGTTTTCTGATTAACTCCCCCCATCTATTTGGTTTCTTTGTACCATATGATAAAAAAAGTTACAGTGTTTTCAATCAACTAGGAAAGGAAAGATATATAATATATCCTTAATTTTAAGTGACTTCAAGCAGTGGCAGGATTCAAGATCTGTCTTTGTAACCTAACTGGACTTCCTGTTCCCTTTTTATTCTAATACGGTATATGGTTTTGGTGCCAACAGCCATGGCACTATGATAGGTGCTGGGATTTTGTAGGCAATCCTTTTGGGTCTTAGAAATACCACAAGAGCCACAGTATTAGGATAAAAGCTTACAGTTAGGCCGTCATCTGATTAATACAGTACTGTCTATAGCTGAAGGCCAAACCAATACAATAATTCAAAAACAAAGTAACAAATAATTCCATTTAGAAACAGAGCACTCTTTTTAAAATAAATTACATTTGCTGGCAGTTTACCCAGAAGTATATTAATACTGCATTTACTGCTCTGGAATTTTGTTTAACTAGGAATAGATCTGGGCTGGCTTTAAAATCTCCGGCCAAGTTAATCTGTTTTTCAGATGTTTGTTCATCTTGTTCAGTGCTATGAAAAAGGGAGAAATCTTGGGACTGTCCATCCTGGTTTTCAAAGTTCTGCACAGGCTCTCTCCAATCTGGTAACCTCTTTGACAGTCCCTTCCCTGTTTGCTCACTCATCCAGTCTTGGCCTCATCTCTCTCCAGCTTACAACTGTCCTCAGGCTCCTGCTGGCTCATCTATTGGAAATGTGTCTCCTAAAGGTAATTAGTAGGTGGTGGTGTCCCACACAGGTACTTCCCTGATGGCCCCATTAGTTTCTGCAGCTTTTGAGCTTTCATTTAAAAGCTTATGACTGGTTACAAGGACATGGTTAGGTCCTATCTACACTATAACTTATAATTGTGTTGTAACTGAGTTAGAGCATAGCTCTTGTAACTAGATCTCCTGATGAGGTCATGTTTATAGCACAGACAGAGCTTGAGTTAGTCTAAAATGGTATCTCTAAGAAGGGTGTGAACTGCTCCTATTAATCAAAATGTGGTGTTAACTCTGAAGCCTAATAATTGTCACCATTGTTAGCAGGTACTCTGCTGATCATTTTAGCAAGAACATCCAGCTTTTTTTGGATTGTGAGAGGACATGGGCATGGGAGAGTAGGGGCTTACAAAGTAGGGTTACTTTCTTCTTTTTTATTAGAGCATAAGCTTTCATGAGCTACAGCTTATGCTCTAATAAATTTGTTAGTCTCTAACAAGGTGCCACAAGTACTCCTGTTCTTTTTGCGGATACAGACTAACACGGCTGCTACTCTGAAACCTTTCTTCTTTTTGACTCCTGTCTCTCTTCCTGTCAGTGAGTCACTGCCTTATCTTTACATACTGCTTTATAACTCTCTCTACTCTTTAGCTTACACCTAACTCTGTGTTAAACATTTACCGGTTAAATTGTCTGTAAAGGATGCTGTGTCTCCACTATCACGCCTCCCATTGACTTCACTCTTCCTCTGAAGAGGTACCATCCTCTGAGTTTGTCCAGTGGGGTATGCTCAGCCATAGTAACAGGGTCCACTAAACTGATTTAACTCCACAGAAATAGTTACTATAATTGCAAAGCAATTTAACTAATTCAGTTTAAGTGGAGAGATACATTGATGTAAGATAGTTTGTGTTTGGACTCAAGGCACTTTTGCTGTAATAAGGAAAGTTGTACCAGTAGAAATCTCTGATATAGACAAGGCCGAGGTAAATATCAGTTACCCGCACTTGCTCTCTAGCCATGATCAGTTGGCAGTTTGCTTGTAGACGTCCCAGTAGAAGTGCTTGGAGGGAATTGATGGAGGAGAAGATAGAATAGCCTCTCCAAACTTGTATGGAAAAGCACTATGTGTCAATGTGGAATCATAGAATCATAGAATCATAGAATATAAGGGTTGGAAGGGACCCCAGAAGGTCATCTAGTCCAACCCCCTGCTCAAAGCAGGACCAATTCCCAGTTAAATCATCCCAGCCAGGGCTTTGTCAAGCCTGACCTTAAAAACCTCTAAGGAAGGAGATTCTACCACCTCCCTAGGTAACGCATTCCAGTGTTTCACCACCCTCATAGTGAAAAAGTTTTTCCTAATATCCAATCTAAACCTCCCCCACTGCAGCTTGAGACCATTACTCCTCGTTCTGTCATCTGATACCATTGAGAACAGTCTAGAGCCATCCTCTTTGGAACCCCCTTTCAGGTAGTTGAAAACAGCTATCAAATCCCCCCTCATTCTTCTCTTCTGCAGGCTAAACAATCCCAGCTCCCTCAGCCTCTCCTCATAACTCATGTGTTCCAGACCCCTAATCATTTTTGTTGCCCTTCGCTGGACTCTCTCCAATTTATCCACATCCTTCTTGAAGTGTGGGGCCCAAAACTGGACACAGTACTCCAGATGAGGCCTCACCAATGTCGAATAGAGGGGAACGATCACGTCCCTCGATCTGCTCGCTATGCCCCTACTTATACATCCCAAAATGCCATTGGCCTTCTTGGCAACAAGGGCACACTGCTGACTCATATCCAGCTTCTCGTCCACTGTCACCCCTAGGTCCTTTTCCGCAGAACTGCTGCCTAGCCATTCGGTCCCTAGTCTGTAGCTGTGCATTGGGTTCTTCCGTCCTAAGTGCAGGACCCTGCACTTATCCTTATTGAACCTCATCAGATTTCTTTTGGCCCAATCCTCCAATTTGTCTAGGTCCTTCTGTATCCTATCCCTCCCCTCCAGTGTATCTACCACTCCTCCCAGTTTAGTATCATCCGCAAATTTGCTGAGAGTGCAATCCACACCATCCTCCAGATCATTTATGAAGATATTGAACAAAACCGGCCCCAGGACCGACCCTTGGGGCACTCCACTTGATACCGGCTGCCAACTAGACATGGAGCCATTGATCACTACCCGTTGAGCCCGACAATCTAGCCAGCTTTCTACCCACCTTGTAGTGCATTCATCCAGCCCATACTTCCTTAACTTGCTGACAAGAATACTGTGGGAGACCGTGTCAAAAGCTTTGCTAAAGTCAAGAAACAATACATCCACTGCTTTCCCTTCATCCACAGAACCAGTAATCTCATCATAGAAGGCGATTAGATTAGTCAGGCATGACCTTCCCTTGGTGAATCCATGCTGGCTGTTCCTGATCACTTTCCTCTCATGCAAGTGCTTCAGGATTGATTCTTTGAGGACCTGCTCCATGATTTTTCCAGGGACTGAAGTGAGGCTGACTGGCCTGTAGTTCCCAGGATCCTCCTTCTTCCCTTTTTTAAAGATTGGCACTACATTAGCCTTTTTCCAGTCATCCGGGACTTCCCCGGTTCGCCACGAGTTTTCAAAGATAATGGCCAATGGCTCTGCAATCACAGCCGCCAGTTCCTTCAGCACTCTCGGATGCAACTCGTCCGGCCCCATGGACTTGTGCACGTCCAGCTTTTCTAAAAAGTCCCTAACCACCTCTATCTCCACAGAGGGCTGGCCATCTCTTCCCCATTTTGTGATGCCCAGCGTAGCAGTCTGGGAGCTGACCTTGTTAGTGAAAACAGAGGCAAAAAAAGCATTGAGTACATTAGCTTTTTCCACATCCTCTGTCACTAGTTTGCCTCCCTGAATGCAGGCAGACACTTGTGGCTATTGTGAGTGCCAAAAAGGTGGGTTTTTATAGCAGGATAACTAATACTTGTTAGCTATCTTGCTGTAAAATCCTAGTGGAGACAAGGCACCTGTAATTTTTACTGTGAGATTGTGTGGACATCACCTAGCTATCTCCTCACCTCACGTACCTCACAGTAAATCTACAGTGTCTTATCTCCACTAGGATGTTACGGAGAGACAGCTAACGTACGTTAGTTACCCTGCGGTAAAAATACACCTTTCATTGTAGTGAAGACAAAGCAGATAAGTAGTTAAGTGCATGATTAAGGTTGGTGTCATTGGCAGAGTAGAGTAGAAATAAGTCAGGAGGGAGAGAGTAGTGAAAAGACTCAGAGGTGAGGCAGAGAAGCTTAGGCTATGTCTACACTAGCACTTTTGTAGGTATAACTTATGTTGATCTGGGGTGTAAAAAGCCCCTCGCCCTCCCAAGCAACATAAGTTTCACCGACAGAAGCACTGGTGTGGACAGCACTATGTCGGCGGGAGATGCTCTCCCACCGACATAGCTACCACCGCTCATTGCAGTTGGTTTAATTATGTTGACGGAAGAGCTCTCTCGTTGGCATAGAGCGGCTAAAGAGGAGATCTTACAGTGGCGCAGCTGCACCAGTACAGCTGTGCTGCTGTAAGCTCTCTAGTGTAGACCTGGCCTTAAACTTGACGCTGTGAAAAAGAAGGATTCAAAGTGTGTGCAAAGAGGAGCGGTGTGCCTGAGTGAAGTCACTAGGCTAAGGAAGATGGTTTTAGCAGTTGTGTTTTGAATGATTGCGGAAGAGAAATCAACAAAGACACAGCAACTGATTTCTGGATTGATTTTATTTCTGCAAAGGACCCAGTGTGTACAATGAACACTACTGTGAATCGAACATGAGAGAATAAAAGCCCGTTCAGAGCTGCTCCCAGTTCTTCCTGGGAGATATATATAGCTTCTGTGACATGTCCCACAGTGGGAAAAAAAATTCTTGACAGCAACAGGAATCCAGTTAGAAGCAAAGACAGTTATACATGGGCTTAGCTAGTGCCTTCCTGTCAGCTCCCTTTACTTTTGGCAGGATCCCACATTTGTATAATGAGGTTCTACTGTTCTTAAAATTTTAGTCTACAGCAGCACTTGCATTTCAGTCTACTAGAGATGAAAGGACAAACAGCCTGATTAAATATACATCTTAAGCCAAAGATCTGCTGCAGGGTTCCTATTTCATAACTACAAAAACAATATGCAATAGGAGTGTAAGGGAAAAGTGCCTTCCACTGCAGGCTTTCTCTGAAGTGGAGCACATAAACTACCACTACTATCTTCTGTTTTTAATTATATTGTTGTGTACTGGGAACATTCTTCTGATCAACCAAAGTTGTACTGTATTTGTTAACAATACATCATAAAAGGAACATAGCAAACAAGTGCAGAGCCAAGTAAATGCAAGGATAATAAAAACACCTGTGTCCTGGCTATTCTGTCGCTTTCATCATTGGTCCCACTCAGAGCTGCACTGGTGGAGAATCAAAGTTCAAATGTTCCCAGTTTAGCCTATAGCTCTGATAGGACTAATCAAGAGTAAAGTTAAGCATGTGGCTAAGTATTTGTAGGATCTGGGCCTAACTTATTCAGTAGAACCTCATGCATTGTTTCTTCTTAGTTTGCAACCAATGGTCCAAGATCGCCTAATGCCTAGAATCTTTCTTTTACTAATGGCCTATTGAGGTCTTTGGCTTTTAGCTTAGAATCTTTTTTTCTCATCATATCATCAGCTCATTACATAAAATAGGCTGGAGCCCAAGTGCACTCTTACACTTTAACAATTTCCATCCCTAAGTAACATTGCCATTGTGACTTACTCTAGCTCATTATTCATTGTTTGTAAAACAATTAATCTTAAAGAAAAGACAGTCACAAATAGACTTGGCTCTTTTCATTTCTGAGAAGCAGCTGTACTAGTCACTCCCTGCACCATCTGTAGCAGCTGCAAGGTACTCCAAAACCTGGCATCTGTTTCACCTTGAAAGGTCCCTTGAAATATGTGTCAACTACTTATGCTAAATAATCTGTTCCACCGTGCATTTAGCAGTGACACTGTGAGTTAGTTTCCCAGAGCTGAAGAAGAGCTTTGTGTGAGCTCGAAAGCTTGTCTCTCTCACCAACAGAAGTTGGTCCAATAAAAGATATTACCTCATCCACCTTATCTCCCCTAGCAGGTAAAGTTTTGTCCATCCTGTCATAAGCCAAGCATAGAGTGGTCTTTGCTTGGTGCTCTTTGCACTTTGGGCTCAATCCTGCAAGGTGCTGAGCAGGAAAGCACTTCAGTTTGTGCTTAAAGTTGCACTGAGTTACATGAGTAGTTCCACTGAAGTCAACGGGACCATTCACGTGCTTCAAGTGTTTTGCTGGATCCAGCTAGAGTGTTCAGCATCTTGAACAATGAAGCTTGCAAGATCAAGCCCTTTTCCACAAGTCAGTTTTGCCTGTTTACATCCAGATGTCACCCGTTTCCACTATAGACTCAGAAGTTTGTGAGCAGGAAAGTCTGAAGAGAGAGACTCATGTAACTAACTTCTCTAAAGTGATAGGGATGATTAAAGGGACAAGTGCTATGTATCTGGCTTTTGTTTACTATGCTTGGTGTTTACCCTCAGCCGTTTGTAAAAGAATTGTCTTCCTACCTACCAATATTTGTTTTTTTCCAGTTGGCAATGCCAATTCCCCTCACTGGCTACAAGGAAAAATAAAACATCTCTCCAGCTCATTCTAAGTTCTCATTGTGTTTATGCAGTATTCTGGCTAACATCAGCCAGCCAATCCCAGCTCACCACACAGGTGTAGCAACAAAAGAAGCAGATTATATCAGGCAACACCATCATCCAAATGGAAATGGCAGGCTTTGTTCACAGTCCACAGCCCCTCTCTAACCCCTGTGGCATTTGAAGGCCAATTTTTCAGGGGAAGAATTTATGGCCTCCACTATAAGGTATATTTTAGCACTCATTTAACAATGACCTAATATTTCAAACAAAATAATTATACAGTTTTTATAATGTTAGCTCATTTTTGTCAGGATGTTATTAGGATACCTGCCACAGTGATCTAATGAGCTTGACCTTCATTTCATAACAAATTGCTCTCCAGCTGAAATTATTTTTAATGGCCTTTTTGATTTATGCAAAGAAATCTTTAGTGATAGCCTTCAATTTGCAAGGCAAATGGTTCAAATAATTCAGAATCTTATGAAATTGGCAAAAATATTGTCTTGTGCTGCTAAATGCTTAATTCTGTTCCTTATGTGCTATCGCCTTTGAATCAGGTTATTTTTGGTGTCTCTCTCCATAATATGCAAAATAGATGAGGTCAGTTCATAATGGATTAAATAAAAATGCATTTAACTAACATGGTTGACTGTCCCCGTGGAATGTTTTGTACCAGTTTATACTTTTTCACCTTGATGATATTTACTACTGTGCATTCTGTTTGCTGCCACCTACAGGACATTTCTACATACATCATGGAACGACTCAAATCAATGTTGTAAATATTTCTGTGTATAAAACTAGGGGACTGTTGTTCCTCTGACACACAAAGGAATTATGCATGTAACTCCTAATATATTTTAATTAGATAAATCCTGTTTTAAAAAGGTGATGAAGAGGGGGAAGGGAAAGATCTATAGTATGAATATTTGTATTGATTGTCTTTTAAAATTCTCCTCTGACTGAAGCAGATATGTGGTATGTGGCATTTCAGATGGAAGATGTAAAAGGTCGAGTTAAATGGAGTTGTGTTAATAATAACTAGGAATTTGTTGCACTTTTATAATTACTTTAATCTGAGCAGCCCAATTACTTTACGTACATTAATTAAGCTTCACCACCTCACTGGGAGATTGGTATTAATTATTATATGGTACCCATTTTATAGAGTAAAAAGAAAAGGAGTACTTGTGGCACCTTAGCAAATTGATTTGAGCATAAGCTTTCGTGAGCTACAGCTCGCTTCATCGGATGCATCCTGTAAAGTGAGCTGTAGCTCACGAAAGCTCATGCTCAAATAAATTTGTTAGTCTCTAAGGTGCCACAAATACTCCTTTTCTTTTTGCGGATACAGACTAACATGGCTGCTACTCTGAAACCTGTCATTTTATACAGTGGTATTGTTGCAGCTCTGCTGAGTGATAACACATTTAGGCGTTTGTGGGTGAAATAAACTATGTGAAATCTGGGTGTTTTCTTTGTGCAACTTGTTCATTTACACTACAGCCATCAGTCCTTAACTGGGGTGATCACTAATGATATGCATGCAAACCCCTCTTTTAGAAAACTCAGCCCAACACCATGGGCCAAGTTCTCAGTAAACTGCTTTGCACCAAGAATCTTTAGATCAGGGGTTCTCAAACTCCATTGTGCCGTGACCCCCTTCTGACAACAAAAATTAATACATGACCCCAAGAGGGAGGACCAAAGCCTGAGCCTGGCTGAACCCAGCCTCCCTGGGTGGGGGAGCCAAAGCCAAAGCCAGAGCGCTGCTACCCAGCGGGGGGCGGGGAGGGGGAGGGAGCTGAAGCCCAAGGGCTTCAAACCCAGGCAGGCGGCCTTGAACCTGAGCCCTGCCACCCAGGGCTGAAGCCCTCAGGCATCAGCTTGGGCCCTGGGTGGTGGGGCTCGGGCTCCAGCCCCAGGCCCCAGCGAGTCTAAGCCAGCCCTGGCAACCCCAGGAAAATGGGGTTGCAACCCAATTTGGGGTCCTGACCCACAGTTTGAGAACCACTACTTTCAATGAAGAGATTAAGGGAGAAATAAAACTTAGTTTGCAGCATCTCCACCCCTGCTGAAGAAGCTGCATCATTGAACTAACAATAATACAGCATTTCTTCAAAGATTCTCTAAGAAAAAGAACGTGTAAGACTGTGTGTAACAGTGCCATCTGGTGACTCTTGCCATAAAAGTACACTAAAAGCATAGAGAGATTTACTCCTGTGGGAATTCTGCACCACTGCGTATATGGAGAATTTATGTCCCCCACAGATTTCTTTGCTTCCCTGCAGAAAAAATGACTTTCCGATGGGGAAGCAAAGGGAAGCTAGAAGAGCGGTCATGAGATCCTTCCCAGCAGTATGATTTGGGTGCCCAGGGCAGCTGGCAGAAAGGTAAATCACTGTAGGGCAGGGGACAGGACTGGGGAAGATCTGGCTGGTGGCTTCTTCCCTGTGCCAGGCTCAGCTGCTAGTCCCAGCTGGGCTGGGGAGAATGGGACTTCCTCTTCCGCTGCACAGCATCCAGGGCCATGTCAGACCCACCTCCAGATTTCTCCCCAGCTGTAAGAAGCTCTGCAAACTCCCACCCTGCCCACACCAATCATTCCTCAGCTGCAGGGGAGGGATCACTGTACAGGGAGCTGTTCTCCCATCAGCCCAGCCGCTATGCATCCAGATCCCCTTGCACTCAGATCCTCCTGCCGAGCCTCACCCCCCCGACTATCCCCACTCCCCCTGCACCTGGACCACCCCAGTGAGCCACCCAGATCCCCACCCTACCGAGCCCCAGCCAGCTGCACCTGGATCTACACCCCACTGAACCCCACTCCCTCAGCATCTGGACCCCGCACTGAGCTCCCCACACCCAGATTCCCCTGCTGAGCTCTATCCCCTGCCAAACCCAGACCCCTCCCTGATGAGCCCCAACCAAAATAAGATAAGCTCTGAATGTACGAATTATAGGAGCAGCTGTTTTCAATAGCCAGGAAAAATTATTCCAGACATACATAAGGATATTGGAAATAACTGGTAATCTAATTAGTACACTGAGTGCTTATCATCTTATTATTGATTTCACACAAAAAATGGTTACACTGAAATGGCATTTTGAAATGGAAAATTGTTTCAATGAAAATTTTCTGACTGGCATTAGTTGGAGTAATGAGTGCATATATGGTCCACTTGCTCCCCACTTACCTGAGCTGGTGGGGAAGTAGCCCCCTGCAGGTATCCAAAAGGGGCTCAGGACAAAGGGCTGAATGTTAATCTTACACTAAATGTCAGTGCCCAATGTTTCCCTACATGTTGTTAATTGTATAGATCTGACTCTTTAAATCCATTACCTTCACCTGGACCCTCCCCCCCCCCCCCCCGCAGAATCCCATTACCATTACACCCAGAACTCCCCAACAAGCCTCTGTGCATCCAGATCCCCCACTGAGCTGCCTGCACCCAGATTGCCAGATATGGAACCCTCTCAACCCACACCTGGATCCCCCCACACTAAGCCCCTCCACACTTGGATCCTGCCTCGCTGAGCCTGCCTGCCCACACCTGGTGTGCCTGGCACAGAGGGGCAGGGACCTGGGGTGTTTCTGGGGCAGTCCTGGTCCTTGTGCTGTGTCAGGGTTGGATGCAGGCTCACCACAGCACTGATGTCTTTGGTGGTTGACCTCAATATAGGCACAAGGAGACAGAGTTCTGCATGACTGGCAGAAACTGTTTAGAGCTGATGCAAAGAGCTGCCAGAAGAAGGCATTTGCAATGCACAATAAGTTTGATCAGTCCTACAAAACCCAGGAACTATACTACGTATTCTTAAGCTCCATCTGCTGGCATTTTATCTATAACTAACTATTTACATGTATGCTGACATGCAATAAAACCAGAAGCCAAGAATTCTATTCATTTTCTTTTAAGCATAGGTCAGACAGAGAATTCTTCAGTTGGTTACATCATAAACTTTATCTGTTTCAGTGGAGTTGTACCATTCCAGAACTGGTGTAACAGCATGGAAAATCAGGCCCTTTTCCCAGAGAACCCTAATATCCCACCAGAACCAGCAGTTTATTCTTCATCCATAGATTTCCGGTTAGATTTTGTGGGTTTCCATGTGCACAATGCTTCCTCCTTAATTTCACATGTAAAGTGCTCTGGGGCTAGAATAGAATGTGAACTTAGCAACATCAAGTGTCCGTGTTTAGGTGCATAATTTATAGGCCTTTCCGTCAGCAACAGTCAAGTGGTTGCTATATGGACGGGATGCTGTTACTAAGACCATGCTTTCATTGGAGGGTCTCTCATGCAGCACTCCTGTTGATTCATTAGAGAGCTGCTTCTTTACATTTCAGAGCAATGTGCCAAACCTGGTTACAAAGTCCCTCAGCCAGTTTGATGAATTACAGGGGGAGGAGGGAGAATGGAAGGCATAGTAGGACTTCAGTAGCTCATTTTCTGTGCTTTACAATTATGATTTTTTTGCTGAAGCTGACAGCAAAGAATAAGCTAGGGGTGGCCAATGAAACAATAGCAAGGGTAACCACAGTAGAACAAATGTGTTTGCTTCATCAGCAAGTAAAGGGCTGTTGCAGAGAGAGTCTGTTGTCAGTGTGTCTCCTGGGCCTCTGAAAGCTACAAGGATGGTGTGAGAATATTTTGGACATTTTCTGAATGTTAAAATGGCATGTGACCTTATACTGAGAGATCAACAAAAACCTCATCAAAGCAATCTGTTACAAAGAGGCCAGTAAGCTTAAAAAGACATTGGAGAGGCTATCTTCAACCATTTCAAAACTTACTTTTGTTCTCCATTTTTTGTTTGTAACAGCTAGTGATAAATGGAGGTTCAGAATAGTCTACTCTAACTCCTTGGGGGTTTAGTAATGTTTCCTTACCAAAAGAAATGTACTCAGAAGCAATGGGTTATGCACTCTGGTTTATTAAGGTTGTGTGGCTCATGGATGCTGGGTACAGCAACTGATTGATTATGGCAAGAATAAAACATTGAAGGATTTTATTTAACAAAAATCATGTAAAGAATCACTTTGACTTTGAAAATAAAAGGGGAAAAAGGTCAAATTTGGAGTTTCTTAACTTCAGTATAATCTTTTCAAATATATTGTTGGGATTTTATGAAAAAGAAATACACAATGGCTTGCACAATTTTTTCCACTCTTGCTTTTTTCACCCAATGATGATACATTTGCAGTAAAAATAGCTGCTATGTTCCATTTTTACTTTTATCGTCACTGTCAGGCATAGATCACTCAGTCCTCCCACACAGCAAACTGTTCCAGGAGGGAAGAGTTAAAGAGAGGGCTCCTGTGATGGGTTTTAGTCAGTAGAATCAGACTCCCTCATATTTCTCAGAAAAAAAAAGGCCAAATTGCTACAGCAGAATGCTGCAGGGTCAGCCTTTCTCTAAATTGGTACATTTTGAACATACGATGGGCAGTGAGAGGACAGGATAGTTAGAGGCACAAAGAAGATTATGCTAATAAGGGAAGGAGGAATGTTATGCCTTTCAGAAGGATTCCCTCCCTGGCCAGAACCAGCCCCCACTGAAGTCTCTGGAAAGCTTCTGATTGTCTCCAGTGGGAGCTGGATCCAGGATCCATGTTTCTCACTAGGATTTTGAAGTGACTGAAATAGGAGTGGGCCTCAAAGAATCCATCCTAATGTTTTAAATGAGACTGAGTGCATTCTGGGACAGTGCTAGTTACAGGGGAAGAACTGGCCATGCCAGAGGTGTCCAATAAATCTTTGTGCCCCTTTCCCTTATTCCCAGTCCAATGTATTAAGGCTTCCAATAACCTGGGAAAAGCCAAGGAGATAGAAAGAGAATGGTTGCTGTTTTATTATGGGGCACAGAAGCCCCTCCACTTACACACACTAGGGGAAGGTGGCATGTCTACCTGTGAACAGACTCCGTTTATCTCCCCTTTAACAAAATCAGTGCTTGCTTGATGTGGTGGCCTAGAATCATCGTAGAATCATAGAAGAATAGGGTTGGAAGAGACCTCAGGAGGTCATCTAGTCCAACCCCCTGCTCAAAGCAGGACCAACCCCAACTAAATCATCCCAGCCAGAGCTTTGTCAAGCCAGGCCTTAAAAATCTCTAAGGATGGAGATTCCACCACCTCCCTAGGTAACCCATTCCAGTGCTTCACCCCCCTCCTAGTGAAATAGTTTTTCCTAATATCCAACCTAGACCTCCCCCACTCCAACTTGAGACCATTGCTTCTTGTTCTGTCATCTGCCACCACTGAGAACAGCCTAGCTCCATCCTCTTTGGAACCCCCCTTCAGGTAGTTGAAGGCTGCTATCAAATCCCAGCTCACTCTCTTCTCTTCTGCAGACTAAATAAGCCCACTTCCCTCAATCTCTCCTCATAAGTCATGTACCCCAGCTCCCTAATAATTTTCGTTGCCCTCCGCTGGACTCTTTCCAATTTGTCCACATCCTTTCTGTAGTGGGGGCCCCAAAACTGGATACAATACTCCAGGTGTGGCCTCACCAGTGCCAAATAGAGGGAAATAATCACTTCCCTCGATCTGCTGGCAATGCTCCTACTAATACAGCCCAATATGCCATTAGCCTTCTTGGCAACAAGGGCACACTGTTGACTCATATCCAGCTTCTCGTCCACTGTAATCCCCAGGTCCTTTTCTTCAGAACTGCCGCTTAGCCAGTCAGTCCCCCGTCTGTAGCAGTGCATGGGATTCTTCCGTCCTAAGTGCAGGACTCTGCACTTGTCCTTGTTGAACCTCATCAGATTTCTTTTGGTCAATCCTCCAATTTGTCTAGGTCACTCTGGACCCTATCCCTACCCTCCAGCGTATCTACCTCTCCCTCCACTTAGTGTCATCCGTGAACTTGTTGAGGGTGCAATCCATCCCATCATCCAGATCATTAATGAAGATGTTGAACAAAACCAGCCCCAGGACTGACCCCTGGGGACTCCGTTTGGTACCGGCTGCCAACTAGACATTGAGCCATTGATCACTACCCATGGAGCCCGATGATCTAGCCAGCTTTCTAGCCACCTTATAGTCCATTCATCCAATCCATACTTCTTTAACTTGCTGGCAAGAATACTGTGGCAGACCGTATCAAAAGCTTTGATAAACTCAAGGTATATCACATCCACCACTTTCCCAATATCCACAGAGCCAGTTATCTCATCATAGAAGGCAATCAGGTTGGTCAGGCATGACTTACCCTTGGTGAATCCATCTTGACTATTCCTGATCACCTTCCTCCCCCCCAAGTGCTTCAAAATGGATTCCTTGAGAACCTGTTCCATGATTTTCCCAAGGACTGAGGCGAGGCTGACTGAGCTGTAGTTCTCCAGATTCTCCTTCTTTCCTTTTTTAAAGATGGGCACTACCTTTGCCTTTTTCCAATTGTCAGGGACCTCCCCTGATCGCCACGAGTTTTCAAAGATAATGGCCAATGGCTCTGCAATCACATCAGCCAATTCCCTCAGGACCCTTGGATGCATTGCATCCGGCCCCATGGACTTGTGTATGTCCAGCTTTTCTAAATAGTCCATAACCTGTTCTTTCACCACTGAGGGCTGCTCACCTCCTCCCCATACTGTGCTGTCCAGTGCAGCAGTCTGGGAACTAACCTTGTCTGTGAAGATCGAGGCACCAAAAGCACTGAGTACTTCAACTTTTTCCATAACATCTGTCACTAGGTTACTGAAAGGGGGAGGCAAGGGTACCACACATTCCCTGACCTTCTTCTTGTTCCTAACATACCAGTAGAAACCCTTCTTGTTACCCTTCATATGCTAGCTGCAACTCCAATTGTGCTTTGGCCTTCCTGATTACACCCCTGCATGCTCAAGCAATATTTTTATACTCCTCCCTAGTCATCAGTCCAAGTTTCCACTTCTTGTAAGCTTCCTTTTTGTGTTTAAGCTCACCGAAGATTTCTCTGTTAAGCCAAGCTGGTTGCCTGACGTATTTGCTATTCTTTCTGCACATTGGGATGGTTTGTTCCTGCACCCTCAATAAAGCTTCTTTAAAATACAGCCAGCTTCCCTGAAACAATGAGCAGTCCCTGTGGCACCTTAGAGATGACTCCTTTCCCCCTCATATTAGCCTCCCATCTCATGTATTTTCTTGTTCTGAATGTTGTTGTTTTGTATTTTCTGTCCATAAGGACAAAGCTGCTTCCTCATGTCAGAAAATGACATGTGGGGAGCTTTCCAAGGGGACAAATGGAGCAAGTCATTTACTGCAAGCCTCTTATCCACTGCTCCCCTACACTGCTCTTACAGAGGCATGAACCAGTTCTGTGGCTCTGAACCTTCCACTCATCCCTAGCTCTCATGACACAGGATATTGTGTGGGGATAGTGTGTGTGTGTGTGGGGGGGGAAGCAGAGGTCCTTGCAGCCCTGGTAGCCAATGGGATGTCATTGCTGGATGTCCTAAATTTGTTTGAATGAGACTCACAAGACAGCTAAATCTCTTGGATGCGCTCTGCTGACTGTAGCATATTAACAGAATAACTGCCCTTTATATTAATGCGTGAAGATCCTCTTTTACATAGAAGCTTGATAAAGGCTGAAGAATGGATAACAGGCCATATCCTGTATGAGCACCACTGAAGTCATTGAGTGCTGTAGATGTTCAGCCCCTCTCATGTTTTGGCTCATTACTGCTGCTTAGCACCCATGACTTCCTGCACAACAGGTGGTATGTTACAGCACAGTCATGGTGCTATAACATACCACCTGTTCTGCAGGAAGGGAGGAACAGGTTTCCAGTATGATTCAATGGAGTTTCCCCTTTAGGACAGTGAATTTCCTGGGGGAAAGGAGGGAATTTACAGGACTGCATAGAACACTTTACATTTTTAAAGTGCCACACAGACATTAACTAGCTAAGAGCTAATGGGGCAAAGAATGCAGCAGTGCCATGTACCACAAGGATCATAATAAACTATGAACTGGGGATTCCTTGGGTGGGCTGTCCTAGTGGAAATAGACATTATGTACGGTTTCAGAGTAACAGCCGTGTTAGTCTGTATTCGCAAAAAGAAAAGGAGTACTTGTGGCACCTTAGAGACTAACCAATTTATTTGAGCATGAGCTTTCGTGAGCTACAGCTCACTTCATCGGATGCATTATGTAGTGGCTCTTAGCTGTAGCATTTCATCAAAAATGGTGATACCGTGGTGACACTCCCATATGAGATTAACATATGCTGGAATTACAGATGCATGGTCATGTTTTTAAGAATTCTCTCTCTCCTAGCTGCTCCCCATGCCATCTGTATGTGGCTAAGGACCTGCCAGCTTTCATTCTGAGCTTCCAGTTTCTATGGTTTTATAATGCAGCCTTTAAAATGTCTAGGTGCAATTAGGCTCGTTATCATGCTATTTTATCATCTAAAAGATATAGTATATACATAAAATACACTACCAAAGGCAGGTGACAAGCCTACCCCTCCTTCAGTTTTAACACCGTGAACCAGGTTCTCAGCTGGTGTAGCTCCATGGCCATCAGTGTGTGTGTGCGTGCGTGTGCACGGGTGTGTGTGTGTTGGGGGGGGGCTCTGTTGTGATTTGCACCAGCTAAGAACCTGGCCCTATATGTATGAGAGCTGGATCAATCTCTTTGTGAAGTGCATGATTCCCCACCGCAAGCCAACCTTTCGGTCTGCACCCCAGCTTCCAAAATGCACGACATCTTACACAACCCAACCACAGAGCTGACATATGCACATTAGAGCATTGCCCCAGGAATGGGCCACTGTGCATTCCATTCCATTATCAGATTCAGGTACCTTTTCCGGGTTGAGAGTGGGTACAGATAACTTTATAAAGTCAACAGCATAAAGTCATTCCTTCTCTATCATCTGAAATGCAGCTGTATTTTACACAAGCAAAGCCTTTTCTAAAGATCTGAAATGTTTCACAACCCAGGCACTCACCATCAGGGTAAGCACTGGGGCTGTTTTTTGTTCCAGATGGTTACTCACAATTATTTCCTTTGTTCTTGAAGTGACCTATCTGGAGCAGAGAGGAAGGATTGTTCTGTATAAGGGCAGCTATTCTGATCCTAAAACATTTTGGAGAGAGTAAGAGAAATCTCATTTGAGACAAGAAGGAGAGAATTAGGTCACAACTTCAGGACGCCAAGATCTTTCTTTTGCTTTGCTTATAGCTTTTGCAGGGCAGGCTACTGCATTTAAACTAGACTGAAAGGAATAATCTGCTCACTGCACTTGCTGCACCACTTTATTAGTACAAAGGAAAACATTTAAAGCAGGAAAAATGTAATTTTACACATTTATAGGGGAAGCCAAATCGCTCTAAGGACAAATCAATCTACTCAACTAAATAATTAGCATTTATCACAGAGCGGGGAGTAAAACAATCCATCTAAGTCAATAAAAATATTTCTCCAAAAACAGTTTAAAAGCTCATCCTAAAGAATAAAACAAAGCCCATCATGCCCGCACATTTATTATTCAAAGGCAGAATTCCAAGGGGAGAACAGGGATGGAATTCTTGACATGTAGCAGGCTCTGGGAAGGTGAATTTTAAAACTGAGAAGCAAAACTCAGCTCCACCCCTCAGCTGGTTCCCTGAGCCAGTATAGAACTATTGATTGCTCAGGACAGCAACCTGGAATCTTTAAAATACTGTGCTATTCAGAACCAGTAAATGCATCCAAATTAGAAATCATCACATGGGTTTTCATGTCAAATCCATCATAAATGCACTTTAGATAGACCTCACGGTGTGACTGGAAAGATGGGATTATCATAAAGTGATGTTGACAGAATACCCGGGGGACAAACAAAACAGGAAGTTATGCCATTTGCAATAAGATCTATGGCTTGATTTTCACAGCTGCTGAGCCCCCACAGCTTCGGTTGACTTCCACTGGAATTGTGGTTGTTCAGGACTTCCGGAATTCCAGCCCATATTTTGCATTATTATAAGAACCCAACAATGAGTTTTTTCTTCAGCTGTAGTGCTAACATGTGGCTATTACCTAGTCGGTTCCCTTTGCTATTATGCTATATCCCTTTAAAAATTGCTTAGGATTTGAGCACTCATCACACAATCTCCGGCATAAGTCAGCACTTCCCATATGCAGTAAATAACCAAATCCTCTTCCGTGTTTTCAGGGAAGAAAGTGAATACATGGTAGTACCACCGGCCCCTTTCTGTTATTTGGAGAGGTAGGAAATATTGCAATCAGATGCTTCCAATTTAATTAATTCCCTAGTTAACTTGATTTCACATTTAATTCAATCCAAGCCTCACGAACCAAATCATTTGTATTAAAAATAATGTAACATCCACCCTTTATTTTAATCAATTTTGACTGCTTTAGGCTGGTTTAATGGATAATCTGATTTCAAGATATATAGAAAGTTGACATTTAATTAATAAAAGGGGGGAATTCTGAATAAAATCAAAGAAAAAAGAGCATAGGGAAGGAAGGTGATATTAAAAAGTTGTGTTAGCCAGACGCTGTTATTGGCATTATGGGAGCTGCTCTGTGCCCTTGTCACTGTGATATGCAGCCTGTGGTCATATGGATAACAGGTTCAGACACTTATTTTAGTTATAGTGACAGGAAGAATATTGACAGAAATACAGAAAATCTGTAAATCTCACATGATTTCCCCTCAAAATCATTGCAACTAATTAACTGCACTTGCAGGCCAGATGCGCAGCTGGTGTAAATTGGCTTAGCTCCACTGAAGCCTGTCTAAGCCAGTTCTGGCCCTATATGTTCTATAATTTTCAAGGTTAGACAGTTCAGTATATAAAGGAAAAAGCTGGCTTTCTGTCTAGTATTTATAAGGAAGGCACTCTCCTCTCATACACAGGGTCTTGCTAACACAGGAAGTTTCACTGTGTCTGCATGGTTCCAGATAACCTTTAGGACAAGCTGCAAAGATTTTGTCACACGGTGTGAAGCATAGCTGCTGCTCCTAGGTTTCTGAAGGCGACAATCATGATTGCTGAGACCTCCAAAACACTTGAGTGAGACTAGATGGGATGTGGACCAGTGGCAACGTCACAGTGGGATGTGACAAAGCCAAAGGCACAATGATTGTCCACAGATTTACTGCACCTTTAATGCAGCTTTTTACAATTCTGCTTAACCAGAGCAAATACTTTTTTTGATGTGCTTGTCAAGTATCTTCCTTGTTTTATTACAATAGTCACCAACGCTATGCTCGGCTGATGCAGCAACTCATGGTGTCGGACGCAATCTGGTGGTCGAGGGACATCTACATAGAACACATCACTGGACATTGGCAATACCAGGAGGGATGAGCTGGAGTGCCGATGATAAGCACAGTCAGGAAAGTATCAAATACTTTCCTCATGGATTGTATTTTCTAAATAGACAACCAACCTCATTCTCAATTACTGAGGGACAATCTCCACTCATTGATATATTTTGCTTTCCACAACCAAATCCCTGTACAACTTTTCATGAGTGATGTACCTGAGTATTCGGATTCTAATATCTAAACTCTCTTGTTAAATCTATTCACCTAAATTTGGGTTATTGCTGATTATGTACTCTATGTATCATATGACTTTTAAAAACTAACTTTATATTTGTGGATAATCTAAGCACTATACCCAGATGTACAGACACTCTTTCCCCAACCTATGTATTATATAATTTTTTAACATTAGCTTTAATAAAATTGTAATATCTACCAATACATTTGCATGACTGCTTTGCTGTAATGTCTTAAGCCCAGCTGTTCAGGAAGTGACCACCAGAGAAGAATAAAGTTTGTGATTTTTCAAAATCCCATTGTAATCAGCTCCCAGACACTTGAGTGATCAAGATGAAGGGAGTCCTGTAGTCTGTTGCTCAGTAGAGGCTGCTCTTTCTAGTGTGTCAGTACTGTACTGTACCCAAACCACAACTTGGTGTGGGAGGCTGCACTGGGCTGCTGGAGATGCTGTTAAGCCATAATGCAGAAGTCCTGACCATTTGAGGTTTCACAATGATAGGTAGCTAGCACTGGTGTCCTGCCAAATTTCAGTAACTGAGTAATTTCTTTCTGCCTAAATTTCCATTGCTTTAATTGGATACTAATTCATCTACAGTTTCTCTTCTTCAGCTACTTTGTAGTATGACTGCTATGGTTATAATAGCGGCAATGTTCTACCCCATGGAGGCTGCATTCCAGTGAAGGGGAAGCGACGTGAACCTTGAATGGTTATAATCTGTGACCCTGTAGAGTGCTTTGAAGTTTGCAATAGATGCTGAATAAATCAATCACCATAATAATGTATCAAAAGGTTTGAGGCTCAGTTTGTTCCCTGACACCATAGGCTAACATATGTTCATTTTCATAGAGGTTCCTAGGGAATTAGTGGCATGGATCCTGTTCATGTTGACAGATTAGCTGAGCACCTGAAACCTGTTCTCCAAGGCCTCCTGATAAGAGTCTGTTCAGTAATGCTGAAGCATGCGAGCTGTCACAAGAGAGAGGTATTCAGTCCTAACTTCAAAGCCCATGCTGATTCCTGCAAAACAGAATGCACAGGGCTGTGCTCTCAGGCAGAAGGGAACAGTGAAACAGGAAAATGCCGGCAGAGGACAGGTACATTTCTCTAATCTCTGTTTTAGGGTCTAGTCCCTTTGAAATCTGTAGCAAAAGTCCCAGTGATTTAATTGATGCAGAACTGAACTATTAAAAGGGCCTCAGGGATTTCATCTGCCTTTTGGAAGTTGTATAATGATGCCGTTTTCCTGCTCAAGCAACTATTAGTAGAAGATACTTGTAAAATGGGGTTACAACGTTATAGTAGTTTTGCTATGTCCAAAACTGGTTGAGTATCGAAGGTGGCCTTGTGTGGATTAGTGTTTGTGTAGTTATGGGAAATATTATAGGAGGCAGTCTGGCTTTGTTGATAGTTGATGGTCACCTAGAAGGCCAGTGGCCTAAGGACTTAGGCCACTGGCCTTCTAGGTGACCATGGACAAGTCACATCCCATCCCTGTGCTTCAGTTTCCCCATTTTACAAATGGGGATAATGATACTGTCCTTCCTTTATAAAGCACTTTGAGATCTGTGGATTAAAAGTGCTGTGTAAGAACCATCTAATAGTTACTATAATCAGTAGCAATTTGGCTGGGACTAGGGAAGGCACACATTTTATAGATTCTGACCCAGTGTGAGTGAAATAAAAAACATTGAAATGCTAGGAAACAATGATTCATAATGAGTACATATTCCTTGGAGAGGAAAGACATTAACAGTGCCTAGGGATCAGTGTTGCTTAAGGTGTTTATTGATGATCTGCAGGAAGAAGTGAATGGTCAGCTGGTGAAAACTGTCAATGACTAGTTTAAAGTAAGGAGGGGGTTATGAGACCTCCAGATGGACCCAAACAATCTGGAGTGTCAGGCAGCAAAATGGCAGGAGAGATTTAATTTGGTTAAACCGGCTAATTCACATATTCTAAACTTTTCTTTAATGCTCTGAGTTTACAGAATCTTTAGAAGTAAAAGATCATAAGTAGCTTCCCATGGAGATGTCTGCCCAGCGTCAGGCAAATTGGATGCTTGGATTCCATAATAAAAAGAGAGAAGAAAAATGTTACAATATTTTTATGGAATGATAGTATATCCTTTTCTAACACCCTCAGTTCAGTTTTGGTCATCTTGTCTGAGAAGAAACTGTACATACTGAAAAGTCCAGATAAAGGCAATGAAGATAGTGGGACTGTATGACAGAATTTATGGGTGAAGAGAGATTGGGGCATTCAGAGCAGTAAATTCAAAGGGAAATGCTTCATGCAACACAGAGGCAATCTATTGGATTCACTGCTGCAGAAGGTCAGAGATAAACTGTGGGGCTGAATTTTAAAAAGCAGTGGATAATTTTATAACTTATAAATTATCAAGCATTTACAGTTATTGCCATTAAAAATCAGTGTCTGTGAAGAGGTACCACACCACAGCCTCTGATATCCCACAGCCATAATGCAGTCTCTCTTGTACAGTACCACTCTAGTATGTATTAATTGTTGGCTCTTTGGTAGTGAACACTGTACAGATACTGTTACACACACTAGAGCATTGATATGGGAGAAAATAAATCTTTCAGGAATAAATTGGTGAATGTTTGGAAAGAGACTTGCTCACTCTAGATACCCAACCAGCTGTGCGATTTTTGTGTAGATTATGGAGTATTCGCTTTCCTCTGATTAATCTGATATTGGCATATGTAGACAGCAATCTGATCCTCCGTGTAAGGGGTCAGGATCATTTTATGGCCTTTATTTCAGTTCCAGACCTTGTGCTTTCATTAATCAAAATCTTTATCCTGTTCCCACTCTTGAAAGGCAGAACTCTACTCATTGTCCATCATCTCAATTGTACAGGAATTTGGCTTATTAAGGTTAATCTTCTTATGCTGTGTGCAGAAATGACTCTGTAGAATCAGTGTAATGTGGTCCTGGGCCAGTACAATTCACCACTAACCATGCAATGTAAAGAGAACACAGGTTGATATTAGAACTGCAACATACTGAAACTGTTTTTTTTAAACGGCTTTCACCACTTCACCCACTAAAGAGAATCAGATTTATTTTTTATTAGCTGCTTTTATCACCTTGTCCTCTAGATGGCAGAATGACACTATACTTGGTAGAAAAGTTTTTTTTTTTTTTATAAGTACTGGTCACTGAATTATATTAAACCTTCTGACCCCTGCTCAAAGAAACCCAAACCAAAATAACTTGGATCACTCTGACACAATAAAACCATGAGGATAAGACATATTTAGCTCTTGTGATGCCAGGTTAACACTTCTCCTTAACCTCTGGCTCCTCCTTTAGCTCTTTCTCCTCACAATACAAGCTTGCTCTAGTCTCTCCTATCTTAAAAAAATCCATCCTTGACTCTGACATGCCTCTTCAGGTACTGCCCCATCTCCTTTCTCTCTCTAAGCTCATTTAATGTGCAGTGTACAATCACTGTGTGGAGTTCCTTTGCCCCATTTCCAACCTAGACCACCTCCAATCCAGCTTCCGCTCCTTGCACTCCACTGAAACTGCTCTTGCCAAAGTCTCTAGTGACCTCTCCTCACTGAAGCTCAGAACAGTACTCTATCCTCCTCTGCCTTGTCCTGTGAGCTACCTTTGACACAATCAACAGTGCTCTTCTTGAACTACGATACTCCCTTGGCTTCCATGACTCTGTGTTCTCTTGGTTCGCCCATCGCTCTAATCCAGTGGTGCCCAAACTTTTCCTCTTGCGCCTCCCCCTTACCAGTAATGGAATGTGTCTGGGCCCCTCAGGCTGGGAGCGGAGCTGGGGGCTGCAGCTGGGGCTGGAGTGGACCTGAGGGCAGAACAGGACTGAGAGGTGCTCCCTTTCCACACCCCATGGGCGCTGGCCTGGGCCCCACTGCGCCCTCTCCCCACAGATGTTCTTCCACACTCCACGGTTTGGGGACCACTGCTCTAATAACTCCTTCAGCATGTCCTTCAGAGGATCCTCCTCATCCACCCTCCAACTTCCTGTGAGGATTCCTCAGGACTCTGTCTTTGGTTCCCTTCTCTTCTCCCTCTACACACTACCTCAGGGTAATCTCCTTTGCAAACAAATTCAACTGTCATCTATGCTGATAACTCACAGATCTACCTCTTTACTCCAGATCTATCTCCTTCTATCTGAACTAATATCTTCTCCTGTCTTTCTGACATCTCTTGGATGTCTAGCTGTCAGCTCAAGCTCAACATGGCAAAAACAGAGCTTCTAATCTCCCCCCTCCCCTGCCACGCCCCAACCCGCTCCCCAAGCTACCTCCTTTCTCAAGCAATCCCAACACCACTACCATCCTGCCAGTTACTCATGCCCAGAGCCTCGGCATCACAGTTGACTCAGACCTCTTTTTAGGGTCTCATATACAGGCTATGTCTAAACCTTGCTGATTCTTTCTGGATAACACCACCAAGATATGGCTCTGTTACCCATCCACATAGCTAAAACTCTTATCTGAGTTCTCATCCTTCTCCTTCCCTCTTGCCTTTGCAAATCCTATCTAACCTGCTCAAATCCATTCAGAATGCTGCAGCTAAAATCATTTTCCATGCCCGTCACTTTGACCATGTTACTTCTCACTTTGCATTCCTTCCCTGGTTTCTCCTCCTTTATTCCATCAGAGATAAGATGCCTCTATTCATTTGCCAGGTCCTTTGTGGTCAATCCCCACCCTCCCTATCATCTCTTATTCACTATCAAGCTGTGGGCACTCACCTCCAATCAGCCCATGAAGCCAGCCTCCATCACTCACTTCAATTTTCAAACAAGCACCTTCATGTTTTCTCCCATGTTGCCCTTCTCTCTTGGGAGGAGTTCCCCATAAACATCTGCAAAGCTGCCTTATTATCCACCTTCAAGTCCCTCTTTTGCTGTGATGCCTAGGAAAAACATGACAATGTTTAAACTGGTGGTGTGTAGGAACCATTGTTTCCTTGTACTCCTTCATCTATCTGGCTATCCCCATCTGTTCTCACTTATAACAGTGATATCACTTGGATTGTAAGCTCCTTGTGGGCAGGGACTTCTTTTCTTCTGTTTATCCAGCACCAAGCACAGTGGAATCCTGGTCTCTGACTATGGTAATACAAATAATAAATACTACTACTAAGAAGATATGATACCGTATTAACGTGGGACATGTCATTAATGGATAGTGTACAAAGTGGGTTGGCTGCACAGACCGTAAGGCTGCAGCATCCTATTTATGCCTTGAGCAGAAAGACTGATATGGTCTGCTGGCTGCCATGAAGAGAGGTAGGTATAAAAACACATTTGCAATAAATCTTCCAGTTACAGACACATATTACACTAGTATAAAATGTAGCAATGATTTCAGTGCCTTTTGCTGAGATGACATTTACTGGGCTTTGCAATCCTCCTCCATGTGTGTCCTGAATCAGCTCTAGTGGTGATTTAACTAAAAGTCACCTGCCATAACAAAAACAAAAGGAAAAGCCACAACTGGCTTTATATACTCAGGATACAATAGCAGGAGACACTGATGGAGGAAGTTTAAGATTTACATATTTTTTTTTCTTTGTGTGTATTGATTTACTGCTCATGAACCTGTAATACTGCCTCGCATCAGGCCCTATTTAAGAGTTCCCATACATCTCAACTTGTAGCATCCCTAATATCAGAGTCCCAGTAGAGCAGACACTAAGGGCATGTTAGGTTTTTTTTTCTGTTTGAGTGAGGTGAATTGATACCAATAGAGAGAAGAGAGAAACCTAGGTAATCCGAGCAGGACTTGAGCCCAGGTCTTCAGAGGTGAAAGATGAACTCATAGTACTGTAAGCCATGGTTTCTAATCCCCCAACTGGATGGCAACAGTAGTGACAGAAGATTGAAGGCATCACCCTACCCATGCGCAAAGTATGCAGCTGCGAAGGGCAGCAGGAAATTTGGGGCACCAAATTGCCTGGTGCCCTATGCAGCTGCGTGCTGCTCCAGCCCCTGCTCCGCCTCTTCCCCATGACCCACACCCCTGGGAGCAGGGCTTGAACTCCCTGCAGATCTGACAGCGATCCTTCCTGTGAGCTTCTCCAAAACACTGGAGACAACTTGGGTGTGGGTCGCTCAGTGGCATCAACTTGCTACAGGAAGAGCAGGACTTAAAGCCCGGTGACCGAGGCATACCCTGGCACTGGGGAGCAGACAAGCCTCTCCAGCAAGTGTAGAGATGTCCAAGCTACTTTAACTACTATGTTTCAAAGTAATTTGAAAACTACTTTCAAACTAATTAACTACGATAACTATATACAAAACAATTGAGAAGGAAATCACTACAAAAGATTGTCTGAGCAACGAGGGAAGTTCCAGCAACCATTATGGGTGTTAAGAAGGACCTAGAAGGGTGTGGGCTTGGCAGGGCCCCTTATACCGGCGCTATGAGCCTACGGCACCAGGGGGCGCTAGAGCCAACCCAGCAGATACCACCAAGGGAAAAAATGCTGGTAACTGTGCTCGGTGGCACACACCTATATTGGAATGGACATGTGCAAGCACTGGAAGAAGATCAATAGTTCAGGTCTCGATGGTTGCTTGTCAAGCGCCCCGCACAAAGTAAAATACCACACAACATGTGAAAGGTGGAAGATATACTGTATGCTGCAAAAATGCATACACTGGGCTCTATGTAGTAGCTGTTAGGGCCAGGATTCTAGTTAGCAGTTGTGTGTGTTCGGGTAGTGTGAAGTGTGATATACTCATTATATTATAGAATCTTCCCCTTTGAACTTGGGAACAGCTGCGGTTACTCACTGCAGTGCTTTAGTGTGGGGCTATGTCTATTCGAGCTGTTTCTGATGGTGTCAACTCTTCTTTAAGTTGGTTGCTTTGTTATTGTCAGGTACAGGGCGTCACCTGTTTGAACGAAATGAACCATGAAGTTTCTTCTGCATCCAATATAGTGCTAACAACTGCGTCGACCTGCTCACTGTGTATTAGTCCAGGTCAGCAGCCAGAATAATCTGAGGATAAGAAGGCACACACCTTTCCTCTCCAGTAGGTTATGAGGGGTAATGACCCAGTCCCTTTCCTCTCCTGTGCAGCTGAAAGAACTTGTTTTTATGTACAGGCTGCACAAGGTGAGCAGCCAGGCAGTGACTGCAGTGCAGTTTTTACTCAGCACAGAAGTTAATTTTTTAACCAGAAGTTCTGCAGTTATGGCCCTGCTTCAGGAGAGCTGGATTCCCCATTGCTGCACAGACAGGGTACTGAACTGAAGTCCATGAAGCTACACCAGGGGTGAATTTGGCCCATTGACACTAGAAATGTGACAGTTGCTTGGATGGGATACAGCAAATGGGTGAGCTGAATAGTTTGCTCTCTGAGATACTTCTATCTGATTGAGGGTTAAAACCAATAGGGGGAGAGAGAGCGTGGGGGAAGGTGGCAGAGGTGGGAGGCGAGAGAGAGGATGGCTCACACATAACAGGGTAGCAGCAAATGAGTTGGAGGTCAGCAGGGGCCAAATTGAGTTTTCTAGGATGCTGAGGACTGTGGCATGTGTATGGCCCCTGAGCTTTTGTGCTTAAATTTCTTTGACAAGCGAAGAGGTTTGGTCCTACACACCGAAGTTGCACCAGTTTATCTAAAGGTGTGTTTTAAAACTGGTGCAAAACCCTGTGTGGACACTCCTTATTTTGCTTTAAACCTGGTTCATATTGATTCAGCTTGTGTTGATAAATATACAGGCGCAAGCTAAATCTGTACGGGCAGATTCAGATCAAATAAGTGTGTCTACATAAGGGTTTGCATTGATTTAACTAAATTGGTTTTTAAACAGATTTTAAAGAAGCTGGTACATTTATTGTGTGTGGAGAAGACCTAAGACATTTTGTGGCTGTCATTTTTCCTGAGCAGTATATTTTAGTTGTCACTGGAGCCTACCAACAGGGTTTTGTTTATCTCAGTCCATGACAGTTTGTTACAGAGAATAGAGATTACTTCAGCAATGCCAAAATGCCTACGTCACTTGAGAAAGAAAAGGAGTACTTGTGGCACCTTAGAGACTAACAAATTTATTTGAGCATAAGCTTTCGTGAGCTACAGCTCACTTCATCGGATGCATGCAGTGGAAAATACAGTGGGGAGATTTTATATACACAGAGAACATGAAACAATGGGTGTTACCATACATACTGTAATGAGAGTGATCAGGTAAGGTGAGTTATTACCAGCAGGAGAGCAGGGGGTGGCGGGAGAAACCTTTTGTAGTGATAATCAAGGTGGGCCATTTCCAGCAGTTGACAAGAACGTCTGAGGAACAGTAGTGGGGTGGGGGGGGGGAATAGTTTTACTTTGTGTAATGACACATCCACTCCCAGGCTTTATTCAAGCCTAAGTTAATTGTATCCAGTTTGCAAATTAATTCCAATTCAGTAGTCTCTCGTTGGAGTCTGGTTTTGAAGTTTTTTTGTTGAAGAATTGCCACTTTTAGGTCTGTAATCGAGTGACCAGAGAGACTGAAGTGTTCTCCGACTGCTTTTTGAATGTTATAATTCTTGATGTCTGATTTGTGTCCATTTATTCTTTTACGTAGAAACTATCCAGTTTGGCCAATGTACATGGCAGAGGGGCATTGCTGGTACATGATGGCATATATCACATTGGTAGATGCACAGGTGAATGATAGTGTGGCTGATGTGATTAGGCCCTATGATGGTGTCCCCTGAATAGATACGTGGACACAGTTGGCAACGGGCTTTGTTGCAAGGATAGGTTCCTGAGTTAGTGGTTTTGTTGTGTGGTGTGTGGTTGCTGGTGAGTATTTGCTTCAGGTTGGGGGGCTGTCTGTAAGCAAGGACTGGCCTGTCTCCCAAGATCTGTGAGAGTGATGGGTCATCCTTCAGGATAGGTTGTAGATCCTTGATGATGCGTTGGAGAGGTTTTAGTTGGGGGCTGAAGGTGATGGCTAGTGGCATTCTGTTATTTTCTTTGTTGGGCCTGTCCTGCAGTAGGTAACTTCTGGGTACTCTTCTGGCTCTGTCAATCTGTTTCTTCACTTCAGCAGGCAGGTATTGTAGTTGTAAGAACGCTTGATAAAGATCTTGTAAGTGTTTGTCTCTGTCTGAGGGGTTGGAGCAAATGTGGTTGTATCGTAGAGCTTGGCTGTAGACAATGGATCATGTGGTGTGGTCTGGATGAAAGCTGGAGGCATGTAGATAGGCATAGCGGTCAGTAGGTTTCCGGTACAGGGTGGCGTTTATGTGACCATCGCTTATTAGCATTGTAATGTCCAGGAAGTGGATCTCTTCTGTGGACTGGTCCAGGCTTAGGTTGATGGTGGGATGAAAATTGTTGAAATCATGATGGAATTCCTCAAGGGCTTCTTTTCCATGGGTCCAGATGATGAAGATATCACCAATGTAGCGCAAGTAGAGTAGGGGCATTAGCGGACGAGAGCTGAGGAAGCGTTGTTCTAAGTCAGCCATAAAAATGTTGGCATACTGTGGGGCCATGCGAGTACCCATAGCAGTGCCGCTGATTTGAAGGTATACATTGTCCCCAAATGTGAAATAGTTATGGGTGAGGACAAAGTCACAAAGTTCAGCCACCAGGTTTGCCGTAACATTATTGGGGATACTGTTTCTGACGGCTTGTAGTCCATCTTTGTGTGGAATGTTGGTGTAGAGGGCTTCTGCATCCATAGTGGCCAGGATGGTGTTTTCAGGAAGATCACCGATGGATTGTAGTTTCCTCAGGAAGTCAGTGGTGTCTCGAAGATAGCTGGGAGTGCTTGTGGCGTAGGGCCTGAGGAGGAAGTCTACATAGCTAGACAATCCTGTTGTCAGGGTGCCAATGCCTGAGATGATGGGGCATCCAGGATTTCCAGATTTATGGATCTTGGGGAGCAGATAGAATACCCCTGGTTGGGGTTCTGGGGGTGTGTCTGTGCAGATTTGTTCTTGTGCTTTTTCACTTCATTAGCTAAGTTACATATTTACTGACACCTACAGAGTCCTGGTTGATGGTGTGTTTTTGAAAAGGATGAGGACAACAGCTAGAATTCAGTTGGCTGCTTTGGAAAGGGCTTTGAGTCAGTGTCTGCACATTAAAACGTGCATGTGAGTGCATAGCAAAGTTACATTTTGGGGGTCTGATTCTGATCACAGTTACCATCTAGACTCTGAGTAACCTCGCTGAAGTCAATGGAATACACCAGCATAAAGCCAGGGAATGAGGACAATCAAGCCCTCAGGGTTTAAAACAGAATTTTGCAAACAGTGCTGTTCTCATGCATAACCACAGAATGGCTCCAAATGGTTGCAGTATCATCTGTTGTACACTAATAAATTAGCATCTGTAGCTACTGTTGACTATGAAATCTTTCTATGAAATGGGGCTGTTTTGTCTCACTGTCACTGAAGTGTGTCTACGTGATTGTGAAAGACATATATTAACCCATCTGCTTTTGAATGGACCCTCCATTTGGTTGTATGCTTCAAGGTAACGGATCAGATGAAATGTGAATTCTGCGGCAGATGAATGCCTTGGAGGCATCCTGCTTTGTCACAACATATAAAAAATCACTGAAGCCATTTTATTTCTTCACAGCAGGTCATTTAAGCCCTGTCCATACTAGGGAAATTGCTAACACTGGCTCAGCTTCGTTATCAACAATGAGAGCCCTAGTGTAGGCATGCTGCCATCACCATTTTAATCAACATGTCATGTCATTTTTCTCAGAGCAGGTCTAATCAACATAGTGGTTAATATAACAGCAGCAGCTGGTTTACAGTAGGGCTCCCATCATTGTTAACACTGGTGGAGCTGAATTGGTGCTAGCAACTGTGACAAACTGTTAGAAAATATCCTTAGGGTAAGACAAAGCTTTAGAGTTGGCTTGGTCTTTGCAAAATATGTCTGGAGTCCACATAAGTGCCTGCAGTTTCCATTGTTGCCACTAGAGGGTACTCGGACACAAGACTAAACAGCTTAAGCTATGTTGACTTTAGAGGATTTAGCTCTCACCAGTGTTTTCCCCAGGAATTTAAATGCGGGGTGGGGGGGGTTGGAATATTCATGGGGGGGGGGGGTGAGGCCATGAGGGCAAAGGTGGGCAGTATAGTACCATAGTAAAAACTGAAAAATGTTTTGCAACCATTTTATTAGATTTAACTCATGTTTTAAAATCATCACAAAAATTAAAGTTGGCTACTCAAGCCTACTATGAAGTGCTACATCTACATCCGACTTGGTTTCTTGTTGTAATTTTGCACTCTTTGGTGTCTTCTTGTGTGTCCGTTACTTCCAGTCTTTCATAATATGCTCATGATCAGGCAGAAAGCAACTTCTTTCAGAACACAAAATTCTATTCAATGATGAAAAACAATGCTCAACTGTCCCTGTTGTGACTGATAGTAGCAAGAGATGAATTCCTACTTCTTTCATCCCAGGAAACATAGCACAAAGATTGGATCGAACCACTAGTGATGATAAAGAAGCTGAAGTTAAATCTTCATTCGTTCATCGTATGATATTCCACTCTGTGTTCAAAATTCTCTATTCTGTTCTGATCACATAGTAGCCCTATTGCTGGTAGTGCCTCCCTCCACTCAACTGTAGGTGTTTTATAAGACAGGCATCTGTAAAAGCTACGTGGAGGTTGAGTAGAATCCAGAAATCACTATTGTAGATTTAGAAGAATCAAGTTTGTGTATTTGTTCAGCTGGCTTAACACTTTTTGTCCTCTTCACTTAAGGACTCAATATAAGTACCTTCATTAGTCAACTTCTGGACTGAAGTCTTTGCGTCTTCCAGTACATTTTCAATGGATAGCTCTCTGATTGATCCAAGTATAGCTTTTATTGCTGGACAAAGATCTACTACTGTTGTAGCAGATGCCTGGATGACATTGTTTAATGAACCAAGTGGTTTCAACAGTAGACTTACAAGAGAGAGAATGGCAATAGTCTTCTCTAAACTTAGTAACAAAAGTAGTCCACCAGCCTCACTACTTAGATCTGTCTTATCTTGGTGAATACTTTTCAAAGCCAGTAATAACAGTTGCAGTAATTTTAAGACAACAGCCAAGAATCCGCTCATGAGAAAACCAGCAGGTTTTCCCAGGTTGGACTCATTTGAACTTCAATCTCACTATATCTTCTATTTGTTTCCAAGATGTTCAGTCCTTTTGGACTCTTGCTGAAAAAAAAGAGGATAAAAAGCCATTAAATGTATGGCTTTTTAATGTCTTTTGAAGATTCTGCAGCTTGTACTTGCACTAGCTGGAGTAGATGGCCTCTGCAGTGTGTAGAGGAGAGATTATGGTTACACTTTTCTCTGAGCAAAGCTTGTACTCCACTATGTCTTCCAGAGAAGTTTGTGGCTCCACCAAATGCACAAGCAGCCATCTGTTTGGGGTTCAATTTACAAGCATTTAACTCTTCTAAGATGTCACAGATGCAGCTGATGTGTCTTCTATAACCTGAACATCTAGAATGCATCTATTGGCCTACTACAGACATCAAGATAACATACACAGTGACCTAATACTTGATGCCTATTTGCATTGGTGCATTCATCAGCCATGTATGCACATATTTTGAATATCGTGAGAGTGTTCTTCACTTTTTCAGCTGCTGAGTCTTTCATTGTTGCACTGTATGCTTCTAGAGAGTCAGCTGAGTTTTTTCAGAAAGATAGCGAGCATTTGCCAGTCTTGTTTGAAACCAGTGTCCAACTTCAGGATTAACAAATGACAATGCACTTAACGTTGGCTTCCAGTTTGTAGTGTGTGGCATCATACTTTCTGTTTAGGCAAGAGATACAACAGCCATGTTGATTCACATAAACTGGATTGTGTCTCCAGCATTAACAGCCTCATTAAGTTCTTCTAAAATCGGCTTTGACAGTGACTGGCTTATAAGGCTTTCTGCATGTTGATGCAGCCCAGAGGCATGGTGCTTTGCAGCCTTTTCATATAGGTTGCCAGTATTGGCTTAGCTGATCAGTCTGGCAAACCAAGCTCCTCCACTTTTACTATATAAATACATCATATACCCACATCTGGAATACTGCATGCATTTCTGGTCACCCCATCTCAAAAAAGATATATTGGAATTGGAAAAGGTATAGGCAAGGGCAAGAAAAATGATTAGGGGTATGGAACAGGTTCCCTATGAGGAGAGATTAAAAAGACTGGGACTTTCAGCTTGGAAAAGAGATGACTAAGGGGGCGATACGATAGAGGCTTATAACATCTTGACTGGAGAAAATGAATAAGGAAGTGTTATTTACCTTCACTTAACACAAGAACCAGAGGTTACCCAATGAAATTAATAGGTAGCAAGTTTAAAACAAACAAAAGAGGAAGTTACTCACCTTGTGCAGTAACGATGGTTCTTCGAGATGTGTGTCCCTATGTGTGTCCCTATGTCTGTCCACAACCCGCCCTCCTCCCCTCTACTTCAGAGTTCTCTACAGGGCTCTGTGGTAGAGAAGGAAGTGAGGGGGGTTCGCCCGTGCAGTGCTGAACAGCCTCGAGGCAGACCACGAGGGAGGGAGAGCACATGCGTGGGCTCAAAGGCACACTGCTACCAAACATGTCCAATTAGAGGTGCCGGGGCACACAGACACCTAAAGTGGAGCACCCATAGGGACACACATCTTGAAGAACCATCGTTACTGCACAAGGTGAGTAACTTCCTCTTGCAGAAGGCAATTGTCGGTGCCAAGAGCAAAGCTCAGAGCAGGGCAGAGCTCACAGCAGGAAGCCCCTTCTCACGTTTCAGCTTCCAGAGCTTTGGTGCCAACCCAGAGTGGCAGCTGAGCTCACAGCAGGAGATTCCTCTGCTAGTATTGTCCTGCTGAGATGGCCGCACTGGGGAACAACCCCTCTGGCTGGCCAGTTGCTCGGAGGAGCCTTTCCAGGGGGAGTCTGCTGGTGGCTTCTTCTTCTTTCTCTCTCCTCCTCTTCACCACTCGACCCCTTTTGAAGTGAAGGCTCTGGGGATGATCCGGGGTCAACACCCACGGGAGTCCCCTGCAGACTGAAGTGTTTTCTCTATAGGAGGAATTTTTACTTCAGCTCCCAGCTCCTGTGAGGCTGCAGTTTTAGGTGTGGCAGATAAAGCACGTCTGTGAGGGTCTCCCAGGCACAGTGAGTGTCTGGCCATTACAGGAACTGACTCCTGGCAGGAGAGGCACCACTTGGAGCAGAGAGAGCCAGGCAAGCCCCTTGGCAGGGGGTGTCATGCTCTATCAGGGAGGAATATGCAGAAGAACAGCGTCTTTACTTTTTTTTTTTTAACTGAAAGAAAATAATTATGAGTCTACTAGATGCCGGGGGGAGCGGGGGAATGCCCCCAGACAGGGAAGGAAAGTTAGGTTCTTTTCCTTTTTCTCTTTTCTTTTTAAACCAAAGGAATAAAATAAAATAAAATAAAATAAAATAAAATAAAACACTAGCCTGAGTACTTTTCGGGAGAACAAAGGTAACAAAACAAACACTACTTATGCTAATAACACAGATAAGGAAGGGACAACTGCTCCTTCCCTCAGAGGCCAAAGAGGGTAGAGAAGGAAGAGAGGGGGGTTCGCCTGTGCAGTGCTAAATAGCCTCGTGGCATGGGACACTGCTACCAAAAATCTCCGATTAGAGGTGCAGGGGCACACAGACACCTAAAGTGGAGCACCCATAGGGACACTACTCGAAGGAGAAGGAAGTATTTCTTCACACAATGCACAGTCACATGTGGAATTTTTTGCCAGGGATGTTGTGAAGAACTAGATAAGTTATGGAGGTTGGGTCCACCAATGGCTGTTACCCAGGATGGGCAGGGATGCAATACCATGCTCTGAGTGTCCCTAGCCTCTGTTTGCTAGAAGCGGGAAGTGGATGACAGGGGATGGATCATTCGATGATTCCCTGTTCTGTTCAATCCCTCTGAAGCACCTGGAATAGTCATTGTCAGAAGACAGGATATTGGGATAGATGGACCATTGGTCTGACCCAATATGGCTATTCTTACATAAAAATAATTATAATAATAAAAAAGTTTAGTACAGAAACTCCCCAAGATAACGACCTCTCGAGATAGCGATGATGTGAGATAATGACCTTGGCAAACAATGCATTTTAAAAATCTTGGCCTACTAGAAAATGTATATTTATGTGTTTCCCAGTCACAAATCTAGCATTCTGGAATGAAGTCACTGAAACATTGTCCAATGCTCTGGCCTCTGTTGTTTGTCGTGCCACCGTTCACTCTACCACTCCGTCCCCAATGGCCCTGCGCTGTCACCTTCTACTGCCACCTTCCACTGTGACCTCTTCAAGTTGATCTCTCGAGGTTCCACCCAGCTGTCAGTGATTTCAGTGCTCAGTGGGAGAACCTCGCTGCTAGTGCAGGCTGGGCTGTGTCTTCCACAGAAACACTGTCCCACAGCAGGTCTAAGCACTTAGACCTGATTATCAGTGATTTCAGCTCTAGTGGTCACTTTACAAACCAAAAGACTCTCTATGGAACCTAATCAACTCTATCTCTAAATAGGAGAGAGGGTCAGGTCAAATAGTGTCTGTGACTCTTAGGCACAGCCCATACCATCAAGCAAAACACCTGTGCCCCACCCTCTCTCTTCACTAGGATATGGCATCCAAACCTCCTGCTTAGGGAGTGCAGTTCAGTTGAGGATGACCAGTGCTTAATTTGTAATGAAAGAGGTGCCGGGGCTCAAGCAAGTTTGTTACTTTCATAACTGATGTGACAAGCCCAGAGGTCCCAGGGCTATGAACTACCAAGCCTAGAAGTGCCTGGGCTCAGCCATAGCAAGCCCTAGCACAAATTAAGCACGGAAGGAGACCCCCTCATGCAGTCAGCCTAAGTACAGTTCTGCTGCCCTTTACTCATACAATAAAGAAAACAACATTTCATGACCCCCACACATTTAATACTTAAGTGATTTGTAACACAGCACCAGCCAAAATTGATCACTTGGGCAACACAGCTGTGTCTGTTGGATATCTAGGCAGAGTAGGTGTGCATGAAAATACAGTCTGGTCCTGAAGCCTTTCTAACCACCACTGGCTCATCACTAGGTATCAGGGGAGAGCTCATTCAGACCTTGCTTACAAATCATAATTTGAAATTATTAGGTAGGCGAATATAGCCAAAACAAATGTGCCGATATTGTCATAAATAACAGCTGTATGAAGAGGCTAGTCTTTGTTCATACTTTTCAAATCCATTATGCTTTTTCAGGTACAAGTATTTTCTCATATGCTGTATATGCTTTTAAAGTGTGTATTAATGTTTCAATTTCAATTCAAATTTCCAACCAACGACTAAACTGGCAACACTGCATGTAACTGCCGGGGGTGGGGGGGGCGTTGGGAAAATTCAGGGGAGGTGTATACCCCCCGAAATCCCTGGCTCTCACCCCCAAGAAGTACATCTCCCTTGACGGCAGAAATGAAACCTATTAAGAAGTCAGAGGGAAGCCCAAGATCAAATGAATGTGGAGTGTGAATTCTCTTCACTTCAGAAAAGGTTAATCCTTTGAGGTTGGAGTACGCTGATAGAATAGTGCAAAGAAGCCACAGGGAGGAATGAACATGGAGACTGCATTATTCTCTGCCCTAATTATGATAACTCTGATCTCTCTGTATGGACCAGGAGACATTAAACATTGCATCTGCCTTGTTAATACAATGGCCATTACTAAAGAACATTCAGCTCCCTTGCAGTAAAACATTTTTTCCTGCATTTGCCATAATTCAACAAGAGGCCATGTTCACGCATCTTTACTGTAAACACAGTATTTTCCAGTGCAACTCCCTGGTGTTTGAAAACCTAAAGAGGAAAGAAAGGTAGAAAAATGAGACAACCACATTT
Source organism: Caretta caretta (assembly GCF_965140235.1). Taxonomy (NCBI): domain Eukaryota; kingdom Metazoa; phylum Chordata; order Testudines; family Cheloniidae; genus Caretta; species Caretta caretta. Next base: position 49,620,379 of record NC_134215.1, on the reverse strand, counting down.
GACTTTCAGTGTAATAAAACTAGTTTATTTACACAGTAACATGAATGCCACAAAGTACACAGCAAAGTACCACAGCAAACCAGAATGTAACTGCCCCCTGATGGCAAAGGAAGGCTTGGAGTTTATACACTTATTTATATAGAATGTGTCAATATAGATATGAAGCACCAGATAAAGCAATGCAATCAGGAATTCCAAACACAAAGCTTACCCAGAACAATGGAGTCAAAAAAAAAATCCCTTATCTGAGGAATTTTAAAGAAATCCCATTTATAAAAGATCACCAGTTTAGGAATCTCTTATTTAAAAATAATTTTATCTCCTTTTATGAAAAACAAGTGTTCAGCATAATAAAGAATTAAGAACAAAAAAAAAACACCACAAGGATTTGAGCTGCAAAACTTTCTGCAACCAACAAAGCAAAGAAAAAGAACCAGAGTTCTGAAATGGTTTTTCATAAACAGGAGTAATTGGTTTTATGAAATTGGTAAGCTAAAATTCAAGCAAATTTACAGCATATATTATATGCTGTATATAATATATATACACACACACAAAACAAAAGAGGGGCAAAGTGAATTTTTTGTAGTACAATACAATTTATATATATATATATATATATATATGAACATATATTTCTCTCATATAAAAAACATTCCAACCTCTTCTAAATCCCTGAAACCTTCTTCCTGGATTTAAGAAAACAAAGGATGAGATGGCTCCTCTTAAACTGAAGTATAAAACAAGTTCTTTAGAATAGCAAGATGCTTAGGTACAGGTAAGTTGAGTATTTCATGCCCATTGCCGTTTCTGAAATCTTCTGTAGACTTAATTCAGTCTCTAACCAGATGTTGAGTGGAGTGCCAAACATCTAATGCAGTGGTTTTCAAACTTTTTTTCTGGCAACCCAGTTGAAGAAAATTGTTGATGCCTGTGACCCAACAGAGCTGGGGATGAGGGGTTTGGGGTGTTGGGAGGGGCTCAGGGCTGGGGCAGAGAGTTGGGATGCAGGGGTGAGGGCTGTGGGGTGGGGCCAGGAATAAGGGGTCAGGGTGTGGGAGGGGGCTCTGGGCTGGGGCAGGGGGTTGGGATGCAGGAGGGGTCAGGGCTCTGGGCTGGGGGTGCAGGCTCTGGGGCCAGGGATGAGGAGTTTGCGGAACAGGAGGGACTCTGGGTTTGGGGGGTGGGCTCAGGGCTGGGGCAGTGGATTGGGGTGTGGGCTTATCTCTGGCAGCTCCTGGTCAGCGGCACAGAGACAGGCTTCCCACCTGTCCTGGCATCGTGGACCATGCTGCGCCCTGGAAGCGGCCAGCAGCAGGTCTGGCTTTTAGGTGGAAGTGCACAAACGGCGGCTCTCGCCCACAAGCATGCTCTCCCCCTCCCCCCCCAGCTCCCATTGGCTGGTTTCCGACCAATAGGCGTGTGGAGCCAGTGCTTGGGGTGGGGGCAGAGCGCGGAGCTCCGTGGCCCCCTGTCTAGAAGCCGGACCTGTTGCTGGCCGCTCCCAGGGTGCAGCGCGGTGTCGGAACAGGTAGGCACTGGCCTGCCTTAGCTGGGCAGCATTGCTGATGGGACTTTTAACATCCCAGTCGGCAGTGCTGACCAGAGTCGTTAGGGTCCCTGGGTGCTGAGCAAGGAGACCCAATGTCTTACATGCCACGACCCAGTACTGGGTCACGACCCAAACTTTAAAAAACACTGATCTAATGCAAGGAGGCTTATAGAAAATAATTTAAAGTCATAAATAAATCTCCCAAGCACAAAGTTCTTTATATTGTGTCTATTCAAACCATAATCCTTCAAAAAGTGCCTCAAAGTGAATAATATAATCTAGACAAACATCTAGTAGAAATTCTTCCTAACACAACAAATGGTCAGGAGGAGGGATTATGAGACTTCGCTCTGGTTCTTTCAGAGTTGTAGTCACCTTACATTAAAAGTTCTGCCCGGAGTTCCTTTTAAAGAAGCATTTTAAATTATTTTTTTCCCTGCTCTTGAAATCTGTTTGGAATCTATGTGCTGGTTTATGGACCATCTCTACTGAACTGAGTTTTGGGAACAGTATGATTACTGAAGCATTTAAAGTTCTGCTCTGCATTTCTTTGGTATTATCTTCTATATATTTAATCATCACAATATAAAAGCCTCTTTTGGTTTAAGGGATTTGGTGCAGCAGATCTCACAGGTATGTCTACACTGTAATGTAAGGCCAGGGTTAGTGGGACTCAGGAACTGATACCCTGGGTTTGCAAGCCCAGGGCTTGAGCATCCACACTGAATATTGACCCTAGGTTTAGAATTTCTGCACCTGGGCCTCCAGCGTCCACACTGCAGTCCACAGATCCTGTTCCACTCATAGCAATGTATATGGGCTGCACTACACAGCAAGATCCTCTTTAAATGGACAGCATTTGATTGAAGGTCTGTGAGATTGAAGGTCTGCGAGTGTTCTCTGGGATTTCAGGAATTGCAGCAGCAGCACCTCCATTAAATCAGTGTAAACTTGATGACCCAGTGATGTTGGGAGTACTACCCATTTACTACACCTGCCAGGAAACAATGTTCAATCTGTATCAAACTGGGGGCGGGGAAGTGCACTGAAGGGTTTGATACTGCTGCCTATAACTGCTCCCAAAGGCAAAACACTCTCTCATTGGCTTCAGGGAGAGAAGGACTAGGTCCCTAGTTGAAAACAGGAAAAAATGTTAAAATATACTCATTTAGGTAAGGCTTCTGAATGGGGCAATGCCCTTGAGATATTTCTATTTCAGCAACAACTGACAAGTTTTTCAGACAAAAGCTAGGGAGCTGGAATAGAAAGTATCTGGGTAACCTCCCCGGTGTTTGATTGCCACAATGCACTAGATTTATTTCAAGTATATATTCTTCCCTCTAACCTATCAGAATCCCCCTGGTCTACAATGTCCAGATGATGTATGCAGATCCTATGGTGCTGTTGGCAGATCCCTAAAGAAAATCTGGAGTGAATGTTGGAGCTTGAAGGATGGTAGGATAATGTTAGACCATGTAAATACTATGTACACACTGGACTGCAGGTTGGGATTTCTAGCACCATAGTATTCCAATAAAATGAGATTTCTTACTTTAGTGCTGACTTCTTAGTCTTCATTTGACATCTGAATTTTAAAAAGAAGCCTTGTCTCTATTTTCTGACATTCCAGAGCCCTCAGAAAAAATTCTGCATTCTCTCATTTCTGGCGATTTCCATATGAGCTTTTGTAGTGGCTGTGCCATCTAAATTCTGTCTAGATGTTCACCTGAACCATATATATTCACTGGACCAGACCTGAGGCTTGGAAGATAAACTGGGTTTACTTATCCATTTTTTAGGAAACAAGAAATCCACATTCTATAACAGGTTCTTGTTTTCCCAAACTCCTAAATTAACAGTGGTTTGCATCAATGCCTCCTCAGCATATAGATGTGTGTGCAGCACATCCACTATATATAATATGAGGAGCTGCACATCTTACACACATTCTCTTCTTTTCAAGCTATTCAGTCTCTTCATCTTCTGGAGTTGGAGTGTCTGTAATAGATTGTCAAAGCAATAGGACTCTTGAATTTTAGTGTATTATGTCTAGACCAAGTGACATCTCATCTATTTCTCTCCCTGTGCTAAGCCTCAATTTCAAATGTGAAAAATCCAGAGACCTGCTGTCATTTGGGGTTTATTTTGGTACTATGAGCAACTTCAAAGGAACTTTTTCATGTAACTGACCTTCCAGAAAATGTTCCTTTCATAAAATTGATTAACCCAGCATAATATGAAATGCAACATTTTATTTTGTAGTCATCTTTTTATATTTATGGGTATGTCAAGACAGCAGTTGGGAGGTGAAAGGCTCAAGCTAGCACCTAAAAATAGCAGTGTAGCCACAGCAGCATGGGTGGTGGCTTGGGTTAGTTGCCTGAGTATGTATTTGAGGGGGTCAGACGGGATGATACTTCGGTGGCTAGCCTGAGGCGTCGTAGCCAGGCTGCTATTTTTAGGCACTAGCTTGAGCAGAGCTAGCACGTGTCTGTCTACCCACATTGGGAATCACAGTGTATACATACCCTGTGTGGTACCCAGCTGGTGTGTATGCATACCCTATGTAGGCAGTATTATTTATAGGGCTGTTAGCAGGTGGAGAGAGATTCTGACTGATTCTCTCCATTACTATTCTAATTCTTTGACAAGGCACTATACATTGTGCATTCAATTGCTGATCGAGATTGTTCCATCCAAAATGTTAAAAAGATTTTTAGTGGCCCTAAAAACTTCAGGAACCACTAATTCTAATTCTTCATCAAATAATTACATGATTTTCCAGATCTTATTTTGAACTTGAAAATCTGTATAATTTATATTTAAAAAATAGTGAAATGGCAGCTTTTAGTAATAGAAAAATATATATTTACAATCAATACTGTTATCTTAGAATTGCAGCTCTTCTCATTTCTTGAGCTCAACTAAAAGTGCTACACTACTTAAAAATCCAAACTCTGTGCATGTATATGTCCACATGCAAGTACATAGGCAGGGGTTCCATTCCTGATACATAAAGAATCCCACTGACAAAGGGAACAGGTTTTTTCCTCATTTGTTTAGAAATTATGCTGTAGCATCCCCCCCCACCTTTTTGTTTGCTTTTGTTTGTTTACAGTCAATTTCATGCATACATTCTCAGATATTTGTGCGGTGTGGTTCTTAATCAGCACGGAGGACCCCCATAAACAGAATTATAATCCTCAAGGATGTCTGCAAAAGCAGCCCCAGAACCACCAAGGAATGGAAGCTCTTGCCAGTTTATGTTTGTCCTCCTTGATCATTCTTTTGTTCTTAAAAAGAAAAAAAAAGTAAAAATCACATTGATTTTACAAATTGCTAAAGGTTACCCAGTGCTGCACAATAAAGAGATCGGTAGTGAACATTCATCCATGCTTGATTATACTGCAGAACTAAAATGAGTACTGGTTTAAATTTAATCATAAACAATATGAACTGAAATTTGATCTCTAAAGAACAAAGACATACAAAGGCTTCGGACCAGCTGCGTTAAATACATAAGGTTGTAAAACATTCAATATTCAACTTTGCATGTGCGTGTTGACATGAAAGTGACACTGAGAACATGTGTCCACATACACACACAAAAAAACCCCCAAACAAACCAGGCGGCCTAAAGGAATGTGCCTACTGCAATGGCCAGTGGTCCATGTGCTACTCATACAGCATATATTTGTTAGGTGAGAAGTTATGTGCAGATAGATGCTACTTAAAAAAAACCAAAAACAAACACTAATCCAGACCAGGAGAACAAGAAGAAGCAGTGTCCTGTGCTTAGCTTAAAGGGTTGGTAGTTTGCAGGTAGCATTTAAGTGAGCTGTCAACTCATGCTCAATGTATATAAGCCATACGGCATTACACGATTCTGTGCCCATATGAAACAGGGCTGCATTTATTGATTGTGCAATTCTCTGTAAAGGCTTCTACCACAAGTCTGTTCAGCATTATGTAGAAAGCCTCTTTCCCAAAGTGGTGGAAGTCATCAGCTCCATGCATTGCAATTGTGCTTAAGTGCACTGCACTCTTTTTGCATTAATGCTGCCATCCCCATTAACTCTTTGAGATTTTTTAAAGTGATATATATCACATTAAAATACATGATCCTTATCCTTGCCTGATCCCTCTCTGATACAGATGAATCAGACAAAAGGATTTTTCATCAGAAAGTTTAAAAACATTTAAAAAGGCCACAAAAATATTCTATATATTACTGCACAATCAATGTAGGCTTCCACATACCACAAGGCTTGGCTCTAACAGATGCCAGAGAAATTTCACCCCCTTCAAATATGCAGTGTGTACACGGAGTTCGTTTCACTGACCTCATGCCTGCAGGACTGTTTGTTTGGTTTCCATGCATCTAGTCCAAGCATGCATATGCTATAAAAAGTGGCTATTTGTTTTCAAGACTGAAGTAAACTGATTTCTCACAGTTTTAACAAACAATGAAAAATGAAATATCAATCCATATAAAGAACACATGTAACTCTGCGCATTTATGTGCCAGGAAAGTAAAGGAAGGATTTGCAGATCTAGCATCAGGTAAAGTCTGGTAAGTAACGTAAACACTGTAATATACAGATTTTAAAAAATACATACAAGAATTGCACATATATCCATAGGAGAGAAGCACAGGCTCAAAACTTGGGCTGTATGTTTTCCACCACCCATCTCAGAATATTAAATATCACCTTTCATTTGCCCCCATTGTGTTCTTCAGAGATATTTGAGACAATTGAGAACCTAGCAATACTGAGCAAAGAGACCATCTGTATGATTGTAGGCGTTCCATAGGAAAGGTCGCTATCTCAGGGAAGGAAACCAGCAGCTGCCTCAAAAGGTGAAAAGTTCCTTTAGGTTGGACTTTTTTTTTTTAACCTGTCACCTTAATACCCGCCAGTGCCTCCTTACTCTAAAACGATACCTGCAATGATCTCTAAGCTATGTCAACAGCCATTCAATTTTTAGGGATTTTTAGGGTGTTGTCTGAAGCAGCTAGTACACTAGTAAACATTAGTTACTGATAGGAGATTTGTAGCCAAATACTGCTGTGGGGAAAATAGATCAGGTCACTGTTAATTACAGCTGCCAAACTTTAGAGGTCTCTCAGTAATTAAATAGCAGTGTTTGCCCCCTTGTTTTTCCCCCAGAGAAATGCATTTGAAGTAAAACCATCTCCATGTGGCCTGTTAGAAATGTTTAGTGCTTGTCTGTGTAGGTATCTCCTGCCAACACACCAGCACTGCCAATTCAGTCCTGCTTTGCAATATGCCACAAGTGGCTAGCAAACCAAAATAAAACACAAAGAAGGAGGCTGCTATTTTGATACCTGATGCACAGCAGCAACTGAAGGAGGACTGGTTATGTAATTTCTGTTTATTTCAAGCCCAGGCAGTGCCTTTTATGTGGGGGAGGGATGTTTCAGTTTTTCTTGGTATGTTATGTTGCTCTTGTTTAACACTGTTATATCTACAATACATGACTCTCTGGTCATATATACTGGTGGGAAGTTCTGCTTTTGCTTTTTAGTGGAGATACTACAGGTTGATAATCATAGGCTGATTAAGGCAGGATCCTTGGAATCCACGACCCATGATCAGAAGGGATATGGACAGGTAGCAAGTTAGAGAAGGCAACAATATTGGACACAGATGATTGCTGCCTGCTGGTTACTTGCTGGGATCAGAGGACTGCCCTATTTGGGAGGAAAATAAAATATTTAAGAGTAGGAGTAAAATAAAAATCCACCTGAATGAGAAGACTAAGTGGATGAGCCTCAGCCTAGACTGAGAGGTAGAACCTTTCACCGGGGATGGAGCACAGGCAATAGATTTGTGGTCAGGGGCTCTAAACTTTGGTGGATCATTTGATTCACATTTATGATGAATTCATCTCTGTTGATGGTCATAAATGGTCACTGCTTTTTCTGCAGATGCTACCACTAGAAATGGCAGGATCCATCCAGAAGAGATGGGGAATTCATCCTCTATAGTAATATAAAACTAGTGGTCTCTTTAAAATTTTTCTCTCCCCTTTTTCAATCTGTTGAAAAATTAACCCAACCTTGGAGGTATATAATCCAATTGCAATCACTGTACATATGATTAAACAAGGAAGGCCTAGGAATTGAATAAAGTCTCCATCGTATCTTCAATAGGAGACAGTATTTCCAATTAGAACCTATTTGCGCAGGGTTGCTAGCTTTGAGATCTAGGCTGTTTTTCTCAGCAGACGTGCAAAGTGTGAACCCTAGAATAAAGAAGGTGGGAGCAGAATAGAGCAAGGAGTAGGGGGTTGAGGAAAAGCAACAGCTCGTACAAACTAGTGTTGCTGCATGATTTTCACAATGCGACTGAGTGAATCTGTAGTGGCAAATGCCAGATATTGAGAACAAAGCCAGTCTTCAAGGCTGACTCCACGCTCCCTGTCCAAGGACTTCTCTGCAAACTTGATCATCATCAGCGTCCGTTTGATGTCCAGCCAGTTCTGCAGCACAGCATCCTTCCGTAGTGGGCTGGAACATGAGCTCAGAGTGTGAAACAAATCCTCACGTGGACCCCATAATAAACACTGAAGGATTCCCTTGGCTTCAGAAATAAGTATTCTCTCTGAAGGATTGGGATTCAGCAGGCAGCTGGCGAGTTGCTGGAGCCCATAGGAATAGAGGGAACGGGAGGGGATCCTGGGGAGGTCAGCACGGGTATACTCCTTCTCCTTCAGCTCTGGATTCTCATCAAAGGGGTTGGGTAAGTGCAACATTTCATAGATGAGGATGCCAGTTTGGAACTCATCACACTTTTTGTATTGTGTAGCAGTGATGATCTCTGGGGCAAGGCGGGATTGGTCCCGTAGGACCTCTGGATCTACCATATGTCTCTTTTGCTTGGCCTGTGAGAAATTGCTCACAATTAGCCTGGCTGGGCAAGCTGCGTTGGGATTGGGCTCCACAGGCTCATAGTTCAAAAGGCCTCCCCTTGGTCTGTAGTGAACCAGCAGTAGGTTCTCCAAGCGCAGATCACAGTGTGTGATGTGATAGGGTTTCAGGTGCTCCAGGCCTGAACACAGCTGTAAGAGCAATAGACACACCTGCCTTTCATAGAAGTCTGCGTTATTTGCATGGCGTGCTGTGGACTCTTGCACAAAGTCAGCCACCGTTAGGTATGGTACCTCCCGTGTGATGACCACAACACGGCTGCGCTGCTTGCTGATGGTCCGCTCACTGCCTGAGTTGTCTTTCTGTGAAGCCTCCAAACAGGAAGGGGTTTCTTTGTTCTTTTGCTCATCTTCTATCTCTCCTTCCTTTTCATCTTCCTCCTCCACCTCAGGTGCATTGGGATCCTCCCATGGAAGGAGGCGAACAGGTACATCAGCTAAGAAATGGCCACAGTCCTGTTGGATGTTAAAGTTAATAGCCAGACTCTGTCTGATAGCCAAGCTGTGGTAATACTGTTGGGATTCTTTAGCTTTGCTCTTACAAATCTGTTGGCAGAAAAGAGCACAAAACCAAAGTCAATTATTATAACTTTTCATTTGTAAATGTTTTTTTCTTTTTAAATGTGCACCTGGCTGCCTGCTGCCAACCCCACCCCAAATACTAGAAATTAGGGAGAGTGAGGCTTAAAAACCCTCACCTCTGCCCTTTGGGAGCACACTTTGAAACTCTTATATGTTTTTATGCATCTTACATTGATTGCTTTTTGGAGTGAAAGCTAAGGACTCTGGACTTCAATTTATTAATTTTTGGAATATACCATGAGGTAGTAAATGATGACACAGCCCACTGGAGATTTTATTTGATATATTTCTCATAGAATCATAGAACTGGAAGGGACCTCGAGAAGTCATCTAGTCCAGTCCCCTGCACTCGTGGCAGGACTAAGTATTCTAGACCATTTCTGACAGGTGTTTGTCTAACCTCCTCTTAAAAATTTCCAATGAGAGAGAATTCACAATCTCCTCAGGCAATTTATTCCAGTGCTTAGCCACCCTGACAAGAAGTTTTTCCTAATGTCCAACCTAACCTTCCCTTGCTGCAATTTAAACCCATTGCTTCTTGTCCTATCCTCTGAGGTTAAGAAAAACAATTTTTCTTCCTCCTCCTTGTAACAACTTTTTACATACTTGAAAACTGTTATAATGTCCCCTTTAAGTCTTCTCTTTTCCAGACTAAACAAATCCAATTTTTTCAATCTTCCCTCATAGGTCATGTTTTCTAGACCTTTAATCATTTTTGTTGCTCTTCTCTGTACTCTCTCCAGTTTGTCCACATCCTTCGTGAAATGTACTCCAGTACTCCAGTTGAGGCCGAATCAGTGCAGGGTAGAGTGGAAGAATTACTTCTCGTGTCTCGCTTACAACACTTCTGCTAATACATGTACTCCTAAGTTACTTTTCTGGGATGACCTTGGAAGATAATCTTATTTTTTTCCTACCTCTCTCTTTAGTTTATATAATCATCAGAAAGAAGACATAGGTAGAAAAGAATGTATGGTATCAGTTTTTGTAACACCCAGCAGTGATGGGGAAGTGCAAAGGCCTTCCTTTACTCTCCCATCATCATCTCACGGTTGATAGCCACCTTGGCCACAGCAGCCATAGGGACTGTTCAAGCTGTTGATAAATTGTTCTCTGCTCATTCTATCCCTCCGTCTTCTAATATATCATTCAGTACAATTATGTCTGCCATTCGAGCATTACAATCCCATTTCAATCAATTCAATGGTAAATTGGATTGGTAGTCTCTAAAATTACTTCTTCGGAAGAGAATGTCTAAAAAGTAATAAATTAAAAACTTTGGCTCCCAATTCTATAAACATTTATGCATGAGAGTAACTTATAATTATATAATTTCATGTAATGTTTGGATATTGATTCTTTCTGAGCAGTTAGATGGCTCAGATCTCGTTCATAAACTTCCTTTATTGTTTCAAACAATTTTGTGAAGAAAATTTCAATAATCTTTGCAGATTACTAAAACTTTCTAAATTACATTTGAATTTCTCCTCCAGCTGCTGCTTTGTGTAAAACATTGAGAGTTACTTTCACTTCACTAACTGATAGACATAAAGCATGTTTGAACAATACAGAAATAAAGGAAATGTTACATTTTGCCTGATATAGTTCAAGTTTGCAAATGTTCAGAAAGAAATGGTTGATGTTTAAATCTGAGTTATTAACATCATTTAGGGTTGCCAGGTGTCTGGTTTTCGACTGGAATGCCTGGTCAAAAAGGGACCCTGGCAGCTCCGGTCAACACTGCTGCTCAAGGTGCAAAACGTCCGGTCGGTAGCGTGTCGGAGCTAAGGCAGGCTGCCTGCCTGCCCTGGCTCCGTGCGGCTCCCAGAAGTGGCCAGCATGTCCAGCTCCTAGACACAGGGGCGGCCACGAGGGGTCCGTGCATTGCCCCTGCCCTGAGTGCCGGGTCCGCAGCTCCCATTGGCCGAGAACTGCAGCCATTGGGCACTGCGGGAGCAGCACCTGCCGGCATGAGCAGTGCGCAGAACCCCCTGGCCCCTCCACCTAGGAGCTGGACATGCTGGCTGCTTCCGGGAACCGCCTGAGGTAAGTGCCGCCTGGAGCCCGCACCCCCCCCCCCAGCACCCCAATCACCTGCCCCAGGTCGGATCTCCCTCCCACACGCTAACTCCCTCCCTGAACCCGCACCCCATACCCCCTCCCACGCCCCAGCCCTGAGCCCCCTTTTGCACCCAAACTCCCTCCCAGAGCCTGCACCCCGCACCCTCTCCGGCACCTGAACCCCCCTGTCCTAGCCCTGAGCCCCCTCTCGCACCCAAAATCCCTCCCGTAGCCTGCACCCTTGCCTACTTATCCCTGGCCCCAACCCAGAGCCTGCACCCCAGCCTGAGCACTCACCCCCTCCTGCACCCCAATCTCCTGCCTCAGCTGAGTGAAAGAAGGTGGGGGAGAGTGAGTGATGGAGGAGGGGGGATGGAGTGATCAGGGGGCGGGGCCCCAGAGAAGGGGGTGTGGCTTCGGGGAGGGACAATGGGCACAGTAAGGGTGTTTGGTTTTGTGCAATTAGAAAGTTGGCAACCCTAATATCATATATTATTTGTATTTCAGTAGCAGCCTCATTGTACGAGGCAAACATGTAAAAAAGAGACGATCCCTGTCTTAAAGGACTTACTATTTTTAAGATTCTGGTCCTGCACAGACTTACGCATATTAACTTTACACACTAAGAGTGGTTCCATTGACTTCAATGGGACTTCTCACTGTGTGTAAAGTTAAGCACATACATAATTCTCTGCAGGATTGGGACCTAAGTGATCAGCTGGTATAACTACAGCAGTACTTTCTCCGTGCAAGGCTTAGATTGAGGGAAGACAGGAAGAGGTTGCTTTTTGGATTTTGATGACGCTAAAGCTTGGCTTAACTCATGTCTGAACAATGTGAAAGAAGAACAGAGTGATGAGGGGATAGATGGGTCAGGGGACAATTATGGCACAGTATTCTTTCTGATTTTCAGTAAAATGTTGTAGCATTTTTCTGTATATTAATTCATATGAATGTGTGCTATCATGTATTTTTTGCAGTTTCTTACAATTTTTGGGAATATTTGGTAGCTGTCTGTTTTTTCTAATATAGCATCCAAAGTCATTTAAGGACTTATACTTGACAAACTGTAATTTGGGGGGTGGGGGAGAGATCATTATTTCTTTGGAATTTTGTCTTTACTATTTGTTAATCACTATAATTTGATTGATGATGTGATTGAAAATGATAAATAAATGGAAAAAGTGGATCCTTAGATTGATAGTGTGTGCTGAGTATGTGAGTTTAGTGCTTGAGCGATAGCAATGCTCTTTACATTAGGAAAGGAAACTGGGGTGTTATTAGAAAATCCATTTCAAACAGCTCCATGTTAAACTGTGGTCCCTTCATGCCTTTCAACAGCAGCTCTGTAATGCTACCACATTATCTCTGAAAACAAGCATCTTTGAGGCCTGTGCCATTATCATCAGGATCTTTTTTAATTCATGTTAGGAGTTGCTGGTGGCTCTGCACATTTTGGGAAGTTATAAATGCCTGTAATGAAGGCAAAGGATCCCCCATCAATTGTATTCTCTCTGTAGAGACTCACTGATATTCTACTTGTTTAACAGATAAATAGTTGAACACTTAGGCCTACATTGTGTCTCTACATCCTCTTCCCACAGTAGAGTCACACTACTATGGAAGGAGATCTTAGAGACAGACACAAAGGCTCTGGGCATGCAGGCCAGAGCAGTGGCTGTTATGCCTTTTACAGGATACAGTGTGTGCAGTTTCCTGTGCCAGTCTAGTTCTGATGGCTAGTACAGAGGGAAAGTGCTGAACTTGCCTCTCGATATGCACTTTAAGAAGGCTAGTTCAATAGCTATGCATAATAATTACACGCCAGGAGTCCAGGGCTCTGACTAGCTTCCCTTCAGCTATTGTGCAAGGCTAGTCAGACTGGCCCTTAATTAAAAAAAAAGTATGTTTTTCATCTTTTATGTGTTTACACTATTAGCAACTGTAAATTACTGGGAGATTAAGTCCTCTGTGCTTGCCGATCAGAAAAGTGCACTGTCAGATAATCATATGCAATTAGACATGCTAGGTGATTACATTTTTGATTCAGTCCTCCTCCCTCTGATTCTGTGAATGTTCCAATACATCACAAATACCTGAGCCTCCCAAAACACAGACACACTGGAGTTTAAATTGCGTGTTTATCACTGTCATGTACAGGCAAAGCAAATTTACAAAATGCATTTTCTAGTCAATTTTATTTAAAAAGGAAAATGCACCACTTTCAGGAGCGAATGCTGATTGTTACTATATCTGAGCACTGGCTCTTCGTAATTTACACTCACAATGCATTTTTTAATGGTTGGAGAAGGGTGAGCTAACCCTAACCTCACCAATAGAATATCCCCCAAAGTCTTTTAAAAATACAGAAAGTGATAGTAGCTACGTGGCCCTGACCCTGCAAACATGCATGAAGTGAAATGTGTCAGCTGACAGTCTTGGAGACTTAAGTCCCCTGCTTCATAAAAGAACTGGTACTGCATAGGCAGCAAAAGGGGAGGCTTGCTGCACACCATACCACCAGTGTGTCTCAAATGTCATCTGGAAAAACATTCTGAAGGTGTGTGAGGGTAGTTCAGTTTCCACACCAGTTAAGTCTTTGGCCTCTTTCTTGGGATGGGCAGCAAAGGTGGCAATTCATTCCAGTTGGGGTGATGTTTCTCTATGACATGGGATACTTATCTAAAAATAAAGTGGTGTGTCCCTTTTCTATCCAAAAGTGCTCCTCAGTTTCCATATTGAGTTCTATGCATGGCATCTCCCTTCATTTTCTATTTCCATTCCATGCTTTGATATTTGTAACCTGGTTTGTGTTTCTGCTCTCATGACGATAGATGAACACCTGAGTTTACCCATGCTAAAAATAGCAACTTGTTAGTCCTGTTCAGTGACCGATCGTCATTAAACAATTGGAAGAAAGGATGTATTGTTTTCAGAGTGAGTTGGGAGAAGTAAATTCATTAACTCCACCAAGCCAATGAAATTTACCACTAGTCTGACAAGTTGTGCTGTAAAACCGGTGTTACCAGGCGTGTGTGGGTACGAATTTTATTTAATTTATTTATTTATTGCCTTTAACACCAATAAAGAATATTCTCTTGTGCTAGGAAAAATGTTTATAATTAATAATCATAATCAAAGGAGAAGAACTCTGAACTTTATATCCTGACATTTTACAGTAGATTATGCATAGATTAAGGCTCAAGTTCAGGGGTTCTCAAACCGGGGGTCAGGACCCCTCAGGGGGTCGTGAGGTTATTACATGGAGGGTTGCGAGCTTTCAGCCTCCACCCTAAAACCCACTTTGCCTCCAGCATTTATAATGGTGTTAAATGTACAAAAAAGTATTTTTAATTTATAAGGGGGGTTGCACTCAGAGGCTTGCTATGTGAAAGGGGTTACCAGTACAAAAGTTTGAGAACCACTGCTCAAGATGATCTATGCAGAACAAAACATCACTCTAAGTCATCTGAGCTGCTTTACAAGGAAGTGGTGTTTCTATGTATTCAACCCAAGTGGCACTGTATTTTCCTCCTAATCATGCCATCTGTGACTTTCAGAAGAGCAATAGAATGAAGGGTGGTTTTGGTACAGGATGGTTTGTGTGTGTGTTCGGTAACACAGAGTTCATAATCCATTTACTTCACCCAAAGAGTTACAGTTAAATAGATAGATCTCTCCAGATCTCCACATTCCGATTTCTCATATGATAGGTGTCTCATTAATCTTGATTATTATGATAACCATCTTATGATGTTAATTTAGATTGGAGTATTACGTTCTAGGAAGTAATTACTGTGCTCATGCAACAGACATTTTTCAAATATTAATAACTTGGGGTTTTTTAATATCAAAATGATCTAGCCCAAATTGTAAACTAGTCACCCAAAAAGTGTTTCATTTTAAAAGTCAAACTTATTTTTTGTAAGAAAAGTATAAAATAGCATCTGTAAATAGCTCCTGTACCACATTTTATTTCACCCAAAGAGTCTTGGGACGATACTCAATGCCTCCTAACTAGTTCACAGTGATGCTACTTCAAGCAAAGGTGAGCTGGGGCGCATTTACTTTTGAATCCATCTATGCTTCTCTATTTGATGGCACAGAAGGATTGTTAAATAGCAATATGAGGGTTTCTTTTTTCCCCCACCCCATAAGAGCCCAGAAGCAAGGGATCAAGACTAACTCCTGAACTCCAATACCTCATATTACACTGCGAGGCAGCCCTTTTCCCTCTCCTCCCCGCATCTGCCTTTTTTTTTTTTTTAACAGCCAAACTACTTTTGAAATTTTGATTCGGAAGTTTTTATGGATCTAATTTTCAAAAGTGCTGAGCATCTACAACTCCAATGGAAGATGTTAGTGTGCCAAACCTCTCAATTTTTTTTTTAATTACTACCAAGCTTAGAACAGCAGCAGCTCAGGCAACATAATTTGCACAAACTATTAACCTCTGAAAATATGGGCTTTAAAATTAGAGTTGGTCCTGAGGTGTAAAGTTCCAATCCAGCTCCAATCTTTCCCCAAATTTGGTGTGTAGGTGTGCATAAATGTTTGGAGTGTTTGGATCTGTTTTTGTTTTGATTTATTTTAAGGGGGTGGAACAGGGAGGGGAGATCATGGCCACTGGGTAAATCTGGATCCAAATATAGATCCAAACTTCCAAGTTCAAGAGTTTTTTAGATCTGAGGTTTTATTTCAGGCTACCATTGTTATTTAGAATGAAATATTACACACTCTCCTGTACAACAACACTATAGGTTACTGTTATAGCAATGAAATATATAGTTAAGACTAAATCCTGTAACCATTGTAATCAATGACAAAATGATGAATGACTCCCCTTAATTTTTTGTTAAAGATGACAACCAATCACTTTTAATGAAACTTCAAAATATAATGACACTTTTGAGACTAAGTGGCACTACTGGGAGAAAACATCAGGAAAAATTCTCACAAGGTCCCTGTTCTATAAGGAGAAAATGACATGTATGTATATGTGACATGTACAAAAGGCAGGGGGAGAACTCAGATCTGATTAGAGATGAGTTGTCTGCTCCTGGTCTTTGTTTACAAACAAAATAATGTGAAAACTGAAAGAGGCAGCTGGTTAAACTGCTGACAATAGACAAATACTAAGATTTGTTCAATATATACCGGCTGTGTAATTGACAAAAGGAAATGAAAAGCCAGACTGTCTCCCCACAGCACTGGAAGATGAGAGTCTGAAGACAAATCAGTCACATGTCTGAATTCATAAAGCAGATGCATTTAAGAGAAGGTCTGAATTGAAACCAGCAAAAATTTGGCATCCAGAGGAGTGTCTAATTGCTCTTCAGACACCCAGCCCTAAGCTCCGAGACACAGCTTCATGAATCTGGACAAGTGCTCAAGTTTTAGATAGGGCAGGTCAGATTCCCTCAGTACTAACAAATATTTTGTCAAAAAAAGGAAAATTCAGTGAAATCAGCAGAGACACATTAAGTTTTTCTGTCCGTAGGCAGTTTGATGAACATAAAGTATATTTACAGGCATCCACTGTACTACTTGCAGTTAGAAAAGATTGCTGATGTGAACCAGGCCCTCACAGGGTCTCATCATCTTCCATGTGGAAGTTTCTATTCAAACCTTCACTGTGAGCTTCCATTTAGGAATCGAGGATTCTAATCTCTTATGTAGCTAATGACTACTGGTCTCCATACTCCAATGACCACAATGACATTATAAGGCATTTTATATATGGAATAATCATCCCCAAGTATTACCTAAAATTTTAAAACAGTATGTGGGAATTTCACTCTGTGAGTCACATTACCATTAATGAGAGTCATACAACTAAATACCTATGTACCCCTTTTAAACGGTTTAGAGAACAGCAGTTATGGTCTATAAAATCTAATGTAGATATTAAGGGTTCTAGACCGCCCACCATTAACTGCCAAAGGTGTTAGAGGGGCAGCTTCTTCTCTATTAGTGACAATTAGTCCTATGTCACTGTTAAGAGTAAATAAACAAAGCCATGCCCCGTGCAGGATTTCCCAAGCCCTACTCAGTCGTTCCATTGTCACAGGCCAGCTTATAGTAGAAATCTTGCTGCCTTTTTACCCACGTGCTACTCTAAATCTTTATTACAGGGTCCAATAAGGGAAAAAGATGGATCCTGATTTATTAATTGATCAAAGACAAGCACTGAAAGAAGCTAAGATGATAGGCATTTAGCATCTGGTCCAGTGAAGCATCAGAAGTTGAACTATGAAGGCATGATAAGTGATAATGCACTTGATGGAAAAAACTATTATTACCCTGTTCCGTAATAACTGTGGTTCTTCAAGATGTGTTGCATATGTCCATTACGCTCTTGGTGTTGGTGTGCCCAGCCCTTGGAAACTTTTTACCTCAGCAGTACCCATTGAGCAGCTCAGCTCCCTCTGCTGCTGCACACCATAGCATGCAGGTAAAAAGGGCAGAGCTGCCCCAGCCCCACTCTATTCCTTCTTGCCATAACTCTGATGAAGAGAGGTAGGAGGGCAGGTTGTGGACTGAAGGCATGCAACACATCTCAAATAACAACAACAGTAACGGAACAGGTTAGTAACAGTTTTTTCTTCTTTGAGTGATTGCACATGTGCATTCCACTCTTGGTGACTCACAAGCCATAAGACTGGTTTCAGAGTAACAGCCGTGTTAGTCTGTATTCGCAAAAAGAAAAGGAGCACTTGTGGCACCTTAGAGACTAACCAATTTATTTGAGCATGAGCTTTTGTGAGCTACAGCTCACTTCATCGGATGCATACCGTGGAAACTGCAGAAGACATTATATACACACAGAGACCATGAAACAATACCTCCTCCCACCCCACTGTCCTGCTGGTAATAGCTTATCTAAAGTGATTATCAAGTTGGGCCATTTCCAGCACAAATCCAGGTTTTCTCACCCTCCGCCCCCCCCCACAAACTCACTTTCCTGCTGGTAATAGCCCATCCAAAGTGACCACTCTCTTCACAATATACACATTGTGGGTTAGTCTCTAAGGTGCCACAAGTACTCCTTTTCTTTAAGCCATAAGACTGTGATCCTGTAGGCAGGATCAGAGTCTATTTCAATAAAGATTGGAGAACAACTCAACCCACTCTAGTATAGTCTCTTGAGATTGAGCCACAGCACAGAGGGAGGCAAACATGTGGACCAAGGACCAGGCTGCCACTCTACAAATGTCTGCAATGGGAACTTGTATCAGAAAGATCATCCTTGCCAACTGTGACCTTGTCAAATGAGCTTTGACTGTGCCAGGTGGGGCAACATTACCTAAGTCACAGTACATGTATATGCAGGACGTGATCCAGGAAGAAATTCTCTGGGTGGAGAGTGATTGATCTTATTCTGTCTGCCATTGCTATGAACAGCTGGAAGGATTTATGAAAGTGACTGGTTCTGCCCAGCTAAAACGCCAAGTCTCTTCTGATGTCCAAGGTATGCAAACGCTCTTCCTCCCTGATCGTACATGGTTTTGGGTAGAAATACAAGCAAATAAATTAGCTTGTTCATTTGGAAAGAGGAAATCATCTTTTGGACAAACTTCAGATGAGGACTCAGGTAAACCCTGTCCTTAAAAAAAGATTGTATCTGGGGGTCCTGACATTAACTGCCTAGGGACGTTATGGAATCTTCATCATTGGAGATTTTTAACAGCAGGTTAGACAAACACCTATCAGGGATGGTCTAGATAATACTTAGTCCTGCCTTGAGTGAAGAGGACCGGACTAGAAGACCTCTTGAGGTCCCTTCCAGTCCTACAATTCTAGGATTAGCTTCCCTACTCTTCTGACCGAGGCAATGGCCACCAAAAATGCCACCTTCATTGATAGATACAGCAGTGAGGAGGTAGCCGAAGGTTCAAACAGGGAACCTATACATCTTGACAATACTAAGTTTAGATCTAGGAAAGGGATAATAGAAGCTAGGGTGACCATGCAAAACTTTATCCTTTTTAAGAATTTGTTGAGATGATGCAGGTCTAAAATTGGTTTGTGACACACTTTTGCTTTTGGGTTTAGGAGATGTTGGAAATAAAACCCCTTCCCTCTGAGAGCACATAGAACCTCTTCTATGGTCCCCACACTAAGGAGCAACAAACTTCCTGGATAAGGAGTTTCTTGTGAGAGTGTTACTGAAGAGTAATAGGAAGGGAGAATGGCAGCGAGGGGCAGAAGCAAACTGGAGAGTATATCCACTTCAACAGTGCTTGAGACCCACTGGTCTGATGTAATCAGGGACCAAGAACTGTGGAAGTGGAACAGACAGTTTGCAAAGAGATATGGAGATTAATATGTTGACTTCAACTGGCCCATCAAAATTGCCTGCTTTGCAGTTCCTGAGTGTCTTGAGGGGCCTGGAGCCAGAGGTGAAACAGCAGGAGGGTAGGTCTACACCTCTAACCCCTGGACCTCTTTTTTGATAGGCCCTGCCGAGGAGGAGTGGGATATCAGTGTGTCTACTGTGACGGATACAGTTTCAGGACTGGGGCAGGTGTATACACACCTAAGGACTTCAGGATCGCTCTAGAGTCTGTAAGTCTGTGGAGCTTGCTGTCTGTCTGGTCAGAGAATAGAGAAGGACCCTCAAATGGCAAGTACTTGATAGTACAAGCCATGATGATCCTCACATGTCCACTGAGGTGACTGTGGTTCTAGCTGCCTAGTCTGCTGTGTCCAATGCTGCCTGCAGTGAAGTTCTTCAGACTAGTCTGCCCTCATTGACCATAGAAGAGAACTTCTGGCTAGCTTTCTCCAGAAGCACTTTCTTGAACTTTTCCATGGAACCCCCTGAATTAAAACTGTATCCTCCCAACAGAGACTATTGGTTAGTGATACACAGCTGCAAACCCCCTGTTGAATAAACTTTCTGCTGAATAAGTCTAGCCTCTTAGTGTCGTCTGAGTTGGGGGTGGCAGCCTGATGCCCCAGTTGTTCTCTCTCATTAGTTGCTCTAACGACTAATGAGCCTACAGGTGGGTGATAAAGATACCCAAACCCTTGGGAGGATACATAGTATTTTCTGCCCTCTTAGAGGTGGGAGGCAAAGAGGATGGAGTCTGCCATAAAGTCTTTATCAGCTATAGCATGACCTTGTTAATTGGCAGAGCTACTCCGGAGGGACCCACTGATGATCAAATGTCAACCAGGAGACATGAGGACTCCCTGACCTCTTTGACCTGTACACCTAGGTCTGCAGCCACTCTCTTTAACAACAACTGATGAACTTTAAAATCAGCAGAAGAAGTAAAAGTCATGCCAGACGAAATGGCCACGTCTGGATAGGACGAAGAAGAAGCCAAGACTGGAGGGGATAGAATATCTTCTAATCAGCTGTTGTTCTGGTTCTGGAACCTCCTCTTGATGCTCGGTACTGGGCCTGGCGCCAGACTCTGGGGATGGAGCAGCTCTGGGTGTAGATTCAAGCATACTACATGAGGGCACTGAGTATGCCTGGTGTGGGGAAGATATAGAAGCTGGGGGAAGACCCCTAGAATTTCAAAATGGTCACTGATATAGGGCAGGGCCCCTCTGTCCCAGCCATATTTCCAGGTTAGGTCTCATCGAAGTAGGGTGACCAGATGTTCTAATTTTATAGGGACAGTCCTGATTGTGGGGGCTTCTTCTTATATAGGCACCTATTACCTCCCCACCCCGACCCAATTTTTCACACTTGCTATATGGTCACCCTACATTGAAGGGTCATGGTGATAGGTGGGAAGAGCGGATCTTGTGCAGACTGGTGGGTACTCCTTTAGGGTTGTGATATGCAAGGTCCCACCTCTGAGTCTGATATTGAGGATTCTCCTTCCTCTGACTATGTGGATTCTTCTTTCTCTGACTAAGAGGATTCTCCTTTCTCTGACCAGTTGGTGGGGGGACCTGTGTGAGAGCTTGGCAATGGATGGAGTGATGCCTTTGGATGATACAGAAAGGCTGCCTGTCTGAGGAACAGACAACTGCAGTACTGGAAGTTGAAATGCTGGCAGAAATGGCAGTAGTGCTGAAGGACTGGACTTCTGTAAGGAAGGAGACACTGGCACCATGAGGCAGAGCAGGTTTCTTGCCTCTGCAAACACCTCTGGGATAGTTGGCACCAAGATGCTCTCTTGTTGTGGTGTCAAAGAAGCTGAGAGTGCCCCATGTGAAGCTAGAGCTAACTTAGGTACCGATTTGGAGGAGGAGTGCTTAGGTTTCAGGTGCACTCTACTCAACTCCTTCTCAACCCTCTTACCAGACATAGAAGGTGGAGACGGTCCCCTGGCTGGTGCTACTTTGGAAGCAGGATGAGGGAGAACAGTGAAATCCTGGCACCAAAGCTGGAGGTGCACTTCTCCCTAAAGCTGCAGCACTCTACACTGAGTCAGACCAGGAAAGCCTAGTCACCCTATCCTTCTTTATTTGAACTCCCTGAAAATCTGGCACTGGTCCTTCACGTATGCTTCCCCAAGCACTTCAGGCAGCTATTGTGTGGGTCACTCACTGACACAGGCCTGGAGCAAGAAGCACCTGGCTTGAAACTCCTGAGGCGTACCTCAGTAGCATGAATAGAAAAAAAACCCAAACAGGGAAAACAACAAGTCTGAAAAACTTATTATATATAAATGTTACTAACTATCCTAACAACACTAAAGACTAACTACACACATACACTATGGTCACAAAGGCTGGGAGAAAGAATTCTGGTACAGAAGAGTTCCAATGACTGTCATAGGCGGTAAGAAAGAACTTAGGTGGGCTAGGGGCAGTTCTGCCCTTTATACCTGTATGCAGTGGCACACAACAGGAAGGGAAGCTTGACCCGTCCAACAGGTACCACTGAGGGAAAAAATTTGAGGGTCACGTGCTGGGTGTACCCACCCCAAGAATTGAATGCACACATGCAGTCATTCAAAGAAGGAATTGATTGATCCAGTATGGCAAATCCTATGTTTCTAGTGCTCATAAAGAATGAGTCAAAGGATGCAGAGTAGTGGTCAACAACCTCTGTATACTGTGATAGAAAATTATGGGGAGAGGAAAGGCAAAGAAGGGAGGTATGGATATTAAGCTCTAATTATATGTGTCCACCTTCCTTTCACTGGTGCCCATGTCAATACATATCCTCTACAGTTGGGGTCCTTGAAATCCAGTCTATAACTGTACATTAGTTTAACAAAGCTAGATTCCTTGATCTCTCCATTTCCATTGTCTATCCTTTTCCCTCAAGGAAGCAAGAATTTCATGTTATAAGACTCTAAAAAATGCTCTGCATTAGCTTTTATTTTTTCATTATGGGTCCAGTCAGCCTAGGATACTGTTAGCGGACTTCCACTTTAGCAGCAGGGAATCTCATTTTTACTATGTCCTATGCATTTTACAAGGCCTTGGTGAACCTTAAACGAGATGGATATGTGGGGAATGAATTGCAGAATGATGAAAATGAGAAACACTGAGGATCACAAACACTGTACCATCTGTGCTACTTTGTTGTATTACACAAAAGCACTACTGCAAATGAAATACAGTGTCAAATGAAAGCTTGCTAATCCCACATTGATACCTTGTACTTGGCACAACCTGCTTTCTAAGAGTCCAGTTTGATCACTGACCTTGTTTCACTGATCTGGCTTTGGGAGTAATGCTTTGCTCTTTTGCTGGTATGCCAAGACATAAAAATTCAACGTTACTGTGACTGCACTTATAATGGATTAAGTGTTTAATGTATAAAACTGTGGCTCAATCCAAACTATAGGGTATTGTGACGATCTGCAGTAAGACTTTTGCCAGGAAGGTCATTCAATTTAGAGTCTGAGTTACCAAAAAAATATTCTCATGCCCTCATCAGGTGCATATGCCCAAATGGAATATACATTTTTTTCAGTGGAAGGCAGCCAGCCAGCATTTTACTTATGTTTTGTTATGTTTTATGCTTTGGGAATGAATCTTAGCAAGAACTTTAAGGTCATACAGCTTTCCAGGGAAGCTCCCACCATCCTGAAGCAAGGACTCAAGATATAACAAAGCCATAAATTATGGTACTTGCATTTCCATACACTCCCAGCCTGTTTACCCCATGATAGTCCCCAGGCTACTCCACCTTACCTCTAACGCAACATCTGATTGCAGCCAAAATATTAAACGCACACTTCAGGCCAGGACCTTCTTAATGGTTCCTGCTGCCTGATTGTTCAAGATGGCTTCTGAACTATGATCTCAGGTATGCATAATAGTGTTCAATAATTTTTTATGCTGCTTCAGTCTTGATAATGTTCGATATTGAATTTTAAAAGTGGAAGTAGTTTCCACTCCAGTTTGCTCCACTGCATCACTGAAACACTAATTACCCATGTTCACAGTCCAAACCTGACAAGATTCTCAATAATCACTTATTTCTGCTAATGCTTTTTTACTTAGGTCCCTGCTATACTGCTGCTTTATTCAGTATGTTCAAGGATAACACCCAATACTGGGATGAGACAAGCTGCACTTGTCCAATATACTTTACAAAAAGCTAGTCTTCACTGCTCACTTGCATTTCACTACAAATCTGGAACTGCTGATAAGGATACTGTTCCACTGCTACGGAGGAACACACATAGACACATTGACCCAGCTCTACCAATTATTTAGAACATGGATTAGTTCTTGTTTGTGAAGAGAAAATACCTAAGGAATTTTATAAAAGGTTTGTAAAGAGATCCTTGTTTTTGCTTGTTTGAAATGTAATTCTGAGCTGACTGGAGCCATTGTTTTGGTTTGTATCGTTTCAGTCAAAGCAACTTGCACATAGTTTGGTGTACCTTTTTGCAAAGGACATTTGTTAGTGGGAGACGGAAATAATGGAAATTGATGACACAAAAGCCATGGCTAAAAACTGCACGCTCATTTATTCAGCAGGCAAGCATGTCCTGACACATGCCATGGCTAAAATTGCACACCTTTACAAACAGTTTTATTCCTGCAATATCTAGGCAAAACAGATGAGTTGGGGACAGGATGGTTTTCCATCACACCTATTAAATTGTCATTATCTATTAAAATTAATAAAACATAAAAAAAATGTTCTGGTATACTCATCTGCACAGAAGGTGCATTCTACTGGGATGTTTCTGAAGACTCAATTCAGCAGTAGTCAATTGGTAAAAGTCTAATTCTTAATACTACTGGAACATAGTTTTTGCTTTTTAATATAATTAGAAACTATATCTCTTTTGAAGATTCAGAAACAATGTATAATTTTTATACTTATGGATAACAACACTTAACATTACATATAGTTTTGAAAAGTTCATTATATTGTTTTCTATAAAGTAGTAACAAAAGGACAAAAAATATTCCATTTTTAGAAACTCTTTCAGATCTAATATAAAGTCATAGAACCTAGTAAGAGTTTGTCAAGCCCTGGACCAGATTCTTAGGTGATGCAGTTTGGCATAGCTCTGTTGAAGTTAATGGAGCTGAACATATTTATGCGAGCTGAAGATACGGCCCCATGTGTATAATTCTTAAGAGACCTTCAAGATAGATCTTGTATGATTCTTCTGCTACTATAAGTTGTCTAACAATAATAGGCAGTCCATATTATGGGTTCACTGTAGGATTTGATCTCAATATCTGTATTTTTTCATGGTTTAAAATGCCAGAAGTATAGCCCATTTACACTGTAGATGGATGATTACAAAATTTAGTTAGAATTAAAAAATCTGTAGGAGAGTAAAATCCTGCTATTTTTGCCAGCGCTCTTAATTTACAACAGTTCAATGGATTTTGTTTGTTTGTTTGTTTTTTACATTATATGTTTTTGAAAAATCTTGATCCTGGACTGAGATCTTCTATATCAAGGCTCAGCATGGAGCCAAATGTTATGGTAGAGTTATAAACCCCTTTAAAGGTGAGTTTATAATAAAACCCTTGACTATATTTTAGAGAATGACATTGCAATAAAAAAAATCCATCAAGGAAACACAAATAAAGTGAGCCAGTCTTGGTTGAAAGCATAATATTTGAAGATATGAAAGGGAGAAAATGGAAAGACAACAGCAATTCCTTTGAGCTAGCACTACTTTGCTTACAAAGAATCAGTGAGCATTTGTAGTCAAAGTATCTTCCTACATTACATTCACTGCCAGGGAAGTTTTTTTCAAGCCTAACATTTCCTCTCACCATGATAGCACAACAATCCATAGTGACCTGTGGTTAAATGGCATGTTATGGATCCTTCACTCTAGAGTCCTTCATACCTATTAGATTACAGTAAATGCCTACAAGTTTGTGAACTGATTTTCAAGATAACAATGTTTCAGGTAATAAAGAAAAAAAACAGCATACATTTGGCTACACTCTCTCCTTTCAAAATACATTTAAAAAACAAACTCAAAAGCTCTACTGCATGTTTGGAAAGGCTTTAAGTCACTTTCATCAATGAAACATTTTTATTCAGTGTTTAATGTAACACTTCCATCTCTAGATCTGCTGGCCTGTCATAGTGCATGAAACAGCAAACCACCTGCCACTTCTTCTTGGCAGATTATTTCTGCATCATTACAAGCAAAAAAAATCAATGGAAGACCATTGATTTTGCAACCGGACAAGATTGCCAGACAAATAATACATCATAAAGTTATTCATGTCCTGGTTCTCAGTTGTTTTGAGTCAGCAGACAGTTCACTTCATCATCTTATAATGGCATCCATATTACAACTGTGATCTTTGCAACAATAAAGGACCTGGATGGCTGAACAAATATAAACCCAATAGAATGTGGCAACACTTCAATGCAATATGTAACCTTGAAAAACCTCCTGAAGAGATGCCTTTTCAAATTCAGAACCTATTTTATATCAAGTTAGCATTGACGTTCTTGCTTTCTAGCTTCTCATTCTGTTTTAATAAATAACGGTGGTTGTGAGTAATAATTACATTTTGCCCTTCTGTAGTACCATCACTATGAGAAGCTCAACTTGCTTTATAAACATTAATTAATTTAGGCTCACAATACCCATGTGAGGTAAGAAAAATCATAATTTTCATTTTAAAGTTGGGGAAATAGAGTTACAGAGATTCAGTTGCTCAAGGTCACATAGGAAGTCTATGGCAGAGCAATGAATAGAACATAGGTTTCCTGGCTCCGAGTCATCCTTCATATTACAGCACATCCTATCAGATGAACATTATCGTCTCATTAGCAGTGGAGGTGTGGGCACCCAAAGGGAGGGTGAGTAAATCTCCTATATGAATCACAAACATGATAAAATAACACAAACCCTTTATTAGGTAAGATAACTGTTCATTTGCATATGAAATAAGTACCTGGATGTTTTTCTGACCAGGATAGTGGAATGGAGTATTCAATAAAAAGAGCTAATTCTTTTTTCACTGAAATACAGCACTAGCCAATCAACGTTCCTCAGTTCCATTCATTTTTCATGTAGCACGCAAGGCCATACTGATGGAAAGATAGGGCTTCAGAATGGCTGGTGAGAATTTAAGGGTTTGTAAGGGAATGGAAAGGTATGCTAATTAAGAATGTATATAAATAAAATCCATAGACAGCCATATGTATAAACCTTTGAAATCACTCCCAATTAAAAATGAGAATTTGGTAACTCTGCATGCAAATGAACTTAAAGGTTCTACTACTGAAGGCTTCCAAGAGCCCGCCTGCACACAGCTGTTTATATCATTCTTATGTCATAACATAATAGCTATGCTAAACAGCTAGTAAGAGAGTTGGTGGCTTTTAAAAAATTGCCCCAAATGTACAACAAACAGGGGATCCAGCTAAAGGTTAATTATGCCATTGACAACAGTGGCACTTTAAAGAAAGAGGGGCCAGTAGCTGTAGATCATTACTGTACATGGATTAGCTATTGCAAACAGCACAATTAGGTATACTGTAATACACAGGGTTTTATTATTAATATTATTGATGTCTGGGACAACCATTTTTGAAACCTCCTTCTTACCTTGACTGCATAATTGTTGAGGGGATCTTTTGCATAAGAAGCTGGGTAGTAAACTGCATCACCTGCTTCACAGCATGGCCTGTCACTGGTTAGCCTGAAATCTGACCAGCTGTCCACTCCAAATCGCAGCTGGTCTTTCTGTCCTGCCATGAAAAGATCTTCGCACTGGTTTGCCAACTTCTTCAGTGAATCAGTATGAAGGCTTCTAATTTTGCCTACCACCTCCTCTCGGTTCTCAATTCCTCGATAAAGTCCTTGCCTCTGTGGCTTCTGTATATTCTTGCTCTGCTTAGTCTGAGAGATGTATCTCCCAGACAGAGACTCCATGCTGTTGGAACACCTATCCTTAATACTGGGAGTGGTTAGGCTAGAAATGCTGTTGGCTGTTGAGTTGGTTGCTTTTCCTTTTCTTAAAGGCCTGTCCAAGGAATCTCCTGACTCATTGTCCAATGCCTTGAGTTCTGAGCTGATTGAAGAGCAGGCACTGCTTGCTTCCCAGTTGGTATCAATGTCATATGTAGGGTTGGCCACAACACAGAGATTGTTCTCCAGGGTCTGTTTCTGAAGTTCTTTGGGGATCGGCTCTGTGTTGGCTCTCAAAATGGTTTTCTTTGGCAGTGGAGGTGGTGTTGGCTGTAAGCTGTTAGTTGCCTCTTGGTCTGCTATTCCTCCAAAGGCAATGGCATCATCCAAAGCTCCCTTTGGCTGCCGGGGCTGCTTTGGAGGTATCATGGCTGCCCTGGACTGACCTGTGTAATAAAAAACAAACAAACCCAAAAGCTTTAGAACACTTTGGATTTACTGTGACTGCATATTCACACTTCACAAAAAAGTGTAAGTGGGCAACTGAGAAAATAGCTGGATGATTGATGTAGATGACCACAATCTCCTCAAATCCAAGTCTGACAAAAAATGAAGGTATGAGGCTGGTGCTTGGAGGGATAAAACTAACATAACGAAACCAGCACCAGATGTATACTATCACATAAAGAATACCTTGACTTGTTTAACTGGGCCTGTGCATAAAACAGGTTTCAGTGCTAGCATCTTACATTTCATGAGCTTACTTAAAACATGAAAGAGAATGCAAATCAGAAGTATGGACTGTCAAGCCTAGCATTCTAGACGAATTCCAATCTGAGTAATTACATTCTGTCTCCCTTAATTCCCCCTGCAGGCAGCTGATTACAGTATTCTTCCTCACTTCCTGTTCTAAACTGTTATGTACTTTGAGTGGGTGCTTCTGTATTTCACCCCAGAGATGTCTACATTTTACTGGTGGATGGAGTGATCCCTCTTTGTATATACGCATGGTAATTTGTAAAACACTTTGGGATCATCTGATCTGAGAGGGGTTACATACATTCAAAATATTATAAAACATAAACCAGGACAAATAGCACACTGTAGATATCTAAGCAATGATATCAGAGATAATCAAGTTTGTCTCTGCAAATTCATTAGTAACTTCATAACAAACAGAAGAGTAAGAGCCTAAGTCTGCTACCATTTAATTGACAAGATTTCCCCCACTAATTTCAGTAAAAGCAGGACTGGGTTCTGGGACTGCAGAAATATACAAGCTTACTTCCCTTCCCCCTACTCCCCCCTCCGCAGCCCCCAATATCAGAGATTAATAGAAATAGTAATGATCCTTTCCCTTTCCCCCTTTCCCTTGCTTTCCCACACCCCTTTCCCTTGCTCATTTTTCAGTGGCTGCTGTATTGGGACTATTACATGCATAGACATCCTGATCTAGAACCAGTCAAGAGATTCCAATCTGCAGTTTTGGATACACAAAAAACCTGAATTTCCACTGACAGCCTGTGCTTCCTGAGAGGATAAAACTTCCTGTAATGTGTTTTGGTTGGATTTTAGAGAAGGCAATTATGAATCCTTCAAAAATTGGGGGTTGGGGTGGGGAGAAAAACAGGATGAGTGACAGATGTGCTGCTCTGTGAGGCAACCGCTCCTTGTATAAAAATAAAATGATGCATTTTTTTTGTTTCTAATAAATCAACTGCTATTTTGAGAGGAGTTATTTTGTAAATTTTCTACCACATCTGTGGGGATCATTGACCATAATTATAAGGTAGGAAGGCAATTTCTACAAATGCAATGGAGTAAGCATGGAATGAACTCTATCTAGTTCAGCAAGAGATATTGAAACTATTTGATTATTGGATAAGAGTGGGGTGCCCCACTGAAGGTCTCTAAATTAGAAATGGGCCTGGACTGGAACCCTCAATCCAAACATCCCAGAACTTTGGGTAGGTTATAATTCAGATCTGAACCTCCTTACCTGGTCTCATACATAATACAAATGCATTATGGAACCTTTTGCAAGGGAATATTTTCCTCCCTCAGATTTTAAAATACATAATCACAGCTGTTATGAAAGTAATAGAATCCATGATTAACTCCCACTCTGCAGGACAACATGCACTATCAATTGGAATATTGGGCCACACTGCTAATAAGATATTTTAATTAAGAAGATTGAGGAGTTTTGTATTCCTTGGGACTGTGAAAGGCAATGGAAGTTCAGAAAGAGTAAAACACTGTATCTGGAGTTCTTTTTGATCATTTCCTCATGATAATACTGAGAGAGGCACTGAGTTGTGAGTAGGAAGAAACTGTAGGATTTATGTCCACAGAAGGTAGGGTAGCTCTGTTTGGCATGATCTTCAGGAAAGGTCACATGTGGCTGCTCTCTCAGGCTATCTCCTTTTAGCTCCCACAAAATAAAAATGTCCAAAGACAGGAGGCAGTGGAGGGTCCAGGTAATAGCCTAACAGTACAGGAAGTAGATGAGAAGGTTAGTCTTGGCAAGGACTGCAAAAAGAAGAGACACAGTTCACAGCCAGTGTCATAAAAATATTTGGATGGACCCCCAAAGCACAAATTCAAATGAGCTCCCCTTATACAACCTGGAAGTGCCTTCCTTTCCACTTCTTACCCCTTTTTTCTCAACCACCCAAATGGCCATCTTAACTTACATCAGCATCTCTTTATATTCCCCCTTACAAAATCTGTGGCTATGCACCTCTTCTTAAGTCTCCCTCAAATGCCTGTTGACTTTGTCCCCTCTGTCTACACCCTGCCTCCAAGTTCACCTGTCCATTTCCTGATTCCTATGCTCTTCCACAGTATAGCTCCTTACTTATTACATCAGCTGGTGGTTGGTGAAAAAGACCATTGCTGCTTGTCTGCTACCACTTCAGCATGCAGTCTCCTAATGTATGTTGCTTTCATGGCTGGCCAAGCCAGAGGCTACAGCAGAAACTTGGGGAGTAACGGGAAGACATATTAGAATGAGATGCACATGCAAGCCGCAGCAGGAGCCCCTGCAGTGAGGGTAAGCTATATGACTGCTCATCCTGCTGCTCTACTCCCTGTTTGCGGTTTCTCCTCCATCCGCCACAGACTAATCAGATGGGAAGGAGGTTGGCCCTTGGAACCTGACTCTTCTCGCTGTAATAGTTATGGCTCCTGCACAGCTACTTGGAATCATGGGCATCAAAGTACCATTGGGGTATTAGAATCATAGAATATCAGGGTTGGAAGGGACCTCAGGAGGTCATCTAATCCAACCCCCTGCTCAAAGCAGGACCAATCCCCCACTAAATCATCCCAGCCAGGGCTTTGTCAAGCCTGACCTTAAAAATATCTAAGGAAGGAGATTCCACCACCTCCCTAGGTAATGCATTCCAGTGTTTCACCACCCTCCTAGTGAAAAAGTTTTTCCTAATATCCAACCTAAACCTCCCCCACTGCAACTTGAGACCGTTACTCCTTGTTCTGCCATCACCTACCACTGAGAACAGTCTAGATCCATCCTCCTTGGAACCCCCTTTCAGGTAGTTGAAAGCAGCTATCAAATCCCGCCTCATTCTTCTCTTCTGCAGACTAAACAATCCCAGTTCCCTCAGCCACTCCTCATAAGTCATGTGATCCAGTCCACTAATCATTTTTGTTGCCCTCCACTGGCCATTTTCCAATTTTTCCACATCCTTCTTGTAGTGTGGGGCCGAAAACTGGATACAGTACTCCAGATGAGGCCTCACCAATGTTGAATAGAGGGGAATGATCACGTCCCTCAATCTGCTGGCAATGCCCCTACGTATACATCCCAAAATGCCATTGGCCTTCTTGGCAACAAGGGCACACTGTTGATTCATATCCAGCTTCTCGTCCACTGTAACCCCTAGGTCCTTTTCTGCAGAACTGCTGCCGAGCCATTCGGTCCCTAGTCTGTAGCGGTGCATGGGATTCTTCCGTCCTAAGTGCAGGACTCTGCACTTGTCCTTGTTGAACCTCATCAGATTTCTTTTGGCCCAATCCTCTAATTTGTCTAGGTCCCTCTGTATCCTATCCCTACCCTCCAGCGTATCTACCTCTCCTCCCAGTTTAGTGTCATCTGCAAACTTGCTGAGGGTGCAATCCACACCATCCTCCAGATCATTTATGAAGATATTGAACAAAACCGGCCCGAGGACCGACCCTTGGGGCGCTCCACTTTGTACCGGATGCCAACTAGACATGGAGCCATTGATCACTACCCGTTGAGCCTGACAATCTAGCCAACTTTCTATCCACCTTATAGTCCATTCATCCAGCCCATACTTCTTTAACTTGCTGGCAAGAATACTGTGGGAGACTGTGTCAAAAGCTTTGCTAAGGTCAAGGAACAAATAATAATAATAATAATAATGGGATTTCTGCACCTTTCTTTGTCTTCCAGCACAGGACATTTGCAAGAAGGCTGATGACAGCCCACTCATCCATCTGGTGCAGAAGGGAGATGTCTGCTGGCAATGATGGAACCCATCAGAAAATTTGACATAAAAGTCCAAAAACAGTTACTGTACACATTTTTCAGACCCAATTTCAACCATTGCCTCGTATTCCCAGTCCATGGAAATGAATCTGTAAGATATGTCATGCCAGAATATAGATTCTTCCCCACAAGGACAAGTTTTTCCTAGTGAAATTCATCCATCTGGATTAAGTGTTTGAAAAGCTTCATATCTCTGCTGTTTTTATGCTGAGCTCTTAACCCTGTTCATTCTTCTCGTGCCTCTAGGGCCAACCCTTCTAGTTCAGCTTTCCAAAGGCTTGCTGCAACATTGCATGCCCCACATTCTTATGTCATAGAGTCTCTCTGAGGAAGAAAAATGTTTGTCTTTTAAATCCTGCTCCTCTCTCTGTGTACAGAAAAATAGTTCTTTTAAACAAAGGTTAGCGGCAGAACAAATGTTTCTCCTTCTTGCCTGTCACCTTTCCCCAGCTTTCTTAACATCCTTCACTTCACTGCCTCCTGCACAGGCTCTTCAATATTACAGAATACAGTCTGAACTTCACCCTTGGAGGCAGATGAAGAGGAGGAACAGGCTGCATATTAAATATCACTTAAAAAGGTCCTTAAAAGGCTTCCAAACTATGCAAGAGGAAAGAAGTTAACTCTGTAACAGCTTTCTCAACTGAATACAGATGACAGCTTTAAGGAATCGTGCAGTGCCATAACATCTTACACTTGAGACCCTTACAGTGCTTTTTGAACATTCATGCATTAACCCTCACAACATCCTTCTGAGGTCATCACTAGGAACATCACTAAGGAACATCATTAAGTTAGCTTTAAAATGTCTGTAATTTTTTCCTCTCCAAGCTACTGATTTATTCTTCATACCTGGATTTGAAATCTTCTCTTGAATTAGCTTTGAATCGTAGTAATGTAGGGCTGAAATGGACCTTGAGAGATCATCAAGTCCAGCCCCCTCCACTGAAGCAGGACCAAGTAGGCCACCCCTGACAGCTGTTTGTCCAACCTGTGCTTAAAAACCTCCAATGATGGTGATTTTACAACCTCCCTTGGAAGCCTGTTCCAAGGCTTAACTAATTTTATAGTTAGAAAGTTTTTCTTAATATCTAACCTAAATCTCCCTTGCTGCAGATTAAGCCCAGGCCTTCTTGTCCCATTTCACCTGTTTCTAAGGGGACACTATTGATGGGAGGCAGTGAAATCATGCTTCTGAGGGACATGCAACTAACACACCAGGCACTATAAACTCCAACTTCATTCTATTCTCTATTTCTAAATCTTCTCTTAGCAAATAACATGCACTAATTTTATTTATCTTAATACTGCTGCTACATGACACCTTTCTTTTCTGTTATTTCTGTTCAGCAGCATGCACTGCCAAGTAGTTTGAGATACTATATATAAAGTGCTATAAAAATAATTGGAGATTTGACTGTACTTCAGAGAATCCCTCCTTCAAACCAAACAAATTCCTGAAACTGGTCACATATTTGGCTCATTAGCTAATGCCTGGTAAAATGTCTGACGTAGCCTCAAATATCATTCTGTGCACAGACATATTTCTGAGAGTCCTGTTTGCCTGCAAGAAATAACCTTTATTAGTTCAGTACGCTAATAAGGACAAACCCTTTAGGCCTTCCGCCCCACTCCATTGTCCCATTCTCATAATAATCTATACCTGATGCCCCTTTATTCTTTTAAGTCTTGTTCTAATTGTCTGTCATTACTATCTCTGGTCTAAAGAGAAAATACTTTGTGGAAAGACATTGGAATTCAAAACTACACTGAAAGTGTTAATTTTATCCTAATTTTTGATATTCCAAGGGATGGATAGGCTATTGCTATTCTTATTAATGCTGTCATTTCTTATTTTTCATTGTAGTGACCACAACAGTATCATAGATCTCCCAGAGCAGTAATGAAGGCAGATGAGGAGATTACTCACCTGTGCAGTAACTGACGTTCTTCGAGATGAGTGTACTCCAGGTGTTGGTGTGTCCATGCGCCTTCGCTTGGAGATTTTGATAGCAGTACTCGTACCGGTCATGCATGCGCAGAGCCTGCCCCCAGCGTTGAGTGTGCTTTAATAGTACGTGCGCACGACTGGTCTCCTCAGTTCCTTCTCCACAACGGGGGCTACTCCAACTCCGAAGTAGAGGGGAGGAGGGTGGGTAGTGGAGCACCCACAGGGACACTCACGTCAGTTACTGCACAGGTGAGTGACGACTTCTTCTTCTTCTTCTTCTTCTTGAGATGTCTCTTTGGGTGCTCCACGCCAGGTGACTTAAAAGCAGCATATCTCAAGGAGGTAGGGACTTTGGATCTGGTAGGAATGCGGTGGATAATACAGCTCTGCCCAATCGTGTATCAGTGAGAGGGCCTTGAGTAAGGGCATAATGCTTAACAAACGTGTGTTCAGAAGTCCAAATGGGCGCTTTACAGATGTCATCCCGAGGAACTTTGCATAGAAAAGCCACGGAGGTAGTTACAGATCTAGTGGAGTGAGTCCTGATGCAGGCTGGAGGAACTGCATCCTTTATTTCATAGCACAATCGGATACAAGCAGAGATCCAACTGGAAAGTCTCTGTGTAGAAATAGACGTCCCTTTGGAACATTTGCAATGGAGACAAAGAGTCTGGAAGAGCTCCTAAAGGGTCTGGTTCTCTATCCAAATAGAAGGACAAAGCCCTGCATACATCCAATGTATGCCTTGTGGATTCAAAGGAGTTTGCATGCGGTTTAGGAAAGAAGGTTGGTAGGTGTATAGGTTCATTGATGTGGAATGACGAATGCACTTTTGGAAGAAATTTGGGGTGTAGTCAGAGGGTAACTTTGTTCTTCAAAAGTATGTTGTAGGGTGGGTCCGCCATGAGAGCTGCTATTTCTCCTGTGCATCTGGTGGAGGTGATTGCCGCTAAGAATGCTGTTTTCATTGAGAGGTGTAAGAGGGAGCAAGTGGCTAGGGGCTCGAATGGTTGTTAAGTTAAGCAGGTTAATACTAAGTGAAGGTCCCAGAAAGGGGTAGGAGGTTTAATGTCCGGGTATAGGGATTGGACCCCTTTGAGAAAACGCTTGGTGATTGGATGAGGAAAAACAGAAGTATCGTCGATCTTGTCGTGAAAAGTTGTAATAGCATCTAAATGGACTTTGATGGAGCTGAAAGAAAGGCCAGATTGATTAAGGTCTAATAGGTAATCAAGTATGGACGGAAGAGGTGCAGAAGTGGGAAGAATTTGTTTGCTTGAACACCATTGTATGAATCGCTTCCACTTTCGAAGATAGGTGATGCGAGTTGATTGTGTTCTCTACGTGAGAGTACTCTTTGAACCTGTTCAGAGCATGCTAGTTCATTTTAGGAGAACTATGTAGGAACCAAGCTTTGAGGTGAAGCATGGATAGGCTGGGGTGAAGAAATCAGCCATGTTGCTGCGATAGGAGGTTCGGAGTGAGGGGCAATGAAATTGGTGGGCAAATTGACATTCTGGTGAGGAATGGATACCACGGTTGTCTGGGCCTCGATGGGGCAATCAGAATTAAGGTGGCACAATCTGTTTATATCTTTGTCAGAACTCT
Source organism: Caretta caretta (assembly GCF_965140235.1). Lineage (NCBI taxonomy): Eukaryota > Metazoa > Chordata > Testudines > Cheloniidae > Caretta > Caretta caretta. Next base: position 49,584,851 of record NC_134215.1, on the reverse strand, counting down.
GAGGAGAACCGGTACTGGGGGAAATGCATACAGTAAGTCTTGATCCCATGAGATCAGGAAAGGATCTCCTAGAGAATGTTTGCCCAGTCCTGCTCTGGACCAAAATTTGGGACATTTCTTGTTCTTCACAGTTGCAAAGAGGTCCAGGGTTGAGTAGCCCTAAAAGCGGAATAAGTTGTGTATGACCGTTTTGTTTATCTCCCATTCATGATCCCAGGGAAAACGTCTGCTTAGTTCGTCCATGGTGGTATTCAGGACCCCGGGAAGATAGGCGGATGTTGTTTGCATGGCACCAATTCCAGTACTTCATAGCTTCTGTGCAAAGTGAATGAGATCGAGTCCCTCCCTGCCTGTTTACATAGAACATGCAGGCGATGTTGTCTGTCATTATCTGAACATGTTGGTTCTGAATGAATGGGTGGAAGTGATGGCAGGCGTTGCATATGGCTCGAAGTTCTAGGATGTTTATCTGTAGGGAGGTTTCGGTGGAAGACCATAGACCCTGGCTATGTGGTGGGACATGTGTGCTCCCCATCCTGTGAGGGATGCATCGGTAGTCATTATAAGGGATGGAGCATCCTGGAGAAAAGGGACTCCTGAGCAGAGGTTGGAGGGAACTGTCCACCATAGGAGGGAGTCTTTGACTCTGAAGGGTATGGATAGAGGCTTGTTTAGTGTGTGTACATTTGGTCTGTAAATTGTGGCCAATCACGCTTGGAAGCACCTCATGTATAGGCGTGCATTTTGACCATAAAACTACATGAGACCATGTGACCTAAGAGTTGCAGGCAGTCTCGAGCAGTGACCTGGGGACTGTTGCAAAGTTTTGTGACCAGGAGTTTTATTTAGTTGAAAAGGTCTAGTGGAAGACATGATATGCCCGTCAAGGAATTGGGTGCGCTCCTATGAACTCCAGTTGTTGGATAGGAGATAAGGTGGATTTGTTTTTGTTTATTTGTAGGCCAAGGGACAGGAAGCAAGCAATGGAGAGCCCCATGGATTGACGGAAATATTATAACCCCATTTCCTGAGGTAGGCAGTGACTACAGCTAGGAATTTGGAAAAAACATGGGGGGTGGGGGGAGGAATAGGCTGAAGGGCAACACCCTGTATTGAAAATGTGTCGAACTGAGGATAAAACATAGAAAACGTCTGTGGGCCAGATGTACAGTCACATGAAAATAGGTGTCCCATAGGACGAGGGCTGAAAACCAATCTCCCTGCTCCAGCACTGGGATTATGGTGGTGAGGGTAACCATTTTGAACTTTTGCTTTTTGATAAATTTGTTGAGCTGCCTGAGGTCAAGGATCGGTCACCATCCCCTGTTTTTTTTTTTCTGTTAAAAAGTAATGGGAATAGAAACCTTTCCCTCTGTGTTTTTCGGGCACGACTTTGACTGCTCCCAATTAAAGGAGATGTCGTACTTCTTGGAGGAGCAGTTGCTTGTGAGAGGAATCCCTGAGAGATGGGGAGAGTGGGTGGGTGGGAGGCAGGGATAGGAAAGGGATGGAATAGCCAATTGTGACAACCTCTAAAGGCCACTTGTAGGTGGTAATGTTCTGCCATTGATGGGAGAATGGGTGTAGGCAGTGTCCAAAAATAGGGGCAGGCGGTGTAAGCGCTGAAGTGGGAGTGTTGTTTTCTATATCCTCGACCAAGACTTCAAATTTGCTTATTAGTTGGAGGGGGTTGCTATGCTGCTGAGGAGTTGGGATGGCGGCGCTGGTATCTGGGTCTCTGGCATTGCTGTTGTTGTTGCTCATGTGATCTATGGAATTTCTCGGTGTATGTAGGGTAGTGTGGTCACTGGTAAGATTGGTATCTATATTGTCGCCTTCTGGTCACAGGGGTTTGGATTCCTAGAGACCAGAGAGTTGCCTTTGAGTCCTTCATGGAATGAAGTACATCATTCGTTGTGGGGGCAAAGAGTTTGTCGCCATTCAAGGGGAGATCCTCAATGGTACTCTGGACCTCCCGAGGAAAGGAAGAGGACAAGAGCCATGAACCTTGGTGCATCACAACTGCTGTGGCAGGGGATCTTGCTGCAGTATTGGCCACATTGACGGCAGCTTGAAGAGCGGTACGGGAGATCATTTGTCCCTCGGATACTATGGCTTTAAATCATTGTTTCTTTTCTTCTGGAATGTCATCAATAAAGTCCATGAATTTACTGTAATTTTTGTGGTAATATTTTGCCAGAATGGCTGTATAATTAGCAATGCGAAATTGTAATGTGGAAGACGCTTATACCTTACGTCTGAGCAGATCTATTTGCTTACTGTCCTTGTCGGATGGAGCGGGGAAACTGGCGTTTGTTCTTTTGTTTGACTGCATCTACTACCAGCAAGTTTGGCATTGGATGAGTGAAAAGGAATTCAGAACCCTTGGAAGGAATAAAGTACTTCCGATCTGCTCACTTACAGGTAGGTACGCTTGCAGCCGGAGTTTGCCAGATGGCCTTGGCAGGTTCCAAAAGGGCTGCATTGATAGGTAATGCAATCCTAGAAGAAGAAGAGGGCTGCAGGATGTCAGTTACTTCATGTTGCTCTTCAGAAACTTCCTGCAGGTTAATTCTTAGAATTCTTAGCTCACTGACAACTCTTTCAAAGACATCCTGAAATGTTGAGAAGTCATCCGAAGACGTAGGGGGAGGAGGAAGCAATGCTTCATCAGGCAGAACAACTGGGTCTACTGGGTTAGAGGCAGGCCGTGACTGATCCTGCGGTTGTGACGGGGCTGCCTGGTGTCTTGAGTCAGTGGCAGGTTCGTCAACTGGTGGTACCGAGCAGGTCTCGCACCTGGCTATGGCATAACGAGTGTGGTCCCGAGTATAAGGTGCCCATGGAGCCCAATATTGCCACTGTGGTGGGAAGGGCACGGGTGGTGCCATCCAGGGGTTTACGCACCATGGGGCAGGATACTGGGAGTAGGACGAGATAGCTTTTCTATGACCTTTATTGATTGGGGTCTGTGGATGGGAGATCTGATAGGGTGAAAATTCTCCCTGCAGCCCAGATTCCTCATCATGGGAAGAAAGCTGTCTGGACCTTGCCTGAGTATCTGGAGAGAAGTAGGTGTTAAGTAGGGGTGACTGCAAGAGAGGTGACACCAGCAGGTCCCTTGACTGTGTGATTTGCGGTGCTGCAGCGCCTCTGTGAGGTGAGGTCTGCGCGAGAGGAATTTGCTGTGAAGAAGGGTTCCTCTGCACGAGTGTCCTGAGCCTTCTGTCAGTGCCAGCCAGCTCAAAGGATGATGGTGCTGGGAGAGTGAGAACAGCCTGAACTTGCTGCAGTGGGCACATTTTTGGGGGATGTGGGACTCCCCCAAACATTTGATACATATTGAGTGGCCATCTGAAAGAGGTTGACATCATTGCAGGTAGAGCAGCGCTTAAAGCCTGGAGAGCCAGACATGTCGGAAGTGGCTGCTGCTGGGAGGAACAAAAAGGTTTTTTTGGGTTTTTTTTTTCGGTTTTAAAAGAAAAAGAGAAGGGAAAACGGTATCTAACTATTACTGAGAAGCTAAACTAAGAGGGAAATTATTTGAACAAAGGGAGAGAAAAATTCTCTGTTGAGTCTGCTGAGCTCTGTCTCAGGCTGGGGACGGTAGAGAAGGAACTGAGGAGGCCAGTCGCGCATGCGTATTAGTAAAGCATGCTCAACGTGTGGGGCAGGCTCTGCGCGTGCGCAACTGGTACGAGTATAGCTGTCAAAATCTCCAAGCGATGGTGCAGGGACGCACCAACACCTGGAGTGGAGCACCCACAGGGACTTCTCTCGAAGAAGAAGAACTGGATACATAGAGATGACATGTCTGAGATACATGAGGTCCACAAAAAAAGAAAAGTGGTAAAACCATTCCAGTTTGAAGAGGAGAAAATAAAGTCTGCTTTTTTGAAAGAGTCTTGGCAGGTTCATTCAAGAGGACAAGGAACATCATGATGCTGGACTATTTCCAGAATAAGAAGGAAATGAAATTTGAGGACCAACAGTTTCAAAGAAAAATCTTCGATAAGTACATAAGGTCTCAGTAAATGAAGACAGCAAAGCTGACCTGACAACTGACCTCTGCACCTATGCCTGTACCACTTACCCTCCACAACACAGTTAATTAATCAAGACAATTCTACTACCTAGACTACCACTAAGTCTCCAACTTATTCATATCCATTACCCAAACATTCCACCCTTTCACTCCCCCAAAGAAAGGAAAATTAATATCCAGGAGATGTCTGGTATGGCCAGATGCAATATTATCCCCCAATTGCCCTTATTTTTATAAATATGCTCCACTGGCTTGGATATTGCAGCTGGTCTGCATGTATGTATTTGTATCATAAAGTAGATTCTGGAAAAGATTCTTTGTGTGATTAGCAGATCAGCTGGACTGATCTTTAATATTAATACAATAATAATTCACTCCTTGATACATTTTGACTTTAACTAATACAAATTACTAACAAACCATGAGAAAAACACATAACTATCAACAGTATAATCCGTCCTTTCACAAAAGCATAGAAAGCACTTCATAGTAGCAGTTGCTGATAAATGCCCAGTCAATGCATCCATGCTACTACACTGTGAAATTACTCCTCGTACAAATTAAGTGAATTAAATAATTACACAATAATTAATAAAGAGAAATCCACCTCCAAAATAGTAATACATGATTTCTAACTAAAGGAAAAGGAACGTTTAGTTAACCGATATGCATGATATATCCCCAGTTCCTCACCATCAATTTGTGAGAGGTTGCACAGAGCTGTTCTATATATGGGCTGCATGTGCCAATATAAGTAACAGCTATGAGTAAGTTTGATCAGGTCAACTTTTCCACATACACACAGTCAAACACACAGAGATAACAGATTATAAAGTCAAAAATCACTATGAAGTCAGATAGTCTAGTCTTACCTCCTGCATAACACAGGCCACAGGACTCCCCTGGATTAATTCTTGTTTGAACCGGAGCATATCTTTTAGAAAAACATCCAAATTTGATTTAAAAATTTCCAGTGAAGGGGAATCCAACACTAACCTTGGCAAATTATTCCAGTGGTTAATTACCCTCACATTGAGATGACAAGTAGGAAAGGTATGGGGGGGTCAAATGTTCCCCCCGAGATTGGCATGCTTGGGGCGGGAGGTAGGGTTGCCAACTATCTAATCACACAAACCCAAACACCCTTGCCCCGCCCCTTCCCCAAGGCCCCGCCCCTGCCATGCCCCTTCTCAGAGACACTGCCCCACTCACTCCATTGCTTGCTCTCCCCCATCCTCACTGACTTTCTTTCACTCAGCTGGGGCAGAGGTCTGGGGTGCAAGCTCTGGGAGGGAGTTTGGGTGCTGGAGGGGGCTCAGGGCTGGGGCAGGGGGTTGGGGTATGGGAGAGGGTGCTGGATGCAAGCTGTGGGAGGGAGCTCAGGACTAGGGCTGGGGATTTGGGTGTGGGAGGGGGTTTGGAGTGCTGGCTCAGGGCTGGGGCAGGTGGTTCGGGTGCAGGAGGGGGTTCGGGGTGCGGGCTCTGGCTGGACGGCGCTTACCTTGGATGGCTCCTGGTCGGCAGCGCAGCAGGACTAAAGTAGGCTCCCTGCCTGCCCTGGCCCTGTGCCTCTCCTGGGAGCGGCCGGCACATCCCTGTAGCCCCTGTGTGGAAGGACAGGGGGCTCTGTGAGCTGCCCCTGCCTGGAGGCACTGTCCCTGCAGTTCCCATTGGCCGCAGTTCCTGGCCAATGGGAGCTGCAGAGTTAGCACTCCGGGCAAAGGCAGTGCACAGAGACCCCTGCCCCCTCCCCAGGGGCTGCAGGGATGTGCCAGCTTCTTCCGGGAGCAGCGCAGAACCAGGGCAGGCAGGGAGCCTGCCTTAGTCCTGCTGTACCACCAGACATTTAGCGCCTAAAATCTTCCAGTTTGGCTTCAGTAGCCTCCAGGAGATAGAGCCAGATTCTGGGAGATTCCCGGCAAAACTGTGAGGGTTGGCTCATCCTTCTCGCCCTGCTCCTGCTCCTCAGCATATGTGGCTGCTCTCCCCGGCAGCTGGGGGGCGGGGGAAAGGGAAGAGTGTGACGGAGCCACTTCTGCCTGAGAGAGCCTGCCTGAGAGGCAACAGTGGCCCGCTCCCTGCCCGGACTTAGCTTCAAGGGACAGGGGCTGAGCATGCCAGGGGAGTGGGGAGCCCTGGCTCACTCGGCCCGTCCCCAGCAGCTGAGCCCAGGCAGGGAGTGGGCCACCACTGCCTCCCAGCCAGGCCCTTCAGGCAGAAGTGGCTCCGTCCGTTCCCGCCCGGCTGCAAGGGAGAGCGGCTGAATGTGCAGGGGCAGAGGGAGGTGGCAGGGAGAGAAGGACAGAGCCCCCCTATCTCTGGTAACGTGGGATGGGGGAGCGTGGCAGTCCCAACCTGGGCACAGGGTGGGAGGGAGGGGTCACTGGGCAGAGGAGACATGTGGGATGGTCACATGTCCTCCCCTTTAGATTGTGCCCCCCCAGTAGGGGGAAGCATGAGTTGTTTATGCCCTCATTGTTAAAAATGTGCACCTTATTTCTAGTCTAAATTTGTCTAGCTTCAATTTCCAGACATTGAATCTTGTTATGTCTTCATCTGCTAGACTGAAGACCCCATTATCAGTGTTTTGTAACCTATGTAATTCTCTACAGACTGCGATAAAATCACCCTTTAACCTTCAGTTTGATAAGCGAAATAGATTGAGTTCTTTCAGTCTTTGACTCTAAGGCATGTTTTCAATCCTTTAATCATTCTCATGGCTCTTCTCTGAATCCTCCTTAATTTTTCAATATCTTTCTTGAACTGTGTACATCAGAATTGGACACAGTATTCCAGCAGTGGTCAGACCAGTGCCAAATACAGAGTTAACATTGCTTGTACTTGATATTTCCCTTTTTATGCATCCATGGATTGCATTCACCTTTTGGCCGAGTGTTGCACAGGGAGCTCATGTTCTGCTAATTATCCACCACAACTCCCAAGTCTTTTCCAGAGCCACTGCTTCCCAGGATACTCTGCCATCCTGTAGGTAAGTCCTTCATTCTTTGTTCCCGAGTGCTTTTGAGAATACTACTCTACATGTGTAACTACCTGACTGCATATGCAAATTTGTCAAGCCTAAAATTATTCTAGACATAAAATTTCAGGTGCAAAATCAGAGGCCAGGTTGAGGCTTTTTAGAAAGACAAGGGCATAATGTCTCTTTCAAAAACAGACATACAAAATTTTCGTAAAAAGTCCTTAAAAAGGAGCATTTTGGGTATTGTCCCAAATATCTCTATATTTACACAGATTTTTAATTTTTATGTAGCCCAGGCACAAGAACAGTTCTTCTGGTTTAATATATATCTCTAATTACTTCAAAAGCTGCATTACTTACACAAGAGAATATTCTCTTGTCGGATGTGAATTACAAAGTTAAGATGTGTGCTACCTGTAAAAACAAAAACAAACACCCCCCCCATAAGAATATGTAAAAATAAAATGTAGTGTGCATTTGCAGAAGATGAGTTTTAAACTTCAGTAACTATGCTGCTGTTAAATTACTCTTATTATTTTTATCTACCCAGGATAAAGACCATTTTTACGTTACAGATAGAGTGTGCCGCAAACTGTATTTTGAACTGAAATAGTCCTACTTACAAGTACCCCCCAAAACATCCAAGCTAGTAAACTACAAGGGCTATATTCTAGTTTTAGTTACATCAGTGAAAATCTGAAGTAACTCCACTGAAGTCAATGGAGTTACTGTAGAGTTATTCTGCTGTAGCTGAGATCAGAATCTGGCTCCTATTTTTTTTTTTAACACTTAGGTAACAAACAATGAAACCAACCCCCCTCCCCTTCCCCCCCAATTATACAAATTCAATTTTTGGAGTATACTAGGTAAGTATCAATCAGTTTGAAACCCCAGGAGACAGGTATTTATTTAAATGGAAGAGCTATACCAACCCTACCACAACTATGATAACATAATAAGTCAAAATTATTTATGTATTTACTATGATCTACCAGTACAAACATTCCATTGTAAATCTGAACTAGAGAAATAAAACTGTAGGTGCAAGTTTCAGTGAAGAAGGCACTGAGTCAAATCAAAGTATATCATTTTTTTTCTTCTTCCCACTCAGACACAAGTACAATTTATTGACTGCATAGAATAAATAGCATTTGTCATTTGGCAGTTGTGAAACCTAAAAAGAAAGAGGAATTATTCATAAAACCTCCCAACCTGGCCCTCACTTGATCAGTACTAGAAGGAGGGGTGAGTGAACAAACCAGCAAAGAAAAGTTGCATTGGAGCCAGAGAATTCCATGCCATTTATGGCAGCATTGCTTTTTACAGCTTAGGCTTGTCAGACCAAGCCTAAGGTTATCTATTAACTCCTTCACATCTGGAAACCTAACTTAGGTGACTGAAAATCTGAGAGAAATCTGAGAAAGAGAAATACTGTCTGCTCCAAATAAAAGCCAAGGGATACCATTTTACATAACTTTATACTGGGGTATTAATATGTGGGAAATATACTGGCAAAACAGACTGATTGATCTGAAATTCTATCACCACATTTCAGATGAGTCTATCACCTCTTTACTATTACTATTATCATTATTTAGTATCTGTATTACCGTAGTACCTCAGAGCCCTAGTCATGGACCAGCACCCCATTGCTTTAGGCACCCAACAAACACACAACAAAAAGACAGTCCCTCTGCAAAGAGCTTACAATCTAAGTATATGAGACAACAGATGGGTAGACAGACAGACAGACAGACAGATAGGGGAGTATATGGAAACAATGAGTCAATACTGCCAGCATGATAGGCAGGGGTCTCAGCACATGAAAAGCAGAGCCATTGCCAAGTGTTTTATAGACATCACAGATAAGGAGAGTTTTAAGGAGAATTTTGAAGAAGGAGAATGAGTAGTTTTGCAGATGTTTACGGGGAACACCTCCTCAGTGTGTAGGGCAGTATGGGAGAAAGAAAAAGGTGCTTGTCTGAAAATTTAACAAGTGAGCAATGGAGGCTGTCATCATGGGCCGACCAGAAGTGAGTGTGGATTGTGAATGAGAGATGATATGCAGGGTGGGAGTGATTATGAAGGATCTTGAAAGTGAATGTAAGCAGCTTATGTTTGATGTGATGGAGAGGGGGAACCACTGGACGGATGCAAAGAGAGCTGCTCTTGCCTCCCTGAGCTGTCAAGGGGGAGTTCCCCAGGGAAAAAGGATTGAGCATCCTGTGACTTACTGAAGAAAGAATCAGTCTTTACACCATGAGGCATGTTTGTTCTAAAATCTGAGGCCTAGTCTACACTAAAAAATTAAGTCAGCTTAACTGTGTCACTCTGGAGTGTGAAAAATCCACACTCCGAGTGGTATATTTAAGCTGATCTAACCCCCAGTGTAGATAGCACTAAGTTAACAGAAGAATTCCTCCATCAACCTAGCTATCGCCTCTTGGGGAAGTGAATTACCTATGCTGATGGGAAAACCCTTCCTATTGGCAGATGTAGTGTCTACACTGAAATGCTACAGCGGCGCAGCTGCGTTGCTGTAGCATTTTAAATGTAGATGTAACCTGTAATAACTGTCATCAGCATTAAAACCTTTCATGAGAAACTTAAGCTGAAATGTATGAAATGGCTCAGGAGGACATTCTCAATGTCGCTATTTAAAAGGCATTTTTAATATAAGTAGTCCTTCAATAGAATGAAACCTAAGGGCTGAATGGAAGCTGTCACATAAGAAGCCACTGGCAATGAGTGGTATTTCACACCTCGAGGGATTTAAAATTTCCATACCAGATGTCATCATGATCATGGGACAGGGCTATCCAGACTACAAATGGCACCTGTAGTATAGAGATGTTAGTGAACCAGATCCACTGACTTGGCTGTCTTTGTAGTGCAGCTGTGCCCTAATTTATTTAAAAAAAAACCAAAAAACACATGCTTAAAACCACAACTAGCCATCATGCCTTTGAACAATTCCATGGGAGAGCCCAAACTTTGAGTTTCCTCATCTCAGCTGGAGCATTTTATTACATTAATAATAAATAAATACATATTAAGAGTTACATTATGCTTTTCATCTTCAAAGTGATTTATAAACAATAACTAAGCAATGCTTCATTTGTGGAACTGAGTCAGCCAGTTGTCTGCTATTTAGCCAATAACAACCACAATACTTTCACTGAATATTTACCACTCACCTATCTATAGAATTTATACAACCGAAGGCTTCAAAATTTAGGCCTTGATCATGCAAACACATGTCAACATGCTTAACGTTACACTTGGGAGCAGCCCCATTGCAGTCAGCCAGTCTCATCATATGCAAAAAGCAAAACATGCTTAAATGTCTGCAGGACTGGGGCCTTAATGAAAATCTTTCAGCATTTTGATTAGTATCACATATATTTGAAAATAAAGGAAGTACAAAATAGGTCGGTTTTGATTGTTTTTGTTTTACTAGGAAATCTATATGCTCATATCTCTATTTTCACAATACTTTTAAATAAAAATCCTTTAAAAAATCTATTGTGCCTATAATATTGCTGTCACTTGTTGATAATGTTGTTTTAATGCTGGTAACTTCCCTCCTTTGGCCTCTCAGAAAAACATCCACAAAAACCCAAACAGCTACAACTCTTTAATATGGGACAGGAATTCACTGATGGCTGGATGCATGATGCAGCATGTTCTTCAGAACATACATCTTTTCAATTGGTCTGCAAGATTAAAAGTAAACTAACTTTTTTAGAATAAAATTCAATTATATTCTTATTTACCAAGATGCTTCAAAATATGCCAGGAATCATCATCTAGATTGTAAAAGAAAAAGTTCTACATTTCACTAAAGATATCAGGAAAAATATTTTAGTATAATAATTGTTCTGAAAGAGTTAAATAATCTATACAACAGTTATTTCAAAACTTTTCTCTGGTAAAATGACTTTGAAAATATAAGAATATGGAAAAATTGTGGCTCTCTCAAAAGGCATCTCTTACACAAGACATTTAACATAGATAACCCAAAGACTATTTTTTGTATTTTTACAAATATTCCCCCTACCCTCAATTTTAAATAATTTATTGAAAGTTTAGAAATGAAATTCTTACTGAATTTTGGATAAGTCTTTATTTCATCACTGGCTTCCTTCTGCAGGTTGCTCATAAAGCATGAGACAATAGCATCTTTTTTCAACAAAGAACTGTAAACTGATATTTAAAAAGTAGGTGAAGTTTGGGGTCAGTGTTTCTTTAAGAACGCTATTTTTTCAAAAGGGTGTCAGGTGATCTAAGAGATGATAGGGCTCACATGAAGATAAGCCATCTAAGTGGGATGGAGGCTGAAGTTTGTCTTGTAAATGCACTTACCTAAATTGCTGTATGTAGCACTGCAAGGGCTCAAGTCAGAAGAATCTGAAGTTTCCTCATTTTCTTCTTGCCCTTGTGGGACATGGGAAGTTGACACTGGTATGACCGAGGCATTGCCACCAATGTCCTGCTTCACAAACACAGCTCTTGGAATCTGAGGAGACAAATCTTCCACTGTGGTCTCATCTGGCAATTGACTGAAACAAACAAACAAAATTCACCTGGTGGCCAAAGCTACCTGCCATATGTTATTAGTAAAACACTAGGTTTGGAATAATAAAATGCCTTTAGGTAAAAGGCAAAGAACTGGGAAATGGAAACAAAAATGTGTCCCTTTCATCTCTCCAAATTTTTTACAATGACTTTCTAGCAAGTTGTTTTTCTTTCTCCTCACTAAAGTGCATTCACTTTTCACTACAGTATTAATGGTAGGAAATATCTTTCGTACCAAAGTATCACAAAATGTTTCACACAATTGAGTATAGTCAATACATGTAAGTACATGCAATGCACAGACATAACAATACTGTACATTGTACAGCATCTGTAGGATTTATAGGGCAGCAACAGTGATTAAGGTTTGTTTTTAAACCAATTAGAAGGACTTTGCTTTAATGAGAGTTATACATTTACGCAGAGAAGAATATACTCCTAAACTCTCTAGGAAATGCATAAAACTTTAAAGCTACATTTTCAAATTCTGGCAACATAATAGGAATTGTCACACTGGAACACAGACCAATGAGTCCATCTCATCCAGCATTCTGTCTCCTTATAGTGACCTGCACAAAATATTTCTGAGGATTAAAACCCAGGCAATAATGCATCAAGCAATGCTAGGGGATATTTCTCCTTCTCTGCTCCCAACTGGTGGGAGTCTTCTTAATCAAATTGTGAAGACTGATAGCTTTACATCATAATAAAACTGTGAAAATAAACTATTTAGTCATTTTACAAGTGTTATATTTATAGAATATAGTTCAAAATGATGCAAAATATATACCAAATAAAAATTAGTAATGTCCAGGTTTACCCAATGAATTACTGCCTATTGCAGTTATATCAGCAATTGTCAAGAATGGTGCCATTTATAACATTTTAGACATTGGTTAATGACATTTCTGTGTCTACACACATATACACACATTAGGGATCAACTTTGGAGAGTAAAATCTCAGTAGCTCTCATGATTTGGTCCTGATCCTGAAAGATACTGAGAACCCGTAACTTCCATTGACTTCAACAGAAGTTTAGGGCAGACACTTCACCAAGGAGAGACTTAGAACCTCCCAGGATCTGGCCCTATATTTGTATATCAGTGTATCTTTTAAAATGAAAACTCAGAGCTCAATCCAAACTTCTGATGAGCTGGAACACAAGTATATATTTTGTAAACCTGCCCCATTGTGCTTGTGTACACAGCACAGCAGCCGATTTTCCATGATACACTGGTGATCTTACATTTGCATATCAGAAGGAAGACTGTGCCCTTACAGACCTGTTATGAATTGTAAAAAAAAGTTTCTATACCAACTCAAAACTGACAGGCCATAGAGTACAAAATGCAGTCTCCCAACCAATCTATAGTCAGACTACAAACACTAAAACATGCTTGTACTTTGCATAATACAAAATTCCATGTATAGTACGCACATGCTACTTCAAATTTCATACTTGTGCAATTTTAAGTGCAGACTTATGAAAACAAGAACCATCAAAACATATTAGTAACAGAGCAGAGACAAAATGGCTAAGTTCAAAAAGCTGTAATTTTAATCATTTAGTGTCAAAATCATTGATCACTTTTTATTAACATGCATGGGAATGGTGCAGACAGCACATTATATGCATCAAAAGATGTGCACATTAAAGAGTTAACCAAAGGCATTTCAAATTAAGACATACATTAAATCAAAGCAGGTACAACGTTCTTAAAACCAAAGAAATCATCTTAAAGACCTGAGGTTATCCTACCACCAACAAATCTTATACATACCTGTATGTATCTCTCCAGTAAAAATATATTTGTTCAAAATAAATGGTCTATAATAGGTCTGCTATTCTGATACTACTATGTAACAGAAATTCTCGTATCTTATAAAACAATTTTAGTATTGAATGGCAAGGTACAGAATACACTAATTCCCAGTCCCAGACACATGCATGCACATACATTAAATCTAAGTTCAGAAGCATTTGCCAAACAAAGAATATCAACAGCAAGAGACAGAGAAATAGAGAAAAAAAAAAGTGAACTCACCCACTATACTCACTCACACAATTCCCCATTAAAGGAAATTCTCTCAGGACCTTCTTGAGTCTTTTAATCATGTCTTGAAACTCTGGTGAGCCATTGATTCCACAGTGTTCTGGTGTGCTACAAGTTGTGCAAGCTGTGAGCAACAAGGCTGAACTCTGCACGCAGTGATATCACCTACTGCACCTTGATGTTTACTTTAGGGGGTTGGTCTGAGGGATTTGCTAGTATACTTTAAGGAATGTACTATTATCTAAGTTATAGCCCAGCCTTCTTAACTCTCTCACTGCTGTAACACATGAAATATAGTTTAAGTTCTACTGGAACACTATTTTATTCTGCCATGTATCACATTAACTAGTCAAGTGAGAACAGTTTCAACTGTAGCTAACACCAAATGTGTTGTAAGCCTTTAAAGAGCTCTAACTAACCTAACTTTAAAAGTCTGTGAAAATTTTAATCTGTATTCAAAGTGATATTAATATCTAAAAAGAATAAATGAATTCTTTGAAAACGGCAGCAATGCGATGCCATGTTGTGATACCTGGGAGCAAGCACCTCTCTTTTTATGGGAGAAAGGGAGCGGTTCTGAGTGATCAAGCTAAAACACCCTAATACACTCCACCAGTTGTTTAATGGAAGGTCAACTCTTACTCATCACCCATAAAAGACAGAAGTAGGAATAGAGAAATATGAAAAGAATTCCTTACTACTAATTAACGCATAAGGATCACTCAGAACATGTCAATATTTTTTGCCTTATCTGATCATTTAAAACTTTATTGTTAGCTTTCTGGAAAAACATAACACCTATAAAAATTACCATAACCTAGATGAGTGTGCTCTGATATCCCCTAGTGGCTGATACCTGCAAGATCATAATCTCGTATACATGAGATGGTCTGAGGCCCCTGGTCTTCTACTGATGAACTGCAAAAATTCAAAGGAATTTACAGATATGTTTGATTCTATACAGACCTCTGAAATCCCTCTGGATTTCTAAGGTATGAAGCCTGAACTCCCTGAATATGAATAAAGTTTGAGGAAAAGTTCAGGCAAGTTAATGGCCTGAGATGGAAATCAAACATCACTTTTGACAGGAACTTAGAATGAGGATGAAGAATCACCTTATCTTCATGAAACAGTGTAGGGAGGATAAACAACCAAGTTTGTACCTGAGTAACTTTATGGGTTTATATTACGAGAATAAAAAAACAAACTGACATGCTGGATCAAACCAGTAGCTCCTGTAGTTCAGTTTCCTGTCTCTGACACAGGAACAGATGCTTCAGTGGAAGGTGAAAGAACCCCACAGTTGACAATTTGAAACTGCCAACCCATAAAGGAAGTTTCTTCCTAGCTCCTGACTGTTAGAGGTTGACTTATTCTCTAAAGCATGTGGGTTTAAATCCCTTCTATTTTTAAAATTCTATATATACAATTTTCTCATTATCCATACAATAAGTCTAATCCTTTTATAAATTTTACTAAATTCTTGGCCTCAATGATATCTAGTGGCAATGAGTTCCACATTTTAATCACTCCCTGGCAAAAGGTATATCTTTTTATCAATATTTTTGTAAATTTGCTGTCTTTCAATTTAATTGAATTTCCATTATTTTTGCTATATCCTTTTTGAGATAGGATGACCAGAAATGAATACATGCCTACAACAATACTGCACACAGAAATGAAAACTGTATTCAAGGAATGTGCATATCATTGATTTTTGCAATGACACTGAAGAATACTGCTTTCACAGAGAGATTGTAGAGAGAAGATTCTGACAAAGCTTCAAAAAAGATTAAAATACTATTATGTAAGTAGCTTGTGCTCCAGAGGGAATATACAGAACAATCCTTTCATAAACTTGGTTACAGCAGGGTGAATGAAAACTGTTGGTCCACACTTCAAAGGGTAGAAAGTCAAAATGACAGCCAGGTAGACCTTGATTGAACTCTGACACTGTTCATTGCTCCAAGTGGAGTAAACAGTTGAAGATGAAAGTGATGGAGGATCATCTCAGGTCCATTACATTTTGAGCTACCTAAATGTAGAATCTCTCCCATTTCAGTAAATAGGTTTGCTAGCTAAGGTCTTCCTGTTTTCCAGGATGATCTTTTGGACTTTATCAGAACATTCTTGAGTTAGTTTTCTAGCAGTCCAGAAGATAAGTTGACAGCCCAAAAGGCTATGAATTCAAGTAGAGAACCTCATCCCAATCCTGAGACAAGAGAGAAAGTAAATTGGGAAGATGGATTTGCCGCTTTTATATCTATTCTAGATGGCCCCAAGTTGGGACTTTCAACAGTACTCTGATTCCTTATTGTATAATTTTCCAGATGGTCTTTGCGATCAACAGGATTTGAGAGACTGAGTAACTCCAGACCCCAATCCAGGAGAATGGCATCTAGCAGTATTGTTCCTGCCTGCCTATGGAGTAGATCCAGAGATTTTTGGTATTGTCTCTGGTGGAAAAGTGATTAGCTAGGGCTTTGCCCCATTTACAGAAACGTTAATGCAGGATTGAGTCCTTAGGAGATTGTTCTTGCAACTGATTATATTTTGCCTTGAAAAACTTGCTAAGACATTTTCTTTTCCCAGGAGATAAAAGGCAATTACAATGAACTGATGGCAGGTGTTCCCCTCCTAGATCAAGACAGTCTGCTATTTATACTGGCAATATCAGGCTTCCTTTGGTGTTTGGCCCCAGGGTGGATTTGATTTAAATCAAATTGATTTAATTCATGATTTAAATCTGATTTTTTTTAAAAAAAACATTGATTTTTGTCCACCCTGTTTGGTCCCCAAGAGAGCTGGCATGGGTCCCGAAAAACTGTTTTATTTTTTTAAAACAAAATAATGACATAAGACATCCACAGACCGAAGAGAATGGACCAAAAAGACAAGGGGAGCACTGAGGACACTGAGTGTTTTCAGAGTTTGTTGCATCTTCTACACTTCAGGAAAGAACTGTAGGGTGGCTGGGGCCTATTTACACTGTTGGAACCCTGCACAAGGGATAGGGGAGTTTGTAAAGATACTGATCCCTGTAGACAGTTTTCCAAAAGATTTCAAGCTCACATTCCAAGGGTGAGTTACTCCCAAGAACAGATCCATGTGGGCAGTTCTCAAAAGCAAACTCTCTGTGCAATGTGTGAACATGATATCATTATAAAATCCTAAGGATAGCAAGGCATTTCTAAAAGTCTTGACATCTGTAATCTCTCACAATTATGGAACCTAATATTAAAATCTCCAGAATTTATAACTGGATCCTGATGTATTGTATAACTTTACAGTGGAGTGTCAGACATTACTGTTAAATTCAGAAAGCATTACAAAAATTTATATGGACCTATCTAAACATTTAATTTCTTCAAGCTGTAAGATCCATAGATCCTATGATGGGCTTGAGGCCTGTTTGCATCTTGATGGAACTCAGACCTGTCAATCGCTGGCACAGTTTATGACCTTACTGATGAAGAGATGACATAACTTCCGGTATGGAAGTTGGGGAGCCTTGTAGGTTTCTTCTTAAGAAATGTATGTCTCAATCCAAGAGACAAAGCTGCATGAGTGCAGAAGATGATGAGTTCTTTATCTTGTATGCCTCAGATATTCATAATCTGATGCACCTAGATATCAAAGGCTTTGAAGTCTTTTTGTTCCTTACAGCGAGGCAACAAGACAAAATTATGAACTTTATCTTCTGAATTCTTCAGTTTTCTGTAGATATGTTTTTATTATTGTGCAGACATCAAAGCTGTTCCACAGCTTTCCCATTGGACACAGTGGCTTGAGACAGAAAGCTTGCAGAACTGTCTCCTTTGAGACTTTAGGAATAAAAGATTGCTTTGTCCTGAAAACCACAATCTCAACATGAAAATAGAGTACTGGGGTTCTGTGGACAGAACTCTTCATTCCAACGCCCATCAGGCAGACGTAATTGCTATTAAAAAACCCAACTGTTAGAGAGGGAACACTGCCTTTATAAGTTCAGAAGAATATCTTATGGGGACTGCAGCGGGGTCTTATTGGAAAACCCGGGAGGTGGGTGGGCGCAAACCCTGAAGGGCTTGAAATTAGCCCTGCAAGAGGGCTGAGGCTGTGAGAGGGCTGCTGCTAGGGAAAGCAGCAAGCCTTAGCTGATTGGGGAAACAGCCACAGCTGTGGCCACGCCCCAGTCAGGACCCAGCTGGCCTTTATAAGAGGGCAGTGGGCCAGGAGGACAGAGTCAGTCTCTCTCTAGATGTTGAGAGGGAGGTGCCTGACTACTGGGAGCTGAGCAGGGTACCTAAAATGGACCGGAGCTGGGGAGCTCCAGCCTGAGAAATCCCCAGGTTGCAGGCCTTGATGAAGGCGTAGGAAAAGCGTACTGGGGTTGCAGAGGGCAGCCCAAGGGTAGGCAGAAGCAGCAGGTCCAGATCCTCCTTGCCGATGATGAGTGGCAATTATACTGCAGTCCGCCCAGTGAGCGGCTAGATGGTGACGTGCAGTAGCAAAAGACTGAGGTGAGGTAGGGATAGAGGGTGGGGGTTCCCGGGGGGGGGACCCAGATCTGTGGGGGTACTGCCAGGGGGCAGCACCCTGGGGCGAAAGGGGTACCGGAGTCTGGAAGGGACTCAGGGCCCAGCGGCAAGCAGGACACCGGCCTGAAGAGGGCTCTCCGGAGGCTGGAAATGCTAATTCCCTGGATGACCAGCAGAAGGTGCCGCACCGGTGAATCCCGCCCCGTTACAGGGACATTTAGCAACAGATTGACAGCCAGTGATGGGGCCACCATGTGTAGTTGTGGAGAATGGATCAGAAAAAGTATCAGTGTCTGCATGAAGTGATAATTATTTTGACCTTTCCCATATGCTGGATATAACTGATGTGCATACCAGTAGGGCCTCATTTCTAAGCCAGTGATGGACATCTCTATATTCTTCCCTCAAAACCACAGGAGGCCAAAGACCCATTATAGGGGTTTTGGATCTTAGTACTCTGGAAAATATTTTTACCAAGACTAATCTTGTTGTAATCAACTCCTCTAGGAAGAAGTCCATTGAATGAGCTGTGATAAATAACAAAAGAAAATTGTAATTCTAGCTACTCTCCTTCCCCCTCTGTAAAAGTCACATCAGCTGTGACATTCAGCCATATAGCCTAGCCTAAATTGAGGACAACGAGACTTCATCTTTCTACTAAAATACTCTACATCAGTAAAAACAAAAAGCTTTGTAAATCATGCCAAGAGGCAGCACAGGGGTTCACAACATAATCCAGATAGCAAGGGCTGAGAACTACTCACATTGATCTCTAGTATTCCTCCTTGAGGTCAATCCAAGAAGCAGTATTGACTTGCTCTACAAGCGAAGCTATCGCTAGCCCTTCTCTGAAGCAGAGGGTATACCTATGCTGCAGCTGGGAGTGAGCCTCCCAACCCGGGCAGACAGACTCGCACTAGCAGGGCTTGAGCTAACACGCTAAAAATAGCTGTGTGGGCCTTGCAGCTGTATCAGAAACTCAGGCTAGCCACTGGACCTCAAGCCTAGAGTCACAATGTCCACACAGCTATTTTTAGTGCTATCTCGAGCCCCACTAGCCTGAGTCTGTCTACCTGGGCTGGGATGCTAGCTCCCAGCTGCAATGTAGATATACTCAGAGAGGGCTGCTGTGATAGAGAGTTTGTGAGGGAGGAGTGACTGTGAGGAATGGTGGAGGAGGTATCCCACAAATCCTCTGGAATAAAGATGATCTTTACTCTAGATTTCATATTTTCTCTCTCCCCTTGAAACTATCTCTAGTCATCTTCCATTCTGCACAGACATAACACAAAGCCTTAAATGCAATTTCCTGCAAAAGAATCACTCAAATTACCAGGGTGAGCAGGATTAACTACTGCACCACCAAACAATAAATTTTATTTACAAATATTTGGTAAAACTTAGTTACTATGATTTTTTTTTAAAGAAAAAGAAAAAAACACAGTAGGAAAGGTTATATCCTGTCTCAATTTGAAACCTTTACCGGAAAGACTTTTCTATCCTTGGGACGGGGAGGGGAGTTCATTTTGGTTTTCAGAAAAACCCTCCACTGAGATGCCAATTTCATATTGCCAGCATCTTTTTAACCACTATGCATGACAAAAAAACAAAACAAAAACACAACAACAACAACCCCACAAAAACAAACAAACAAACAAACAAACAAACAAACAAACAAACAAACCCAACAAGACCATAACATGGATAAAATACTTGAGGGCCCCATCACAGACTCAAATTCATTCAGTTTCAAACGTTTATTCCTCATTTCAAGAGATGAATATTCTGCAAGTGCTGTTCTGGGTGATTAACTGACCTTTCCAGCGATATCATAACCACAACACAGTGCTAAAGGAATTTAAAGTTGTCAGTCTCTGCCACCTTCATAATCCACTATGGGATTAAAAAAAAAGTTCAGTTTCTCTTGTTGATATGCCTTCAGGACCCCCTACAAATCTGACATTTCTTAATCTGATCTTATTTTTCAGGTAATCAATTTGATCGCTCAGTGCGCTTTACAGTTGTTGGCATTCTCAGTTAGATAAGTGTCATGTTCATTGATCTTTATGTCTTCATGTCTGCAATTTTTCTCTAAGCCTGCTGCAGTCATTAACTGGAGATTTTGAACTTCTTTTCTGTTCCACATATTTTAGCCTGAATTAGCATTAACCTTTACCTAACATCTAATGAGTTAACACTAAGCAAGTGTAGCATCACTTGGTAAATCAAATAATACCTCCTACTGGTGCAAAACTGTAAGCAGCCAGGCCTGGTTCACAAATATTGTAAAACAGACAAATCAAAATCCTTGAACCGTATTGTCTTAATTTTTCGTATTGAAAAGGTCTCCCCCCCACCCCACTTTCTTCCCCCTCCTTAACAGCACTCAAAATCAAGTAAGAACAATTACCTTAAAACACCAAAATGCATCAAAGGCAATTAAAAAAAATTACAGAAAGCCCCATGCCACAAAAAGCTACCAAATCTTATTCTGCCCATAAAACTTCCAATGTTTCATTCTTTTCTTTTTTTTTAAATATTCTCAGAAAGATCACAATGGAGTTAGTACTTTTTATAAAACAGAATTCATAGCAAATACAATATAATTACCCTTGAAAAATTCTGAGCTATGATTTCACACTAACACCACAGCTTGGTGGGAAAAAAATAAAGAAAATTATCTAAAAAGGGGGTGAAAGAGAGACTAGCTATTGCAAACAGTAACAGTACAAACATACTCTAGGCAGGTGTGGTAAAGCAAAGTAACAGCACCATCCCTAGGGTAGTTGAAGACACTTTGTTTTCAGCCAGGTGCTATACTGCACTCAAGTGTGGTGATACTTCCTAGATCATAATACCCACTTTATACCCTTAACTTTAATCAAAAACATTGTAACAAAAACTTGAGCTTTCCAACTCTGAAAAATTATCAGAAAAGCAGACAATAAATAAGTCCTTATTGCACCAGTTTTAATAAAGGTGTGATTTTAAACTCATGCAAAAGGCTGAGTTTGACACTCCGATGGGCAGTTGAAAACAGGCTGATTTCAACTTTAGGTTAAATTGATTAGCAATCAGTTTAAGATAAACTGAAATACGAGTGTCCACACATAGATTTCCATGATTTTAAATCAGTTTAAAAACCATTTAAAGTTAAATCAGTGCATTTTTCTTGTATAGACAAGAGTACTGAGAACAAATAGGGTGAGGGAACTTTAGGACCTGACCTTGTTTTTGGTGAGGGTCAGACATCGCATTGAAAGGAACAAGTCTATGATTTTATAATTTTCTATCTGGCAGGGTACAACTAAAAGAATAATCAGGTACAAAAGTTTTAAAATACCTTTTGAGTTAATATATTGGTAGCCTGCTTTCACCAAGGCTTGGTCTACACTACCATTTACGTTGGTATACTTATGTTGCTCAGAGTTGTGAATAAGCCATAACCTTGAGCGCTGTAAGTTACACTGACCTAAGCACTGGTGTGGATAGCGCTGTGTCGGCAGGAGGACTTCTCCCACCGACATAGCTACCGCCTCTTGCAGAGGTGGATTTACTAGGCTGATGGGACAGCTCCCTCCCATCAGCATAATAAAATACATGCTAATAAAACCTGTGCCATGACATGGACTTTCAGTATTGGGTACTACAGCTGGAGATGTGTTTCTTTCCTCTGGAGGGGCACATGACAGACAGATAGATAGTCAGTATGCACTCTACTTCTCCCTGAAATATTTACCATCCACGTCTACACCAGAGTTCTTTAGTCTTCTATAACATAGAAATACCATGTTAATCTAAAAATTCAGGGCCATGTGTGTTTGATTCAGTGAAACAAGATCGACCTATTGAAGACAGTTCAAAATACTGGATGCTGTTCATATGAAGAAAGGTGCTAATGAAAACGAATATCCAGTAAAATGTTAAAACCGTAAAAACATTACACATACACATAAAAAGTTCTCTATAAAGCCCTTAAATTACTTCCCATTTCTGCAAAATGTACAGCATATTCCACAACACCGAATGAGTGAGTTAAAAAGACATATGCTGTTAATAGCAGTTTACCTGAGGATCTTCTTGGGAATTTGAGATGGTGAAGAATGACTCTTAATTTTCTGTTCAGAATCCTCTGCCAACATCTCTTCCATTTCTGCTTTGTCCTTTGCCTCTGTATCTTCATTTGGAGACTCCACTCTAGCCTTGTTCTGGTCAGTGTTTGGTTCAGCCTGTGCAGGTTCACATCTATACATGAAAACAATGGATGGCTTCTCACTGGAGTCTGTTTTTGACTCACTGAACCAATGGTGGCGTTGAACTGGAGGAGGAGGCAGCATATGTATAACAGTTCCATCAAGACCCACTAATTTCCCTTTTTCTCTTTCCTTCTCTTTGTCCTCCTCATCATCAGTCTTTCTGCGGCGGAAGAAGCTCTTAAAGGATATCCAGCGCTTGGGTTTTGCATCAGCTGCTCGTCTCCCTTCTGAATGCAGTATTGACTCTGCCTCTGTTGATCTAATGGGACTGGTTGGTTTGTTCCAGTTGCTGAAATGTCTTTGCAACAGATTACTTGCATGATAGGGTGAAGAAGTGGAACGCGGAGGGGGAAATGGAGGTGCTTGCTCTATTTTGGGACTTACGGTATTATGGGTGCCTGTTATTGGCTTTGAAGAATGGGTGGCAAGTGGCTTTGAAAGTGTATCCTTCTGCATTTTAGTGGTAGTGCTTTCTGTGGCACTGGATACTTCAGTATCATTGATGGGGGGTTGTGCGGTAAAGAGAGATTTGGGTCGTACCAGGCTGCTTTTACTGGTCTCTGCATCAGGTGGTAGGGAATATAATTCTTCCACACTGCAAGATTTGGGTCCTGATTGAGGTGTTTCTGGAGGAGTCTGTGGGGGCTGGATAGAAGCCACAATCTGAGAAAGCACTGTGTTTGCATTTTCCCTATTGCTGCTGCCACCAGAAGTCTCCTGTGCTCCTTCCCTTTTAGCTGCAGGCTCCTGACTTGTCTTCTGGACTCTTGTTGGGGAGCTGTGGTCAAAACTATGACTTCTTTTTGGTGATGTCTGACCTTTGCTAAGACAGCTATTGTACTCTTGAACTTTCTGAGCCACAGAACCCAGTTTACACTCTGTGCTATTAGTTACCCCCTTGGGCTGGGTAAATTCAGTGGGTTTGCTGGGTATATTTTCAGAGATTTTGCTTTCTGTTTCTATTTCTTCATATGTGTGGCTTATTACACTTGTTGTTTTATCTTTGATGGATAGCTCTCCACTGGTCCCTAGAAAACTTTTATAGATGGCTAAATTATCATATGCATTTGGATTGATTACAATAGGAACTTTGATAGCATTCTTTGAACTCCTAGCATATGTAGGTTCATCATGAATGATAATTGGGAAAGGTGGCATGCCAGCATTGTTGTAACTATTAAACTTTATCTCAGACAAATTGGGTGACTTCACTGGGATGGTTTTTGAAGAAATATTTGTGGTTGTAGGTGAAGTAGGAGCAGATTTGTGGCTGCTTTTCCTTGGAGGGACTGAAGGTCCTGAGCTATTAGCAATTAATTCCACCTTAGGTATCTTCTGTCGTGGGCTAGTACTGGAAGTCCATACTTCTTGGTATCTGACTGCACTGGATTTTTTTAGATTGGCATTTACTCGCCCAGATGATGCAGTAGTAGATATAATCGGTGCACCTGGAGTTCCTGGTGAATTTGGGCTAGATGGAGTACTTTTGGTTTCTGAGCTTTCAGTCTGACCTTCCATACACTCATTGGTCATGGCTGCTGACACATCTACTATAGTATAGGGCTTGCACACTGGTTGTTCCATATTCACCACTCTGTAAGGTTTGGCTTGATCTTCCATTGGTACCAAGTTTATAGTCACTGCTTGACCAGTAACATCTGTAGCACTTTTGCTTTCTTGATTATCACTTTGTACTGCAATCTTGCCATCCTTCTCTTCCAATCTAAGTGCAAGAACTGCCTTGTGAGTCTCTAGAATTTTTGCAGTGTTTCTGGAAGCTTTTGAGATGTCTTTCACTTGCTGCTTATCACAAAGACTCTCATAATCTGGTTCAATCAACTTGATCTCCTTAGGGGTACTGGGAGATAACCCTCCATTGCAGAGTTTTTGAGATGAGTTGCTGATTGTTCCAGAGCGAGACTCTTCAGTCAAAGAAGAATCGGGAGATGTGGAATCAGATGATACCATACTCTGCATGCTTTCCTGCCCAAAAAGGATCACAGTTTCTTCTTCATAACCATTTAAAATTTCATCATAGCTATCATCATAGTCTACAGCACAAATCCTCTGTAGAGACTTGTTCCTTAAAGGCACAGTGTTCCATTTTTTGTCAACATAAAACCGGACAGGAGATAGGGTGTTAGCTCTAAAGTTAGCAAAGCGAGGTTGGCCACGCATGCGAATTTCCATTGCTAGCAGCTCTTCATCACTTTCATCCCAACTCTCATGCTCTTCTTGCATGCTGCCAAAAAACATATCATCCTCACTCTCATCTCCACTGGAGAATTCTGGGTAACAGAAACGCCCACCTTCATTACTTATTACTTCAGTGCTTCCACTCAGAATAACATGCTTACTATGTGAATCCTTCATTCCACCCATCATGCAGCTTGGAGGGATCTGTCTTTCTAATGATCTTTTATAGCAATTATTTATTCTTCCCAAGAAAGTTTCCCTTGAGTTCATTTCATTTCCTGTTAGTTGAGGTGTGGTATCCAAACCCGCAATTTCCTTCAACACTTCTGTCAGTCCATTATTATTATTGTTATTTGGTATCTTACTTGCACTATCATTGTTGTCATAAGGCCTATGAACATGGCTATAACCTTCAATTTCATCTTCATTATTATTGTTCAGTGGCTTTTTGTTCAAGACAGCCTTGTTTTGGTTCCACCCTATAATTACTGGCTTGTTCTCACAATGATCTGGTGTGCTGATCTCACCACTGACACTCTGCCCATCTACCACCATCATGGTGGGTTTCACAGCTATAGTGGGTTTCTTTGCTACAGGGGGTCGGAAATTTCCTGTACTTCTACCACGGTGGTTGTTGCTGTGGTTTGCATTGGTTTTCAGATTACCATGTGAGAGGAGAGCCTTTTCAGAGGCTGGGGGCAGTTGGTGCAAGCTTTTGGGTTTGAAGCAATTTTTACATTCACCAGGTTTCCAGACGTGTTCAGTGAAGGTGTTGCAAGCAGACATTTTCCCAGAGCTTTGCAGCTGATCTTCCACTGTTCAGTGCATGGTAAGAACTTCAGACATTTGTTTTCACTCTGCTCATTTATTCTGGCTATGCTTTCAAATAGCCATTTCTTTCTAAAAATGAAAGACAGAAAACAAAAGATAAGAATGGGGGAAAACCAACAACATTCAGTCACAAGTGAATGACTGTTTATACTCATATTCTGACTGTTTCTCCTTTTACAACACTTACTCTTGGGGGAATTCTGTGCCACTGTGCAATGCAGAATTTACGGAGAATTAAAGTTCTGCATAGAATTTCATTTCTTCCCACAGAATTGGTGCTGCACTGCTGCTGGCCACCACTAGGGGCTACTGGTCCTGGCAGAGCCGGGCTCCCCAACTCACAAATACAGGACACTGCTGGGGGGAGGGGAACTGGATGGTTCCTGGCAGCTGTGGTTCCTGGCACACCCTGAAGGAAGGAGGTGGCATGTGGGCCGTGGCCTCACAGTGAGCAGACAGCCCAACCCGGCAGAGTTGGAGGCCCTGTGCACTGTCGGCCCTGTACCGCCCAACACTGAAATCACCACAGGAAACTCCATACAAGCCCGGTCTGACCAGCATCAGGCTGTTTCTCCCTATGGATCCCCAGGCTCTGGGAGGAGAGGATGCAGGTGTCTGGGACGGGGGGTGCCCCGTGGCTGTCATCTGGGGTTCGTGTGGAGGTCTCTGGCCCCGTGGCTGGGTTTTGGGGAAGAGGGGATGCAGGTGTCTGGGCTGGGAGGTACCCTGCACAGCCCCCACCAGTACTCCCCAAATACCCTCTCCCAGTACACACAGACCCCTCCAGCACTCCCCAACTGTATCCCCCTTCCAACTCCCCGTCCCCCTGGCATTGTCCTCTATTTGGGAGCCTCTATACGGTAACCCTATGGGGGCAAAAACTCAGAAATCAACAAAAGACAGGAGGGGCAGAGTTTTCCCCCAAGATGTGCTCAGCTGGCATGTGACACACCCAGACTGATATGCGCAACAAAAATATAACAGAGAAATAGGAAATAAATTACCAAAATAATTGAAACTGGAGTGATTAGATTGTATTACTTTCACAAATAAAATATGCAGAATTTTAAAATATTGTGTGCCATATTTTTATTTTTTTGGCACAGAATTCCCCCAGGAGTAAACACTCTTTGCAATGACTTAAAATAACCAAGTAGTCTCTATCTGACAACTTATAGCTCTTTATTGACTTCTACAAAACCAAATATATGAAAAGCAAAACAATTACATATAGATAGGGACCTACCAAATTCACAGCCATGAAAAATGCATCACGGACCATGAAATCTGGTCTTTTGTGTGCTTTTACCCTGTACTATACAGATTTCACAGAGGAAACTACAGAGTTTCTCAAATTGGGGGTCCTGACCCAAAAAAGAGTTGCAGGGGGTGGGGAGGTCACAAGGTTATTTTAGGGGGGTTGTGTTATTGCCATTCTTACTTCTGCACTGTCTTCAGAGCTGGGAGGCTGTTGGCCAGGTGCCCAGTTCTGAAGGTCGTGCCATGACAGCAGCAGCGCAGAAGTAAAGGTGGCAATACCATACCATGCCATCCTTACTTCTGCACTGCTGCTGGCGGCGGCTCTGCCTTCAGAGCTGGGCTCCTGCCCAGCAGCCACCGCTCTCCAGCTGCCCAGCTCTGAAGGCAGTGCCACCGCCAGCAGCAGTGCAGAAGTAAAGGTAGCAGTACCGCAACCCCTCCATGATAACCTTGTGACCCCCCACCCACAACTCCTTTTTGGGTCGGGACACCTACAATTACAATACGGTGAAATTTCAGATTTAAATAGCTGAAATCATGAAATTTACTATTTTTAAAATTCTCTGACTGTGAAATTGACCAGAATAGACCGTGAATTTGGTAGGGCCCTAGATATAGAACAGTGGTGGGCAACCTGTGGCCCATCAGCGTAATGCGCTGGCGGGCTGTGAGACAGTGTTTACATTGACTGTCCTCAGGCACAGCCGCCTGCAGCTCCCAGTGGCCACGGTTTGCTGTTCCTGGCCAATGGGAGCTGTGGGAAGCGGCGGCCAGCACATCCCTGAAAAGTGACAATTAGGAATCTAGTGTTAAATTCCTACTTATTCAGTGCTATTGACCTTCAGTTCTGCCTGATAAACTGGAAGCTGAGAAAGATAGGACCTAAAACTAAAAAAGAAGGGTATGTCACCACAGAAACCTCCTCCAAAATATTAGACAGGACGGGGATGGTTAAAGAATATGTTGAGTTTTCTCAAATGCGATCTAAAGCATTTGATTTAGGTTCAAAGGTGAACGTTCTATTGCTTGACTGAGAGAACCTGCCTGAACAATTCAATTTAATTCATAGTTACCTGACAAAAAGCCTTTCAATCATGTTTTCATCAAGGTCAAATTATTACTGGGCAGATACTTTAGTGAAAGAGAAAATGGTTACTCCAAAAAGAGAGCTGGATAAAAGACATTGATCCATTATATGCAGAAAGTCACACACTTCAGTTTCTTCATGGTATATCTTTAGTCAACTTAGTTTTATTGTCTCTGTTCTATCTTAAACCATATACATGATGCAAGGCAATGCTTCTTTTAGTCACTGGTTTGTTTCACCTATATTCTTCCTACCAAATCTGCAATACAAGTAGAAATTTCCCTCAGCTAATTGGAAAACTATTTGAGAATGAGTTTGATCAGTTCCTGAAATAATTAGCCCCGTGTCAAAAACCAAATATGAACCTACTAAATGTGAGCCTTCAGAATATGTAGGATTTGAGTCTTTCAAGAATTGATGTCTCACCAATTTAAACCTGCCAGGCCAAATTCATCCCAATGTAACTTCAGAGAATCATTTTTAATGTAAAAATACAAGGAACAGGAGGCAACTCTTTCTATTTTCTTAGGCCATTTGAATGATCAATATACATTTTTGATCACAGAAATAAATACAAACTGTAAATAAACCTATCTAGTAAATACAGCTCTCAGCCTGATTTAGTAGTTGGCATGTTATCAACAGGATTGCTACGCTGTAATTGACCAGAAACACAATTGGATTTCATCATAGTATGGCATACAATAGAAGCTATTAATAAAATTGGGCACTTGTATATATGTCAATTTTCTCAAATACAGTATGGTACGGTGCCTTCCTATTCACGCGATGATATGGGAGAGCTGCATAAGAAACACCCCTGTTCAAACACCAGATGGGGCTGCAGTCTAGCACTAGAACAGTTTTATCCAGCACATTCATAGTAACAGAGTTCTCATATTTCATATATTGACTAATAATGTTTAGAGACAAAGCTTTTTCCCTTGAAGATAGTCCCAAAACCTTTCTCTATATAATCTAACAGATATTAGCATTGCCAGATACTGATCTATTCAAATGTTAAGCCTTTGGTTTTTATAGCAATGGGGAAAATTACTTTTCCTTCTTTGTTGAACTCTTTGAAGCAGCTTTGCTAGCCCAACAACCTCATCGTATACTCTTATTATAAAAGTTACATTCAAGAAATGAGTCTCCTGAAATATTTAAGAGAAAGTAGGGAAGTGCCAGAATCTCTCATTCTGGTGATCTCCCTGCTTTCATGCATCCACTACGTAAAAGAGAGAAAGAAAAAAAAAAGATGCTGTTCTGAGTCCAAACACAAATAATTCAAACAAAAGAGTAAGTGTGAATGTGATTTTTAAGGTTTAGCTGGTTTTTACAAACTCTCTGAGAGATGGACAGAGATGGATGCTTTGAAATTCTCTCACAAAATGGACAGTTTTATGGATCAGTGCTCTTTAGTCCAAACATTTTCTGATAAAAAGATTGTGGTAAAAATGATGGAGAGTAGCATATTTCATATCTTTGGGTTACAACAATGTTTTAATGCTTTTATTTACTCCCTCTTGTCCAGAGATGCTGAAACTGATCAGCTTTTTTCCTCCTCCAAATAAGAGTTGCATACGGAAAAATGAATCTGAATGTTAGATGTAAGAAATTGGCAGAAACCAGGGAGATTCATATTTAAAAAGCCCGGCTCAAGTTAAAATATTAAAATGATATAGTCATAGCTGTACACAAACTTACGCTTACATATCCCAAAGGCACCAGTATAGAAATCGAGCTCACATTAGGCATACACTAGCCATTAACATTAGCCATTAATAATTTAGAACATTAACACCTAATATAAATGGTTTACACACAGCCTCATGACATGACATATAGTTTTCTGATATAGCCTGTGAAGTGGGCAAGAGTCATTCAGTTAATAGTTCATAAACTACAGATTGGTTTCCAGACAGACACAGATTGGTTTTAGACAGTCACAGGATGTCTGATTTGTGAGCTCTCCATGTAACATCCTCTGAAATCACCTGCAGCTGTGAGAAGGGAACTCTGCACCTTCAAACCATAGGAAATTTTGTTGTTTGTGGGCTGGAAAAAGTAAAGGAATTCAAATATCTATTACTTTCTAATTTTAATACCAAAGGCACTTTGGAATATTAAGAGCTAAATTGATAGCAAACTTGAAGTTTAAAAATCAGTGTCTGAACTCTATAAAGATAGAAAAAAGTCTATCCCTTTCTTCACTGGAACATAACTCAAAAATTATTTGACATATTTTGCTGAACTACTTTCTCCCCTTCCTAGCCCTTAAAATGACAATGGCTAAACTCTTTCAACCTTAACTATAGGTACTGTGCTGTCCTCACATTCTGAATGTTGTTCTGGTAGCTGTTACCAGCAAGAGGTATCGTTTGATAGCGTGCAGCAGAGTCCACTAAAGCTAATGGAAACACATATACAAAGTACCTCATGTTCAAAAAGGAATATTTTAAAATTTCAGTTGGTTGAAATAATCTAACATAATTTGCTTATGAATCTATTTTGCTCTACTATTCAAGAGAAAGGTGCTTGTGAAACTGACACACCCCTGCCCTGATAATCTTCTTATTCTTCAGATATCAAAAGAACATATTCAGTCTCTCCCTCCATAGTTTGCATGCCACCACTCAACAAGCTACCTAGCCATTGAAGCAAATGAGAAAAACTCTGTGGAAATTCCTATCCCAAAGTGATCACTATAATGAATTATAAGAGACTTACATGGAAATATCAGGGCTAATTAAAACCTGAACACACACATTCACTATAAATCAGAAATTGGGCTTCTCAAGTAAAATATAATAGTTAATAATACTTAAAGCTGATATGTTATTCATCCATAGACCTCAAAGCACTTAAGAAATGTGAGCAAGCATTACCATCCACATTTTACACATAGGGAAACTAAGGCTCAGTGACATTAAATAACAATAAAAAAGCTCATGCTCAAATAAATTGGTTAGTCTCTAAGGTGCCAGAAGTACTCCTTTTCTTTTTGCGAATACAGACTAACACGGCTGTTCCTCTGAAACCTGTCATTAAATAACTTAAAATTCACAAAGTAAGTCAATGGAAGAGCCAGGAATAGAATCCACGTCTCACCTCCTAATGTAGTGCTCTAGTCACTGGATCATACTTCCTTGTTCACTAGATGGATGAACCAGTAAAACAACAGTTTGACAACACTGTAGACCAAATTCAGTCCTCTACAAGGGTGTACTACTCTACTGAGTTCAACAGATATGCAACTGTTTACCTGTGGGCTGAATTTGGCACACTATGCTGATATCAAGCTCATGAAAATGTAACAAACTATTCCACTTATCAGTGCAGTGTGGTGTAAGATGACAGATTCAAGGGCTCTGCATTAGGATGAAGAGATGATCTGTTGAGACATCTTGATATCAGGTGCTTGAACCTTGCATTGAAATGCAGAGGTATTTTTATGACTCTTATTTATTGACCTCTTCTCAATTGCGTGCCTAAAGATAGTAATACATGCATTTCAGGCATTTTTCTTCTCTTTCCACAATGCATTTCAGGCATTTTTCCTTTGTGCTAAATAATTTCAGGTTGGCAATTCTCCCTTAGATGAATGCTGGCTGAATCACAATGATGACCTCCTCCACTGAAACTTTATACCAACATAATTCAGTTAAAAAGAACATAATTGGTGTGCACCATTCCCTACAATTTCAACATTTTAAAAATGAATAGTCTTAGTAAGTACCAGATGGTGACATGTATTAATTAATCAGGCCTGCTCACTGAATATGTTAAAATGAATGCACCTATTAGACATGTGTTTTTAATGCTTTATGCTGCAAAAACCTCCTCTTAAATGAGTACCTGTTACATTTACTGGCAATATGGACAAGTATGTGTTTCAGTCATTTGCCATTGCAATACCATCACTTTTGATCACTAGGTACTTCATATCAAAGTACAGTTTTATTTTTGTGTTTCCTCTTTTAGGAAAATGATGTTTACCTTCAGCATACCCATTTGTGGAGAGAATTTTACCATTCTTAGTTTTCAGACAGAGTTGCAGCCACCAAGATTCTCTACTGACCGTTATTTAGCTAGTAATCAACACAAGCCTCTCTAGTAATCAACACATAGTTCTTTTACCACCCTCCAACCATCAAAGAACACTGCCTTTGCAGCACTTGCAGCCCATAGAAATGTGCAATAGGAATCCAACTTAGGTTTCCTGGATGGGAGTTCATAATACTACCACAAAACCACTTGGCCTTGCCTGTACAGTTTTCTTTGAGAGGCACAGATTACAGCGATTTGGGTATGCACAGGTCATCATAAAAAGTATCAGTTAAAAAAAAACAACAAAAATTCATACAAAATCTATTTCGATGTCTGACCTTCTCCATCTCTTTCTTTTAATTTTTAGATTATGATGAATAACTTTGGAAATCCCCCAACTCCATACATACCTTTCTATTAGTTGGGAACACCATTTGAAACTGCTCCATCCCCCACTCAGAGGCATAACTCATTGACTCATATAGGCAGCTGAAATATGAGCAGGTCTAGCACTGATAACTGTGAAACCAAACAGATGTGGCACGTGCCTGTTATGGAATGGAGGAGAGAAAGACGAGTCTAACTCCTACCTCTCAAATAAACTACCAAGTTTAGCTCCTTTGTACAGCTCCAAATGGAAGAGACTCCAAAGTGAAGCTAATTGCAACATCTGTTGTGTTCAGAGACTACAGCAGAGGAAATACAATTTTATTGCCAGAGAAGACATGGTCCCAAGTTAAGGCATGCATAGAGACACACACTTTATATATATATATATATAATCACCCAGAAGTATTGAGTAATCATGCAGGTTTTCTCAATGAGGTGTGAAACATGCATAAATATATCTGATGTTAGTAGTGTTACAGCAGAGCTTTGGATATAATACTAAAGGCAATAGTTAACATTTATATAGTGTATCCATACATCCTACATCACTTTACAAAGATGGGTAAGCATTATTATGCACATTTTACAAAGGGGAAAATTGAGGCACAGACCTTAAATGACTTGCCAAGGTTACATGTCAAGTCACTGGCAGAGCCAGAAATAGAACCTAGGTTTCCTGAACCCTAATCTGATGTCATATACACTGGATTACATTGTTTATTTTGTGAGTCATATGCCTGAAATGAATAAGAAACTGAATAGTAATGGTATTCATATAAGCTTATAAGCGACCATAATTTTACTCTTAAAATGTACCCTCCAGAAGTAGCTATTGATATGTATTTACTAGAAAAATATGAGCATGTTTATAACCATGTAATCAGAGGGTTAATATTTTGGGTGCTTTGGGGGAGGGTTGGTTTTGGGGTGTGCGTGGGGAGACATCTCTCGAGACAGGTATTTATCCAATGCCCAATCACCATAGTATATAGGCTGGAACTTTATAGTGATTATGGTTCTTGGCTACCTTTGAGATCTACAAATGGGAAGCATTGTAAGCGATCATTTTGTCTATCAGCCAGAATTCCCTAGTGTTGATAACTACACAAAAGACAACAAAATGAAAGTTTTACAGAACATCAGAGAATCATAAACCTTATGTGACTGATGGGAAGGCAATTATTTATAACTGACTAAAGAATTGTAAGACTTGTTTAGAATCACTCTTCAGACAGTAATCTGCTGCCAAAACACAAATTACACAACTAATTAGACCCCACTGTCCTGTCCATTTCACCATAAGGGAAAAAGGATTACAAGATCTTTAATTAATATACTGTAGGTATAGTTACTTGTAAAGTTTCTCCAAGATGGCATGAAACAATCAGGGAGACAACTGTAAACACAGTTTCTGTTTTTAACTTTCACTGCTACACTAACATTAAAAGTTGAAATAGACAGCTATTCTAAATTAAATTACAATTTCATAACACCAAGTAGGTTAGGGAACCTCTTAAATGTGTTTTCCCCATTCTAGATTGCATAAGAAAATGTGCCATAAGAATGATCACGTCACTGGTTCATCTAGCTCAAATACCCTGCCTCTGGGTAGACAATACACAGTGCTGCAGAGGAAAAGAGAGACACTTCCCTCTCAATTCATCTAAGCCAAATGGACAACTTTGCATATGGGAAGGGGAAAGAAATGCCATCAGTGCCTGCACAAGTAATTATATTACACCCTGATTAATCAAATTTGGGACAAAACACCCATTAATAATGGTAAATTTTAGCTACTGGTTTTGAAGCACAATACAACAAGTAGCTGATTTATCTGAATATTAATTAATTATTCTGTGTTCCAGTACAACAAAAAGAAAATATATTTTAATGAGAGAAAGCCCACTTAATAGCATATTTTATTTTGGAAGGATAATTGTACAGCTATCAATATACCTGAAACACAAAGAAGTCTGAAATTGTTCAAACACTGCTGCAGAGTAAATTCTTTTAGCATATCATTTCTTTTTACTCATGCTAAAATTTATTTTCATTATTTATTGGTTTATCTTGCTTCCTAAAAAGGGGTATATACTATGTGTCCTGCTGGAGAGTGAGTTTAGGGCAGCCTCATCACTCTTTCTACTAATCTATAGGGATAAGAGAAATGTGAAATCATGTGCCCAGATTCAATGCATTTGAGTGTAGTCATAACTCCATTTAGAATTAATCGGAGTTGTAGGACTCAAGCCCCTCATGCGCCGAACTAAGAATATACCAGTAAGACTCTCTTTGGACCAATTCAGTTATCTGTGATATACACCAACTGTGAACACAATAGTACATTTAGGATTCAATTTGCAGGACCCTACACTCACATATATATTTTTATCAGCTGTTAGAGTACATTGAAAATGACTGGGGAGAATTAACTTTACAACAGGCTGCAACATCTGCAGAACGCGGATATGCACAATAAACTATAATGAAAAGACCTGAAAAACACTGACACTACTGTTGCTGTGATAAAAGCTGGCAAGGTATTTGTGGTTACACCTCTGCTTATCACGCAGCTTGAAAATAAAAACAGTGAATTTTATTACTATCCTACTGAACCAATTCTTTCATTTCAATTTATTTCAAGTAATTGTCATTCGCTTCCCTAAACTACTACAACCTCTGGGTTTTCCAAATTTCACATGACACCCCATAGTGCTATCCAACATGATACCACCAAAAATCATCTCTCTCATCTTCTGCTTAAATAAAATAAGCAAAATGCAATGGCATACAATATTCAAAATGGAAATGAGGTAAGTGATGAAGGAATTTGAAGAACAATTATCCAAGAACATAAAAACAAACAAGAAATTCTCTCAGTATATCAGAAGCAGGAACCTTGTAAGAGAACAGCAGGTCTGCTGGACTTCTGAACATTGTAGACAAGTCAAACAATTTCTTACACCAATTTGACCACAGAAGATGTTGGGGAGAAAGCTACTCCGGACCGGATCTTTTCAAGTAATAACAATAAGACATTGTCAGTTACTGAAAAAAAGAGGAGATACTAAAATAACTGATAAATTAAAGAGCAACAAGTCGTTAGGATTTAATAGCATTCATCCAGGAATTCTGAAGGAATTTAAGAACTAAGTGGTTGAAACACTAACAAAAATATGTGATCTCATTAAAACCAATGACAATACTAGAAGACTAGAAAATAGCAAATATTGTATTTATCTTTATTAAAAGTGCTGGGGTGACCCTGGGAATTGCAGACCAGTGAGCCTTAATTCAGGACCAGGAAAACTGGTTGAAACAATAATTAAAGAGAGCTATAAAACACATAGATAAATATGATATAACAAAGATAAAGTACAATGGCTTCCGTAAAGGGAAATTGTGCCTCTACAGTCAACTAGACCTCTTTGACCCAGTCAACAAAATAATAGAGAAACAGTTTATATTTATTTAAATTTTCAAAAAGCTTTTAACAAAGTCCCTCCCAAAAGGCTAACAGTGGTGTGCCTCCCAGACTAGGACCGATGTTATTTAAAGTATTCATTCGTGATTTCAAATAGGGAATGAAGAGTGAGGTGATATTTGCAGATGATACAAAACTGTTGTGGTTAGTCAAGACTTGAGAAAACTGTATAAACTCCAAAGGAATCAAGCAAAGCTTGGTGAACAAGGATCATGATGTCAGATGAAATATATGATGGCTAAAGACACAATGGAAGGAATAATTTGAAATACTTATACATATTGCTGGATTCTAAATTAAGCATAACAACTCAGGAAACAGGCTGAGGTGTCACTGCAGACAGCTCAGTGAAAATATCTGCACAGTGAAGAGCACACAAAAGTTAGGATGCACAATGAATGGGATAACAAATGATACTGATGAGAACATTATATAAATCAATGGGATGGGCTCTTTTTTAATATTGTGTTCAGTTCTAGTTATCACACGAAGAAATAAAAAGGGTTCAGGTAAAAGCATCAAAATATTTAGAGGCATGAAAAGTCTTTTATATTAAGTGAAATTGAAAAGATTAGGATTGTTAGTTTAGAGATTGGACAAATGAGAGAAGACAGAGATACACATTATTAATGGAATACAGAAGGTAAACCAGGCATTCCTGTTCACCTTCTCATAAAACAAGAACAAGGGGAATCCAATGAACTTGAAAGGCAACACATTTAAAACAATTACAAGGAAATTATGCATTGTGTATAAAATTATTAATTGACACAAGACAGCATTGAGTCCAAGAACTTAGCAAGATTCAGAAAAGAATTAGACATTTATATAGATAATGAGAACATCTAGTTACATTAGCTAGGATAAAAAAATATAAGGGATATAAAACTACCCAGCTTCAGTGCATAAGCCAATCACTAACTGCCTGGAGTTACGAAGACATTTATCTTGGGGGTAGGTTATTCCCTAATTGCCCATTACAGGGATTCTAGTAGTGTTATTTGGTACTGGCCACTGTTGGAGGCAGGATATCAGATTAAATGTACCACTGTTCTGATCCAGTCTGGCAATTCCTGTGTTCCTAAGCTCTCCACAAGTTGTCTCCACCTCATGAGACCATATTCTATCTGTCAGTCTTTTTTTTTTTTGGTATCAAACTCAAATTCCTCAGCTTCACAGATTCACTCCTGAGTCCACTTGTATCAGTTGACTGTACTGGAGTGCTACAGAAAACCTGATTGCCTTGTTACAGAATCTAGGTCCAATTCAGTGCAGAGTATATCGTGCTTTACCTACGCTTTGTCACTCTAGCTAAGTTATATATCCCTTACATCTCTCACAGGTGACACTTTGCTTTCCCTCATATAGGCCCCTTGTGCTTAGAATATTATCCCTGTATGCCAGGCAACCTGATTCTCCTCCTGCAAAATCCTTCTCAATAATCACTTTTTTTTGGTTAGTCTCATAACTCTTATCTTCCTCCCTCTCGTTCTTTACCAGAAACTGTTCTTTATTTTAATATACTAACTATAAATATTGGAACTAAAGATTCATAGGTAACATCCATATCTCAATCTCTCACTGCTATAGCCTCCCCTTTCCATTCCCTTCACTCACTGTTTGTCATTCTTTGCTGAGTTATGTCTAATTTAGATCCCAGTCCTGCAAATATATACACGTATGCTTATCTTTACTCATGTGGAAGTAAAGTTAAACATGTGTGTAAGTGTTTGCAGGACTGAGGTCCTAGACTGTAAGCTCCTTAGGGAAATGACTGTCCATTTTATCAGTGTGGCTCCTGTTAAGAGCCACGCATACCTTTGGCATTATACAAATAATATATATCAATAATGACAGTGATGGAGGTGGAAGGATGGATCAGTACTGTTACTGTCATTCGAAAAGACTGAAGGAATGTTCTTGGCCGCATATGTCTCCCTAAGTAACTTGGCACTTACTAGAATGATAAGTTTGAAGCTTAGTTTAATTAATTAGCTAATATTTGGAAACAGCTTTGAAGATGAAAAACTATGTAAGTGCTAAGCATTATTTTTGTTGGTTTAAATGTTATCACACTGAAAGATAAAATATAAAATGAAGTGAGGAAGACAATGGTGGGACCACATGCAACATTTTAAAAAAATTCAACTTTTGAAGAGTGCTCCCTTTCCAGTCTATCTTTGCTATCAAAAATACAGAGTATGCAAATACATTTTATATACTACCTGATACAGCAAGTGGTTGGGGAAGGCTTGAATCTTTCTGACAGTGTCACAGGATTGTATGTCACATAATAATAATCTCTTTGCACCATTTTACAATCTGTATAAAACCATTTCTTCTTATCCTTGGTATCTGTGATCAAGTTCAGTCATTCCAACATGAGGGTCTCTTAGGCATCTTCCAGAACTACAGCACTACAGGTATTTTCTGACCATCATCCCTCCTTTCTTCTTTGGGATGAGGAAATATTTGCAGTGGAATCCCGTCCCATGGTAGTGAAGAACAACCCTTTCTATCATGCTGAGAGAAAGGAGTGAGAAGACTTACTTAATAGGTCCTCATAAGATACAGAAAACCTGAACGCCTTGTTACAGAATGGGAGTGGGAATAGGCACAGACTAGAACTGGACAGAACAACCCATTATAATTGTCTCCAAAACCCAATGGTCCAAGGTGATGGAGGACCATGCTGGCTGAAGAAACTCTGGGAGCACCAAAAAGGAAGCATTGGTGATTCCGGACCCTTGGAAGTGATTACACTTCTCTTGACTGACCCATCGAAAGGGGAAGTTACTCACCTAGCAGTAACTGAAGTTCTCCGAGATGTGTGTCCCTGTGGGTGCTCCACTCTAGGTGTCAGTGCATCCTGGTGCCGTTGATCGGAGATTTTCGGTAGCAGCGCCTGCTCGGGACGCAGGCGCTCTGTTGGTATCTCCCGTCTCGTTGGAATCTTTCTGAGCGCCTGAGTCCTGAACCCCCCTCAGTTCCTCCTCTAGCATGGAGCGATTATACTAGTACTCAAAAGTAGAGGGGAGGAGGGTGGGAAGTGGAGCACCCACAGGGACACAGATCTCGAAGAACTTCAGTTCCTGCAAGGTGAGTAACTTCCCCTTCTTCTTCGAGTGCTGTCCCTGTGAGTGCTCCACTCTAGGTGAATATGTAGCAGTACCCACTATGGTCAGTAGGACTTTGGAGATGCGGCAGTGAGTACTGTATGGCCTACTATGATGTCTGCCATGGTATCTTGCGTGATAGCACAGTGTTTGGCAAACGTGTGTTCAGATGACCATGTAGCTGCTCTACAGATGTCAGAAATGGGTACGTTAAGTAGGAAGGTAATGGATGTTGACATAGCTTGAGTGGAATGAGTTCTAATGCCTTCGGGCGGTTGAATATTTTGAATACGGTAAGAGGATCTGATGCAGTCAGAGATCCACTTGCACAGACATTGTTTAGAGATAGCTGTACCTTTCGATCTTTCAGTGATGGAGACAAAGAGTCGTGGAGATTTACGAAATGGCTTAGTCCTGTCTAAGTAAAAGGCGATTGCTTGCCTGACATCGAGAGTATGTAGGGATGCTTCGTGTGGAGTCTTGTGAGGTTTGGGATAAAAAGTAGGCAACTATATCGATTGGTTAAGATGGAAGGTGGATACCACCTTCGGGAGAAATTTAGGATGTGGTCTCAGAGTGACTTTGTCTTTGGAGAAGATTGTGTAGGGAGGATGGGCCATCAGGGTGCTTATTTCACCTACTCTCCTTGCTGATGTTATTGCAACTAAGAAAGCTACCTTCATGGACATATGGAGAAGAGAGGAGGTAGCCAAAGGCTCGAATGGAGGTTTCATGAGAAAGTGAAGAATGAGGTTAAGATTGCATGTAGCTGCCGTTGGGTAAATTTCAGGGTAGAGATTTTGCAGGCCTGTGAGAAATCGTTTTATGGTGGGGTGGGTAAAGAGTGAATAACCTTCTAACAGGTCATGGAAGGTGGTAAGCGCCGCCAGGTGTACTTTGATGGAGCTAAGCGAAAGTCCGTCCTGTTTTAGTCTGAGGAGGTAGTCTAGAATGTTAGGGAGGGTCACCTTATTGGGCGTTAAGTGATTACGTGAGCACCAGAGGACGAAACGCTTCCACTTCTGCAGGTAAGTTTTACAAGTAGAGTCTTTTCTACTGTGCAGAAGGACATATCGGACTTGCTCGGAACAGGCTAGTTCATGGGTTTGGAACCAAGAAGGAACCAGGCTGTCAGGTGGAGCTTTTGGAGCTGAGGGTGAAGAACCCGCCCGTTGTCCTGGGAAAGGAGATATGGCCTGTTGGGGAGAGCCCGTGGATGATGGGAGGACATGCGGAGTAGGTAAGGATACCACGTATGTCTCGGCCAACCCGGGGCAATAAGGATGACCTGGGCCTTGTCGTCTATGATCTTCCGAAGAACCCTGTGTAGCAGAGGGATTGGTGGGAAGGCGTAGAGGAGAGAGTTGTTCCACGGGATGAGGAACGTGTCTCCTAGGGATGCAGTCCCAAGTCCTGCTCCGGAGCAAAACAGCCGACATTTTCGATTCTGGGATGTGGCAAAGAGGTCTATTGATGGGGTGCCCCAGAGGGAGAAGAGCTGTTGAAATATTGCAGGATGCAGTTCCCATTTGTGTTCTGTTGAAAAGTGTCTGCTGAGTGCGTCGGCAGTAGTGTTGTGGCAGCCTGGTAGGTAGGAAGCAATGATTTGTATTTGATCTTGTATGCACCAATTCCAAAGTCGGACGGCTTCCATGCAAAGGGAATGTGATCGGGCTCCCCCTTGTCTGTTGATGTAGTACATACATGCTATGTTGTCTGTTAAGAATAGATTTGTTCTTTATGAGGGGAAGAAAGTGAAGGCATGCTCGCCTCACTGCTCTGAGCTCTAAGAGATTTATGTGTAGGCATGTCTCTGATGCGGACCACTGGCCTTGTGCCCTGTGTCCCCCTAGATGCACTCACCAGCCAATTAGGGAAGGGTCCGTGGTGAGCATGAGCATTGGGGATCATTGCTGGAAGGAAACCCCCGTGCAGAGGTTTTCTGGTCTTGTCCACCAATGTAGGGAAGCTAGAACACTGGGAGGAAGAGTTAGCAGCGTCCCTGAGGTGTGTCTGTTGGGTTTAAAATTGGAATTGAGCCAGTCCTGAAGACATCTCATGTGTAGCCTGGCATACTGGACCATGAAGGTGGTGGCTGCCATGTGACCAAGGAGCTATAGTCAGATTCTTGCCTGTGTCCTGGGACAAATAGAGAGCGTGCGAATGAGCTGCGTGATCGCGAGGAATCTGTGATATGGGAGCGAGGCCCTGCTCTGGACTGAGTCGAGATGAGCTCCGATGAACTCTGTTGTGTAGGTGTTCAGGGTGGATTTTTGAATGTTTATTTGGAGGCCTAGGCTGTGAAAGAGGGAGATGGCAAAACGGCTAGCTTGGAGTGTCTCGCCATAGGAGTTGCCTTTGATGAGGCAATCGTCCAGGTAGGGGAAAAGCGTGATCCCATGTTTGTGGAGGTGAGCCACGACCATGGCTAGAGTTTTGGTAAAGACTCTCAGTGCTGTGGAGAGGCCAAAAGGAAGAACTCTGTACTGAAAATGGTTGTGACCGACTGCGAATCATAGGAAGCGTCTGTGAGCTGGATGAATTGATATATGAAAATAAGTGTCCTGTAGGTTGAGGGCTGTGAACCAGTCCCCTTGATCTAGTGCAGGAATTATTGTGCCCAGTGTGACCATCTTGAATTTTTGTATCCTCACGAATTTGTTCAGTCGGCGTAAATCTAGTATAGGCCTCCATCCCCCAGTCTTTTTCTGGGTCAGGAAGTAATGGGAGTAGAATCCTTT
Organism: Caretta caretta; assembly: GCF_965140235.1. Taxonomy (NCBI): domain Eukaryota; kingdom Metazoa; phylum Chordata; order Testudines; family Cheloniidae; genus Caretta; species Caretta caretta. The sequence continues at coordinate 49,543,261 of NC_134215.1, read as the reverse complement.
CCCTCGATGTTGCGTCAGCACAGGTTCCACTGTGCCTAGCTGGAGAAGGTGAGCCACTTCTATGCGAAGTAGGTGCTCGTGAGAGGAGTCCCTGAAGAGGGATGGGGAAGGGTAGGAGGATAGGATATGAATGGGATAGAGTAACCGGACTGAACTATTTTGAGGACCCAGTGATCCTGTGTAGTACGCTGCCAGGCATGTTGGAAACTCTGGAGGCGGTGGCCAAATGGGCAAGTAGGCTGTGGAATCAAGGGGTGGTCACGCAGACCCTCGACCAATGTTTCAAAATTGTTGTTTATTCCCGGATCGGTGGGAGGTGGTTGCTTGAGCTTGATTTTGTCTGCGCTTAGGGGGTCTAGAACGATTCCTATTTAGGTCATATGGTTTGGGTTGAGGCCGATAATATTGTTGTGTGCGTAGTCTTTGATAAGGTTGGTATTGTTGTCTCCTGGGAAGAGATGGGTGAATACCCAGGGTGCGCAGTGTCACTCCCGAATCTTTCATAGTGTGAAGTAGTTCATTGGGTTTTTTGGAATACAGTTTGTCTTTATCAAAGGGGAGGTCCTCCACTTTGGGCTGCAGATCTTTAGGGATGCCAGATGCAGAAAGCCATGAAGATGTGTGCATAACCACAGCAGTTGTCTAAAGAGGCTTGTAGGGCCATTCTGGAAATCAATTGGTCCTCGCTCAGAATTGATTTAAAGTCCGCTCTCCTATTCTCTGGAACATAGGAGGCAAATTCAAAAAGTTTATTGTAGTTATCAAGGTCGTAGCTGGCGAGGAGTGCAGAGTAGTTTGCAATCCTGAATTGAAGAGTGGAGAACATGTAAACCTTGCGTCCGAAAACGTCAAGGCATTTAAGGTCTTGTCTTGCGGGGTGGGCTGATACTGTGGCTGTTTCGTCCTTTGTGCAACTGCATCCATGACGAGAGAGTTTGTTTGTGGGTGAGAAAATAGGAAGTCAGCATCCTTAGCAGGAACATAGTATTTACGTTCAGCCTTTCTGCAGGTAGGTAATAAAGAAGCTGGAGTTTGCCAGAGTGTCAGCTGGTTCCAGCAGAGCTTCATTTATAGGGAGCGCGATCTTTGAGGATGCAGAGGGTTGAAGGATTCTGAGGAGTTTGTGTTGTGTCTCCTGAACCTCTTCTAGGGGGATGTCTTGACTGAGTGCCACCCTCTTGAAAAGCTCTTGAAATTGTTTACAGTCGTCCACGTTCTGTGGAGGCGGGGGGGGGGGGGGGAAGAGGGAGGGCTCTGTCTGGAGCAGATGGAGAATTAGGGGTCAGTGAGTCAGGATATGGTTCATAGCTCACGTTCTCAGGACGGGGTTCAGGCACTCTAGAAGTGGACGGAGCTGAAGATCGAGGCACAGAAGCAAGTAGTGGTTTCATGGAAGAGGTCTGAGCATGAGTGGTAGGAGGATGTGGCCAAGGGTACCACTGGGGCCAAGGCATAGGGTCGGAGAACCCAGGTGCTGTCCACGGGAGGGGTGGGGGGGTGTGAAGTAGGGAAACTGAGGCTGGTGGCTGAGGACCGTAGCCTGAGATGGAAGAGGGTCTGGTGGAGGAGGAGAGGCAGGTGGGGAGAACTCTACCTGCTGCTGTATTTCGGGTTCGCTGTCAGTGAAGGTAGCCAGTTCAGGTGATGAGAGCGGCTGTTTAAAGAGTGAGCCCTGTGTATCCAGGACTGGAGAGTTAAGCTCAGGTGGCACTGATAGATCACATTCAGTGAGGAACTGTTGCTCCTGCTCCCTGGGCTGCGCTGAGCCTGGCCTCTGCTCCAGCACATTAGCATTGGAAAGTGAAAGTGACAGCGGTACCGTGGGTCTGTTAAAAGTGCTCTGCACGGGGGTCCGCTGCTGGTTCCGGGGCAGGAGGCAGGCTCAGTGCTGACATTCTTACTGGCACCGGGGCAGAGCGCACAGTCAGCACCGTGGCTATTTTAGCACGGAGGGGGTAGGTGCTGACATCCTTGTTGGCACTGGGGCAGAGCGTGCAGCTGGCATCATGGCTATTTTTAGTACTGAGGTGCTCGGTGCTGCGGAGACCTTCCCGGTACCAGAGGTCAGATTCCTGCCTCTGCGATCTGTGGGAGCCACGGCTGAGGCTTTAGAAAGGGCTGAGGTGCCTGCCTGTGGCGCTGTCAGCACAGAGGGTAAGGATCTCACAGGAGACCCTTTACCCTTGTTGGAGTCTCTCCTATGAGACTGCTGTGCTTCTTGCCTCTGCTCCAGAGAGGGTGAAGCAGCGCTCTCAACTGGTTCGGATCTGGCCGGGGAGCATGTAGGAGCGGGTTAACTTTCCCTGTCTCCGAAAGGGGCTGCAGGGATTTTTCCATCAGACATATTTTAAGTCGCAGGTCCCTGTCACGCCGAGCCCTTGACTTGAGGCTCGTACAGCGGAGGCACTTTGTAGGGATGTGGGTTTCTCTGAGGCAGTTCACACAGTGTGAGTGCCCATCGGACCGTGGCATGGAGTCCTGACAGGAAACACACTTTCTGAATCCTGAAGCCCCTGGCATTGTGAACTAGAAATGGCAGGGGAGAGTGTCTCAGCAGGAGACAAGCCTGAAGCAAAAAGTTGTTGCTGATTTTTTTTTTAACTAAGTAACTAACTATGTAACTATACCAAAGGAAGGGAAACAACTGGGATGTAACTAATAACTATTTCTATATTCTTTGATACTTTTTTTCCTATAGAGACCAGAGAAGAGAAGTAGCACTGCCCCGAGCCCCGTCTTCAGCCAGGGACGGTTGAGAAGGAACTGAGGGGGGTGCGGGATGCAGGCGCTCAAGAAGATTCCAACGAGACGGGAGATACCAACTGAGCGCTTGCATCCCGACCAGGCATTGCTACTGAAAATCTCCGATCAATGGCGCTGGGACGCACCGACAGCTAGAGTGGAGCACCCACAGGGACAGCACTCGAAGAAGAATGAATGCTTCCCACTAGGCACAGTCTGTGATATATGAGTCAAGGAAGCAGATGGTATCTTCCCATGAAAACACTGTCTCTTTCTAGGTGGTTCTAATGGTCTGGTAGTGGAAAAAGGTTGGTAGAGGAGCTGGTCTCTTGTGATGTTTAAACCTGGTTGCCTGATGTGCTTCCTTTAGGGGCTGGAATGTAAACCCTAAGGGATTCTGTCCTTCAAATGTTAAATCCTCTGCTATAGACTATACTTCCCATGATTCCTTTAGCCAGGAGGCTCTACTCTTAACTGTTGCTGTAGCCATTGAGCTTGATCCAGTGTCACCAGCATCAAGTGTCACTTGTAAGTTGGTTTTGGCTATGAACTGTCCTTCCGTCACTAGAGAAGAAATCTATGCCTTAGCATCCAGGGGAAGTTTATCCATAATTTTTGACAATTCTTCATAGTTTGGAAAATCATATTTGCTCACAAGAGTCTGATAGTTTACAACCCTGAACTATAAGATGACTGATGAAGGGCTCCTGGTCTTCAGGTGCAGTTGAACTGTTGCCTAGATTTCTTGTACTTGGCTGTCAAGAAAGAGCTCAGCACCGAGCGGGAATTAATTATTTTAGACCTAAATGGAACGTGGTTATTTCTTGTCTGCTCTCAAAGATGTGGGAGCTGCTTAGTGGGAGTCTGCCAAAGAATTTTTGCAGGATCTGTAATGGCTTTATTAACAGGAAGGGCTATCCTATCAGCAATCAACGATTGGAGAACACCAATGAGTTTAAGAGTGGGCCCAAAACCTCCTTGAAAGGGATTAGTAAAGAGTCTAACGCCCTTTATAATAAGTCCTGAAAACCTTTAACATCACCGAGCTGTTGTTCAGCAGAAGGATCCACAGCCTTGTCCAGGGAAGGCAATGAGATAAGTCAGCTGAGAGGGTTGGCATCTTCTCAGCAGGATCCTCAGGTTGAGAAGCCTGTGCAGGCTGTTGCAGGAGTAGGAGGAGATTTCTAATGAACATGGGGTTCTTGGGATAGCATTCCCGCGCATATGACTCCCAGGGTCCCCAGTAAGACCATATGAAAATGCTAGGGTAAGAAGCCAGTGAAGTTGGGAACCATGGCCCATGCCCCAAAGGATGAGCTGCAGAGAGACTATCACAAGAAGGCCATGTCTACACTACCCGCCGATCCGGTGGGTAGTGATTGATCCCCGATCGCTCTGCCGTTGACTCCGGAACTCCACCATGACGAGAGGCGGAAGCAGAGTCAACGGGGGAGTGGCGGCCATCAATCCCGTGCTGCGAGGATGCGAAGTAAGTGATTCTAAGTCGATCTAAGATACGTCGACTTCAGCTACGCTATTCTCGTAGCTAAAGTTGCGTATCTTAGATCAATCACTCAAAGGAAAACCAATAATTTCTTTTGGCCCAATCTAATTTCACACTTTAAAAAATCAAGAAATAAAGGATTTTATGCACAAAAAGCAAAATATAATCAAGCACAAAATCTGAAAGGAAGTTTAGCAGAAGTCTCATGCCACCTTACTTACTTTTAAGCAAAATATTCAAAGATTGCCTTTTTGAGGCACAGAATTTACTTCTTTAGCTTTATAAGAGGAGAAACTGCTTTTGTTTATTTTCAAAAGCATGTGCAAGCCCATCAAATAAGCAAGCCACTACACATCTCACCACGGCACCTTAAGAAGGGAAGAGGTGAGAGATAATTACAAAGTAAATACTACAGTGGAGAAGGCTGCCTTCATGTAGATAAAATGTATAGCATAACCCAGCTTGGTTTGTGGGCAGCAAAAACATCAAGTTGAACATGGCCAGTTAGAAACCAGAGGCAACTACCTTAAAGAGCAGCCATAGAGTGACAGAATATTAGAATACAGTATGGTAAATACCCTTGCACAGCATTTCCCATTGCATCTTTCCACCACAAAGGTCACTGAATGCCAGGATTCCTACTTAACTGTTCCTTCTACATACAAACAGAAATGCTGTCAGTTTTTCAAATATTACAGTGATTGCTGATCAGGCCTGAAAATTACAATTTTATATGTATCTTTTATGTTTTCATCTATTTATGTGTATGTACACACATACACTGAAAGGAAATAAGCTTGTATATTCTTGCCACTTTCCTTTCACTGTCCTTCCTTTGCCTGGGCACTCCTTCAACTCTTTAATTTTCAGATTTCTCACTGTGCTCTGACCCAATGAGTAAGTAGCGGCAAGGTTTCAAGCTTTTAATTTTCAAGCCTGATCAGCAACTATTTCACTAGTATCTGAAAAAACTGACAGCATTTCTGTTCATATGCAGAAGGAACAGTTAAGTTGGAACCCTGGACATTCAGGGATGATTATGGCAGAAAGATGCAATAGGAAATAGTGTGAGTGGGTATGTATTATGCTGTATTCCAATATTCTATCACTCTGTGGTTACTCTTTAAGGTAGTTGGCCGCTTAGAAACCAGAGGCAATGTTTAGCTAGATGTTCTAGCTGCCCATAAACCAAGATTACTTATATAGTAACGTTCTCTATATACACATATGAATGAGTGTGTGTATATTTTATATATACATGAAATACAAAGAAAAAGAGAGAAATGTAGTTGAAAAAGATAAACTACAATAAATTACTTAAAAATACTGCAACAGCCATAGTCATTCCTTATGCAAGATGCCTAACAGAAATACTAAAGATTTAAGTCTCTTTATCCAGAGAGCAGGTTACCGTTCCTCTAATATGGCTCAACTCTAATTTACAGGGATCACCAGGTGAAAGGATATTATTATCTAGTTAATAAATAAACAAGCAGGATCCCATTGAGCGAAGTGCTCCACAAGCACGTATGAGGACATGGTTCTTGTCCCCAGGAGTTTACAGTCTAAGTTCCAGTTGCAATGGAAATATTTTTGGTGACCGCCTATCCCCTAACAATTGGACCAAGAGCACCAAATCATTTTACAGCAGCTGTACCAGCTGTATAATGTCAATGACATTCAGTCACTACTAACATAGGTCAAATCTGAACTAGTGTCCTAGATGTGAAAGGCTCCCATTATCTATCCTCTAAGCTTTATTGTTTTTCCCCCTCATGTTTTCAGTAGTGTCAGCTATAATAAAAACAAGCCAAACCAAAACCCCACTACTATGTAATTACATGTAAAGGGAACAGGAAAACCCAAAGTAGTACAGAAAGCATGCCCAAACAAACTTCAAATGGAGTACTGTGACATTTTGAACTGGGTAGGAGGAATGGGTAAAATGAGGAGCAACAGACTGATAATGACTGACTCTTCCACATGGTGTGCCTTCCCTTATGCTATAGGGTATTGAGTTGTAAGGGAAAAAGACCACAAGTTCTAGTCCTAGTTTTTCCATTGACTGTTAATATTTCTGGGTGTTTCACAGCCCTCATTAACCAAGGCGTTACTACTGCTATTTTATGGGAGGTAACTATCATTCATCCATTTTACAGATAAAGATAACAAATCATGCACAAGGTCATTTCAAGCAGACCTAGGAACAGACCTCCAATCTCTAATACGACAGATGCATCTCTCATCCATGTTGCCACCTCCTTTCAAAATTATGTTGCTTGTGCAGTGACTGTAGCTTTTTGTTCCCCACTGGTAGGTTAGCTCATGTACAGAGGTTTATGAGTCTGTGACTCCCTCAGTGCCAACAGACCTGTTCCTTCAGTGCAAGTGGTAGAGGCTTGTGCCTTTTACATATAGAGGTCCCAGGTTCAGTTCCTACAGACAACCAAAACAGTGCATCATTACACTGGCCTAGGCTGTCCCTAACCATTAGACCACACTGCTCCCATTCCTGTGGTATTTCACAAATAACTATAACAAAAAGGCAACTTGTGTGTCATGTCTCCCTCTACAGGTTGGTTCACATAGAAGATAACAGCTGGCTTCCTGTATCAGTTACTCCTATAGCTTGAGTAGAAGAAATCTGTGCTGTGGCACTGAAGATTGTGGGTTTACATGCTACTTGATGACCTGGGTGGAAAATATGTTATAAAGTTAGTGTGGCTGACTTACTGCAATTCTTAAAATTATACATTACAAAACATTCTATTTAGAAGAGAGTTTGGATACTGTGTTAATATGTATAATAGTTTTAGTGTTTGAATTCTGCTTAATAGGAGGCATTCCTTTAGGAATGTGTCTACATGGGGGGGAAAAAACCTGCAGCAGGTTTGGGTCAGCTGACTAAGGCTCACGGGGCTTAGACTCTGGTGCTGAAAAATTGCTGTGTAGACCTTTGGGCTGAGGCGGGAGTCTGAGCTTGAGGTCTGGGACCCAGTGAAGGTGGAGAGTCCCAGATGTCTACAAGGCAATTTTTAGCCCCTCAGCCTGAGCCCGAGTCAGGTGGCCAGGGCAAGTCACAGGTTTTTTATCCCTATGTAGATATACCCTTAGAATAGAGAGTGGCATTTGATTGAAAACTGAAACCCAGTTTTTGGGAGACTGAGAGCAATGTGTGGAATCATAGAATATCAGGGTTGGAAGGGACCTCAGGAGGTCATCTAGTCCATCCCCCTGCTCAAAGCAGGACCAATCCCCAATTTTTGGCCCAGATCCCTAAACGGCCCCCTGAAGGACTGAACTCACAACCCTGGGTTTAGCAGACCAGAGCTCAAACCACTGAGTTATCCCTCCCCCAAGATTATGCCTATGTGCAGATGGTGGAAGATCATACCTATGTAAACTCTAAAAATGTCAGACCTTAATTTAATAAACTTATCATCCCAGAAAGCAAGCCTGATCTTTGCAGGAATAACATTTGCACTTGTCTGGGGACTGGATGCCACAGGGCATTGCTAATGAGCTATCAAGCCTTTTACCTTTAGACTACCTTGGTAAGGAATTTTGGAGAGGGCAAAAATAAACTTTATCCCTGTGGAAAACTGTATAGGGGAAGATGTGATATTAGGACTTTTAACACTCCCACTCTTCTGGCCAATATAACAGCCACTAGAAATACTACCTTCATAGAGAGATGCAGCAGACAGCAAGTTTCAAGGGGTTCAAAAGGTAGTCCCACCAATTTTGCCAGGACCAAGTTCAGATGCAATCTTGTAAGTGTGAATACAATCTGACCAAACCCTTTAGGAACCTGGTGACTATGAGTAAGGCTATGATTTAGTAATGTGTATTTTTAGTAAAAGTCATTGACAGGTCACTGGCAATAAACAAAAATTCACAGCCTGTGATCTGTCCATGACTTATACTACATACTCCTGACTAAATCTTGGCTGGGGAGTGGGGCGCTGCTCTCGGGGGTCCCAGGGGCCATTGGCACCAGCTGCTCCAGCTGTCCCCCGGGGCTGCCCACACCCCGTAGGACCAGCTGCACTGGCCACTGCCCGGGGCTGACCAAGCAGTGGCCGGTGTGGCTTACACCAGGGCTGCCGAAGAGGAGTGCACTGGAGGCTGCCTACTACAACACCTGCACTTTCTCCTTGGTGTATCTTGGGCTTGGGGAGCAAAAACAGTGCCTGTATGGCTGCTGCGGATGAAACTGGAATCACGCCGACAACTGTCATTGGCAGTATGAAAGGACAAAGGGGAAGCAGGAGTTGGTTCTGCCCTCTTATACTAGCATGCAGTGGCATATGGCAATGGAGGGTGCTTGGACAACCCTGATGGATACCACTGCAGGAAAAAAAATTCTCCTACAACTATGCATGAGGTACGCACATGCCTACAGTGGAATGGACATGTGCAAGCTCTTAAAGAACACCACCCCTTTACAAATATATCAGCAGCTGGAGATCTAGCTTTCTCCCATTAGCCAATGGACTGTCTTGAAATGTGTATTACAATCTAAAAAGCAAGCAGCATGCAGGGAGAAGGGGGGGAGGGAGACACCCTTCACTTTCATAATGAGGTGTGTGCCTGTTGAAATTAAATTCACACAACTTGGTTAATATTTGCAAGGTTGAGTGAAAGAACATAAAGAGCATATTCCTAATACTTTCCTCATGCATTGTTTCAGAGAGTTCTTTAAAACAAGTAGGAATAGTCTTTTGGCAACGTAAGTATAGGCAAAACAGAAAACCCAGAAAAGACTACAAGTTGAGTGAAGGTTTTTATTTTCAAGGGCAAAGTGAAGACTGAAGTACTATTGTGAGAGTTTGTAAAAAGTATTTTAAAACTTTGCCCTAAATCAGTACATTTTGATAATTCCTGGAAAGTTTGTGCTTAGTAGAAAGATACATCTCCTGGAAGGTTTTGGGAATTCTACTGCTTTGCACATCTTTGGTTTCAGTACCTGGCCTGGAAAGAATATATATTTCCTGTCTTTATTATAAAGCTAGAAACAGAAACTAAAAGAAAAAGTATTAAGTTGATTTTTTTAAAAAAACTGACGTTTTAAACAAGTTCAATTTTCCAAGACAGTACACTTTCAACAGTATGTCCTAATTTAAAAAAAATAAAACGTCCATACAATTTTTAAAAGGGGAGTTCTGTATTTATCAGGTCTTTTGGGTGGGCTCAAGAATTACCCGAAATATATTTGGACCCAATGATGGCTCTCCTCTCCTTTTCTTTCTGTGCAGACATCTTTCTGAGGCCTTAAGTTTCAGTTTTGTTGCAGATGCTTCTGGTAAACATGCTCTTGCAGAGCCCAGGGAAGTGCACATATAGACTGCTTTGTGAAGAGCTATGGTAAGTTACACAAATGACCAACAGAACAGTGAAACAACTGTATTGCTAATCCCAAGTGTTCAAAAGTCATGCATCAGGCCCCACGAAAATCATAAGATTGGCTTAAAGACATGAGATTTGAAGAAATAATAAACTTGGGGAGTTTACTTGCCTTCTAATATTTGAATCTCTAGGATACACTTAAGTCACGTTTTCAATCTTTTCTCCAAACCTGGAGAACTAGAAACTTAATTTATTTTAAAGGAATCCTGAGATTCTCATCTAATCTAATACCCCCAGGAGCAGGGACTTCAAAAATATTGCAAGACTCACAATAAAACTGTTAGAGTTAGCAACAACGATTTTTATTAACAAAGTGCTGTCACAGGCACAAACAAATAAACAAACCCCTCTTTTCTTTAATCTTTCTGTTCTAGTACTAGAAGTTATTTGTAGCCATAGTATGTATGAAAGTTTCAGGCAGAAATGTGATTTTTAAATTGGTGGTGCACCCCGTTTAGATTATTGGGTGTTTTTTGGGGGGATTATTAAGCTCTAAAGCATAACTTTTGAGGGTTGCATCCCCCCTAACCCCTGTGCTGCAGCTTCGGGGGTGGGAGAGCAGGAGAGGGGATACAGACAGAGATAAGGGGGCTGAGGCTGGGGCTGCAGCTGGGGGTGTGTCTGGGGCCCAGAGTGGAGCCCAGCCAGGGCCTGAGGCTGGGGGTAGAGCCATAGCCAGGTGCAGCTCCGCCACTGGCCTTGCCTCAAGCCCCGAGCTGCAGCACAGGTGAAGTATCGTCTATTACTTTTTTCCTATGGTGTCCCCATTCAGCTGCAAACTGAAGGCCAGGGCATGTTCTAATCTGCAATTTATTGACTAAGGGATGCTGGAACAATTTGTATAGTGCAGGTACCGAGAGCCATTGAACCAAACTGTAAACCCTATATATGATGGAAACCACTTAAAGACGGGGGTTGCAGTAGCACCCCAGCCCTCTCTAGTTCTAGCACCTAGGTATTGACTGTGGGTTATTATCAGTGCTATTTTCCTCCTAGTTAAAAAAAAGAACATGTACCGTTATGAAATGCTCAGGTACATTTTGGGGATATTGAAATCAATATATAAAGTGCAAATCTCAGCTAGAAAACTAAAAAATGTGAAGCAATAAAAAAAAAGAACCACAATTGACAAGTGGTTGTGTACCATATAGGATGGATTTACACTAGCACTAGATCAATGAAAAAACTGGGCTAGAGAAGGAGAAAATGAGCTTTGTCCAGCAGTGTTGATCTGTTGGTCTGTTCTTAGAATATATCTTTGTATAGATTGCTTACAAATTATAGCTAGCAACAATACATAGTTAAAAGTCAGTTACATACCCCTGGATACCTGTTATTAATTGCCTTTGCAGAGTATTTATGGCTTTGTCTACAGTGATGATTTTAGGCAATTCTCTCACTGTAGAATGGGAATGCCAGTTGCTAGCAATTTTATCACTGTGTCATTTAGACCAGCTCTGAATAGGGTTAGAAAGTAGAATGGTTAAAAGCGTCAGCAGCAGGCTGCATTGCTAGCAAGTGCTACCAAAGAAGGGTGTCTCCTTCCTGTAGAATTCACTGAAATACATGCCTGTATCTAAATGTATAAACACATGTATTATTTATAAGGATCCATTACAGTGCTTGAAACTAATGGAAATACAAAACAAAAGCCTAAATTCTTAAATGAACCAGTGTAAATCCTGAATAATTCCATTAATTTCAAGCTTTAAACTGGTAACAATAGATATGAATCTGTCCCAAGGTTCCTGTCCTGAAGAACACTCAGTCAATAGATAAACATGTAAAGTATAATGAATACAGATAGCAGTCAGAGAAGTTGTATGTAGACATCGGTGCACACGTATTTCATTGAAGAGACAGGCTTTTAGGAGTGATTTGAAGAAGAGATCAAACAATGATGCTTAGCAGACTGAACTGAGAATGGAGTTGTAACACCAAATCTAACAGGAACTATCTGTGGCCTTTTGCAAGTCACAACCTCTCTGTCTCAGTTTCCTCACTTGTAAAATGGAAATAACAACCTGCTCCCCAGTGGTCTTATGAGACAGTCAATTTTTTTTATAGGGTCTTACCTCTTCGGAGTGCTATACAAAGTGTTAAATATTCTCAAAGTGCTCAGTGTGCGGTGACAATGAAGTAGTTTGTGCAGTACATTAGGGGAAGACCAAACCATTTTGTGCATTAGTGGTAGGATCCTCCAACTGGCTTGCTGAATGCTCTCTGGGGCCACTCAAGTGCTTCATAGAGTACCACTGTTTAAGCAGGAGCCATTAAACTATTTCTTACAATGCTACATTGTAAAAAAAATTAGTTCTCTGTGCAATGCAGTTGGCAAATTCTTTGTCTTTCAGTTTTCTGTGATTCAAATATTCATGCGGTATGAAAAATTAATCTCATTGTTATCTGCATACCTTGTAACACAAGAATAGGTAACAAGGCATCCATCATGGTATTTTGTCTCATCCAACATGTGGAAATGAACAAAACTAAAAGGACTGTGAAAACCCCCTTTGTCTTGAGACGAATATGGCCTCTATCAGCCTGCAATCAAATTAATACTGAGTAAAATACAAGCATAACTACCAGCACATTATGAATGTTTTATAATGTGCACACCATGAAAGACAGCAATGAAAGCAATAAAGTATGGCCTTGTTAAATCTTAGGAAAGTTCCTATAAATATTAACATACAGCATGTATGCTCTAACTATTTAATCAATTCTTAAAACCACAAACCTACTATAAAAAAATAAAGGAAATCAATGTTGTTTCCTCAATTCTGTGGAGTTCAAAGCCACTTAAAATAAGAGGCAATGCATTAATGGTCTATAGATTAGAAGTGGCATAAGCTGAAATGTTCTAGCAAAAGAACACTTTTTGGTTTGACTTCTTGTCATTACACTTGAAGTTAAATATTTGGAAACTATTTTAAAAAAAAGTAAAAGATCTTTTTACCTTAATTTTAGTTTAAAAAATTGAAGCCATACAAATTCAAAATCAAACATACTTATCTGTCAATTTCTGATAAAATTGCCTTGAGGCAGAATTAGGTGTTTGTACGTTCTTCTACCACGAAAAGTCCATTGTTAACAAACTAAACTAAAATTTCATATTAATGAAAGTAGGTGCAATCACTGTTACAATGGCAATGCCCTGTGTAAGTCAGAAATTCAATCCAGCAACACACAGCTGTTCTGGGCTAAAATAGCAAGCCTGTAAATCCCACCATCACCCTCCTGGAAGTGCTGCACTTGCCACTATAGTCTACGGCATGCAGACACTTGATTAATTGTTGATTAAAGCTCTGTTTCCTAAAGTTTGTCTGATTCTACTATGAATTAATATAAATTACTATAAGTGCTGATGGTATGAATGTCAATTCACAAGCGGTGACAACATGAGAAGGAGCTAGAAAATGTGGCAAAATAGCTTTTAAATAAACTTGTGAAAAAAAGAGATTTACTATAAAACAAGAAAATAATAAAATAAAGAATACTTAACTGTAAAGCCCACAGTTCCCCAGAAGCCACAGTAGAAGTAGCAGGAGCAATGAAGGAGGAGCCTGTGCTAGCAGGGCCTGCATGTATTTCTCTCCACCCCTCAAACCAAACCAGTGACCTTCTCCAAAGTGGCAGCAAGAGCAGTGTTCTGTGCCTGTGATATTTTTATATTTGCAGTTTTGAAAATAAGGCTCTAAGGCAGGGGTGGGCAAACTTTTTGGCCCGAGGGTCAAATTGGGGTTGCAAAACTGTAGGGAGGGCTGTGCCTCCCCAAACAGCCTGGCCCCCACCCCTTATCTGACCCCCTCCCACTTCCGACCCCCTGACTGCCCCCCCTCAGAACCCCTGACCCATCCAACCCCACTCTCCACCCCCTGCTCCTTGTCCTCTGACTGCCCGCTCCTGGGACACCGCCCCCTATCCAACCCCCCTGTCCCCTGACTGCCCCAACCCCTATCCACACCCCCACCACCCCATCCCCTATCCAACCCGCCCTGCTCCCTGACTGCCCCAACCCCTATCCATACCCCCGCCTCCTGACAGCCCCCCCTATCCATACCCCCGCCTCCTGACAGCCCCCCCTATCCAACCCTGCCTGCTCCCTGAGCCTCCCTGCCACGGCTCCCTTACCATGCCACTCAGAGCAGCATGTCTGGCAGCCATGCTGCCTGGCTGGAGCCAAACACGATGCCGTGCTGCCCTGCAGGAGTGCGCAACCCAGCCACTCAGAGCACTGACAGCGCAGTTGCAGGGGAGGGGAGGACAGTGGGTGAGGGGCAGGTGCTAGCCTCCCCAACCAGGAGCTCAGGGGCCAGGCAGGATGGTCCCGCAGGCCGGATGAGGCCCGGGGGCCATAGTTTGCCCACCTCTGTTCTAAGGATTTGTATAAAAAGCAAATACTGTTGTACTGTGGTTCCAAAAAGAAGATTTTCCCCATTACAAGCATTAGAGTCAGTTTGCCCTTTCTCCTTATTGTACTAATCAAAGGTGGCCTAGGAAGAATTTCTAATGATTCCCTTCCTAATCCTTCATATTCTGGGACATCCCCTCTCTTAGTTGACACAATTGCCTGTACTGGCTGAGTGGAAAGGCAAAAGGCCTCTTTAGAGCCACACAATAATGCCACCCCAATAGAACAAGGGTATATCAGCACTACAATAAAAGACCCATGGCTGGCCTGGCTCTTGAGGCTTGGGCTGTTAAATTGCAGCGCAGATGTTTGGGCTTGAGCTGGAGCCCATGTCGGGGGAGGTCCCAGAGCCGGGACTCCAGTCTGAGCCTGAATGTCTACAAGGCAAGTTTATAGCCCTGTAGCCCCGTGAGCCCGAGTAGGCTGACCCGGATCAGGGTCTTTTGTCGCCCTGTAGATGTACCCCCCAAGAGGCTCATGGAACATGAGTTGCCTCTGTGTCAGATTCTGCTCTCATGAACACTAATATGTAACCCTGAGTAATTCTGTTGACCTCAGTGAAGTTACTCTATACAATTGTGACTGAAAGCAGATTCTGGTCATAGGGCTGTGTAAAGCAAGATTAATAGAATGGTCACTCCATCTCTGTGCACCTAAGTATATGGGGAATGATGCAGCCAAGATATGAAATATTCTTTAGTAATGGACCAATGAGTTAAAAAACATCATTTTCTCAACTTTCTGTGAATTGACTTCTCTTGGAGGGATATTCTTAACAAGGAGAGGCATGCTAGAGTCCAAGCAGGGCTTGGTCTTTCTCACGAGAATAGAGTAGTGTAATGAGTAAGTTCTCATGCTTTTATTAGAAGGAAACTAAGTAAACCTATGTTGTTGCCTTCTTACTTCCCTAAGGGAAGCTACTGCCTGGACCTGGGTTTTGTCATTTTTATATCCAATTTGATTTGCTTTAATATTATGTTGTCTTGAATGAAAACAGCCAAGGCATATAATCTACAAACATTTTTCTGCAAGATGCTTCTATTTACATTAAATATCCAATGAGACAGAAAATTTAAACAATGAACAGCAAAATCTGTAGTTAAGTCTCCTTTTATAGCAGACCAATCAACTACTTTTTCGGATATTGTTAAAATGCCACATACACGCCAAACATTACAAACAGCTCCAATAGTGTTTCAGCATTACTTTTGTAAATGCTGTTACGGAAAGAGGTTTGATGGTTATACATCGAACCCTACCAAATTCACAGTCCGTTTTGGTCAATTTCGCAACCATAGGATTTAAAAAATCTTAAATTTCATTATTTCAACTATTTAATTCTGAAATTTCCCGGTGTTGTAATTGTAGGGATCCTGACCCAAAAAGGAGTTGCGGGGGGGTCGCAAAGTTATTGTAGGGTGGGTTGCAGTACGGCTAACCTTACTTCTGCACTGCTGATGGCGGCGGTGCTGCCTTCAGAGCTGGGCAGCTGGCGAGTGGTGGCAGGTGGCCAGGAGCCCAGCGCTGAAAGCAGAGCTGCCACCAGCAGCACAGAAGTAAGGATGGCATAGAATGGTATTGCCACCCTTACTTCTGCGCTGCTTCCTGCAGAGCTGGTCCCTCAGTCAGCTCTCCAGCCTCCCAGCTCTGAAGGCAGCAATTCAGAAGTAAGGGTGGCATGGTATGATATTGCCACCCTTACTTCTGCGCTGCTTCCTGCAGAGCTGGGTACCTGGCCAACAGCCACCACTCTCTGGCTGGCAATGCAGAAGTAAGGGTGGCAATACCACGACCCCCCTGCAACTCCCTTTTGGGTCAGGACTCCCAATTGGAGAAACGCTGGTCTCCCCCATTAAATCTGTAGAGTATAGGGTAAAAGCACACAAGAGACCAGATTTCACGGTCCGTGATGTGCTTTTCATGGCTGTGAATTTGGTAGGTCCCTAGTTATACAAACTAAACTCTAAGCAAGTTGAAAGAAACCCCCTTTTACCATATACAGTGAAAATAATGAATATAAACAGGACCCTAAATATACATTTAATTTCCGGATGAAGTGAGGTAGTTAAGATCTCACATGCAGCTTGTCCGACTACATAATTAGGCACAATAAGTGGAGTTAAGAGGAGCTTTAACATTAACTCTGAACCATCCAAAATAGATGGCTATCCATTGCAGGGGGCATTGCTGCCATATATTTCCTTGAGAGTTGTGGGCTGCTGGCATAAATTACAGGAGCCTTCAGGCTATCCTAATCTGAACTGATATAAATCATCCCCAAGAGTGGGGGACTATGAAGTTGGTTTAACTTTTTTGCATGGTGCCAAGAATGTGGTAAATGCTCCCAAAGATCAGGATGGATATCTGCTTTTCCCTTATGGAAGATCCTACTGCATACCCAGTGAAAGTTACTTTACAAATACCAATAGATATATTTAGTTAGACAAATAAGATAGCAAGATCTTTGCCCCAAATACTCCAGAGGGCATTCTGCACCAAAAAAATAAAAATTCTGCACACAATATTTCAAAATTCTGCAAAATTCTTCAAATTCTATTTGTCAAATAAATGTGTAGGCTCCAGCATGGCATCGGGGAGCACAGGCCACTGGCTGCTGTGGCAAGGCACCTCTTTTCTTTCGCCAGATTTAGCATTGCCCCCTCTGGTGATGGCAGGCCTAGATAATCAGCCCCACTCAGACAGGGTTTGCCTTCCCCCTTCTGTGCTCCATTGGTCATATTTTCAGGGTAGACCTGAGGGTCGGCCTTAGAGATGATCCTCCACCAAACAAAAGGAAACTATCAAACAAAAACCTAGGGGGGTACCTTTCACTGCCCCCCTCACTAGTGCAGGGTGTCATCTGGTTGGTTGCCATGGGGTGTCAGTCCTTCCCCGGGCAGGCACTCAGGTTTGGCTACTTCCCCTATGGGAAGGAGCACAGACTCTCACCCAGGAACAGCCTGTTGCCACTAGCCTGGCAGCAGCTTGTCCCTCTCTTACTCTCCTCCTGTGCTCTCCCCAGAGGAGGGGTTTTTAAAGGCCTCAGGCAGTCTTTAATTGGATTCAGGTGTCCATAATTGACCTGAGGTAACTCCTTCTCAGCTTGTAGGCAAAAGGACCTTTAACATTGTAGGGCTAATATATCAGCCTTCCAGGATCTTCCTGCAGCCGTCCAGCCTGACTTTGTCACACTGCACAGAGGTGGGAAATCACTGTATAGCTCCCCTCCGGGTCACAGACTCGGTGGTGAGGCTGCACCCAATCCTGACACAGCGCAAGGAGTGGGTCTGTCCCAGAAACAACCCAGGGCCCTGCACCTCTGTGCCAGGTGCACTAAGTATGGGTAGGCAGGCTCAGTAAGACAGGGACTTAGTGTGGAGGGATCCAGGTGTGGGTGAGAGGGTTCTGTGTGGAGCAATCTGGGTGCAGATCCAGCTGCTGTGGGGGGTGTGTGTGTGGGGGGAAGATCTGGATGGACAAGGGCTTGTTAGGGGGTTCTGGGTGCAACTGTAATGGGACTCTGCAAGGGGGTCCAGGTGAAGGTGGTTGGGGCTCAGCAGCGGGGTTCAGGTGTGGGGGGTTAGAGCTCGGCAGGGGGATCTGGGAGTGGGGGGGCTTAGTGGGAAGGTCCAGATGCTGAGGGAGTGAGGCTTGGTAGGGTGGGGATCCAGACAGCTCATCAGGGTGGTGCAGGGAGAGTGGGGCTTGTCAAGGGGGGTTTTGGGTGTGTGTATGGGGGGTTGAGGCTCAGTGGTATGAGGGGGTTGGGTGGACAGTGGAGCAGCTCCCTGTACAGAGACCCTTCCCCAGCAGCTGAGGAGCAATGGATGCAAGAAGTGCAGTTGGGAGTGGGAGGGGAGAAGGGGAAGAGTTTACAGAGCTTCCTACAGGTAGGGGAGAAATCTGGGAGTGGGTCTAACACAGCCCTGGCCTGTCCTCCCCAACACAGCTGGGACTAGCGGCTGAGCCCTGCCCAGGGTAGGAGCTACCAGCCAGGCCTTCCCCAGTCCCACCCACTGCCACACAGTGATTTATCTCTCTGCTGGCTGTCCTGGGCACGTGAAACATTACTGTTGGGGAGGGTCGCATGACCGCTTTTGGGGTTTTCCTTTGCTTCCCTGTTAGAAAGTTATTTTTCTGCAGGGAAGCAAAGAATTCTGCAGGGGACACAAATTCTGCACATACACAGTGGCACATAATTCCCCTAGGAGTATACCCAAAGACTAACAAATTTATTGCAAGAGATGCAGTAATGTGAAAATTTGATAACCTTGGTGGTGATTTGGAAGAAAAGGTTGATAAGCTGCACAGGGCATAGCAGGTAATGGCAACTTAGATACTGAATGGAGAATAGCCAGCTGAGCTGACTTTCTGAAGTTAAGACACCCATAGCTGCATGTACCAAAACCCTAGTGTTAGAAGTTCAGTGGTGCAGAAAAAAAAAGGGGGGGGGGAGGAGAATTATTCTGGATTTGATATATTGCATTTCTAGCATTGTATCCAAGGGCTACTGCTATTTTATTGAGTATTCAACAACCGCTAGAGCCATATATATCCCTGATTTGCCATCAGAAGTTCCTTTCCCTCTATCGGGTGGTGGTGTCCCTCATTAGGAACAAAGATTTACAGAGTCTAGATATCAGATTTTATAGAACCCACTGTGCTGTTTTAAGATTCTCCATTTATTCTAATCCATCTGAAAGAACATTTTTCTAGGTTGTTACTTCTGTATCAGAGATGGAAATATGCATAAGGCAAAGTCAGAGTTAAGAAGGATGTTAATAACACCGACCTCACAATATATTTCTGTTTGCTCTAACTCTAGTTATCTGAGAAATATATTACTGCTTGTATGTTACAGAAAGTGAGAAAAATTGGAAAACTATAGATTCCATGAATAAAAAGAAATTGTTCAGAACACATGAAACAATCCAGCCCTAATTAGAAACAGCTGGAGACAGTTCTCTTTTTAGTGATATTTGGATCAATAACCAAATACTGACTGTTGCACAGTTGCAGACACCAAGTATATGTAAATATCAATACCATTCACATGCTCTAGGTTAATTTTTGTACCAAATGGTGACATGAATAATAATGTACAATATTACCAGTTAAAAAAAAATCTTTACATCATATCAGTGGTACAAAGGATAATTTTTAGACAAGGATTACCTCTTATTCTACTCTATTGACATACCATTTCAACATTAGAAAAAATCGTTTTCACACAGCTCATTGATAATGCTTAACAGTTCAAAAATTAGAGTAAGCCTTCATGTTCCTTGCACAAATATAAATCCACTCAGTCCAATCCTTAAAGTTATGCATGTCCAAAGTTGTATTAATAACCTGATAGGTTCTGAAACTAAATGTTTATTTGCCCAACTTATTTTTTACAAAAGCATGCCAGTTGGAAGACTATTTTTGTACTTTTCACCATTTTACATAAAGTTACCCCAAGAAAAAAAAGACTGCTTTGCAAAAAGATTAAATTATTGAGGAAACTAGTGGGCTCTGGAAATATTATTATAAATAACAGACACTCAGCACATTTAATTCAGAATGTTTGGAAATCAAGAGTACTAATTTGTTAATATTGCATGGGAAAAAATAGTGACATGCCATCACCCGAGAATGGAATCTTCTATACACTTATTTCAAATTCACAAACTTCTAAGTATTTTAGTATGTATGTATAGGGGTATCATCTTACACTGTTAAGGGACTGGACAGGATATCTGTAATAGGTCTTTTTGTTCTCTAAATTTCTAAGGTTTATCTTGTTTACAGCAGAAGTGGCAGAACTATCCTGTTCTTGGGCTTAATCCCCCTGAGCTGTGATTTGTGCACCCATCCTGCTCATCTTGGATTCAGTTGTTACACTTAATTTCATTCATGAGATGACATTTTGAATATTAAGATGCATCCTCAAAAGACATACAAATCTATGAAAATATATAGAACTGATTTAGCAAATTTCTGCTATGCACTCTTTCCTTACTCTGAACTGGGGTATGTCCTCCTAAACCAGGGATGGGCAAACTTTTTGGCCCGAGGACCACATCGGGGTTGTGAAACGGTATAAAGGGTGGGGTAGGGTAGGCTGTGCCCCCCAAACAGCCTGGCCCCTGCCCCCTATCCGCCCCCTCCCACTTCCCACCCCGACTGCTCCCCTCTGAACCCCCCACCCATCCAACCCCCCCTGCTCCTTGTCCCCCCCCCACCCCATCCAACTGCCCCCTGTCTCCTGACTGCCCCCCGGGACCTCCTGCCCCATATCCAACCCCTCCTCCCCCCGCCCCTTTACCCTGCTGCTCAGAGCGGCAGGACAGGCTTATTGGAAAGCCTGGAAGGTGGGCGGGTGCAAGCTGTGCTGCCCGCGCAGCAGCATACCTCCAGAGGAGGGGAGACAGCGGGGGAGGGGCCATTCTCTGAAAACCAGCAATTATTTCGGGAACATTTATTGTGCCCAAAACCATTTGGTAAATCACAATCCTGTTCGCCTCAGAAACCTCTGCCACAACAATCCCCGCAGTTGATTTGCCAATGCCAAACTGGTTAGCCATGGACATATAACAGTCTAGGGTAGCCAACTTCCAAATGGCAATAGGAACATACTTCTGGATTGGCCTGGCCACCATCATGAGAGCATCTGGACTCTGGTGGATAGGGGCAAGCTGGTGCACAGGCCACCAGGAAAGCCTGCTTCTTCTTGCAAAAGTTCTGGACCCACTGCTGGTCATCTCTAATCCACACGATGATATGAGCCCATCAGTCTGTTTGTATTCCTGCTTCATTGTACAGGGGGGAAATTGGCAGCTATGGCAACAACAGGCATGAGCAGCATCAGCTGACTCACAGCTGGCATGTTAATATGCCTTCAGCAGTTCAAAAACTGCTAATGAAATGTCCACCAGCATCTTGCTGTGGACCAGCATCCTCCTGTGTCCCAAAATATATAAATCCATATTGGCTCTGGCTGCAGATAGTGTGCAGACACAAAATGGCTCAGCTGGATGGGTTCGCAGATTAAGCCCACCCAACACACTTCTGGTCAACTCCCACAGGGCTGACAGACAGTTCTCCCACAACCCACTATGGAGAAAGCCCCTGAGGGCTTCAGCTGGTGAGGCTGCTAGGAACCCTTCGGTATGATAGTACATGCCCATAGAAGCTGAAGCTGTGACATGAGTCTGGGTAGTGCAATATGGATGTGCCAGCACAGTTATGAAGCCTGAGTTTCCATTGAAGTGTGGACACTCAAACGCAGGGTTGGACAAATGAGTCCACAAGCCTGGGTCCCACTAAACCTGGGCATAGTGTGCTGGGCAGACATAGTCTTAGATGTTAACAAGAACAGCAGCAAATTCCAAGCAACATGTATAAAAGAGGAAGAACATACTAATAAGGCAAGTTGTTCCTTTTTCTCGCTTCTTGAAAAAGGGCACAACTAGAAACTGAATTCCTAGACAGCTTCAATGCTTATGACTTTCGGGTCTCCCCATGCAATGATCTCATGCTGCACTGACAAGAGGAAAAGTTTGTCAACAGTTTATATTAAGTGGCAGCTCTCAAAGCTTTCCTTCAGGTTTATTTCAGAATGTCTGCATCAAGCAAATATAATTTTTCTTTAAAACTGGTAAGAAAAGTTTTAGCAATGGTTACGGAAATGATAAGACACAACAAGCAGTGCATTTCTAAGTAATTACAGCCAGAACCTGGGTAGTGTTATAAAACTGTAGAGAATATCACCAATAATTTCTCCAGAAAAATCCGTGCAGGGAAGCTGATAATCTAAAAATCTAAAGAATTTCTGTGACGGATTTTCTGTTTGCTTTGTACTTTAATGGACACCATTCCTTACCCATTTAAATACTAAATAGCAAGTTAATTCCAATAATATTTATACATACACACTCTCTCTCTCTCTACTTTTCTGTTAGTGGGCTGAGTTTATAGACTATTTACTAAACCTCATGATAATTGGAATAGCCAGCTCTATCATCATAGAATTTCAACACTGATGAAATGGTAAACACAACTTTTGCTCTTAACTTGAAAGATTTCACTAAATGTCTTTATTATCAGAATATGAAAAGTAATTTAATAGAACATTGTACAATTTTAGGAAATACCCACATATCAGAGATTGATAAAATGTGTGAAGTAGTAAATCAACTGGCATGATCACAAATTAAACTGATTAACAATTATCTATTCATCCATCTGTAAAGTGCTCTAAGTATCTAGGTACTAATGTTAGTATTGACGTTATCACCATTAGGATGCCATTAAAATGAATGGGCAAAGATAAAATCTCAGTTGGTTCTATTGTTTCTATCTCATTATATATTCAAAAAGATAGATTAAATTGTAAAATTACCCTTGACAATAAGAAAAATTCAAACTCAAATGATAACTTGCATTCTGGAGAAAACCACAGGAAATCCATAGATCGTCAAAATTCATCTATTTTTTCCTCATATTTCTATTAGCTCAGGTCATAATGCACGAGATAAAAAGTTTACGGACTATAGCCATGTAATAAAAGTGTAATAATTTTCCAGAAATGCATACTTGCTGTGCCTTACTGCTAGTATGAAATGCAGTATATGCATAAAAATGGGGGGGGGGAGGGAAATCAGGCACAAGCCCTTACAGAACACTGACAACCAATCAGAAAGTTCTACTGTGCCTAAAGTTTCTGAAGTAATTTAATGATTTCAGAAAGATAACTAGATCACTTCATTATGAAAAAGGCTGCACAATATTGTTGAAAGTATCTTGGTTACAATGACGTTTGTGTTAAGGCAATGCTTGGCAGTTCTATTTTAATAGAACTCCTCAACATCATTTCTCCTCCTCAACATCATTTTTAGAAACGACAGCTTCCTGTTCTCTCACTTTCCTTTTAATATTAGCAAACATGCCAAACCAGAGGCATGTTTTATATAACTTCCTAAATGCCATTTCATAATTGGGAGAAGAAGGGAGTTAATATAACCTCTCTGATTTACAACTGGTGTCTGAAAACAACAGACACACTGTAGGCTGCAGCTCTGTTTTGTACGTCTGGATAACATGTTTCTATGACAACTGCATACACAACATTTTTTTCCATAACACAGTCATTCTCATGCTTTATACAAAATCACTGCTGCTTGCTGTAGTGTTGGGGGAGGGAAAATACCTTTTTCAGGCCTCAAATCGATCAATGATTCTCTTAATTAGCGGCATCTGAAGTAAGGGTTGAACAGTTTTTTCCCTGGAAATGCATCCCTTGCCAATAACACACTATGTAATAGGAGGTTGGGGAAGAATGAAATTCAGCTTGAA
Organism: Caretta caretta; assembly: GCF_965140235.1. Taxonomy (NCBI): domain Eukaryota; kingdom Metazoa; phylum Chordata; order Testudines; family Cheloniidae; genus Caretta; species Caretta caretta. Next base: position 49,519,853 of record NC_134215.1, on the reverse strand, counting down.
AGAAGTAAAATCTAATCAATATCAAACAAAATTCTTCTTTAAAAAATGAAAGTAAACAAGGTTTAGTATTCCAGGTTTAATACAATCGGTATTAAAGAAGGACGAATGTATAAAAAACAAACAAAAATGTATAAAAATGTATGTAATGTATAAAAATGTATAAAAAACAAACAAAAACCCAAGGCTTAGGAGCTCTAACTATTCATATACCTGCTAGCTGATCACTAAAAAAGTCTATTGCGAGAGAAAAATGGGAAGCTTTCCTGTCCTTATAAAATTTCTAAGTTGCCAACCTTGGAATTATACTAGTCTGATTCCTTGGGGGTGTGGTGGGGACGGAGAGAAATATTAGGAATAGATGGCCATTCAAAGAAAATACATAAAAGATCATTAATTTGGATCAAATGGTAGTTAAGCCTTCCTTCTAAAAGGAAAACCCAAGAGATACCTTTGCCTCTATCTCCTATTTCAGGATTGTGGTCTTCAACAGAGACCACCAATTGCTTTTAAGCACAGATTTTGTACCATTTCTAGCTGGCATGTCCTTATTGCTACAGAACACAATATTCTTCCTTAAAATCAGGAAGTTATGGAAATAATTTCTAAGTAAGGTTCATGACGACATCCCTTTTTAAAATGATTTTTTACAGGTTTTAGGAAGATAAAGGTTATCCGAAACAACCGTCATTTAACAATCTGGACTTCTTCAGTACGTAGAACTCTGACTCAAACCTATTCACACAATGTTCTGATGACATATTCGTCCTTCCATAAGAACATAAGAATGGCCATATTAGGTCAGACCAAAGGTCCATCCAGCCCAGTATCCTGTCTGCTGACAGTGGCCAATGCCAGGTGCCCCAGAAGGAGTGAATCTAACAGGTAATGATTCAGTGATCTCTCTCTTGCCATCCATCTCCACCCTCTGACAAACGGAGGCTAGGGACACCATTCCGTAACCATCCTGGCTAATAGCCATTAATGGACTTAACCTCCATGAATTTATCTAGTTCTCTTTTAAATCCTTTTATAGTCCTAGCCTTCACAACCTCCTCAGGCAAGGAGTTCCACAGGTTGACTGTGCGCTGTGTGAAGAACTTCCTTTTATTTGTTTTAAACCTGCTGCCTATTAATTTCATTTGGTGGCCCCTAGTTCTTATATTAGGGGAACAAGTAAATAACTTTTCCTTATTCACTTTCTCCACACCACTCATGATTTTATATACCTTTATCATATCCCCCCTTAGTCTCCTCTTTTCCAAGCTGAAAAGTCCCAGTCTCTTTAATTTCTCCTCATATGGGACCCGTTCCAAAGCCCTAATCATTTTAGTTACCCTTCTCTGAACCTTTTCTAATGCCAGTATATCTTTTTTGATATGAGACCACATCTGTATGCAGTATTCAAGATGTGGGCATACCATGGATTTATAGAAGGGCAATAAGATATTCTCCGCCTTATTCTCTATCCCGTTTTTAATGATTCCTAATATCCTGTTCGCTTTTTTGACTGCTGCTGCACACTCTGTGGACGTCTTCACAGAACTATACATGATGACTCCAAGATCTCTTTCCTGATTAGTTGTAGCTAAATTAACCCCCATCATATTGTATGTATAGTTGGGGTTATTTTTTTCAATGTGCATTACTTTACATTTATCCATATTAAATTTCATTTGCCATTTTGTTGCCCAATCACTTAGTTTTGTGAGATCTTTTTGAAGTTCTTCACAGTCTGCTTTGGTCTAATTATCTTGAGCAGTTTAGTATCGTCTGCAAACTTTGCCACCTGACTGTTTACCCCTTTCTCTAGATCATTTATGAATAAGTTGAATATGATTGGTCCTGGGACTGACCCTTGGGGAACACCACTAGTTATCCCTCTCCATTCTGAAAATTTGCTATTTTCCTACCCTTTGTTCCCTGTCTTTTAACTAGTTCTCAATCTATGAAAGGATCTTCCCTCTTATCCCATGACAACTTAATATACGTAAGCGCCTTCCAAATCCTTAATACTCATTAACTATATATTGTTTTCTGGAATCTCTTCCCAAAATATTGGCAAGTATCACATGATTAAAAAGCCCGGGCAGGAAGGTGCAGCAGGCAAACTGCAGAGAATACACATTAAAAAAACAAAACAAAACCAAAAAACTAGTGGGTTGTTTCCTCATTCATCCTTACCAAGTTTATGAAGTCTTGCTTAATGCACACAGTGCTAATTTATTACTTCTAATGAGCTATAAAACCTCAGAAAATGTACAACCAAAAAGTCAGAGACTATTAAACAGGGTGAGAACTGAAGATTATTGTGGAATTTGTATTTATTCTGTTGTGCTGAATTGCAATTTCAGAGAGACACTCAAAGCTAGCAATGGTTGCAACAAGAATGTGGGTGCCGAAGGGTCTGTTGTGGTGTACTTTTGGGAAGTCTGACTCTGTGTTCAATCCAGCTGTTCACAGGCAAGAAGTATTTATTATTATTATGAATTTAGTTCTACTATCCTCTTTTCAATTTTTTTTTTTTTTTTTTTTGGAACAAAGAGAAGATCAACCAACTTTTGAAAATAAAAACCAGTGTTTCCCCCCAAGTGAACAGTGAAATTTAAATCACTATTTGAGGACATAAAGACTACTGTCTTATCACAAAAAATAAACTTGTTAGTTTGATATGCAGCAGCATAGCACAATCTGGATGTAAAACACAGCGGCCTTTGGCTAGCACAGCAATACTACATGTTTTGAACCCTACAAAATCTATGAAAGGCTTTTTCCATTTTGTCTTGCCAATGTCTGTCCTGCTGATTTTAAGTTACATTTTCAGAGGCAGCCATTTCATCTGCATGGATTTAAAAGAAAGGAATCACCATCTTTCTCCTTATCTCTTTCTCCTTATGAGCATATATATGCTATATGATATGATATTTAACACAACTGTGAGAGGGCAGTTTTCATATATTCAACATAAAAACGAAATAATGGCTAGGTCACAGAGCAAGCCAGAGAAAGAATTAATAGCCCACTGTGGAAATGAATACAATTTATAATAGTACCCTTTCTAAATATTTCCTTTTTGTTATGACTTGATCTGACAATGTTTCCATTTATGAATCACATTCTTCAGGAGTTTATATCTCAGCTGGAAAAGTCTGTTTAGGGCGGAAAACTGGCAATCAAGGTCTCAGCTCATACTAATGACTTTTTTTTCAAAAACAAAATTTGAATTCAATCTGTTCAACTACTCTTCAGATAAAAGATGTAAAAAATTCTTGATTTTGACCATTGAGGTTAAAAAAATTAATCTATTTTTTCTATGTTAAAACAATATTTAGAATGTGGCAGAATTGGATATAAACCAAGAAATTAAGGCTGTTGTGGATATATATTGAAGTGTAAAGGGAAATGCACACATTTTTTCAACACCATCCAAAAAGTAGTTATTTGTATTTAAAAAAAGCAAAACAAAAAACTATTTAAAAGCCACCAGAAGTCAATGGACTTTAGAAGCTTTCAATACTAGGGAAAAAAAGCATCTCCTTTTTCCTTCTATCTTTTGAAGAAAGGATGGAGGGGACAGTACATTTGGGAGGCGGGGGGAGGAGAAGTTGAATTCCTAATTTCCCACCCAAACAACCTTGACAACAACTAACTATTATACCCCATGACAATATCTACCACTGCATCTAATGATGAAGTAGCACGTTTGCTTGATGTTTCTGCTAAAATGTTAACTGCTAAATACACCTCCACCCTGATATAACACTCTCCTTGGGAGCCAAAAAATCTTACCGCGTTATAGGTAAAACTGCCTTATATCGAATTTGCTTTAATCCATCGGAGTGCGCAACCCCCCCCTCCCCAGGAGCACTGCTTTACAGCGTTATCTCCGAATTCATGTTATATCGGGTAGCGTTATATCGGGGTAGAGGTGTAATTAACATTAGGCTTCACAGCCAACATCCCATTCAGATGAATTAGGCATTTCATACATCTAAAAGCTACTGTTTCTGTCTGCAGATTCAAGTAGAACATCATTGCATTGGTTGACATTTGTTTCATATTTTGAAGGTTTTCCTCACAACTGTAGGGCTAGAAACTATATTTTAAAATGTAATCTTAAATCTAGAGTACAATTATGCAGGAAATTTTAAAAAGGACATTATGTTGCTACTAATGAAGCCACAATCACATTTTACACAGGGTTCCTAGTTTTATTTATTTTTTATGCACTGGTAATAACCTTTCCTTTTCTGCAACTTAGGAATTGCTACTTATGAATTGAGCGGATGTCAGACATGATGGTGCATAAAATAAGTAGGCTATTGTAAAGGTCAGCCTATATGACTTCTAAAATTTTCAGATAATGTAAGAAAAAAAAAAGTTATGCTGTATTCTCCCTTTCTTCTCCTGAAGTGTCACAGCATGGTGGTTTGCACACTTTCACAGAACTGTCTCCTATTAAGACCCTAACATGGACTGTATTTCAGAAATAAACAAAAGGGTCTTCTGGCTTTTCTTTCATAGCACAGCACCATTTATGGCCGAAATAGCCTCTTATCTCTTCTTCACCAAGCACGTACCCTGCTCTCCTCCGCAAATTCCTCCTTAAACTCAACTTCCATTATGCAGCTTTGCAATTAATCTTATTGTCTTATATAGCAGTTCCACTGAGATTGAAGATGCCATGTAAATGTAAAATCATGAGAGAAAGAGAAAAAGAGAGAAAAAGAAAGGTCTGACAAGTAGCTATGACTGTTCCTTCTCATCCTGAAAAAAGTCTACTGTAAGGCCATCAACGATCCTCCACATAAAAACAGAACTATATATACACACACACACATATATATACACACACACAGTAAATATTTTAAAAAAGCTTTTTCGGTCAAATCAGATTCTGCTTCAGCACCAGCATGTTTTATGTGTTCCTTCCTCATTCTATTGCCAAGTCAAAGAGAGGAAACAAAAGCTGGGGTTGTTTCCAGGAGAAAAATGCACTGCAGGAATCTATGGCAGTTTCCTCTCATGTTCACAAACCAACACTTCTGTATGAGGATTCACATAATACATAGGTGTCAAATGGTTAATCTTCAATATATACAGAGGAGAGCATCCCTGGGACAAAAGAGAAAAAAAGGTTTGTGCATCTAGGATTGCTAATACTTGCAAAATGGCTATCTCCATGGATATATAATTGCGTAGATGGAGAACAAATCAGTTTGTCCAATAAAGGCGTTGCCCGGCGATCTACAACCTTTCTTTGTTACTGAGAAGGTGGTGGTTTTCCTCCTCTTAATAGATCATTTTCCCTTATTCTGGTCTTCCTTCCTGATGATAAATTAACTTTTATTATTCTAACCGATTGAACATTAATTTAGAAGCTTTATTAGTCATTTAGATTTTACTCAGTGACTTCAAGCGGAAAAAATGTTTTCTCAAGCCGAGAGAGAACCCTCCCATACAACATGTTCCCTGAGCCAAGAGAACCCGCCCATACAACATCCTCCAGCTGTTCTCAAATAGGGAAAGAATTTGCCCATGTGGCATCCTTAGGCACGTCCCACCAAAGTCAGCCCAGAGTCTGTCTAGCTGAGAGGGAACCTCTCCAAACGGCAACCCCTGGCTCTTCTCTACTCAAGGGAGATCGCCTCCCATGCAGCTTCATCCAGCACTTCCTGAGCCAAAACAATCCCTCTTTATACAGCCTGGTAGGGTCTTCCTGAGCCAAGAGACAATGCTCTCACAATGCATCCTCTGGCTAGTCTTGTTCCACCACCACAGTTATTAACTTTTATTACTAAAGAAAAAGCTAATTTGCGTGCAGATACAAGCTACCAGAATGATTTTTCCCCCAGCTAAAGTCCTTCACAATCAAATGCATTTTTAAATGCCTACACAATGCAAGCTTAAAATCATAGAATCATAGAATATCAGGGTTGGAAGGGACCTCAGGAGGTTATCTAGTCCAACCCCCTGCTCAAAAGCAGGACCCATCGCCAATTAAATCATCCCAGCCAGGGCTTTGTCAAGCCTGACCTCAAAAACTTCTAAGGAAGGAGATTCCACCACCTCCCTAGGCAACGCATTCTAGCGTTTCACCACCCTCCTAGTGAAAAAGTTTTTCCTAATATCCAACCTAAACCTCCCCCACTGCAACCTGAAATACAATGGTTGAACTGCAGGCAGCAATGGCACAACAGAGACAAAGAAATAGGCTCCTCTGATGGCTAGAATGCTTCAAGTCCTTTACTTTGTTACTCTGACATACCTTCAGTTACAGACTCAAGTGTGCATTCACATGCTCTCTTGCTCAATAAAACATGTCAGTGTGGTCCTTTTTTCTTTTTTTTAAGAGGAAAATACATGTGGGCTTGTGATTTACATTATCATAACCTCCCACTCTGATATTTTTGGGGACATACTATATTTTAATATGGCTTCCAAAATTAATAAGCGCTCTAATTTGCCATAGTTCTACACTTTGGGTAATGAGGGTATTAAAAGTTGAACTGGTTTCTCATCTTGCTCTTTTTAGAAGTGCAAGTTAAACAAAAGTTAACCTTTATAAAGATCTGCAAAAAGAGAAGAGGCAAAAAGAAAGAGGAGCTGAGGCACCAGATGGGGAAAGGACAGGAAATATTTTTTTAAAAAAATTCTTTCCATTAAAAGGAGAAATGACTTACACCTTATTCCTTTCTGAGCGACAGTTAGCATATGTGCAGACCAATGGGAACGTCATACACAAAATATAAAGTACACATTTTGGAAGGGAGTTCAAAGACAGCCACAGACTCATGAACTCCAAGAGGCTCTCCTACTTTTCAAAATAAACAAATACATACATACATCCAAGTTCTGAACTAGAGAACTTTTTTAACAAACAGAGGAAACCAGTTAGGGAAAGGCCTCTGTGAACTGTTGGGCCGATGCATCATTTGGTCAAAGCCATTAAATTTACTGTGGAATTTTCCAAAGTGGACAGCGCTGGCTAATTCTTGTTCTCCGTCACCAAAGGGAGCTTTACCATTAATTTCAATGGAAACAATTACAATTAATGTGAAGGATTTTTGAAAAATCCCACCCTCTGGGCTTGTCTATGAAGTACATGAGTCCACACCCGTGGGGTGTACATTCCAATAAGCACCAGTTCACGTACACTAACTGGTTAGTATAAACCCCACTGGCACACAAAGTTCCACAGTGAATATTAATGTAGTCCAGTTTCAAAAAGTACTACATTAACATGCACTCGGGAACTTTAAACCTGCACTAGCAGGGTCTACATGGGCTAGTTAGTGTATGACATGCTGCTGCACATTAGATTTTACACTCCACTGATGCAGACTAACGCACCATGTAGACAAGGCCTTAAACTACAAAATTCAGAGAAAGTATGAAGAGACTGCACTGTGGCAACCCTGCAAACTCTCCCACTGCAGTTTCAACTCACTCAGCCAATGAATGATGCATGGGTGCAGTGAGCACCTGTGTCTGACTAGGCAAGGGAGCACAACAATCTTTGTAAGACTCAGAAATGCAGGTTCCAATTAGTCTATTGGAATCAAAATGAGATTCTAGTAGATCTTTTCCCCTTAAAAAATAGAACAGAAAAAGGAGGGACACTCTAACTTCTAGGGTCCTGTGCAAATAAAAAGCATTTATTGCACTATGAATATTTAACCGCACCCGTATCTTCCTTTCAAACCAGGTTAAATCGGTCCAAATCACTTTATAGTGGAATAGTGCAACTGTACATCAGTGTAGCCACACTGGTGCAAAATCCCCAGCACAGACAAGCCATACATTATGGATGACTTTATTCTGGGTGAATGACCAAAATAAGGAAGTATGAGCAGGAAAGCAAAGCTAACCTGGGTTGAGATGACTGCCACTAAAAAAAAAAGTCACTCTTCAGGACAATATGGAATGGGAATAATACTAAGCTGTTCAAAAGAAGGTCTGCACAAGGCTTTGAGAACCGAATAAAAGCTCCAAGAAGGAGAGGGATCATCTGAGAAACCTAAGATGAGGTTGTCTTTTTCACATTACCTTGGAAAATTGAAAGACTTTCACTTTTTGGTCCCTGGTTCAAAACTCACCCAGTTTGACAGAGATAAAGACATTACAATATGCCAGCTGTTTGGTGGCGTCCAGTATAATAAGTTAGTAGCGTCAGTCCATTTGTGAAAAGAGTTAGAGAAGATGTGAGATAATCAGATTTCTCATGCTCTGCTTATATATTTATTAACTGTAAACAGCAGTTTCTGCAAGAATTTGCCATACTGTGAATTCTATAAATACTTCTATTGTCAGTTGCCTTGCATATTTGTGGGTTCTTTCTGTGTGCTTTCCCAATACTGCACAGATAGTTGGTTCAGCAGACCTTGATAGTATTACCCAGTGTGATTAAGTAAGTGCTGGAGGCTGAAATGTTGTCGCCTCAGTAGCACTGCTTAGGCACTTCTGTCCTTGAAGCTTCAATGTTAATACTAGACAGAGCAGCATGTGAGTTCAGCAGACTTCGATGTTACTCAAAGAAAGACCACAGGCACAGCTCATTAACAAAGACACTTGGCCAGGTTTATTGCCCTCAAGACACAGTCCTAGAGCCCTGGCTTTGTGGTTACAGGTACACTAATATGACTGCCCTGTGGCAAGGAACGGCTCAGTCAGTGGTGGAACTTTCCACTGCCCCCTTGGCCAAACAAAGAATTAACGCAAAGTATCCCAACTTTTATAGGCTGAGACAAACAACTTAACATACACTACTTACACGCCACCTTATGTAAATCATTACATCTTTTTGTTACCTCTCCTTGTTGCTTATATCTTTGAAAAAACATCCCTATTCATTATTTTATCAGACCATCTTATCTTGTACTAGATGAGGGTGTATCTGTACTAGCTGGAATATATTTATGTAAATTGTGCCTAGTACACTAGTAACAACTTTGCCAAGTTCACGTACTAAATAGTGAAATTGTAAGCATCTACTTTAATACATGGTGTGACTTTTGTTCACAACTTCTGGTTCAGGCCTCAGAGCTTGCACCAGGCCCTGTACTCCAGACTCCCTCTACAACTTCAACCTTGCTTTGTATACTTTAGGACACCACAACAAATAACTAAAGATTCACAAAAAAGCTAATACCTGTGCATGACTAATGGGAACAGGAAAGCCAAAAGATAATCCTCCCAATGTTAATAGAAAAATGAAAATATTCTTTGTACATTTTCTGAAATGTACAAATTGTCTGTTCATATGACTGAAGGAGGGCAGTGATTGGAAGATATTTGAGAACTGTTTATGAACACAAACAGCCAAGTTCTTCTTCCTCCAAAGAACTACATTTAGAATTTTATCTGTATTGGAATAACATTTAAGAGACAAACTTATTATGTTTTTGTATTATTGTCCAGCACATATGTTTGATATAAAGTAGTCTTTGAGACAGCTGTAATCATAGTTAATATTTTAGGCATATTTTAGATACATCAAGTGTAACAATGAGAGACAAGGAGTGAAAGCAGGAAGAACAGGATAAAAAAAGATAGGAAGTCAAATGGAAAGGAACAAGAAGGAAAGGAGATAATAAGAGGGAGGACTTATCATAGGAGGTGATGCTCAAATTGGGGAAAGAAGGGAGAGGGAAAGAAAATTACAATGAAACAGGGTGAGGAGGGGAAAACAGGAGGTGAAGAGAGAAAAATACAGTGTGTTCATATTCCTTTCCATAGCTTCCATGTTTTTTGGATTGTGTTATTGAAAGAGTCTTAAAGAGTTATTAGTGAAATAAATGGAAATAGGAACAAAAAATGCACATGTGGCTACTATTATACAGTCTTTTCATTAGATGTAGTTAGTAGAAAGCCATAGTTACTTACAGGATAAGATCAAGCCTTTATCTTCATTTTCCTATTCCAAAGGAGGAAGAAAAATGAGCAAAAAAATGGGTTTTTTTATAAGCCACAAACTTGGGCCTGGTCTACACTATGAGTTTATATTGGATTTAGCAGCGTTAAAACCAAATTAACCCTGCACCCATCCACACAACGAAGCCATTTTTCGACATAAAGGGCTCTTAAAACCGATTTCTGTACTCCTCCCCAACGAGGGGATTAGCGCTGAAATCGACATCACCGTTCAAATTAGGGTTAGTGTGGACGCAATTAGAAGGTATTGGCCTCCGGGAGCTATCCCACAGTGCACCATTGTGACTGCTCTGGACAGCACTCTGAACTCGGATGCTCTGGCCAGGTGTACAGGAAAAGCCCCGGGAACTTTTGAATCTCATTTCCTGTTTGGCCAGGTGAGCTCATCAGCACAGGTGACCATGCAGTCCCAGAATCGAAAAAGAGCTCCAGCATGGACTGAACGGGAGGTACTGGATCTGTTTGCTGTATGGGGAGAGGAATTCGTGCTATCAGAACTACGTTCCAGAAGACGAAATGACAAAACATTTCAAAAAAATCTCAGAGGCCTGAGGGACAGAGGCTACATCAGGGATGCAACACAGTGCTGCATGAAACTTAAGGAGCTCAGACAAGCATACCAAAAAACCAAAGAATCAAACGGACGCTCTGGGACAGAGCCCCAGACATGCCGCTTCTACGCTGAGCTGCATGCAATTCTTGAGGGGGGGAGGTGTGTGTCGTCACCATCACTACCCTACCCCTGTCCGTGGACTCCGATGATGGGGTACTCTCCACCATGCCTGAGGATTTTGCGGACGGGGAAGATGAGGAGGAGGAGGACGAGCTTGAGGAGAGCACACAGCACACCGTTCTCCCCGACAGCCAGGATCTTTTTATCACCCTGACTGAAATACCCTCCCAACCCAACGAAGCCAGAGAAGGGACCTCTGGTGAGTGTACCTTTTAAAATATAATACATGTTATAAAAGCAAGCGTTTTTTAATGATTAAGTAGCCCTGAGGACTTGGGATGCATTCGTGGCCAGTACAGCTACTGGAAAAGTCTGTCAACTTGTCTGGGGATGGAGCGGAAATCCTCCAGGGACATCTACATGAAGCTCTCCTGGAGGTACTCTAAAAGCCTTTGCAGAAGGTTTCTGGGGAGAGCAGCCTTATTCCGTCCTCCATGGTAGGACACTTTACCACGCCATGCTAGTAGCAAGTAATCTGGTATCATTGCATGAAAAAGCTTGGCAGCGTATGGTCCTGGTGTTTGCTGGCATTCAAGCAACATCTATTCTTTATCTCTCTGAGTTATCCTCAGGAGAGTGATATCATTCATGGTAACCTGGTTGAAATAGGGGAATTTGATTAAGGGGACATTCAGTGGTGCCCATTCCTGCTGGGCCATTTGCCTGTGGCTGAAAAGAAATCCACCCCGCAGTTGGCCATGCGGTGGGGGGCGGGGGCCATTGGAGCTGAGCTGTTCACGTTTGGCTAGCAGGGATCTTCCCTGATACCAGCCAGGCGGAGGGGGAGAGGAAAAGCGATTGGATGAGGGGAGGGGGTTAGTTTGGTTTCTGCTGCTGCACGTTAACAGGAAAACTGCAGAACTAAATGGCCAACTCAACGGGCTTTGCTTGGTATGGGAAAGGAGGGGGCTGCTGTTATAAAGGCTGCAGAAGCTGAAAGACTATGGCTTACCATGGCCGCCTGCAAGCCAAATTCTCTTGCCCAGCTCTGCTTGTGTGATCTCTAACACCAAAGCTGCAGGCACTCAATACAAAATGCAAAATGCGACCTTGTACCAAAATCACATGTGCTATGTAATGTGAATAGTGTTGTTCATCGTGAAAGAATATAGCCATTGTTCTGTAAAATGTATCTTTTTAAATACTTCACTCCCTTTTTTAACTCCAGCAGCTGCAAATGTTTCAAGCCTCCCTCCTCCGTCCCAAAGGCTATCTCAGATAAGGCAGCAAAAAAAACCACATGCGCGAGGACATGTTCTCTGAGCTCATGCAGTCGTCCGGCACTGACAGAGTTGTGTGGAGGGACACAACAGCAGAGTACAGGACGGTGGCCGATAAACATGAGGAGAGGTGGCGGCAGGAAGAGGAGGTATGAGGCAATGCTGGGGCTGCTGCGGGATCAAACGGGCATGCTCCGGCGTCTGGTGGAGGTTCATGAACGACAGCAGGATCACAGACTGCCGCTGCAGCCCCTGTTTAACCACCCTCCCTCCTCCCCAAGTTCCATAGCCTCCTCACCCAGACGCCCAAGAATGCGGGGTGGGAGGCTCCGGGAACCCAACCACTACACTCCAGTGGACAGCCCAAGCAACAGAAGGCTGGCATTCAACAAGTTTTAAAGTGGCCTTTTCCTTCCCTCCTACCACACCCCACCCGGGCTACACTGCGAGTTATTTCCCTATTTTTATAATCAATTAATAAATACATGTTTTTTGAATGATAGTGACTTTATTTCCTTTGCAAGCAAGCTGTGATCGAGGGCGGGTGGCTTACAGGGAATTAGAGTCAACCAAGGGGGTGGGTTTTCATCAAGGAGAAACAAACAGAAGTGTCACACATTACCCTGGCCAGTCATGAAACTGGTTTTCAAAGCTTCTCTGATGCGTACCACTTCCTGCTGTGCTCTTCTAACTGCCTCGGTGTCTGGCTGCGCGTATTCAGCGGCCAGGCGATTTGCATCAACCTCCCACGCCACCATAAATGTCTCCCCCTTACTCTCACGGAGATTGTGGAACACACAGCAAGCAGCAATAACAATGGGAATATTGGTTTTGCGGAGGTCTGAGCGAGTCAGTAAACTGCGCCAGTGACACTTTAAATGTCCAAATGCACACTCTACCACCATTCTGCACTTGCTCGGCCTATAGTTGAACAGCTCCTGACTACTATCCAGGGTGCCTGTGTATGGCTTCATGAGCCAGGGCATTAAGGGGTAAGCTGGGTCCCCAAGGATAACTATAGGCATTTCAACATCCCCAACAGTTATTTTCTGGTCTGGGAAGTAAATCCCTTCCTGCAGCCATTTAAACAGACCAGCGTTCCTGAAGGTGTGAGTGTCATTAACCTTTCCCGGCCATCCCACGTTAATGTTGGTGAAATGTCCCTTGTGATCCACCAGTGCTTGCAGCACCATTGAAAAGTACCCCTTGCGGTTTATGTACTGGCTGCCCTGGTGGTCCGGTCCCAAGATAGGGATATGCGTTCCATCTATAGCCCCACCACAGTTAGGGAATCCCACTGCAGCAAAGCCATCCACTATGACCTGCACATTTCCCAGAGCCACTACTTTGATAGCAGCAGCTCAATGATTGTGTTGGCTACTTGCAAAACAGCAACCTCCACAGTAGATTTGCCACTCTAAATTGATTACTGACTGACCGGTTGCTGTCTGGCGTTGCAAGCTTCCACAGGGTATTGCCACTCGCTTGTGAACTGTGAGGGCTGCTCTCATCTTGGTATTCTTGTGCTTCAGGGCAGGGGAAAGCAAGTCACCAAGTTCCATGAAAGTGCCCTTCCGCATGCGAAAGTTTCGGAGCCACTGGGAATCATCCCAGACCTGCAACACTATGCAGTCCCACCACTCTGTGCTTGTTTCCCGGGCCCAGAATCAGCGTTCCATGGCATGAGTCTGCCCCATTACACCATGATCTCCGAATTGCGGGGGAACGCAGTTTTAGAGAAAAGTGTGTTCGTGTCCTCATCACCGTGCTGCCGTCGCCTCCTCACCTGGTTTTTCAGGTACTGGTTCTGCATACACTGCACGATAATGCGTGAGGTATTTACAATGGCCATAACTGCTGTGGTGAGCTGAATGGGCTCCATGCTTGCTGTGCTCTGGCTTCTGCTCCTGCTCGGGCAATCCACGGAAAAGGGCGCAAAACGATTGTTTGCCTTTGCTCTGGTGGAGGGAGGGGCGACTGCCCACATGGCTAACAGGGTTGGCTTACAGGGGGTGGCTTTGCGAGAAACAGAATGGCCCCCTCAAGGATAGAACTCAAAACCTCAAGGATAGAACTCAAAACTGGGTTTAGCAGGCCGTTGATTTCATGGAGGGAGGGAGGGAGGAGAAAATGAATACAAAACAAATCTGGTCTATTTCTTGTTTTGATCCATTTCATCTATCTTTATACATCTTGCTGGCAGCAGACCGTGCAGTACGACCGCTAGCCATCGTCATCTCCTGGGTGCTCGGCAGAAGACGGTGCAGTATGACTGCTGGCCATCGTCTTCTGCTGGCTGCTGATTAAAAGAGAGTGCACTGCCGGTAGGACTGAATCGCCATGAGACGAAACTTAAAAGGGAAATGACCTGGCTGCGTCACTCCCATGTTTGCCCAGGCGCCCCGACCTCATCGAGGTCAGTTAAAAGAGCACCCTGGACTACGTTGATGATGGCTACCAGTCATACTGCACTGTCTGCTGCCAAAAGGCAATAAACTGCTGCTGTGTAGCAATGCAGTACCGCGTCTGCCAGCACCCAGGAGACATACAGTGATGGCTAACTGAGCGGGCTCCATGCTTGCCGTGGTATGGCGTCTGCACAGGTAACTCAAGAAAAAAGGCGCAAAACGATTGTCTGCCCTTGCTTTCATGGAGGGAGGGAGGGAAGGGGGGGCCTGACAAAATGTACCCAGAACCATCTACGACAATGTTTTAGCCCCATCAGGCATTGGGATTTCTACCCAGAATTCAAATGGGTGGCGGAGACTGCGCACAGTGCAACACTCCGGAAGTCGACAGTTGCCTCGATACTGTGGACACACTCCGCCGACTACACGCACTTAGAGCATTTGTGTGGGGACACACAATCGACTGTATAAAAACGCTTTCTACAAAACCGACTTCTATAAATTCAACCTGATTTCGTAGTGTAGACAAGGCCTTAAACAGATATAAAAGCTAAAACTGCAAACTTCATTGGAATACATGCAAGTTGTAAAATTACAGATTTATCCAGAATTTAGCTGTTGTAAGATTACTATATTTAAACCGAACTGGTTTAAGAAGAAAATCCTTTACAATCTGTACAAGTTATCTTAGGGGCTACACCAGAGAAATAAAATGATGGAAGAATTAAGGTTACCATTTAGGTCTGAAGCATTTCATCCATTTCGGTGCCAAAAGTGGCTTTGTGAAACCTTCTGTAGCAGCTGGCACTAAATCCCTTTGCAAATTCAAAGCACTTCCAATTTATCCAAGACAGATTTCCTTCTTCTTTTCACCCCCTTTTCCTTGCAACTACAGATCAGACAGCAATGTTTTCTGCAAAAGAAAGATGAAATGGTAACTCTGCTGTAGCTTAAATAAGTTTCAAATATGATCTAATACATTTTCCCTTCCCCTTGCACCCTCCGTGTCTTTCATATTCTGCAATGAATACTTGAATGGAGACCTCCACTTAATCTTATTCATTTGGAATTGGCTTCTCTTTCCGAGGTGTAAGGCCTGAACAGATTTTTGGATAGGGCTATACAACTCTCCCCATACTACACCCTAGTATCAAATGACAACCAAGAATAAGAATAGCACTTGGGCAGTTGTTGCTTTATGGTTTTCTAATTTGCTTTAGTTTCCTTTCTGAAGGCTGCTTAATCATGCACAGGCCTTCGTTTTATCAGACAAATCAGATCATTGTAATATTTAATTTTTCCATTACCAAAAACACAAAAACAAAAAACACAGCCAAAACACTTAATTTTGAAATATTTTTACTAAGTTTGAGTTATAAATTGTGAACAAATTTTTAAACTTTTTTTGGGGTAATTTATACCACAGAACTAAATTTAGGAAAAACAGTTCTACACAATTGGTATTATCAGGTGTACAGAGATACAGTATTCATTTAAATGTATATTTTTAAAAAACAGACCACAGATTAACCTAGTAAGTTAACTAATCTACTTATTAATAGTTCGTTTGAACTACTGTTCGCTTCCAAATGTGTGTCTATGCATTACTATTTCATTTTCACTTGCCTATACACTATATAAAATGCAGTGCCTAATCAGGAAAGCTGGACTGCTCCTTCCCCTGCTACAAACCAAACAAGATTAGAGAAAATATGTTTGTGTTTATGGACTCCCAAGCGTGAAGGTACTTAAAAACAAGTTTCATCAGTCAGACAACTGTTGAACATGGAAGATTCCTGGGGTGGTGTAAAGGGATCATTTTCTCCTCTCAGTTCCTTTCTTGATCTCCCCCCAACTCTTCTAATAGGGGAATGCAGTAATTTCCAATTCTGGGTACACAAACCAGTAATGGTTCTTCAGGTGGTGCAGCTGGAACACTAAGTACTCTCTAATTATGAACTTCTTTTGGGGATCCTAAATGCACTGGTGCTGCCTGTCTTTCGTTCACCTGCACCTGCTATAAACTCAGAGAGGAAGATGAAGTCCGAACCCCAGTCTTGCAACAAGACAGCTGACAAGTCAAGGAGAAAGGTAGAGTATTGGTTCTGATCTTTAGGTAGGAGGTAATTAGAGACTTTGGCAATGTGGTGTCAGTGTAGCACACAGAGTGGAAGCCAGACTGGAGAGGTTCTAGAATGGAACTGGAGGAGAGGAACTCCAGAAAGTGATTGTAGACAGTGCATTCAGTGAGCTTTTGGATGAAAGAGGGAAGAGATAGTAGTTGGAGTCAAGTGAGGTCAAGGATAAGTGATGGTTTTAAAGAGGAGAAAGACTAAAGCATGCTTATCTTGAGAGGAGAAAAAGCCAAAACAGAATTAAGCAACAAAGGGAGTTTTGGATTTAACATTTGTAGAATCCTACCTTATGTCCAAGGAGAGGAAATAATCAGCAGACAAAATGGAAAGAGGCAGGAGGAATTTACAGAAGCTAATAAATTTATTTAATAAATATAGCATACTTAGCACTTATTTAGCGCTTTTAATTGTCAGACTGTTATACGAACATTAAGTATTCCTTGTGAAATGTATGCGGAAAATTTTATCACTATTTTACAGATGGAGTTATTGAGGTGACAATATTAAGTGACTTTTCCAAAGCCACAGGAGAACACTATCATTGTCAAAACAGGAACTGATACTTCGGTGCTCTTGACATCTCGTCCTGTTCTCAGATGAGAAGGTCACAATGCCTATGTGTGTCAAAGCAGAGGAGATGGAGGCAAAGTTGAAAATAGCAGTCTTGCAAACCCTACATGTTAAAAAACGAAACGACAAAAACATGAGGCACAGCTCCACCCCAAAAATCGTAAGTTTGACTTTAAAATCATGAATTTTTTTTAAAAAAAACCCCATAAGTGTGTGTGTGGGGGGGTGAGATTTGTCTTCTGTCTTTTGACCTTTTACGGTGCTCTCGGCTCACATTTTCAAGCTTTCCCTCCACAACCACAAGGTCTAGAAAATTACTTGGTTTTAAATGAAAGCCAAGGTTCTGTTGAAGTCCTGTTGTAGTTGCACAGCCAATGGGACACTGCTAATGAAAGTAATGGTTGCAGAATTGGATAGTGTGTGGAAGATATGAAATGGGAACTGAAACATGAAAATTGAAGCCCAAAATTGTGATTTCAGTAGGAAAGATTTTGTGCATCAAAAAACTGCGATTTAAAGTTGAGCTGCTGAGTATCAAAATATCAAAGGGAAAGTTACCAAAATTTGTCTGTAGAACACTAACTGTCCCTCTATGACTGGTGATTTCCTATCATTTCTAGTTCCAACTTTTTGCCAGGTCTCATAGTTATCTAACTGCACCTCATAACCCTTCTGGTCTCTCTGGGCACACCCTTTGAACATAAGAATGGCAATACTGGGTCAAACCAATGGTCCATCTAGCCCAGTATTCTGTCTTCCAGCACTTATAGCAATTAAATCACAGCTTTAACAGAACTGTTAAACAATAATAGAATACCAATTTAAGTTTATTATAAATATTTTTGGATGTTTTTCTATATTTTCAAATATATTTATTTCAGTTACAACACAGGAATACAAAGCATATAGTGCTCATTTTATTTTATTTTTTATTACAAATACTTGCACTGTAAAAAAGAAATAGTATTTTTCAATTCACCTCATACAAGTCCACTCGGTCCTATTTCTTATTCAGCCAATCACTGAGACAAACAAGTTTGTTTACATTTATGGGAGATAATGCTGCCCGGTTCTTATTTACGACACCAGAAAGTGAGACCAGGTGTACGCATGGCACTGTTGTAGCCAGTGTTGCAAGATATTTATGTGCCAGATATGTTAAATATTTGTATGCCCCTTCAAGCTTCAACTTGTAGGCTTTAAAGTTTTACATTGTTTTATTTTTGAGCGCAGTTATGTAAAAAAAAATTTCTACATTTGTAAGTTGTACTTTCACAATAAAGAGATCACACTACAGTAATTTTATGAGGCAAATTGAAAAATACTAGTTTTTATCTCTTTTAGAATGCAAATATTTATAATTAAAAATAATATAAAATGAGCACTGTATATTTTGTATTCTGTTTTGTGATTAAAATCAATATATTTAAAAAAATGTAGAAAAACATTCAAAAATATAATACATTTAAGTTGGTATATTATTATTGTTTAATCATGCAATTAAAACTGCAATTAATTGACAGACCTACTCTTTAACTATACCACCAACTCTGCCAGCTCATTTCTAAAGCTTTCCTTCTTTTCCAGAGGTGTGTCTTGTTGGGAGCATTTGCTGACATCACACATATAACCCTACTCTCTATCATCAACCATACTGCTATTAATTCGTCTCCTCTTCTTTTTCCCCTCATGACACTCTCCGCAACTGCTAGGCTTATGATGATACCTACTTAGGGTTGCCAACTTTCTAATCACACAAAATTGAACACACTTACCCTGCCCCACCCCTTTTCTGAGGCCCGGCCCCCACTTACTCCACCCCCACCCCCAGTCGCTCGCTCTTTCCCACCCTCACTCATTTTCACAGGGCTGGGGCAGGAGTTCGGCTGCAGGCTCCAGGGTGGGGCCAGAAATGAGGGGTTCAGGGCGCAGAAGGGGGCTCTGGGCTAGGGCAGGGAGCTGTGATGTGGGAAGGGGTGCGGACGTGAACTGGGGGTGCGGGCTCTGGGTGGGGCCAGGGATGAGGGTTTTGAGGTGCAGGAGGGGACTCAGGGCTGGGGCTGAGAGGTTCGGATACAGGACGGGGTGTGGGTTCCAGCTGGGGTGTGGGTTCTGGGGTGGAGGCTCTAGAAGGGAGTTTGGGTGTGGGAGGGGCCTCAGGGCTGGGGCCAACGGGTTCAGGTGTGGGAGGGGGTGTGGGCTCTGGGAGGGAGTTAGGGTGAGGGAGGAAGCTCAGGGTTGGGACAGGAGGTTGGGGTGTGGGAGGAGGTTCACGGTGCAGGCTCCAGCCAGGCAGCGCTTATCTCAGGCGGCTCCTGGAAGCAGCTGATACGTCTGGCTCCTAGGCACAGGGGGCTCTCTGCACTGCTCATGCCCGCAGATGCCATCCTACAGCTCCCATTGGCCGTGGCCCCCGACCAATGGGAGCTGTGGAGCCAGTGCTTGGGATGAGGGCATCACGTGGAGCTCCGTGGCTGCCCCTGTGCCTAGGAGCTGGACATACGAGCTGCTTCTGGGAGCCATGTGGAGCCAGGGCAGGCAGGAAGCCTGCCTTAGCCACACTGCTCCACCAACCAGACTTTTAAGCGGCTTTGTTAGCAGTGCTGACTGGCGCTGCCAGGGTCCCTTTTTGACCAGGCATTCTGGTCAAAAACTGGATGCCTGGCAACCCTATACCTAACTCCTTTCATCTTTCCTCCAGACCAAAACATTTTAAATTAATCTCTGAAGCTTTACTTGTGCCTCCACAGGTTACCATTCTCCTGTATGTGGTAATGGAAAAAAAAATAAACTGGTTACATTATGTTGCATTTTTTATGTTGCTCAAAGGAGATGGTGATAGTAAAAACACTTATACACTCTTTATACTTCAGCCTCCACTCTTGATTACCACTAGTGCTTAATTAATGGGTCTTAACTAACCTCTGCTTGGACAAGCACCACAGGAAGCTAGATAAGGAACTTGTCTGAATGCCTCTTTTGAATAACAGTACCTCTAACACAATTTCTGGTGTTGGGTCTTGAACCCACAACCTCTTGGCTCAGAGACAACAGTTTCCAAATTAGTCATATTGGCATTTTTTAATATACTAAATTTAGATTAAGAATGATATTTAAATTAAAGCCGGGAGGAACTGTGTAAACTTTCCACAGAGAGCTCTGCCAATGCAACCCAGTCCTGACTTGCACCATCTTCTAAAACTATACTCAGAGATCTCTTTCTTTGAGCAACACTACATATTGTGTCATACTGTATTGGAGCTTTGTAAAGTAGATAAATGTCCATAAATGACTGGGTATATGTAATGAGGGACTCTCACCACCAGAGTGCCCCCCTCATTTCAGGACTTCATCTTGAGAGCCCCATATTGTCAGGCAACTGGGTTCTGCAGTGGCTGAGTTCTAGATGATGTAACCCTCCAGCCAGGTAACACTTAAAGTTCAATCTCTTTCTGGGGTAACAAAAGTCCAGTTTAAACAACCAAACATGCAACCAACCAAGCTTCTGCTCCTCTTAGGCCTGACAGGTTTCCTGCTACCTCTCCTCCCTGAGGACTCCAGCAGTTTCTCCCAGGGCCTGGCTTTTTCTTCTGGGCCTTCTTCTGGGGCAATTAAAATTAATGGGAGTTGTGTATCTAAATCCCCTAGGATATAAAATGGTTTTAAAAAACTTTTTAAAAGGTTCTGGGACATGCATGGAGATTAATGAAAGAAATGATCAATATGAAAGTAGAATTTTCTTCAAAAACCAACAGTGTTCCTATTCAGGTGCAAGTTATGGAAGGGTAAGTAAGTTTTATGGGCTACCACCAGGTGCGTCACAGAGTTGCCTCCTTTCATCTACCCCCAAGACTCTTCAGGTCCAGAATCCTGTAATAATTAAGCTTCATGTAGTAACTTGGGAAGGCAACAGTCTTGTATAGCTATCAGCCCCCAAAGTAATGGGGTATTATCATTTTCAGTGCCAGTGACTGTTTATATTCCAGACAAATAATTGATGCAGAGAGAGTCAAATCACTCCATGGTTGAAGTTAATTTTGAGACTACAGTTCTGATGTCAATTAAGGTAGGCTGTCCAAATAATAGGTGTTTAACTATTGGCAATCTTTTACCTTCTCTTTCTAATACAGGATTACATAAAACAGTCCAATACAATTCAAGATTACACATCTTGTTACATTTAATAGTTATGTGACAAATTTAGGTGAAAAATAACATGATTTCTCAGGATGGAACATACCATTTTTTTTGTGTGTGTCTGTGTGTGAGCGAGAGCATGCGATTGTTTAACCTAGGGAAGTTACTAGATCGAAGGCCCTGGTTCTCATGGGAGACATCAATCACCCTCATATCTGCTGGGAGAGCAATACAGCGGTGCACAGAAAAGTCAAGAAGTTTTTGGAAAGGGTGGGGGACAATTCCCTGGTGCAAGTGCTGGAGGAGCCAACCAGAGCAGAGCTCTTCTTGACCTGCTGCTCACAAACCGGGAAGAATTAGTAGGGGAAGCTAAAGTGGATGGGAACCTGGGAGGCAGTGACCATGAGATGGTTGAGTTCAGGATCCTGACACAGGGAAGAAAGGAGAGCAGCAGAATACGGACCCTGGACTTCAGAAAAGCAGACTTTGACTCCCTCAGGGAACTGATGGGCAGGATCCCCTGGGAGAATAACATGAGGGATATAGGAGTCCAGGAGAGCTGGCTGTATTTTAAAGAATCCTTATTGAGGTTACAGAGACAAACCATCCCGATGTGTAGAAAGAATAGTAAATATGGCAGGCGACCAGCTTGGCTTAATAGTGAAATCCTTGCTGATCTTGAACACAAAAAAGAAGCTTACAAGAAGTGAAAAATTGGACAAATGACCAGGGAAGAGTATAAAAATATTGCTCGGGGATGCAGGAGTGAAATCAGGAAGGCCAAATCACACCTGGAGTTGCAGCTAGCAAGAGATGTTAAGAGTAACAAGAAGGGTTTCTTCAGGTATGTTAGCAACAAGAAGAAAGTCAAGGAAAGTGTGGGCCCCTTACTGAATAATGGAGGCAACCTAGTGACAGAAGATGTGGAAAAAGCTAATGTACTCAATGCTTTTTTTGCCTCTGTCTTCACGAACAAGGTCAGCTCCCAGACTACTGCACTGGGCAGCACAGCATGGGGAGGAGGTGACCAGCCCTCTGTGGAGAAAGAAGTGGTTCGGGACTATTTAGAAAAGCTGGACGAGCACAAGTCCATGGGGCTGGATGCGCTGCACCCGAGAGTGCTAAAGCAGTTGGCGGATGTGATTGCAGAGCCATTGGCCATTATCTTTGAAAACTCATGGCGATCCGGGGAAGTCCTGGACGACTGGAAAAAGGCTAATGTAGTGCCCATCTTTAAAAAAGGGAAGGAGGAGGATCCTGGGAACTACAGGCCAGTCAGCCTCACCTCAGTCCCTAGAAAAATCATGGAGCAGGTCCTCAAGGAATCAATTCTGAAGCACTTAGAGGAGAGGAAAGTGATCAGGAACAGTCAGCATGGATTCACCAAGGGCAAGTCATGCCTGACTAATCTAATTGCCTTCTATGACGAGATAACTGGCTCTGTGGATGAGGGGAAAGCGGTGGACGTGTTGTTCCTTGACTTTAGCAAAGCTTTTGACATGGTCTCCCACAGTATTCTTGCAGGCAAGTTAAAGAAGTATGGGCTGGATGGACTATAAGGTGGATAGAAATTTGGCTAGATTGTCGGGCTCAAGGGTAGTGATCACTGGCTCCATGTCTAGCTGGCAGCTGGCATCAAGTGGAGTGCCCTAAGGGTCGGTCCTCGGGCTGGTTTTGTTCAATATCTTCATAAATGATCTGAAGGATGGTGTGGATTGCACCCTCAGCAAGTTTGCAGATGACACTAAACTGGGAAGAGAGGTAGATACGCTGGAGGGTAGGGATAGGATACAGAGGGACCTAGACAAATTAGAGGATTGGGCCAAAAGAAATCTGATGAGGTTCAACAAGGACAAGTGCAAAGTCCTGCACTTAGGACGGAAGAATCCAATGCACCGCTACAGACTAGGGACCGAATGGCTCAGCAGCAGTTCTGCAGAAAAGGACCTAGGGGTTACAGTGGACGAGAAGCTGGATCAGGAGTCAGCAGTGTGCCCTTGTTGCCAAGGCGGCCAATGGCATTTTGGAATGTATAAGTAGGGGCATTGCCAGCAGATCGAGGGACGTGATCGTTCCCCTCTAATTCGACATTGGTGAGGCCTCATCTGGAGTACTGTGTCCAGTTTTGGGCCCCACACTACAAGAAGGATGTGGAAAAATTGGAAAACGGCCAGCGGAAGGCAACAAAAATGATTAGGGGACTGGAACACATGACTTATGAGGAGAGGCTGAGGGAACTGGGATTGTTTAGTCTGCGGAAGAGAAGAATGAGGGGGGATTTGATAGCTGCTTTCAACTACCTGAAAGGGGGTTCCAAAGAGGATGGATCTAGACTGTTCTCAGTGGTAGCTGATGGCAGAACAAGGAGTAACAGTCTCAAGTTGCAGTGTGGGAGGTTTAGGTTGGATATTAGGAAAAACTTTTTCACTCGGAGGGTGGTGAAACACTGGAATGAGTTACCTAGGGAGGTGGTGGAATTTCCTTCCTTAGATATTTTTAAGGTCAGGCTTGACAAAGCCCTGGCTGGGATGATTTAGTTGGGGATTGGTCCTGCTTTGAGCAGGGGGTTGGACTAGATGACCTCCTGAGGTCCCTTCCAACACTGATATTCTATGATAGGGCTGTTTTACATTTAGGTATTTATATAATTATTAGGGCTGTTGACTAATTGCAGTTAACTCATGTGATTATTAATTGCAATTAAAAAAATTAATTGTTATTAATCGCACTGTTAAACAATAGAATACTAATGGAAATTCATTAAATATTTTTGGATGTTTTCCTACATTTTCAAATATATTTATTTCTATTACAACACAATACAAAGTGTACAGTGCTCACTTTATATTATTTTTATTACAAATGTTTGCACTGTAAAAATAATAAAAGAAATAGTATTTTTCAATTCATCTCATACAAGTACTGTAGTTTACTCTATCGTGAAAGTGTAACTTACAAATGTAGATTTTTTTTGTTAGATAACTGCACTCAAAAATAAAACAATGTAAAACTTTAGAGCCTACAAGTGCACTCAGTCCTACTTGTTGTTCAGCCAATCACTAAGAAAAACAAGTTTGTTTACATTTACAGGAGATACTGCTGCCTGCTTCTTATTTACAATGTCACCTGAAAGTGAGAACAGGTGTTTGCATGGCACTGTTGTAGCTGGCGTCACAAGATGTTTACGTGCCAGATATGCTAAACATGCGTATGCCCCTTCATGCTTCGGCACCATTCCAGAGGCCGATGATGCTCATTAAAAAAATGCATTAATTAAATTTATGACTGAACTTCTTGGGGGGAGAACTGTACGTCTCCTACTTTGTTTTACACATTCTGACATATGTTCTATGTTATAGCAGTCTCAGATGATGACCCAGCACATGTTCATTTTAATAACAGAACTTTCACAGCAGATTTGACAAAATGCAAGGAAGGTACCAATGTGATATTTCTAAAAATAGCTACAGCACTCGAACCAAGGTTTAAGAATCTGAAGTGCTGTCCAAAATCTGAGAGGGACGAGGTGTGGAGCATGCTTTCTGAAGTCTTAAAAGAGCAACACTCGGATGCAAAAACTACAGAACCCGAACCATCAAAAAAGAAAATCAACCTTCTGCTGGTGGTATCTGACTCAGATGATGAAAATGAACATGCGTCGGTCCACTCTGCTTTGGATCATTATTGAGCAGAACCCATCATCAGCATGGACGCAAGTGCTCTGGAATGGTGGTTGAAGCATCAAGGGACATATGAATCTTTAGCGCATCTGGCACGTAAACATCTTGTGACGCCGGCTACAACAGTACCATGCAAACACCTGTTCTCACTTTCAGGTGACATTGTAAACAAGAAGCAGGCAGCATTATCTCCTGCAAATTGTAACCAAACTTGTTTATCTGAGCAATTAGCTGAAGTAGGACTGAGTGGACTTATAGGCACTAAAGTTTTACATTGTTTAATTTTTGAATGTAGTTTGTTTTTGTACAGAATTCTACATTTGTATGTTCAGCTTTCATGATGAACAGATTGCACTACAGTACTTGTATTACGTGAATTGAAAAAGACTATATCTCTTGTTTTTTTTACAACGCAAATATTTGTCATCAAAAATAAATATAAAGTGAGCACTGTACACTTTGTATTCTGTGTTGTAATTGAAATCAATATATTTGAAAATGTAGAAAGCATCACAAATATTTAAATAAATGGTATTCTATTATTGTTTAATCACAATTACTTTTTTTTAGTTGCTTGACAGCCCAAATAAATATTAAATAGGCACTGTTCTCAGATTCAGTGGGTTCTAGACACACTTGCCCACTACCAGCCATCTGCTGGTGTTAAAAGTAAGTGCTAAAGTAAAGGTGTCCCTCAACTAATAAAAATTGGAAAAGAAAAAAACAAAAACAAAAAAATTACACTTATGCAGGATGGTTGTCAAGACTTGTGATTTCATTCACCTTCAGGAAGCTGATACATGGTTGAACAGATTAGCTGATGGTCTCACTGGTTCATATGTTTAATGTTGACTGACTGGCTAGCTTGCTAGAGGTTACTTGCTCGTAGATGTTGAATCTTAGAAATTGCATGTTGCTTGACTCCTAACTTATCATTCAGTGGCTACCTAAGCTAGGAGGGTGGAGGAAGCACAGGTCTCTTTGTCAGGCATGATGGCACTGCATTGACAGAGACTAGCAGCCATGGAAGCAGTCACTGCAGGCAAGCAAGTTGAATGATTCAGAAGTAAAAGCCAACCTGCAGTGGCTTCCTCTTTCCTTCAATTTTTGAAGATAGTGGTTCCTCCCCTTTGGAGTTTCTTCTCAGGTGTCTTGTAGCGAATCAGAATGGGGCACTCCTTTTCTGACGTCACTTGCATTGCTCAATGGGGTTCAATTAGGTCATCTTTACTTAAACTACTAACCTATCCACACCAGTAATTTTGGGCTCAAACTCCATGGATACAAAAATATATTCAGTCAGATGGCAGGTCCGTAAGAATTTTGAGATATTTGAGGCCACGGATCAGTTCACAAACATCTCAAGCATCCTATAGAAGTGCCAACTCAACAATTTAAATGGGCAAGACTAGTGTGACAGAAATTGAGCAGATATGTAATAAGATTATGACTACTGTAGGAATTGCATCATATTAATCCTAATACATTAATAAAATCATTTATAAATATACATCATATTTATATGTAATAATGGTATGAACACTATGTAGCCAGGTCAATGAGGAAACTTATTCCGTATTGGGATTAGCAGAATGTTGATTTCGTTGCCTGTAATGTTTGAATTCAATGGGGCTATCACAGGAAGGCAACAGAATGAGAATACCTGGATACATACTTGAAAGACAATGGGAGACAGCTGTCTGCATCAGAGATCCTGTACTTTGTCTCAACAGGTTGTAAGCATTATTTTGCAGGCCAGAACTAGAGATCAAAAGAAGATTTAGGAGTTAAAAAGCCATTCTGTGAGGTTGAAGGGGAGGTTCACGTCTCAGCTGCTGTCTAGGTGGACAGACTGGCACAAAGAGAGAGGGGTGGAGGTTGTGAAGGAGTTTGAAGGTATTGGGCCTCCCAAGTCTAGGGAATGGTAAGCCTTGGGAAGAACTAGATGTGTGTGGTATGTATTATTGTTTTTAAGTGCTTTTGTTCCAAACAAGTGAAAGCATTTAAGGAAGCTGCTGGGTCACTAATTACCACTGTCATTGCCTCAGAGAGAACAGAACTGCAGGGTCTGAGCCCAAGTCAGACCTGCTAAGGTGATCACAGTTAATACATAATGAACTACTACCCAGCAGCCGGTCCGAGAGTCAGAGAAATGCTTGTTTCATCCCAGGAAAGAGGTGAAGACCTGAGGCTCGAGACCTAGACTTCAGTACCAGGCAAACTAGTTGAAATATAGTAAAGAACAGAATTATCAGACGCATAGATGAACACGATTTCTTGGGGAAGAGTTAACACAGCTTTCGTAAAGGGAAGTCATGCCTTACCAATCTATTTGAATTCTTTGAAGGTGCCAACAAACGTGGACAAGGGTGATCCAGTGGAGATAGTGTACTTGGACTTTGAGAAAGCTTTTGACAAAAGTCCCTCACCAAAGGCTCTTAAGCAAAGTAAGCAGTCATAGGATAAGAGGGAAGGTCCTCTCATGGATCAGTAACTGGTTAAAAGATAGGAAACAAAGGGTAGGAATAAATGGTCAGTTTTCACAGTGGAGAGAGGTAAATAGTGGGATCCCCCAAGGATCTGTAATGGAACCAGGGCTGTTCAACATATTCATAATGAACTGGAAAAAGATATAAACAGTGACGTTGCAAAATTCACAGATGATACAAAACTACCCAAGATATTTAAGTCCAAAGCTGACTGTGAAGAGTTACAAATGGATCTCACAGTACTGGATGATTGTGACAAAATGGCAATTGAAATTCAATGTTGATAAATGCAAAATGATACGAACTGGAAAACATAATCCCAACTATACATCCAAAATGATGGAGCCTAAATTAGCTTTTACCACTCAAGAAAGAGATCTTGGAGTCATCATGGATAAATCTCTGAAAAATATCTGCTCAGCGTGCAGCAGCAGCCAAAAAAGTTAACAGAATGTTAGGAACCACTAGATAATAAAACAGAAAATATCATAATCTCGTTATATAAATCCATGGTATGGCCACACCTTGAATACTGCGTATAGTTCTGTTCACCCCATCTCAAAAAATATATATATTAGAATTGGAAAAAGTATGGAGAAGGGCAACAAAAATTATGGGTATGGAACAGCTTCCATTACAGGAGAGATTAAAAAGACTGAGACTGTTCAGCTTGGAAAAAAGATGACTAAGGGTATGTCTTCACTACCTGCCGGATCGGCGGGTAGTGATCGATCTATTGGGGATCGATTTATCATGTCTCATCTAGACGCGATAAATCGATCCCCAAATCGACGCCTGTACTCCACCTCGAAAGAAGGAATAAACAGAGTTGATGGGGAGCCGCCGTGGTTGACTTGCCGCCATGAGGATGTCCAGGTAAGATACTTCGCGAAGCACGTAACTGATACTTCGCGAATCACGTAGTTGAAGTTGCGCATCTTAGTTCAAACCCCCTCCAGCGTAGCCCAGGCCTAAGTGGGGTTATGATAGATGTCTATAAAATCATGAATGGTGTGGAGAAGGTGAATAGCAAGTGTTGTTTATCACTTCACATAAAATACAAACTACGGGTCACCCAATGAAACCAATAGGTAGCATGTTTAAAACAAACATAAGGAAGTACTTCTTCACACAACTCACAGTCAACCTGTGGAACTTGTTGCCCACGGATGCTGTAAAGGCCAAAAGCATAACTGGGTTCAAAAAAGAATTAGATAAGTTCATGGAAGATTGCCAATATAGTCAAGCACACAGTGCCATTCTCTGGGTGTCCCTTTACCTCTGACAGCCAGAAGCTGGAACTGGATGACGGGTGATGGATCACTAGATAAATTCCCATGTTGTCTAATTTAATTGGATTATTTTTCTTAATCTTGCGATTAATTGCAATTTTTTAAATCGTTTGACAGCCCTATTAAAGAGTAAGACCTTGTAAGTGGTGATGTAAGCTGCCAAATTGGTAAAGGGAGCCAACTAAAGGAGTGGTGGATAAATCTGACTGGTAAAAGTAATGCAGAAGGAGAGAAGTGGGTTGTTGTGTTTCTCTAATGGGTTTTCAGTGGTGAATACATGGTTGGAAGAAAAGAGAATCCCACATGGTGACCGACTCTAGAGGAAAAAGTAAAGCAAAAAAGTCAACTGTATTTTGAGAAGAGAATGTATGAAAATGGTGGGAGCATAGATGCAGCGTGACTTCAATATTTGGGAGGGAAGGGAGCTTACCATTATAAATAATATGTATATGTCTAACTTCTGGATTTACTGATTGTTAGTGGTAATTAAATTAGTAAATTAAATTAGTGAGTGAGTCAGGGGGTGGAGGTGGGGCTCCCTCCCCGAGCAGTGGCAGGCTGGCCCGAGTTGCCTGGCTTTGCTGCTCGCCCTCCCCAGACTGCATACCAGAGGTTTTCAAACGGTGGAGTGTGTGCCCCCAAAGGGCTCAAAAGGTATTGATCTCTACAGAAAAGGTAGAAGCATTGAATAAGAAGAAGAATGGTAAAGCACCTGGTGAAAATAACCATTGATATGATCAATGCAGTTGGTTATTTATGAAGCCACCTTACTCCAATAGCTCCATGTGTTGACTGGGATCGAGCAAGGATACCAGATGATGGGGTTGATTGTGCCTTTATAGAAGAGTAAAGATTTGGATAATTTGCATTACCCTATCAAAGCATCACCCCATTAAATCAAACTTTCAAAGTCCTTGAAAGTGTTTTGGAGGCAAGGCAGAGGTGCAAGGTGGAGAAAAGCATAGGAGAACAACAACATGGCTTTAGGAAGCGAAGGTGTAGTATAGACTCAATATCTGCAGTGAGACAGAGTTTGAAAGAATGATAATGGAGGGCCTAACTGCGACGTAGATCTTGAGAAGACGTATGACTTGGTTTGAGGGGAGTGGTGTTTTGAGTACTGAGATGAATGGGAGGGGGACTTCAAGAAATGGAGATTACAGAGGAGCTGTATCGAGGGTCAAGAGCTAAGGTAGTAACAATACATGGAATTGCAGAGAGTTTTGAGGCGACGATGGGATTGAGAAATAGCAATGTGCAGAGTCTACTTCTTCATCCTAGTTATGATGTTAACTAGGAAGAGAACCAAGCCTGTGGAGACAGAGAAAACTAACGTATGCTGACAATCTGGGCCTTTTGGCTGACAACAAGAGGAATTGGTAAATATGGTATCAGAGTGGGCATCTGTGTTGGACGACCATGGTTTGAAGGTAAACACAAAGTAAACTGAAGTTATTAAAGTAGGGAAGGTGGAAGAGTTTCTGCTGATTCAAGTTTCAGGAGAAAAGCTGAAGCAAAACAAAGAATTTGTGTAGCTGAAAAGTATACTTAGTGCCATCAAAAAGAGGCCTAGAGAACTGAAAAGAAGAGCACAATATGCATGCCCAGCAGTGAAAAGGGTGGCAGGAGTACTGTGGCACCAGCTATTAAATAATAAACTGAATGGAAAAGTGTATGTTGTGTGTTTTTGTCTTTGCCTGCTTTATGGTTTGGAACCAGTGGTTCTTATGGAGATGGAAGAAAAGAAGATACAGGTAATAGAAAATAATATACGGAGGATAACGGCAGGCATGTGGAGAGTACACAAAGTGTGCATGTAAGAAATTAGGGGGAAAATGAATTTGGCACTCTCAGTGATAGCACACATTTCTTTGCTGTGAGAAGAACCACCACCAAAGCAAGCATGGGACGAAGAGGACAGCAAGAAAGGACATAGAAGACCAAGGATACAAAGGAAAGACAGTCAAGAGACATTTGTTGAGAAAAGGACTGGAACTCCAAGACCTATGAACCCATGCCATGGACCAGAAGGCATCTCTGACCCCTTGCAAATGGGAAAAAGGAGGTGAGAGGTGAAGTGAAGTGTATATGTTAATGGAGAGCATGGGGAAAAGGAAATGAGGAGGGGGGTCATTACTAAAGAGGAGTAAAGTTTGTTGGTTTAACAGCATGGCTACACATGCTTCATTTTGAGGAAGGTTTCAGAGTAACAGCCGTGTTAGTCTGTATTCGCAAAAAGAAAAGGAGTACTTGTGGCACCTTAGAGACTAACCAATTTATTTGAGCATGAGCTTTCGTGAGCTACAGCTGTAGCTCACGAAAGCTCATGCTCAAATAAATTGGTTAGTCTCTAAGGTGCCACAAGTACTCCTTTTCATTTTGAGGAAGATGGACTGGGGGAAGGGGGAACAAAACCTGTGCCTGGCTTAGCTGCATTAAGCTCAGGACTGATGGTGGTGAAGTGAGGGGGTAAAGATAACAGGTGTCACCTTTACATTCTCACAATCCTTGGGTTGGCAAGGGACCATTCTGGTCCCTGGTAGAACTTAAATGTAAAATATAGGACTGCTTTAAGTTACATCCAACTGCCCATCCATTCTGGCAGCTGGAGATTACTAAGGTAATGAGACTCCCTAGCCATGTCCCCTATCTCCCAGGAATGCCCTCCATACACTGAGGGTCAGAAGCGAGTGGCATGGAGCACTATGCCAGCTCTCCACCATCCAGGAATTCACGTTTCTCAAAAAGAATCTGCAGGTAGCCAGTTCACCTGGCATTACAGGTTAACTCTTTGGCCCAAGCAGTCCCAAGATGCCATAGAGGATCTTTAGTTCTCCAAATCAAGCACAATATCACATACGAAAAATCGTGACTGTTTCCATTAGTGCTAAGGAGATGACATTAGGGAACTGTTGTAATCATGACTATAATACACAATGCATTATTCAAAACAGAAAAAAGTACTACAGCACTGGGCATTTTGTGTTTACTTATTACAATAAAAACCAAATGTATTCAAATACCATAGATTAATTCACATCTTAATGTCACTGATTAGACAGATTAAATCCTCTCTCTTCCTATGGTTGGTACTAGAGTTAGTATACTGCTATACAGATGGAATACATCAAGAACAAGTTAAAAAACCAACATGTATTCCCTCTCTGTCATGCGAAAAATGAAGCAGAGGCTGCAGTCAGTAGAAGTCGAATGTAAAAGAACTGTGATGTGACATCCAGACTGTTCCCATAAAACGAAGTGATAGCAGGGAATGCTAAACAAATTCATTATAAGCCATTTCTGCAAAACATTCCCTACTCTCTAATTACTGCCAACCGTGGCATGTTAGCTGCACTGCCCATACATACTGAATAAAAGGGCACCTCATTACAGGATTACTAAGTAGGATAATGTATTCCTAAATCAACGACGTGAGACATGACTGCTGGCAGTGGAGAGAGGAAAAAAACTAAAACACAGTCCATTAGAAAATGGATATCATCCTTTTCCTATTAATGTCGATGGGTGATTATAATTGAGCTTTTACTGAACTGTGAATAATTCATACAATACAATGGAATTGTGCACAGGATGTTGCTCTAAAGTACATTTCAGAGGAACTACGCTACGCTAAACTACACTTCACTTAGAGATAATATAATCTGATATTCTGTGTTATTAAGGCTATGTCAACATTTGCATTATTTAATGTATCAAATTTTGCTATTACTACATAAAAAGCTATGTTAAAAAAATGTTATTTAGTTGCAAAGTCAAACACCTAAACATTAGGAAATTTCCGATTTAAAGTTGCCTGCGCAACTGTAGTTCTGCCCCAATGTGTGTCTACCCTATTCAGTGAATGAGGCAAAGGTACTCTGGAAAAAGTAGCACGTGATAGTTTTTTTTTTTAAATTAAGTTATAAGGCATACACATAAGTGAAGCCATGGCTTGTTTGAGAAAGCCTGTCTGGTGCTCTCCCCTCAACCTTATACAGATTCTCTAGCAGCTCCCAAGTGCTCCCCGGGCAGTATCTGCTGCAGCTACTGCAATGGCACGGACCCAATCTTAGATATTCATGTTCAGTTATTTTGACATAGTACCGGATTTTTCTTGAGCCATACAAGAAAGAGACAGGAAATAGCAATTTTCAACAGCTTGTATCTCAGCAAAATCTGAATTGAATTTCATTAGATAAAGAAAAGGCACTCTCCTAGCCCAAAATCTTTTCCCCTGCCAAATTTCACAGGACGGCTATAAACAGTGGAGGTATTAGAGTTTCTCAAAAAAAGGCTACAAGAATCTTTTATAATGGAAGGTGTTAGACAAGCTAAATAAAGAGGTTGCTACCAACTCCCTCTCTAATATTAGATGGGGGGGTTAATATTGATTATTTATATTACAGTAGTGTTTTAGAGGTGCCTATTGGAAGAGGTCTTTGTAAGCTCAAAAGCTTGTCTCTTGCTATTGCACTAGACACTGTACATGTACACACACTATAAAGAAAGAAAGACAGTGCCTACCCCAAACGGGTAATCTATCCAAGTGACAAGATATTACAGGTGGATAAAAACAAACAAATGGGGGGGGGTAGACAAGGTAAGCAGTGGAACAATAGTATGAAGCATAATAAATAGTTGAATGACTGGCCAGTTTTCTGCTGTTAAAATGAAGGTTTTTAAAAATGCTACTTTCTAATTATTGGCAAAATTACAAGAAAACGTGTTTGTCATTTTCAGAGGTACTGACTCAACTTCCCCTCTTGCCGAAAAATAAATCGTGGATCCCGCCCTGTAGTTGTTTGGAAACCATACCTTCTTTGGTGCCTTCTATCTACTTACAGGTTTACTAAAAATAATTTACTGACTTGGTTCTGGATTTTATTCTTAAATAACTTTCCCATCCTACATCCCATTTCAGGTCCAAAACCAGCTCTTCTTTACATTCTTATGACATCACAAAACCGAAAACCCTCTGAAATGAATTAAAATCTAACAGGCAATTTTTCTAGCCATCCTGTTCTTCTAGTTATATAGTTTCACTTTCAGAAGTCTTCTTCTGGAGGTCAGAGTGCAGTGTTGTAACAATCCAGCACAGGGAGTCTGGACTCAAAGGAGGAAGAAAGGGGGAAACAAATAGGTGTTGCTCAGAGGGTAGAACTGGAATTTTAGCTCCTATTTCAAGATGCATAATTTTTTTATGTAAATTCACTGCTGGAGGATAAAGGAAAGAGAACAGGGAAAAAAATATTTGAAATCCTATAAGGCATCCCCCTTTTTGTAAGAAATTTAGAGTGATACTGTCTGAGGTAGAACTGGTCCAGGAGGAAAGAAAATGTCTAATGTCCTCCTTAGGCTTAAGGGTTCCTAACATAGCAAAATTATATTAACTATTGTTGCCTGAGCTGTTGAAGGAAGTTGTGCTGACTTCTGTACTACAAATCTGGAAAATTCTTTGACTCTAGAAGAAGAAAATGTCTAGAAGGTCTGCCATTTAGATCAAGAATTTGTAGGTACTTTCAGAACAACTTTCTTTCCTCCCTGATGAAAGTGATCGACTGAGAAAACTGGTTGTTCAGTTTGGAAGAAACCTTAAGAGCTTTCTGAGTGTTTTTTGCAAATAATTTATTTCCATTGAACAAGGCATGTTGCCATGATAAAGGTGGCATCAGACAAGTGGACACCCATTTATGCAAAATGCAATTACTGGCCACAACAACCACAAAACTTTGACATTTATACCTACTTCAGCTTTAAGGTCATTTGGGGTTCCATGACAGTTGCAATTTTTAATTTAAGAGAATATTTAACCAAACAGGTAGTTTGAGGAGAAAAGTGAAAATGCACATAAAAAAGAATATTCACTTGTCTCCAAGTTTCCTACTACAAAACCAACATTAGCCCACACTTGTAAATAGGTTGAGAACCACTGCAGTAACTCATCTGGACGTCAGGCTGGTCTGCAGCCACTTATCTCACATTAAAAATGCTTCAACAAAATAACCAAAGTGTCTTGGTATGAGCCACTGAAATCAATACTTATGTTAGCCCTGAATTTTGACGAGAAGATGTGTAATAATTAAACACTCAATTAATGAGACATCCCTATGTAAATTACAGGAAAGGCCTGCTGAATATAATAGAGCAGCAGTTCTCAAACTGTGGGTTGGGACCCCAAAATGGGTCGCAACCCCATGGTAATGGAGTCATTAGGGCTGGCATTAGACTTGCTGGGGCCCAGGGCCGAAGCCCAAGCCCTGTGTCTGAAGCCAAAGCCTGAGCCCACCCCTGGGGCCGAAGCCAAAGCTCGAGCCCCACCACCTGGAGTCGAAGCCCAAGGGCTTCAACCCTGGGGGATAGGGCTTGGGCTTTGGCCCACCTGCCTGGGGCGGTGGGGCTCAGGCCCCATTCCTGGGGTCACGCAGTAATTTTTGCTGTAAGAATGGGGTCATGGTGCAATGAAATTTGAGAACCCCTGAAACAGAGACATGAGATACAATCCTTATTGGTAAACTACGCTGTATAGTCATTTCCATATTTCAATATTGATTATGAAAATACGTCTATGCTAGGAGTTTTGGTTACTGGAAAACTAGTTTCAAGTTTTGTTTCAACTGGACCAAGAAAAACTGCTTAGTAAAATGAACAAACAAGTGCACTCTTTTTGGAGGGGGGAGACAGGAGGAAAGAATAGGAGCGCCTACAGTGTTAGAAGTCCCCTAGATCTCTTTGTACTGTTCTTTGCCATGATGATAAAGCAAAGCTTTTATGCTAAGACTTGCTGAAAAGCTGGATTTTTAAGTAGCGTTTTAGACTTTTGTAAATCTTCTGGGTGGCTGTCACTGGCCTTGGAATTGAAGCTCTGGCTGAATGGTATAACCCTTCAGGTAAGGTGATGGACATGAAAAAACAGCAGCAATATGACAATAGGAAAATTTGAAAGGAATGATTTGACGAACATAAAAAGGCTCATGTGTAACTTTTCCCTTCCTTGTATGAAACCAAACCTTGCACTGGACTGTGACTTGAATTTCAATTCTATCCCCCACAACTCCTTTGCTGTTTTCCTTGTTTTATTAGAACCATCTGGGAGATCCTCCCCTTTTAGTTTCTTACGTTTTTTAATGTGGCAGCTGCAGTTTATCATCTGTTTAAAAACTTTTGTTTTAAAGTCCTTAAGACATAAGGCCTTTTACAGGCTCAAAAATATTGATTCTGGAGATAAAGAAACCACATCAGATGGTGTCTTAGAGAGTAAGGGAAAATATTTGTTGCAGAACTAGTTTTAAATAAAGGAAAGATTCCAGGATGTTTTACCTTGTAAAGGTTTTAGAACACATGAAAATTACTATCAATCCTATATTTTTTTCTGAAATACAAAATTACCGTTCATTGAAGCACTGAAAGTTGTTAACGCAGAACGGTTTCAAGATCACCCCTATCATGGAGATGTAGAGACAATGGAAGTGCACAGGGGTATCACTGCAGCATCTCTGTACACAAAGGTGAAAAATGGAAGTATGAAAAAGGAAGAGAGAGAACCTTAAAATAATATGTATCCAAAAGTTATATATTACATGTAATAAAAGTTCCAGGATGTGCTCTCAAGTGAGATACAATATTTATAACTTCTCAAATACAAAGTTAAATTCCACCTTTTTCATTTTTCTTTATTTTTTAATATTACTTTAAGTATCTCAGATGCTCTATTTAATCATTTTGAAATACTGTCATGATCCACCTGTAATTCCTGAATAGGAAGTGCATATACAATTGTGTCTTCTTAGACCTTTTAAGGAAGTACATCTCACACATACCAAAAGGTCTCAAAATCTGAACCCATTCACCAGTAAAGAAAGCCACACATTTACCTGGCAATTCTAATTTGACTCTTACTTCTACTGCTTCTGCATCTCCCTTTTTTTTAGCTCCACATCTTCACTGCATGTGAAATGAGACTTGTAAATCACATTTTTGTGCATTTTGTCACAAGGTGGCAACTTCTCCCCTGGATGTTAATAATAAAATAATAATAATAGCTACCTCTTAGATAGCACTTTTCATCTTTAGATCACAAAGCCCTTTACAAAAGGAGGGCAGTATCATTATCCCCATTTAATCGATGGGGAAACTGAGGGACAGGGTGGGAAATGACTTGCACAAGATCACCCAAGTACACCAGCATCAGAGCTGGAGATGAATCCAGGCCTCTTGAGCCCTAACCACTAGAAGTCACTACTGCAGCTAAGTTGTGGACAAGCCATGAAAAATCACAGAAAAGTAATAATGGACCTTATTTGTGGTAATAAGGTCCATTATTACTTTTTTGTGACTTTCCGCTATCAGTTGCATGGGGCTGAGAGCGGGAACCCGGGGCTGACAGAGGGGGCTCCCACTGCCCGTGAAAGCCATGGCTGAGAGCACGGGCTGCCGCTGTCAAAATTGAAGTGGAAGCCTAATATTGCAGGATCTGCAATTTTCACAATATTGTGAATTAAGTAGGGCGTTACTTATATGATCACAGTGTCTACTTGGCAATCTGGTTGAAGATTTCCTCTTCCAATCCATTTTTGAAGGGACAGTTGTAGACCTGTGGTCAAGAATATGAACTGACTTTTTGGAGGCTGAGGGAGAAGAGAATCTCACTTTGCCCTTTTCCAAGGGTATGTCATAGAATTTCAGAAGAAAATGAAGACATGAGACAGGTGAAATATTCAAGCTCTAGCTACCTGAGAGATCACCTCGTTAGGTTAGGCTAGCACAACATCTGAGGTGAGCTAGGATGCTCTTGAAAGACTACAAATGGAATGTCTGAGAGCCACTGGCAAGGTGTTCTTAGGTTAAGAGTCCTTGGCTCTAGAATTTCTTCCCTATATCTCTAGAGTCTGAGGCCAGGTCTGTACTACAGACTTATACTGGCATAACTACATCGCTCATGGATGTGAAAAATACACATCCCTGAGTTACGTAGTTATTCCGACCTAACCCCTGGTGTAGACAGCACTATGTCGGAAGGAGAGCTTCTCCCATCAATGTAGCTACCACCTCTCATGCAGGTGGATTAAGTAAGCCGACAGGTGAAGCTCTCCTGTTGGTGTAGGATCATCTTAATTTAGGCAGTGCAGCGGCACCAATGCAGGGTTTTAAGTGTAGACCTGCCCTGAGTATGTTAACTTTAATGAATAAACTAAAGGTATTTTATTTCCCCATTAACCCCTCACCCCAAACCAAACCTACTCATCATGGGCAAACAGAATTTTGCAAGGCTGATCTTAAAGGTGACCTACGAAGGGGGTGTGCGTAAGGGGAAAACCAGTGGCCTTATGCCTTTTTAAATTTTACACACCCTTCCGTACAGGTCTGAAAGGGTTAAACAAAACCCAAAGCAAATTTAGTTGTGTTTTTACATTAAAAATTCAGGTCTGCTCTGGAAAACTCTACTGGAGAAGCCCTAGAGAATAATAAAATATCACAGGGGAGATTAAAAGTTGAGCAATTGAGATGGCAAGGGATTTTTAGTAAGACTGTTTAAACTCTGTTTTTGTTAATACCTATTATTTCATTGCCTAATATTTTGGATAAAAGATGACTTTTTTTTTAATAGATGCAATACAACTTTCAATAAAGAACTGAGCTCACAATAAATACCCTTGACACTTCACTGAGGTCCTCCAGCAAAACCAGGAGACACCACGCTTGACACTTTTCTGATATTTCTATGATTAAAAAAAAAGGCAGTAAAAAACAAAACGAAAACAAAAACCCAAAGCAAAATAAACCACCTTTTCAGACCTTCTTTATATGTCATACAAAAGCAAAACAGGGCATAACATCAGTTTTTAAAAAAATCCTGAGCACATCTCTTCAAGGACTTGAACTAATTCTCTAGTACACTGAGCACATCAATACATCTTTGAAAGATAGCTTCTGAACATGTGTTTACAAACAAGGGGAGAGTCAAGCCTTGGAACACAAGAGAGCCATCAGAAACTACAATTCTATGTAGTACAATCTATCCAGAAATTAATCTGAAGTTGATTCAGTGTATTGTGTTTGTTTCAGAAAACTAACTGTAC
Source organism: Caretta caretta (assembly GCF_965140235.1). Classification (NCBI taxonomy): domain Eukaryota; kingdom Metazoa; phylum Chordata; order Testudines; family Cheloniidae; genus Caretta; species Caretta caretta. The sequence continues at coordinate 49,481,183 of NC_134215.1, read as the reverse complement.
ATGTTTAGATAGCATGCTGAATGTTTGGTGTAGTAAAAGCAAATTCCACATTGCTATGAATGTGTGTTTCTTGTCCTTGAATTGTTAAGGACTGATATCCTTGTTTCAACTCTACAATAAAACTGCACTTTTATTCAAGACAGAACATTATTGCTGCATCTCAAACAAGTCTGTGGTTGACTCTTGCTATATTGTACAATGACTCTCAGTTTCAAAAACCCCTACTGACATGAACAAACAGTCATGACTGTAAAAAGAAAAGGAGTACTTGTGGCACCTTAGAGACTAACCAATTTATTTGAGCATGAGCTTTCGTGAGCTACAGCTGTAGCTCACGAAAGCTCATGCTCAAATAAATTGGTTAGTCTCTAAGGTGCCACAAGTACTCCTTTTCTTTTTGCGAATACAGACTAACACGGCTGTTCCTCTGAAACCAGTCATGACTGTATGACAAAGGTTATCATAAAATCCCTTTGAACTGCTGTATTCAGGGAAATTGGCAGACATCAATGCATGCCCCAGCATCCTCCTGGTGAAATCTGCTCACACACAAATATTGCAGAATGAACTTTTTGTGAGGAGGACCAATATTGCCATAAATTTGCTGAACAAAACAACACCACATTCAGAAACATGTGGGCAGCTCACCAACATTACTAGAGTATACCTGAAAGAATTTACTCAAATCCAAGTCAACCAATAGTCAAGAATGCTATTTTATATATAAAAATTTATAGATTACAAAAACGTGCTGTTGGTAAGCTACTAGGCACCATATGAAGCAAATTATCACATTTTGCTGTACATTACTTTCAAGGTAATCATAGTGACTGTTCTACTATGCAACATATGCACTAACAGGAAATGTCATTCAATTACACTGTATACAATTTATCACTTTATTGTTTCTGGTTTTGAATTTAGAATCCATGTCTGTTTCTCTCATGTCTGATCACAGACAAGTACGTGCGCTACCACCATTCAGGATATCTATCACATCATATCCCAGAGAGCTGGTGGACTCTTTAGTTGACCCTTAAAGAAACTATGTCACGGAGTTCAGGCTCAACATTCAGGTTACGCAAAACTATTAATAGAAAATCCTTCATGAATATTTTAGCATCAATATAAACATGGATCTTTGGGATTTAAACACTCACTCCCACTGCAGTGTCAGAAACTTCACATTAGTCAATCCATTGTGTTTTGGAGAACTAAAAAAATGAAACTGATTATAAAAAGAGACCAGAAAAGTTCCGGTGTCCAAATTGAGTGAAGTGCAAATGTTAAGTTAAAAATAATAAATAAAAAGGAACAAATATACATACATATGGGGTGAGAAGTGAATGAGATTTAAAATCTTCCAGCTTTCTTACTATAAGGTGTTAATAGCAGCACAGTGTAAGAAGCTGGCAGTGTTGAACCAGCTCTTTTAACTAAGTCCATCCTGCTGAAAGAAATAGGAGTCTTGCCAACACACTGCTCCAAGTGTGGCTCATTAAAACTTCATAGTGGATATGGAAGTGACCCCTCTACCAAGAAGAATCTTGGATCTAAGGCAGACAGGATCTGATCTGAGTTACAAATCCTATGGATGGCTAAGCCTAGAAGAATTATGTTGAACTGTGTTTACATTCATTTCTTTGTTTATGACATTCAAAAAAAACCCTATATTATGATCCCTCTCCCATAACCTCAACAGGAAATGCCAGATTTAAGATTGCCTGTGCTGCTCAAATTTAGACAAAGATTTTAAAATACCTTAAATGTCCATTAAATACAAGGCTGCCATTTTCTCTTTTGACTTTTCTTCCAGGCTTCATTTCTAAGATAGATAGTATATCAACATTTCTTCAGTAGGTGAGTTGGCAGGAAGGGCATGGAACAGCACACGAGCATTTTCCATCCAGAAGACTAGTACAATGTTCGACCGAGAATCCTTCTCAATTTTACAATTGCTTTTCTTTTTAGAACAGGAATACACAAAGTGGATGAAAGTAACATGGTCAAGGCAATCTAGTAGGCTTGTATTCAAACATTTAATATAATGCCATGTCAAAATCTCACAATCTAATAAAGGTGAAGAACCATGAACAATAAGGGTAATGACAGCAAAGTACTGGATTTGGGAAATGGAAGGTAGCTGAGTACTTCAGCCACTGTTGTTAGGCCTGATCATATTCCATACTAAAGGACGTTAATAAAAATGACCATAGATATAAAAGTTGGAAGTGGTGTGAGGACAAAAAATACAACAAATTCTAGAGAGACAAGAATGTAGTAGAAAATAAAATTGGGATTCAGCTCTAAAAAATGCAAGTATACGGGGAAAAATAATGCAAGTATACAAATGGTAGGAGAAACCTTGAAAGTAGTAATACAGAAACAGACTTAAGGGTGATATTGAACAGCAAATTAGACATGAGTTGTCAGGACACTTAGCACCAAAAAAGCCAATGCAAGTTTGGGCTCCTTGTTTATACGTATCATATTATATGGCTTTGTTGAGATGTTATCTGGAATGCTGGGTTCAGTTCTGGACACTTCATTACCAAATACTGGAGTGCGTTCAGAAAACAGCAACAAAAATAAGTAGGGAGCAGGAAGAACTGAGTTAATAGGAAATGTAGAAGAGCTAAATATGTATAGCTCGGCTAATTTATAACTAAGGGAAGACGCAACAGACTATGAATATCTGAAGTGTGTGCAAAACATGGAGAAAGAGGAATTATTTAGAATACCACATGAGGGATTTAAAATAGAAGTAATGGGATGAAATGAAGAAAAGGAAACTTGAAGATGAATAAAATATATTAGGAAAAAATCTTTCCAATGGTTTTACTTAACTTTTTAATAAATAATGCCACTACTGTAACAGTCAGCACAGGTAACAATTTTCCCTTATCTGTTATCTATTGCTAGAATAAGCAGCAATGTTTATTCATTCCACACTACCTCCCCTGAAACACCAAGTCTAATGAATGGAAAAACTACAGCTGTGGTAGGATGAAGTCCTTAAGGCGCACTATAGAAGAAACTCTGAAATCTCCTTCTCCTCATTACACTAGAAAATGGCATATAATATTTTAATACAAATGCAAAGTCATCAGTATGACTGAGGTATATTAATAAGAAAAATAACTATGGCTTCCTTTTTCAAATCCAACATTCCCATTTCCCATCTTCATGTCAGATGCTCAGTTTGCTGATTCACTTAAGCTAAAATTATACTTTTCAGCATTGGTCACATTGAATTATTTAGTACAGAAAACTGACTCAACTTTAAACACAAAACATTACATCAAAACCAGTAAATACCAGCAAGGAGGTTTCAGTGGATTACAGACATGTGGTTAACTGGATCATTGGACAGAGTTGGAAAATTCCAGTTGTGTCACACAGGACTCTCTCCACAGCAATGTTGAGATGACGAAATCTTATTTCAACAGGAACGAAAACTACTTTTGATAGCAAGCAAAACTACCTACCTATGCATTAATCTCATTTTGACAAACAGCTGGAGCTGCCGTGAGGTCAGAATCTTAAAAGGGATGCTTATCAGGTCAACTTTGCTGTTTATTACAATTTTTTTTCTGTAAAAGCTTAAGACCAATAGCAATATTTCCATATATTTTAAAACACTGGACACAAATTTTTCCAGCAGGTAAACATTCACCTGCAGTGCTTGCAACTCCAACATTGCAGCACTATATGAGGGCATAAGATCATGAAACTAGAATGCAATTGACTATTTTCATTGTTCAGGTGGAGAGAAATATTAAGTAAATAATAAACAATAAAAGAAATTCTACTTTTAAAATGTATTAAAAAGTTTTATGCAGTGTATTAATTGCATTGGTCCCAGAATATTAGAGACACAAGGTGGGTGAGATAATATCTTTTATTGGACCCACTTCTATTGGTGAGACAGACAAGCTTTCAAGCTTACACAGAGCTCTTCTTCAGGTCTGGGAAATGTACTCAGAATGTCATGGCTAAATACAAGGTGGAACAGATTGTTTAGCATAAGTAGTTAACACATATATCAAGGGACCATTCAAGTGAAGAGTCCATTAATACCTCTCCAGGCATAAGGGAGTAAGATGGAGAAAAAAGCTGGAAGGGAAGTTAAGTGGGTTACAGATAATTGGCTTATTACAACAATCTATAATCCATTTGCTCCCCCACCCAGTTCTTCCTCCTCATCTTTCACCCCTATTCCTGGAGAGGTATTAAAGAACCACTGCACCTTAAAAAGTTTTAAGATTTTATTTGTAACGGATAATTAAATTTATTTTCATAATTATGATTTTTAACATGAAAGTGACCCTTTATTGGAATAAGGATTTTTCACTTGAATCCTACTCTACTGATCAATAATCTAGTTAAATTCATAAACTATTAATAAAAAGAAAAGGAGTACTTGTGGCACCTTAGAGACTAACAAATTTATTTGAGCATTCCGATGAAGTGAGCTGTAGCTCACGAAAGCTTATGCTCAAATACATTTGTTAGTCTCTAAGGTGCCACAAGTACTCCTTCTCTTTTTGCGAATACAGACTAACATGGCTGCTACTCTGAAACCTGAACTATTAATGTTTGTGACCCCAGACCATTGGTTTATCCACCCAAACAGGTGAAAAAAGTATGTAGAGTTTTCCTGATAGGAGGATTAAGTTTAAAAAAATATCAGTGAGATCTTTTCAAGCTTTAAAAATAACTTAAATCACATCATCTAGCTGGGGGATGGGCGGGGGGGGGGACGACGAATGGTGGCAGAACTGTGTTTTTCTTACACTGGGACAGACATTACTGCACAAAATTTAGTCTATACCTATGACTGTATATGAATGGAGGCTTTTCAGCCAATTGATAGCATCAAACCATCATGACAGAGATCCACTCAGTTCTGGTTCTCAATTTTCTGTCTTCTCTATATTTTGGACTTTCATGAGGGGAATGGAGAGTAAAAGTATTAAGGAAATTAGCCTTTTCATTAAAGCAGAAAAAAATTCCTTAAATTTAATGTACATTTTAAAGTCTCCAGTTGCTAACCGATTATTTAGAAAATAATTCTATGATTAACTAGCACACTGGGTTGATTTTTCCAGTATTGGTTTATTCCTTATATTAACAAGCCTTCCCAAAATAGGTTGTAGGTTTAGCCTTGAACTCTGCATAAAAGCCTGGTTAAAAAGTCTGTAATAAAGAATTGCACCAAGCACTTAATATTTCTAATAAAGTATGTTTAAAATGACAGAGCAGAAGTCCTTATACCAGTGAAAGAAATAGAACTTTGCTGACATTTCTGTACCATGCATTTCAATGACACGCAAGATTCAGGAGGTGCTTCAAGAATCAGGCTCTTCCTCTCTAAAATGGGAAAGGGGTCTGAAATTCTCCTCCTCATGTCTCAGACTATCCTGTTTTCCCATCACTCAGCTACCACAGTGTAGTATAGCTTTGCCCGAAGCAACTGTCATTTCCTGTAACCAAAAAATTCGTCCATGCAGATGAAGGGACTACAAAGGAGATTCTGATTAATTTAGTGTATTCCAGCCTTCCAAATAAGTGAGAAAATTTTTTTTTCCGAACAATCTACCGCTACAAATAGGTGGAGCTCTAAGTGTTTCTGACAGCCACGTGGATAGAGCTGTATAAAACAGCTGTAAGCTGAACACAATTTGTACTGTGCAATAAGTAAGGGAACAGAGAAGAATACCAGGCAATGTACAATAAGTCTCATTCTTGCTCTAACTTGTCATTAGACCCTAACAATGCAGTTTTTATTTGCTGTCTTACTTCCAGTTTCTAAATAGCATGTGACATTTTTGAAAATAAAATACTGAGATACTTTATTTAGCAATGGGTTTTTTGGATTGTATACAAACATGCCTTTCAGAACTAAACTCACAAAAAAAGAAAAAGAAATTAAGAGATATGGGCAAGAGAAAAAAGATTATGTTTGCAGCTGATTTAACATAAGATAGAAAGGAAGCTCTCTCATAGTAAGGAAGATTGTATGATGACCCAAAAAATAAGCCAGTGCTAGATTCATACGGAGAAGATTAGCAAGGAACATAAGATATAGTAGGCTATAGCAAGTCCAGGGAGGGCTTTAAAGATAAAGAAGGCAATTTTGAAATGGATTCTGAAATGAAATGGAGATGTCCAGTGCAATGATACAATTGCAGATATACGAGATATGGGAGTAATGAAGTTCAGAGACAAATTTAAACACAAAAGTTCTGAGCAGCAATGTCAAATCGGAAGTGTAAATCGAGGAGGGAAACTGAGAAGGTTGAGCTATGTTGTAGGACACCCCTCTTGACCAAGGAAAATACTTATCTTTGAGACCTTAAGCTGAAAGAAAATGAGATGATGCCACAAACATACTTGGTTCACAGACAGAAAAGTGGAATCACTGAGTATCAGTTATTTAAGGGGTAGTTAAGTTTAAAGTTACATAGAAAAGAGCTGAGGTCTGAGATGTGAAACACAGAGGAGGGATACTGGCGCAGAATAGGAATTGCCACAAAACAGGAGAGGTTGGATAGATTGGAGTAGAACCATAACAGGACGGAATTGGTGACACTTATGCAGACACAGAGATTGCCCAGAATTGAAGGTCCACAGTGTAGAAGATTACATTTAGGTCAAAAAGAGGTGGTTACTTACCTGTAACTGGAGATGTATGGTCCCTATCTGTATTCCACTGAGGTGTTATGCATGCATGTCATGTGCCCGGAATTGGAGAATTTCAAACCAGTGTTCGTTGGTCCACACATATGCCTTGGCTCACCTCATGCTTCCATCCAAGGTGATAACGGGTGGGGCGGACCACCCAAGTCTCCAATTCCTTCCTCCACGGCGAATCAGACAGATCCGTAGCAGAGGGGAAAGAGGGTGGGAAGCGGAATACACTTAAGGACCACACATCTTAAAGAACCTCCGGTTACAGGTAACTACGTCCCTCCTCTTCTTCTAGTGATGCTCCCTATGGTATTCTACTGAAGGTGATTAACAAGCAGTACCTAAGTTGGAGGAGGGTGGGAGGATGGAATGGTCATACAGAGAACTGCCACGTGGAAGGAGATGTCCGCCGCTGAGTCCTGTACTAAGGCATAATGCGCACCAAAGGTGTGCACAAAACTTGACATGGCCACCCTACATATGCCCATAAGTGGCGCTGTGGTTGAGGCTTGAGCTTTGTGGAATGAACCCTTCAACACTGGGGGACGGTGGGGGAAGGAGGAGGTAGGCCTAATAGTTGGTAGCAAAGTTTGATGCAACTCCCACACTCCAAACCCCTTGGTCCCACCCCGTGAATTTTGTTATGTGCACCACCACCATATTGGTGCACATAACAAAATTCATTCCGCACCTGGGTGAGAAAAACTAGAGGGAACACTGCTACTTGAACCGTGAATTTTCCACTCGTATTTGATTGCAAATTGTCCTCTGAGCAGGTCCGCGAGTACATTCTGTGACCCAGGAAGACAGGCGGCGGACAGAGGACATGGTGACTGATGCACCAATTCCAGAGACTGACTGCTTCTATGCATACAGTGGCTGATCTCATTCCCCAATTCGTTAATTTAGAAAACAGTGGTGATGATGTCTGATATGATGAGAATATAATGGGAACTAATAAACTGAAGAAATGAGTGGCATGCTTACTTTAAAGCTCAGAGTTCCAGGACATTTATGTGCATCCTGGATTCTCGGGCAGACCACATGCCCTGTGTCATTTGCTTGTCCACGTGGTTCCCCCACCCCACCAGAGATGCATTAGTGATGACCATCTTGTCCGGGGATTAGGGAAGGAAGGGAACCCGCATGCATATGTGATGTGGGTGTGTCCACCACTGGAGGGATGACAGTACTTTGGCAGGGACTGTCAGCATGAAATCGATGGAGTGACTGTCAGATGAGTAAACAGATTGGAACCATGTCTGAAGGCAGCGAAGGTAGAGGTATGTGAAAGGGGTCACGTATGTACACGAAGCCATGTGGCCCAGGAGGGACAGGCAAGTCCTGGCTGGTACATGAGGATTGCTCATGATGTGGCTTATGACACTGCTCATTGCCTGGAACCTGTGTTTAGGCAAGTAGGCCTGTGCTGTGACCAAACTAATCGTAATCCCTATGAAGACTGTGTGGGGTCTAGGATTGATTTCTTGATGTTGACACTGACTCCAAGAGATAAAGGAGGTTGAGCAACATGGAGGTTGATGCTTGGGCTTCTTGCTTGGACTGTTGTCGTGTTGTAGATGCTTGTTGTCGTGATATGGAAACACAAAGACCCCATAATGTCTGACTGACATAGGCCACTACGATGGGGGTGGGGGGGAGGACAACCTTTGGTGAATACTCTGTGACAGGTAGCCATGTTGTAGGGGAGCACCCTGTTCTGGAAATGGTGGGTGCCCACTGTGAACCTCAGGAAACGTCTGTGGGATGGATGGACATTGATGTGAAAATAAGTGCCCTTCATATTGAGAGCCGTAAACCACATATTTTTCTAAAGATGGGACAATTGCTGCTCATGTGACCATATGAAACTGGAGCTTGTGAATGAAGTGATCAAGATGTCAGAGAGAGGATTGGTCTTCATCCACCTTTCTTCTTGGGTATCAGGAAGTAAGTTCAGCAGCTTATGCTAGGTATCCTGGATCTGTTCCAAGCGAATTTGGAATTCTCCTGTGACTCTCCACAATAGTTCTTGAAATTGGTTAAAGTCATCCAGAGGACAAGGGGATGCTGCAGTCACCACTTTGTCCAGAGATGAAGAGGGAAATCTTGCAGGTTCTGGCAGCACCGTTGGGACTGGACTAAGGGGTTCTTCCTCTACCAGTGGATCCGAGCACCTGCTAGCAGGAATTTTTTTTAGAGGAAAGGCAGGTGAAGGTTGTCTTGCGGACCAAGCTGGTTCCAAGGGGGACCCGCATCTCCTCATATGACCAGTAGGTCAGATCCAATGGAGGTTGTTGTCACCACCACAGCCTGGGGTACCAATGACTCCAAGGTAGAAGTGGTGGATGCTGCCATGGATGTGGTGGTCCCTCTGACAGCACAGAGTGGTGAAAGCACAGGGCCAGTTCCTCTCCTGCTTCTGATTTGTTGCAGGAGGACTCTGGTTCAAATGGTGGTACAGTCAGAGCTGGAGGAAGCGTGTACTGTAGACTAATGGAGCGGCTGGTGAGGGGTCCTGTACCAGGGATAGATCCCGTGGCGGAGAAATAATCTCTCTAGAGGTGGAGTGGCCTGACGAACAGGGGACTCCAGGTATGGTAAGGCAAACGTGTTGTAACTTGAGTACGTTTCCTGTGTCAGTGACACCTTCTCTTTGCCTGGTATTGATGCCAGTGTTGTGGATTTTCCTGGAATGGGAGGATCCCGTGTCTCTTGAGGTGCCACTGATGACTCTACCAATGGACTGGAGCTTGGAGCCACCGGATTCAATTGTTTGCAGGATTTCTTCTTGTGCCTATGAGACTTAGTGTGAACTCCATCTCCAGGGCTCAAACTCATGGAAGGGGCATCCACTTTCTTTGCTTTTGAGGAACACTTAGTCCCATGCTTATGTATATGCTTCCTTGCCTCCCGACTAGGCCCCACCATTGGGTCCGTGAGGGTGGTTCCACTGACACCAGATTTGGATGTTGTTTGCGCACATAATTGATGGACCATGCATATTTTTGAGCAGAAAAAAGTTTCTACCAGAAAGCTGCTGCCGTTCCACCTTTTGCCCACCAGAGGGTATTGTTGCGATAGAATAGAGCAGCAGCTCCTGGCCAGCTCGGGAAGAAAAAGAGCCTGCGTTCTTCACAGCGCCTGACAGGAGACAGGAGCTAGGGGGAGACAGATAGCGTAGGGCTGCTGGGGAGTCAGAAAGGGGCTCATAAGGGCTCGTGTGGGAGGTCAGACTGGGGCAGAGGATAAATGGGAGTGGAGGCGCAGGGCCACAGGGGGGAGGGAGGTGCAGGGCCACATAGGGATGGGGAAGGGGGTGCAGGGCCACATGTGGATAGGGGTGCAAGGACTCACGGGGACAGGGTCAGATGTGCCAGACTGAACGGGAGAGACTAGGGGTCAGCCAGGGTCTGCACTGGAGAAGCTCCCTAACAATCCCTCCCCATCCCTCTTCCATACTTTTCCCACCCATACCCAACAACCCTATATGTTCACATCCAGGCTCCTTCCCAACAATTATTTCCCTCACCCTCAGCTCCTCCGTTACCCCTGACCCCCCAAGCCTTTGCTCTGCTTCTGAGGGGTGCAGGAAATACGGTTCTGTATTGTAGTTTAAAAAAATTATTACTCAGAATTCTGTATTAATATGCCTAGTAAGGAATCTATTTGTCAAAAAACATTTCCTGAATCTTTTTTGTTGTCAGTATTGTTGCTGACATACTTGCTCACAGGTATTTTGAAATAAATAACCAAAAATAATTGAAATATGATTATATTGTGTTATTTTAATAAAATATGCAGAATTTTGCAAAATTGAAAATATTGTGTGCAGAATGTTTAATTTTTTGGTGCAGAATTCCCCCAGGAGTACATTTTGCTCTGAAAGGGAAGGTCATAGATAGAGCAGCAGTGAGTCACAGCAAAATGAGGTTTTTTTGTTGTTTTGTTTTTGAAGGAGGTAGGCAGTGGCAGATTTTAAAACAGTTATGGAAGATACAAAAAGCAAATAAAGTTATTGACAATGATAGTAACAATGATGACGACAATGGCAGGGGGAAGCAAGATGGGAATGGACCACCAACAAAAACTGACAGAGAGAAGGGGTCAAAGACAGCATTTAGTTTTATTATGGTAGAAAATATTGATCAGGAAAAGCAGAAGGAGGAAACATAAGGTAAGGCAACTTTACACTGAGGATCAAATTAATCACACTTATCTGGCTAAAGATGTGAAATAAGGGTGAACTAAGCTGATATGAAATAGGGAGCAAAGATTATCAGCACATTGGGAAAGGAGAGAGAAATAGAGAATAGTCTCTCCCTATAGAATATCTGACAAGACTTCTGGATCTCAGTGTGGAAACCTGGAAGCTAGACATGTACCATTTCTTTCCAAAGTACTAACTTGTGCATTCATGGGACTATAGCTGGCTTGTATGTTAACAGGGAACTTGAAGAGTAGGAAGCACTGTTGCTGTTAATGGGGACAAACTGGTTAAGAGAAGAGATCAGTACAGATATACAGGTGTAAATACAAAGTCATGAGAGGGAACAGTCAGCAACAGGTCAATTTTGTATGTTGTATGTTTTGTTTCCCCTTCAAAATAAATACTTAATAGCTTTTAAAATTCTTCACCCAACTCCCAAAAAGACAATGCTAGCAGTAGAGCACTAATGAGGTACCCTACAATAAACCCACGTAGCATTTTCAATGGAGATGGGGGAAAATATTTGGCAAGGAAACAAATTTCAGTTATACAGGACAATGAGAAGGTTGGGGAGGAAGAACGATTAATTATACTGAAGTAACAGCCGTGTTAGTCTGTATTCGCAAAAAGAAAAGAAGTACTTGTGGCACCTTAGAGACTAACCAATTTATTAGTAAAATATCAATTTCTTTTCTTCTGATTTACAATAATGAAATAGTTTAGAAACGAGATTTCTGTTGTTCATTTCTGAAGGTGTCAGCAATTCAGAGATCTGTCTCAATGTACCCTAATCTGGTAGAATGGTAAGTCTTTGAAAAGAATTAGAGTGCCTTCCCCTTCTGACCTGCAAGGCCTTCAGGTCAGTGACTAGCTGCACTGAAACAGCATGAGGCTAGCTACCATGTACAGAGATGCTATTCTCAGCCTACTAATATTTACATGTATACTAGTGGCACAGTGGGAAGCAGAGTGTTGCAGCTGTTCTACAGAAGTACCTAATGAATTCCAATATATATCAGGTCAGGTGACCGTTGCTACAACATCCTTTGGAGTAAACATCCCCAAATAAGGAAAAATGGCCTACAACTAAATTCATGACATATTCTGCTTGTGCACAGAGAAGCAAAACTTTCGAAATCCACAATTATTCCTCTTTATCTCTCTTCAGAGTTTAAGCAGTGCTATGCTTGAGTATAAAAGATATGATAGCCCAGAAACTGAAATTGCTCATTTGCTCCTAAAAGTGATTAAATTCCCATTTTAGAGAAACTGCCTTTTTTAAACCTCAGATGTATCAATCTTTATACACTACTTTACCAAAAAAATAAAAGAAAGTTTCCAGTGATAGGCACAATGACATGGTCAATTATAAGGTATCCTTTTCACCGTAGAGGCTTAACCTTGGAACTTTAGAAAAGAATTTCTTTAGGCCAAGGAGATGGTCAGATTCAAATTCCATGGGTTAGATTTAAAAAAGGAAGAGAACTTTATTTATTATAAGTGGAGCCGGCAGTGAAATTTATAGGTAAGGTTGCCTAACTCTTCCAGTATAAGACCCTATTTTCAATTGTTTATAACTTTGCCAAACCAACTTTTCAGGCTGAAATTTTCTGTGCAGGGTCTATATCTCAGGCTAAATTTATTGGGACGTTTCAGTAAAAATTCAGAGCAGGTTAAAAAGGCTATGTTGTTTTGTCAATATTAAATTCTTATAACCATTTAGTTGAGAAGCCCCACTTCTTCCATACTTTGGAGCAGGGACTATCATCTTAGAATTAGAGAGGTGTCTTGTGCAGTCCCTGAGAAAATCCACCTAAATTTGGCTGGGTTATAGACCTCTGAAAAATCACCAGTTGCACACGTTCAGTAGAGGCTTATTAAGTGTTTGTCAGCAAAATTCTATCTGCACTGCATGCTCTATCCCAAGGGAAAGACTGATTTATTGCAGCTACATTACCTGAAGTAAACCAACATACATAAAGGAGCAGAGCTTCTAACCTCCTGATGCTAAATATGGCTGATGGATAGCCAGAAATAATTGCACCAAACTGCTCACTGCCTCCTATCTACTATCATCTATTTTGTTTGCAGGCCTCTCAAATAGGACAGGGAAAGGGAGTAATATGCTTGAATTGAAATTAAACTGAATGTCTGGCAGTTTCAACCCAAGATAAATGGAAACTGAATACCAAAAATGACATTTGGTGGAGATTAGGAAAAAGCTCTATAATTAGAAAGAAGCTGCATATACTCTAAAACAGTACAACAAGGCTTATTTTCTGGAAAGCTGATAAACTGACCTTTTTATTTATTTATTTATTTAAATTTCAGCTGTAACCTCATGCATGGTTTCCCAGTAAGGGAGGGTCTGTAGCCTTGGAACTTAGTAGGGTACCATTTTGCATATTTTACTGGTTGTTCATCTAAAAAATACAAACCTGAAATGAATGAAGGCTTTTTGTACGTGGAGAGTGGTGAGCAGTTTGTTGGCTGATTGACTGCTCAGCAAGAACATTCCAAAAGGGAATACCATGAGTTTAACATGCAGGAGTATAAAATCTTGAAGGGGAGAAGTGGCGTAAGGAAAGAAAGAGTGAGGCAGTAAAAAATAATGCCTAGCCAGCTTCTTTCAGGTCCTCTTAAAAAACTCAAAAGTTCTGAGTAACTGACAGTTGATCCCTCCACATTAAGGATTGACTTCCACATGTCTATAAAGTCGGCCATTTAGGAAGTGAAGTGGGATCTACTTTACCCTTCAGGACAGCATGAAAAACAGCTGAGTAAAGAAAACAATAAAATGATGAAAGGAGACAAGCTGGTGCACTTCAGTCCCCGGAAAAATCATGGAGCAGCTCCTCAAAGAATCAATCCTGAAGCACTTACATGAGAGGAAAGTGATCAGGAACAGTCAGCATGGATTCACCAAGGGAAGGTCATGCCTGACTAATCTAATCACCTTCTATGATGAGATTACTGGTTCTGTGGATGAAGGGAAAGCAGTGGATGTATTGTATCTTGACTTTAGCAAAGCTTTTGACACGGTCTCCCACAGTATTTTTGTCAGCAAGTTAAGGAAGTATGGGCTGGATGAATGCACTATAAGGTGGGTAGAAAGTTGGCTAGATTGTCGGGCTCAACGGGTAGTGATCAATGGCTCCATGTCTAGTTGGCAGCCGGTGTCAAGTGGAGTGCCCCAAGAGTCGGTCCTGGGGCCGGTTTTGTTCAATATCTTCATAAATGATCTGGAGGATGGTGTGGATTGCACTCTCAGCAAATTTGCGGATGATACTAAACTGGGAGGAGTGGTAGATACGCTGGAGGACAGGGATAGGATACAGAGGGACCTAGACAAATTGGAGGATTGGGCCAAAAGAAATCTGATGAGGTTCAATAAGGATAAGTGCAGGGTCCTGCACTTAGGACGGAAGAACCCAATGCACTGCTACAGACTAGGGACCGAATGGCTAGGCAGCAGTTCTGCGGAAAAGGACCTAGGGGTGACAGTGGACGAGAAGCTGGATATGAGCCAGCAGTGTGCCCTTGTTGCCAAGAAGGCCAATGGCATTTTGGGATGTATAAGTAGGGGCATAGCGAGCAGATCGAGGGACGTGATCGTCCCCCTCTATTCGACATTGGTGAGGTCGCATCTGGAGTACTGTGTCCAGTTTTGGGCCCCACACTACAAGAAGGATGTGGATAAATTGGAGAGAGTCCAGCGAAGGGCAACAAAAATGATTAGGGGTCTGGAACACGTGAGTTATGAGGAGAGGCTGAGGAAACTGGGATTGTTTAGTCTGCAGAAGAGAAGAATGAGGGGGGATTTGATAGCTGCTTTCAACTACCTGAGAGGTAGTTCCAGAGAGGATGGTTCTAGACTATTCTCAGTGGTGGAAGAGGACAGGACAAGGAGTAATGGTCTCAAGTTGCAGTGGGGGAGGTTTAGGTTGGATATTAGGAAAAACCATTTCACTAGGAGGGTGGTGAAACACTGGAATGCGTTGTCTAGGGAGGTGGTAGAATCTCCTTCCTTAGAAGTTTTTAAGGTCAGGCTTGACAAAGCCCTGGCTGGGATGATTTAATTGGGTATGGGTCCTGCTTTTGAGCAGGGGGTTGGACTAGATGACCTCCTGAGGTCCCTTCCAACCCTGATATTCTATGATTCTATGACTAACCACCCATGAAGAATGTCAAAATAGCCAACAGACAATCTACAGCAGGGGATTTACAGGGCAATATAACTAAACTGGCTACATAAAACTCCCCTTTAAGACAGTGAGATACGTATTGCTCTGCACAATGGCTGAAACCCCATCAGAACTGAAGAGGGGTTAACTGGTTGTGAAACAGATTATTCAGTATTAAAGTAAAGAAAACTGTGCTGAGGGGAACTGACAAAGTTGGATGGACTGAGTTCTTCTAGGAGACAGTAACTAAGTAAATTAGTGAACAGGAGTGCATTGGCAGTCAATAAAAATCAGGAGATAGGAATAAAGACAACTCACCTTTTAGATGAACAAATGTGGATCAGAGTTGTTTATAAACCTCCCATCCCCACTCCCCCACAATAAGATCTAAGAAAATCATGTTTATTACAGCAAAAGCATTTAGTAAAATGGGGATAATACTTACTCCTTTTGCTACACTATGTCTTTATCTATTTAGACCATGCATCAACACATTATTTAAACATGTGCTTAAGTCTATTCTTATTCAGCAAAGCACTTAAAAACATGCTTAAAGTTAAAGCACATTCTTGAGTGCTATGCTAAACTGGGGTCTTAGATTGCAAGGGCTGGTCTACAAGGGGAAAAATTTACTTGCAGAAATATTCCAGTATAATTATACCAGTATAACTCCCCATGAGGACACTCTTTTTCTGGAATAGGAGTGTATTTTCCCAATTCAGCTCATGTCACTTTGAAAAATGGGAAAAGTATGTGGTGAACTGAAATTTCTTAGTTTTTTGAGATGCTCTTAACATCCATAAACAACTGTATATATACTGTACCCCGTTCTCCCTGTGTCTATGTTTCAAATTGTGAGATCCAAGGGCAGGAATCAGGCATTCTTTTCTGTTTGGAAAGTGTCTAACACATTGAACAATACCAGAAATAAATACCAAACAACAACAAATAAGCACCTGTAATTTAGAGCAGTTTCTAAACTGCTCTTTTAGAACCAGTGGCTCAAAACTATAGATATCTTTTATATTACAGCTAGGTTTTGATTATTGAACTGTTTTTTTTATTCCAATTGCACTTGAAATTGCAATGCATAAAGTGGCTGACCATCTGCTAGAAATTGCCTTTATTCTCTTAACCAACCCACAGGATTTCAGCAAATAATTAAATACTGAAAGAAGCAGCTATGAGCATACAGTGGTGCAAGATGACTCATACTATAAAGTGGATAGAAAGTTGGCTAGATTGTCGGGCTCAACGGGTAGTGATCAATGGCTCCATGTCTAGTTGGCAGCCGGTATCAAGTGGAGTGCCCCAAGAGTCGGTCCTTGGGCCGGTTTTGTTCAATATCTTCATAAATGATCTGGAAGATGGTGTGGATTGCACCCTCAGCAAGTTTGCAGATGACACTAAACTGGGAGGAGAGGTAGATACACTGGAGGGTAGGGATAGGATACAGAAGGCCTTAGACAAAGTAGAGGATGGGACAAAATAAATCTGATGAGGTTCAACAAGGACAAATGCAGAGTCCTGCACTTAGGACAGAAGAATCCCATGCACCGCTACAGACTAGGGACCGAATGGCTCGGCAGCAGTTCTGCAGAAAAGGACCTAGGGGTTACAGTGGACGAGAAGCTGGATATGAGTCAACAGTGTGCCCTTGTTGCCAAGGCGGCCAATGGCATTTTGGAATGTATAAGTAGGGGCACTGCCAGCAGATCGAGGGACGTGATCGTTCCCCTCTATTCGACATTGGTGAGGCCTCATCTGGAGTACTGTGTCCAGTTTTGGGCTCCACACTACAAGAAGGATGTGGAAAAATTGGAAAACGGCCAGTGGAGGGCAACAAAAATGATTAGGGGACTGGAACACATGACTTACGAGGAGAGGCTGAGGGAACTGGGACTGTTTAGTCTGCGGAAGAGAAGAATGAGGGGGGATTTGATAGCTGCTTTCAACTACCTGAAAGGGGGTTCCAAAGAGGATGGCTCTAGACTGTTCTCAGTGGTAGCTGATGACAGAACAAGGAGTAATGGTCTCAAGTTGCAGTGGGGGAGGTTTAGGTTGGATATTAGGAAAAACTTTTTCACTAGGAGGGTGATGAAACACTGGAATGCGTTGTCTAGGGAGGTGGTGGAATCTCCTTCCTTAGATATTTTTAAGGTCAGGCTTGACAAAGCCCTGGCTGGGATGATTTAGTTGGGGATTGGTCCTGCTTTGAGCACGGGGTTGGACTAGATGACCTCCTGAGGTCCCTTCCAACCCTGATGTTCTATGATTCTACACTACAAACTTTTTTCTCCCCCATTGTTTCGCAAACTCCTTGGTTAATCTAAAATCCATTCTCAATGGAGACAGGTTTCAGAGTGGTAGCAGCATTAGTCTGTATCAGCAAAAACAACGAGGAGTCCTTGTGGCACTTTAGAGACTGACACATTTATTTGGGCATAAGCTTTCGTGGGCTAGAACCCACTTCATCAGATCTAGATCGTAGGTTCTAGCCCAAGAAAGCTTATGCCCAAATAAATTTGTTAGTCTCTAAGGTACCACAAGGACTTTTAATGCACTGTTTCCCAGGACATTTTACAATCCATTAAAAAAATCCATCCTTGGGTAACACATTGAGCCCTTTTAACATCTGCTACTGATCCCAATATTCATTTCTATTAGCCTACCATCATTTTTCAGAAAGGGAAACTCTCACTATACCATCAATAATAAATACTTTCAACTATCAGCTTACCTACTAATGAGTAGCTTTTAGCACATAGCTCCTGTTCAAAGAGTCAGGATTGGAAGACATGAATGATAATAGTCCTTAATAATTCACTTGTTTCATTTGTCTTATCCCAAAAGATAAACAATTAGAAATTCCATCTCTCCTCGGATTTCTAAAAGGAAATCAAGTTACAACATTTTAGAGGCCACCAGGATGTGTCAGGCAACAGCAATTCAAAGACATGAATATTTCAAATGCATGATATTAGCAGAAGACTTACCTACACACACGTTTTCAAAAATAAGAATTAGTGCAACAATCCCGAGAAGACTCCCATGAATGATTATTAGGGCTTGAAAATTATTTGTAGTATACTCCAAGAGTTTATACAATTTATTTTAGAATAGTATGCATAGGTCCACTGAATATCCACAGAATTAAGATTTTATATTTAAAATGTTTTTTTGTAAAAGAGTACAATATGAAGAAAAATAACTAGGAGCAGGTGAGAGAGAGGAAAATAGCATCTGGATGGGTATATAGCTTAAGCACATGACAGGAAGTCTAATTTCTAAATTTCTAAACTCTGCTCCAAAAAAGGTCCTCCCCTAAAATCTGTGGTCTTGGATAAATCACAAAGACTTTTTGTACGGTTTCCCCATCTGTAAATACAGTACCAGATAATACTTGCTTCACGGGGTAATGAAGGGTTTGTTTGGTAAACGGTTTCAATCATGAAAAGTGCTACATAATTGTTAGGTATTGTTGTTATATTATTTCCCAAGAAACTAAAGCCAGAATTGTGGAGGGTAGTCTCAAAACATAAGAAAAATTTTCCCACAAAGTAATCCATGTGTTGGTCTCTCCTGCTAACAGGCACACATATGACTGGTCTAGAAGCTGCCTCCTATTCTAGGCAGAGAATAATCAAGTCATCAATACTGTCAAATACGCATGAAAATTAAGGCCTTGTTTGCACAGGAAAGCTTTCCAGCTATACAGGTATAGTTATATATAGGGCCCTACCAAATTCACGGTCCATTTTGGTCAATTTCACAGTAATAGGATTTTAAAAAATCATAAATTTCAGGATTTCAGCTATTTAAAATCTGAAATTTCATGGTGTTGTGATTGTAGGGGTCCTGACCAAAAAAGGATGTGTGTGGTGTTGGGGGTTGTGGTACTGCTATCCTTACTTCTGTGCTGCTGCTCGTGGCAGCACTGCCTTCAGAGCTGAGCAGCTGGAGAGCAGTGGTTGCTGGCCAGGAGCCCAGCTCTCAAGGCAGAGCCATCACCAGCAGCAGTGCAGAAGGAAGGATGGTATAGTATGGTGTTACCACCTTTACTTCTGTGCTGCTGCCTGCAGAGCTGGGCCCTCACTCAGCAGCCGCCACTGTCTGGCCACCCAGCTCTGAAGGCAGCAACGCAGAAAAGTGGCATGGTATAGTATTGTCACCTTTACTCCTGTGCTGCTGGTGGCGGGGCACAGCCTTCAGAGCTGGGTGCCCGGCAAACAGCCACCATTCTCCGGCTGCCTAGCTCTGAAATAAGGGTGGCAATATCATGACTCCCCCTAAAATAACCTTGTGACCCCTTAAAACTCCCTTTTGAGTCAGGACCCCCAATTTGAGAAATGCCAGTCTCCCCAGCGAAATCTGTTTTGCATAAAGTAAAAGCACACAAGAGACTAGATTTCATGGTCCATGATGCGTTTTTCATGGCTATGAATTTGGTAGGGTCCTAGTTTTATAGCTATTACTGCCTGTGCATATATTCTTATTCTGGCATAACACAGCATAATTTCAGTTAAATTAAAATCCTTTTCAAGTGACAAATTAAACTGAAAAAGCCACTCTTATACCAGAATAAGAGTGTCCATATGAGGCATGGGGAGAGTGTTATACCTGTAGTGGTTTAAATTCAGGCCTTAGGTGATATCAAAAAAGTTTATCAAGTACAACAGGGTGTTTCTTTTGTCTAAGCATGTAAAACAATACCAAGATTTGAAAAATTCCCTGACTCCTAGCAGTCTGAGGACTGAACTTCATCACCCCAATGAAAATATCTTCTTCCCACCCCCACCCCCAAATTCAAATTCTCAAGTGTGCATACTCATACATTTAAAAAAAAAGTAGACTAAACTGTTTAACAATACTACAATGAATACAATACACAATACACTTTCCATGCAAGGAAAAACCAAAAGTTTAAAAATGAAAAAGTTACTCATAAAACCAAAAGTTACTGTTCTTCCTGCATTTGTATTACACTTTTATTTCCCCTTACTGACTTAGTTTTTTCTTTCCTATTATAGATCATATTGTATCTTTTCTTCCATTTTGAAGCATATGTTCACTCTTTTCTCTCTGTCTTCACCACTTTACATCCTCCCCCACAAATTGTCTTTGTTCTCTAGGTTCTCCTTTATATTTTCCATCTTACCTTAGGGGTAGTGGGAGTATGGCTAATGGCATTGAGAATATGGAGGTAGAAATTATCCCATCTGAGATGGAAGTCAAACTCAAACACCTTAATGGAACTAAACTGGGGGTGCCCAGATAATCTGCATCAAAGAACATTAAAGGAACTGGCACATGAAATTGCAAGCTCAACAGCGAGAATTTTTAATGAATCTGTAAACTTGGGGGTCGTACCCTATGACTGGAGAACTGCTAATATAGTTCCTATTTTTAAGAAAGGAAAAAATAGCAACCTAGGAAACTACAGGCCTGTTAGTTTGATTTCAGTTGTATGCAAGATCTTGGAACAAATTTGAAAGAGAAAGTAGTTAAGGACATAGGGGAATGGTTATTGCAATAAAATACAACATGGTTTTACAAAAGGTAGATCATGTCAGACCAACCTGATCATCTTTTTTAGTCAAAGGAAATACAGTAGAGCTAATCTACCTGGATTTCAGTATGGCATTTGCTACAGTTCCACATTGGAAATTATTAGTTACATGGGAGAAGATGAGGATTAATATAAGCATTGACAGCGTAGTCTCTCCTTTAACTAGTTTGTTATCTAATGGGTCATACTGAAAGGTGAACTGCCCGGCTGGAGGAAGGTTACTAGTGAAGTTCCTCAGAGATCAGTCTTGGTACCGATCTTATTTTACATTTTTATTACTGACTTTGGCACAAATAATGAGGTGCGTGCTAATAAAATTTGCAGGTGACACAAAAATGGGAGGTACAGCCAAAACGGAGGAGGACCTGCATATTACAAAAGAAGAGCTGGATGACCTTGTAAAGTAGAGTACGAGACATGGCATGAAATTTAATAGTGCAAAGTGCAAGATCATGCATTTAGAGACTAAAACCAAGAATTTTTGCTATAAACTGGGGACTTACCAGTTGGCAGTGATAGAGGAGGAGAAAGAGTTGGATGTATTGTTTGACCACAAATGACTATGAGCACTCAGTGTGATGCGGCCATGAAAAAGGCTATTGCAGTCCTAGGATGCATCAGGTGAGGTGTTTCTAGTAGAGACAGGAAAGTGTTAGTACCATTATACAAGGCACTGGTGAGACCTCATCTAGAATACTGTGTTCAATCCTGATCTCCCATGTTTAAGAAAGATGAATTCAAACTGGAACAGGTGCAGAGAAGGGCGACTAGGATGATCTGAGGAATGGAAAAGCTACCTTATGAGAGGAGGCTCAAAGAGCTTAGCTTGTTTAGCCTAAGCACAAGAAGGCTGAGGGGAGATAGGATTGCTGTCTATAAATACAACAGAGGGATAAACACCAGGGAGGAAGAAGAGTTAAAGTTAAGTGCTAATGTGGACACAAGAACAAATGGATATAAACAGACCATCAACAAGTTTAGGCTCGAAATTAGGCAAAGGTTTTTAACCATCAGAGGAATGAAGTTCTGGAACAGCTTTCCAAGGGGAGAAGTGGGGGCAAAAAACAAAGACTTCAAGACTGGGCTTGATAAATTTATGGAGGGGATGGTATGATCAGACTGCCTACAATGGCATATGGCCTATTGGTGACTGCTAGTAGCAAAAATCCCCAACAGCCAGAGACAGGACACGAGATGAGGAGGAAAAACAGTTACTCACCTTCTCATAATTGTTGTTATTCAAGATGTGTTGTTCATGTCCATTTCAATCAGGTGTGTGCGTGCGCACATGCACGTTGCCTGGAAGATTTTTCCCTTAGCAGCATCTGTCAGGTCGGCGTGGGTGCCCCCTGAAGTCGCACTCTCATGGCGCCTAATATATAGCCCTGCCGACCCACCAGCCTTTCAGTTCCTTCTTGCCGGTTACTCCAACAGAGGGGTAGGAAGGTGGGTATTGGAATGGACACGAACAACACAGCTCGAAGAACAACAGTTACAAGAAGGCGAGTAACCATTTTTTCTTCTACGAGTGCTTGTTCATGTCAATTCCAACCAGGTGAGTCCCAAGCAAAATTAGGAGGTGGGGTCGGAGCTGTCCACTGACTAGAGAACTGCTCTACCAAAGGCCGCATCATCTCTGGCCTGCCTAGTAACTGTATAGTGTGCGGCAAAGGTGTGTATTGATGACCAAGTTGCCGCCCTGCACATTTCCTGAGTGGGGACTTGAACCAGGAAAGCTGTTGATGAAGATTGAGCCCTTGTAGAGTGTGCAGTTATCGGGGGCGCTGGGATCCCTGCTAGAGTGTAGCACTTGGCAATGCTGGCCACAATCCATGATGAAATGTGCTATGTGGAAACAGGCTGGCCCTTCATCCTGTCCACTACTGCGACAAAGAGCTGTACCGTCTTTCTGAATAGTTTTGTCCTCTCGATGTAAAAGGCCAGCGCTCTACGGACATCGAGAATGTGGAGTCTCTGCTCCCTGCTACTCGCATGAGGCTTGGGATAGAAAACCAGAAGGAAAATGTCCTGGTTGATGTGGAACTGCGATACAACCTTCGGGAGGAAGGCTGGATGGGGCCTGAGCTGAACCTTGTCCTTAAAAAGCATGGTGTAGGATGGCTTGGACGTTAGAGCCCTAAGCTCAGACACCCTCCGGGCTGATGTTATCGCCACTAGAAATGCAACCTTGTAGGAAAAGTAGAGCAGGGAGCATGTTGCTAGAGGCTCAAAGGGATCCCCCATGAGCCTAGAGAGGGCCAAGTTAAGGTCTCAAGCAGGAACCAGTTGGCGGACGGGCGGGTACAACCTGTAGAAGCCCTTCAGGAAGTGACTGACCAGGGGGTTAGTGAAAACCAAGCGGCCTGTACCTCCGGATGGAAAGCCAAGATGGTAGCCAGGTGTACTCTTATAGAAGACAAGGAGAGACCTTCCTGCTTTAGGTGGAAAAGATAATCCAAAATCTGGGGCACTCAGGCTAGTGCCGGGGGGAAAGTCGCGCTGAGCTGACCAGATTGAAAATCTCTTCCAGTTGACCAGGTACATGGCCCAAGTGGAGGGTTTCCTGCTGCCCAGGAGAACCTCTCTGACTTGTTCTGAACAGGAGAGCCCGAACGGATTCAGCCATGGAACCTCCATGCTGTGAGATGTAGCGACTGCAGGTTTGGGTGCTGGAGCTGCCCGTGATCCTGCATGAGAAGGTCTGGGAAGAGCGGCATGGTAATCGAGGCTCCCACTGATGTGTCTAGAGACGTGTACCAATGCTGGAGGGGCCAGGCTGATACTATGAGAATGACCCGAGCCCAGTCTCTGCGGATCTTGAGCAAGACCTTGTCGACAAGCGGTATGGGTGGGAAGGCATACAGAAGCGGACCCCCCCAACCCCAGTGGAGGAGCAACGCATCCGCTGTGGAGCCCAGACTGTGATTCTGAAAGGAGAAGAACTGCTGACGCTTTCTGTTGCATCGCGTGGCGAAGAGGTCGATCAGGGGACAGCCCCACCTCTGGAAGAGTGAGGATGCGACATCCGGGTGAAGGGACCACTCGTGGCTGTGGAAAGACCTGATGAGGTGTTCTGCCAGCTTGTTCTGGACTGCTGGAAGGTACGATGCCTGTAGATTGACTGAGTGCTCTATACCAGTGCTTCTCAAGCTATCTTATGTGGGGGACCAGCAATTTTTTTCCCCAATTTGCACGCAGACCGGCAGCCGATGGCTCGCGGATCGGCACTGGTCCGCAGACCACCAGTTTGAGTAGCACTGCTCTATACAAAAATCCCATAACCTGAGGGCTTCCTGGCACAGGGGAGAGGAGCATGCACCCCTGTTTGTTGATACAGAACATCGGTCTTATTGTCCGTAATGACTGATACACATCGACCTGCCAGATACGGGCGGAATGACTGACACGCTGGGCGCACTGCTCTGAGCTCTCTGACATTGATATGAAGACGGACAGCTGTCTGTGACCAGAAGCCCTGAGTCCTGTGGTTCCCCAGATGGGCTCCCCACCCCAAATCTGATGCATCCGTTACTAGCGCTAGGGATAGTTGTGGGGCAGAGAAGGGTACTCCTGAGCACACCTGCTGAGCATCCGTCCGCCACAGGAGCAAGTCGAGGATAGGGCAAGGCAGGGTCATGATCCTGGCCAAGCTGTCCCTGGCAGGTCTGTGCACTGACATAAGCCATAACTGCAGCGGTCAAAGCCTGCGTCTGGCGTGCTGAACCAGGCTGCCATGTGGCAGAGAAATTTGAGACAATTTCTCGCAGTGGTGGTGGGGAATCGCATGAGTCCCTGGATCATGGCGTCGAGGGCCTGGAATCTCGCCTGCAGGAGGAATGCTCTGGCTTGGGTTGAGTCCAGAACCACTCCTATGAACTCTATCCTTTGGACTGGAGACAGAGTCAGTTTCGCCTCGTTCAGTAGCAGGCCCAGATTCTGGAAGGTGGCTCTGATGAATGCCACCTGAGTTCCACCTGAGCCCTGGATCAGCCTTTGATCAGCCAGTCATCGAGGTATGGGAACACCTGTACCTGATGTCTCTGCAGAAAGGCGGTGGCGAAGACTGCCATGCACTTGGTGAAGACTCGAGATGCTGCTGACAGACCGAAGGGGAGGACAGTAAATTGGTAATGGGAACCATTGACCACAAACCTGAGGAACTTTCTGTGGTTGTGTGTGATTGCTATGTGAAAATACGCATCCTTCAAGTCAAGGGCGGCATACCAGTCTGCTGGATCCAGTGAAGGGATAATGGAGGTCAGGGAGACCACAGGGAACCTGAGTTTCCTTACAAACTTGTTGAGGTCGCGCAGGTCCAGGATAGACCTGAGGCCGCCTTTGGCCTTCGTTATTAGGAAATTGCGGGAATAGAAATCCTCACCCCTGTGCTTCAGCGGAACCTCCTCCACTGCCCCCAGTGCTAGGAGCGATTGCACCTCCTGAATGAGAAGTTGCTCGTGAGAAGGGTCCCTGAAGAGGGACAGGGAAAGGGGGTGGAAGGGCGGGAGGGCACAGAATTAGATGAAGTATCCCCTCTCTAGCATACAAAGCATCCAGCAGTCCAAAGTTATACAGGACCATGCATGGTAGAAAGGTGATAGTCAGGAGGAAAAGGTAAGGCAGGGTAGATCCAGCCTCTGGTCTGGTGCGTCGTCCTCGACCGCACGTTCAAAAGGCCGGTTTAGGGCCAGAGGGTGGTTTGGACTGGCCTTGATTAGCGGAGGGATGTTGCCTTCTCCTACCGCTCCGGTTCCTCCTCCTAAAATTGTCCTGGCAGTTCTGTTGCTGAAACCTTTGAGGAGGTTGTGGGCGGAAGTGTCTCCGCCATGTGGCGGGGGCATGAAAGCCCAAAGATCTGAGGGTGGCTCGGGAATCTTTTAGGCTGTGGAGCGGTTTGTCTGTCTTTTCTGAAAAGAGAGTCTCACCCTCAAATGGGAGGTCCTGATTTGTCTGTTGGACTTCGTAGGGCAACCCTGAGATTTTCCACCAGGCCCCCTGCCGCACAGCCACCCCTGTTGCCATGACTCTTGTGGCAGCGTCGGCAGTGACTAAAGCTGCCTGCAATAAAGCGCGGGAGACTAATTTCATTTCTTCCACCAAGGCGGTGAACTCTGACCGAAAGTCCAAAGGGACGAGCTCTGTGAACTTCACCATTGAAGCACAGGTGTTATAAGAGTACTTGCTCAAAATGGCCTGCTGGTTAGCTATATGGAGTTGCAAACCACCAGTGGAGTAGACTTTTCTACCCACAAAGTCTAGGCGTTTAGTGTCCCTATTCTTTGGGGAAGGACCTTGGAAACCTTGTCTCTGCTGCTGGTTAGCCTTGTCTCTCCCGCTGTTTAGCCGCATCGACCACTAGTGAGTCCAGAGGTGGATGGGAGTAGAGATGCTCAAAGCCTCTGGAAGGGATGAAATACCATCACTCATTACATTTGGCAGTGGGTGGCAGGGATGCTAGTGTCTGCCACAGGTGTCCACCACCATCTTTATGACGGGTAACGGTATCCGTGAAGGCCCCGAGGGTGCGAGGATGTCCACCATGGGATCCGTGTCCTCTACCACCTCCTCGGCCTTGATGCCCAGACCTTGGGCAGCCCTGCAGAGCAACTGCTGTAGGACTCTGTTATCCTCTAATGCAGGAGCTATGGTCGTCCCTGCCAACGCTTCGTCCGGCGACGAGGAGGAAGCGTGTGCCAGTAGTGGAAGCTGTCTACTGTCTGCCCCGGAGGGGTCACGTGACTCCCGGGGCAGCGCTGGAGGAGGTGGTGCTGATGACAGTGCCGGGGCCATAGGTGTTGTAGCAAACGTTGGCATCGGCATCAGTCTCACCAGAGGGAGCTGGAGCCACCGGGGTTGTGGGGCCCAGTGCCGACATCGGCACTGGGGCCATAGGTTCCTGCATCGAGGTTGACAACTGTGTAGGCATGGGAGAGGAGTGCGTCGACGTCGTGAAGGCTGGTGCCGAAGTCGAGCACGGTGCAAGAGTCGACAATGGGGCCGGAGGCA
The DNA here is from genome assembly GCF_965140235.1 of Caretta caretta. Lineage (NCBI taxonomy): Eukaryota > Metazoa > Chordata > Testudines > Cheloniidae > Caretta > Caretta caretta. The sequence goes on along the minus strand of NC_134215.1, from coordinate 49,454,521 downwards.
AAGGCATCAGGACCACGGGCGCCGGGGGTGGATGCACAGCGGAAGATGGCACGAAAGTGGCGGAAGGCCACTGAAGGTGTTGCTGAGTGTGGGCCCTGGGTTCCTCCCTGGCCCTGGTGATAAACCCAGGGAGTCCAGAAGGCCACTGAGGCGTATTCTGCCACTGCGGAGGCTACGCCTGATGCTCCCTTCTGTCTCTGCCCGACCTCGCTCTACAGCTGCTGCTTCTACTCGAGCGGCAGGAGTCGGGCTCTGACTCCAAGGTCTCAGACACTGAAGACCATGGAGGAGCTGATCCTCGGTGCCTTGGACGTTGAGAGCTCAGGGAGCAGGAAGACTCTCTGTTGGATGTGCAGGCACTGATGGTCAAGACAAAGGGGAGTGCCTCAAAATCATAGCCGATTTTCCCTTAGAGTGCACCGGAGGACAGCGCTCCTTCGGAGCTGAAGGTTCCTCCTTGGCCGGCGAGAATGGTGCTGTCAGGTGGAGATCTCTAGCGGCCTGGTATGCTTCACTTGACCCGCTAAATCAACAGCCGATGCATCGATCCCCCAGTAAGTGTAGACAAGCAGCTTCTAGGTTCCTATACTCCTCTCTCCTTTCCTCCGGAGAAACTATAGTAGTGCTGGGCCACTCATAGCTTACATTTTGCTTTCTCTTACATCCTGGGAATACAGTAGCAACACTGAGATGCTCTAGTGTTCCCCCACTTCCTTCTCTTTGAGTAGCAGCCACCTCTCTCTTACTATACCTGCTCCCTTCCTGCTGCTCTGCTTCCTTTTTGGCTCAATTAAGACCACCTGTATGCTCAAAATTCTTAATTCACCTTGGGAGGTCAGCCAAGTGAGTTTTTCAGGCCCTGAATATAAATCTGTAGCACCCACATATTTATATTAGCTTATCATCCCTATCTACAAAACTAGCCAGGGAATCTTTTCAAAAGTTCTATTCACCCCAACAGTTAGTTTACAGTCTAGCACAAAACTGTGGAAAACGGATTGGTTTTAGACCCAATCGTTGTTGTATTGTCACCAATAACCAGGCATAATGGAACACCAGTCTAGTTTAGACCATTCTAGATTATTAACATGTTTCTGAAACCCATAATTTCTCTTATTTTCACCACGAACAAGGAATAATGCAATATCAAATTTTTGGTTTCAAAACACAATCTTCTACAGGGAGCAGCTTGATGTGTAGGAGGTACAAAAAGCCTGTTGACAATTTAGCTCACATTGTGGGCAGCTGACCAAAAAACTACACATTCCTTTTATTATTAATAAACTTCTGAAATGAAGTATTTTAAGGAAAGAACATGTACTTTTATCATTATACTTGCTCTTGCCCTCCAAAACCTTTACCACTGGAATATGATATGATATGATATATAGAATATTCAACTGACTCGACCAGTCAGTCACATTTTGGGAGACAAGTGGGAACTGGGCAGGGCAAACACAACACTTTTATGCAAATATATGAAATAATGAAAACCACTGTGAAATCAATATAGTTGAAAACACAAAACAATAATTATAATTCCTTTGAGGGATTAATCATTTTTGATTTTTGAATCAGAATACCACAAGAGTTGCAGATTAAAAGATTTTTACAAAACGATCATCACTGCATTTGTAAACTAGATATTGATTTTTAAAAACTGTAGATTAAAATGTTTGACTGTTTAAGTTTAATCTGATTAATGCAAGGATCAGTTTTAGTTCTGAGTGGACTGAATCCATTTGGGGGTTGAAAGGAACAAATTCAAGCTAAGGATTTGCCATAAAATAAAATAAAAAATAAATAGATAATCAGATCTTTTTGAACTGCTATGCTGGCAACATTAAAACCTGAATTTCATTTTAGAAGACTATGCCACAAATCTGTCAGGGTTTCTATTAACTTGCCAAGAATCAAGATAAAAACAAAATAAACTTTTATAAAGAACCAGAAGGGTTAACAAGTTAGTTGCCAATCTACTGTGTTTATGTGGAGATGGGAGGGGTGTATGTGTAGGGGAAGAGGGGTGCATGTGTAGGGAGGGCGCGCACATGGATGCGTGCTACGATATACACACTCACTTTGTGTGCTAGCTGAATTCATGCCAACAATATGGATTACTTGGAATTTTGCAAAGGAATGCCCATTTTTTTTCAAATCTAATAACATTATTTATGATATATTGTATAATCAGATATGAAAGTTCATTTATGATCAAAAGAATAAATGTATGAATATGGAGCCTTCTTACTGAACCAATCTGTTCCTTGAATGTACGGTATTTGAGTCACATGTGTCTTCTTCACTGATAAGTTTTTGACCTTTTTTATTCCATTAACTGCAAAAAAAATCCATACAGGTAGATCTAAAGCAAGCTGGATTCTATTCTGCTCATGACCTAAGTAGTACTTGCAGAATCTTTATTATTGGTGATAAAAGCCAAACCAAATACAGCTTGATTCTCAGATCCCAAGCTGATCTTACAAGACTGTGAGAAGATGAAAAAATACTACTTCTTAACCTAAGCAAATTTGATGTGAAGTAAGAGACAAGAGGCACAAAACTGAACCTATGTGCCACTTTTACTCAGCCACTTTTCAAAGTACTCTATTTTGTTTCACTCAGCATGTATGACTTTAAATAGCCCTGATTGACTGTCAAGAGAATCTGTTGCAGGGACACTTCTTATTCTACAGTTACTGGGCAGAGAGAGAGAACAATTAGAACGCAAGAATATATTCAATTCTCTTCAACAACAAAAAACACAATACATCTTAGGACAAGCTTGTAAGAGTGAGGAAGGTAGAGGACTCAAAGTCTTGGTGAGAAGCACTTTTCCATGAGGGGAATGTGGACAGTAGGTGAAGTAATCTTACTTATATACTCAAAATATATTAACTCTATCTTTTTCTACTCTCAACTTTCTACCACCACTCCAAAATTTCAATGGAAAGGACTCCAGCCTAGTAATGGAATATAACAGTTACCTAGATGAACTTATCTGAGGACAGTAACTCAGACAGAGGTTATGGGTCTATTACAGGAGTGTGGGTCAGACTACATGATCATGATGGTCCCTTCTGGCCTTAAAGTCTATGAGTCCATGTATAAAACTAGAAACACCTATATGAATACTCTGTACCTCTGAAAAATACAATTAATAAATAAATAAGAAGCAATGCCATGACATAACTGGGGTGTTCTTCAGGAGACCATGTGGTGGGGGGTGTCAGAGGTGCAGTTAACTCAGGAACTGTGACACTGGCAGTTTGGATAATCAGGGGAGCTGTTGCTTATGTCATATAAGATGGTAGCTACTTTGCAGACTGACTTGCTTTAAATAGGCTTTGTTCCTCTTGGTACTCCTTTGAACATATCAGACAGAATGCCTGCTATGTTTTAGGAATGGCAACCAATATCACAGCCAGCCTTGCAGAAGGAAGGAGGATGATTTTATTTTCATGTCCCTAGGAGATATAATTCTAGTTAACTAAAATTCTCTTAACTGAAGATCACTTACATCTTTGTTTGTATACTGTGTGTGGAATACGTATATTTGCTGTGACTTACAATATATGTTTGTTTTTGAAGTATAAAAATATTTAAAATTAGAATAATTTAAAGTACATAGAAACATTTTCCCAGAGTTCATAAAGATGTGTTTTCCTATAACTTATGGAAGTGTAGTAAGGAAAGATGATATCAATAAGCACATATTAAAAGTGGCACAAGAAAGATTTATGCTTAAGGAAGAACTGCAGTGTACTACAGAGGCTTCTGAAGGAATTTAATACTGTACACTAGATGCAAATATATTCACATATAGCTTCTTCAGCACCTAGCACAATAACAGATCCTTTAAAATATCAGACCTCTTCTTTTAATGTACTTTTTCAGTGAATTTTTTAAGTGCCAGAATGACGACACTAAATTAAAGTCCTACATTCGTAAAACAGGTAGAGCACAGGCAGTAACAGTGAAAGTTTCCATCATAGTGCCCTATATTTCTCACCACTGGCCTGGAGGGACTCAGGGAAAGAGGGTTCTGCATATCATAAATGCTTGTTTGATCTTTGGTATCTGCTTAGACAGCCAAAAAAGGGTGCCAGATGTACTGGCAATGGGATTTGCAGTTGACAGCTCTTTGATGGCAACTAGATTAACAATGAAATCCAGTTCTGATTACACTTTTAGGAAATTATTACTTTTTTTAAAAGTTTTTATTTAATGCTCTCAAGCAATAAGATAGTTCTTCAAATACCAGTCATAAAAGGAGGCTGTGCAAAGAATTTCAGATGAATGAGGCAAGTTAATGTATCTTCAAAGTAGAGTAATATATTCAGAGTGATATACAGTAGAACACGGGTAGTCTATTTTTTTTTGTCAAGGTCCAAATTTCTTGGGCAAGGTATAGTCATGGTCCAGACTACACGGAAAATAATAATAAAAAAAACCCCAATGATTTGGCCCTCGGTCTCCCTATTGACTACCGCTACTACAGCAGAACCTCATTGAACTGAGCCTCCATTATCTGGCTTTCCCTGTTAAGCAAACCACCTGCCGCCCAGAGCTCCTGCTGTAAGCTCCAGGCAGCTGGTGGTTGGACCCTGATTATCTGATCTAATTGGATCTGGGGCCAGACCGGATAACCCAAAATCCAGATAACTCAGAGAATGAGCGGCGGGGCTGACAGCCCAAGCCCCAGCTGCCTATTCTCTGATTTATTTGGATTTTTGGTTATCCAATCTGGCCCCCGTCCCAATTAGATTGGCTAATTGGGGTTCCACTGTACAAAGCCAGCAGCACAAGGGGGAAGGTCCCAGCTACTGTGGCCATGCAGAAGTGCCCCTCCCCCGGCCCAGCCGGAGCTGCTGCGGAGAGGCGCCTTTCCCCCAAACCCCTCGTTCCCAGACCCACCCCAGAAGTCCACATTCCCAGCCAGAGCCCTCATCCCGCACCCCAACCCTCTGCCCCCTCCTGCACCCTGATCGGCGGCACAGTGGGGCTAAGGCAGGCTCTTTCTCTGATGTGACTCCGCACGGCTCCTGGAAGCAGCAGCATGTCCCCCCGCCCAGCTCCTATGCGTAGGGGCAGCCAGGGGGCCCTGATCGCTCCCCCCACCCCAAGTACCGGCTCTACAGCTCCCATTGGCTGGAAACTGCAGCCAATGGGAGCTGCAGGGGCAGTATCTGTGGATGGGGCAGCGCGCAGAGCTGCCTGGCTGCGCTTCCGTGTAGGAGCCAGAGGGGAGACAGTCTGCTACTTTCAGGAACTGCTTGAGGTTAAGTGCTGCCTGGAGTCTGCATCCCTGAACCCCTCTCACACCCCCAACACCCTGCCCCAGCCCTGATCCCCCTCTCACCCTCTGAACTCCTCAATCCCAGCTCAGAGCACCCTCCTCCACCCCAAACTTCAGCCCCACCCCAGAGCTCGCACTCCCAGCCAGAGCCCTCACCCCACCCTGCAACCTCCCGCCCCAGCCGAGAGCCTCCTCCCATACCCTGAACCCCTCATTTCTGGCCCCATCCCAGAACCTGCAACCCCAGCCCAAAGCCTGTACCTCCTCCCAAAACCCAGCCTCCTGCCTCAGCCCAGAACCCCCTTCCATACTGCGGAACCCCTCGGCTCCACCCCCCCCGCCCAGAGCCCCCATCCTGCACCTGAAACCCCTCATCCCTGGCCCCACCCCAGAGCCCTCACCCCCAGCAGGAGCCCTCACCTCTCCCCGCATCCCAACCCACTGCCTCAGCCCGCTGGCCCCTCCCGCACCCTGAACTCATTTCTGCCCCCCCCATAATGAATGGGTGAGGGTGCGGAGAGCGAGTGACGGGGGGGATGGAGTGAGCATGGGGTGGGACCTCAGAGAAGGGGCGGAGCAGGGGCGGGACAATGGTGTTCAGTTTTGTGAGAGTAGAAAGTTGGCAACCCTATGCACATAACAAAATTTATTCCACACATGGACATAAAAAATTAAAGGGAGCACTGCCCATAATATGTGGTGCAAATGGACACACAGCAGCTCAGATCAGTGTAACCTATTGTCTGCTGAACACCAGTCTGCAAGCATACTATCAGAAAGCCTGCAGGGTATTCAATGGGGACGGATCAGAAGAAGCTTTTTGCAAAGGGAGCTGCTTCCTGGTCACAAGAACACAGCTAGATTTTGATGCACATTGCCTGGCCAATCATGCGCACACAGCACAGGGAATGGCGGGGGCGGGAGAGCAGCATGGGGACTAAGCAGCGGCCCTGCAGTGAAGGGGAACAGAAAAGTTCCCAGCTCAGCGTGACCAGGGGAGGGATGATCCCAACACCCTGAGTGCTTCCCCGCCCTGCAGGGAAGCTGCTTGATCCCCACATAGCTCTCTGACCCCACTCCAACCCTCCCCGGGGCTACATATGCAGGAGCGCCTGGGCAGCATGTGGGAGCCAGCCCCAAAACTTCCCCACAACCTACTGTGGTGGCAGCTCCAGATCCTCCTTGGTGCTGTGCAAAGGCTGCCCGGAGAAGGGAGCAAAGCTGACAGGCAGGAGGTGACTCCTGGCTGCCAGGATCTTGGGCACAATCCTTCTCCCAACCATGCTGAGCCAGGCACTCTGCTGCTCTCCATCCCTGCAGGGCAATCACTTTGCCCCACTCCGCTCTCAATCCATTGCACCCCAGCTCTGGCTGCCGTCCCTGGGGCTGTGTGTGCAGAGGCACCCACGCAGCACACACTGTGAGGGTGATGAGTGGAAGCCAGCCCCAAAACTTCCTTACAGTCTCACGGGTATCCCTTATCACTGCTTCCTGGGGTGCAGCAGTGACAGGGATAAGGAGTCCTCATGCGGTGGTGGAGCCCACTGCACTCCAAGCCCTGAGGATACATTTCACAACTCCATAGCTGGCAGCAGCCAGGCTGGATGTGTGTTTTTACCCTCTGAAACCGACAATCTATGTCAAACTTCAAAACAGACAAAAATAAATAAAAACCAAAACAACAAAAACCCTTTTATTGAACATCCCATGTTAAAAATTAAGAATTGTAAAGTTTCATTTTAATAGGTTAACAGCCCTGGAGACTGATGTCTTAATTATCGTCAGAACAGGTGCACATGGGCATTTTCTTGCTAGTGTGACTCAGCCTAGAGGTGGAGAGCCCAATTCTCAGATTAGATGATAATTCAGTACAAAACCTTCTCAAACTGCAGTCATTGTACTGAGACAGCTCCCAAAGGAGCTAATTACGCATTTATTAACTTGTGCTCCTTAGGGGAGCCTGATTGCCATCAATAGCACCATCATAGTTAGGGAACACGGTGGGCAGCAGTTTTTGCTCTGCAGTGCAACACATTCACAGGGCTAGAATGTCAACACTGGGGCAGGGGCTGCTAACATTCTGGGATAGGGTTACTTTGATTAGGGTCTGTGCATTGCAGAGTGAATGTCACAGCCCTAGGTTTGAGCACGAGTCAGAAAATCCTTAATCTAGAGTTAAAATGCAGCGTAGACACTCAAGCCCAGGGTTCTGTGCAGAGCTATGCTGTCCATAGGATAGACCGGGGCAACTGCCCCGGGACCCTTGCTTTGGGGGGCCCCATGCTTTGGGATGTGGGGTCCTGGGCAGCCTGGGGGGCTAGCAGGGGGCCTGGCGCTGGCGGCAGCAATCGACACGGCCCCAGCCTGTCCCGCTCCACTGACGCCCACCATCGCTCGCGGGAGGGATGGAAGCCAGAAAGAGGCGGGGCGGGGGCTTGGGAGAAGGGGTGGAATGGGGGTGGGGAGGGGGCAGAGCAGGGGTGGGAAGAGGCAGGGCGGGATCGGAGCAGGGGCAGAAGACTGGGGGGAAGGGGTGGAGGGGGGACGGGGCCCAGGGTGGAGGTTGTCCCAGGCCCTGCATCCCCCCAGGGCCAGCCCTGGTTCTGTGACACAGGTCAGCTAACTCAACTCCCACTAATCGTAGGCTTACATTGCTGTGTAGACATACCCAGAGAGTGTCTCAAGGGAAAAAGAAAAGGAGTACTTGTGGCACCTTAGAGACTAACCAATTTATTTGAGCATGAGCTTTCATGAGCTGCAGCTCACTTCATCGGATGCATCCGATGAAGTGAGCTGTAGCTCACGAAAGCTCATGCTCAAATAAATTGGTTAGTCTCTAAGGTGCCACAAGTACTCCTTTTCTTTCTGAATACAAGTTCCTCATTGATCCACTACAAATAAAAGGATGATTCATAAACCAATCTGGAAAGCAGATTTCTTCACAGAAACTCCTACATGTCCATATGAGATGCTCATTAATATCAAAATAAGTAAATTCATCATAGTGATAAAAAAAACCTCAATTGCCCAGATTCTTATGATTTTATAATGACTGCAATTCAGTTACATTTCAGGTTTCAGAATAGCAGCCGTGTTAGTCTGTATTCGCAAAAAGAAAAGGAGTACTAGTGGCACCTTAAAGACTAATCAATTTATTTGAGCATAAGCTTTCGTGAGCTACAGCTCACTTCATCGGATGCACTCACTGTTCCTCAGTCGTTCCTGTTAACTGCTAGAAATGGCCCACCTTGATTATCACTACAAAAGGTTTTCTCCTTCCCCCACCCCTGCTCTCCTGCTGGTAATAGCTCATCTTAAGTGATCACTCTCCTTACAGTGTGTATGATAACACCCATTTTTTCATGTTCTGTGTGTATATAAATCTCCTCACTGTATTTTCCACTGAATGCATCCGATGAAGTGAGCTGTAGCTCACGAAAGCTTATGCTCAAATAATTTGGTTAGTCTCTAAGGTGCCACTAGTACTCCTTTTCTTGTTACATTTCAATGTCTCTGGAATATAACGCCTTAATGATGGTCCTTGAACATTTCGTACACTTGTTAAAGAGAAAATCCTCCCAACTACTAATGTTCTGTTAGTGCCTGATGTTTCATTTCCCCAGACAACTTAAAGTGAACTGCGTCATGGTAAATGTGTGCCTGAAATATCCTCATTGGTTCTCACAGGGAAACCTTCGGGCTTGTCTTCACTAATGGGGTAAGTCGATCTAAATTACATTACTCCAGCTATGTGAATAACGTAACTGGAGTCAACGTAGCTTAGGTCGACTTACCCTCGCGTCTTCACTGCACTGCGTTGATGGGCGACACTCTTCAGTCAAACTTCCCTTACTCTTCTCAGAGAGCTGGAGTACTGGGGTTGACCGGAGAGTGCTCTGCCACTGATTTAGTGGGTCTTCACTAGACCCACTACATCGATCCCTGCTGTATCGATTGCAGCAGCATCAATCTTCCCGTAGCGGAGACAAGCCCTTCCACAAAGGAGCATGAGGTCTAGCTTAATGAAGCTAGAACAAATCTGTTAGACGCTGTCTCTGCAAAACTTTCATAGAATCGTAATGACAGGTTTCAGAGTAACAGCCGTGTTAGTCTCTATTCACAAAAAGAAAAGGAGTACTTGTGGCACCTTAGAGACTAACCAATTTATTTGAGCATAAGCTTTCGTGAGCTACAGCTCATCTGATGAAGTGAGCTGTAGCTCACGAAAGCTTATGCTCAAATAAATTGGTTAGTCTCTAAGGTGCCACAAGTACTCCTTTTCTTTTTATAGAATCATAGACTATTAGGGTTGGAAAAGACCTCAGGAAGTCATCTAGTCCAATCCCCTGCTCAAAAGTAGGACCAATACCAACTAAATCATCCCAGCCAGGGCTTTGTCAAGCCAGGCCTTAAAAACCTCGGAGGATGGAGGTTCCACCACCTCCCTGGGTAACCCATTCCAGTGCTTCACCACCCTCCTAGTGAAATAGTGTTTCCTAATATCCAACCTAGACCTCCCCCACTCCAACTTGAGACCATTGCTTCTTGTTCTGTCATTTGCCACCACTAAGATCAGACTAGCTACATCCTCTTTGGAACCCCCCTTCAGGTAATTGAAGGTTGCTATCAAATCCCCCCTCACTCTTCTCTTCTGAAGACTAAATAAGCCCAGTTCCCTCAGCTCTCCTCCTAAGTCATGTGCCCCAGCCCCCTAATCATTTTCGTTGCCCTCTGCTGGAACTCTCTCCAATTTGTCCACATCCCTTCTGAAGTGGGGGGACCAAAACTGAACGCAATACTCCAGGTGTGGCCTCACCAATGCCGAATAGAGGGGAATAATCACTTCCCTTGATCTGCTGGCAATGTTCCTACTAATACAGCGCAATATGCCGATGGCCTTCTTGGCAACAAGGGTACACTGCTGACACATATCCAGCTTCTCATCCACTATAATCTCCAGGTTCTTTTCTGAAGAACTGCCACTTAGCCAGTTGGTCACCAGCCTGTAGCAGTGCATGGGATTCTTCCATCCTAAGTGCAGGACTCTGCACTTGTCCTTGTTGAACCTCATCAGATTATTTGGCCCAATCCTCCAATTTGTCTAGATCACTCTGGACCCTACCCCTACCCTCCAGCGTATCTACCTCTCCCACCAGCTTAGTGTCATCTGCGAATTTGCTGAGGGTGCAATTCATCCCATCATCCAGATCATTAATAAAGATGCTGAACAAAAGTGGCCCCTGGGGCACTCCGCTTGATACCAGCTGATACCATTTCGTAGAGGTAAGAAACCTGTTTTTCTGAATGAAGCATTTCGATACCAATCACTCAGAAAAATAATTTCATTTGAACCCTCCCTCCCTGTTATGTAGGTGCCTTGACAGCAATTCAAAATTAAGTGATTCCAAGGTTGTGCTCTGTCATGGACTTAAAAATGGGGCATAAATCCTGGTTTTCTCTAAAAATGCTCCTTTTGGTGTGGAATTTGACAAAAGGTTTTAAGATTCTTTATATTTCCTTTGTAGTTTTGGTTTCGTTTCTTTTTATAAATTTATAATTTTTTTTAAACAGTAAGGGTTTGACATTTTCTATAGGCAGAAAGTAAAATTGACATAAGCCTTCCAAACAGGCAGCGAGGGAGCCATCATGTTGAACTTCCCACACAAACAATCGAGGCTTTTTCCCCAACAAAATTGAAATTTTCCCACGGAAAACTTTGTTTTTGCGAAAAGGGCATTTTTCATCAGAAAATCGTTCTGCCAAAAAAATTTCTACCCAAATGTGTAATTGTACCTGTAAATGTTATTCTCTGAACAAGGTAACTCTGGCTCACTAAACGCTCCTTCCATTTAAAGGAAAAGAGTTTGTTCAGTTTATGTTCTTTGTTATTTTTAGGCAACTAGTTGTTTACATTCAAATGTGGTCACTAAAAAGTGTCTCCTGCATCTCTCTGAATAAAGTAGAAACTGAGGAGGCAGATTTCTTCTACTTATTTTGCACCAGCCCACTAGTGCTGCTTCCTTCCACTTAGTTGAGGATGTTCATCCTATTTATCCAGATTTGTGGATGAACTTACAGAAACAGTGTTTTACACTAGTAGCACTGATAGTACTTTAAGACCAAATGTTGCCACATTAACACTGAGCGCTGTGAACACTTATGTAATTTTAAGGTTATCCTTAATGTTTTCACACACAAAAATTGTGATTAACTGGTGGAATTTATCTGGATAAGTATTAATCTCTCCACCCATAATTTAAACACTGTTTCTATATATGGGTCTTCCGCTGACAACCAAAATCAGTGCTTTCTAATATCCAGATGCAACAGGATTATTGAAAGACTTTTCTTTGGAGGATAGCAATCTTTCTTGGGGGCTTTTGTCTGACATGTTGGAGATTTAATTTAGAAGAGAAGCAAATCTTCAATGATTTTACAGTATCTGCTTTGTCTACTGTGAAAGTTGCTGCATGCAGCGAAGTAAACAAGTAGGTCCGCACTTTCTTAGTAAGCAAAAGGGTAACGCAAGTCTCTTTGTAAATGGCACTAGTATTTTTAACTTCTTTAAACCCCAGAATCTCTCAATCTTTATATAAATGCATGTATATCTTTATACGCTTTTAACTTTTTCTCTTAAAGAAAGCACAGAAATCAAACAGGAAGAGTACTGAGACATGTACTTGTGAAAGTGTAACAAACTTAGGAATGTAAAAATGTAATCTTTTAAGGCTTCTTTTGAGCTCCATTAGCAATGTAGCTGAGGGACACCATACAAATGATCTAATATCACTTTTGCATTCTAATAAGTATACTAAAAGGAGACTGACAGAAGCCAAACACGCCCGTCTTTTGAATGAGCTATATACATCTCTGCACAAAATTTCTCTTACAAAATTTAAAGACTGCCAATTTATACGCAGAATCCATCAACATTATTTGCAGGGATACTGAATTCATGTTATGCTCAGAACTAAAAGATCTGATTCCAAATAGCTGGGGGGCAGATTTTTTTACTTTCCTGAAAAACCCAACAAACCCAGCCCATCCCCGGTCCCCCCAAACTCTGAGTATATTAATCCCTTTTCCTTTTGGTTGCTCCAATTCTTTTATAACAGTGTCATTTCCTGAATTCAAATCTCCAATAAACCAACCCTTAATGCTGAACAATACCATATTACGCTTTTCAGATCACTCCTTCATTATTCAATGACTTTAACAGAGTTTTCCATTTATAAACAGGGAATAATGTATCAGATTAAGTATCATTTTATGAGTATTAGTGAAAGACTCAAAAGCAGTACTGCAGTGAGGGTTCTGGTTCCACGGAAGTGTGAGGATGATGAACGCCTCGAAACATGTTTTCATAACCTAATATAGTCAGCAAAATATTAATCACAGTATAGAGCAGTAATTTTACCTAGTTATGTGTATGTATTTGGGGGGAGGAAGGTTTATGGGAACTTTATACAGAGCATTTGAAAAAAGAAGTAGATATTATTTAGAAAGGGTCTTTCTTCTTTCTGTGCAGCACTACATCTTGTTCCAAGTGCCCAAAACACAGATTTATTCAGCTATGTAACCTGTGGTTTAATAATTACTCTAGCCAAGTACTGGAATAAAATGATGGTACTTTATTAATCAGAGTTGTTCTATTTTTTTTTACTGATGAAAGGTAGCCCCTTCTTGATTAGAGTTCCTACTTATAAACAGCCAGATTCTCAATGCAACTATTTGATTATTATCTATGTTCAAGCCCATGCACCTACCTAGCATTTTGCCAGCTCACAAGTTGATTTTCTGTGTATTCGAAATAATCTAAACTGTGCAGGCCATGTATGAAAAGTAAAAACAGAGAAGATTAGCTGCTACTGACAATCAGGCAATCTGTGAACATAAATCAAACAACAAGGTATGTCAGCTAGTAGACCAACTCTTGAAATTATCAACAGTACCACGAAATATGCATCTCTTCTAAGGGCAACTGCTACATGGTACCCTATTTTATTTACAGGCATTTTATGACAACTCACCTCCATAATATTTGGAATCTCTAAAGCCAAAAAGTCAGAGAAGCATGAAGAGTTACTCCGCACTAGAACAAGCGTGCTGCAAAAACATGGAGATATTGCATCACATTAGCATTGGTGCTCTGCAGCTGCTGACTTGCTGAACTGCAGAAAAAGCTTTCACAGCCAAACAAAAGAAGCGTGATTTTTGGTGCAAACCTCAAGAGGTTAATTTAGAGAGAGGAAAGCATCCTTTCAAAACCAACCTTTCAAGCAAAATTTGGAAACGACTTGGCTTGATTATATCTTATAAACAAAATGCGTACAAAGAATGAAAAAGAAATCCCAAACACTAACAAAATATGAGAGAACAGAAAGAATCTCTTACTGATTTTATCAGTGGTGAGTTGATATTTTGAACAAACCACTCAGGGTTTCTGAAATTCCAACCCAGGACTTTACAAATGGTTTTAAAGAATATTTGAAATATTAGGAATTCCCAGATCATGCACAAAAAACCAATGACAACCAACGGGAATTTACTACTAACATTTATTATGCTTTTTTTTTTTTTAAAGGTCACTTTTAATATTACCTGTTCCATGTTTTGTACTTTAATTGATTATGCACTACCCAGATTACATTTAATGGCACTTAGTAAATAAAATGTTATATGAAGAAAATGACTATGCATGGAGATTAATGTATTCAATACATAGCCAATACTAGTCTTTTTAAATTGGTAACTGAATAATCAGTTCATATAATCTTGGTTAGCAAAATAACATTACTTCCTTTTGGTCTAATATCAAAATCCTCATTTATATGACCATTGAAATCATACGAGCCACGCAGCCAAAAGGATGATTGACCATCCTCCTCTAATAATGTTAAACCATTAAATACAGCAGATAAATAGAGCAGTCAGAACTCTGATTACTCAGGGATGCAGTTGCTGCAGTTTGGCAGTTCTAGTACCACCATTAAGACCTCAGTTACTATTCACCTGCACCAGATTTTCACCTGCACCAGGTAAGCAGAAATTTTAATTACAGCCCATCAAGCAATTACTGATCCTACATTAGTGTTATTTTATTGCTACAACTGAGCATGTACACTAGATGTTTAGGTCAATTTGCCCAAACAAAGGGAAATTTAAAGCTTGGAGAAAAAAAATAAAGCTACAACAAACAGAACTGTAGAAAACAAACGTATACACAGACTTCATTTATATATAAACAAGAGGATATTTCAACCATTCATTTTAATCTGTGATTGACCTTCACTTTTCAGATAACCTTCAAGATGAAAATTTCAGTTTCAAGACAACCACTAAAACTGTTAAAAGCATTTACTGGGTTTAACAGTTTGCCTGGAAGCATGCACGCGCGCACACACACACAGACAAACCTCAAGGAAAACTCTACAAATAATCTCCAAATTTTGTGATCAGTATTTTGTAAGACAACACATGTTCACTTTAAACATTAACTTCTCTAGAGCCAAACACCAAAAAAATCTGGGCCTCAATAACCATGTATGCATGCCTCTCATTCTCTTGTGCACATGGACAAGGGGAAGCCATTATATTGATCCTTGTGCTACCACATCCTGATCTAGCACCTATATAAATGAAAGAAAAGATTCCCATTGACCTCCATGGCACTGAATCTGGCCCGCAGTGCACAAGGACCAGCAGTATCTACATCTGACATCAGCATTAGAGAAGCCAAAAGCAACATACTCTTGCACCACATTCATACCAGTAAGGAGGAATTATATTGGCAAGGTGGGAAGTCACATTTCCTGCTTTGACATGCACCCCCCAAGTACTAAGGAGACATTCTGGTTCAGTCACCCCAAATCCTCTGGGGGTCTGCCCCCAGGATGGAGCCCCTCTGCAACACCACCCTCTTAAATCATCATCATCATCACCCAATGCGCTGGGTCACATGAAGACCTCCTGACGACCGTGAAGAAGCGCAAGCTGAAGTGGTACAGCCATGTAACAAGATCATCTGGCCTATCCAAGATCATCCTCCAAGGGATAGTAAAGGGGAAGAGAAGAAGTAGACAGAAGAAGAGATGGATTGAGAAGATAAATGAGCAGACAGGAATGGACTTTGTGGAGACTCACGCACTGACACATCATCATCAGGGGTGGAGACAACTGGTTGATTGCTCATCAGTGACGGTGCCCCAACGACCAGTGCAGTTATGGGAGTGATGATGATGAATTGCCTCTCATTTATAAGTCACATACTTCACACAAATTCTCACCACCCAATAAAAGTCAAAGGTAAATATTGGTATTGTTTGAAGCAGTCATTTTTTTCTTTTCTTGCATCACTTCATCTTGAATAGGGCAATGAAAGAAGTTACCTTGGCAATAGCTTGTCTCAAGAATCCATAGCAACAACAAGTAGACACTCACTTTTCAGGCTCAGATTGGATGGTTCCCTGAACAAAACTCAAAAATCAAACTGTTAATACTTCAAGGAGAGTGTCATTTGGGAATATAGTAAACAGGGTTGAGCATTTTCATTCTCTGAACTATCAAGGAAGGTGAAGGATGAAAGTAAATGGTCACTTCCTTAATCTTGGGCAGGCCATTCTTCACATAATAATTTCACTGTTAGTCCTAAATTATTCCACTGGAATCAACAGAAAGCCAGAATTACTCAGCCCTCTACATTTGAAAACAGCCAAGAGGTTAATTGTAAACCCATATTGTTTTTCTTCCACATCAAGTATCATGAGCCCATAAAAGGTGTTAATAACCAAGAAAATGCATGAACCATAAGATGAAACTGTGCACTAATTAGAGGGGAAGCAAATTAAGATAGGTTTTGCTATATTTCTATTTTTATATTAAGCAAGCTGTAAAGTGCTCAACAGCAGGTAGAGTATATCAGTCTGGGAAGGAAGGAAAGAAGGAGAAGGTTTTTGTTTAATTACTAGACCTTCTGCAGTACATTAAGACATTTAATCAAGATATCTATCTATCTGTATAGATAGATATAAAAATGCATTCTAATTTCTTTTGTTAATATGTGTCAAATACCTTCACTGCCTCAAAGAATGAAATTACTAATAAATGCTGCTAGAATTATTAGCATTTTGTGTGTGTGAATGTGTTGGAGATAGGGAGAGAGAGGATTGTTTCAATGAGAAATTATGGATGAGCAATCAGAACAGTCAGTGCTTAAATCTATTTTGATTTTCAGTAATAACGTAAACGTAACATAAGGCTAAAAATTCCCCCCCAAATTACAACTCTGCCTATGAAAATCAGACATTCCAAATGCTAAAAAAGATTATTAGAATTAGAGGAAGTGTAACGTGGCTGGGAAGAAGAAAGTTTATGCAAAGAGGACAGGGTCCATAATCAATTCCCTTGACAAGCTTTCCTTGTAATTATTTAAGGTAGAATACGATGAATGACTGCAAGTGCAACTATAATCCAGTAACCACTTATCTTTCAGTTTATAATAAACAACTCATATTTCCTTTACAGTGCCCCACAAAGAGAAAATTAAAATACTGAAGAATGGCAAAGCATTTTTTCAAACAGCAAGAGCGAAATGGCATTTCCAGAACTGAGACATCACAAGCAAGATCCTTTGAACACAACCAACTCCTGCCCACGTATTCTTCCATAAAAAAAGCAGATTTCTTCTAGCATTCTTTAGCAACATTTAATTACAAAATCATATGCTCAGCCTCCGTCTAAAGGAAAGAATGAATGTAATGGGTCTTTAAGAGAACAACTGGATCTTTGTGAAGTGGGAAGGATGTTGACATTTTGGGGTTTGTTTTATTTTTGTTTTTTAAAGTGGGTGTGGAGAGGATAGGAGAGCAAAAGCTTCCAGTTGCCAGGTCCCCAATCCTGTTGTCTATGTCCATCTCCAGATCTCCCCAAAAAACTCTGTTACAGCAGAAACTAATGGTGCATATCTCATGTGCATACTGCAGCCTGTGTGGTCCAATTAGAACAATGCAGAGGTGTTTGTTATTTTAAAACAGGAATAGAGAAAGGTCATTTAATTTAAGGAAGCTGCAGAAATCTTGGAATATTTCAGAGATCTGTATTTGTGCAGGGAGACTAGGGTTTTGCGGACTAGCTTCTTTTGGGCAGAGGAAGGCTGCTAATATTTTTGTTGGATTATATTTTCAAATATTTTCATTTATTTGCCGAGACTGCCTACATCCTAGGATAGATATTCTATTGTTTAAATGTTGAATTCAAAATAAAGTAAGTAAATAAATAGTAAAATTCTGGAATTCATGCAGCATGGATCGGATTTTAATGTAGCAGTTCAACAGTGAAAATCATTAAATGAGAAGAAATGGTGCATTGTTTGGGAAAAACAAGGCATCAATACCACTGACATTAATTAGCTAGACATCCATTATTACAGATCTTTGACATTTCTAACAAACAGAAGTACCCAGACTTTGGTGAGCTGATGACAAACCAGAGAATGCCAAAATACATTATTTCACTAGGTCTCAGCGAATCCTGAAATGAATTTAATTTTGGTGCTGTCTCAGATTTCATTTTATATTAGGCTTTTATTCTGTTATTTGAAGTGTACTAGTGTAATCTGAGTATAAGCATATACATATATTTCCTCTACTTGCAAAAATAAGTTTTGTTTTTTATTTTAAAAGCATGACTGTACTGAGACACCCTACAAAGCAGCTCAGTGGAAGCTCACAATCTGAATAAACTTCTGAATAATTAAACTACTAAATTCCTCTTAAATGAAGTCATTTAATCCTGAGTTGTTTTTTTACATCTTTTTGGTTTAATCCAAAATGAAAGCGCCAGAAGCATATATACTTCTTGTTTATGGAGCAGAAAGGACAGAGAAGGTGGAAAGAAATTAGTGTTGTTGGGGAATAATTAGGTCTAACAGTAACATGACAACTGGTATTTGCCACATCACAACAAACAAATGTGAACCAGTAATTGAAATGATGAAGGAATGTTTTCTCAGCTACCCAGGAAGGCCTTCCATTGTTTGGAAAAGGTGTGAGTCATTAAATCTGGCGTGTACAAATTGGACTTCCAATAACTATAAATACTTGACATACCTTCAAGGGCTCTCTGGAATGGAAGAATGGATATCTATAGGTACTTTCTTAAAATTACAGAAGCATGAAGCCATGCATCATTTCACAGATTTTGATTTGTTGTGTTTAGACTCTTATGAATTGCATTACTCAAGCATGAACAGTTATAACCTTGAAAGGGTCTGCTTACTTGCTTCTGACAGTCTGAAAAGCAAAGCTACTATTTGGGATAAAGGATGATAGATGCAGAGGACTTGATGGCACACTAATGTAATGCAACATTCTCTTACATCATAATTTATCAAAGCCATTGAGTGAAATTAGTTTTGTGATACCAGCCAAGAAACTCCTGGGCAACAGTACTACGTCATAAAAACAAACACCATTCTCAATCTGTTTGATTTTGTTTGCTTGCTAGAGGCCAGCACTGAAGCAGTAGAAAGTGCATTACTGTCATCCTGCCCTATTGGTTTTTATTGTAACCATAAGATCCTCCTGACTCTGACACATTCAAGTTCTCTTTAATCTGTTTATATACCTAATATAATTTATAGATCCAAGAAACAAGGGATGAAATCCTGGTTCCACTGAACTCAATGGTAAAACTCCCATAGAATTCAATGGGACAAGAATATCACCCAAGGCACCAAAACAATGTACAGCAGTCATGCTAATTTATTTAACTAATTATAAAAGGTGTAGCAAATTAGTTAGATGACCTCAACCTAATCCCTTGGACATCTAGCTATTAGCACTTTTCTTATAACCAAATGTCACTATATTCACCAAAATAAACTCCCACCCACAGGAGTGAAGATTTAAGGTAAACATACATTTAAAATACCTTCAAGAAACAGATCAAGCTGAAAAAGCTTGTAACTCCTACATAGCACATACCAAATAGTGTTTTTAGAGAAAGTACGCTTACTCCACATGGCATGTTCTCAGAATAACCTTGTAACCATCTCCTCTTGAATAAGGGAGTTCTGGGGAATCACAGATGACTACGCAGTGGCTAGGATGTGAAAGTCTCTCACCTGACAATACACACAATGACCTAACCTCCTTAACTATCCAGGTGCAAAGGCAGAATATTGTCACATAACCCACCTAGGTCACTCTTTAAGGAAACAGACTTGTGCAGAGATCAGCAAGAATGGTTAACATGTTCAGTCCTGAGGATAGGAATTTAAAAGAATTTCACAGTCAGTGGAAGCAAAAAATCCTCAATATTTTTTAATTAGGGGCAACATAGAATCATAGAATATCAGGGTTGGAAGGGACCCCAGAAGGTCATCTAGTCCAACCCCCTGCTCAAAGCAGGACCAATTCCCAGTTAAATCATCCCAGCCAGGGCTTTGTCAAGCCTGACCTTAAAAACCTCTAAGGAAGGAGATTCTACCACCTCCCTAGGTAACGCATTCCAGTGTTTCACCACCCTCCTAGTGAAAAAGTTTTTCCTAATATCCAATCTAAACCTCCCCCACTGCAACTTGAGACCATTACTCCTCATTCTGTCATCTGCTACCATTGAGAACAGTCTAGAGCCATCCTCTTTGGAACCCCCTTTCAGGTAGTTGAAAGCAGCTATCAAATCCCCCCTCATTCTTCTCTTCTGCAGGCTAAACAATCTCAGCTCCCTCAGCCTCTCCTCATAACTCATGTGTTACAGTCCCCTAATCATTTTTGTTGCCCTTCGCTGGACTCTCTCCAATTTATCCACATCCTTCTTGAAGTGTGGGGCCCAAAACTGGACACAGTACTCCAGATGAGGCCTCACCAATGTCAAATAGAGGGGAACGATCACGTCCCTCGATCTGCTCGCTATGCCCCTACTTATACATCCCAAAATGCCATTGGCCTTCTTGGCAACAAGGGCACACTGCTGACTCATATCCAGCTTCTCGTCCACTGTCACCCCTAGGTCCTTTTCCGCAGAACTGCTGCCTAGCCATTCGGTCCCTAGTCTGTAGCTGTGCATTGGGTTCTTCCGTCCTAAGTGCAGGACCCTGCACTTATCCTTATTGAACCTCATCAGATTTCTTTTGGCCCAATCCTCCAATTTGTCTAGGTCTTTCTGTATCCTATCCCTGTCCTCCAGCGTATCTACCACTCCTCCCAGTTTAGTATCATCCGCAAATTTGCTGAGAGTGCAATCCACACCATCCTCCAGATCATTTATGAAGATATTGAACAAAACCGGCCCCAGGACCGACCCTTGGGGTACTCCACTTGATACCGGCTGCCAACTAGATATGGAGCCATTGATCACTACCCGTTGAGCCCGACAATCTAGCCAGCTTTCTACCCACCTTGTAGTGCATTCATCCAGCCCATACTTCCTTAACTTGCTTAACTTCCTTAACACGTCCCTATACAACACAGACAATTCACAAAATGCATCTCCACACCACAGGGGTTTGCACTAACAAACATAATATTACCAGTAATAGTAAAAAATCTAGTTAAAACTCCAGTTAACTCCACAAAAACCGGGTGGATGGATGCTTCCTTGCAACTGAAAGTTGCCTGTATATACAGTCTATTATAGTTTATGTTCTTCAGCAACTACCACCATCCAAATAAGCAATCAAAACATTGACAAAGATGTCATGTTATCTTAAGCCTGTAAGGTCAAAGCTATTTGTATTAGTTTAACCATGTAATAAAAAATTTGCCCAGTGTGCATACAATTCAAGAAGTTGAGATTTTTCAGTAATATGACACATTGCCATTGCCCCTTTTTAAACTCACTCATTAACAATATTTTAACTTACACTTCCTCACAATGCAAACCCCGAAAAACAAAAAATAAGACAGTCACATCCTAACACACCCATTTCCAAGCAAAGGCTCATTATCCTGACACTGACCATAGCAATACAAAAAATACCTTCTTCAAATGTTTACAATAAAACTAAGTATTAATCCTAAGACCTGTAATAGTTTTATTAACGTTTTCTACTAGTTCATATAGTTTCCTCTTTGGAAATCATCTTCTGGGGTCAGAGGATGTTGCTGCAATGCAAGTCTGAAGGTGAGCTGGCAGGGTGAGGAGAAAAACTTGAGCAGTCTCCACTGTGGTGAAATGAGCAGATCTGATCCTAACCAGATGAGCTGATCATGACCATTAGTAATGTCCAGATGCTCCACTATGAGAAATAGAAGTTCCAGATAAAAGTTTTTGGGGAATGATTTTTTGTACCATATTTTTAACCACATTTGCAGCAGAGCCTTGATCATATTAGCATTTACATTCCAACTAATGCTATTGGAGCAGCACACACGGTTTAAAAAAAAGTAGAACAGACAGTTTTTTTGAAGGGTGAAGGGAACCTGGGGTGAACCAAAAGTAAACACCACAGATTTTTACAGATTGGCTTGAATCTGATT
This sequence comes from Caretta caretta, assembly GCF_965140235.1. Classification (NCBI taxonomy): domain Eukaryota; kingdom Metazoa; phylum Chordata; order Testudines; family Cheloniidae; genus Caretta; species Caretta caretta. The sequence continues at coordinate 49,432,744 of NC_134215.1, read as the reverse complement.
TTACACTAGTGTGTTACAGATGTAGCTCCATTGTCTTCAATTAAATTACTTCAAATTAACATTAAAGTGACAGCAGTACAGGGCCTACATGTGTACAAGTGTGATGCTTTCTGGGACCTTTAGCAGTCTTGTATTTAAAAAGCTGAAATGAGTTTAAACACACAGCTTTTAGAAAAGCTCCATAGATAAGACTCCTTTAAATTTTCAAAAATATAATGGGCCCTTCCTCCAATTCCTAATGTGTGAGGTTAATTTATATGGGGAACACTGGTAAGAACAGGACCAGGTCAAAACTGAATACACAAGAAACACTACTGCTCTAGTTGCAGAAGAGCCCACTGAAGCTTCCTTAGTGAAATTATTTACGCACCTGTCACATGGGGATGGGAAGAAAGAAGGTACTATGTAAATAAGAAGGATGTGACAAATCTGAATTTTAATTTTGCGGTGGAACCTTTAATTTAATTGTGAACAAAGGAGTTGTCATCTTCATCTAGAAAAGTTACTTTTCGACTCAGGCTTCAGGAACGGATACTGAGTTGGTTTAAGACTTGACATAATTCGCTAAGGTATGGCATATATGCTTTAAAGGGAGCGTTGCAGCATGACCCTTACATATATTGACCAATTTAAAGGTCTGTGCATGGTATTCCTTTCCCAGTTGAGCTTGCAGTGAAGGTATCAGGGATAAAAAAAATCGTGTCAATGTATTGTTTTTACTGTTCTTATTTTTGTGCTTTTTTGTATTTCAAAAAACAAAACATTTTTATTATGAATCTATGTGGTAATTTTAGATAAAGCAATTAAAACTGCCATAAGCAGCATAATCACCTTCACTAAGGTGAGCAGACAGGAGGGACAGAGACAAAGGCCATGCTGGGCCCTTGTAAGCATAATGAAAGCAAGACTATCTAGTATTTTAGATATCTTTAAAATATACTTTTATTGCATTAAGTAATTTCCTTTCATTTTTAAAACTCTTTTTTGAAGACATCAGAATTTTTCAAAAAGTCCTAGACTACAGTATTTCAAAAACTGTTTATAGTTATATAATTCCTATTGCCTATTTTTTGATTAAGAGATTTATCCAAGAAATAGTTTTATGAAAAAACAAAACTTCCCTTGCAAAAATTTAACTAGATATTTTGCTTTATATACTAAGGTTAAATGAAATGATCCATTGAACCTCTTGCTCCTTTGATTAAGGGTCCCTGGAACGCCAGAGCCTGACAGCCAAGATTATTACAATCTGCATTTAATTAGGGCTATAGCACCTAGGGTAGTTTGTTACAATGGAAAGCTACTAGAAAAATAATGTAAAATCCTTTCCCTTGCTGAAAAGTCTAATTCATTTTTAGTTCTCATATTCACTGTAGGCTTGTAGCAATATCATGTCTTGTATCACAGTATTTTCAGAAAGCCAATACCTCCCCATACACATTTGTTACAAAAACAAAACCATCAAAAAAAACTAGAAGACAAATGCAAAAACCTTCAACTTCATAGTTACAGAGCAAATATTTTTTTTTTTAAAAACCACAAGAATGTTCTTATCACCAAATGTTCCTACAAACAGGACATCTGGACTGCAGTGTGAACGCAGCAAACTTTGCAACTACAGTATGATTATCTTGTTGATATGCTTGCATGCGGTCTCTAGACCAGAGGTAATGAGCCGGTTTCTCAGACAGTCAAGAAGTAACATTTACTGAAATACCACAGTTTGTCACTCTTATTTCCCCTCCCTCTCATAAAAACAGTAAATTGATGGCTGAGATACGACTCCGGCTCTGCTGAAATCCTATGTAGTTTGTCTGCTTTTGGGATGCTGTCCAAATGACTGAACAGTCCAAGCAGTTATTGATGACATCAAAAGTTAAATTTGCACCAGATTTCACATAGTGGTGCCATCCATATGGCAACAGTAGAAAAGTGTAGGTAGGTCTACACCTAAAATGCTGCTGCAGCTGTGCCACTGTAGCACTTCAATGTAGACAGTCACTACAGTGACAGCAGGGGTTCTCCTGTCGCTGTAGATAATCCCCAAGAGGCGGTAGCTAGGTTGACGAAAATTCTTCTGTCAACCTAGCACTATCTGCCCGGGGGTTAGGTCAATGTAGCTACATCTCTTAGGAGTGTGTATTTTTTGCACCCCTCAGAGACGTAGCTATGCCAATGTAAGTTTTCAGTGTAGACCAGCCTGAATAACCTCTCTCAACTTCAGAGTCACAAGTACCACTTTTCACACTGGAATCTCAATTCATCTAGCACTGTGCAATTTGAAAAGAATCTGGAAGATGTTGGTTTTCCACAGCAGGGCCTGCCTTTTGACTGTAGAGTCAGCTAATAGTCCTATAATCTCCTTGAATAAACATTCTTGGACCGAAGAAGCTGTATTACAATTAAGTGAGCTGTAGCTCACGAAAGCTTATGCTCAAATAAATTGGTTAGTCTCAAAGGTGCCACTAATACTCCTTTTCTATATTACAAAGTGTGAGTAATCAAAAAGGTGTCAAGTATCAGAGGGGTAGCTGTGTTAGTCTGGATCTGTAAAAGAGGCAGAGAGTCTGGGGCACCTTATAGACTAACAGACGTATTGGAGTATAAGTGCCACAGGACTCTCTGCTGCTTTTAATCAAAAAGGGCAACTGATAAAACAAAATAAGGAATGAAAAATACATGAGCTATAAACTCATGTAAACAAATAATGCAGAAAACTCCCTAAATAGCCTATTCAAGAGACAACTTCAACATCACATTAAAAATCATTGTTTTATTTAGCTTTTACTCCTGGAGGAATTCTGCACCACTGCACACGCGCAGAATTCACATAGGTGCTGGAACTAAGGGTGCTGGGGATGCTACTGCATGCTCCGGCTTGAAGTGGTTTCCATCACACATAGGGTTAACAATTTAGTTCAATGGCTCTCAGCATCCCCACTTAACAAACTGTTCCAGAACCCTGAGAATTTATGTCCCCTACAAAAAAAAAAAATTTCTCTACTGAAAATACGTTCTGCTGGAGAGGAGCTGCAGTTATACCTTTCAACCACCAGGGGCTGCTGTGGTGCCAGAACAGAGGGCAGCCACTCCTGGGCAGGAGCGGCCAGCTGAGGACAGGGAGCAGAAGAGGCTGCATACCTCACAGTGCCCTATGCGTGGGGCCAGTCAAGGTGGCACGGGATACAGAGGGATGGACAGCTTGGGGCACATGGGGCTGCTGGGAGGTCACAGACTGGGGTTCAAAAGAGCTAGTGGGGGGGACGACTGACTGTGGGAGGGAGTGGCGGGGTGTCAGAGAATTTAAATTTCCTCTCCCTCAGACCCCCCAAGCTTTTGGACTGCTTTTGAGGGGTGTGGGAAATACGTTTCTGTATTGTAGTACAAATTAATTATTACTCAAAGTTCTGTATTAATATGCCTAATAAGGAATCTATTTGTCAAAAAACATTTCCGGATTCTTTTTTGCTGTCTTGTTACAGACATACTTGCTGATAGGTATTTTTAAATAAATTACCAAAATAATTGAAACTGGCATGATTATATTATGTTATTTTGACAAATATGCAGAATTTTAAAATATTGTGCGCAGAATTCCCCCAAGAGTGATGTTATTGTTAGTAAACATTTTAGAAACCCAATACAGCTATCCAGTTTTTCACTCAGGAGTTATTTCTCCAGGTTTGCAATTTGTTTTCTTCTGCTCTTTTTTTTAAAACACATCCTAGTACTTGAATTTCATATACATGAGTTAAAATGGATCAACTTAAAACAACTGCTAGCGTGGCTGAACACTACAAACTGGCTTGTCTTTACTAGGATTTTACCTTGAGTTACCTAACTCTAATTAAAAAGCAATTTCTCCTAGTGAAGAAAAGGCTTTGTTCACTTCAGCAGCCACCCATCCCAAATATACTCCCTTGGCACAACAGAGCACACACATCCTGCGCTCCCATCACCCTCAAAGTGTCACTTTATCAATAGGCACTTCTATTAGAGTCACAGGAAAAATGAATATCCGACTACTCCATTCCATTCCATAAATAGAGGGATCCATATGTGGCAGATTTGTTTGCCCCACTTGCTCTCTGATTGATTGGAGGTGGGGTGATGGGTGTACACCAGTCTTCAGGGAGAAGGAACAATCAGGCTTTGGAAACTCAACTCACCCATTCTTTCACAGACAAAGAATTACAAGCATCAATCAGCAGAAGAGGGGAAAATAAACACCAACATATGAAGTCTCATCAAAATAAGGAAGGGAAACTTAACAGGCAAGATAATTCTAGAATTGAGTTTCTATGAACCTATTAATTTGAAGGCAGAACTGAACGGGTACTCTCTCTTTAAATCTGACAGGGACTTCCCCATTAAACCAAATAACTCAATTTGAAAAACGTGGTTTTTTGCTAATAATTAAGCTACACAAGTAACCAAAGCTGCTTTTAGAAAGTTATTGTCCAGTACATCTCATGACTCTACTCTTAAGTATGAATAACTATTGAATGAGCTTCTATACTCTTAATTGTTTCACACTTTGAGGAGAAGACTAGCTATGGACAAACCACATACTACAAGTAACACTTACATTCCAGAATGAGGATGCTTAGAAGGCAGGTAAAAATGTAAGTAATCTGCAGGATATAAACCTGGCTGTTATAAGTTTAAGATGCTTGAATTAATAATTACCAACTTTTGGTAAGTTTATCTGAAGACCAGTTTCTAGGAGATCAGCCACCATGTGACCAGGATAGCTTACTCCTAGGACCCAGGCTTGTTTTTCTGAACAAGAGATTCTCTTTTTCAGGTATTTAAAAAAATAGCTTCAGAAAGGAACAAAATCACACACTTAATAATTACTCATGACAATGTATATTACTTGTTACCATGAGCAGTTCTACAAGAAGGGAACCAGAAAGATGAGGAGACTGAAAGAGATACCCAAGACTTTATCATAAGGCACATTGGAGAGAAATCTCACACTACCAGAACTTTGTATTTTTTCTGTGATTAAATAAAAGGCTCCATTCTCCAGAGATCTCAATTTGGTAATTCTATTATCACTAAAGGATTAAGAAAATCACTTTTTTTTTAAACAAAAAAAGTGAAAAATAGTTTGCTGTGGGACAGGAACGGCAGGTCACCCTTCAGTACTGACACATCTGTTGGAATACAAAGTGGGTAAAAAGAACGGAGATGGGGAAAATTATGCCTGGAGAGAAATCTACTTTCTAACACCACTCCTAGTGCCAGTTGATATGTTACATCCCTCATATTTGCTAGAGATACTGATGCACATAACAGGAATCACCACTATTTAAAGTCCAAGTTTCTTCAGACTCCCTCTCTTCTCAATGAGCCTTTCAAATGTATTTAATGTTATTCTTAACAAGCATTCATAGCATAACAGTAAATATATTTATATTACTTTAAAAGAAGAAAGATTCTAATATGCAATTAGTCTGCCAACTAGATTGTTTTATATGGCAGCTTCAGAGTTCTTCTCTAGAACAGACAAAATGTATTGTCCATACAAGCAAAATCATCAAGATATTGACTTTTGAGGGTCCCTTTCTTGTTGGTCACTTTCACAAAATCCAAAGGTTTTAGAGTAGCAGTTGTGTTAGTCTGTATTCGCAAAAAGAAAAGGAGTACTTGTGGCACCTTAGAGACTAACAAATTTATCTGAGCATAAGCTTTCGTAAGCTACAGCTCACTTCATCGGATGCATTCAGGTATTTTCCACTGAATGCATCCGATGAAGTGAGCTGTAGCTCACGAAAGCTCATGCTCAAATAAATTGGTTAGTCTCTAAGGTGCCACAAGTACTCCTTTTCTTTTTTACAAAATCCAAAGATTCATCAAAAAGACAATGCATTTCACTTGTCATCCCAAGGACAATGGGACTTCAATGATATTTAACTGTTTGTCAGTGGAGAGGAGTTTGGAAGTTTTATAAATGAAAACAGAGACAGACTAACATTTCTACTGTCATCAATAAAGGAGTTCAAAGGCAGTGTCAGTAAGATATAATGATTGATTTCACAGTTCATTGGTCCAGACAGTGTTTGTAAACCACTGACCCAAAAACACAAAGGATTGCTCAGGGTCTCTTTAATAGGGTATGTCAACTGAAGAGACTTACAGACCGTTATACAATGGAAATCTATTGGAAACCAAAGGGTGGTCTGACAATGTTTCTTAAAAGTCCTTTAAAGAATTTATTTTAAACAAGCCATATTAACTTAGTTAACCGAACAGTGGTCAGACAGTGCTAAATTAGCAAACTTTTCTGATGCCTCTCCCTCCTCTCTGGGTCCAAAATATGAAGTTGTCTCCCCTTATCACAGCACTACTGTACAGCTACTAAAAGCTTGCTAAGAAACTTATTACAGCACAGCTAATTGATTTTCAAAAACACATGTATAGGTTTGAAGTCAAATAAATGAAATTAGCCAGCAAAAGTCAAACATTTTAAAAGATCCAATAGCTAATCCAAAAGCTTTAATACAGATTCAAAATTGACATCATAGTACTAAGGTGCCAGTAAGACTAGACTGCTTCAGATCTTCAGTGCAGAAAGATCCTCATTTAATGTTACAACTATCACCTCCCCACAACTTTTATTGATATTTAAGATTGCTGGATTCTATTGTGCACATTCCAAAATTGCATGGCAAAAGAAGCATCTCATAATGCACCAATTAACTTTATTAGGTTTTGTCCATTATTAAATGAGCTTTCCTAGTAAATGTTTCAACCACTTCCATGGTACCTATGCTAATCCTTTTTCAAAAAATAAGTAAAATAAAATAAAAAAAAAAAAACATCTTTCACGTGGTTCTGCACCCTGCACAGAGTAAGTGTAAATGACATTGTAGTGAAAATACCAATGACCAGAAGCACTTTGTCTACACCAGCATTCCACACTGTTGATTCTATCTGTGGAGCTAACGTGGTGGTATCAGTTGTAGCAAATATTAATTGGGCGGGGGTGGGGGGGGGGGAGAGCAAGAGAAAGCTATTTAAAAAAAAAAAAAAACACCCCAGAAGGGATCCCTCATGGAAAACTACATTTTCATTCTAAAGCTCTAACATGCAGTTAATGAATTTCATGTATGGAGGCCTCAAGTCAGTTACAAACTCCTCATAGGTCTGTTCACTGCTTACTCTCTTCACCACTATACACACACCTCATATATATAAACTTTGCCTACTGAGTCTCATTTCCAGAAACCTAGACCTAAACTAATGGTAAAGCAACAAGCTCAAGGGCTCCTGTATATTCCTCAAGATGCACATACTGTGCTTTTGTAGTAGACTGCATCTGCACATTTAAAATTAAAACATGGCAGAGCAAGGGCAAAATAAATGCTAATTTAACACTAGGATTGTCAACTTTCTACTCGCACAAATCCAAACACCCTTGCCCTGCCCCACCTGTCCTCCAAGTCCCCGCCTCTGCCCCACCCCTTCTCCGAGGCCCTGCCCCTGCTCACTGCATCCCTCCCGTCTTCCTCTGTCACTCACTCTCCCCACCCTCATTCACTCGCTCATTTTCACCGGGCTGGTTCAGGGGGTTGGAGTGCAGGAGAGAATGAGGGCTCCAGCGGTGGGTGCTGGTTCTGGAGTGGGGCCAGAAATGAGGAGTTCAGGGTGCAGGAGGGGGCTCCAGGCTGAGGCAGTGGGTTGGGGTGCAGAGAGTGTGAGGGCTCCGGCTTGAGGTTCAGACTCTGGGGTGGGGCTGGGGATAAGGGGTTCAGGGCATAGGAGGGTGCTCCAGGCTGGGACCGAGGGGTTTGGAGGGCAAATCAGGGCTGGGGCAGTGGGCTGAGGCGTGGGAGGGAGTCAGAGATGCAGGTTCCGAGCGGCGCTTACCTCAAGCAGCTCCCGAAAGCAGTGGCATGTCCCCCCTCTGGCTCCTAAGTGGAGGCAGGGCCAGGCAGCTCTGTGCATTGCCCCATCTGCAAGCACCGCCCCCGCATCTCCCATTGGCCGCAGTTCCCAGCCAATGGAAGCTGCGGACCCAGTGCTTGGGGCGGGAGCAGCGTGCGGAGCCCCCTGGCTTCCCCTACGCATATGAGCTGGAGGGGGAACATGCGGTTACTTCCGGGAGCCACGCAGAGGCACTGCGGCCAGGGAGCCTGCCCTAGCCCTGCTGTTCCGCCGACCAGACTTTTAACAGCCCAGTCAGGGATGCTGACCGGAGCCACCAGGGTCCCTTTTCAACCTGGCATTCCGGTGAAAAACCAGACACCTGGCAACCCTATTTAACACCCTTATCATAAACATCAACAATTATTCCAAATGTCTAAAAAAATATTTTAAAATTATAATTGCATTACACTGCCTAACACAAATTATAATGCAGAAGATATAATATAAAGGAGCAATACAGAGCACAATCCATGACATGTTTTTTTCAGCATATTAAAGGTGCAAAACTAAGACCCCAATCCTGCAAAAATATATTGACATAATTTTAATCATGGAAGTTATGTCTGATTTCGATGGGATTTCTCACATGCTTAAGGTTAAGCACATTTGCAAGTCTTTACCTGATTGGAGGCTATGCTGGTCCTGTATCATTTAAGTTCCAATAAGTCTGTCATTAAGGGGAAAAATCAGGGGGGATGTTTCAAGCTAGGAAGATATTTAACACTATTCTGTATTTTTCCATTCTTAAAAAACACTTAGACTAAAATGTTGCTTTACATGTTAGTCTTAATTTGTTTTCCAGCGCTCATTTGAAGAGTTAATATTGCTGAAAGAATTAGAAGCTGTGAGGTAAAATAATCATGGAGATGCAACATGCCATAGCCTCTCTAAATGAAGCAGTGGAAAGGAGTTTTCCGCAAAGAGAGGTCTGCACAGGTCCTTTCTTACATGGTGAGAACAAATGAGAAGAAATCCTATCTGCTATTTTAAATTTCCATCATACACTGCCCACCTTAACATGCAGTCTTTTTGACATTAGTTGATGGCTGTATTGCCAACCCCCGAAGTTCAAAAATCATGAGGCAGATTCTCCCCTTCCCACTCTCGCCCACCAAAATAATGAGATATTTTAAATAGTGCTTTTGGGGCCAGAGATTAAACCACATTTTTAGACTATCTTTTGACTTTTGAAGTCCCCCTGCCCACTCCTAATGTGTCTGAGATAATAAGGGTATACAACAGAGTAACATGATTTTGGCCCCTGCTACAAGAGCTCCACTGAAGGATTCAAATGAGACATGGCCCCATTGTGCCAGGCACTTTGTAGACACATAGGTACAAGACAGTCCCTGCTTACAACATAGTAGAAAGTATGGTGATGAGTTTGTGGTATGGGAATTAGAAATAAGAAACCAAATTTATCTCAAATAGAGTATACCAAACATCTATTAGATGGAAACAACTTTTAAATCACTGTTGAGCTGGGCAGGATTCAAACCGGTGACATACAAGTGAAAGGCTCCATAGTTCATTAGCAATGCCCGGAAGCATCCAGTTGCAAAGGTGCTACAGTAACACTTGTTTGGAACTGAAGCTTCCTTTCTGGAAAGATATGTTCATTAAATCAAGTTCTAACATTTTTGAAGCTGATATTGAAAGGGTTTTCCACACTCTGGATTTACAGGAAAAGTCTCCAACACACTGCTCTCAGGAGCTGGACACTGAGGGCTTGTCTACACAGTGGGATAATGTGCACTGGGGGGGGGGGGGGGGGATTTCTAAAGCTCAACAACATGTTGCCCATTAACCGGTCAGTGTAGACCCTGCAGGTGTGCACTTAAGGTCCCCTAGTGCATTTAAACTTAGTACCGCTTCAAACAGCATTACTTTAAAGCGCACCAGGGAAGTTTTATTGAGCACCAGCAGGGTCTACATGGACTAATACATGTACAACACATTAGTGTACTTTAGAAATCACACCACTGTAGTGCACATTACTGCACTGTGTAGACGAGCCACAAATCTGCCACATCCCTATTATTAAAATGAACAATTCTCATCAAATACAAATATTTAAGAGGCATCAGTAAGAGAAATATTAGCACAATGTGATGGTTTGGACCTCTTGGGAAGTCACCTGATGTGCTGAGATACCACTGAGTTTACCTGTTCTGCCAGCATGGGCCCCCTTTTACCTGTCTTGCTGAGCTGGGCTTTTAAAACCTCCTCCAACACACACCCACAGGCAGGGCCACACCCAGCTGCAGATCAGCTTTAGGAAGACTCAGCTTAAGGGACTTGCTCCAGCATTCAGATGTCCACCTCCACCTGAGTACAGACCCAAAGATATATTATATTCGCCTCTTCCCTCAACGTGGAAGAGGGTATGCACAATTTCTCGCCCCCCTCATGTTAGAAATCACATAAACCGGGTTATATGATAAACCAGAAATGAATTTATTAACTCTAAGAGGTGTATTTTAAGTAGTTAAGGTGGTAGCAGACAGAACAAGGCAGATTACTAAGAAAATAAAACAGAGCACGCAAACTAAGCTTAATACACTAAAGAAACCGGTTACATGCAAGTTTTCACCCTAAACGTGGTTCTAATAATCTTCTTCACAGGCCAGACGCCCCAGCTTGGACCCAGTTCTTTCCCGCTATTCAGTCTGAGTTGTTTCCAGCAGTCATCTTGGGTTGGGTAGCAGGGGAGAACTGACCACCTCGGATTACCTCCCTTAAATAGAATTTGCATAAGGCAGGAGTCATTTGTTTCCTAGTTTGACAACCCCCTCTCCCCACTTCTTTTACAGTGGAAAGTTATAAGTCGTCCCACGTAATGTTTTAGTATCATGTGACAAGGCCACCTGACTCTGTAGGGCCCCTGAAGCCATTCTTCACAAGCTGACCCACAGGTTCACAGGCAGACTAAGCTCTTTTACAGTCCAGTATCCTTGTTGATGGGCCATCTGCCCTGTCTGGCTTTTCCACTGTTGTACCTGAAGTTTTGGCAGCGAGCATCACCCAAAGTAGCATAGTTGAAATACAGATACATAGTCAATATTCGTAATTTCAGAAATAGAAGGGATACATGCATACAAATAGGATAATCGCATTCAGTAAATCATAACCTTTCCAATGATCTCACGAGTCATCTTGCATAAAGTATATCTCAGTTATGTCATATTCATATCATAAGCATATTTTCATAAAGAACATGGAATGACATCACATACAACATTCAAATTCACTTCCACATATAATGTTTTACAACATAAAATAATTCCAATGATTACTCCAAAGTCTTTGCTGGCTCACAAAATCCAGGAAGCATGACTTCAGTGGTTAGACAGCTACAAAGGGTGATTGAAGAGGACCTGATGAAGATAGCTTGGCGTGAAACAGTGGTAGGAAAGAAATTCTGAGGAAAGCCAAGGAAGCAAAGGGTGGATTGCATCAAAGATGATTGTAAGCAGGTGGACCTTAGTGCTCCCCCAGACAGACAAAGATGGGTGGATGCTTGCATGATGACCTGACCTCAGATGATGGGATAAGGGGAAGAAGATTACTCCAGGGTCCTTACACTAACATTTATGCATGTATTTTTTCAACCCCATATGGGTTCATCAGGCAGGGTTTGAACCCACAACTTTCAGACCCACAGCACCAACCTCTTATACTTCCATTATAGGAGTAAGTAGTGGTGGGAAAACATACTGTAATTCTCTGCGTAGACCTGCTCATACACGGGGAGACAACACGCACTTTGCCACTGGGTTACACAAGTACTGGTGAGACAGCAATAGCTGGGCATCATGATTCATGGGTTCTGTTCCTGGTTCTGGGAGCAGATCGTGGTCTTAGAGGTTGTAGGCAGCACAGCCAAATGTAACAATGTTTCTGTTTAGGGCATATGGGGGCCTGAACCTAGCACCTGAAGATGTAAAAACATAAGCCTTTACCACTTGAACTAATGAACCAAATCACTTAGCATGGAAGTAGCAGCAGAGAAAAAAAACCTCTATAATGTGGCCTAATTGCTCAAGGATGAGACAAAGAACCACACTTGTTAGGGTGGGTTACACAGGTACCTAATTTAATGTACTCTTTCCAAAAGATAGTGTTGCAAAGTGGATAGGACTGTAATCAGAGATCTTAGGTCCCATTCCCAGCTTTGCCTGAAGTGACCTTATGCAAGCTCTCAGTTATTTTATCTGGGAAAGTGGTGAATGATAGTTACTCCCTCCTTCTCCCAAGGTATCAGACCTTGGCTCATAATACAAGTTGTGAGAGACAAAGAGCTGGGACTAGAACTCATGGTAACTGAACTTGCATCTTCCACTAGGCTAGGTATCTATTTAATGCACCTATATTGGCATTATTACGGTAGAATCTCAGTTTTTAATGTATTTATTCTCCCAACACCCCTGTGACATAAGGAAGTACTATTAATCACATTTTACAGATGGGAAACAAAGGCACAAGGGAGACTAAGTGACTTGCCCAAAATCGCTCAGGAAGTCTGTGGCAGATTAAATTCACTCTTCCAAGCGCCAGGCTACAGTCCTAAGTACTGGCTCATCCTCCTTTTCAGGGTATTGTATGCGGGAGTCTGTCTGTTTTGCTCCCAAAAATCATATGAAGACTGCAGATTTTCATATTATAATGACACTGCCTGCAGCAGTGGCCTATTATAATAGATTTGTGAAAGTCAGACCAACAGACACTAGACAGGATAACAAAAAAAGAAGCCCAAACTGTTAGTCTCCAAAGCACTGAATTGACCATGGAAGCAGGAGTCTCATCCCTAGCATTTGTCCCTCCAGGTAATTTTTATCATTACAGCAGTACCTGGAAGCCCCATCTTACATTGGGGCCTTATTCTGGTAGACACTGTAAGTGCACATTGTAAGAGACAATCCTTGCCCTGAAGATTTTACAGTCTAAACAGACCATAGGCAAACAGTGGGAGAAAATATTATTTTACCCCGTTTTGCAGGGGTTTTGAATTGAAGCACAAAGAAATTAAATGACTTGTTTAAGGTCACACCAGAAGTCTGTGGCAGAAAACGAATCGAACCCAGTCCCCATTACCTTAATCACAAGTTATTCTTCTTCTCTCAGGTCAGGTTTGAAGCATACTGGCAAGACACTGTGGGGGACTTTCTCTACCATTTCATGAGCCATATTGCTCTATAGATAAAGATGGTTTCATTCTACTGTACAGACAACAAGAATTAACCACAGATTTCAGCCCAGAACTTTAACACTAACATTTATTAAAAGAAAAACTTATTAACAGCAGCCTCCAACAGACTATTGCAGTAAGATATACATGCAAGACTACAGTACTTGAACTCAAGTACATTTTTCTTTTGAATGCACATGAAGGCAATTGCATTAGTAGAAGAGCCCATGTAATAAAAGTCTCCCCTTACAATCAATGGTTAAAACAGATTCTATTTTCTCCCGATTAACACAAATGTAGATTTTGAGAAAGATGGAACACTTGTTGATCTTTGGGTCTGAGAATGATAATCAAGGTTTAAAAAGTGTTCTGACATATTTAGTCATTCTACACCTATTTCAATATCAACAAAAGATACTGAAACCTCAGAGCCCCACTTCAACTATAGAATTAAAAATTACAGGTTACCTTTCACAAATATGAAAATGTGCTGCATTTTAAAAATGAATAAAACATTATTTTCTATAAAGAACAAACATGTATCCAAGTTATTTTGGAAATCCTCTCCTATCTGAATTAACAGAAGGGTGCACACCAAAAATGCATGCTCCAGAGTAATTTATTAACCATCAATGAAACTTCAACACTCTTCATCATTATGCAGACACTGATCCCAACAAATTTAATCCAATACATAAGAAATACTGTAAAGAATATTTGCAATAGTGATTAGAAGTACAGACAAAATAATTGAAGTTCTAAGAATCAACAGAAGTCGTACAGTCTTGGTCTAAAATATCCAGTAAGCCAGAGGCAATCTTTCACTCACAACCCATGAGACTTTCAGCACATGGACCAAAAGGGAAACAAGCTCTTTTGAAGCCTATGCCTCCTACTCCTCTCTCCCCGACATCCCAAAAAGGCCTTACAGCCAAAATCCTGTTTTTAGCTTTACTTATAACACTGGCAGAGGCAGATTTACCGTGAAACACAGGGGTGCCCTGGCATGGAGCCCTCCAACAACAGGAGGCCCCAGGGCCAGGCAGCTCTGGGGGCAGCTCCTGGGGCTCCGCACTCACTGGCAGCCAAGGTCCCCCCTCCCCCTGAGCGTGCTCTGTTCCCGCCCCTCCCACTCCCTCCCAGTGCTTCCCTCACCGCCAAACAGCTGTTTGCCCGCGCTCAGGTCGCTTCAGGAGGAGCGACATGCTCGAGGGAGGAGGCAGAGAAGAGGCAGCAGCGGGGCTTTGGGAAAGGGGGTGGAATCTGGGCAGGGCAGAGTAAAGGCGGGGCCCCCGCACTCCCCCTACACATACCCCTGCAGCTCCCTGCTGTGAGCCGCTCAGGGCAGGGGGCTGGGAGCATCCCCATGACCCCAGCCCACATCCCCAGCCTCCCCTGACTCCTGCACCCCCCCCACATCCCCACCCCCACCCTGAGCATCAAACGGGAGTCCTGCACACGCACACCACATTCCTACCTGCACCCCTCGCACGAAATGGGAGCTTCCCCAGGTAAGCGCTCCACACCCCAACCCTGAGACCCCTCCTGCATCCTAACTCCTGGCCAGACCCTGCACTCCAATCCCCAGCACCCCAATACCCAGCCTGCTCCTGCACTCCCAGCCCTGACTCCTCTACCCCCCTCACACACTCCCAGCCCTGACTCTGCCCCCCTTCACACCCCCTAGCCCCCTGCCCACCCTGACTCCTGCACACACACCCCACATCCCCACCTCCACCCCTCGCACTAAACGGGAGCTGCCCCCAAGTAAGCGCTCTACTCTCCAATCCCCTCCCCCAGCTCTGAGTCCCCTCCCGCACCCTAACTGCTGGCCAGACCCTGCACTCCAACCCCCAGTCTGCTCCTGAACCCTAACTTCCTCCCAGACCCTGCACCCCCAGCCCTGAGCCCCCCCACCCTAAGTCCTGGCCAGACCCTATACCCCAATGTTTTTTTACATTTTTTTTTTTAAAAGCACTCTTATCCAAAGCACTTTACAATAGTTAGCTAACTCTACAAACAATATTTGGAAAGATCACTAAGTGGTCTGCTGAGACCTCAACGATTTTCAAGTGGTCTGTGGAAAAATAAATTAGACTACAAAAACAATCAAGGTACCTCACTTTATTTTCATTTACTTCCTATTACTTATGATGAAGGAGGATGAAGAAGAAAAAAAGAATGAGAACAGGTGCAGGGGGAGAGAACGTTCTCTTTTTTTGGCCCCAAGGAGGGGCCCCAAAATGAAGCTAAGCACAGGGCCCACTAACTCTAAATCCGCCACTGAACAGTGGATATTTCAACCATCTTATTTTATACGTTAGCCTCTGTCTCCCAGGTCAAGGATACCATGAACTGTGATTCAATAGCAATAAATTAGACAAAAAACACCTAATCAGAGCAAAAACACAATTAGTATGCATGTTGATGAAAATGCGAAGAAAATTATGGAAAATAATTTTTATTCTTTTGTGCCACTTCATTTATTCATGAATTTTTAAGCTTTTGGTACAGTAACTTCCAAATAACTATTTAGAAATCTGAAACTACTAGGAACAAAACAGTCTTTTCTTCTCAGAACAGCAGATATTTAGAAAGTATCTTACACGAACTCTGGGAAATACAGTTCTTCAAAATTCAGAAGTATAGAAGTAGACAGCAAAACATCCCAAGTTTCACAGGACATCGATGAAAGAAATATTCCCATATGCTTAAAGCTATTAAAAGCATAAAGATTATGTAATGAACAGCACAAAGCCTGGGAGAATTATTCCTTCTAAAAAAATGCAAAAAACAAAAAATTCCAACATGCCTTAATTGGGCAGACAAGACAAGACTTCCCCTATTTTCACATTGTACACCGTTTTTCCAAAATATGTGTTTATCACAGATCCCTGTATCAACAATTAAATTTGTCCTTTAGGGATGGAATAAGCTGCACAGTAGCATTTTTAAGATAATTACCTTTCTAATGAGAAGCTTTCCTTCTTTTCTCCCCTGAAAAGAGAACAAAAACTTGTATTTCAGTACATTTTCCTTTACTCAGACTAAATTTATAGCATTTCAGACAACACACTTGCATTAAACTTCAAGCAAAGAGGCACACCACTTTCTGTCTTTGTCTTTGAATATTTCCTTGCTTTTGACAGGCATTTTCACCCAAGGATCTGAAACTGAAATATCACTGGTTTCAGAGTACTATCACTGCTACCTACAACCACCAGTCACTATGTGCTCATTACCAGCCTAGGGAAGGTTCCTTATGTAATTGCGATTGTCTGCTCGTATTTTTCAGCTCAAATTAACCAGTTTGACTTCCCCACCCACTCCCACCCCATGGTTTGACAATTTTCCATTCTGAACTTGACCAGAAAGCCACCACCCACAATAAAATAATAATGTAAGTGAAGAAACTGTTTAAAGAGAAAGAGATACAGATTGATGGCTTGGTCATAAATACCCTGGGAACCAATAATTCCCAGACTGACTGGTGCTAATTGCAGGTGCTGTGCCTTGTTTGTACTTTTAACAGCAAGTCAGAAAGAATTTCAGAACTCCTTAAAAATATTGTTGAAGTGGGGCAGATATTTCGCAGTCCATCTCCAAAAGCCATGTAGGTCTCTATAAGTGTATATATATTGGACCTCATGCTGTTATACCAATAAATTAAAAAACAGCAGGATCTTATTAAAGGGAAAAAGGCAAAATACCACATTTATTGTGAATACAGAAAGAATCACAGTAAGCAGTTAGTTATAGCTATAACATTCCATTCAATCTCCTATTTATTCATACATTCATTCACACATATACACAAGCGCGCACACACACACAGGTTCTGCAAGGTTGTTATCATAGGTTTCAGAGGAACAGCCGTGTTAGTCTGTATTCGCAAAAAGAAAAGGAGTACTTGTGGCACCTTAGAGACTAACAATTGGAAGGTGCTGGATACAAATACCCAAAGCCAGCTGAAAATAGTGAAAGAGGCACTTCAGGAATACAAAAAGAGTGAAAAAGTTCACTCTGCAGATGCTGGAGGGACGCAGGTAAAGGGGGAGAAGGTCCTATGTACGGCACCCCCAGGCATAATTACGAAGAGAAAAGAGAGTAAAAAAAAGTTAACTCTGCAGAGGCTGGAGGGAATTAAGCAGCTAAACTTTGTGAAAATGTTAAAAAGGAAAAGTGTTAGAGAAAGAGGATTCTTGGTTTCTTTGCAACCATTCTGAAGGAAAAATGGGACCTTTTCCAAAGGAATGTCTGTAAATTAGCCAGGCAAAAATAAACTATGATTAAAATAATTTGACTGGACAATTTAGTCAAATTTGCTAAAAGAACATAAGGGGGTTCTATTGGAACTTAGCTGCCTCAAATGTATAAAGGGAATGTAAGATGTAAAAAAAAAAACAACAACAACAGAGCAGTGTGGACCCTGTTAAGGAAAAGAAAATGTGTATGTATCTATGTGTGTGTGTGTAAATATGTAAAGTTCTAAGGACCAATTGGTTTTGTTTTTGTTTTAAATAATGCCACTAAAAATCCATTTGACTTTTTAATTCAAAGTTGCAAAACTGACAGACCTTTTTGCGAGACACAGGTAATGAGTGTTATTTGGCTTTGGGATTTGGCATTTAACCCTTAAAAGGTAACTCAATGCTTTACAAAATTTAAAATGTTTTTAAGTTGTGGCTGCAGCAGGGCAGTCAAAATCAGGAGAAAAAAAAATTCTGGATTCTTTTTGTTTGTTTGATTTTTGTTTGCTTGTTTTTGTAACAAAATAACAGATGAGAGTTGTAGTAAAAAAAAAATTAAAAAAAGACAGTGCCCCTCTGAAGCAACAGCAGGGGTGAGGTGCACAAAACAAAAAGAAGCAATGTTAGAAACACTGAGTCTTAAAATGGCTCTGAGTAATCAGACTGTCACTTTGATAAAGGTACATGAAAACTCTGTAAGCAAAAAAAAAGAAATAGTTACACCTTATGTAAAAATTGACACGGATAATGTTATAGAAGTTAAACTATGGAAGGAATGCGCATTTGCCCCAGAACATGTGCAGGGTATATTGTAGAAGGGGCAAAAGAAATGCAAACATACCATGCTACTTAATTAAAATGCTATTAGGGCTCCAAAGGGAGCCACAATAGGTTGGGTTTTCTTTTTCAGATTGCTGTGTGTTTTGGAAGCAGAAGTTAAAAGTAATCAAAACTCTGGTGAAAGCTGATTATGTCCCTTTTAAGATAGAGTCTCTGAGCTGCTGATGGCTTTAAATCCAAAAGCAGGAAGCGTCTGTGAAAATGCAAATTACCTAAATGATAAAGGAAGGAAAGAACTAGCAGCACAAGGAGCTGCAGATAAAGGACATACCTGGTCAGCAAACAAATTGTCTAAATAAAAGGCATGGTATAACAAGATAATTTTAATAAATTTAATGATAATAAGTACCCCTGTAACAACGTATAGTGTGTATGATTTTTGGAAAAACCCTTTAAGGTTGTATGGTGATGATGCTTTTCAGCTATTACCTGTAAATAAACTTAAAGCTTAACACAGCAGGAAAAACATTATAAACTTGGTCCGCTGTATAAGAAGGGAAACTGAGGTACCCCACCTCAGGGATTTAATGACTAAACAGTGGGATAATTTCCCCATAACCCTTAAAAGATAGAAGCCATTGAAACCTGGCCTGCCTATAGAACAAAAAGCAGGAAAATGTGGGGGCAATTCCTCCATTTTGCCTGCAATCAGCAAGGGTATTTGTAAAAGAAATATTTTAAGCAATAATCTGCCACCCCAAAAGGGGTAGAAACATGTTCTTTTTGTCTTTCAGAAAATCAGGAAAAGCTGATGCCAGCTGAAGAGCAACCCAATACCATGAATCTACTGTCACAATAGAAATTGTGTTTTATGTTCTATGTTTTGTTTTGTGTTGTTGTAAGCACTGTTGTGTGTTTTTAAAAAAGAAATACTGAAGACCTGCAGGTACTTAAAAATAAATTAAGCTCTCTGTCCCAGCTACAGGACAGCCTGATACAAAAACAAGTACATGCCAATGTAGAGTTGGTCCAAATTGGTCTTGGTAGCCTAAAAGGCCGATGGAATCTTTGGTAATGGCTTAATACTACCACATGGCTTATCCATAAGAAAAAAAAATTTAGAAATAGGAAACTACACAGCCATAGCTATGGGATGCACTGAAATGCAGTGCATCTAGCTACTTTGGAACACATCTTGCACTAGCTACTTTGGAACACAAAATGTTCTGGGTCATACTGGGAAATATTAAGGGTTTGATGCATTTGTTAAAACAAAGAAAGAGATCATTGTTTGACACTTATCAATATGAATGGATGCAATACATTTCCAGTATTGTAAAACCAGACTCGTTAATGGGAGACGTTGTCAAAATTGCACACCATCAGTCCCTGGAGGCAAAGGTATTGAAGGTTAACCCACTCCCCATATTACACATGGGATCCTTCTGGCTACCCTGGACCTCAAGCCAGTGGGCTGGGGAGGGAGGGAAGCTACTGGACACCAGAGGTTGTACCGAATGGACTCCTCAAAAGTGGGTGGGCCTGTTGCCACAGAACCTTGTAGTAAAGATACATCACTAGGATCATGTATGTGGCATGAATTGGAATCACAAACTCAAATTGCCTCACAGTACCTTCTCTTGAATAGGCTACACAGAAAGTGACACTGACGATTATAAATCTTAGTGTCAAAAGGGGGATTATGTTGGATCATATTAAAGAAGTTCTGTATTAAAATCACAAATGAGTTTGATTCCCCATAGTTTAAATTCCAGGGTATTACTAATTAAGAGGTCTCTTGGTTTTTGGTACTGTTTCTCTCCCTCTATGTGTGAAACTTGCAAGCTGCTAACTGCGTTAGTACATTCTAAGACAGAGTCTGTTCTCAAAGCAATTCACACAGAGAGAGACTCAAAGCAATACTCTGTAACAACAGAAACAGCACCCAGAGACTCCCTGCCCTTTTGTTGCATTAACAATTGTGATTAAAATAGAGATAGAGGATGTATGTGGATGGATGCTTGGTGTGGATAATAACTGAATGATCAGGGAGGTGCCAGCCTAAGAATCCAGTGTCCATCGGCTGAAGAAGGTGTCAAGTGGAAATAACCAGAGGACCCCCCCCGGAGGGCAGACTGGAATCCACCCAACAGCCTCAAGAATGGGAGAACCAAAGAACAAGATAACATCTAGCAGCACGGAGCCGTCAGGAATGTGCTATCTGCTGATTGATTCAGCAACAGCATGATGAAGCAATTCCCATAGACTGGCATAGGAAGAAATTCCTATAAAAACAGACTCTATAAAGTGAGAACTTTGGGGTCTGATTCTGCAAACCAACTTCCAGGAGCATCAGATGAGCATCTGACAAGGCCCTGCTCCCTCCTCATGTCCAGGCCACCTGGCCAGTGGCTTGGCATGAGCAACTCTAAGGCTGGTAACTATGATAACAACCTTGCAGAACCTGTGTGTGTGTCTATGTGTGTGTATGAAAGAATGTGTGAATAAATATGAGATTGAATGGAATGTTATAGCTATAACTAACTGCTTACTATGATTCTTTCTGTATTCACAATAAATGTGGTATTTTGCCTTTTTCCCTTTAATAAGATCCTGCTGGTTTTTAATTTATTGGTATAACAATGCGGAATCACGACTCCTTAAAGGAATATTATACTTCCTGGGATGATGAAGATGAGGGGAACAAAGTGTCATGGGGAGATAAATCAAGTAGTTTAAACTGAAGTGCACTGATTTTAGATACCGAAGTAACTTTAGAAATCCCTAAAAATAGACAGATACATAGCCAATTAGAAATTAAGTGAAGGTAGATTTCTGGTGGTCAATAAAAAGAAGAAAAGAGAAAACGTGGATGACAATTGAAGATGTTCCCATCACACCTTTTTTTTTTTTTTTTTTAAGATAACCATTAAAAATGGATATTTGAGGAGACTGACATTTGATTGCAATGACTGATTCAAATGATTTGAAATCAATTTAACTCATGTATATTAGTTACTTTTGAAAAAGAACAGATCCTTCTACTCTGGAGAAGTTGCCTTTGATGTGATGCTGCTGTAACTCAAATGCCCACCATTCTATAATAAGTGCACTAAAAATGGAACACTATCATGACTTTTGGGAGAATGCAGCACTCTGTTGCTTATCTACTGACACTTATTTTTGATCATTTCACTTGCACAATAATTCTTTCATACATGACTCAGCCATTTGTGTCTACACTGTCACTGCAATTATAAAAGCCAGCACTTATTTTCTTATTTTTAATAGATTTTTTCTTTCTCTTTTTGTTCTAGCAATTTGATCTAAATTAAAAAAAAAGAGCAAAACAACTGTGATAACCAGTGCAATTAAAAAAAATTAGAAAGTATTACATGTATATCACTATGTCAATGGCTGTTTGCTGAATTGATAACCCTCTTCCTAAAAAATGCCTGGCACTGAAGATAAAGCACAAATTCTTGTGATGAAATAATGTTCTTCTATATTCCACCGATTTTTATTCTGTTTAGATGTTCACAATTTCATCATATACAATTCCATATCGAGACATTTAGATGTCAGCTTTGTACATAGCTAGGTTATGTTGTGCAATAAGTTGGCAATTGCAGGAACGCTCAACATTAGAAACAATAAAAGGCAATGAAATTTTAAAAAGCTTATGTGAAACCTCTGCCTTTCTCTCATTTTTAAATTATGCTGCTTTTTTGGGTAAGCACCATTTGTTTTTCATCTTTATATTGTGATTTGACATTTGAATGATATTATATTTATGCATCTCCTTGAGTGCTCTGGCACTAGGGGAGGAATGCTTTATAACATTATTATTTAGTATTTTTCATTATCTCCTCTTTATAGGAACATACATATTTGTAGACCATACAGAGCATTCAGATTGTGTTGGTTATCCATTTCAACATGTTTCAACACAATATTGTTCCTTAATCTGCAAATTTAGCTTCAAAAGATCTCAGTGTTGGCTGTTATCTTGATCATTCAGCAATAGCTCTGTTGATTTACACTCATAAATATAATATAAAACATAAAGCAGTAAAGTCCACCTGCAAAGGACAGAGAAGGGGAAAGACTGCAATGTTTTCACCATCACACAATGAAAAGCTTGTTAAGTGCTTGTAAAATAAACAACAGGGTCAATACTGGGTAATTTGATTTTTAAAATGTACCACTTCTTGCTGTTTACACTATTAATCAACTAAGAGTTGCAACATAGCATTTAAAGACTGTATTCACTAAATACCATACAAATGCACAAGGGTAACACCAATGAGAAAAGCAACTGATTCAGCTATTCCTATTGAAAGTGATTGCGCAAACAACAGAAATTATCAGATACTTCTCACATTCCAACAAGCAAAAAGCTCCAGACAATTACAAGGAACACAGCACAAACTTACCATGACTAAAGCGCCACTGAAGCTGAGGAATCAGTCTAAAACCTTTTCAATTTCACCTTCAATCTGCAAAGCTGTTGCAGAAGGTTTTTCATGGCAACTGTTACTAACGGTTTCTCTCTATCTAAGGCTAAGCGCCAGTACTCTGAATGCTACAGAATAGCATTCTTTCTGGTGCAAGCACCTTATTAGCAACTCTCATAAAAGAGCAACACTTGAGAGAGATTTTCTCCTACTCTAAGATATATAGAGCTCACTTAAGAAACCATGAACACAACCATCACCCACACACCAACAGGTTATTAGAGTGAGATGATAATGCTGATATAGCTGCCCCCACCAATGACGATTACAGAGAAATAATGAAGTGCACTTTAAGCTGTGCACGTTTCAGTCAGCCTGTCTTGACATCTGATGAAGTGCATCCGATGAAGTGAGCTGTAGCTCACGAAAGCTTATGCTCAAATAAATTGGTTAATCTCTAAGGTGCCACAATTACTCCTTTTCTTTCTCCTTACAATGTGTATGATAATCAAGTTGGGCCATTTCCAGCACAAATCCACGCTTTCTCACCCCCCCACACACAAACCCACTCTCCTGCTGGTAATAGCTTATCTAAAGTGACCACTCTCCTTACAATGTGTATGATAATCAAGGTGGGCCATTTCCAGCACAAATCCAGGGTTTAACAAGAACATCTGAGGGCGGGGGGGAGGAAAAAAACAAGGGGAAATAGGTTACCTTGCATAATGACTTAGCCACTCCCAGTCTCTATTCAAGCCTAAGTTAATTGTATCCAATTTGCAAATGAATTCCAATTCAACAGTTTCTTGCTGGAGTCTGGATTTGAAGTTTTTTTGTTGTAATATCGCAACTTTCATGTCTGTAATCGCGTGACCAGAGAGATTGAAGTGTTCTCCGACTGGTTTATGAATGTTAGAATTCTTGACATCTGATTTGTGTCCATTTATTCTTTTACGTAGAGACTGTCCAGTTTGACCAATGTACATGGCAGAGGGGCATTGCTGGCACATGATGGCATATATCACATTGGTGGATGTGCAGGTGAACGAGCCTCTGATAGTGCGGCTGATGTTATTAGGCCCTGTGATGGTGTCCCCTGAATAGATATGTGGGCACAGTTGGCAACGGGCTTTGTTGCAAGGATAGGTTCCTGGGTTAGTGGTTCTGTTGTGTGGTATGTGGTTGCTGGTGAGTATTTGCTTCAGGTTGAGGGGCTGTCTGTAGGCAAGGACTTGCCTGTCTCCCAAGATTTGTGAGAGTGTTGGGTCATCCTTCAGGATAGGTTGTAGATCCTTAATAATGCGTTGGGGGGGGGTTAGTTGGGGGCTGAAGGTGACGGCTCTCAGGGCCTCTCCTTCTGCCCCTCCACCGCCACGAACATGATACAGTTCTGTGGTGACCTAGAATCCTATTTTCGACGTCTCCGACTCAAGGAATATTTCCAACATAACTCTGAACAACATACTAATCCACAGAGAAATCCCTACCAACGCTACAAAAAGAAGGATTCTAAGTGGACCCCTCCTGAAGGTCGAAACAGCAGACTGGACTTCTACACAGAGTGCTTCCGCCGACGTGCACGGGCTGAAATTGTGGAAAAGCAGAATCACTTGCCCCATAACCTCAGCCGTGCAGAACACAATGCCATCCACAGCCTCAGAAACAACTCTGACATCATAATCAAAAAGGCTGACAAAGGAGGTGCTGTTGTCATCATGAATAGGTCGGAATATGAACAAGAGGCTGCTCGGCAGCTCTCCAACACCACTTTCTACAAGCCATTACCCTCTGATCCCACTGAGGGTTACCAAAAGAAACTACACCATTTGTTCAAGAAACTCCCTAAAAAAGCACAAGATCAAATCCGCACAGACACACCCCTGGAACTCCGACCTGGGATATTCTACCTACTACCCAAGATCCATAAACCTGGAAATCCTGGGAGCCCCATCATCTCAGGCATTGGCACCCTGACAGCAGGATTGTCTGGCTATGTAGACTCTCTCCTCAGGCCCTATGCTACCAGCACTCCCAGCTACCTTCGAGAGGCCACTGACTTCCTGAGGAAACTACAATCCATTGGTGATCTTCCTGAAAAACACCATCCTGGCCACTATGGATGTAGAAGCCCTCTACACCAACATTCCACATAAAGGTGGACTAAAAGCCGTCAAGAACACTATCCCTGATAATGTCACGGCTGAACTTTGTCCTTACCCATAACTATTTTACATTTGGGGACAATGTATACCTTCAGATCAGCGGCACTGCTATGAGTACCCGCATGGCCCCACAGTATGCCAACATTTTTATGGCTAACTTAGAACAACGCTTCCTCAGCTCTCGTCCCCTAATGCCCCTACTCCACTTGCGCTATATTGACGACATCTTCATCATCTGGACCCATGGAAAAGAAGCCCTTGAGGAATTCCACCATGATTTCAACGATTTCCATCCCACCATCAACCTCAGCCTGGTCCAATCCGCACAAGAGATCCACTTCCTGGACACTACAGTGCTAATAAACGATGGTCATATAAACACCACCCTATACCGGAAACCTACTGACCGCTATTCCTACCTACATGCCTCCAGCTTTCACCCTGACCACACCACACGATCCATCGTCTACAGCCAAGCTCTGCGATACAACCGCATTTGCTCCAACCCCTCAGACAGAGACAAACACCTACAAGATCTCTATCTAGCATTCTTACAACTACAATACCCACCTGCAGAAGTGAAGAAACAGATTGATAGAGCCAGAAGAGTTCCCAGAAGTCACCTACTACAGGACAGGCCCAACAAAGAAAATAACAGAACGCCACTAGCTGTCACCTTCAGCCCCCAACTAACCCCCCCCAACGCATTATTAAGGATCTACAACCTATCCTGAAGGATGACCCAACACTCTCACAAATCTTGGGAGACAGGCCAGTCCTTGCCTACACACAGCCCCCCAAACTGAAGCAAATACTCACCAGCAACCACATACCACACAACAGAACCACTAACCCAGAAACCTATCCTTGCAACAAAGCCCGTTGCCAACTGTGCCCACATATCTATTCAGGAGACACCATCACAGGGCCTAATAACATCAGCCACACTATCAGAGGCTCGTTCACCTGCACATCCACCAATGTGATATATGCCATCATGTGCCAGCAATGCCCCTCTGCCATGTACATTGGTCAAACTGGACAGTCTCTACGTAAAAGAATAAATGGACACAAATCAGATGTCAAGAATTCTAACATTCATAAACCAGTCGGAGAACACTTCAATCTCTCTGGTCACGCGATTACAGACATGAAAGTTGCGATATTACAACAAAAAAACTTCAAATCCAGACTCCAGCAAGAAACTGTTGAATTGGAATTCATTTGCAAATTGGATACAATTAACTTAGGCTTGAATAGAGACTGGGAGTGGCTAAGTCATTATGCAAGGTAACCTATTTCCCCTTGTTTTTTCCTACCCCTCCCGCCTCCTCCCCCCAGACGTTCTTGTTAAACCCTGGATTTGTGCTGGAAATGGCCCACCTTGATTATCATACACATTGTAAGGAGAGTGGTCACTTTAGATAAGCTATTACCAGCAGGAGAGTGGGGTGGGAGGAGGTATTTTTTCATGCTTTATGTGTATAAAAAGATCTTTTACACTTTGCACAGTATGCATCCTATGAAGTGAGCTGTAGCTCACGAAAGCTTATGCTCAAATAAATTGGTTAGTCTCTAAGGTGCCACAAGTACTCCTTTTCTTTTTGCGAATACAGACTAACACGGCTGTTACTCTGAAAACAGAAGCTGTTAAGTAAACTTATCTTCTCCATGGATCATTCTAGGCAGTGAGAGAGAGAGAGAGAGTCACGCTCACTAGACATACTTTCAGACTTCAAACACACACAGGGCACATTGTGCAATCTTAAGCAGTACTATCCATCCTAGAAAATGAGGGGAGGAGTGGAAAGAGAATCAGTGAGAAGTTTGGCTTCAAAAATGGATAGCACAATACATTACAACAACTAATCCTTTAATGGAAGGCTCCTGCATAAACACATTCTCACTATATTTCTAAGTTTGTCTCTCTTAACATGATATTATTTGAAGATTTATTTTTATCCAGTCTTTAAAACATCCTCTAAATTAAAGACTGTTAAACAATTGTGGTATATTCACTATAGCCTTGCATGGCCAGACACCTGAGCCTGCATAGAGATGCCAGTGATTTCAACGGGGCTCCGTGTGGGCTCAAGGGTGAGCTTGCAATACATTCACTGAATGACTGGGGTCTAATCCAAATGGGATATTAGGTGGGAGGGAGGCCAAATTAGCCTAAAGAGAACATATTGGGGGTAAAGCTAATTTAATTATAAAAGGCACATTATCAACTTGAAATCTAGGCAGTTTTTAAAAACAAGATAATATTAGTTTCAAATATTA
This sequence comes from Caretta caretta, assembly GCF_965140235.1. Lineage (NCBI taxonomy): Eukaryota > Metazoa > Chordata > Testudines > Cheloniidae > Caretta > Caretta caretta. Next base: position 49,405,686 of record NC_134215.1, on the reverse strand, counting down.
CATGTCCTTAAATCTACTTTACAATTTTTGTTAACATTTTCCAATTTTTAAAAATTGTTTTTAAATCCCTTGTTGCTGTGCTTAAAAAAAAAACTCACAAACAGAAGAAACTGATTGACTCACGCAATAAATACATTGAAAAATATTTTCCCTCTAATCTCTTTCAGTTATATAGATTGTAGGAGTTAAACAACAATTGGAAAACAAGTTTTAGACAAAAGCATGTTTTTTAAGCTGATGTCCTGTTAAAAAGTGTCTGCATTTGTTCATAAAAATGTATTATCTGTAGAAAGACCCCATTTTCTACACTTTCATTTGCAAACTTTATGGAGATGTATTCCAGATTGTATGAAGATTTTCCTGATAACATGAGATATTGTGCTCAATAGACTCCAGAAAAGTATATATAAAGACACACACACACATGCATTCACCCCCACCCACCCACCCTATTTTGGTTGCAGTTTAGTATCCTCCTCTGCCCCCAATCCTACAATGAGTTCCCTGTGTATTGACCCCAGGACTGCATGGAACCACACGTAGGCAGAAATGCTCCTCAAGCACAACACATTTTAGAATGAAGACCATGTTATTTTAAACTGCCTAGCTCCTGACTTTTAAAAGATATGATACAAGATTATTTATGTCCAACAGAATCCATCACTGATTATTTTTATATGCAACTCCTCCAAAACTATGAAATAATCCAGATATGCTTAATTTTAAACACCTAGAGATTGGCGTTTATTCTGCAAATTTTGGGCTAGTCACTTCATTTTCCAGAATAGCATGACTATTAGTTAAGACCCTGATTAAGCAAGGTACTTAAGTATCTTGCTGAACCGGTGCCTAAAAGATCACATCTTATTAAGTTTTGTTAGCAGCCTGCATTGTGATCATGGACTTCCTTTTTATCCATTTATTGCATTTCTAAAATTTCCATGACACTGATCTGTCTTCTTGAAATCAGCACTGTCAGCAACACTCTATTTCATCTTTTTGTTTTTTAAAATGTAACTGCTGACAACAGATTTTGAGTTTATAACTTAATCTTGAGGCCTTGCTCTCAAATGAAACATGGCATATAATCAGAAGGATTTTTAGAAATTATTATTCAAAAAGTCCACTTGACTATCTCCAAGATATATATGACTAGAAAGGATTTTTAAAGATTTTGTTACCCTTTTTTACACTAAAAGGTGGAAAAAAAATGCATATTCTATGCAATAAATAAGATATCCCCAGATCTAAGAACCCTGACCATTAAAATAATAAACCCTATAAGAAATAACCAAAAATTTTAAAGATTTTTAATATATGCATAGCAGATTAATGCTATTAAATACTTTTTATAATATGCTGTGTTGTTGTAACCATCTTGGTCCCTGGATATTAGAGAGGCAAGGTGGGTGAGGTAATCTCTGTTACTGGACCAAGCAGAAAACCAAAAGCTAGTCTCTCTCACCAACAGAAGTTGAACCAATAAAAGAGATTACCTCACCCACACTGTTTATAATATTTATTTAATTTTAAAAGATGCCTAACTGATCACAGATGTATACCACTAGTGACCAAAGTACAGCTGCAGTTATTGTAATGTTGCCCATTTGGCACCATCATAATTTTATAATAATAATATTAACTGCAACCTGTCAGAGTCTCATACCAATGTTATTCAAAAAACTAATTGAAAACTAGGCCCATACATCACAGATATGGGCCATGATCTTGGTAAGGGATCCGTCCATGTGGTGGTTCGACTGACTTCATTGAGACTTGCAAGGGTGTAGAGTTTGTGTGGATAGATGCCTTGCTAGGGCTGATGCCAGAGTCAATCCAGATTACAAGCACTCTCATAAAAGGTAACTGCAGCATCATAACACAGTCCCTCCATGGCATGTCTATAGTGGAAATGCTGCAACTGCACCTCTGTAGTGTAGACAGTCACTACAATGATGGAAAGAGTTCTTCAGTCACTGCAGTAAATCCATCTCGCCGAGAAGCAGTAGCTAAATCAACAAGAACAACAATTATTTTTCCCCCCCATCAACCAAGCACAGTCTACACTGCGGCTTAGGTCATCTTAACTAACGCCATGTCTACTTTAGCACTTGTATCGGCAAAACTTTTGTCATTCGGGGGTATGAAAAATAACCCCACCCCTGAGCGACATAAGTTTTGACGGCATAAGTGCTTGTATGCACAGCGCTATGTTGGAAGTAGACACTCTCCCATCGACAGAACTACTGCCTCTCGCTGAGCTGATTTTATGTCGACAAAAGAGCTCTCTCCCGTCAGCATAAGGCAGCTACAAAAGCGCTCTTACAGGGGCATCGCTGTACCGATACAGCATTGCCTCTGTAAACTTGTAAGCGTAGACCTGGCCTAAGACTCTGAAGGGTGAATTTTTCATACCCCTGAGCAATGTAACTAGGTCAATCTAATTTTCTAGTACAGATCAGCCCTCAGAAGAGGAGTCCAGTTCATGGTTACCTCACATATTCTGAATGCAAAATGGGTGTAAAACACAACCACCCTGACTTAGTGTCATTTTATACTGGTGTAAATAACCACACAGGGCGCAGAACAGTGGTGAAGGGGTTTCAGAAACATAGCACAGTTCTGTAAATATAAGCCAACTTAGTCCCATCTACACAGGCAAAACCAGGCCACATTATAATATTTGCACTCCTGCTGTTTTAACCTCTCCCCTTAATGTGGTAAATTGTGTATGGTAGATGGGTCTTTACAAAAAAGATACTAACTTCAGAAACATTCCCACTGCCCAGCTTGGCTTTATGCACATTTCAACTAATCAGCCAGTCTGTGGTTACAGTAAACCAGCAACACCAAACCACAATTTATTTTTATTATGATACACAATTATAATATTGGACAACTAGATAGAACTGCTGAAGATACTGATTAAAAATAAATTCTTTACTTGTGTCACCAACATCTCTGGCATATTAAAGTAAAATAATTTTACAAGTCTAATTTTTACTTCACCATTTATGCTGTTTACTTGTAATATTTCACTCAGCTTTGACAATTAAACTAGACTAGTCAGTTTTATTTCCTGCTGTGGAGTCTGAGTTTTCATTACTATACAAGAATATTTAGGAGGGTGGGGAAATCATGAAAGCATTTCTGTTAACACTGCATTAAATTCATCCATTTAAGCTCTAAACAGGACCCACACAAGTATGCCTGTAAATCCCCTATGAGCCACAGAAATGGTCTCTGTGCCAGCCCCACATGGGCCAGCACAGAACGATGGGATCAGGAAGGCCGAGGGATGGCCAAGGAAGGTGTAGTTTCAATGGCCCAATGCACTAACTAAATCGCATGGAGGGACTACAACCTCTGTTTCAGCCTGAGCGCTGTGTTGGGGATGAATTTCTCCTCCCCAAAACCTTCAGGCTATCTAATTTATGTAGCTGGAAAGAATTTGGACTCCCTTCACCTCCTCCCCCCCAATAAACACTACATTTTGGGACTAATATGACTGGACTGTATCCGTTTAGAACTTTGCTCCAACTAAGACACAAACCAAAAAATGCTAAGACGTGCTATTACTATGTTTTCAGAGGGTAAAGAATTGGTGAGAATGACAATATATAACAGTAATTCATTAGAGAATGAATAAAACATTTCATTATTATTATAATTCCGGATCAGATATTTTAATCTCATTTTTGTCTTTAAATATCTCTTTATTTATAAAGAAATTTCCTTACAGTGTTTACATTTGCAATATTTCCCTGTGTGACGGATTCTCTCTCAACATTACATCTATAGCAAAATATCAAAATACAATGACATGTCAGAATGTTTGCTGTGACTCTGACTGCATATGAAGGAGCAGCTCGGCAGGATTCCATCAGGCATAACAGCTCAGGAAGCCGGAGTAAATGCGGAAGCTAATAGTACGTAGACCTATGGTCTGAACCAGGCTTAACAATTCATTTAGAAATCTTGGGCTCCTCTTGTCAAGGCCTTAGTCACATGTGCAAAACAAGACAGATGACAACCCAGTCAGCACCATCAGAAAGACAACCTTGTCAGAATGTGGCCAGATAGAAGAAAAGGAAAGATAAAAAGGAGTCAAAGCAGCAGCTCCCATCAGACTAGGAGGCAATGCGGAGGGGCTCATGAGTACCTCTGTACTCCTTTCCAGTACTAATGAGTACAAGTACTAATGGGAGGTTAATTTTAAACAGGGAATGAGAGGAGGGCATAAAAGGGGCAAGAAATACCAAAAAGGACCGCAAAAGAAAGAGGACAGAACAAAGGCATAGGTGCAGAAATGAAAGAACAACACAGGAGAGAAAAAGAAAAAGAAAAAAGATCATGTTATATCTTGGTATTTTGATCGTATGTTTATTTTGTGTACATATGTTTCCTAACATGACAGAGATGCTTAACAGCAATCACTAACATCTGTGAGTCCAAACCAAAACTTGTGATCATTGTGTGGCTAATGTCAAAGGTCTGACTGCCCTGATTACACAAGAGACCATTAAAGTTCTGTTAGATCAAAAATATGTCCTTCTTTCCTAATGTATTAAATTGATTATAATTAATATATTTGGTAAGCATATGCAAAATAATTATGTATTTAATCAAGTAAATAAAATCTAAAAAGGGTTTATATGGAGTTATGTATCCAGAAATAGGTATAAAGAAAAGGAGTACTTGTGGCACCTTAGAGACTAACAAATTTATTTGAGCATAAGCTCAAAGGTGTGGAATGGTCCTTTCCACAGATATACCCCTTTCCCACCCAAAAAAAAAGCATAAAATGTACTGAATGGAAACTTTAGTGCATTGTGACTTTTCAACACAACGGTATAACAACATAATATGTTGTTAAACAAATATGCAGTAAATCTAATGGCTTCTGTCCTTGAATGAAACTATCCATAATATTAACAACATATTTCTGCGCTTAATGTAGCGAGGTAAAACTGACCAGCATCAGTAAAGATCTAGAATTAAACTTGCTGAGGTCACTAGATTCATCTCTTGGTTTAAATTTATATCTTCTGCCCAATATCTTAAAAAACACACACTACCTGCCATTGCAGTTCATGTGTGAATGAGTCACCCAGAGTCAAGATAAGCCAAACAATTTAAAAGTAGTAATCTGGGAAGTCAGAGAATGGAGCTACCCATAAGGACGCTCTGACAATAAGGTAACCCCATCATGAAATAAGTATGTAGGATTACTCATGGAAAGTTACTCATGGAAAGTGGATAATTCACTTCTTACATACTTCAACACTGCAGAGAGCAATATGAGGTTTTCCTGTAGCACACGCTAGAGCACTAACTTTGCCAGACGCTTTGTCTGGAGAAATCATCAGTAGCTAGTTTGCAGAACAAAAATCTGTAAGCTAATATGGAATCAGGTGAAGAGCTCTAATTAATGTTAAACCTAAGGCAGAGTTACAAAGCAAAATGTTCAGCAATATAAATGCCTTCTTACTGTATTGTTCAGAATCAAACCATCTATCCAAATGAGGACAAAAGTCAATTCATCAGTCAAATATAGCCACGCAGAACTAAATTAATCTAACTTGAAACAGAGACAGGCTTTTTTTTTTTTTTTAAATTATAGGACAACCAGTTTTAAATAACTTTCATTTAACTATAGAATTTGAATTCCATCAAATCTTGAGTAAATGTCTCAAGACCTCAATTCTAGATCTTACAGCAACTGTTTTATTAGTATTTTGTAAAGAATTCTTTCATTCTTTATTTTATTTATCCTGTAAAGTAACATTTTTAGACACATGGGATCACAAATTCAGGAGTGAAGTGTTTTAACAGACATGAGACAACCCTTAAAACATCTACAATAACAGAAGAAACTTCAGAGTCCTACAAACTGATCAAAGTGCACAGTTCTACAAAAAGAAGCATCCAAAATATAACTAATATAAACAGAAGCAATCTTTCTAGGGAAGAGGCCCTGATCAACTCCAAGCTGGGAGGCATACCAATGAATGTTTCTTCTCTCTAGTGCCAGCCAAAAAGAGCATGGCCATCTTGTGTCAGATACCAGCTGCTCAGTAAATAATGATAATCGCTGCACTACATAAACACCTTTTTTTACCCAGTATTACAAAGTAGATTCTAATGAATAAACTTCTCAGTCCTTCATATCTGGTCCCAGCTCAACCTTCAGGTAAAACAGTAGAAAAGATAAGGAGAGACAGAGCCATACTGATCAATCTGCCAAATCCCAAAATAAGGGACAAAAGAGAATAGTAAAACAGAAAAGCTTAATATAATGTAGAAAATAATTTGGTATTTGTAAATTAACAGTTTTAATCTCATTTTCTTTATGCCAATAATATACGATAATAAAAACGAGAGGAAACCAGGGTCTGAGAGGAGTAGAAATAAACTGGAGTCTGCAGCAATGTTTTACTTGTAAAATTCCTAGAAAGTGGAAATAGACAAACAGCCCAAAAAAATCTCAAAACTGCAGACTGAGGTAGACTGTGTTGCAACGTATTTAGCAAAGGAGCATGCTGAAAATGCAAAACATATATACACAGAGAAATAAAAATTAAGTTTCTTTCTTAAAAAATTAGTGTCAGGATACCTCTAATTTGAAAAATACAAGGGAGGTAGCAACTGCCCTGGCCTTCCCAGCCTACAAATAAATAACTGGTCTGTAATAAGAAGCAGTTGAGAGAGATCTATGGACTCAATCCGGGCTGAGCTGTACGGAGCTGCTGCCGCCTCTTAGCTATGTCCAAGACCCTCTCTACTCGGCAACAAGCAGCTCCGCCTCTCCCTTAAGTTTGAGGAATCCACTTAGGACTCTAGATGTTAGGGAGGAGGAGAGAAGAGGAGGGGGCAAATGAAGAGACAGGCAATGAATCCCGAGCTGCGGAAGGATGGAAACAGAGATAATTAGGTTTCAGAGGAACAGCCGTGTTAGTCTGTATTCGCAAAAAGAAAAGGAGTACTTGTGGCACCTTAGAGACTAACGAATTTATTTGAGCATGAGCTTTCGTGAGCTACAGCTCACTTCATCAGATGTTTACCGTGGAAACTGCAGCAGACTTTATATACACACAGAGAATATGAAACAATACCTCCTCCCACCCCACTGTCCTGCTGGTAATAGCTTATCTAAAGTGATCAACAGGGCATCCTTCATTGCTGTTGTATCTTCAATTCTCCCTCAATTCCCTGCCCCCATCCCCCAGGAGACGGGGATGTCAAAAAAAGTTGATCAGCCATTTCCCCAATGTATTTCTGCTCCTTCTACTCCACCAATCCAGTGAGCAGGCGAGATAGGGCTCTTCCTTCCTTCCTACTGCCCCCCACCCCACACCCCAACACAGGAGGCGTCCTGTGGAAGAAATCTGAGCCATGACGGGAGAGGGGAAACCATTCATTTTCCCTGAATGGTTCTTCCTCCTTCCCTCCCGCCTCCATCAGACTTCCCTCTTCACGATTAAAGGGGACAAATAACTACCCCACCCCGGAAGACTCCCCACCCCACAGCTCCTCTCCTCTTGTCTCCTCCACGGGAGAAGGACCATTCGGGTCAGCCCCTCCCCCTCTTGCCCCCGCCCCTCAAGTGGAAGGGCTAAGACTGTCGGAGGGACATTTAAATGTCCCCTAAGTCACTTTAACTACCCCCTCCACGCTCTACTTGTCCCCTTACCTCTAAGGGGCCCCAGAAACTGGCGGGGCTGAGGGCTTCGTTCGTCACGGTTCAGCTCAGCTGCCGCCGAGCCCCGAGGAGGAGCCGACTCTGGCACCCACCGACTGACTGACTCACACAACTAACTACTACCAGCGGCCGGCCACAGCCAGAGACCCCGCCCCCCACCGCGCGCGACACTAACCTTCCCTCCCCCTTCTCCTTCTCCTTCTCCTTCTCCTTCCCCTTCCCAGCGCGGGGCACCAACCGTCACTCTCTCTACTACGCATTCGGAGGAAGGAGAATCTAGACACTCGCGCGCTCCCGAGCGCACGGGAGACCGAGCCATAAGTGCGCTCTCGCGCAAAGCGCACGCCGATTGGCTCGAATGGTGGAAAGGGCGTGGCGCCGCAGGATAGGCATGATCGGGTTGTTGAGAGATGCTCCCAGTACGGTGTAGTCAGAGCCGGTTGGAGAAGGGGAAACTACGATCCCCAACATGCATTGCGCCCACCCCACCCCTCGCCGGTCCCTTTAAAATTTGTATTACGTCACAGGGCACGCACGACAAGGTATACTGCCGCCAGCCGGATCAAATAGTTCTGTGTTGGCTTTCTGCCCCCTTTCCTTTCTCCGGCCTCAACGGTGGAGCGAGAGGAGCGGTTCTCTCTGCTCCCGCTGTCGATTCCCTTGCGGAGTCTTCCTACTGGGGGAGCAGGACCGGGGAGGCAGGGTGTGAGGGGGCGGAGAGATCTGTGCGGGGCAAAGGGAAGGGTAATGCGGCTGTGTGTGTATGTGTTTGAGGCTGGAGGAGCCTGAGTGGGGTGAGGGGATTGCGCTCCGTAGGGGGACCCCCTCCAGGAAAGCCATCTTGCGGCAGGTCAGTAGAGAAGGTCTGGGAAGCTCCGAGACCCACGTATCCCATCTTCCCGTTCGTGCGGTGCGTGAGGGCCTCTCTGCTTCACTGGGGCGGGGGACACCCCCGTGCCCTGGCTCCTAGGGGAAGGGGGGCCTGCCTCGGCATTCAGACCCCAGCAGGAGGTGGGGCAGGGGAAACGTGTCTTCCTCCAGCTTCCAGCCCCAGCAGCCTTTATTCAATCTCAGCCCCAACTCCCCACTCACTTCTCTTGTGACGGGAGAGGAGGGGATGAGCCACTGGGCTTCCTAGCCCCCATCTCCACAAGACACCAAAGGAAATCGGGGAGTAATCTCTAGAATGGGGAGCCAGGGCTTCGTGTGGGGACGAGGGTTTGGAGGGCAAAGGAGGGTCAAATACATCTGGGGCCTCTTCTCATACAACCCCCATATCTGTTAAGGCACAAGAGGGGCAAAAGTGTTGGTGGTCCTTTAATTTCTTTACTCCATAAACCTCGACTGTCCTATGAGATGATAGGTAGTTGATACTAAAAACTGCAAGATTTCACGACTGGGGAGATTTAACTGCTAGTTCCTGTAGAATTTAAGCTTCTAGTCCTTGGGTTTGCAAAGAAAGTCTAACAAACCTGAACAGTCTTCTTAAATCTTCAGGTAGACTTCTTTGGGCTTTTTCAGAGCTCAGCAGTTGCAGAATACAATTGACAAGAATCGTCAGTTTCACTACTACTGTCAGGGACAAATGGATCAGCAGTAAAACAGATGAGAATGATGTCGGTGCCATGTTCTTTCTGCTTGGGAGAGCTATGAGCAGGTGCTTGCAGGAGAAGTGAAGTAGTAGAATTGCACCTACCTTGCTGCGGAAGGGTAAAAATACATCCTTCCACCCCCTCATAGCAGCCAGGAAACTTTGTAGGGAGAGAGAGAAAAGGAACTGCTGGAAGCAAGAAGCAGCTTTATCAAACGCCACCTATCTAGAGCCCAATTTGAAAGACTGGGATGGCACTCACCTTACCAGCAGATGGAGGCTGGTCTTCTTACCGAGGCATTGCCTCTGAAATTTGCTGAAGGAGGGCAAGCATATTTCTCACTGGTGTATGGGTGGTAGGCTTAGACCACTTGCTAGTAGGTGGTAAATTTTTCAAACCCTTATTATCCTTATTTTACAGATGTGGAAAGTGAGGCACGTAGGAGTATTAACTTGGTTAAGGCCACATAACAAATCAACCATAGAGCTGGGACTAGAAAGTGAGAGAACACTTACTGTCACTTTAGAATGTTGGTGTGTGGTTCCTGAGAATATATAACAGCATGTTGAAAATAGATATTTATTTAATTGATTATGATGGTTATTTAAAATGCTAGGAAACTGCAGCAGACACAGATAAGCATGGCAACACGATATTTGGCTGCTACTTCAAGATGAAAAGTTAATGCCTTTTTTTTTAATGTTTATTTTAATGTTTTCTAACAATTCCTAGCAGAGATGACTGGCTGCATTAACAATACTTTGCTTTTCTAAAGCATCTTCTACACAGTGATTACAAAATGCTTTGCAAACACTAAAGATTATCCTCATTTTAGGATTGGAAAAACTGAGGCAGGGAGAATTACTTTCCTGTATTACACTGAAAGTCTGGTAGAACTGGGTTTGGAACTCCTGATTCCAAATTCTTGACTTTAACCATAATATCTTTCCTTAGTTTTGTCGTAAGTCCTTCAGCTCAGGGCTTGAAAAGATTACAAGATACTTTTTAGCTGGAGAACTAACTCTGTTATCCCAGAGGTGGTTATGGAGGATGAGATGTGTGGGCTGACCAACAGTGAGGCCCAGGGGCAACACGTTGGAAGAAACCCAGTTCATCTCCCACCAACAGTTGGGAAGAGGGTGAGGATACTGAATTTTCTACCAGGTAGCTGTCTCTAGCACCCACAAATAAGTTTCATCTGTTTTATTTACATCTAGCTGTTAGAAGGGGATGGCAGGGAGAAAGAACTTTCTATCTTTCCTTTCTTCTGTCCAGAATCTGTGCCATTATCTTTCTCCCAGACACTACTGGTTTTACTCTACCTCTACCCCCCCAACTTTCATTTATTTATTTTAAGGGAAGGTATGTTGCAGGGGAAATAACTCCAGTGCTTGCAGTGGATGCCTCTATGGCTAATTGTTTTCTAAGCAGCAAGTGCTTGAAATTGACATTCTTGACAGTTTCACTGGTGCACACCAGCTTTTGAATAGTAGCGGTGAAACTGATCAGTCTTTGCCATGCTGCTGGAGAGTGAAAGGATAGCTATGAAAATTTATCAAACATCTCCTTTCTAGAGGCCTAGAAGATAAGGTGATAAGTAACAGTCAACATGGATTTGTCAAGATCAAATCTTGTCAAACTAGCCTAATAGTTGTCTTTGACAGGGTAACAAGCCTTGTGGATGGGGAAGAAGCAGTAGATGGGGTATATCTTGACTTTTGTAAGGCTTTTGATACTGTCTTATATGACCTCCTCATAAGCAAACTAGGGAAATATAGTCTAGATGGAGCTACTATAAGGTGGGTGAATAACTGGTTGGAAAACCATTCCTAGAGACTAATCAGTGGTTCATAGTCCAGCTGGAAGGACATATTGAATGGGATCCTGCGGGGATCGGTCCTGAGTCGGTTCTGTTAAATATCTTTATAATGATTTAGATGATGGAATAGAGAGTACACTTAAAGTTTGTGGACAGTACCAAGCTGGGAAGGGTTGCAAGTGCTTTGGAGGATAGGATTAAAATTGAAAATGATTTGGACAAACTGGAGAAATGGTCTGAAGTAAATAGGAAGAAATTCAATAAGGACAAATGCAAAGTATTCCACTTAAGAAGGGAACAATCAATTGCACACATACAAAATGGGAAATGACTGCCTTGGAAGGAGTGCTGCAGAAAGGTATATGGGGGATATAGGAGATCACAAGCTAAATATGAGTCAACAGTGTAACACTTGCAAAAAAAAAAAAAATCATTCTGGGATGGATTAGCAGGAGTGCTATAAGCAAGACATGAGAAGTAATTCTTCCACTCTATTCCGTGCTGATAAAGCCTCAGCTGGAGTATTGTTTCCAGTTCTGGGTGCCTCATTTGAGGAAAGATGTGGCCAAATTGGAGAAAGTCCAGAGGAGAGCAACAAACGTGATTAGAGGTCTAGAAAACATGACCTATGAGGAAAGATTGAAAAACTTGGGTTTGTTTAATCTGGAGAAGACTGGGGGTTGAGGGGACTTGATAATAATTTTCAAGTATGTAAAAGGTTACGAGGAGGAGGTTGAAAAATTATTCTTGTTAACCTTTGAGGATAGAGCAAGAAGCAATGGACTTAAATGGCAGCAAAGGAGGTTTAGGTTGGACGTTAGGGAAAACTTCCTAAGTGCTAGGGTAGTTAAGCACTGGAATAAATTGCCTAGGGAGGTTGTGTAACCTCCATCATTGGAGGTTTTTAAGAACATGGTAGACAATTGCCTGTCAGGAATGGTCTAGTTATTATATGGTTCTGCCTTGAGTGCAGGGAACTGGACGAGATGACCTACTGAGGTCCCTCCCAGTCCGACACTTCTATGATCTGCAGCAGAGTCACTTGAGCTATCTTTCTGCAGACTTACAAAGGCCATTTGTTGTTTGGAAGGCTCTTTGCAACTATAATGGCTGGCAATATATATTTTTTTAAATTAAGGTTTAACTTCTTCAGAAATTTATATCGTAACTCTCCTCACTTGCTAGGGCAAGCTCATTCATCCTGAAAAAGTGGGTGAGTGGGGTGCCACTATGTCTCACACCGTCATCTTCCTCTTTGCCAGAATGAGAGTTGTATCAGTGCTAACATTAGGTACAGATATTTCCTTTGAGCTGGATTCATGCCTTGCCACTGGTTGAAACACTGGCTTCACACACAGATCTGAAGCATGCCTAGCTCAGAACTCATTCACTTTAATGAATTGCTACTACTCTGTAGTGAAGACATGTACTGGGAGGGATGGGGGTGTTTCTCAGCTGATCTGCCCCTTTGAAATGCCCTCTCTGTCATCATTTGATTAGCTGACTTTGATCTCCTCCTGGCTTCAGTGATTGGTATGAATTTAAGCTTAATTGTTTTGGTTCTGTAATTCATATGTGGTATAGTACTTGCTTGTGCTTTTTGTGTGTTTTGAAGTTTTTAATTTTTTTAGGCACTGTGTTGATACCAAACACAATACCTGTGTTGGTACCAAACACAAAAAGTGTGAAGTCACTGTAGTTTGCATCTTCAGAATTAGCTCCCTTTAAGGATTTTAAATGAATTTATGTTCATGGAAGCTGCCATGCTGCATTCATCTCTGTCCATAGGACAAATACAGAGCAAAGAGGTAGCACAAGTTTTACTGTCAATCCTGGTCGGGAGGAACCACCACTATGTCCTTGTCTACATCATCCCTTTTTAAAAAAAAAAAAATCTAATCTTTTTATACCACTAATGCTGCACCTCCACCAGTGGGACCACTAAGCTAGACAGGGCTGAGATGGCTGCTGGCATTTTTACTCATGTTATGTAGACCTACTCTGGGTAGCATTAAATGGTATGTTTGTAGAAAGGTTCATGCGCAGTCTACATTTGCACCTCCAGTGTTAGAGATGCAACAGTGAAGAACTTAAATAAATACCAGTATAGTCATAGGGTTTTTTTTAGGGTGATAGGATAATGGTGAACTGTATCATCTATAGTTCATTTAAACGGCTTGTCTACACTTACCATGGATCCACGCTGTGGCGATCGATCCACCGGGGGTCGATTTAGCGGGTCTAATGAAGACCCGCTAAATCGACTGCCGATTGCTCTCCCGTGGATTCTGGTACTCCATCAGAACGAGAAGCATAAGGTAAGTTGACGGGAGAGTTTCTCCCGTTGACCAAGCGCAGCGTAGACACTGCAATAAGTCAGCCTAAGCTATGTCGACTCCAGCTATGTTATTCACGTAGCTGGAGTTGTGTAACTTAGGTCAACTTAACCCTGTAGTATAGACCTGCTCTAAGACCCTTCTGTTACATAGTTTAGTGAACTCTTTGACCCCTCTAACTTCTCAAAAGGGTGTTAATTGTTATGGAGGAGAAGAGGGTTGTGTGACGTGGATATGTCTGTTAGGGACTTCCATGAGACTGCTCTTATTTCAAGTAGGCCCCTGAATAGCCATCAGATAGCTATAACTTTGGCGACCACCAGTCAGGATTGGATTTGAACTAATGTAATGGGATAGAAATGGAGCTAGATGAATTTTTTTCAGCAAATAGTGAAGTTGCTATAAAAAACATTTTGGGGGCACCAAAACTTCTTCAATTTGGGTAGAATTAGGCAAATTTTTCAGCTGGAAAAAATTGACTTTTTAGAAATTGGTATTTTGACCATTTTGAAATGAAATATTTCAGTTTTTCATTTTGAAATTACTTTAATTTAGAAATTTGGCTACATTTATTTAGAAACTTAAAAGCACCTGAAAATGGAATGAAAAGCTAAAAAAAAAAACCTCTTCATTTTCGATCAAAAATACAGTCAGAATGAAGGGGCTCCCCCCCCTCCACACCCAAAAATATTTTGACTTGTGTTTTTGTTTCATTTGGGAGTAGGATTTTTCAGTTTTAAATAATGGGTTCTTTTGGTTATAAACAAAAAAAAAAAATTCACTTTTTGGTTTGAAACTAACCAATTTGTTTTAAGTTTCAATTCACCTCCCCTAACCAAAACTCAATTATTTGCTCAGCTCTAGCTAGAAGTGAAAAGCTTCATATCTCTGCACCAATCTTGTGCCCCTTCAGCAATAGCTTTTCCTTCCAGGAAAGTTGGACTATTTTGGTTTCACACTCAAATGTTTAGAAAACGTCTGCCCAACCAAAAGAACATTAATTTCCCACAAATCTTAGATTTTAGACATTAAACTATTGTAAAACCTCCATTTGTTGATGGAGGTCTTTATTTATAATGTCCTCAGATAAATAAATAAGTGAAGATACAGTACATGGTAACAAATTACTCCCTCTCCTCTTTCTCAGGAGACTAGATTGATAGTGGACATCAGTTGATTGGTTTCAGCTTTGTGTATTGTATTTCTTATGCAACATACAGTAAACAGAACCAATGTAAAATGCATCTGATGAAGTGAGCTGTAGCTCACGAAAGCTCATGCTCAAATAAATTGGTTAGTCTCTAAGGTGCCACAAGTACTCCTTTTCTTTTTGCAATGTAAAATAGTGCTGGTTACTGTATTTGGAATTGTTGTGACTAGAAATGGTGGGGGGTTTTGTAAGGAAGTAAATAGAATAAGTTGTGTCATTGCTGTAGACCCAACAATGTGCCTTTAAGGCACTAGAAAGCTAATGAAGGAAGCAACTGAAATATTTATTAAATGGGCTATGTTGTAGCTTAAAGAATTGCCACCACCTGGAAGCAAGAAAAATCACTGTAGTTGAAACTGAATGACTTCAAGAAATGTCTTATTGATGACAGCAATATGTATGAAGGTCCTGGCAAAGTGAAGGCGTTTTGGTGAAAAGTGGCAGTTTCCTATTTAAAAAGGAACCCAAGAACTGTGGAATAGGGGGAAAGAATTGTGAACAAGCTTAAAATTCCTCTTTTCTTAAATATTGCAGAAGTGTCGTGACAGTTTTTATTCATTCACTGTGTTGAAAAAGGGGAGTTTGATGTGCTGGTGATCTTTGTTAGTGTTCGGGGGGAAAAAACGTACAAAATAATTGTAATGCCACTTCTTTAGAACAGTTCTTAGTTGAATGAAATTGTATTTCTAAATCACAATTTCTATGTAATGGAAGCAATAGTTAATAGCACTCTATTGTAACATAGAAATAAATTGCACGCATTAAGAAACTTTGCTGAAGATCTGTTTGAACTCTTGCTACATGAATGTTCTTCATGCTTGTTACCTTAGTTCTCCTGTGACCTAATCCATTTTTACTTCCTAGGTACTAAAATTGTTCAGACGTTCCTGTCTGGTTGATTTTTGTCTCCTGAATGTGATGGTTGTCTTTGGTGCAATAGAGGGTTTTGGCCAATATGGCCTTGTCTATCCTGGTGAAAATTTCTTTAAAAAAAAAAAAAAAAAAATCAGAACTATTGGAAGCCGAGTGAAAGTAGGGCTTTATCAGCCTAACCCAGTATTACATTGTTTCAATGAGACTGTTTTTCAGCAACTTTAACTGAAGCGATGTTTAAAACAGATGTGGCTGCTGGAGTCCAGTTTATGCTGTAGCTCATGCTTCTTCAGTTAAGCGGTTGTTAGAACTGATGGGAAATTTTTGTCAATTTCCCCACTGTGAACATAGCTTGGTTCTTTCAGGAATTCTCTTGGTTTTCTTTCAAAGCCTTAGACTCCTAATGGCATGTCAATTTCTAGCCTCACAAAACTGTTTATCTATTTCGTTTTTTTTTTTTTTTTTTTTAGCATGCTATCAGTAAATGCTAAACTAGGGTTGATTTACAGGGCCAGACTAGCAGACTAGTCAATACCATATGAGCAAGGCCAGATTAAGGCATCCTGGAGCTCTAGGCACACTGTGACTCTGGGCCCCTGTGGCTCCATCCACTAGCAACCCCACCCACAAAAGTTAGGGACAGTGGCATGGGTCCCCCTTCTACTCAGGATTGGCTACTGAGGCATGCTTTCTATCCCATGAAGAAAAAGGAGGCATCAGGGTACTAGTAGTACTCACTCCAGCAGCTCAGATGTATCTGCTTGGGTGGATATGCCAGACCCACTGGTTTTAGAGTTAGCATCATACTGAGATTCATGGAACACTTCACACCTCTCAGAGCTGCTGTTCTGTGCAGTCTTCAGACTCACAAGGCTATTGTTGCTTTGCTTATGTTTACACTCAATTCATGTTTTCAAGCTTTTCTTTGCAACCATCAGGGCTAGAAGATATAAAAAGGCACCTGAGACATCTCCATATTAAAATAAAAGCTGAAATTCTGATGTAATCACAAGTCCAAAATATGCAGAGCATGTCTGGTGATCTGTGAAGTGGGAGATAGGTCTGTCACTTACCATGTACCTGGGAGAGATGGAGAAAATGAGCTGTGAAAGAGTTTCTGGTAAGGTTATGTCAAGCTGTGTTCCCAGTTGCACCCCATGACTTACAGATGCAGCAGCCTATAAGGTTTGCTGTTTCTCTCTCTCTGTCTCTTTGGAAACTGTCATTGCATAAGTGTGACACAAAACTTCACATGCAGCTTTATTAGGAGCAGGTAAAGAAGTGTTTCCAATACAGGGAGTAATGGCATATGCAGGTGGAATGATGCAGACTGGCCTATAAAGAGATTGTTCTCCAATCCACTTTTGGGCCTTGGTGACATTTACTTTTACTGCTCTGGCATCTATCAGGACCCACAGCATTTCAAATCATGCCATCTGAAAATGTAACTCTTGTCCTTTGTTTAATCAAATCTCTAATGAATAGACAAAAGAAGTAACCAAATATGCACTCTACACAATCGTATCATAATGCCTCACTTAAATCCTCCTTCAATATCTTTTAGTGCCGGGGAGGAAAGATGGGGTCTGTGGAATTAATAATTTTGGATTCTAATGACTAAAGAAGGAAACCAAATTAGAGTTGAAGATTTCTTGTAGAAAATGCCCTGCCATCGGGCTCCTGCTTATTTGAAACAATGGACCTATATCTTGAATAATCTGCTGTTCCCAACTCTGCTAATATTACGTTAGAGGAGAGGCAAACCCTTAGGGTCCCCATTAATTTAGGACTCTAGAGGTGGGAATTTAGTTTCCAGACAGAGTTCAAGAGGCTGTTGGAAGTCAGTGCAAGGCAGAGTACCTGTGATGTGTGATTCCTGTATGACTCATTGCTCAGCAGATGTGAGGCTGACTTTTGCAGTGACTTGAGCTTCTGAGTGGTTCCAATCCAATCTTTTTGAAATTGGAGTCAGCTGTTCAACACTCAAATTGCACAAGATTAGCATGATAATGGTGAGTTGGAGGAAGAATCTGGAAGAGTTAGCGAGGGAAACATCTGCAGTCCTGCTTAAGATAACATGGCTACCATTTATGAGGCAGGCTTGTGTTCTTGGAGTTTTATTAGATTCTGATGTTGGAGGATCTAGTAACTGTAGCTAAAAAGATGTTTTTCATCTGTGTGGGGCCAAAGGAGCACAGCTTTTATTTTTAGCTGCAGACATACCATCAATGGGATCCTGGTCCACGAGTAGGGCTCCTAGGCACTACAATAATACAAATGAATAATAAATATAATATGCCTCTTTGTCACCTCAAGATTAGTTTACTGTAATCTCCTCTAGTTGGGACTGCACATTATTCACAATACTGGATCAGCTGGTCCAGATGTGTTGGAAACACAGAGTTAAGTACAGGCAATGTACTGAATATGATGCAGTTTACCAACTCCTTATGGTCTCAAACATGTTGAACGAGAAGAGTGGCGAAACAGATCTCAAACTTTTTCACATGAAAGATATCAGGCCAGAAGAGAAATTGCCCCAGATCACCATCTGGTAAGTAATGAACAGAGCCACTCTAACAATTTTGTATCCCTTAAATAAGCAATGGTATCAGAGGCAGTTGATATCCTATAAAATCAGCGCAGACAATTCATTGTCCTTTATTGTTAGGAGAAGCTCCGTAATCAATGTTGCTTGTTGCTCAAACCCAAGTCTAAAGTCCAAATGAGTGGGATTCAGAAAAGATGAAATCCGTAGAACCTATCATGGGTCCTGCCACAATCCTCTCGATAAACTATCTCAGAACTGGAAGATGATGTGCAATAGACCCAGTACTTGCACCCTTACCACCTTCAGAGGGGCTCAGTGTTGCCTTTTCTTGTGATATTTCATGGTTGTCTTAAAGCCCCACCTCCTGGAGTGATTAAGTGAGAATCTCTTCTTTCTTCCTTTCTTTCTTCCTTCCTTGTTTTCAGCCATCATGATTGCCAAGACAAATTTGAAAATGTGAACTCCAAAGTCTCAAAATTCAGAAGACAAATGGTCACTGGGTGCCTGGTATGGGCTACACTGAAAATGCCACGCTTAGGACAGACTGCAAGAAATGGGACAGACAATCCCCAAAACTGTTGGTTTATTCTATAATTAGATTCACCAACCCAGTAACAAAAGAGCTTCTGCAGTACCGCACTGGTTAACCAGAAGCCAAATGTAGTCCCGTGTACAGATTTAATAATAAAAGAAATGGGGAGTTATAAATGGTTAATAGATCATACACATGATTGCAAAGTACTTATATGAGGTTTGTAGCAGTGATGGAATAGCTTGCTGGCTTGTAAAGTCTCTCTGGTAACTTCCAAAAGATTGGAAGGTCCTCAGTCCATAGTTCAAGATGCTTCTTTTAGTCATAAATCCACAGTCCAGAGAATCAGATCACAAAAGAGTCAAATTAGAGATGTCTCAGGTGCCTTTTTATATCCTCTGCCATGTGCATGGAAGTTTACTGTCCTAAACAAAGCCCACAGCCCCTGTTTGTGGAAAGTTACTGGCCCAAGGTGGAGTCCAGGGTCACAGGAGCATCTCACATATCCTTACATGATTTGCTGAATCACAGGAGGGTGACCACTGCTCCTCAGGAAGAGCCACCTGGACTGGGTAAGCAGTGGTGTAAGTGGAATCCATTTCTTCCCGGTACGGGGTGGCATGTGACCTCCTCACGTGACCCTCCACATGACTCCGCCCCCAGTCCGGGGCCCCCAGTCTCTCTCCATCCCCTCCCCATGATCCACCCCCCCCCCTTTTCAGAGGGGGGGCTCTATCCTCCTCCTTCTGTGCCTTTGAAACCACAATGGCGACTGGAGCAGAACGTGGACAGCCCCATGCCAGCAGCTCCTCCAGCGCAGCTGTACTGCCCCAGCCCTTCCATACAGGGTCTCCTCCGTCTGTACAGCAGTCCCACCGATGGGCAGGGGCAGGGCTAGGGGTGGTACAGCAGCCACGCTGGTGGAGCTGCAGTTCAGGGCTCTCCTGGGAACTGCAGTGTGGAAAGGAGCAGAACTCCAGCAGCATCTCTGGCGGCTGTACTGCTCCAGCCCTGCACCTTCCCCCTCTCCCTTCCCCCCCAACGGGGCTGCTGTCAGATGGAGGAGACCCTGCGTGGAAGGGCTGGGGGTGGTACAGGTGCTCTGGAGGAGCTGCTGGCGTGGGGCTGTCCAGCAGCCCCATGTTCTGCTGCTCCTCTTTCTGGTACGCCATACCAGCTATAAATACCTTGCTGGTACGACATACCAGACCGGACTGCCCTACTTGCACTGCTGGGAATAAATTTCTTTAATGGCCCATTGTGAGAGCTGAGGTTTCTTGATGGACCATCAACATATAGCTGTCTAGCCTTGAAGTAAATTCTATCTGGTGGGTGTCACCCACGAATGCAACACATGTGTAAGATATAAGTACATAGCCAATATTCATAATTTCAGATACAATGATGATACATGTATATAAACAGGATAATCATACTTCAGACATAACCTTTCCATTGACACCTTACATGATACACTTTGTATAAGATTTATGGAAATTGTATAACAGTGGTAACAACAGTGATATAAATGGTCACCTTTCTTATACACAGCATCACAAAACCTCACAAACACGTAACAAAAAAAACTCCGAATTTTTTTTTTTTTTAAATCACGATTTCAAGGCCAATGCCATGATTTTGGAGGAGGAGCCTTACTTATGATTTTTAACTGTTTGGGGCTCGCAATATCAGAGAATGAGGCTGTATGAAACACAAGCCGGAAAGAACTAGCAGTTGTCCCCTCCAACCATTGCTCTGTTTTCATGCAGATACACAAGTTATTCTGAATCTGAGTACGTTTTTCCTCAGTGTAACATGAAAACTCTACTTTGTAACTGACTGTAGGCAGCATGGATCCAGCAAGCTGTCTTGTGCGCTGTTCTGGAAGTGAAGAAGTATTTTGTTAAACCATGCAGCCTAAAGCTCTGATTAAAAATTCCATATGCTGTAATGCCCTGGTCTTCTTCCACCAGTGCTCTGGCAGTTTCCCATTTTGCTTTATCATTTGCAGGTCATCTCTAAACCACTGCACTGCATGTGTTACGATGTTTCTGTAAAATGATCTATAAAAAGCACTAAGCATTAATACTGAAATGTGGAAGCACTAATAGTAGCTTTTTGAATTATTATATTTTGGCTGCTGTTGGGAAGAGAAGGCAGGAAGAACTGCCTGGTTCTCTGACTCAACTGTGATCTCTGACCCTTCTTTATATTCTTGTAAATATTTTAAATCTATAAATAGACTCCAGTACATACTGCTTACTGAAGATTGATGTCCTCAGACCTAAATAACATCAGATTTAAAATTGTATTCAATAGTAGCAGATACTTGAAGCTCTGAGTACCATGAGCTATGGAAATAAGGGGTTTTTTTAATTTCTAATTATCATCTTGAAATAGTTTGGAAAAATGTACTGGTCCTGAAAGCATTTATACTAGTCTCCAAATGTTCCAAGCCCTGACCATTCGCAAGGACCTGTTTTTGTTTGCCAAGTGATCCAAAATTGAATACAACTGTTCTGCACTAGAATTTCCAACCTGTTTTCATTAAACATGGAGACCTTTTCTTTTCTTTTTCTTTTTTTAATTTTAAAGTGGATTTCCTTGAATCAAGTGTGATACAAAGAGACTAAGGGTCTTGCTAACACTTTAAAACATGGATTTTGCTTACATTAAAAAAGCTGTTTGCTTTTTTCTTCTAAAACAAGTATATATTTTGAAAAAATTCTTAAGGTGGTTAACACAAAATCAGTTACTGAACTTACATTTAATTTTGCTAGCTAGAGCTACTGCAAATGTTTTTCTCATTTGGGGAAAAAATGTATTTTAAAAAAGCAGTTTTGAACAATCACGTACATTGAGCTAAGCTACTATTCAGTGTATATTAGAATTCCTTATTACCACTTATAAAATAGCCTAAATTCTGTTTTAAGAGTCTAGTCCAGCAAAATGTTTATCAAGAGAATATTTTTATCAGAGCGTTTGCAAAGTATGCAGAAATGGAGTACACCAAACCTTACAATTTGTTCCCAGAGCTCAGATGCCTGTACTGCTGTGAACTGGAAAATCATTGTGAGTATTGATATGCAAATAAACACCCAAAGCATTTAAAGGTTTATAATAGGGAGAGAGTGGGAGGATGGAGGAGATTACAAATGCTTAGAAAATGCCAGAACATTTCTAAAATTCTAACTATAGCTTTTAGCTTAATGTTTTATTATATACTCTTGGGAATTAAGCTGTATATATTTTAAAAATCTAATATCTATTCATGCAGTACTAATATATTAGAAATTCAGCTCTATTCTGAAGCTAGCAAAGTTTTCAGGTAAGAGTTTATAATTGCCTATTTCTGGAGTCTTCTAAATAAGGATTTTAAAACGTAGAAACTTTATTGATCTATAGTGCACTGTATGCTTTTTCTTTAGGTATTGCAGATGTGGGTCACTAACCTACATAACCAATAAGAGATTGTGATTGATGTTGGGATGGGGTTTTAACAATACCTGGAAATACAGTAGTTTGTGGCTACAATGAGAAAGGGGGGTCCATTCTGTTACGTGCAAGGATGTTTAAGTCAAGTTAGTTATCAATTTAAAGAAAGTCTTTTAAACATTGAGGGCTGATTTTCATATCAATTTCAAACATTTTGGAAAACTCATTCTTTTTAAGGTGTTGTGTGGTGGTGGTAGGTTTTTTTTTGTTCCATTTTTTGACAGTAGAGGGAGAGGGAAGGAGGTTAAAATATGAGTGGTGGTGGATAATGTACCATCTTTTCTTGATGGCATCACTGTTAGCCTCTTGTTCCCTAGCAGCAAGCAATTTGTATTACCTAGCAGCAAGCTGTAGTGCATCTGGTGAAGACACTCTATGCTGATCGGGAGAGAGCTCTCTCCCATCGGCATAATAAATCCACCTCTGTGAGAGCGGGAGAAGCTCTCTCTCCCACATAGTGCTGTCCACACCTGTGGTTAGGTTGGTGTAACTTACGTTGCTCGGCGGTGGCTTCTTTACACCCCTGAGTGACATAAGTTATACTGAAATAAGTGGTAGTGTAGACCTAGCCTTACTTAGCTCATCTGCATTTTATTATGGCTTCTGTTAACTATGTGCCACCATCCACTTGTACAATAGTGGCACCTGGTAGCACAACTCTTAATAGCATCTGTTATGTTTACATTGCAAACAGCTCAAAAACAGGATGTATATTTTGACTGTTAACTGGCCCAGTTGCATTTTGCTAATTCACAATATTAGATATAAATCCATTTGGATTTTTTTAAAAGGCACGCAGAATATTTTCTGCAGTTGTAGGTTTTTGCAGGCTAGGATAAACTTGTTGTCTGGCAACCTGAAGCCAAAGTGAAATGTATTGTTTGCTAGAAATATACTTGGCGCTTAATATATAGTAAAACTCAGAGTCATTGCCCCAAAGAGATCCCATGTTACATTGACAAAATGTCATAAGTGGTGATTACAAACTTTAGAAGGAATGGAAGATGAATGAAAGAGATCATATGGTATTTTATTCAGTGATGCATGCAGTAGAGAAATTCCAGATTTATTATATTTTTTTCTATTAGAGGTCATTGCTAAGAGAGAGGGACTAGGATTTGTAAGACTCCATAAAGTATGTTTTGAGGAGGAACTCAAAGAAAGAGAAAGGGAGGCTTGGTGAAGCAGGCCAGGAGGATGATGGTATCTGGAGGTGGCTATACAGAAGACAGGCAAGAGATTAAAGGGATGCAGTTGATTTTGAAATCTAGTCAGTAGTTTCAGGTACTTTGCTTACCTTTGAGGCTTTACAATCACATTTTCTTATTTTTTTTCCAAAATGTTTCCCTGTTACTTGTATGAAAAGCAACACAATAATAGGCTGACTGACAAGTGCTGTCAAACAGAAAAAACCTCTAATCATTGTAATTTTAGCTGTTACTTGGAACAATACTAGCCTGATTTTTTTTAATGCAAAAATGAAATTGGATGTGTTTTTAAATTGATGTTATCCCAACCATCTCTAATTGCCTGTTGGTCAAACTTCAGACCTGCATTTCAGTATTACCCAGTTTGTGATTAGTGTGGCCTGGTGGTGTGGTACCGGACTGGGAATCAGGAGAGCTAGGTTTTGTTCCCAGCTTTGCCATTACTCTCCTGTGTGACGTTAGTCAAGTCACCTCACTGCTCTGTGCCTCCATTTCCCCTTACACCCTGTGTTTATCTAGATAGTCCCTGCCCCACATAGTTTACCGTCTCTTGCTTTGTTGTATATAGTGCCTAGAGCAATGGGGACCCAATCTCAATGGGAATTCCAGGTGCTACTATAATATAAATAATACAGTGTGTCCCATCTGAGACTGAAAATGAAAATTAGCCTACTTTCTCACACTTCTTGAAAATGTTACTAATCAAGAAAATAAATGAATTATTTGCTCTCTCTCCTGCTCTCCCCCCAGTTGGCCTTCTCCTCTCCCGGCTCCGTTCACTCTATTGCCCTATATACAGACATTCATTTTGTGCTGTTTGCCTAGTGAAGGGCACTACACTCCTGCTAACTGGTGGGATTTACAAGGGTAACTACATTTTAGATCACAGTTGTCCTTGAAAAAGTTGCTTAAACTTCTCCACTAGCCTGCCTTTTTGTGTAGCTCTGCAGGAGAAAAGATTACATTGTGGGGGTGGGAGGAAATTGCTGAGAGTTGGCTTGTATATTGTTGGTGTCAAAAGTCACTTCTCTGTAAGATGGCAGCTGCCAGCTGGAGTTTGCCTTTGGTATGCCAGTTGTAAAATTTAAATAGTTGTTTTCAAATGCTGTTCACATTTTAAAAAAAAATGTGATAAGTGCTTCTGACTGTGTGATTAAAACACAGAACTGAGTATAATGGCAGAGATTAGAAAATGTACCAAATGCTGAAGGCTGTTACAAAAGTCAAGGCAACTGTGGTTTAAGGTCAATGCTATAGTGCGAAGTCCAGCTCTGTCCACAGCTGTTGGGGAGAAAAAGGAAGTCCTGAATTTCCTACCATGGAGCTATCCCTAGATCTGATATGGGGAAGGGAAGAGCTTGATTATTTTTATTTTTTGGCCACTGGTTAGTAGGTGTCTAAACTAAAAATGCGCTCTTTTCCTCTTCTCTGGCCTGCTGAAAGGGAGAAAAACATTTTTTTTTTTATTACTCCCCTGCCTTTGAGCCATCTGACAGATGGATTTAGAGAAGGGTAGTCTCTGCTAGTCTATCCCTTCCTATCCTCACAGATTTTGTAAAGAGAAGATTTTTCCACCAATTCCATCCCCAAACCTTCATTTATTGGTAGCTCCTTCTCCATGAAAAGCACCAGTGCCTGCTGCTGCAGCTGCTCATAGCCTTCCCGAATAGTGGCAAAGTGAAGCTGATACAGTTTTTGCCAGTTTCACAGCTGCCTATTGGTTTCTGTGTACTAGCTTTGAAAGTGACCATAGTCTTGTCAGCTGGGGAGTGAAAGTGACTGGGAAAGCCATGAGCAACAGAAGATACCCAGGCATGCTCTGTAGATTGAAAAAAGAGAAGGAGGACTTGTGGCACCTTAGAGACTAACCAATTTATCTGAGCATAAGCTTTCGTGAGCTACAGCTCACTTCATCAGATGCATTCTCAAATGCATCCGATGAAGTGAGCTGTAGCTCACGAAAGCTTATGCTCAAATAAATTGGTTAGTCTCTAAGGTGCCACAAGTCCTCCTTCTCTTTTTGCGGATACAGACTAACACGGCTGCTACTCTGAAATCTGTAGACTGAGAAAGACGGCACTGCATTGTTTAACATTTGAAAAGTTATTTTTGCAACCATAAAAGGTAGCAACTTCATTGTTTAAAATAAAAGCTTAACTTCTCTAGCTTCTCTGGTGGGTAATATAGGTTCCTTTCTCATCAGTGAAAACTTTCTACTCACTGGCAAGATGGCAAGTAGAGTTTTCAAGCTCTGAACATGGAAGACATTTTCTTTTGAAAGGACACCATCAACTGGAAGTCTAGTCAGTTTAAAAAATTAAATTAGTTAAAGGGATTTCAGATGCTATACCTTCCATCTGCCAATATTTTTGATTTTATAATTACATTTTCTATTTTTACAGGTTTTAATCTCCCTTGTTTCAGTGTAAATGAGAACTACCCGAGTAATACAAGGAAAACAGACAAGCTGACTATACATAAAGTGCTGTCAAGTATACAAATATATATACAAATCTGCTTAACTGCTTTCAGTTACAGTAATATTAGAAGTTGTAACAGTAGATAAGCACACTTTCAGAGAGACGTGATTTTTTTTTTTAAAATGACTGCCATTTTAAACTGTGTAATGTGAGAAATTATGAGTTAAAACTACTGCCTCCTTTGCATTCTGGTTGATGAATCTAAGATTTTATTCTGCTTTTGTTGTACCACCTTTGCATAACTCCAATTAATCAGAACTAAGTACATACTGGGAAGGATTGGGGTTATAACATCTGCTCTGATACCTAAGTACAGCACAAGGAAGAGATTAAGGATGAAATGAAAGCCTTAAATTGAAATTTCTTGGCTTTTTTTGTGGGTGATTTATACCATTCTGCTATGTAATATTGTTACCCTTCTTACACACCTTTTTGTATTTTCTCAGTTTTCTTTGACTTCTTGGCAATTTCAAGATGTTGCTGGCAATTTAATTTGGAAGGGGAGGATAAACAGCAGCAAATCTTAAACAGATTGTCTGAGCTTACTCGCATTAAACTCTTGTTTTTATGCTACAAAAATAGTGGCTTGATTTATGAAAATGGAGTTAATCCAGTATAACAGCCCAGGAGATTAAATTTAGATTTCTGAAATCCTTAACTACTTTGCACTCTTTTCCATCAACCAAAAAGGAGAAACCTACAAAATGATTGTTCTGATAGGCAGTCTGGTATTGGTCAGTAATGCTTTCCTGAGGTGGGCCACTGTTAGCAGAACTAGTTAGGCTCTCCAGATTCTACTTCTTTTCTGGTGTCACTAGGGCAGTGTTTATATATGAGCAGATGTGTGATCTTCATCAGGTGGTGTTGGTAAGGCTCTTACTGAAAAAGAGAGGTTGAAATAAGCATGGGAACAAGGTGATGTGGATTGAGAGATGCATGGAAACTAAAGTAGAGTGGAAGAAAGATTGAGGGCAGAGAAATAAAGAAGTGTTACTGTTAATTGTACAGGTAGCTCAAAGAGTTAGAAACAGAATAATTGCCAATTATGATAGTAGTAAGGAGGACCAGTAAAAATAAAATAAATAGGGCTGTCAAGCAATTAAAAAATAATTATGATTAATTACGCTGTTAATAATAGAACACCATTTATTTAAATATTTTTGGATGTTTTCTACATTTTAAAATATATTGATTTCAGTTACAGTACAGAATACAAAGTGTACAATGCTCACTTTATATTTATTTTGATTACAAATATTTGCACTGTAAAAAACAAAATAAATAGTACCTTTCAATTAATCTAATACAAGTACTGTAGTGCAATCTCTTTATCATGAAAGTTGAACTTACAAATGTAGAATTACATACAAAAACCCCCTGCATTTAAAAATAAAACAACTTAAAATTTCAGAGCCTACAAGTCCACTCAGTCCTACTTCCTGTTCAACCAATCACTCAGACAAACAAGTTTGTTTACAGTTATGCAGTAACAGATTAGCCACTGGGCCAAGGGGCCCTGGCCAACTGGAGGGCCCTTGAAAAATGGGTGCTGCTCTGACCCTCTCCGCCTGCCCACCCAGCACTCCTCAGAAGCCCCCGCATCTTAAACCCGCTCCCTGGCAGGAGCGCCGGGCACACAGGAGAAGCCCTTGTGCCCCAACCCCATTCCCCAGCCGGAGCACCAGGGAGAGGGGTGGGGGGGGGACTGCAAGAGGAAGAGGTGAGGAGGGGCCCCCACTTGCTCTGGCCCAGGGCACCACAAAACTGTAATCTGCCTCTGCAGTTATGTAACAAAAAAAATCTACATTTGTAAATTGCACTTTCAAGATAGAGATTGCACTACAGTACTTGTATGAGGTGAATTGAAAAATGCTGACATCATAATAAAAAAGGCTGACAAAGGAGGTGCTGTCGTTGTCATGAATAGGTCGGAATATGAACAAGAGGCTGCTAGGCAGCTCTCCAACACCACTTTCTACAAGCCATTACCCTCTGATCCCACTGAGGGTTACCAAAAGAAACTACACCATTTGCTCAAGAAACTCCCTGAAAAAGCACAAGAACAAATCCGCAGAGACACACCCCAGGTTGGGGTTCCAGGGGTATTCTATCTGCTACCCAAGATCCATAAACCTGGAAATCCTGGGCGCCCCATCATCTCAGGCATTGGCACCCTGACAGCAGGATTGTCTGGCTATGTAGACTCCCTCCTCAGGCCCTACGCTACCAGCACTCCCAGCTATCTTCAAGACACCACTGACTTCCTGAGGAAACTACAATCCATCGGTGATCTTCCTGTAAATACCATTCTGGCCACTATGGATGTAGAAGCCCTCTACACCAACATTCCACATAAAGGTGGACTAAAAGCCATCAGGAACAGTATCCCCGATAATGTCATGGCTAACCTGGTGGCTGAACTTTATGACTTTGTCCTCACCCATAACTATTTCACATTTGGGGACAATGTATACCTTCAAATCAGCGGCACTGCTATGGTTACCCGCATGGCCCCACAGTATGCCAACATTTTTATGGCTGACTTAGAACAACGCTTCCTCAGCTCTCGTCCCCTAACGCCCCTACTCTACTTGCACTATATTGATGACATCTTCATCATCTGGACCCATGGAAAAGAAGCCCTTGAGGAATTCCACCATGATTTAAACAATTTCCATCCCACCATCAACCTCAGCCTGGACCAGTCCACACAACAGATCCACTTCCTGGACACTACGGTGCTAAGAAGTAATGGTCACATAAACACCACCCTATACCGGAAACCTACTGACCTCTATTCCTACCTACATGCCTCCAGCTTTCACCCAGACCACGCCACACGATCCATCGTCTACAGCCAAGCTCTACAATACAACCGCATTTGCTCCAACCTCTCAGACAGAGATAAACACCTACAAGATCTCTATCAAGTATTCATACAACTACGATACCCACCTGCTGAAGTGAAGAAACAAATTGATAGAGCCAGAAGAATACCCAGAAGTCACCTGCTACAGGACAGGCCCAACAAAGAAAATAACAGAACGCCACTAGCCGTCACCTTCAGCCCCCAACTAAAACCTCTCCAACGCATCATCATGGATCTACAACCTATCCTGAAGGACGACCCATCACTCTCACAAATCTTGGGAGACAGGTCAGTCCTAGCCTACAGACAGCCCCCCAACCTGAATCAAATATTCACCAGCAACCACACACCACACAACAGAACCACTAACCCAGGAAGCTATCCTTGCAACAAAGCCCGTTGCCAACTGTGTCCACGTATCTATTCAGGGGACACCATCATAGGGCCTAATCACATCAGCCACACTATCAGAGGCTCATTCACCTGCGCATCTACCAATGTGATATATGCCATCATGTGCCAGCAATGCCCCTCTGCCATGTACATTGGTCAAACTGGACAGTCTCTACGTAAAAGAATAAATGGACACAAATCAGATGTCAAGAATTTTAACATTCATAAACCAGTCGGAGAACACTTCAGTCTCTCTGGTCACTCGATTACAGACCTAAAAGTCGCAATATTACAACAAAAAAACTTCAGAAACAGACTCCAACGAGAGACTGCTGAATTGGAATTAATTTGCGAACTGGATACAATTAATTTAGGCTTGAATAGAGACTGGGAGTGGATGGGTCATTACACAAAGTAAAACTGTTTCCCCATGTTTATTCCCCCCATCCCCACCCCCCACTGTTCCTCAGATGTTCTTGTTAACTGCTTGAAATGGCTCACCTTGATTATCACTTCAAAATGTTCACCCTCCCCCCCACCGCTCTCCTGCTGGTAATAGCTCATCTTAAGTGATCACTCTCCTTAGGGTGTGTATAACACCCATTTTTTTCATGTTCTGTGTGTATATAAATCTCCTCACTGTATTTTCCACTGAATGCATCCGATGAAGTGAGCTGTAGCTCACGAAAGCTTATACTCAAATAAATTGGTTAGTCTCTAATGTGCCACAAGTACTCCTTTTCTTTTTGCTATTTCTTTTGTCATTTTTACAGTGCAAAATTTGTAATAAAAAACAATATAAAATGAGCAGTGTAACACTTTGTATTCTGTGTTGGAATTGAAATCAATATATTTGGAAATGTAGAAAAAACATCCAAAAATATTTAATAAATTTCAATTCGTATTCTATTGTTTAACACTGTGATTAAGACTGCTATTAATCATGATCAATTTTTTTATCGCAATTAATTTTTTTAGTTAATCGCATGAATTAACTGCAATTAATCGACAGCCCTAAAAATAAATCCTCTGCAACACAGAAAAGTGTTTGTAATTTAAATAATTGATTCAGTTCTTTATTTTTCTTGTTTTGAGGTTTTTCAGAAATTTAATAATGACCCTGCTGAGTATATATTCAAATAATAGTCTCTCCTTTTCCTGTTTGAACAGATGCCCAAGTAGCCAATGTGCTTGCTCTCTTTGGACATTGGGGTGGTCATAATTTAAAAGTACATATTTTTCCAGGGCATTGGCTCAGGAAAGTTTATATTTGGCATGAGGTTATGGGTGAGGGATACTATATATTATCTGGGTGCAATATTTAGGTAGAGGAGTCACACAAAATTCTCTACAGCTTTTTAATACTGTTCTCCCCCCAGCCAAACACCCCCCCCATCTTGTATAAGCACAAACTGCTGCAATTATCCTGCAGTAGAAGGGAGATAGCTAGTTTCCTTTCATCAATGTGAATGATTTGATATAACCAAGCAAGGGTATTTTTAAAGGATGTTTTATCATGAGAAAGAAAAAGTTCATTTTGAATGTGGACTGAACTCACCAATTTTATTTTTAAAAGAGAGAGACCATGTTACCACAAAAAGAAAAGGAGTACTTGTGGCACCTTAGAGACTAACCAATTTATTTGAGCATGAGCTTTTGTGAGCTACAGCTCACTTCATTGGATGCACAGTATGCATCTCTAAGGTGCCACAAGTACTCCTTTTCTTTTTGCGAATACAGACTAAAACGGCTGTTACTCTGAAACATGTTACCACAGAGTATTAGAATGCAGTGCACTTTTTTTTTCCTTTCAGTTAAATATGGATGACCCTTTCCAAAGGTCAGGAAACAGTTCCAGGGTGGGAGTCTGCTGTGGTGGGAGCCAATAAAGACTTGGAAAACCAAGCCTCTTTCATCAGAAGGTCAGATTTCACCTCAGGAAGTCTATAAACGAATTACTTATTGCTGGTAAAGTTCTTTTAATAAAAAATGAATCCTTACTATTTTTACAACTTGATGTTGACTCCAACTGCCTTGGAGTTGTAACAATTTGTTTTTTTGCCTGTTTGGGAAACTCGGGAAGTCAGGAAGGGAAAAACAGATTCCTAGGCAAATATTCTACAGCCAAGAAATCTTGGAGAGCGCATGCGCGCGTACACACACACACACACAGTTGTGTGCCGATGGCTTCCCCCACATCCCAGGCTCATCTACATACCTTTGCCTACACCTACAATTTCCCTCAAGACAACAGACTCCCTCTTATTGGACCACTATGGGTGAAATTTATTTCCTAATCTTTTTTCTATACAAAGGTCTCAAATTCCTCATTTCCATATTCCCAGACTCTAGCAGAAGTTTCTGTAAATCACAGTGTTAGTAGTTTTCTTGTTACGGGTCTTACTATTTTAGGTCCAGCTTCTTTCTGTATTAATTGCTCTAAGAATGGCGTAATGTCTCTTGCACCAGGTCATCATCACTATTTCAGTCCCATGCACTTGAAACAGGGTAGTGATCAAAAGTTTGTTACAAAGCCCTGGCTGTTAGGTGATATGTATGAAATGAGTTGATGACCTCACTCTAGCACTTGAGCAGGTGTTCACATCAAAAGGATGAAGGATAGTTTTGTGTTTAAAGCCTGTGATTATATATTAAGAAATTTGGGTTCCATTCCCAACTCTGCCACAAACTTCCTGTGTGATCATAGAGAAGTCACTTTGCACCTCTGCCTTTTCACACATGTGGAGGAAAATAAGGATAATACATACAGCTGTTTAAAATAGAGACTTAATACATTGTTATTTGTAGGCTTGAGATTGTCAAATAGAGAGTACTACAAAAGTGCAAAGTATTATTAGAATTTTTACTAATTAATAGGCCAAAATGTTCAAATCTGAATGCTTAAAATTAGGCTCCTAAATCCATATTTAACACCAAATATAAGTGGTCTGTATATGCAGATAGGATAAATACACATGTACATAGGAAATATGTATTTTTGTACAGTCATCTTGCACTTGTATTGTGGTTATTGCATGCCTAACCTCTCTCAAAATCTGTCTGTCTTGTTAATATAGACTCAAGCACCCTCAGTAGCTTTCGCTATGTTGGAGTAGTACAGGAGCAACAGTAGACACAAGAAAAAAGAATGTATGTGGAAACTGGCTTTGCTTATTTCTTAAAGATGAATAGTTTCTGACATCTAATAGAATGAGTAGCTTACTTAGTGTGAGAATCTGACTCTTCCCACATTTCATTTCCTCTAACCTTTTGCCCTGATACCCATACCAGTGCATTAAAATATCTAGTTACAAGCTGTCTTGGCTGCTTTTTGTGGTCAGAGGAGATGCTTTTATGTTGGGTCATGAAGCCAGTGGTGAATCACCCTTTGCATCGCCATTGCTTTTTCACATACTAGTCTCTGGTCTCTCATCCAAAGTATTCATCCCTCTTTGGTAAAATGATCACTAATGACTTATCTTGATGGGTATGTGTATGAGAAATCACCTTCTGCCTTCTCCAGCTATCACCATTAAGAGTTTCCATTCATAGAATCCAAGTGAGTTGGGAGCTTACTCCTGCCACAGAAGTTTTTGTGGAAATCCGAGTATAGCTTTATGGGGGGGAAAGACCTACAAATTATTATTTTAAAAGCACTTTAAACTTCTCAGTCTGGGCAGGTGTGTTTCTTTTTAAATTATTTTCTCTTCAGATGTATAACTCATTACTTCATTAACCAGTCAGGATTCCCCAACATTCTGAATTGCTGTTGTTTGTTCCTAAAACTTACATAGCATTTCAAGTCACCAAAGCACTTTGCAAACATTTAATTAATCCTTGCTACGCTTGTATGATGCTGGTAAGTTTAGAACTGGGCAAACCGCATAAAAAAAAACTTTAGAGACTGTTCATGTACATTTTTTAATAAATTGCTATGCCCATGGCCTTTTGTTTTTGCATTCCACAAGCATTGAAATGACTCTTACTGGCACAAATGCTCACAGAAACTGAATCTAAATTTCACTAAAAATGGCTGTGCATTTATTCAGCTGGGGAACTAACAATATCAGGTGACTTCTCTGATAACTCAAAATTAATCATAGTTTACAAAGATCTGTTTGTGATCAAGATGTTTTATTTTTGTAAAAAGCAAAATGAGGATCCTTTGTACTCAGTAAAGAATCTGAGTGGCTGCAGGAGAATATTTAAGATCTCTCTTTTATATGATAATATACAATTTAAAAATAGAGAAGGTCACATGTTTAGAACAGGAGTCAAATTTGACTCCGAAGAGAAATTCCTAAGAAATCAGAAGTCAAGTTAATAAAAGAAAAACTTAAGCAAATGATTTTGGCAATAGCACTAATATATTTAACTTTGGATTTCATTACACTAAAGGAGTAGAAAACCTGGATTTTTTTTTCCCCTCTGACTCTACACCTGGCTTGCTGTGTGACCTTAGGCAAATGACTTACATCTCCTTCCTCTGTTTCCTGCAATGATGATACTGTCCTCCCTCCCCCATCTCATAGAGATATTTTAGGGCTTAATTAATGTTTGTAAAACAATTTAGTATCTTGGATGAAAGGTTCAATAATAGTGTAAAGTATTATTTGAGGTTTTGTTTAGTGGAATATCCAAGTCCTGGTGAATCTTGAAAAATCTTAACTATTTGGTGAAGGATAAGCACAATATTCTTTTATTCTCCAGTAATGTGTACATCTGAATTCTTAAGCATGCATGGAAGACTGAAATTCACAATTTTATGCAGGAAGTTTCCACTTGGCAGGTTGATCCAGGTATCTGGTAGAAAAGGAGTGTAATTACAATAGCTTTACTAAATTATTGTGAAAATATACTACGCCAAACACAAAATCTACTGCTTTCCCTGACCATGATGATATTTAACCCCCTCCCCAAACTAATAGTGTTTTACTCAGCTGTTTAAAAAAAATTGACTGATTAATGACAAGCAGAATTTTGGAAGGGTGTGGTAGAGCTTTTCTAAAATCCTTTAGAAATTGATCAGGAAGTCTATTGAATGTATAGCAGATGTGGTTCTTGCCTCTGTTATTGAAGAGTTTGGTCCACTCTTTGTCTAACACTTAAGCACTACAGCTGCACTGATGCACTGTTTTAAGTGAAGACACTCCTATGCCGACAGGAGAAGCTCTCCTGTTGACATAGCGCTGTCTACATGCGGAGTTAGTCTGATATAACTAAGTTGCTCAAAGGTATGGATTTTTCACACCCCTGAATGACCTATACTGATATAGGTCTGTAGTGTAGACCTGATCTCAGATGCTCACAATTTGGAGAAGTTCTTCAACCTAGGAATATTAGGTGGCCCATGAATGCCTTTTTCGTCGTCTTGTGGCTAGATGTTTTGACCTTGTCATTTTGAACTAGACCTTACCAAAGTAACTGGATACTTTTAGGCTACATTACTGTAATCTTCTTTATGTGAGACTACCATTGAAGACTACTTAAAACTACAGCTGGTGGAGAAGTGGATGCCCCCCTGTCTCAAGCAGCTGTTACTGCTTCACATATTTTGTCAATTCTTTGAAAACTGCACTTGCTTCCAGATATAATTCAAAGTGTTGACAATGATCCATAACAATCATTCCTATTACTTGCATGTTTTTCTAATCAGAGATAGAAAGGTGAGTACATATCATAAAGGCTTATTATGCTTAGCTTTTGGCTTAGATTTAGGTTATTTGCAAAATCACCTCTTTTCCTATTGTGCTACTTATGGTTAGCTGGCATGAATGCTGATAATAATTAGTAATAAGAGATCCTCAAATGAAAGTATTTGCAAAGGTGTATAAGTAATAGTATCCCCATTTTAAATGGAAACTGGGGCAGGAAGAAGTTAAATGACATTCCTACAGTCACAGTGGAAGTCAGTGGCAGGCTCAAGAACAGAACCCAGGTCTTCTAGATCTTGGTTCCTGTCAACAGCCAGCTAATAGTCACTAAATTTAAGTGTCTGGGGGTTGATATCAGGGCATTATCAATGGATGGTTTTCAACTCTGGACTTTGCTCTCCCCCCCCCCTCTGCCCCCCCCGCATTGGTCTGAAAGAACTTGACTTTATTGACCTTTAGGACAAGGTGCTAAATCTTCTCTCTGACAGGTCTGAAATGGGAAAGCTGAGTGAGGAACTGTGTTTTGTTTTGGGGAATATCCTCTGTGGCTTTTTTAGTGTGACAGAGAAATGGGAAAAAACAATATATAGTGTTAGATTTTGTACATCCCTGAGATGTTAGGGCACATTCTATAATCACAGAATAAATTTATAAATGGGAGTAGGAATCTGTGGATCTGAAAACTTTAGAAATCCATTTCAAACATTCTATAGATGTTTAATTAGCAATTGTTACTGAAGGCCTGAGTATTAATAGCATTGTTTGAGTTTCATGCAGGGAACCAAATAACTAAGGGTATGTCTACACTGCACAGTTGTCTCCAAAACTTTTGTCTTTTGGGGTACTTTTAAAAAAAAAAAAAAAAGGCGAAAGACAAAAGTTTGCGACTTTGTCGGGAGGAGCGCTCTCCTGCCAACAAAGCTTATGCCGCTCACGGGGCTGGAAAGTGCCTGCAAAAGTGCCAACAAAATACCGCAAAAGAGTGTTCACACTCGCTGACTTTTAGCGACAAGGCTGTGTCGACACAGCCTTGTCGCTAAAAACTGCATAGTGTAGACAAGCCCTAACTGTAGAACTCTAAGGTTTACATTTCCCCCCTTCTCATCCTGCAGTCAAGCTACTTCGAAACACACTGTTAGAGCCTCTTCTGGGATTTGTTTTTTTCAGAAAGGTCCTGGTTTTGATCTCTGTGTGCTTTGGTATGATCTTCTTGGCCAGCAGCAATAACTACTCTTATTGCTACATTCATTGTTAGGGTTGGGCAAAGGGACCTTCACTTGTATAGGCTTTCTTGCTGATCTTCTAGAATCCTTAGGATTTCTCTCTAAAGTGCTGTGTATTAACAAATCAAATAGTATATACAGTCAAGTATGCTGGTCAACCTGCTTTTCCTCCATCAAATTGGAGCAATATGTTACTTGTAGAGGAGTCTGCATTTTCTCATTTGGATCAGAGCAGAGTGGTTCAATTGGAAATATACCTGTTTACTTCTGCTTGCTTTCTATTATAACTTAATAGAAAATGCTGGCAGAGGGAATCATGATATTTCTGCTTTGTCTGTGCTGAAATAAAGATCCTTTGATTTTCATTTACAGTTTACTTTGTTTTTTATGTTGTGAAATGTCTGTAGTTTTGATTTACTTATAAACTCAAGTGCACTGTGCTCTCCTCAGAGAGAAGAGCATCTTTCTTTACCCATTCTCTTCTGTGCAGTGCCTTTGAGAGCTGGTTGGTCTGGCAAGGACAGAGAAAAGACACTTCAGAGACAGAAAGTGTGGAAGGAAATTCCTCTCTATCCACCTAGGGTTGCCAAGTGTTCGGTTTTCGACCAGAACACCTGGTTGAAAAGGGACCCTGGCGGCTCTGGTTAGCACCACTGACTGGGATGTTAAAAGTCCCGTTGGTGCGGGGCTGGCAGGCTTCCTACCTGGCTCCGCACAGCTCCCAGGAAGCAGCCGGCATGTCCCTCCGGCTCCTAGGCAGGAGGGGCAGCCATGGGGCTCCGCGCGCTGCCCCCACCCCGAGTGCTGGCTCCGAAGCTCCCATTGACCAGGAACCATGGCCAACGGGAACTGCGGGGGAGGCGCCTGTGGGTGGGGGCAGCATGTAGACCCCCTGGCCACACCTCCACCTAGGAGCCAGAGGGCCATGCTGGTCGTTTCCCAGGAGCCACCTGAGGTAAGCGCCTCCTGGAACCCCACACCTCGAACCTCCTCCAGCGCCCCAACTCCCTGCCCCAACCCTGAGCCCCCTTCCAGCACCCAAACTCCTGCCCAGAGCCCAAACCCTTGCCCCAGCTCGGAACCCCCTCCCGAACTTCAAACCCCTCGGCCCCAGCCTAGAGCCACTTCCTGCACCTTGTACCCCTCATTTCTGGCCCCACTCTGGAACCTGCACCCCCAGCTGGACACTCACCTCCTCCAACACCCCAACCCCCTGCCCCAGCCTAGTGAAAATGAACAAGTGAGTGAAGATGGGGGAGAGTGAGCGACAGAGGGAGGGGGGATAGAGTGAGTGGGGGGCAGAGCCTCAGAGAAGTGGGGGCAGGGATGGGGCCTCAGAGAAGGGAGGGCAGCAGTGAGGCCTTGGGGGGGGGGGGGGGGGCGGGGCAAGGGTATTCGGTTTTGTGCGATTAGGAAGTCGGCAACCTTATATCCACCAAAAGGGCTTTTGAGGTCAGATCTGGCAAAGCGATACCTAATGTTCATTTGTGGTGTTCAGCTGTGTTCACAGGCGGAGAGTTTAATTTCCAACAATAAGGCAATTTCATATTTGAACTTAGTCTTCTAATTAAAATGAGTCATCTTTTTCTTGCACTGGGGGCTCTTGCTTGCTCAGATTATGTTTTTCTTTGATGTATTGAGTATGATTTTGAGTCAATGAACATATGAGGCCATGGTATTGTTTGTTTGTTTTTTTTTCCTATCCCACACCTAGCCTTAGGCAACAGCAACAGATCCTGGCTAATGCCACTGAGACATTTAGTCCTGGCATTGGACATATTTTCTCACTTGCAGGTTCTATCTCCATTTATTCATAAAAAGGGATATATAGTGTGCTCTATCCAGATTGTCTGCTGGATGGATTAGTGTGGTTGGCTGCACTCTAAGACCTGGCTGCACTCCTGTCTTTAAATTAAATAATTTTTACTTACTTGTAGACAAATTGGCTCTAACCGATTTAATGTTTATTTACTTCAAATAGATATATCCAATGACTTAAGAGTTTCGTACTAAACAGACCTAGAAAAATCTGCTTTAAAAAATTATCATTTGGCCTGAAGCTGTATGTTACTGCCTCATAGGAATGGTGGAACTATGAGTCTATGAAACAAAATACCACAATACTGCTGTGGTGGAAAAGTCAGTCATCCCATGCAGTTCATGCCATCATTCACTCTCACCTCCTCTCCAGACTCTCACCTCTACTACACTGGGGTGACTCGCTGCAGTTTATTCTAGATCAGAATTTGGATCATATAGTGATTTTCATTGTACCTAAGCACAACTTATTAAAGCTTCCATTCTTTTCTCTAAGTAGGTGATCTTTCCAGATTTTTATTAGAGAACCTTCTTTTATTCAAACTACGGACTGCCATTACAACAATTAATGCTGAGACAAAGACAGAGTAAAGAGAAAGGAAGCAGGAAAATATAGCTGAACTCTGTCTCTTGAGGGCCATTCATTTCCTTTATTCTTCATCTCTCTCCCTTTTCATCCTGTCCATCAAGCGAGACAGCAGCTCTCTGACGTTCACAGGATTGGCAGATGCAGTTAGTTCTTCCCTCCTTTATTCAGTAACAATGTCAAAAAGTTATATACATGATTGTAAAGTTCTTGGTGAATGTGAAGTACAAATGCCTGGCTAAGTGTTTTAAATACAAAACTACCAGGAATGCTGTAGCACCTTGAAAGCCACAAGGCTTCTTCCTCTCTTCCCTAGTAAGAAATACAGTCCGAGATGGGGTTTGGGAGGTAGAGAATAAAAAATATTCAAAACAACTGGAATTCAGCTCTTTGGAGCCTTGGGAGAGTATACAGCATATGTTATGAAATGTACTATGGGCTACTTAAACACGAACACCACACATTTGTTTTGGTATACTGCAGTGATAATACTGTCAGGGTCACACTGAAGACAGCTTTAAGAGCTGTTTGGATTAAAATTTTTAACAACTTACTCTAAATAATTACGGAATAAGTCCCTTTCCCATTTCAACACAGCTCCACATCTTCACTGTAACTCTCTTCACTATGGCCAACTCTGACTAGCTAACGTTTTCTATTCCTGCCATTTCACCCTGTTTGCCTTCCTTACTCCCTCCCCTCCATAATAAAGACCCTTAACTATCTTCCTGTCTCCTCTTGCATAAAGTTCAAACTCCTTGTATGATTGCTAAGGTAAAAATGTTGAAAGGGACCATTCTCCAACTAAATTGAGGATTTGAGGCTGCCTAGGGGATTTGTGCACATGATTATTGTTATTGCACATGAAATGTAGACATATAAGCAGGAGCAGCTTTCGCATGGGTTCACTGGTGCACACACACAAATCGTGAAAGCAAGGGGGCAAAAACAGGCAAACATACACTTCTCCCTGCCCAGTGTGGAATGGAGGGGCCTGGGTTGGAGAGTGAGCTTGTTCCTACACTCACCCTGCAGTGGCATTTCCTGTTCTATGTGATAGGGTGCAGCTTGGGGAATTGGGACTTGCCACACTGGATCACAGTGCCACTTGATCAAATCATGATGGAGGGGCGGCTGGCCCAATTTTGAGTGAGTGGTGTTATGACATGGCACGGGGGGTCACAGCACCACTCAGGTTTGGCCAAGCCAACCTGCCATCATGATCTCCACTTTGTAAAAAGTGGACATTAGTACCAATGCAGTAAAGACTAGACTACACTCTTAAAGCTTTTGTTCAGAAGACTCCATATAGTAAACTGCATGATTCTCAACTGATGTATCTTGGAACGATGAAAGTACAAATCCACCCTGCTGGATTTTGACTCTTATTCTGTGGCTTCTAGGCATTTTAAAACTAATTCTTAGATAACTAATCCATATACATCAATTAAATGTCTTTCCAAAACAGCTACTTCCTCTCAAATCAATCAATCCCCACACTCCCACGCACACAATTCTCTAAATAAATATCTGCTCTCCTCCCTCCTCTTCTAGAAAACAGCTAGCAGCACCTAGGCCATTGTGCTCCTTGTCTCACTTTTCCTGCCCAGTTAAAGAATTAGTGGTTCTGGATTATGGTGAAAGCCAGTCCTGCAGCAATGGGTGGGGTGGCTGGACCACCTTTGGGACACAGCAAAGAGCCTACCAGCTGCCTCAATCTGAGGATATTGGCTGGGATTCTGGTGTCACAGGATGGGTGTTCAATACCTTGTACTATCCTGGCACAACCAGGAATGTGGCAGCTATACCATTGTTCTAATTCTAAGACTCTGCATAACACTACAGTTCTGTCCATATCTCATCTTTCCATTGTTCTCCACCTTGTCCTGACCACCAATTAAAACTCTTCCCTTGGGGTACCTCAAGGGACGAAGACAGTGAAAACATCTCCTTTCCCTAGGGCTTGAATCCTATCTGTCAGGGGTCTTACTGCTTCAGAAAAGTGCAGATGTCTCCCCTGTTGAGCCGGTGTGTCTGCCTGAAAGGGTGTTTATTGCAGAATTGAAAATGATTAGTCTGTTGACTAATCCACAGGACACGGGCAGCAGAGTGTGATTGAGATGTAATTTAGTGTCTTATTCTGAACAATTTCAGACAGAAAGAACTCAAGGTGGCACTAACATTTTTCTGTATAGCTTCCCAAAGCTCAACAGTAATAGACCTAGCCCTTTGCTACTCCATTATACAATAATTCTCTGCTCAGAATGCAACATAAATTGCCATACATTTAGGGATAGTAAAGGGGATACTAAACATCAGATATTTAACATATGGAAGTAAAATAGCATACTTCAGAACAGAGATGAGGCCACTGTTGCACTACTGATATTTTTCCAACAGATACAGGATTTTGTGTTTTTGTTTTTTTTTTAAACCAATTGGGATAAAAAATGTGTAATGTGAGTATAGAGCTGGGAGTGAATTAGATATAAATGTAGTCCAACACAGTCTCAAGTGAGGGGCCATTCTCTGGGTTGAGAGTTGCTGTAGGGGAAAAATCTGGGTATAGAGGGGAAGTGGTGGTGAAAAATAATATCTAAGAGTGGGGTCATGGAAAAAGATCTGGAGGGTCTGTTTTGGATAGTTGGAAAGATTTATGGCAGAGGGCCCAGCTGGTCTTTCTGAGACATAATCCGCCATAGCAAATGCAAAGTTCTGGCTACTGCAGGGATATCAAAGTAGCTGGTGGAGTAAATTTTTTTCAAAGTAACACAAACAATGTAAAACTTGCTAAATAGCCCAATAAGAAGGGAAAGTATTTTTGTCTGCATTCAGATTAAAAATGCAAAGTCTGGGTTTTTTCAGGTGCCAACATTACTTCCAATTTTAATTCTAGAAGTAGTGTTTTGGGGGAGAGAAAGGAAAACGCATGTATGTAAAAGCTGTTGTTGTTGCATAGGTGGACGTTTAACTTCTCCCAAGGATTTAAAAAACAAAATTTCAAATGAGTTGACAATATTCTCAGTTACATTTTGTGTGCATTTTCTATTGTATTGCTTTTGTTCAGTGTGCACACTAATCTTTAAAC
Source organism: Caretta caretta (assembly GCF_965140235.1). Classification (NCBI taxonomy): domain Eukaryota; kingdom Metazoa; phylum Chordata; order Testudines; family Cheloniidae; genus Caretta; species Caretta caretta. The sequence goes on along the minus strand of NC_134215.1, from coordinate 49,364,257 downwards.
ATAGAAGCCCTATCCACGCTGCAAGTACTGTGGTGGTTTTGTAACTTGTTCCTGATACTCCCTCATCTGTCCCAGTTTACAACAAACACTGTTTTGAGTTGTGTTTACACTGCAGCCTTTGTACATCACAGCTGACACTGCTTGTGCATTCACATCTACCATTTCACTTAACAGTGCATTCTGGGAAAATCCAAGTAGTTATCCCATAGCCTTCACAGTGGATAGAATGCAAGGGGATATGTATACAGAGTGGTGGCATCAGCACATGGTGGCAATGTGTCTTGAAATCTCCATCTGCCCGGAGAACTGGGGAAGCAAAATTGGCCAGTTTGTGTATGTAGGCATGCTAGGGGATGGGAGGGACCATCTGCTCTGCAATAAATAGGTAGGCTGAACTCTTCAAAGGAAGATGACCATGTGCTAACAACACAGGATGCTAGTAAGGGTGGAACACTATTAGCTGCTGTGAAGGCTGATTCCCCAGTCTGGCACTTTGAGTGCAGAAGGTGGGGGCCCTCAAAGATTCTAAAAATTAATACTGGCCACTCCAGGCTTGTATTAAACTTCCAAGGTTACAGCTTTTCTCTGACCTTGGATGGGTAGATGCTGCCAACAGCCGAGTACAAAAACCTGTTTGAGAACCCAGGATGGCGCACTTGGGAATTCCTTCCTGTGGGGTACCTTCAAGCCCTCCCCCACCCCCTGGGGAAGAGCTGAGAAAGAAAACAAAGGAAATCAGCTGTTGCCACCAGCTAATTAAACAACATATGCACAAACCTCTTAGGGACACAAAAATCCAATCCTGTTCTTAAAAAAGGTAAATTTTATTAAAAACAAAAAGAAAGAAAATACATCTTGAACTTAGGTTTTTTGCTAGATTTTAAAAAAAAAATTACAAGGATTAAGCATCAAGATAACCTTTAAGCTGGACCTCAAGAAGCTATCAGCAAAACAAAAGCACCTAGGGTTAGCACAGAGGAGTCCACAAGCCATAAAGAAATAAGAGATAAACCTAACCACGTCTTCCTAGACATTTCCTGATTTACTTACATATCTGGGGTTTCAAATGAGTAGTTTCTAGGTATGATCTGGTGATTTTTCATACCTGGCCCAAAGCTTTTTACAGCATAGTTCCAGCCCATCTGTCTCTCCGGGAGAACAACACAGACAGACAAAGGGGAAGCTTTTTCCTAATTAAAAAGTTCTAGCCTTCCCATTGGCTCTTTTGGTCAGGTGCCCATTCCCTTCCTTTTACCTATGGACTTTAAACCATTTACAGGTAAAGCAAGTAGAGAACAGCTACTAACAGGAGTTTAATAGCTAACTGTCTGTCTGGGTGTCCATAAAAGGGAGCTACGACCTCCCTTCATTTATCACAGCTGCTACATTCGTTAACCAAGTATTGACCATGCAGAATATGGCAACAAACCACGTTTGGAGCTTACCATGCCACTAACTGGTTACAACATTGGTTAAAAATTGTAGTGTGGTTACCTGCACTGCAGGGTGCCTTTGGTGGCTCTTTACTACCCATAGTAACAAGAGCACAAGCAGCTCATTAACTGTCATGGTGGTGGCTTTTGACCCCCAGTGTCTGGCTGAACAGATATGGAAAATTCTAACTAACTGGCTTAACTACTAGCCAATCCAGGTCAAACACACAGAGGGAAGTTTAAAAGAGCAACTTTCTGGGGAAGAGGGTTAGTAAAATGAGACCACAATGTTGGCAAGGCTTTGTGGCTACAGCTGCAAAGGTTCACACGACTGGCAGCTCTTTCATACATTCCTGGAGCACAGTGGAGATTTCCTGTAGCCGACTGGGTTGAAGGAATGGTTTGCAATTGTACTTGCTAAGCAGGCAACCTGGAGGCCTTTTTGCCTCTTATCTTGCTTCTGCTCCTGCTGGACCGAAGCAACTGGAAGAACAGGTGACAACACCAGCAGCGACAAGCAGAGGGGATAGTGGCAGGGACAGAAAGTGAGGGCCCCATTACTGGTCCATGCTCCCCACCTCCTCAGATACTCATCATCCATCTAAATGGTGGCCACAGACACCATCCAGATCCCATCCATCCCAGCCATAGCTGACAAGTTTTGCAACTCCAAGTCCTACCCTCACACTGCTCAGGGAAGGCTACTATGTTTATCGTGAACTGAAGCTTATGGTTCTATGCAAATTATTTTAAAAACCTGCAAATTGACCCATCAAATAACTTGCATAAAGCCCCACACATGGATGGCACAACACTTAGTAGCTGTAAGTGACGTGTTGGGTAGATGGAGGACTGCAGCACCACAAAATGCCAAGAGTTTACTTCTCCAGTGACAGAAAAAGACTCTACATTTATTCTTTTATGTTGTTGGGTGTGAAAGGGACCTTCCTCTTCCCCATCGCTAGCTTCCCTCCCCTTACTACTCTCATACACAATTCTGTTTCTCTCCCATTCAACTCCATCTCCTGGTAACACACCAAAGTACTCCTTTTCTTTTTACGAATACAGACTAACACGGCTGTTCCTCTGAAACCTGTAATAGGTGATACACCTATTAAGAGAAGCCTCTTTAGTAGGGTGCGAACCCTCCAGGATTGTCCTGGAGTCTCCTGGAATCGGCATCCATCTCCCAGTGACTATTAAAAGCAATCCAGAAGATTTTAATAGGCTATTTTAAGAAAATGACATTATGTCATGTTGGGAAAAACAGTCTCCCAGAATAGCTTCAGTCAGAGTTGGCAACTCTACTCTTTACTAATATCTGTAGGACTGTTCTTCTGTCCATGACGGACGCAAATGTACATCCTAGAAATTGGTGGAAGAGGTACCATGGCATTTCCTGCATGTAGTAGTGAAATGTTTTTCAAAAATGTCTCACTATTGCTTATACTGGCTCAGTTTCAACAGTGTTGGTGATGTTGAGAGACCTATCATTGATATTCAGGTGGCTTTTTAAGCATCACATTGTTTACTGTAGCCCAGGGCAGCTCTAATCAATATTGTGCTTAAAATGGCAGTAGTATCCCTCCAATGGGGCTCTGAACACTGATAATTCAGGTGGAGCTGAAACAGTGTTAGCAATAGTGGGAAATTTTTTAAAAATGTCTCTGGGGTAGTCAAGGCTATAAAGAAGTGAAGCTGAGTTTAAGTGGGTTCTTGTGGAGCTAACTATAGTAATGTCCTTTATATTGTTTTTTCAGTCAAACAGTAGGCCATAAAAAAAACTCCAAGAAGCTGACAGTGTTGTTTTAAATCTGTGTTCATACCTCAGACACAGTGGTATGACTTTAATCGTGTAAATAAATGCTTTGGTCAGAATTCACACTTGCAAAGCTGTACAAGTATTGTCACAGGACAGATAGGTCTGTGACTAGACTATTAGATTCCCTTCTCTCTCTTCCCTCCCCCCCCCCCTTGTCAGTTTGTCCCCACATTGTTCCCCTAGATACAATAACTTCGCCCTCCCAAAATATAATTTTTTACATTTTTTAAATGAGTCTTGCTGCTCTGCCACTTTGAGGCTGACTGACCATAACACGGGGGCTGAGGGCTTGAATGCTTTCGGGCACAGAGACCACAACTGAAGGGCTAATGGCAGGAAATGGCTCGAAAGCCCCAATGCTGACAAATCACCCCTGACCTACCATCCTATGCAGATTCTCATCTCTTTTCAGCCATTGTGTTGGGAACTGCATTTTTTTTCCTGTCTATTGAAACAGTTTAGAAGCTGTTGCATATTCACTAGTATTTGACCTTTTTCTTTCTTTGGGGCCTGCCTGTACACTGACTGAAGGAATTAGTATCAAAACCATATGGGTTAACTATAACAAACTTTAAAGAAGAAAGAAGTGTGTGTTCTGCTAGCTTCCTGTGTTTATGTGGTCTGCTTGTATGTTGTTAAGTTTGATGTCCGGCTGATTCCCCACAGATTGAAAGCAAGCTGAAGCTCTGATGCTGCTGACTGGGTCCAGATATAGAGAGTAACCCAGTCAGAAGGGTCATGCTGGGCATGATGGACAGAAAAGCACTTTGTGATGGTTTGTACACCAGAAGACAGTATATAGTATCTCAAGGCATGTGTGGATTGGTGAGTGCCACCTGATTGTTGAGGCTGGGATTCTGAAGAGGCCCTTGACCTCTGGGAAAGCTGTTGGAGAGACCGTCTGCAAAACACAGAGTGCTTTCTGTGCTTCAAAGAAGACATACACAACTTTTTCATATATATAATTTTAAAATATTTATGTGCAAAGTTTGCTCTAGTTTTCTAAATACTCTTTTCTATTAGATGATTTCAGGGCTCATCTAAGATAAGATTGACAGCACTGAAGGAGGTTGCAAGCTTAATAGCTGTATGTAACACAAAGCAAAACTTCTTCATTATAGTTTATTAACTTGCTCCATTCAGAGCATCTAGTACATGGTGTAGGGCCAGGATTACATTTAGCTACTGTGCTTAACCAACTCACCAAAGGGATCAAAGAAGAATTCAGTCTCCAATTTAATTGGCTGTTGCATTCAGTGGTGGATTTAGAGTTAGTGGGGCCCTCTGCTCAGCTTCATTTTTGGGGCCCCTCCCTGGGACCCAGCCAAGAAAAAGAACATTCTCTCTTATCTCCCCCCTACCTCTGTTTTTCATTCTTTTTTCTTCCTCTTCCTCCTATAAGTAATAGGAAGTAAATGAAAATAAAGTGAGGTACCTTCCTCTGAAACTTGATTGTTTTTGTAGTCTAACTTATTTTTCCACAGACCACTTGAAAATTGCGGAGGGTCTCGGTGGACCACTTAATGATCTTTCCGAATATTGTTTGTACTGTTAGCTAACTATTGTAAAGTGCTTTGGATAAGAGCGCTTTATAAAGAAAAAATGTAAAAAAAATTGGGATGTGGGATCTGCCTAGGACTTAGGGTGCAGGAGGGGGCTGGGGGTGCAGGGTCTGGGAGAAAGTTCAGGTGCAGGAGCAGACTTGGGGTTTGGGTGCAGGGTCTGGCCAGGAGTTAGGGTGTGGGAGGGGACTCAGGGCTGGGGCAGGGGCGTGGAGCGCTTACCTGGGGCAGCTCCCATTTGGTGTGAGGGGTGCAGGTGGGGATGTGGGGAGGGTGGGGGGGTGCAGGAGTCAGGGAGGGAAGGGGCTAGGGGTAGGGGGGTGGAGGAGTCAGGAGGCAGGGGGTGTTGGGGTGCAGCAGTCAGGGAGAGCAGGGTGTGTGAGGGGGTGCAGGAGTCAGGGCAGGGGGTGTGGGCTGGGGTCTTGGGGGTGCCCCCAGCCCCCTGGCCTGAGCGGCTCACGGCAGGGGGCTGGGGAGGGTATGTGTAGGGGGAGAGCATGGGGCTCTGCTTTTGCTGCTCCCTGCCCCAATTCCACCCCCTTCTCCAAGGCTCCACCCTCACCTCTTCTCCGCCTCCCCCCCCCCCCATCAGTCTGTGGCCCGCTCCTCCCCCTCCCTCCCGGAGTGATCTGAGTGCGGGCAAACAGCTGTTTGGCAATGGGGGAAGTGCTTGGAGGGATGGGAACGCACAATCGGGGGGGGGGGGGGAAGGAGGCGGGGCAGGGAGGGGCTTGGCTGCTGGTGGTGCAGCGCCTGCAGCAGGAGCCGGCAGGACCAAGCTTCTGCCCCCGCAGCTGCCTGGCCCTGGGGCCCCCTGTCATTGTGGGGGCCCCATGCCAGGGCACCCTGTGATTTACTGTAAATCCACCTCTGCTTGCACTGTCTCACAGGTTTCAGAGGAACAGCCGTGTTAGTCTGTATTCACAAAAAGAAAAGGAGTACTTGTGGCACCTTAGAGACTAACCAATTTATTTGAGCATGAGCTTTCGTGAGCTACAGCTCACTTCATCAGATGTCTCACAGTGCTTCATTTAAGAACCCCAACCTTGATTTGGATGGATCATCTCCTCAGGTGAAAGGAGAATTCAGACCCTCTGTTCATTTCATTCAGGATTAAAATGCTTCACTTTACTCCACCAATGTATCCTAAGCATTTCGTATTTTAGGGGCTTTCAGATCTTTACTGCAGTCATTTTTTCTTTTTTATATGGGAGATTTTCACACTTAAGAATGGTGTTTGATATAAAGAATTCCCATAATAGTAGGAACCAATATTGGACTTCTGCCTTCCTGATTGAGCCTCTTTCTCTTACATGAATAAGATGCACTTGCCTTTTCCCATAACAGGTTTATATTAGCTAGAAACCCAAACTTTGTATTTTTAGTTACATTCAAAAGAAGAGGGTCCCTCACTCCAATCCCTTATTGAGATCATTAGGAAGGACACAGTCAAGAAAGGAGGAAATAAAATGGATTTCCAGAGGTAGAAAAACACAGGATAGGAAATAGAGAGAAGGTACTGACGCCTTTACTTCCCTCCCACCACCTTCTACCCTTACATATTGGTTAGTCTCTAAGGTGCTACAAGTACTCCTTTTCTTTTTGCGAATACAGACTAACACGGCTGTTACTCTGAAACATATACTATATATACACAGAATTTTTGTGTGGAAATCTTAAAAGCATAATTTCCATTCCAGGTGGAAATTAGATTGATTTGAAGTGTCCATTTCACCTAGAACTTACATTGATCTGCTGATTAGGGAATTAACTGAATACTTACTTAAAGGAATCATAGGGTTAGAAGGGACTGCAAGGATCATCTAGTCTGCCAAGATGCAGGATTTGCTGGATTTGTTGCCAAGATGCAGGATCAGTATATGCGCAACAAATGGCCTTCTTAGCATTCAAAATAATCCAACTTTTCCACACTGATTGTAACTGTTCCTTCAAGCACCTGTTTGGTAGTGAACCTTGCATCCTGCTGCCCCTCTTTTTTAAATAATATTGCCTTACTAAGTCAGTTACTGTAGAGCTTGGGAATTTTTCAGGTCTTTTCTTGTTGTCCTTGACCATCAAGATACCCTTTTAAAAAGCTGTAAAATAGCCAGAGTGTTTAAATGTGAGACTTAGCCTGGATCTGAGTCTCTCACTTGTCTCGCTCCAATGTGGGGATTCTGTGGGTTTGTCTTCATTGCAGAGTTAACCCAGGTGATCAGCACCCAGGTCTGAGCGCCTGGGTCTGAACAGCCACACTGCAAAACTTTAGCCAAGTCACTATGTCCTTACTTGGTTTCAGAGTAGCAGCCGTGTTAGTCTGTATCAGCAAAAAAAACTGAGGAGTACTTGTGGCACCTTAGAGACTAACACATTTATTTGGGCATAAATAGCCTAAATAAAGCTTATGCCCAAATAAATGTGTTAGTCTCTGAGTTGCCACAAGTACTCCTCAGTTTTTTAATGTCCTCACTAGTGCTGCATTCCACCATGTGTGTTGCTAGGACTTCTGGGGCATATTCCTTGGTTCTTTGTACTGCAGTAAGGTGACCAGCTTTATGATTCTTTCCTATTGAATTGTTGGAGAACTTGTCTGTCTTTCTGGGCACATGGGGAGAATTGTGGGAAGGCACTGGAGGACTATTAGAATACTATCAGAGTATCAGATTTTTGCTTATGACTTCATTGCAAAGTGGGTGGGTTACTCATCTGAGTAAAAACAGCACCTGGGCTCCAATCTACACCCACCCCCAGGGGCACCCAACAGAGGAGCAGAGGGGAAACAGATTACTGTGAAAGCACCTCTGTATGTGGGTGAGAAATTTTTGTGGGTGGGGTTGGGGCAAAACCAGCGTAAGAGCCCTGGTAACTCTGCAGTGTAGGCGTACTCTAAGGGTAGGAATGGAATTTTTCTCTTTCCATCAGGTGAAACTTTTTCTGATAATTGTAGCGATTTCTTTTTCAGTGATCTTATATATGTTCTGCTAGGGGTGGGTATGAAATAAGCTTGTATTCATGAAGTTATTCCTCCACAATGCAACAAATATTGCATAACAATACATTGTGAAAGTACAGGAGTCAGGAGAGGAAGTGAAAACACCAACTCAAATTGAAACTGCAAGGAGGATTTAGGTAGGTAGGCAGAATGTTATTTCCCACTAAGATGCCAACAATCTTCAGTTCTGATTATAAATACCTGATTGATGGGACCAACCTGGGATAACCCAGTAATATAAATTGGTAGCTTCATGTCACACAATCAAATCTTTTAGGTCCAAATAATTCAAAAGATTAACCAGGGTGCAGGATTAAATTGAGGCTGATGTGTTGTGTTGCTTTTAAGAACTGGCAGTTAAGTAATACTTGCAAAGACAGATCATTAAATGGGCAGGACACTTGTGAGAAGTAATTCAAATGTTAATTTTGCTTCAACTTTCTTCTTCACAGAGGTATGGAGAACCTGATGGCTGGCTCATCTCTACCCCCACTGTTTGCAGATGATGATGGCTCAAAGGAGAGCAGTGATATGCCCACAACTGGGTAAGCAACTGCTGCTCTAAATTCAGCTCACAGATATTGTCTCTTTGCAGACTCTCCAGAGAAAGGTTTCAGAGTAACAGCCGTGTTAGTCTGTATTCGCAAAAAGAAAAGGAGTACTTGTGGCACCTTAGAGACTAACCAATTTATTTGAGCATGAGCTTTCGTGAGCTACAGCTCACTTCATCGGATGCATACCGTGGAAACTGATTGTACACTCTTGCTACTAGACTGATTGAGCGCCATTAATTTTCTCTTTCACATGTACTCTTCTGGTATTTGTAAAATCTTGCTTTCCAAGAACAGCCTTCTAGAGCGGGTCTGCAGATATGGTGATTGTTTTCTTTATTGTGCTCCAGTGGCACCACTGAATTTCTGTTAAAGATACATTCTTGATGTCCAAGAACAGAACTGATAAATTAATACTCTTCCTATCTATCAAGCAAATTGTCCTTATTTGCACAGGCTATAAAGCAGTGGCCCTGGCTTAAGTACTCAACGACAAAAGATTAGATTCTTTTTCAGGAATACTTTTTTTTTTTTTAAGCATGGTTGTGCTTTAACAGGTTTCTTTTCTATTCTTTAGACCTCCAAGGGGAAAATTCACATCTAGCATAAGCAGGTACAATTCTATGTAATTAAACATTAGAGACACCTGCTTATACCAGGTCCGAACTTGGCCCCACATCTCTGGGCCTCAAAATTTGCTGACACGAAGTGTGGTGCATGTAGGAATCTTGACATGCTGTTAGGAGGGATTAAGGGAATGATCTTTCATCACCTTTCATTGAAAGTCCATGCACCACACTTGAAATTTTTCCTACTCTGTATTTGTTAGTATATTGGAAGATTGTGATGCCTAAAGTGGGTTAAAATCTGAAAAGTGACTGAAAATATCACTGTGGGGTTCTATAGGTGTTCTCTCTCTTTCTCTCTCTCTCTCTCTGTATGCTTAATGATAATAAACCATGTTTTGTTTTGTTTTGTTTTTGTTTTTTCTAACTGCTGGCTCTGTAATCTCAACCTGAGATCTGAAAGTCAAGCCTGTCTGTTTCTCGGTTGTGTATCATTATCAGTAAACCTGGCCCAACTAATATGTATTTCAGAATAAGGTGCTGTAGAGGTGTGCAGCTCTCTGTACATGTCTGATGTTGCACAAACCAGAATAAGAATTAATCTTGCTTTGTTGTAGTTATGTTAGCTCTACGTCGCTAACGGGAGAAAAAAGTAATAAAAATTTTTTTGTCCATTGACTAAGCAGCTATAGCTTTGAATATTCACAGGGAGCAGATCTCAAAATTGTTCAGATCTATGAATGATTTCATTAAGAACAGTGGTTAGAATGACCAGTGGATTGTTGCCCTAAATCAGCAAGTCCCCAAGATCCATGCAGATATCTGGGGATCCACATAGATCATATACCTCCATATAGCTGCACTGTTGGCCTCCATACCACAAGCAGCCTGATTCCTGCAGGGTGCAGCCATTGACTGAAATGCCATCTTCATCATCTCTTGACTGAAGAATAACAGCCATTCAGGGGCCTAGTGGGAACTAATGATACTGGAGTCTGCTTCAGATATCCAGGTGTGTCAACAGGAGACAGTACTGCAAAGAGTTCCATCCCAAATCCCATGGAACCCCAATGGCACAGAACACTTATACAGGGCTATAGGAAATGCATACAAGAAGGTGCAATCACTTGGAAGAGGATGAAGATAAGACTCTCTACTCTGTACCTTTTTTGTCATTCTGCTGGTGTTCCCCTGAACAGAGCTGCAGGGTTCATGTGTTTTCATTCCTGCTCCCAACTTTCCTTCATATGACTGCATGTTTGATTATTCTTTGAAGCAGATAGTGTTTAGTTTTGTTTGTGTTTGACTTGTGTAAGCACAAGTTCCTCCAAAAGTTAGTTTTCTTAGGACTGTTTTGTCTCCATCAGGACCTAGGGGAGCTTTATCTAAATCCCTGGTAACTGCTGTAGACAGTGGCCTGGAAATCACATAGCCAGATGGAACATACAGCTGTCTGAGTTGCTGTTTTTGTAATGTCTCACCTTTTGTCTGGCCTCAAAGTTGCATGATAATTGCAACATCATTGCACAGTTCAGAGGAGCAGAGGGGAAGTAGATTACTGTGATAATGCCTGCGCTTTCTCACACAACTTGATTTTCCAGGTTAGCCCACTCTGAGGGGTCACACAGTGGAGGAGCTTCGCAGTCTGTGAACAACCCAGACTTTGTGGAGGACTTGTCACAAGTTCAGTTGCTGCAAAATGAGTCTTCTAATACAGCTGAAAGCAGCGAGCAGAGACTTGAAGAAGAGGTGAGCTGAAATAATGTAGTTAACACAAACGACTTATTGATTGAGAGAGCAAAGCATGGGCTCTCCTCCCCATCCGTCACTTTATCCAGTCAAGTTTTTTCTTGTCAGTTACCAGTTTTCATCCATCCACCATATCCAGGAGGCTTTTTTCATATCTTTACTTTCTATAGCTATTTCTCCTCTGTTGCACAATCACTTTCCTATAGTCAGGAAAACATAGCAGGCAGACCCTCCAAGAGTGATGTCTGTGGCACTCCTTAGTTTAGCAAACCAAGATCACTATTTCAGTGGTTTGCCTACCTTTCCTTCTTTCCTTTCTCTGGGGAAATAGTACAATCTAATGATTTGAGTAGGGGACCGAGACTCAGACCAGAGTGCTATTCCCAGTTCTTTCCCTGATTTACTTTGTGACCTTGGACAATTCACAACCTCTCTGTGCTTCAATTTCCGTATCCGTAATATGGGGAGAATCACACTTATCCACCTCTATAAATGTTTTGAGATACTCTAATGAAAGGTATAAGTGTTGCTAATGCTTTTTAGACTGGAGTTGTGTATCATCTTTACTGATAAGAAAAGGAGTACATGTGGCACCTTAGAGACTAACCAATTTATTTGAGCATGAGCTTTCGTGATTCACGAAAGCTCATGCTCAAATAAATTGGTTAGTCTCTAAGGTGCCACAAGTACTCCTTTTCTTTTTGCGAATACAGACTAACACGGCTGTTACTCTGAAACCAATCTTTACTGATATTGATGATTTAGAACATTGGTTCCCAAACCGGGGGGGCGTGAAGAAATTCCAAGGGGGCGCGAGGCTGCCCGGCCCTTGAAGCTCCCAGCTGGGGAGGCTAGCCCCCAGCCCCCTGTCCGCCTTTCCCTGTAGTTATGCCGCCATGCGGGCAGCATGGCTTGCACCCGTCCACCTCCCAGGCTTTCCAATAAGCCAGTCCTGCCATTCAGAGCAGCCTGATAAGGGGGCGGGGAGGGGGAGGTTGGATAATGGGCAGGAGGTTCTGGGCGGGGTGGTCAGGAGACAGAGAGCGGGGGGGTTGGATAGGCGTGGGAGTCTCGGGGGGCCTGTCAGGAGTGGGGGTGTGGATAGGGGTCAGGGCAGTCAGGGGACAAGGAGCAGGGGGAGTTGGATAAGGGTTGGGGTCCCGGGAGGGGGCGGTCAGGGGACAAGGAGCAGGGGGAGGTTGGATAGGGAGTAGGGTCCTGTTGGGGGGTGGTTGGGGCGGCAAGTCCCGGGAGGGGGTGGTCAGGGGACAAGGATCAGGGAGGGTTGGATGATGGTAAAGGAGAGGTGGGGGGCAGAGGGTTTCACGAAAATTAAAATGGGGGCATGATGCCGAAAAGTTTGGGAACCACTGATTTAGAAAGTTGAAGAACTGAAGCAAATGTCTGATCTCAAAGTGCTTTTACACAGACAGATTCTATGTCCACCCTTGAAAGCTATATTCAGTTTTGATGACCTCATCTCAAAAAAACTACAACAGAAGTAGTGAAATACCAAAGAAAGGCAATCAAAGTAATAAGAAGCCTCAAGGAGGGGAAACTTCCATTCCAGGAGAGATTAAAAGAATAAAAGAAGGGCTACATGATAGCAGTATACAGCATAAGAAGATAGCATTGTCCAGAGATTATTACAGAAACATGGAGTTCAGAGAACTCAAGCAAATCCTCAAGCAAATCATTTAACTGCCCTGCTTCAGAGTTTCTCCACCGGTAGACTAGGGACAATACTCAACTGCTTCTGTAAAGCTCTTCAAATTTCTGATGAAAGGAGTTTTAAAAGTTCAAAGTAATTTATAATGATGTCCATAACAACAGTGAGCATGGGAGGGAAGGCCCAGTGGTATTTCTACATTATTTACGTTATTTACATTATTTGTTTACATTATTCCATGATACAAGAAGACTGGGAAACATAATATCCTAATGCAACAGATTAAATATTAGTTAATATACAGTATGATAGATAACATGTGGAACTTTCTACAATAAGATACTGAGGCAAATAGCTTTGTAAATTTCCAGAAAGATTAGACACTTCCATTTAGAATAAGAATAACATCTGCAGTTATATTAGCTAGGATGACAATTTCATGAGCATTTACTCCTCATGCTTCATGGCATAAAATGATTATAGGCTGTGGTCAGGAAGAAATATCCCATGGCATAATATAGCACAATTGTCCAACTACACTGGTTTTGTTTGTTAGTTAGTTTTCCCACCCCCCTCCTTCTGAAGTAACTAGTATGTGTCACTGCTGGAGGTAGGACAGTGAAGAAGATAAGTTCCATTACAGTGTGTGTTATATTCCTAAATAAACGTTTTAGTGTCGTTCAGTTGTACGATCTCAGTGTGTTGGCGCTGGTCTCAACTCACAGTCCTACAGCTAGAGAATCATACTGGGATGATGAAGATACCATCTTATTGTCCCATGGACCTGCAGTGATGTTACAAAATAATTTCTGATGATGAGGCTCATTTGTCTGGCTTTGTTTACAAGAAGATCACGATTAGACTAAAGTGAAGTTTGAACTTTACAGAGAAGATAAGTGAAGAAGCTTATATTGCAGCCACATGCACTTTATTAAAATGTTTGAGACGTGAATATTTGTTCCTTCCAGGGGTAAAATTATGTATTTGATTTTTTTTTTCCCCATTCAGTCTGAATTTTCTTCTGTTTCATTTTGCAGCAAAGAACTAAACGAGGAGGCTGGTCCAAAGGGAGAAAGAGGAAGAAACCCCTTAGGGACAGCAATGCCCCGAAATCCCCCCTCACAGGGTATGTGCGATTCATGAATGAGCGTAGGGAGCAGCTTCGAGCAAAGATGCCTGAAGTCCCTTTCCCAGAGATCACCAGGATGCTGGGCAATGAGTGGAGTAAGCTGCCTCCTGAGGAGAAACGGGTACCATTAACTTTCCTTTTCCTTGCTGGGGAATTGATTATTGTTTAATGGGAACACTATTGCTTACTGAGGAAGTTGACACCAGTATTTGGCCATGACAGTGTTTAGGAAGGTGTTTTTAGATGGGGTGCAAAGGCCCTCAAGGGGTAAAGGAAGGAACCCTCTTGGGACAAAAGTAGCTCTCCCTAGTCATTGCTGGTGGAAAATTATATAGGCCCTATAAACAGTGCAAGGGTATATGCAGGACATGCATGAGTCTTTCAGAAGAGAAAGATAGGCAGACCAGAAGGGATGGGCTGCTCACAGCTAGCTGGGGTAGAGCTGGTTTTTTGACAACGTATTTGTCCATTTTCAAGGTCTGCTAGCCATGTAAAGAAAGCATAGCTCTGTAATTTGTGCTAGTGAGAGTGTTCTGTTAATTTTAGTCTCTATAAAAATCTGTCCCAGGAATGAGAATTTGTTTTTCTTTCAACCAGAATATGGTGTATCTCTCTTCATCAGTTTACCTGGGCCTTCTGCACTATACCTCTTATGTGAATTATGGCAATGGCCAGCTTGATTTGTTCCTTTACTTCCTTCCACTGGAGCGGATGCCAGCATCACTACTAAATTTGTACTATTTGCACCTGATTTCTTAACCGTAGTTAAGATTGCATGACAGAGTTCAGTTTAACAGAAGCTTTAAAACCTTTATTTTGTAAATATCTCATTGCAATAACAAAAACATAAACTATAAACTTTGGGTACTATTTGAATTTTTCATGTTTTTTTTTATGAAAAATGAATTGATACAAAGAGAATAAGAGCTCAAAAATCAATCAAACCCTTTGGGTTTTTTTTGTAACGAAATGTCTCATTTTTTTTCTTTGTACCTTTTTTGCAAGAAATCTAAAACATTCTGTGCTTTGTCCACATTGTTGCTCCTCATGTGCAGATTCCTAGAATATCAGTTACACATTGATAGTGTTTGTCCTTACAGCATTTGATAACATTTTAACCATAACAGAAAATGTGTGTCAAGGTCAGCTTGCTGAATTTGATGACAAATCTGCTGCAGAATGATTGCCGTTACTCACTTCTAGGGGCAAAAAACAAAAAAAAAAGATACTCCCTTAACAAATAACTCTGTAGCCTAAGGAAGGCTGGGAAAGAGGAGACCAGGTGTTCAAATCTTTCCTCTTTTAACTGCTGTTTAAATTCCTGTGGAATTCACTGGACTACCCTTATTATTGAGTCAGATCCTGAATCCAAACCTAGAAGACAAGGAAGGGCTGCTGAACACTCTCCCCCCCCACTCCTCCCGCGGTCCCCTCCCAATCCCATTTTTAAGAAATAAGTTAGCAGTTAAGTTAACACTCCAGGCCCGGCACCCAGATCTCCAACATGGCAAACCCCAGTCTTATGCACTGCACCATACTGCCTTTCAGTGTGACTAAATTAGGCTTTGGATCTCCTAGCTTTAACCACTATAAACCACACTCCTCTTCCAGAGTCAGGAATCAAATCCAGAATTCCTGATCATCAGTATTCTACAGCTGACTAGAGAGTACTTGTATAATTCAGTGGGAAAGCATGTTTCAAGTCTCTCTCCATTGTCTGGTCTCCAAAGAGACAAGAAATTACTCCTGTCAATCAAGTGACAACAGTCTAGCTATGGATCTTTCTCCCCATTATCAGAAGAGCTATGTACTAAGGTACACCAAAGCTGTATAAAAATAACTAGAAAACTGGCAAACAAAAACTGCATTTAGTGGCAGGTAGGGTTGCAGCAGGACACAAGCCATCCACCCAAAACCATAAAAGGATGGCTATAAGAAGCTTAAGGAGTAAGACTTGTGGATTCCTTTCCACCTTCAGATTGCCTACAGCATTGTCAATAATTCCCTCTAATGCTAACATAAGGCTTTCATTTCCATCTCCAACTGACACTTAGAAGTAATATGTACTCGAGTGTCATCAAACTTGCAAAACCTTAATAGTGACCTCAACAGTGTTAAGGCAAAATAATGTCCCAAATGCATGGAATGTGTGATAGCCAGATATACTAATTGATATTCGTTGATATAATGGATATAAAAGCATATGAGGTCACTGTTACGGTTTTGCCCGAGTAATATGAATAGGTTTGCATAATACTGCATGATATAAACTTATATGGGGAAAAAGCCTTAAGCATATTGTACTGAAACATGATAGCAGGGAAGGGAGCATTTTGGTGAAAGGGTCCTGTTAATGGAGCATTTTGGTGAAAGGGTCCTGTTAATTCCCATGTTGTGTTATGGCTATTCTTTAAGTGGTTTGCAGTCCAGCAGTTTCTATATTGTTCAAGAGTTCCCTGCATTAAGCAGATGTATGAAAATGCTTCAAGTTTATTTCTTAAAAAATAGACTGAAATATCACTAAGGCTTAAACTGACAGATCCCTCTTGGTTCTATTCTCTCTGTAAACTGCGTGTTCTCATAGTACTCATAGTAGCTATGTCTGTCTCCCCTATCAGATGAGAGGACAAGATATTGTGTTGCAGCATGGTATCGGCCTTTCTCCTAGGGGTCTGAAGGTGAGAAAACACAGTACTCTGCTTCAGGAGACTGACACACCGTAGCAACAATCTGAGCCCCTAAGGGTGATCCATAACCAGAGCTTCCTGTTCAACAGCACATAGTGCCGGCCACAAATATCCAGTTCATAAATATTTTCTGACTATGTGAAGATAGCACTTGGCTGCATTGAGTAGCCTGATAGCAAGTCACCTCAGCATCTAAGTAAACTATTGCAATCGGTCTAGTTGAGAAGTAAGTTTAATCGGATGTTGATTTGGATAAAATATGTTACTATTCTGGAGTGCTTTTCTCTCTGTTTTTATCCTTTCTCAGGTTTCCGTGTTCTGATTCTCTCAGGCATTCTCACTCATTTTTCTCCATTCCTTTCCTGTTTATCTAGGTAAGATGATCATGTGTCTGATTGTTTGGGTTTTTTCCTGAAGGGCTCTGTTTTCTTGTTGCAGCGCTACCTTGATGAAGCAGATAGAGATAAAGAACGGTACATGCGGGAACTGGAGCAGTACCAGAAGACAGAGGCCTACAAAGTCTTTAGCAGGAAAGCACAGGACAGGCAGAAAGGCAAATCACACCGGCAAGGTATTAAACCATAACAAAAATAGTGCCTTACAAGTATTATGACAACTCTGGCCACATTCAGAAGAGAGGATACTGGGCTAGACGGACCATTGGTCTGACCCTGCATGGCAATTCTGTTAGCTAGAGTGATAAACAGTAGACAGTTAGCTAGAGTAATAAAAATATCCAGGCATATAGTCAACTAGCAGGTGTCAAACATTTTTTATAAAGCCTGTGACAGTTACACTGCTTAGAACATACTCGTCTGTGTTTGCCTAGATCAGTGTGCGTGTGTGTATGCAGAGTGATTAGGTTTATGTAGACATTAGTGTGCCTTGTGACAGGTACATTAGAAAAACCTAAGGTAGATGGAGATAATGTGTGCTAAAGCCCTTATAGTATAACTAGACAGATTGTGTAGCTGTGCTTTTGACTTATACAGCTAACTTTCTCCTTCAGTTCTCTTTCATTCCAGGATCATCTTATCTTTTTGTTTGTTTCAGATGGAACACGACAGACTGCCCACGACCATGAGGTAAATACCTTACTTTCTTCTACATAGCAGCGGGCAGGACCACAGCTGGTAAAAATTGCCATTGAAGTCAATGGAGTTATGACAGTTTACACCAGCTTAGGATCTGCCCTAGATATAGATTTATGCAAATTTCTCACCCTTTCAATACAGTTTTTTTGGGGTCTTGTGCAATTGAGTAATTTATGTGCTGTTTTTGGTGCTTTCTGCTAAATCGGAAGCTAGTCCATGCAGATATAAGTGATCTGAAACAAATTGGAAATGGAGTCTAGGGTTTGTTTTTAAAAGGGCTGAGGCCAGCCTCTCCTTTTGTAGGTGTAATTTGCATTGCAAAACGTACACCTGTGATTTGGAACCTAGAACAAATTCTGAGTGTAGGTCAGAATAATTGTGTCTTTTACGTACTTGAGGTGTATGTGTAATTCAATTTCAGGTGCAAAATTGCAGGTGAAAATTTTGGAAGCAGAAAAGCCTGCAAATGGGAAACTGTTCTTTTGAAAATATGGCATGTAATGTCTAGGACAGGGGTGGGCAAACTACGGCCCGCAGGCCGGATCTGGCCTGTCAGGACTTTGGATCTGGCCTGCAGCATTGCCACCCCCATGGTGCCGCAGGTCCTGTGCCGCTCCGGGAAGCGGCCGGCACCACATCCCTGCAGCCCAAGGGGGAGGGGTAGAGGGCTTTGCGTGCTACCCTCGCCTGCAGGCACCGCCCCCCGCAGTTTCCATTGTCCGGGAATGGGGAACCGCGGCCACTCGGAGCTTCAGGTGAGGGTAGCATGCAGTGCCCTCTGCCCCCCCACTCTGCCCCCAGGGGCCGTAGGGACGTGCTGCCGGCCGTTTCCATTAGTGGTGCGGGGCCAGGGCAGGCAGGGAACCTGTCTTAGCCCTGCTGCGTGCTGCTGCCACCCTGGAGCCGCTCGAGGTAAGCGGCACCGGGCCGGAGCCTGCACCCCAACCCACTGCCCTGAGCCCCGTGCCGCACCCTGCACCCGAATCCCCAACCTTGAGCCCCTGCCTCACCCCTCCTGCACACCAACCCCTGCCCTGAGCCCCCTCGTACACCTGCACCCCTCCTGCGCCCCAGCCTTTTGGCCTGAGCCGCTTCCTGCACACCACACCCCCTCCCACACACCGCACTCCCTCCCGCACCCCAACCCCCTGCCCCAGCTCTACGTTCATGGCCCTGCATGCAATTTCCCCATGCAGATGTGGCCCTCAGGCCAAAAATTTGCCCACCCCTGGTCTAGGACATTCTTATGGCCAGCTTGAGTCATAGACCGATCATGCACAAATAAGTTGCACCTCTATGTTATTGTTCCAGTGCACCAACCACCATGTGGCTTTTTCCAAGGTAAGGGAGGGGAATGGCCAAGTTGGTGGGAGACCTGTTAGCATACCAAGTAAGTGAAGAGTAATGAAAAATACTGCCTTGCTTTAACAAGACTCTAGATTCCCTGATGTTAAACAGACACTAAACCTTCTGTATCCTGGTTGACAACAAAGTTATCCCTCTTTCTGAAGTGCTGTAATTGTCAATTTTTTAATAGAACCAAACACAACAAGGGCCATTTTACATAGGGTCCCAGGCCAGGTGCTTCCTTCACAGTCACCAAACTGTAGCAAGCAAATAGGAAAAAAGCAGATGAATCATCCCCTTTTTCTATATGGACAAGAGACTTTCCTGCCAATGCTCTTCCTCTGTGAGCTCCCAGCCAGCCCCCTTTTCAGGGAAAGTCATCAGTTTTGGTACCTCTTGGTGGGTTTATTGGAAGGATGACTGGGATGGTCACTTGCCAAGCCACTGCAACTTTTTAAAAAGAAAAGGAGTACTTGTGGCACCTTAGAGACTAACCAATTTATTTGAGCATGAGCTTTCGTGAGCTACAGCTCACTTCATCAGATGCATACCGTGGAAACTGCAGCAGACTTTATATATACATAGAGAATATGAAACAGTTGATCACTTTAGATAAGCTGTTACCAGCAGGACAGTGGGGTGGGAGGAGGTATTGTTTCATATTCTCTATGTATATATAAAGTCTGCTGCAGTTTCCACGGTATGCATCTGATGAAGTGAGCTGTAGCTCACGAAAGCTCATGCTCAAATAAATTGGTTAGTCTCTAAGGTGCCACAAGTACTCCTTTTCTTTTTGCGAATACAGACTAACACGGCTGTTCCTCTGAAACCTGCAACTTTTTAATTTCTGCTGCTCCCGTCTACTTTAACAGTAATACATTTCATTTCCAGGGAGAAGCTTTGGTTGGATGCTTTCAGCTCAGATGCGTTCTCCCACTGACCCGCAAAGCCAAGTATTCCCTATCAGACAAACCTTTAGAAATAGATGGACTCTTAGGATGTCTAATATGAAGTGCCTAAATCTGCATGCCACGTGGGAGTTGACTTTTTATTAGTAACCCCCACAAAACAGTGTAACCCTGTCCCAGTCAGTAATATAATACTTGTACAAAACACACAACACACATAAGTTTTAATAGAATTTGCATGAAGTATGATAATGGCCATTTAACTTAGATTACATAAATATTCTATTTAACAGCAGTGTTCATGTGACAAGTCACTTCAAAAATTCAAACAGGCTTAATTCTTATCCTTCAACATATGTAATATGACTACTGAAAGATCATCATTATCTAAATGCACTCATGGAAGAGAGTTGACCTCCTGCACATCCCTATTGCGTTCTTATGCTCCATCCGAGCAGGGACTGCTCATGTGGAGCTAGGAACTCTGCCGGGTAGGCACTCTGTTCTGAAAGTCTCCTCTCCCCTCCTCTTCAGGATTTTCTGCCTTTTCATATTTGCAAAACTCTGTACACAATTTACCTAATAAATCCTCACAACATCTCTCTAAGAGTAGGTCTACACTTACAGTGATGTGCAGAGTACAGACACTGCATGTCTAGCTATCACTACTATAAATAGCAATGTAGACAGTGAGGCATTGCTTAGGCGAATAGATTACAGACATGCCAGAATCTTAGGGGGTATTCCCTACATGCAAGCAGTGCTTCCCATATCTACACTGCTATTTTTAGCAGTGTAGTACTGCAGCGTGTAGCTATGCATACCCTACACACCACTGCAAGTGTACACAAGACCTAATGTAGGTAAGTAGTGTAACTGCCATTTACAAAGGAGGAAACTGGCACAGAAAGGCTAAGTGACTTGTCCAAGATTGCACAGCAAGTCACCATTAGATTTAAGATCTCAGGAGCTCCTGGATCCCTGTCCTATTCTTCTTCCTCTAGTCACTATTGCTTGCTGTTGTGGTAGTTCTATGACCATCAGAGAGGATCTGCTAAATTATCTCTTGCAAAAATTTGGGAGCATCTCTGGGTCAAGGAAGCTTTTCCTCAGTGGTAATAGTTTAGTTACCATAGACAATGTTTATATCACTTTAGCATTTAAACACAGTGCATGTGCATAGCAATGACCTTCAAAATGTATAGCAAAGGACCAAAAAATGAAGTAAATTTGAATTAATCACAATAAAGTATATAGATTAATCTTCACATAAATCCCATAGTCATGAATTTTTATGTGGAATATTACACATAATGAACAGTGACTCCTGTGAACTTTATTCTTGGTTTAAAATAACTGAGATTTTGTGATTATATGCTCAATATTTCACACTAATCAAAAGTGACCTTACCAACCTCAAATGTAACAAGACTTTCTACAGTGGTGTTATTTTCCCTTTCCTTATGACATTGCACTGTTTGTGTGGCCTGTCATGACACCCTTATGTGCTTGTTTTCTTCTGCCCACAAGTACCTCTCTGTTCTTTGTGTTCTTCTCTTTCCCTGCTCTTCTGCTCCACCTTTTCTGAAATTGTTGGAACCGGAATAACCCCAGCTTCGTGCAGCTGATTAGAAAAACATGCCTCCTTACTGACACGGCTTCCATTAAGTGACGAATCCACTCTTAGGAGAGGAGGGCTTGCTTGATGATGTCTATAAGGTAGAGTACAGTGCAGGGCAAATGGCCTGATAGAGTAGTGGAGCACAACAAAAATTGTCTACCAAATAGGGAGTATTCATTATAATACAGAGCACTTGAGAGGTACGCGCATGACCATAACAGGGAAGATATCATTCAAACAGACCTCTCTTCTCCCTTCTTTCTCCCCTTCCCCACATACCCTCAATCTTCTATCCCTATTAAAAGGTTTCAGAGTAACAGCTGTGTTAGTCTGTATTCGCAAAAAGAAAAGGAGTACTTGTGGCACCTTAGAGACTAACCAATTTATTTGAGCATAAGCTTTCGTGAGCTACAGCTCACTTCATCGGATACATACTGTGGAAACTGCAGAAGACATTATATACACAGAGACCATGAAACAATACCTCCTCCCACCCCACTAGCCTGCTGGTAATAGCTTATCTAAAGTGATCACTCTCCTTACAATGTGTATGATAATCAAGGTGGGCCATTTCCAGCATCAATCCAAGTTTAACCAGAACGTCTGGGGGGAGGGTAGGAAAAAACAAGGGGAAATAGGCTACCTTGCATAATGACTGAGCCACTCCCAGTCTCTATTTAAGCCTAAATTAATAGTATCCAATTTGCAAATGAATTCCAATTCAGCAGTTTCTCGCTGGAGTCTGGATTTGAAGTTTTTTTGTTGTAAGATAGCGACCTTCATGTTTGTAATTGCGTGACCAGAGAGATTGAAGTGTTCTCCGACTGGTTTATGAATGTTATAATTCTTGACATCTGATTTGTGTCCATTTATTCTTTTACGTAGAGACTGTCCAGTTTGACCAATGTACATGGCAGAGGGGCATTGCTGGCACATGATGGCATATATCACATTGGTGGATGTGCAGGTGAACGAGCCTCTGATAGTGCGGCTGATGTTATTAGGCCCTGTGATGGTGTCCCCTGAATAGATATGTGGGCACAGTTGGCAACGGGCTTTGTTGCAAGGATAGGTTCCTGGGTTAGTGGTTCTGTTGTGTGGTATGTGGTTGTTGATGAGTATTTGCTTCAGGTTGGGGGGCTGTCTGTAGGCAAGGACTGGCCTGTCTCCCAAGATTTGTGAGAGTGTTGGGTCATCCTTCAGGATAGGTTGTAGATCCTTAATAATGCGTTGGAGGGGTTTTAGATGGGGGCTGACGGTGACAGCTAGTGGCGTTCTGTTATTTTCTTTGTTAGGCCTGTCCTGTACTAGGTGACTTCTGGGAACTCTTCTGGCTCTATCAATCTGTTTCTTCACTTCCGCAGGTGGGTACTGTAGTTGTAAGAATGCTTGATAGAGATCTTGTAGGTGTTTGTCTCTGTCTGAGGGGTTGGAGCAAATGCGGTTGTATCGCAGAGCTTGGCTGTAGACGATGGATCGTGTGGTGGGGTCAGGGTGAAAGCTGGAGGCATGTAGGTAGGAATAGCGGTCAGTAGGTTTCTGGTATAGAGTGGTGTTTATGTGACCATTGTTTATTAGCACTGTAGTGTCCAGGAAGTGGATCTCTTGTGTGGACTGGACCAGGCTGGATTTGTGCTGGAAATGGCCCACCTTGATTATCATGCACATTGTAGGGAGAGTGGTCACTTTGGATTAGCTATTACCAGCAGGAGAGTGAGTTTGTGTGTAGGGGGGCGGAGGGTGAGAAAACCTGGATTTGTGCTGGAAATGGCCCAACTTGATTATCATACACATTGTAAGGAGAGTGATCACTTTAGATAAGCTATTACCAGCAGGAGAGTGGGATGGGAGGAGGTATTGTTTCATGGTCTCTGTGTATACAGTGTCTTCTGCAGTTTCCACAGTATGCATCCGATGAAGTGAGCTGTAGCTCACGAAAGCTTATGCTCAAATAAATTGTTTAGTCTCTAAGGTGCCACAAGTACTCCCTTTCTTTTATCCCTCTTAAGAATTTCAAGTCTAGTGTGTCTCTGAAGCCCCTAACGCCAATGTCAGTGTAACAGCCCAATGAATAATTTTCCAGGCTGACATTCTGGAAATGTCTCCTTCTCATTTAAGGACAAAGATAGAAACAATAAATTTTTTGTTTCTCTTTTAATTTATGAGAAATGAGAAAACGACACTCAGCCTGAACATATTAAGCCTTTTCAATGAAGGGGTAATCAAATCCTTATGATTTTAATCCCCTGAGCAAGCCTCAGAGTGGCTTAAGTATATCTGAGCCCCCAAGAGAATCCTTTACATGCTGGGTAATGTACTTGGCAATGGAAGAGTGCTGATGGGTTTTCATTACCAGTCTTCCGTTAAGTAGAGTTTCTCTGTTGCCTTTCAGATACTGAGCAATTTCACCTAATTGCTTTAATGTTTTTTATTTTGTACCTGAAGAATCTCTACCCTGGGGCACTATATATAATGTCTGTAATACCCTCTCCTCTGCCCTTCAGTCTGTGGGAGCCATTACTGGTCCATGCCAATACCTCCAGCACACAGCTAGTAGTATCAAGCATGAATTGCCTAGGCTGGTAGAGCAAAAAGCGCTTGGAGGGCAAGCTGCATAATTGCCAGCATTCCAGTGTGTTATTGCTGAGACTCTGGAGTTCTAGATGAAATTAGTCTGTGGTTGTCTCGAGGCGTTAAGATCAGATGAGTACATTGCCAGGCTTGTTGCTGTACATGACTCCTCATTTTCTGAATACACATCCTGAGATTTTTTTTTTCTGCAGTAACCTGCACTAGAATTGGGCAGATAATGGGTGCAATAAAGAAAGCCATTGTGACATTTTTGTATCTCTTCAGGTCCTCAGAAAATCAGAACTTTTTTTTTTCTTTTGCTCTCAGTCTTGAATACAAGCCCACTTGGTGTGTAGCATATGAACTTTGTGCTCTCTTTTTGAATCTAGGGCTTCCCAGCAGTAATGTTACCACATTATGAAACTCAGCTTTACTTTTTTAAAAAAGAAAGTAAAAAATAAATAAACTGACTCTGACAGTTTACTCAGGTAAACACTTGGAAGGTTTTTGAAGTTCCATCTAGCCACGTCTATCTTGGCTGACTGCCAAATGGCACCCGCTTCACCCCCGTCTAGCCCCTTTATGAGCCAGACACCAATATGAAACACTAAGCTTAGCTGCCAGAATTCCCTGATAGGCTGTTAACCACTTAGTTTTTCTGCTGGGTACCAAATCATGTTTGACATTTCATTTAAAGCCTAAGGTGTTCAAATATAAAAGACCTTAGCGGTGGCAGAAGCAGGAGAGAGGCATTTTATCTCAGGCTTTAAACACGGTTTTGAAGGAATGATTTCTTGGTGCATTTTACCAGCCAACATGTTTTAGAGGTTTGAGAACCTTCTGCTTTCAGAGCAACTTCTCTAATGCTTAACTTTGTTCCTATATTCAGCAGCAGTTTTATTATAGTTGCCCCAATTTATCAAACAAGAAAGCTCGGTTGTGTCTTTGACATCATCAATATATACTTTGAAAACAAACATTTATTCATATTACTTTTGACTTGTAGAAATTATGACTGAGGCATCACTAAAAATATGAACTTTAAACTACTTTTTAGAAATTCCTAAAGAAAAAATTGCCTTCATAATAACTCTTCAGGGTTGCATTTTGTCTGTCTTTCTTGGCCTTTTTCTGTAAATAAGTAAATAAATAAATCTTCCAATTATATTGCATCTTTTATCTCTGAGGATTTTAAAATGGCTTGCATACTTAATAGACACAAAAACCGTAAATTGGGATTGTTTCATTTACCACTGAAATGTAGTCATCTCTTGGGTAGGCTGTGACAGCTGTTTAACTGTACAGAACAACACCACTGCACCACATTTCCAGAAAGAAAGTGAAGCCTACCTTCTGCAAAAAAAACTGCAAGGGAATTTTAGAATGTAATTATCTGAGTTTAATTTGACCAGGGTACCAGGTGCTGATATCACTACACTTGAGAAAACTACTAAATTTTTTAGCCCAGGTGGTCATGTTCCTTGTTTTAATTCTATTTTAAAAGACGACAGTCTCATTTGTTGTGTTGTACAACATTGCACACTAGAGTTGAGTGAATAATGGATTTTTTTTGGTTCATTGGCAATTCCGAAAAATTTGTTTTGGGTTGAACCAAACCCCAAATTTGTTGAAATATTTTATGAATCAAAAACTCAAAAATTTCAAGTGTGATCAAAATGAAACCTGTTTGTTTTGCACTGAAGAGGAGAAGGAGAAGGCAGCCTCCTGTATAACCTTTAGTTCAGTGGCCAGGGCACCTATCTGGGATGTGGTTAGGGAATTCATAAGTTATATGAGAGGGCTGTGGGTTCAATTCCCCCATCTGCCTGATGAGGGGAAGGGATTTGAACTATTCATTGTCATTATGAATGACTATGGATTGCCACTGTGTATGACAATGAATAGTCATTGGGACAGGGACAGAAAGCGAGAATAACTCTACAGCCTGGTGCTTCGAGCACTCACCTGGGATGTGGGAGGGCCAGGTTAAAGTCTTGGCTTCAGTGACTATTTGTTTAAAAACAGTGGAAGAACTTCATCAGCAGATGCTGAGAAAGACCCATCCTAGAATATCCCACAGCCAAGTGGAGAGGGCACTCTTCTGCAATGGGGGAAACCCATGTTCAAATTCCTTCTCCACACCAGGCAGAGGGAGGAATTGAACCAAGCCCTCTCACATCACCAACGAATGCCCTAACCACTAGACTAAAGGTTAGAAAAGTACCTTTTGCCACTGCCACCTCCTCTCCCTTTCCCTGTTTTGTGATTCTAGTCCTCCTCTGCTTTTGTCATAGTGCCGGTAATCGAAATGAACAATTTTGGGTTGCTTCAGAATCAAACATTTCGTTTTGACATTTCTGAACCATTTCATTTTTTTCCCAGTTCATTTGAAACTATTTGGTGAACTTGACACAGATTCACAAAGATTTTGTGTCAACTGAAACTGCATTTTTTGGTGAATAAACTGTTCACCAAAAAAATTTGCCTAGCTCCACCACACACATTATCAGCACTTAATAAATAATAATGACACCTCGATCAGCACAGTCCCTGCTGGACCCAAGTTGAGGAATTGGTTCAGCACTATTCAGTATTATAGTTTCTGTTCTCTTTTCACCTCCCTCCACATCCCTCTAGTAAAACGCCGAATCTGGGGATATAATAACTAGAAGCTTGAAATCTGTACGAACACTGTCTAGTTTGTTGCCACATCCTTTATATACTCATACGCAATCTCCCAAGGCGCAGTCACGTCATTATTACACACAATTAACTAATAGGTGAGGGTGCAGGTACATACCATCATTCTGTCTAGCAGAAAAAGCAGTCCTTGGACCACAAAAGATGACCTTCAGCAAATATTGTTGCAAATAGTATTCAGCTTAGTGTTATCTCCCACTTGCCTTCTCTGCTCACAGACTTAGGATCTCTCGATGCTTCTATTCTGTGCCCAGGCAGGACAGTAAAACTTACTGGAGTCCTAATCTTGGAACTGTCAGCAGACAGCACTTCAAAGGTCAGGATTTTGTATGTTTTGCTTTGCTGCTCACCTGCCAACAGTATATTGTTAAGAGAGCTAGGGGAAACCTCCAACATACACGCTTAATACCCCTAATGTACACCTGATTGACAACATTGTGCGTCTGAGGTGGTGGGATGGGAATTATCCCCCAGGTCATGGTTCCTGCAGTAGTTCTGATAACTCCTGTGCCCATAATCTGGGAGAAAACAATCAATGCCCTGTACAGTTGTGGATTTACGAACCTTGCCCTTGCAGAGCTTGGCTTTGCAGCATGCAAAGGGTAGAAACCTGAATGACTGAAGTCATTCCCTCAATGATGGAGATCTGCATGAGTTCCACTATAATCAGGAACCCGGAAGAGTGCTATGGAGCAGATGTTTGTTTTTTAAAAAGCACACACAAACACCCTTCCCTTTTCCTCTCTCTCCCCCCAGAAAATGAAAAACAAGCCACCTCACCCTTGCTTGTCAAAAGCAATATTTCCCTTTGTCAATTTGCAAAAATTCTATACCATTGTGTCTGTCTATTTTCACCCATGGTAAAAAAACTGTGTGAATAATAGTTGCTTGGCAAAAATATGGCTCATTTAAAGTATTGTGTAGCTCCTGTATTTATTTCTGAGGCAGAATATGTCACCTCTGCACCTTCTGCAATCCCTAACAGACACAAACAAGGAACTGTGAGACCCATTGCAAGGTTCTCCCTTTTCTATTCTCAGCTCCTTTCCCTGTTCTCTAACTAGTGGCTGGGTATCTTGGCACTGATGGTCAAAAACAGAGCTGTGAAACTTACCATAACTATCATCTACTTTATCTGCCAACTTGTCTTACTGTAGAGGCTTGTTCTGAAGTATGGTAATTTGGAGAGGTGGATGAATTCACAAGAATAGCTATGAAAGTATTGAAGCCTTGTGTAATGTGCAGTTTCATTAAGGCAAAACAATTAGGTGGCAGGTTATATGAAATATCTGAACCATGTGATCTATATTTGTCAAACACCCACGTCCCTTATACCTCTCAAATGCCTTTCTAGGGATGGGAGTCCCTGTCATCTCCAGTTCAGTGCTTGATTTGACCAATAGCTTCTTTAGAGAAAGGGGCTTCCTGGAATCATCTCCATCCTTCTTCTTGTTTTCTTGATAGATCTGTCACTTCTTTTATTAGCAGTTGAGAATTATCAGTATTTAACTGTATGTCACTTTCTATCTGCAGAAAGAAGCAGACACAAAGGAGAGGTCTGTTTTTGATATCCCAATCTTCACAGAAGAGTTCCTGAATCACAGCAAAGGTGAATTAAACTCATGCAGTGTTTTCACCAGCCCTGCCACAGGGATGTCAGCCTGGCTGAGATGGGAGAAAGTGCTTTACATAAAGAGTGAAGTCAGGTGGCTCAGTGTGTTAGTAAGGTTACAGTATCTCTCAGGACTATAATGGATGAGCAGACAGCTGCTACTCCAGGCCTTCCCTCTTCCAACAGGATTCTCTGTGGAGAATGGTGCTGGTGTACAAGCTGTAGGCAAGCTCATATAGATGCTATTTCCCCAGTCTTTCCTAGTTGCAGTTGCTGTTAGAATGAGGAAATATTTGAAATTGTTGAGCAGATAATGTGGGCTAGTTAGCAACATTTTAATTTGTAG
Source organism: Caretta caretta (assembly GCF_965140235.1). Classification (NCBI taxonomy): domain Eukaryota; kingdom Metazoa; phylum Chordata; order Testudines; family Cheloniidae; genus Caretta; species Caretta caretta. Next base: position 49,335,898 of record NC_134215.1, on the reverse strand, counting down.
CCACAGAAGTTAGACAAGAGAAAGTCTCTTTGGGCCAACTAGTCTATGACTCCAGCCAAAATTGTTCTACAATATATTCTCCATTGCTGTAGGGTTTAATTTTATATTCATAGATTCATATGTCTCAAGTGATGGGGTTTCTGCTAGTTCCCTTGGGAGATTATTCCATACTCTAATAGCTGTCACCTTCAGGCACCTAAAATGTACACCTTGCTAATACTTGTAGTCAGTTGCTGGTCTCTAGCCCCCTTGCCACTATATTGCTGATCTATAGTGTGCTGAAAGTATTCAGAGTAGTTCTTTCAATCTTCCTTCCTCAATCAATCCCTCTATTCATTTTTGTTCCTCTGCTCTGAACTCACTCTAATTTGTCAATATCTCTGGTATTAAATTGAATTCAGAATTGACTTCAGAATTCTAGGCATTATCAACTCGCTGTTCTGTGGTGTCATGCTTCTTCATATGTAGCCCAAAATAGCACTGGTTTTTTAATCATCCTCCGCTGAGTGGACATCCCTGAACATTTTGCTTCATCATCCACAGGACTACTTTCTACAGTTATTTCATACCTTTTTTGGGTGTGTTCACAGCACGGGAAGCAGAGCTGCGCCAGCTGCGTAAATCCAACATGGAGTTTGAGGAGAGGAATGCTGCCCTGCAGAAACACGTGGAGAGTATGCGCACTGCTGTGGAGAAGTTGGAGGTGGATGTGATCCAGGAGCGCAGCCGGAACACAGTGCTGCAGCAGCATCTGGAGACCTTACGGCAAGCACTCACCAGCAGCTTTGCAGGAGTGCCACTACCAGGTAATCCCCATTTCTTTATGGGGCTTCTCTACCACTGCTTAAGTCCAACTTCTCTTTTAGTTGTATGTCACTGGTTTCTGTGAATTTACTTTCCGTGGCCTGGTTTAGTAATTCTAGACTGCAGGTCTGTTTTTAAACTTTTCCTGTGCTGCAAGTTAGAGCCTGACAGTGGATGCAGGATGAGGGCTAGAGTTAATGGCACTGTCTCCCAGTTTTGTAACTTTTTAATATAATTACTCTCTGCAATTGGGGTTTTTTTCTTCTCTTTTTTGTGGGAGGAGGCTGTTAGTCCCAGAGGGTCTTTTACAGGTGCAGACAAAGAGAACAGTACTGCTGTGTACCCTTGCCATATGATCACTTTGGCCCTGATCCTCACAGTTATTTAGGCTCCTAAATTCCACTGAAATCAATGGAAGTTAGGCACCTAAATACCTTTGAGTTGCTAAATCTTTTGTTGCTAAAGATTTATGCTTTATTTCAGTTACATTTCTTTTGGGTCTAACTGTGTGCAATATGTTTTCGCCTTTATGCAAACCGTCCTTAGAACGGTAATGTTTGATACTGCTGTAGTTATCTAAATATTCTGTGGCTTTTTTTTTTTGCTTGCACTATATTTACTGTAGGCAGTGGGGAGACCCCCACAATGGACACCATTGACTCATACATGAACAGACTGCACAGTATTATTCTGGCTAACCCACAGGAGAATGAGAATCTCATAGCCACGGTCCGAGAGGTTGTAAACCGGCTTGATCGCTAGTGACTTGGGTAAGCACCCCCTTGCTCAGACTGGTTTGCTTACCAGCACCTACACCACATCCTCTGCACCAAGCCTGGAAATAAATGAGGGGAAATTTTCAAAGGCACAAAGAGCAGTGAGATGCTCAACCATTTTCAATGGAAGTTGGGTGTTTTTACTCCCATTCATGGCTTTGAAAAGCTCCCTGATTTCTAAGGGAGACTTAAGTGCTTGGTATATCGCAGGATTGTTCGACATCTTGGTTGATGTATCAGATGAATAAGACTGCTAAAGTCTGGAGTAGAACAGAGAAGGAGGAACATTCCTTTGCATGCATGATGTACTGACTAAAGATACTGTGGTAGATGATAATGGTGAAGAAGATTTCTCTGTCGAGCATGATGAATCTGAAGAATTCTGCAGTAAGTGTTTGCTAGTTTTGGTAGTCATTGAGAAATCCTGTTATCAGCAAAGGGCTGTTCACCAGCTAATCCCAATTCCTAAAGTTAAAACAGCTTCCAGTTTTGCTATGGACACTTAGCAAGTCTGTAGCACGCAGAAATTGTCAAATTGGTTACATGTTGTGTTCTTTTGGACCTCCAGGTATACAGATAACTTAAGCAAGATATAACTGGGTCAGGCCACCCATAGCATTTACTGAGGTTTAATGATCCAATACATCTTTATCATATGCATTTAGTATTTCAGAGATCACGATTCTGCAAATTTTGCTTTGCTGCTCACCATCTAGAAAAGCCTTAATAAGAGACTTGATGAATAGCAAGCAAACAAAACTACCCAGCCTTTGCACTATAATACACCTCCCCATGCTATATACAGATTACCATACTTTGTGGGGCAACAACAGGATTATAATGTTGCAATTTGGATCTGAATATCCTGGGCTTGAATCTTTTACCTGCTTTTGTTGCTGTAAGTACGCAGGCCTGGATTTTTTTGGAATATGTACAGTACATCCCAGCATATTCTGCGCTATGAATGGCATGTATAAATGCAACTAAAATTCTGACTTAATGTGTTATGAAATGGGGTTCATCTGCAAATATAAAGGCAGGAGTCTTCATCCTTCCTGGTCGTGACCTTTTGTGATATTGCACAGTGCAATTAATTACATGTTCCCCATTACAGAGTGGCTTAAGCTAAAAGCTCATTGTCCTTCCAGTGGGTAGCCAGATGGAACGGACTGTAGTTCTAAGAGATGACTGAGCTCCCAGCAGAATAAAGAAATGGCATTACTGCTTCTATTTATGAAAGGGAACAGCTTGTGGATCTAGGTCTGGGATTTTCAGTAGCTCATCAGCCTTCTAATTTTCACACAGTGTTTTCAATTAGCACTCTTGTTGGCTCAACAGAAAAAGAGAATTGGGGATTGGAGGGGGATGAGAGAACTTGTGACAAAATGGAATAACTGGTAAAGTGGTCTCCCATCAGTCAGGTGTTGGAAGGGCACCCCAGTCCTTGAGACAGATGTTTTCTCTTTAAAGCACCATAACCTATCTCAAGGTTACTCAAATCTAGGCAGTTTCTGCTGGATGCTTTGGGTCCCAGCTGTCATGGGAAGCCTCAGAGGATTCTTATTTTCTAGGAGTCACTGGCATTTTCTGTGGTTTCGAGATGTAAATATTTTGTTCTTGGAAAAACTGGATTCAGCTTTGAGCTGTTTGGAAAAAATGATTTTGCTCCAGAATTCCTCCTTCCCAATTATGGTTAAAAAGACAATCCATCCCTACAAAAATAGTAGATAAGGCAATTAAAAAAATGTAATTAATAATGGCCTGGCTTCATTATACAAATGTGTACAGACAACTGGGCCTGATGTTCCAAGCCCTCATGATACAATTAATTATCCTGACATGCACTTGATACTGTCACATCCAGTGACAGGAGCTTATGAGGGAAGCTGGGGGCAGGGGATGGGTGTTTGTGTAAGTGGGTTCACGCTTAAGAGAAGATAGGACTTGTAAACAAAAGTAAGAACCTTAAAATAGGAGAAGGTGAGAGAACTTAGTAAGAGTCTACCATTGGTAGATTGTCAGCACCATCTTCCCTTTTTTAGTCTGAATTTACAGTATAAGTATTCTCTCAAAAGAATGTGTATCAGCCAGATAGATTGCTAGGTGCTCAGAGGCATATTTAAAAATAAAACTGATGATCAGAAACCTATTTGCTTTTACAATTATGGTATTCTTCAAAAATACGGTACTCAAAGAGCTAAGCTGATTTCGAATAGCTAAAGTACCTAACAAATGGCTGTATTACACAGCACTGAAAAACAGAAACACCAAACAGAATACTAAAATATAGAGGTACACTTTATATATATAGAAATATCATTGTAATGCCCCCTATCCACCCAGTTACCTCCTTTAGCTCTCATCTCCTTGCGGCTTTTGATGGACAGGCCTGGGTTCTTCTGGATCCTGCCTCCCACTCAGTAGGGTGTAACTTATTTATTTTCTTCCAATATGAATGTATTTGGAGGTGCCTCCATCCCACCCCACGTAGCCCCCGCCTCTTCCTGGCAGGATGATCAGGGAAGCTTGGGAGGAAAATTCTAACCACAGGGTAACCTCCACTTACTTGCCAGATAGTTGCAGACTCCCAAGAAATCTCACACACACACACACACACATATATACATACAATATATTCAACACAGTAATTATATTAAACAGGAGATAAGTATAACATAACAGGGTAGAACACTATTCTCAGGGACACTTGTGCCCACCCTGATAATACCCATGAATTCCCCCAGTCACGTGACCTGATATAGCAAACATAAAAATTAGCATCCAGTTGGTATGCGTACTTTGTAGGGGCCCTTGGTGACTTGTGACCACAATATCTTCTGTGCAACAGTTAGCAACTTGGCTGACTGGGTTCAGTATAGCCCCAAAGACTCACAAGTTGGTTAAGTTGGTATGTCCCTCCACAGGTTTAATAGACATTAGGTAATAAAATCCCCAACTCTTACCCACTGGCTTGAGGGCACAGCTCAAGGAGTAGGAGGATCTCCTAAACAATCTCTCTGACTAGCTAACTAAAGGATGGTGCCCTCACAACTCTGCAAATGATCCTCAGGTCCAGAGATGACTCTGGACTCCTCAATTACTGCAGAAGGGCTGATGATCGCTGCTATCAAGCGTCCTCTTTATGCAGGAGTCAGGCTGCTTCTGGACTCAGGATTTCCCCTTTGCAAAGGGGTGCAGGGCTCAAGGTGCAGGTTACAAAGCTATACTAAAAATCCAAACTTTTTAGTCTCCTACCCTAGTGCTCAGATGCACTCTCAGCCGGCGCCAGCCCTGGACTAGCAGCCAGACCAGTGGTGGTGCCATGTGGTGACTGATTTTCCCTGGGGAGCTAAAGGGCTAACTCAGCTTGGCTGAGGGGAATTTTCCCAACAAAACTCTACAAACTGGGAGTCACCTTGGAGAGGGAAAGGCCCAAACTGAGGGATGTTGCTTTCAGATCCCCAGAGGTCAATTCTTGGGGGAACCCTGCATGCATGCCTGAGACTCACCAGCACCTCACACAGCCAGTCCTGTTCAAGGGATGGCAGCTCACTCCCTGTTGGTAAGGCTAACTCAGCTTCCTGGGCCAATCATTTCACTCTGCCCCCTCCTCCAAGCAGACCGCATACTATCTTCCCCCAAGCCAACTGGGCTCCTGGCATTCTACATAGTTAAGACCTTACCAAATTCATGGTCCATTTTGGTCAATTTTATGGTCATAGGATTTTAAAAATCATAAATTTCATGATTTCAGATATTTTTATCTCAAATTTCAGTGTTGTAGCTGTCGGGCTCCTGACCCAAAAGGGGGTTGTAGGGGGGTTGCAAGGTTATTGTAGGGCAGTCTCGGTACTGCCACCCTTACTTCTGTGCTGCTGGCTGCGGCGCTGCCTTCAGAGCTGGGAAGCCAGAGAGTGGCGGCTGCTGGCTGGGAGCCCAGTTCTGAAGGCCGCACCGCTGCCAGCAGCAGCGCAGAAGTAAGGGTGGCGTGGTATGGTATTGTCACCCTTACTTCTGTGCTGCTGCCTTCAGAGCTGAGTCCTCGGCCAGCAACCGCTGCTCTCCAGCCACCCAGCTCTGAAGGCAGCGCAGAAGTAAGAGTGGCAATACCGCGACCACGCCCTACAATACCCTTCTAACACCTCACCACCCCCATGGTCCCCTTTTGGATCAGGGCCCCCAGTTTGAGAAACGCTGGTCTTCCGCATGAAATCTCTATAGTATAGGGTAAAAGTACACAAAATATCAGATTTCATGGTCAGTGACATGTTTTTCATGGCCATGAATTTGTAGGGCCCTATGCATAGTGGCTCTCCTCTCTCCCTCTTGGTTGCCTTGCCGACTCCGAGTCTGCCTCGGCTCCCCTTTCCTCCCAGGCACAGTGTGCCACTACCAGAGTTACAGGCACACAGAACCCCAGGAGCCTAGGGAGTTACATTGTATGATTATTATTATTAATGTTTATTATAGTAGTGCCTAGGGACCAACTAAGAATGGGGCCCTTAGTGTGGGCATTGTACAGACACAGAGCAGTAGACAGTCTGTGCCCCAAAGATACGTACATATATGGGGAAAATAGTTTATTTCAAAACAATTGTTTGGGCTGAAACACAGATTCAGAGGTGATTTTCAGAGGTAACTCTGAGCTGACTCCCTGATAACTCTTATAAAGAATCATATTCTGGTTTCTCAGTGGACAGTTGTCCAAGCCACTTGATAAGCTTCTTTCTCTGTAGGCTTGCCAGCTATCGAGTGTACTTTAATATGGTCCCTTCAAATTAACCCTCCAAAAATCTCTTCACAACGTCCTGTTTATTTTGACAGACTGGTCTAAACATCTAACATTTGTTTCTGTTTCATCTGCAGGTCTCCTGGCCCAGGGGTGTCTTACAAAAGTGATTCAGCCAGTGAGGAATGAAAAGCCATGATGGAAACAGACTGGAGGTGGGAGGCAAGACTTCAGGATCTGTCCTGGTCCCTGCCTAAGCAGCTTGCCTATGGGGCAAACTATTTAATGAATTAAAAGCTCCTATGAAGCCACAGGCACCAGCCACTAAACATTTGAACTGTCCTCCGTGTAAAGCTTTCAGAGCATGTAACTACTGTACAATCATCAGTTTTCCATCATTTTAGCTGGATGGGGGGATACCCACACACTCTGTGGACTGGACAAGAATGGAGGTGAATCTACTTCCAATCTGTGTAGTGGAGGCAGCCTTTGTGTTATGGTAATAGAACTTTGAAATGTTATGTTGCTTTGTATCTCTTCATCCTTTCTGTGGGGTTTCCTTCTCCCCTTCCAGTTCTCCTTTTGTCCTTTTCCTGTTAACTGATGTTCGCTGCACTGTATAGCAACACCTGGATTCTTTGCTATGACAGATACAGCCTTCCTTACTGCACCATCCTGCCCCGCCTGTCGTGTCTTCAATGCAAGCTTCTCTTTTATGTGCTAGGCTGCATCTCGTACAACATGAGGTTCCTTCCTGTTGGTATTGGCTGTGGCTGGCGCTTCATGACTGTGCGACCCTGAGGGAAGGGCTCTCTCTTTTCCCCCTCCCAGCTACTCTTTCCAAGCATCTCTGCTGCATGAGTGTCCTGCTTCTCAGCAAGACTCCACTGTTCCTATCTATTGAAAATGGCTGGTGCAGCATTTTACTGCTGAAAAGGTCAGCGGTAATCAAAAGAGAAAGTGAAAGGCTGGCTTCTCTCAGCCAGCAGGAAAAGTGCAAAACTATATTTTAGACTAAAATAAAACATGTCGCTTTTCTGTCCTCTGATATGTTGCTTTGTCTAATATGATGTGAGCTGCAGCCTGCTTGAGCGAATGATATTCTGTTCCAAGTCATCTCTCCACCACAAAGAGAAACGGGCAGGGGAATTCCATTTCCCTCTGTCCATCTGCTGTTGTAGCACTAAGGAACCATTTTTATAAAAGGGGCCTGCAATGAAGTGTAACAGCAGAGAGCATCTTTAGCAAAGGTGAGCAAATTGTGGCACACAGAATTCCGTAGTGCAGCTCACGGCTACCCTCACCTTTAATACAAAAGTGCATCTTCTGGAGACTACCGCTTTCTGCATGGGATGTTCCTGCTTGATTTGAATGGCCTTTTATTCATGGCAAGTGTCTTTTTGCGTGCTGAGATCTATAGTTTCTTTGAGTTGCACCTCACCTGCTTGTCAGAGATGAAGACATCTACTGTCTGCATTGTCTTATGCAAATTATTTGCAGCCCTTGGGGTCCTGTCAAATTATTAGTTCAGGCTTTAGTTGAGAACTTCTTGAATACCCTTGGGCTTTATTATGATGGTTCAACCATACTCTCTGTTCTACATGCCACCTTCCTATTCTTCCTTCAGAAAATCTTGGGACTTTTCCTGTCATGAACTGGGAATGCTTTTATTACCTTGCCATGCTGATGCAAGCAAGAACAGTTTCACGAATCTGCAATGTAAGCATCTGCCCAATTTTATATTTGAAGATTAAAAAGTAGTTCTTCCTTTTCCACTCTTTAGTGCACGCTGCACAGATTTCACACTTGCTTGAAGCCACCTCCAAGTCAATGCCTTCTGTGACAGGGGCTCACTCACCCCTTGCCTTGCAGCTGCTACCTTCACTGCTGCCAAACAGCAAGGAGTGTAAGCTCGAGTCTTCCTTCACGGAGGGACTCGTTTTTGTCTTCTCTCTCATCATTTTTCAAGACTTCACTCACAAGAGCTGCAACTTGGGGCACTGACTTTCTTTTTCCTTAACATAGGCAAGACCTAAGTTCCCTGTAAGCTGCGCAGCCTCAAAGCATCCTATTTAGCGCTGCGCAGGCGCTCGGAGAACCCTCCCGGAGACCTGCCGCAGCCGGGGCGGCCCAGACCCAACCGCAGCCAGATCGGGCCCAGGCATGGCCGTGGCAGTGCAGCTTGGCCCGGACCCAGGAGTGGCCCAGATCTGCTGGGGCCGGGGGGAGGGGCACCTATCCTGCAGCCCCAGCCCCAGAGTTGCCATGGCAGGGAGAGGTACCTCTCCCCCTCAGCCCAGGTGCTGCTGCAGGGAGAGAGAGCTGGGAGGAGTCCTCTCTCCCCACTGTAGCCCTGGAGCACCCTCCTGCACCCCAAACCCATCATCCCCCGCCCCACCCCAGAGCCCGCACCCCCAGCCAGAGCCCTCACATGCCTGCACCCCAATCCTATGCCCTAGCCCTGAGCCTCCTCCCATATGCCGAAAAGTCCCAACCCCACCACGTGAATTTTGTTAGGTGCACCAATATGAAAGTGATGTGTGTTACATCACCTCCATATTGGTGCACGTAACAAAATTCCGCACATGGGTGGGAAAATCAGAGGGAACACTGGGCAAGACCAGGTGATGTTAGCATGAACTAGTTCTGAGTTCTGTAGTGAAGAAGGGGTTGTGGGAGGACATCCTGTAGATAAATAGCATCTCAGGAAAAAGCACCTCCGTCTCACACCATTTAGTAATAGTGGCAATTGACTGCTGTATTGAAGTGGGAGTAGCCTAAGTGCAGTCCACAGCCAAAACCTGGGCCCACAGAGTTCTAACAAATCAGTCAATGGTAACTCTCTTTAATACAGAGATACACTCCATGGAGACTTAAGGTCTCAGCATGTGATGCGAGGGCTTGATCCACTTTGGGTCCATATTTAAGGTGTGGATGGCTGCAAGCTGCCCTGTCTTACACAAATCAGATGTAGCCATCAGCTCCTGGCACATTGCCAATCTATCTCTGTGTTGGGCAAAGCATGCCTGTTCTTGGATGGGAGAGTCAAGCGGGTACTTACCGTTAGCTGCATGCTGACTGACAAATCTTTCCCTTTTCCCCAACATAGAGGAAGAGAGATGTGATGACATGACCCGTTTTGAAGCAGCTGGGATGGGGGAGGGGGGGTATGGTTTGAGTTCTTGCTCTCCAACAATATTATAGATGATGTTTTGTCTCATTAAGAAGCTTCAAATCTGCACTGATTTACCCAGTGAAAAATGAATTTTGTCTTTTCAGTGTTTTTCATGAGTGTCACTTCAGTTTACATTTTTCAGTGTGTTGGCTGACAAAAAAAATTAAGTGGGTGGTGAGGGGAGGAGCAGGGTCAGACATTTTCTTTGCTCTGAGACATGTTAACAAAAACATATTAAAATGGAGTCCATTTTCTGGATTAATGTGTTTGGAATTGTTGAAATGCCAAGTTTTCTGTACAAGTGTTTTTGCAATTAAACTTTTAGACTTTCTTTGTTTAAGAAGATGATATGCTTGCTTGACATTTGCTTCATTAAAACTGTTCAACATTGAATCCATTCTGATTGAATTTTAACTGCATGTTAATGAGAGAAATCTTACCACCATTGCCTTCTTGTCTGAGAGACTTTGTCAACTCCACATTAGTCACCAAAACTCGTAAGCAGTCCATATTGGCAACACGTTCATTTCCTCAGTTGCTCATTTGAATGGTGGGTTCACAGTTTGAGGAGTCTGTATTTTAGAATGCCATGCTGGGCTGTAATTTGGTTTTCTATGAAAATGATGCTCAGAGCAGAGTGGGGGAGAATGCTCAGTCTTTACCTTGTTTGTCAGACAATCATAGAACTAATGGGAGCTCTTCATCCTCTTCAGCCCAAGTGTATTAGCTCTGTGTGAAGGGGCCCTGGTGCTGAAAGGAGAAGAGGGCTGGATAGCTGCCCTCTTTCAAGTGTAGCTCCCCTTTCATGCACCTGAAGAAGTAACAACTGTTGAAAACCCCTTGAAGACCATTAAAATTTAATAGTCATACAGCATCATTAATAGGGCAAGCTGTAGGTAAAGACTTGCCTGTCATCCCCCTGTCACCCAACTGAGTCAACCGAGCAGGTCCTTTCTTTGTTTCTCATCCACCCTCATTTTTCTCTCTTCCTTGGGATTCTCCCACCAATTTTTTCCCTGTCTCTTTTCTTGGTCATCTTCCATCTTGTCTTACCCCCGGACCTCTTCAGCTCCTTTTCCTTCCCCTTCCAGAGCCTTCTATCTGTCTTCCATTTCTGCTCACTGGGATGCAGAACTTATCTTCTAGCCATCTTTTATCCTCATGCAGCCCATACCTTGGGAATAGACTCCCACGTGAAGGAGTCTTCTGGCTGGATGAATTTTTCCTGCACTGGAACTCCTTCCAAAACCATGGGACTTTATTCAACCATCCATTTAATTTATTCCCAGGGTCACATCTGATTATTATGATTGCCCAGTCTGATTACTAGTTTTGTTTATACACAATTAAGTCCTTGGTTCCAGTACTCTTTCAGATATCAGGATATATGCTAATTTGGCTTTGTATCACACCTTGTATATTTGGCATCACATGTGCTGTAAGCCTTTAAGGTTCCAAAATGGAGGGGACCCAGGGTATCCTTTATTGAAGGGCACCCGCCAGCATTTTCCTGTCTAAACACTGGCGAGCACAGGACTGGTGCACACCTGCAAAAGTAACAAACAGCCACAAGAAGTGCATCACCAAAGGCAGGGGTCCATTTCCCTTTCAGCCAGTGCTGCTATCCCTGTGTCTGACGTCAGGCAGCAGATGGTGGCCAATCATGCTTTCTTTAAAACAAACCATGATGCATTGTAATATTTCCACTAGTTGTTTCTTCCTTTTCTTAATCCCTCTTTGCTGTGCAGCTGCTGGATTGGATCAGTGATTAATAATGCTTTAGGGGAGATGGGGGAGCTTGGGTTCTTTTCGGAGGAAAAGCTCACAGCTCCTTCCTGTTCCGCAGGCAGTTTCCTGTCAGTAATGTAGATGAGATTTCAAGTGAGGTATTTTTTACACTTCGCATGAGTTCAGCTGTATTCTTTGGAGCCTGAAATACATTCAGTCCAGTTAGAGTTAAAGGTTATCCTTCAGCTCTTCTGTAATGATCTCTCACTGACCAGTGGATCATTTTGTCTCTTCCTTCCTCATTGCTGAGAGCATTGGATATTTTATCTTTTTAATCTTTGGGATTTCCTAGTCAAATTCAGGAACTGCCTTGTTAATTGCAAAAACTGCAGATTTACTGGGTGTAAGTGGAGTTCACCACCTGGTATATGTAGTCAGGTGTCTGCGTCCACTAATTAGTAAGAGAACTGATGTGGCCTTGGCCAAGTCAGACCCTGAAACCAGTGTCCAGGGACTAACACCTGGCACTGGCCTCTTTGGTTAATGTAAGCGCGGATGAGGTATATGGCTGTGTAAAGGTATGAAAATTGGACTCTGGGAGCTATCGGCAAGTGAAGGGCCAAAGCTTTTAAAATCTGGTGCTATCGCCAACCTGTTTGATTGTTATAAACTGGTGTGTGGAGACTAGCACAGTGAGGATGTATTTATGTATGTGTGCCAAAGAAGATGTTGGAAGTTTGAATATTTATAGACAAGTAATGGCAAGCAGATGCAGCTGGGACTTTGCTAAAGCACAGCTTTTAAGGGAAGTCAAGAGGAAAAGGTGACTGCAACACAGGAGAATGGGATGTTTATGCAAACATGGCTTCCTGTCCTAAACTCCTCAGCCTTACTTAAGAAGTGAAAAGAGGCTGAAAATGGTGTTGATGGCTGATTCCTCTGAACTGATCCTAATACAAATTTGATCTGCATTTCAAGTCTGCACTGGTCTGAGTGGTCAAATAGTTTTTTTCCATCTCTAACTTCTGGTTCACTCTGATGCAGGGCCAACACAACATGGATTTATCATATCTGACTTAACCTGTAGCCAGAAGGCAGTGGTCCACCAACTTTATAACCTTAGGTGTGACATGCTCATTATTAAATTTTGAAGATTTTATATGAATCTGTATCCTAGTAAGAAGATCTTAGTGGTGCAAAGGATCTAATTTAGTCAATGACTTAATAATGAGGTGATAAACTACTCTTTGAAGAAATTCCTGTTTCCTGCGATACAAGGAAAGGATACCCCTGTTTGTGTGGTGGTGTTTATATGAAAAGCCCTTTATTTTGGTTTTTATTTTGCTTAAAATTTCCCAGGGACTTTATCTGTGTTTATTATAAAAAATTAAAAATGGGTAAAAATTGGTGCAAAAAATTAACTTCTCTGTTTTCTGGTGAAATACTGGGTTAAATCAGGGAGATGGGAGGACAGAAAAAAAGAACAAATAGAGAAAAGTAAGAGTAGTAAAAACATTTGAGTGCTGTGGTTTACTTCATGAAGTTCATTGAGTACATACATATGGGCATGCACTTGCGTGTGTGTATCTTCCGCTGCGTTGCCTTGTTTTAACATTTATACTTAGACTAATTTATTATTAGCATAAACACATCTATCTAATGTATTGGATTTTCTTAACAAAATGAGTATTTTTATGTACTGGAGTGGATAATTTTGTAATGGAGTGGTCTAAACTTCAGGTGAAAAGTCTGTACAAACTGAATCATAGCTTTTGTAAAACCCAGGTGTTGGTTTTTTTGGTAAAAACCAAAAATGAAGCACCTTTCTCATAGGGCAGGGAGAGAAGTAGCAGCACTTTCAAAGGGATGGCGAGACCCCTGAGATGGCATCAGAACATCCCCCACCCCAGCAGTGGGGCAGAGCTGTACCTCTCCAGCTACTGCATATTGTACATTCCATAATCAACACAGAACCCTTGTGTACTCCCTGTTGACAGACGGTCCTCTCTGACCTCCTTTCACCCGTCTCCAGCTACCTCAGTTCCCCTGCCTCACCATCACCAGGTGAGCACCAACCACTGCTTCCCTCATCACTGTTACATCAGCTGGACTCTTCACTAACCTTTGCACTGCATCTTGGATGGGGAAGTGTGAGGAGGGCGAAAGATGAGAGGCTGTGTGACCTGTAGTGTGCAGAGGGTGTCGCATGGCGTCATGCATAAGCGGTTAGTTTTGCTGGGATTTTAGGCCTCAGTCCTACAAGATTTAAGCACGATTAACTTTATATACATGTCAGTGGTTCCATCAAGTTGAGTGGGCCTATTCGTGTTTATAAAGTCACTTGAGTCCCCAGATACTAGTAGGATAAGTGCCATATGGAGTTTGAAAATATCTTAGAAAAGCTATGAGGCAGTAGTTTAAAAAAACAAAACACACCTAGCTATTATTTTTAAATTAGAGAAACCCAGAAACAGAGATATGTAGTGATTTAAAAAGAAATATAGAAACAGAGGCTTAAAATAAGAGGCACAGTTTAAAAAAAAAAAAGTGGGAATAGGGAGAGGTTTTTAAATGAACACTTTAGTATGATTTGAAACCCATTAAGCTGTGCATGCTATTCATCTATGTACAGATGTGACCATACCATTGATACCCCCATCCTTTCTTCACCCACTCCCTCATATTGTTACACTCAGACTTGTTGAGCCTTGTCTTAAATTTATTCTGTATCTTGCAAGCTAATCTACATGGGCATGTCCCCATGGACTTCCTGTGAGTGCAGGGTGTCCACCTTGCAAGATCAAGGCCTTACCTTCTAAGCCAGGGGTGGGAAAACTTTTTGGCCCGAGGGCCACATTGGGGTTGTAAAACTATATGGAGGGCTGGGTAGTGGAGGCTGTGCCTCCCCAAATAGCCTGGCCCCCGCCCCCTATCTGCCCCCTCCCACTTCCCGCACCCTGACTGCCCCCCTCAGAATCCCCAACCCATCCAACCCCTCTCCCCCGCTCCTTGTCCCCTGACTGCCCCCTCCAGGGACCCCTGCCCCTAACTGCCCCCTGGGACCCCACCCCCTATCCAAACCCCCCTTCTCACTGTCCCCTGACTGCCCTGACCCCTATCCACACCTCCAACCCCTGACAGGCCCCATGGGACTCCCATGCCAATCCAACCCCCCCGTTCCCTGACCGTGCCTCCCCCTCCCGAACCTCCACCTCATCGAACTGCCCCCTGCTCCCTGTCTGCCCCCCGGGATCCCCCGCCCCCCTTACCATGCCAGAGCTAGCCACACTGCCCATGCTGCCTTGGAGGAGCAGCCGGCCAGAGGGCCGGCGTCGCGTCGCGCTGAGGCTGCGGGGTAGGGGAACAGCGGGGGAGGGTCTGGAGGCGAGCATCCCCGGCCGGGAGCTCAGGGGCCAGGCAGGATGGTCCCACAGGCCGGATGTGGCCCACGGGCCATAGTTTGCCCACCTCTGTTCTAAGCTCTTTGAGGCGGGGACTGTATCTTCCTATGTGTTTGTAAGATACCTAATAGTGAGATCCTGAGGGGGACCATTGGGTGCTAGTACTGCAATACAAGTAATAAATTAGTCACAATCTAAACTGAGATTTGAAAGGTTCAGTAGGGAAAAAAAAGTGTTGTTACCTAATTACGCTACAAAATGAGGTTCCTGCCTGATTAGCAAAACTGGAACGGGGTCTTCAGACCACATACAAGGAAAAAAATCTTCATCCTTTGGCAAACTGAGAAAATATTTTTAATTTTAAAAGATGTTAATCTCTAGTCCTGGATGAAAAGAAAAGGAGGACTAGTGGCATCTTAGAGACTAACCAATTTATCTGAGCATAAGCTTTCCTGAGCTACAGCTCACTTCATCGGATGCATCACGAAAGCTCATGCTCAAATAAATTGGTTAGTCTCTAAGGTGCCACAAGTACTCCTTTTCTTTTTGCGAATACAGACTAACACGGCTGCTACTCTAGTTCTGGATAAATACTCAGTCTAGTACCTTCCACTACACAATATTTACAGAAAGAGAAATGTGCAAGCTTTTAAAAAAATAAATACAAAAAGAGGTTTGCGATCCCTCCGATGCTAACACAGCAGATGTTTTGACTTCATTGCCATCACTACAAACCTTTAAGCAATTTGCTGACAGTCACCCTCCCTCTCACCTGTCCAGGGAAGACTTCGGTATTCTGGGCCTGATTCTTTATTGCCCTACCCTTTGTGCAGCCATTTACACCTATGCCAAGGGGGTGCAGAATGCTACCCAATGGTGTCAGAGAACACGTGCTTTGCTCTGTATAAATGACTATACAGTGACTTAGGGTATCTGTGTTTTCCCTGCCACTGTAGATGACACAGCTAGCTCCTCACACTGAGTAAATAACGACTCTCCCTTTACTGTTCACATATTGGTGGTTTCACTGTCTCAGAACTCGGCTTTAGTGAGTAAAAGGCCTTCTAATTTAGTAGAAACGTGTTACTCAGCGGGCTGAAAGTCTCTCTTTCTACCAAGGAGTTTACATGGCAAACGTACAAAGCATTTCACTTTTCCGATTCTCTGGGCTAGATGCTTTACTGACATAACTATGCATCGCTTCATCAGATCAATGGAACTCTGCCAGCTTACACTGGACGAGCAACCAGCCCTCTGTTTTGGGGACTCCAAGAAGGAGGGTGTAGTTAATTTCAGTATGGGATGATACCAGTGGGGAATTCCCTTGTGCCTATCCCATGTGAACACCACCCATTTTATTAAATCTACTCTAGTGGCACACCTGGAGAGAGTTCCCTCATCTAATTTATTTGAAATAATTAACCCTTCAACCCAGGGCACTTGCAAGTAAATCCCATCCTGAAGTTTTAGAGCAGTCTCTCAATAGCCTCTTTCTCCCCTCGCAACCATCCAAAATAAACCATAACAGCAGCAGTGGCCCTTTCATCCCTTCTCAGAGGAAGTTTGGTTCCTGTCTGACACTTCAAATTCCTGCTGAGGTGTTTTTTGTTTTGTTTCCTCCTCAATTTCTGAATGAAAAAGGGAAGCAGTTCTGAATGGGGGAGGGACGCAGGAAGTACATCCAAGGTAGAAGGCCGCAGGATGCCTGAGCCTTGGAGCATGGGAAAGCTCTGGAAACCTAACTGGACCCAATCCTTCTCCAGGAAAGTTGCCTCTTCAGAAATGCTGCCCTTGCTCTTGGACGCAGCAGCACAGATGCCATTAGTTGTTATCCTTGTGTAAATTGGTTCTGGATGGTGTTGACACTATGCATAAAAGAATATAACTCTCCAAGCGCATTCCACTGATGGTTTAGCTAAGAAAAGAGCTGTAGGAGGGAAAAATGTGGATGTTTAAAGACATCCAGCTTTCTGGCAGGTATGAAGCTGACTCAGAATGGGGAGAGGGGTCTTTGTCTTTTACACGTATTAGTAACCAGTGTCCCTGGCATTCCAATTTACACATAATTTAGACCAAGTTCTACCAAAAGCGGCCTGCCTGTTTCTTCTTTTCTGTGGAGGAGAAGGAGAATGCAGCCCAGAGCTGAACTTCTTGTGCTTTTCATAGATGTTGTGATCATAGAATATAAGGGTTGGAAGGGACCTCAGGACGTTGTCTAGTCCAACCCCCTGCTCAAAGCAGGACCAATCTCCAATTTTTGGCCCAGATCCCTAAATGGCCCCCTCAAGGATTGAATTCACAACGCTGGGTTTAGCAGGCCAATGCTCAAACCACTAAGCTATCCCTCCCCCCGAAGGATGGGAATTTTCCCCACCTTCTTCAAATCTGCTAGTTAAAAAAGGGGTAGAGGAAGGGGGAGGAGAGCAAAGGAATAAAATCTGTAATGTTCCATGAAGTTCATGATCATCCATTGCTGATTTAGAGACATTTGAGAAGTGGGAGTTTTTACTCTGCGTGTGTATGTCTGGTCTCAGATGTCCAAATTCCACACATTCCTGAAGAGCTTTTGAGAGGAAAATGTAACAAATGTGAAAGTGGAATTCTTGCTGCACACCAGCTTCAGGATTTCACAATTGTGATAAATGCACATTTCCAGATGGCTGAAATCTATGTTTATGTAAAGAAATGAACCTAATTCCTACTGGGAGAGGCAGTGCCCTCTAATGGTAATTCCTAACATAGCATAACTGAGGTGGAGTGAAAATTACTGTTACTAGATTACTAATTCACGGCTGCACTCAAAACATAAATCAAGCCCCTACTTTTGTTCTAGATAGACAGTCGTTCTATTTGAAGATCAGCTGGTGTGTTTTCCTATTCCTGCTCTGCTTCAAGATGCTAGGAGAAGGACAGATGTTTCTGTATTACAGGGAAATTCCAGCATGGCAAGTGAACCCGAATGTCTAAATGTCCTTGTGAAGTCGTCATCTTTCCTGAAAGGGGTGGGTGTGATAATATTTCCAGTTGGCTAAAAATTGGGGGAAATTTTCTTGTCTCAGGTGTACTAAATAACGTGCCAACAGCCAGCAGGGTGGAAAGTCACAGGTTTTCCCCCTCTCTAGCTCCTTTACTATCAGGGCTGTGATAAACAAAAGAAAACCATTAGGAGTTGTGGGTGCATAGATCTCTCTAATAGAAGCCATGCAACATCTGATACTGCAATATCATCCTGCGTTCTATACACAGCTGGTGCTCGTGCAGGGCATGTACAAAATTTACTGCATTGCCATACAAAGAGTAAGAGCACATGTTAGAGGGCTCATACAAAGTTTACTGCACTACCACAGCTAGAGAGAGAGAGAGCAAGAGCCTGAGCAGCCTGTCCAAGCAAGAACTTCTGAGGGGTTGTTGTAGGTTACAGGATAGCCAGTCCCAGGCATTCAAAAAATATGAGTCAAGCCCAAAAGCAGTAAGAGAGTGGCTTAAAATATCATGAATTTTTTTAAAAGATAATAAATTAAGTGGTCTTTTTATTTGCCTTCTGGATTTGGAGCCTTTAGAGTTAATGGGTTTCAAGGTTTTCTATGCAACCAGGAGTGCAACTAGTCACTTACTTTTAAAACTAAAGAAGCTAATGTCATGTCCTCACAGGACTCCAAAAGCGTAGAGCTCTGAATGTAGTGAGACTTGCAGTAAAATCGTGAGAGTTGGTAACACAGAGGCTGTGCTGAGAGACCACAGCTACTGGAAAGGGAAATAATGTAGGAGAATTGGCTGCGAGGTGCAGTGCTCCAGTCCTAACAAAAGAAATGTTGGAATGCACTTCCGGGAAGTGATAGTACCGAAAGTACCAGAACGGTGTTATGGCTCCCAAAAAGGGTGCTGGAATGGTGTTCCAGCATGACACAAGCAAGCCTTGGTGAGGATGCACGTTGTTACTGCTTTCACAGCCAGGAGTTATGCTGTGGAATAGTACAGGAGCGCTAGCTGTGGAAAAGCTCATCCTTTACAACAAACTAAGCCTTCCATTGAGAAGTTGCTGGAAGGAGAACATCTGAGTGCCAGGTGTGGAGAGGAGCTCACAACTGTGGGAGTCTTGGCTGTGTAAAAAGTAAGACACAACATTAGAAATCAATGTGTTTTAAATGATCTTCTCCTCTATGAAATGAACAGAAAAAAAGAACAATGCTCCTCTCTCTGGGACCAATTTCCAGGCTCGGTTGAAATATTGACAAGGTCAACAAGCTGGAGCTGTAAACTAAAGATCTTTATCTGTGTGGGAAATAGGAAAATCATTCTACTGATAACAGGAAATACAGTAAATAGAAATTCCTGGCTAAATTCCCTGGGGTGCTTGCCCCACTGTAGAAAGAACGTGCATGGCAAAAATATATGTGCTGCTTAAGCACATTTCAAAAGAACATATCCCCTTCTTACCTCGTGGAAATTCTTCTTTGTAAAATTCACTCCCAAGCATCTCAGATCTTTTTTTAAGCCATCAGTCAGTGTAGCTGATATATTTTACCCATGGGCCGGTTCCTCCATGGGTAGTTTAATCTGGGCATGTCCCTTCCTTGCATTGAAATTCCATTGTATTTAATGGGGTGCTAACTCAGTTTGTTCTCTGGGATTTATGCAGTGATTTTACTGCCTGCATAAGCAGCAACTTGAGGAAGGTGGAAGTAGTGATAGACATCTCCAACACGCCCACAGAGCTTTGCAGTGATGCCTAGACATGCTTGCCTCACCTCCAACATTATGTTTTCTCATCATGACTATGGTAATTCCCTCTGTGGTGGCTTTGATTAGATCTCTGCTTTGTGAATTTCAGAGACTACTCCCTTCCTCCAGGAAGCAAGATTACATCACCCCCATCAGGTACCATTTCCACTGGCTGATCCATCTCTAAATCCAATTCAATACTGATTTTCTGGATTTCTAGGGCCAAATCTTGCCCTTGGACTCATATAACTCTCTGATTTCAGTGTGGTTGCATAAGTGTAACTAAGGGCAGGATTCTGTCCCTACATTTTCCATGGTCTCAGTACATGCAAACTCTCTGATTTCCTCTCCATCTGCTCTGATGTCCCTTCTCACCTTCAATATTTGCTTTCTCCTCGTGACTCTTCACAGCTGGAGGTTGCTCTTGTATTTGTGCAGTGTCCTCTATTTGGAACTTTCCTCTTCTGTCTGAGTCACTTGGTCACTATATAAACTTCCTGTTCTCTTCAGCCTATACATGGCTCAGTAAACAGTTTCAAGATCCTCTCTGCGAAGGGATTCTTATGTACAAATACAATTTACTCTGGTGCAAACAACACTATGCAAAAGGATCACAAACTGCTTCATGGCCCATTGCAGTCTGCATAGCCAAATTCAATTAAACTCTGCTGTAAGTTACAGTGTGAGGCAACATACAGGTAACATAGAATCATAGAATAACAGAGTTGGAAGGGACCTCTGGAGGCCATCTAGTCTAACCCCCTGCCCAGAGCAGAACCAATCCCAACTAAATCCATCCATAGCTGAGTTGGGGTACGGCAGGATAAAATAGGGATTCTGGGGTCAAGGTTGGGCAGAAGGAAATGGCAAGTGTAGAGAACAGGACTGTTGTTTTATTAGAAAAGAAAAGACGACAGATGGCCAATAGAGGTAGTGGACTTGGGGGGCCTGATTCTGATTTCACAATAATGTAAAGCCAGAGTAAGTCACATAGGACAGCGCTGCAGAGTGAAGTGGCAGATAAAAGAGAAAATTACATTAGGTTTGAGTGGAAGAGGGAGGAGGATGCTGAGATGGTTGCGTTTTGGTTGGGGTTCTCTTCATTGATTGAGTTGAAGGACATTGGGGCAGAGTCCAGTGTTAATAAAGTTGTGACAGACAATGATTAACAGGCCAGAACAATGCTTTTTCTGTAGAAATGATACCAGAACACAGGTGATGCGAACACAACGGCCTTGTGAGGGCCAAGGATTGAACAAAATCCTAGTTTTCTTAAAAGTGAATTATGTGGTGAGGTCAGGTGCCAGATTGACACTGGTGACTGGCAGGTGTCTTTGGAAACAATACATGAGTGACGGTAATGCCAGCTTCCTTCCAGGCCCTTTCGTTCCTTGGTCTAGAACTGCCATACGTGCTAGGGACAAGTGTCTACAACACCAATTCCACAGTCCAAGAACTTGGTTGACCCCATCAATTCATCTCATGGAGGCCACCACAGAGCTGACAGGTGGTAAGAACATTCAGAGTGAAATCCTAGCTCCACTGAAGTCCATGAGAATTTTGCCAGGATTTTACCTTCAATCCCTACCAACCCAGACCAGCTACAACTCAGCAACCCATAGTGTAGTTAAAAACTAGCTCTACAGACCGGTCCCATGAGCCTTGCAATCCTTCCAGCCACTGTACTGTAGTCTCACAGAGGAACCGACACACACACTTCCACGGGAGCATTCAGAGATGTGTTATAATAGCTAAGATGCACAATATTGATTTAGGCCTTGTCTCCACTGCCACTTTACAGCACTGAAACAGGGGTGTGAAAAAACAGTCCCCTGAGCAATGCAAGTTTCAGCGCCGTAAAGTGGCAATGTAGACAGTGCACCAGCCCTGGGACTCTAAGCTACTCTAAGGAGGCTTTGGCACCAAATGACAATTTGCTGATTTCCTGTTTGCTTGTTGGTCTGTTTTCATCATATTTCAAACATCCCAGTGATTTATTCTTTTTTCCAATTAAGTATGATGACTGGAATATCTCTGATATTAAACCGGAGTATTGCTTTTGTTACGCTTCCCCCAAGGTCTAGCACAAGGCCAATCCACCACCTAAATCCTTATAGATTCATAGACCTAATGGCCAGAAGGTGTCATTGTGATCATCCAGTCTGACGTGCGTAACACAGACCAGAAAGCCTCCCCGAATTATTCCTGCAGCAAACTCTTAACTTCTGGTTGAGCTACAGCATACTTTTTTAAGAAGACATTCCATCTTTGTTTAAAGACTTCAAATGATGGAAAATCCATCACACCCCTAGGTAAGCTGTTCCAGTGGTTAATTACCCTTACTGTTAAAAAATTGCACCTTATTTCTCATCTGAATTTGTCTAGCTTCAGCTTTCAGCTACTGGATCTTGTTATGCCTTTGTCTGTTAGATTTAAGGGCTTTCTCTTATTAGAAATCTTTTCCCAGTGTAGGTACTTCTAAGCCAGGATGAAGTTGCCTCTTAGCCTTCTCTTGATCAAACTAAATAGACTGAGCTTTTTAAGCCTCTTTCTGCAAGGCAGGTTTTCCAGTCCTCGAAATATTCTTGCAGCACTGTTCAGAATCCTGTCCAATTTTACAACATCCTTTTTGAAGTGTGGACACCAGAACTGGATGCAACATTTCAGTAATTGTCTCACTTGTGCCATATAAAATGGTTATACATCCAAGGATCACATTTGCTTTCTTAGCCAAGGAATCACACTGGGAGTTCGTGTTCAGCTGGTTATCCACCATGATCCTAAATCCTTTTCTGAGCCAGTGCTTTCCAAAATCCATCCCTTCTCTCCACTCCGCTTCCAGGGAGAATCACCTCTGCTCAGTTTCAGCCTCAAGCCAGCCACCTCCCAGCCATGTCAAATGTGGCTTCCAGCTGCCTGTGGATACTCTGGCAGGGGGGGGCTTAAAACATAAACTAGATATGTGGCCATGTGGGGTGCCATATTTCAGTGAGTGCGGCGTGACTCTAAGAAGAGCTGCATTGCAGTTAGATGCTTGGAGCCTATCCTCAAAGGATGGGCAGCATTCAGGAGGACAATGTCTGGCCAAAAGACATGTCTCCCACCCTGCCACACAAAGGAGGAAATAGAATGGAGAAAAGATGGAGAACTTGTTTTATTAGCTTGTTGGGGAACAAAAAGTTGCAAATTTGGGCCACCAAAATATACTCTAGGCTGACTCTGTTCCTGTCCATGGAGGAAGGATTCCCATCAGTTGCTAGAAATCTCCCCAAAGACACTGCTTTGCTAAATTTCAGTAATAAGAGGGTTCATAGCTAATGTCAGTCTGGACTGTAATGAGAGGCCTGGATTTGACCTGTCCCACAGCCTTCTTGTGTATGGACGTAGCACAACCTGGCAGCCATCTTGTATGTTCAGCCACCATAAGCTGGAAACAAAAACTATAGAGTCAGGAGAATTCGGCCTTGGCTTAGGCAGCCCAAGAAGTATCAGCCGCAGCTGCAGCATTACCAACAGGGATAGATACACTGAAATCACAGATTCATGGGCACTGAAGGGAGTAGGGACAAGCTAACCTTGATTTTTTGCAAGTTTCTTACTGGATGCCTGTGTAAGTTTTTGTTAAAAGTTCCTTTTGCTGATAAGTAGAAATTATGAGGTTTTGCTGTTGCTAGAAAATTGTTTTAGCCCATTGGGGTTATGATTGGTTAAATTTATTGTATAGTCATGCTTTAAGTAAAATAATTGGTTAAAGCATAGATAAGAGAAACCCTGATTTTAACTATATAATAAGGGTCAAGAGACAAGCTTGTTGGAACTTAACTCCAGGAATCAGCTGGAGACCAAAGCAGCTAGATTGTTTTAACTCCTGCCTGACCAGTCTGTGTAGAAGCTGAAGCCCCAGATGACACGACCCTGACTGGCCATCAGGAGACATCCGTCTGTTTTGCTGGGAGTGGTGAGCATTAGACGCTTGGTGTGTGCATTCTGCTGATTAATTGTTGATTGCTAATAAACACATGTACATGTTTAAGAATATTCACTGTGTGATAAAGGGTCTTTCACTGGGAAAAAGTCCCATTAACCCATAGAGGGCTATTGGAACTCAGGGCCCAGGGAGGGAAGGGGTGGGAGGCATAATTGTGCGGGTAACAGGATGGTTCACCAGTCTAAACATCTGTTTTTGGGAGGTGTGTTCTTGAGCATAGGTTTCTAAATATAGACTCTTATGAAGTTTTTTATCTTATGAATATTCACTTGTTGAATTTACATTTTGTTTTTCATCTCTGAGCTTCCAAAACGGAGCCTTGCACACAGGATAGCCTTCCCAGCTGTCTGAATAAACTCTCCCATAGAAAGCTTTTGAGAAAATAATACCATTACTCTTTCATTTTGTCTCTCTCCCCTTTAGTTATTTTCTTTCAGAACACTTTGAAGAAAGCCCAGCCACTGTGCCACAAGAAACCCCTAGTGATCTAAGGACTTAAGGCAAAATTATGATCTCATTTACACCTGAATAAATTCTAATGTCAGTGGAATTACTCCAGATTTATGCAGGTATAACATATTACAATTTCATATGAGAATTCGGTCATCCACCATCCATACCAGGAGTTCTCAACAAATGCTGAATACAGCAAATGCTTCCAACAAATAGCCATCTACGATTTGAAGTGGGCAACTGGGATGATGCATATCAAGATGGAGGTGCATTGGAAGAACTGAATATGGGATGCTTGCAAGGTATCTGCTTCCTTTCTATCTAGGCATTTTATGCAGTGCTTGTTGTAATGCTGGCAGACCAGATGCCAGCTCATGCCAAGGCCCCAGGCCTCACTGAACACTAGCAAATGCATAGCTGGAAACCAGTTTCTCTTACCTGTGAGTTAGTAAAGTTAAAATAGTTCTTCTTCGAGTGCTTGCTCATTTTGATTCCAATTAGGTGTGTGTGAGCTGCGTGCATGGCCATCGAAGAATTTTTACCCTAGCAATACCCGGTGGGTCGGCTGTGGAGCCCCCTGGAGTGGCACCTTCATGGCGCTCGATATATACCCCAGCTGACCCAGCGCCCCCTCAGTTCCTTCTCACTGCCTGTGACGGTGGTTGGAACTGTGGAGTTCGGCTTTGCAGCTCTCCCTCACGCTTTTTTTCCTCACAGTTTATTAATAGTTCCTAGTTATAGTTACAGTTACAGTTATAGCTGTTGTATTAGTGGGGTTGGAGGGGTTTTCCCCTCCTCTCCGTCATTTGCTTGGGCTCATGCCCAAGGCTCTGGGCTTTAAACCCTGTGGTTCCTGCTCTAAGCCCATGCCAACGGGCAACCCCCATGACTCTTGCCTGAAGTGTCTGGTGGAGTCTCATCAAGCAGACAAGTGCAGGATCTGCAAAGGGTTCCATCCCTGGACTAAGAAGGAGCGGGACTTTCGTTTAAGACAGCTCCTCATGGAGGCGGCTCTTAGCCCTCAGCCTCCAGCAGCATGCCAAGATCTGGCACCAAGTGTTTCGGTGTGCAGTGTCCTGGCGACAGCAATAGGAACGTCACCGCGGTTGGACTCTGATAGAGACCCATGGCACCGACATTCCCCGGCACCGCAGCCGACATCAGCGGTCCGGCACCGCTCCCACTCGCCTGGCCAGAAGCAGCACCGGAAACCGGAAAAGGCTGGCCCACCTCAACAAGCACCAGCCTCTTTGGAACCTCCCACAGAGTTGCGTCCTGCAGCAGAGAGCCCAGGGACACAACTGGCGGCTTCGGCACCGTTGACTCCGGCTCCGAGAGCGGAGCTGTTGAGTCTGGTGCGACTGGACTCCCTGACTCGCAGCATGGTTGAGATCCAGTTGCTGTCTACTCCAGATACCTTTGTGGCTGCAAGGGATCTGATTGCCATGACAGTGTCGGCATCCCCTCAGCAGGCCAAGGCGTCGGCACCTGTTCATGTGGCACCATCCCAGGGCAAGCCAGCTTTTATCCACCTGCTGGCACTGTTGGTCGAGCCATGGCACCAATCCCATTCTCAGCACCGTTCCCACTCCCGACACCACTCGCAGGCCCAGCACTGTTTGCAGTCCTGGCACTGCTCTCCATTGCAATGCCGGTCATACTCGCGGCACCGCTCCGTCTGCCGGCACTGGTCTCGACACCATTCGGTCCGCCGGTCGCCGTCCAGGAGTAGATCATGGTCCCGACGCTGCTCCCAACGCCGGTCATTGTCACGGCCTAGGTCCAAGTCCTGGCACTGGTCTCCAGCATTGTGGCACCACTCCCCAACATCATGGCACTGGTCTCCAGCATCGCGGTACCGCTCTCCAGCATCTCGTCTTTGTGACTCGGCACATACCCACTCAGCACCACTGTGGCCATCATGTTCTGCCTCTTGTTCGTCAGAGTCAGAGGCAGGGTCGCGTTTCTCAGACTGCTGCCATTTGGACCACAGCCACGTGGACTCAGGGGCTGGACATTGGCAGGGGCAGGAGCAAGGTCCCGCTCAAGGATCCACTCAATGACCTTTTTGGGTGCACTGGGCGTACCACCAGGCCCAAGGTGTTCCATCTGGGGCTTCTTGTTCAGCCCCGTCTGAGCCGCAAGTGCCAGAGGCCACAGCCAGCCGTCCTGCCCCTGGAGGCATGGGGACTGTGGTGTTGTCCCAGCCGGCTCCAGGCCCTCTCCAGCTCCAGTTCCTGGCCCAGACACTGAGGTCGCGGGCTCAGGACAACAGGGCCCACCTCCGCAAGAGGCTCCAGATGATCCTCTTCCTCCCATGGCCTCCTCCTCATCCTCACCTGATGAGGCAGTGGTGGGAACTGCTATATCGAGTCCCCCTCCGATAGACCTCCGCACCCACCAGGACCTCTTATGCAGAGTGACGTGGAATATGAACCTTCAAGCGGAGGAGTTTATAGAGGTGGAGGACCCTGTGGTCGTTATTTTG
This sequence comes from Caretta caretta, assembly GCF_965140235.1. Lineage (NCBI taxonomy): Eukaryota > Metazoa > Chordata > Testudines > Cheloniidae > Caretta > Caretta caretta. The sequence continues at coordinate 49,309,634 of NC_134215.1, read as the reverse complement.
TCCATTGAGGCTCCATCTAGGGTGGCCCTACCCCTTATTCGGACCATCCAGACCACTGCCAGAACAATCTGGCAAATGCCCGCGTCCATTCCCCCGACTGCTAAAGGGGTGGAGTGGAAGTATTTTGTCCCCTCTATGGGATATGACTACCTCTACACTCACCCACAGCCCTGTTCACTGGTGGTGGCCTTAGGAGAAGGAGCGGCATGGTCAGCAAGCCCCGGCGCCCAAGTCAAAAGAGGACAAGTGCCTTGATCTATTTGGGTGCAAAGTTTATTCCTCGGGGCGGGGGTGGACTTCAGCTCTAGATTGCTAACCAACAGGTGCTCCTGAGCCCATACAATTTTAACTCTTGGAACTCCATGCTGAAGTTCAAGGTGCTAGTACCTCTGGAGTCCAGAGAAGAGTTTGGGGCCCTCGTGGAACAGGGCAAAATGGTGGCGCAGACCTCATTGCAGGCCTTGTTGGACACCGTGGACTCTGCCGCTCGGATCCTTTCTTCAGGGATTGCGATGAGGCGTATCTCTTGGCTGCAAGCATCTGGCTTACCACCAGAACTTCGGCAAACATTGCAGGATCTCCCCTTTGATGGAGAGGGCCTGTTTTCGGACATGACTGACTCAAGGCTACAAAGCCTTAAAGACTCAAGGGCTATAATGAGGTCACTGGACATGCACACACCGGCTACCCAGCGGAAGTTCTTTAAACCTCAGCAGCCTCCACAATGCTTCTATCCTCCTCCTCGGCTGAGGCAGGATTTTTATAGGAGACGGGGGCGTAATGGCAGGAGGAAGCCCTCCAACCATCAATCTGGGCAGGGCCAGGGCCCATCCAAGCCTTCAGCAGGTTCTAAACAAACCTTTTGAAGGGATGCCCGAGGACGGTGTACCAGACCTCGTTCAGGATCCTACCCCACCTTTCTTGAACTGTTTATCCCATTTCCACTGTGATTGGTCCCTCATAACCACGGACCGTTGGGTTCTTCGCATGGTGGAAAGGGGATATTCTCTCCAATTTTCTTTCTCCCCACCCTTCCACCCTCCCTCTCTGTCCCTCTTCAGGGACCCCTCTCACGAGCAACTCCTTATTCAGGAGGCTCAATCACTCCTCGCCATGGGAGTGATCGAGGAGGTTCTGAGGGAGCTAAGGGGCAGGGGGTTTTACTTCCATTACTTCCTAATCCCCAAGGGAAAGGGCGGGCTTCGGCCTATCCTGGACCTGCGCGGACTCATGGGAAAGTTGAAGTTCTGCATGGTCTCCTTGGGCACGATTATACCTTTCCTGGATCCTGGAGACTGGTATGCTGCCCTCAGCATGAAGGATGCATATTTCCACATAGTGATCCATCTGGCGCACAGACTCTTACTCCACTTTGTGGTCAACCGCGAACACTATCAGTTCACGGTCCTTCCATTCAGCCTTTCTACGGCCCCTCGAGTGTTCACCAAATGTATGGCAGTCATGGTGGCTTTCCTTCATCGATGGCGGGTGCAGGTATACCCGTATCTCGATGACTGGCTCATTCGGGGACGCCCCAAAGAACAGATGCAGTCCCACCTCTGCTTGGTCACAGACACATTTTGTCGAGTAGGCCTCCTTCTCAACATGGCGAAGTTGACACTAGAACCGACCCAGAGAATAGAATTCATAGGGGCAGTACTGGACTCCATGCGTGCTTGAGCCCTTCTGCCAGACGCTCATTTCCAAACTATAGTGAGTCTTATCCAGAGCCTTCAAAGCTTCCCAACCTCGTCGGCAAGAGCTTGCTTGAGTCTTCTAGGACACATGGCTTCCTGCACATATGTGACCAGGCATGCCAGACTTTGGCTCCGCCCGCTACAAGCCTGGCTGGCATCAATCTATTGCTCAGGTCGAGACAGCCTGAACCTGGTGGTCACCATTCCAGAGAGGGTTCTGGCCTCCCTCCACTGATGACTAGACCCCAGGGTGGTATGTGAAGGAGTCCCCTTCCACACTCGTCAGCCCTCCTTGTCCCTCATCACAGACGCGTCAGCCCTGGGATGGGGCGCCCATCTTGGGGACATCCAGATGCAGGACCTATGCGGCCCATCTGAGCTCTCTCTCCATATCAACGTTCGGATGCTGATGGCAGTATGTCTTGCTTGTCAAGCTTTTCAGGAGCAGTTGCATGGTTGTTGTGTGGCAGTCCACACGGACAACACCACGGCCATGTTCTACATCAACAAGCAAGGGGGGGGCCTGCTCCTCTCCCCTCTGTCAGGAGGCTGTTCGACTGTGGGAGTTCTGCATAGCCCACTCCATTCACCTGGTGGCGTCTTTTCTCCCAGGGGTCCAGAACACACTGGAGGATCACCTGAGCAGGTCCTTCCACTCCCACGAGTAGTCGCTCTGTCCGGATGTCATCTACTCCATCTTCCGAAAGTGGGGGTTTCCCCAGGTCGACCTGTTCACCTCCCGCAGCAATCGGAAATGTCCAGCTTTCTGCTCCCTCCAGGGTTGCTCTCCGGGCTCTGTCACAGATGCCTTTCTACTCCCATGGACGAGCCGATTGTTCTACGCCTTCCCGCCGTTTCCCCTTGTGCACAAAGTCCTGATCAAGGCGCGCAGGGACAGGACACGGCTGATTCTGGTCACCCCAGCGTGGCCCAGACAACACTTGGTACACCACACTGTTGGAGCTCTCTGTGGACGCTCCAGTTCCACTGTCTCTTTCTCCAGATCTGATCACTCAGGATCACGGCCGCCTCTGTCACCCCAACCTACGCTCTCTCTACCTCATGGCATGGATGCTGCAGGGCTGAGCCATTCAGAACTCCTCTGTTTGCATTTGGTGCAGCAAGTGCTGATGGGCAGCAGGAAACCTTCCACTCGGGCTACGTATATGGCTAAGTGGAAGCAATTCTCACACTGGTGCACTCACCGCAGCATGCCCCCCCTCCAAGCATCCATGCCTCTCATTTTGGACTGTCTCCTAAGCCTGAAACAGCAGGGTCTGGTGACATCTATCAGAGTCCACCTGGCAGCCATCTCGGCTTTCCACCCGGGAGCGAATGGCCTATCTGTCTTCGCCAATCCCATGGTCAGTAGGTTCCTTAAGGGCCTGGACTGTCTCTACCTGCAGGTGTGGCAGCCAGTCCCCACATGGGACCTTAACCTAGTCCTCTCCAGACTCATGGGGCCCCCGTTTGAGCCGTTGGCCACCTGTCCCCTTTTATACCTCTCTTGGAAAACAGCTTTCCTTGTTACTATCACGTCGGCGAGGCGTGTCTCCAAGCTCAGGGGTCTTACCTCAGAACTACCCTACATGATCTTCCATAAAGATAATGTGCATTTGCGCCCTCACCCTGCCTTTCTTCCCAAGGTGGTTTTGACCTTCCATATCAACCAGAACATTTTTCTCCCGATTTTTTTATCCAAAATTGCACGCCAGTTGTCAGGAGCAGTGGCTATACTCCCTCGATGTTCGTAGGGCCCTTGCCTTCTACAATGAACGTACAAAGCCATTCAGGAAGACAACCCAGCTCTTAGTTGCAGTGGCGGACTGGATGAAGAACCTCACGGGCTCTTCTCAGCTGATCTCATCTTGGATCACATCCTGTATCCAAGCTTGGTATTATCTGGCCAGTGTTCCGACCCCGCCCCTCACCACTCACTCCACAAGGGCTCAGGCCTCGTTGGTGGCTTTCCTGGCTCAGGTGCCATCCAGGAGATCTGCAGAGCTGTTACTTGGTCTTCAGTACACACTTTTGCCTCATACTATGCCATCGTCCGACAGGCCAGAGACGATGCGGCATTTGGTATAGCGGTCCTACAATCCACAGTACTTCACTCCGACCCCACCGCCTAGGTAAGGCTTGGGAGTCACCTAATTGGAATTGATATGAGCAAGCACTTGAAGAAGAAAAAACAGTTACTCACCTTTGTAACTGTTGTTCTTTGAGATGTGTTTCATAGATTCATAGATATTTAGGCCAGAAGGGACCATTATGATCATCTAGTCTGACCTCCTGCACAATGCAGGCCACAGAATTTCACCCACCACTCCTAAAAAAGACCTCACATCTATATCTGTGCTATTGAAGTCCTCAAATTGTAGTTTGAAGACCTCAAGGAGCAGAGAATCCTCCAGCAAGTGACCCGTGCCCCATGCTACAGAGGAAGGCGAAAAACCTCCAGGGCCTTCCAATCTGCCCTGGAGGAAAATTCCTTCCCGACCCCAAATATGGCGATCAGCTAAACCCTGAGCATATGGGCAAGATTCATCAGCCAGATACTACAGAAAATTCTTTCCCGGGTAACTTGGATCTTACCCCATCTAAAAACCCGTGTTGCTCATATCCATTTCAAACCCGCCCCCCTTCCCCTCTGTTGGAGTAGCGGGCAAGAAGGAACTGAGGGGGCGCTGGGTTGGCTGGGTATATATCAAGCGCCATGAAGGCGCCACTCCAGGGGGCTCCATAGCTGACCCACCAGGTGTTGCTAGGGTAAAAATTCTCCGACGGCCGTGCATGCGGTGGGCACACACCTAATTGGAATGGACATGAGCAACACATCTCAAAGAACAACAGTTACAAAGGTTAGAGTTATAAGAATGTGTTTAGACTTTATGGAATGCTTGTAGGATGCTGCATGTCTTAATCTTGCTTTATTATACCTGTATCCCAGGTTATAAGGTAACGTTTAAATGTTTACTCTGTAACTACAAAAATGCTTGCTAAGACTGCAAATCCCCCCAATCAGGCAAAAAGCATACTAAGTGTCAAATACTAGGTCATCACAAGAGGTATCATCTACCCACCAAAAGGTCTACAGACATACCACTGTGGACAAAAGACTTTGTCAATACCTTCTTCCGGGGCGTGGGGGAAGCAATGTGCACAAACCCTTGTCCCATCCTAGCTTGAATGCTGGGGGAAGAAAATAAAAATGCCTGTTAAGGAGAAATTTTTATTCCTATGCTGCTGAAACTCTGAGGGGCAAGGATTTCTGAGAGTAAGCAAGGAGTGGTCAGCTGTTTAGTTTGGGTTAGCCCTAAGGGACTTCTAGCAGCTACTATCATCTTTTGGAACCTCACAGTGTATCTCAGTTGTGTGTATACCTGTTTCTACTTAAACCTTGTAAATAACTCATTTATTTTTCCTGGTTAATACATTTTTAATTAGTTTATTACAAGATCGGCCACAAGCATTGTCTTTGGTTTGAGATCTGAAGTACAGTTGACATGAGGTAAGTGACTCATCCTTTGGGACTGGACGTAACCTGAATGTTGATGTGATTTTCAGTGTAAGTGACCATATCTCACTAAGTCCAGCTTGCCTGGGTGGCAAGATAGACTGGAATTCCCTAGGGGATGCTCTGTGACCCCATGGGAAAAATGTTTTAATGCTTTAGGAATTCACATTTGTTACTGGGTGAAATCTAATTATTGAACTTGGGTTTTTCCCCCAGCTTCTTGACAGTCTGCCCTGAGGTTGGCACGCATGGTCTTGAGCCACTCCAGACAGCATGACATTTGTCTTCATGAACTCTGAGCTCCTATGTGAGGTTTAGCTGTCACTAGCAGTTCCATGCTTTCGTGCACATGAATAATCACTAGAAAAAGAATGACATAGAGATATACAGAGATATACATTCTTCCCAAAGGGTCTTGGATATCAGATTGTTTCCGGGCAGAGGATTTTACTTTCTATTCCCAGGTATTCCCTTCTTCAGTAGTGTCTAGTTATCCCCTAATCCAGCTTCACATACGTGGTGGTTAATGGAATAGAAATGATGCAATTGCTCCAAGCAGAGCTTTTAGCCAGTGGAGTCTAATTAAAGTAACCCTTCTTTTCAGAAAAAAATCCCCACTCAAAGAGTCCATTTTCTTTGCATCTGATGAAAATATATGGAATAACTTAACATCCTGATGGAGACAGAGGTTTGAAACATCCTTTGAGCAGCTATGCCCAACCATATATAGGAGCAGGAACTAGCTGGAGCTTATTTCTCACATGAGCTGATATTCCTTCCAGGCTAGCCCTAGTCCTTCCTACCATGTTTCCAAAAGGCAGTATTAGGGGCCTTGGCATTACATCAATGAGCCAATAGTGTTCAATATGTCTTATCTATTCTATACATGCTCATCTCCAGAGTATCTGAGTGCCTTCCAGTTATGCATTAAATGATGTGACTCACATCTGTCATGAGTGGTTTGTTCAGTGTCCAGTTCCAGGAGCCTTGTTATTGCAAATTCCACCTTCAGGAGATCTAGGAGGGAGGCTATCTCTGACCAGAGTAAGGAGCAGAAGAGTTGAGGTCACTGCTTCTCCCATGTGCCCTATTGCTCCCATGGAGAAAGGAGAGGGAGGGGAGCTGTTGCTAGGGCAGCTCTGCTGCTAAGCTACTCATGAAAGACTAAAAGCTGCTACTGTTATAGGCATAAACTTCCTCTGTGCAAAAACCGTATTTAAAAAGGACTGCGAGAAAATGGCAGCTTAAGTGGAACAAACCAATTTAAAAGAATCTCTCTTTTTTTTTAGAAAAATTATTCAATGGAGCTTTTCTTAACTGGATTAGGGAATTAACCTGTACCACGAGAACACTTCCCAGCATAGAGCACCACGGCCTCCACAGGCCCCCCACCAAGTGCTATTCATGACCTGGCAGTGCTGGCATGAATAGGCTCAAGGGATCCCAGCGAGGCAGTGCGGGAAATGATGGCATCGCCCACCACCCAAAAAAAGGGAGAGTGAGGGTTCTTCTCCACAGTCGTGGCATAACTCTTCCTTCCTAACCTCCCCCAAAAAGTGATGGTATGCTCCAACTTTCCCCACACATTTTCTCTCAGTTTGTCACTTGGCAGCCGTGAGAAGAGCAGGACTGGAATAACCACCTAGAGCCCTTCTCCCCAAATAGTCACCTATAACGCCACCCTCTCTCCCTGGAATACCCACTTACAGCTCATTTGTGCAGAGCATCCCAGGGGCCACTCCCAGACTGTGGAACGAACTGCTCCAGGAATCCAGGATCATCACAAACCTCACCACCTTCTCCTCCCGGTGCACTCCTCCACCCTGTGTTCTCCAACATAAACAGAGAGCAATGCGGGTACATGTAATACACCTGACCAAAACAAAGCACCCTGCTACACACACAATTCTCCCCCTGGGGTGAGAGAAAGAATGAGCCACACTTGGCAGACGTTAGCCACATCGCTTAAGTCACTACAGGAAGGCACTTGGATATTATGGTGATGAAAGTGGTATAAAAACCCAAATAGAATAGAACCCCTTATAACCCCCAGGATAACCATAAAGAACCACCCCATAAATAACCAGCTGTAACTGCGCAGAATAACAACCTCTAACCCCACCCGTAGAGCTCTGTGAAGAGATTTGCTGTTGCCTTACCGTGTGGGGGCGGTTGCTGCCGTTAACTCCCTGCAGGGTGTGATAAGCTACACCCCGACACGTCCTAGGTAGGAAGTGCCCTTTTCCTATCCTCCCCCCCCCCCCCCGCCTCTTTCCTGTGTCATTTCACCTGAGCTGGCTGGATCTGCAGATCCTAAACCTGTCAGTGCTGCTGTTCTCCCCTGAGTCAGAGAAGCTTTTCAATCTGACTGCAAAATGAGACTCCTCCAGCAGTAAACAGAGTGATCTCATACCTGCTTTGAAGTTACCATTTAAATAACCTGCAGGGGTTCACTAATGTAGGGAAACGAGGGAAAGGAAATAATTTCCTCCTTCCCCCACTCCTCTCCCAGAGGCAGGGAAATGAAAATGAATCCCCAGGCAGGAGCAGGACACTGGTTTTCATGGAGCTGCATGGAAGATGAATGACTTTCACTTACGGCTTAGTTAATGAGTCAGCAGATATTCATTCATGGACGCAATTTATTAACCCATAAACGCTGCAGATGACGGTGTCATCGCTGTGATAGAGTTGTTTTCATTAACTGTATAATTTATAAGACAGCTGCTGCTGTGTATGTGCTTGTCCCTCCCTGGCCTGCCTTGGTACTGGGGAGGGAGGATGGGGGGGCAGAGGAAAGGGAGAAGAGACCAGTGTGGGATCCCTCTGACACAGCTCAGACTGCAGGGGAAGAGGGCTGGGCTTCATGCTGTTTTCTGCTGGCTCCCATCCCTGCAGGATCTTGTTTCTAACCCAGGGAAAAGGAGCTTGTTCTCACTAGTAATCCCTTCCATGTCTTGTTTGCCTTTTCATTTCTGTCTAAGGTCTCTGTCATAAATATAAAGGGAAGGGTAACCACTTTTCTGTATACAGTGCTACAGTGCCAGAGGCAACATCCTGCTACCTGTAAAGGGTTAAGAAGCTCAGCTAACCTGGCTGGCACCTGACCCAAAGAACCAATAAGGGAACAAGATACTTTCAAATCTTCGGGGGGGAAGGGAGGCTTTTGTTTGTGTTCTTTGTTTACGTGTTTGTTCTCTCCTGGGACTGAGAGAGGCCAGACAGAAATCCATCTTCTCCAACCCATCCCAATCCAAGTCTCCAATATTGCCACCACTATAGATAAGCCAGGCAAGGCGGATTAGTTTATCTTTTGTTTTATGTGAATTTTCCCTGTGTTAAGAGGGAGGTTTATTCCTGTTTTCTGTAACTTTAAGGTTTTGCCCAGAGGGGGATCCTCTGTGTTTTGAATCTGATTACCCTGTAAAGTATTTTCCATCCTGATTTTACAGAGGTGATTCTTTTACTTTTTCTTCAATTAAAATTCTTCTTTTAAGAATCTGATTGATTTTTCATTGTTCTTAAGATCCAAGGGTTTGGGTCTGTGTTCACCTGTACAAATTGGTGAGGATTATTATCAAGCCTTCCCCAGGAAAGGGGGTATAGGGCTTGGGGGGATATTTTGCGGGGAAGACGTCTCCAAGTGGGCTCTTTCCCTGTTCTTTGTTTAAAACGCTTGGTGGTGGCAGCACACTGTTGAAGGACAAGGCAAAGTTTGTACCTTGGGGAAGTTTTTAACCTAAGCTGGTAAGAATAAGCTTAGGGGGTCTTTCATGCGGGTCCCCACATCTGTACCCTAGAGTTGAGAGTGGGGAAGGAACCCTGACAGGCCCGGTAATGCACTTGGATCAACACAGCTGGGCCTTTGTGCTGCAGTGGTTTTGGTTGCTCGATTGGGGCTTTTGTCTGTGAGCTTTTCAGGACAGCAACCACAGAGTTGGGTGTGTTTCACCCATGCCTCTATTCCATCCAGACACCAGGACAGCCAGGGATCTGCCCGGTCTGTGGTCAATGACAAAGGAAACCAAGTGTTGGGTGGTGTTAGCATCACAGCCTATTGCACCTTGTGGTCTCATGTAGTTTCTGTATGTGGATGCTGAAAAGAATCTAGCAGACTCCACAGCTAAGGGTCCCTGGTGAGGACAAGAAGCTACCTGCCTAAAATCTCTGGGGTCCCTCCGAGAAAAAAAAACAGAGCCAGCACAACAATTACATCCACGCTACTGAGTCCTACAGAACAGGTGATCTATCAGAACCTTTGATCCACCATGACAAACCCAAATAGCACTATCAAAGACATTTCACTTTTCATCTATGTGGCCAGTGTTGTCTCCTGGCTGTGTCCAGTTCTGAGGCCTGTTAGAGGGAATGTAGGATACTGTAGGATTTCAGATAAGCTTGGAACTGCCTCACTTCCCCTTCTCAGGGAGTTCTCCTGAGAGTGGAATGCTAGAGACAGGCTGTCCTCTTTCATATCTGTAGCACGGGCTTGTATTTCATCCAACACATTTTACTGCATTCTGAATTCTTTCCCAGTTTTTTTGTTAGACTCCCAACGTCTCCAGGTTCTCTTGACCCTACGCCAAGCCGTGACAAATAGTACAAGTCCCCATCAGAAACAACACAGAAGTAGAGAGAGCACCACAAATGCCAGCCTCAGCATGCAGCACATTAGCTCAAGTTTTTGAAGCTCAAGACTGATGGGTTGGAGTCGTCTGTTTCAATCTGCTTCTTCCGATTAAAAAGCTGTTAAAAGCTTCAGCCTGTCTCAGTACATCTGCTGCTTTGTGACCAATTAATAGCTTGTTCGGGATTTGAGGCTGCGGGTAAGAGGGTGATAGATTTGATGGGGGTTAGTGTTAGGAGATTTTTGTAAAGAGCTTGCCACAGCAAATGATCAGTCTGGTGTAGTGATTGCTCAACTGGCATGGTTTAAGAGGGAGAAGAGAAGCCTTAGGATATGACTACACTGCACACTAAGCCCAGGTCTGTGGGACCCGGCTTCTGGACTAGGTGTTTCTAAGCATCCACACTGCACTGTAAACCTAAGTTTACAATTGCTGGACCCAGGTGTCACTGTGCTAACAGATACTGCACTACGCAGACCTTCTGACTTGGGTCTGCGGCTTGAGCTGCATCCACGCTGCAGAATGACAGGGCTTGGACCCAAGTCACAGTGGGACTCAGGCTCTGACTTGCCTTTCCTCTCTTGCAGGGTCCTAGGCCCAGGTCCTGAGTGCTTGCTGAGCTGGGTCAGACTGATCTGTGTGGATGGCGGGGGGGGGGGGGGGGGGGGCACACGGATGGACTCAAACCTGAGTCAGAGTCCAGGCTTAGTGTGCCACGTAGGTATAGCTTAAGTGGCCCTTAGACATCTCTGGCCTCTGAAAAGCTAGCTTTTGCTTATGCCTCTTGATTGCTTTCCCCTCTGCTGCTCTGTAATTGTGTTGTGGATTGGCTTTAACTGTATAATATCATTCTCTAAATGCATTATATATTATGTCTGCTATTAATTCTGTAATTCCTTTATACAATTCCGTAACCTTATGATTAAATCTGTGAAGCATTTATACCAAGGGCTCTCTGAACATAACATATTATTGTTCCGCTTTACTTGCCACACATTCCCATTTTCAAAGCACCAGCAATTCCACGAGATGAATTCAGGGCCCATGGAAATCTGAGGGGTAGATTTGGGTGTTTCTTGTGTGAGAAGGTTGGGCATTTCCTGGTAGACTGGGAGAATGGAAACACACTCAACAATACAGTCTATAGTAGCAGTGTGTCAAGTTTTCTGCAGGGGAAGGGGATACAATACCCACACTTGCTGCTGCCATACTAGTCTGATCTGTCACAGCCTCAGAGGCATTTGGCAAAGGAGTGCAGAGGAAACAAAGACATCCCTGATATTTCTACACATGGGATGAGGGCGCTGGATTCAGATCAGGTTGAGGCTGGGTCTAGGTTTTGGGTTTGAGGCCAGGTTATGGCTCAGGGTTTGAGCCTGAAGTTGAACCAGGGCTTGGTTTCAGGGTTTGGATTCAGTGATGCCAAAGCTGATTTTTGTGAGCTTCAGGCTTTACGTAGCGAAGGCTAAGCAAGTTCGGCCAAGATTTCAGCCACATCCCAGCAAGAAAGAGAAAATAGGTTCCTCACAATTTAAATACAACATAGAACCAGAATCATACAGGATGAGAGGATCCAGAGATTCAAGCCTAACACGCTCCCCAATCAGGAAATTGTCAGCAGGTGCAGGTCCCTGGTTCTAGAACACCTTTGTAGGGCCCCCCAGTGAAGGGCGAATGTCTGGGGCATTCTTAAGGGGAGGGAGGCGTGACATGTTTTTCCTGGCATTCTGATCTGTCAGAATAACCAACAGGGGCTGTGGGTGACCAGCTGGAAGTTAGGGTGGCCACTGAAGCTGCTCTTATGCATGTGGCCCCTAACAGTCTAAGCACCATTTGCCTGCTGCAGTTCTGGTGCCAACATCCGCTCCAGTCCAGAGAGGAATTGGGTGACTTCCTTGGGGGAGGGGACATGTCACGATCTCTGTCTATCAAGCTTTGAAACAATACTAATTCAGAGCATCACAGTCATGGTGGGAGCCTAGGGTGGGAAATAATGAGTTTGTAATTGCACTCACTGCATTCCTCAAACATGTGGCTAACTGGGGAAGGGGAAATGCCTCCCCATCTCTCCTCTCCACCTCATCAGCTCCTCTCTGAGGCTGCTCGTTTCTACCTGTGTAATTATTTCCACCAACTTACCTGATCTGCCCAGGCACAAACACGGTGAGCAGGTACCAGTTTCAATTCATTTTGGTCCATCTTACTAGCCAAAACATGCCGCTCTCCCCCTTCCCCCCCAGCAGCATCTTGGAAGCATAGAGAAAAAAAGATGTCTGGCAAATGGAAATTCAATTGGTTTAATATAGAGACTATTTTACTGCAGTCTAACTGGAGCCTCTTATTAAGAATCAGATGGAATTTCTAAACAGGGAGCGCTGGTCCCTTGGTGGGGGCAATCTCCAATCATATACCAACATTGCTCTTGACATATTTATGACTCCAATAAAATCTCCCATCTGGTATATTTTAAAATAAAATTGAAAATTTATCACTTTCCCTTAGTTGGTTTGTCGTTCTCCCCGGGAGAAGATAGCCGGCCTGAGATTATTGCATCGGCAGCCTGTCAGCTGAGGTTAGGCCGAAGTGTGATTTAAATTTCAATACTTTCCACATTACAGCTGTCTGGGGTGGGAAAATTACAAGGAGAAAAGCGGAGAGTGTGTTTCTGCTATTATTTCTATTCGTTAGGCTCCCTCTGATTTTGTTTTGTTTTACTTTTTTTAGCTCTGCCTGCCGCTCTGTGTCTGGGGGAAAAAAACCCTGGCACTTTGTTGGAATCCCAGCTAAGCAACCCAGCAGGCAATAGCGGGAGGGCCAGGAATACTCAGGAGAGGACGAGAGGGAACCCAGGTCCAGACACTCCTTCTGCTTCTTTGTTATTTGTATTCTGGTAGCATGTAGAGGCTCCTTTCAAGATCAAAGCCCCACAGTGCTAGGTGCTGTGCAAACATGGAGCAAAAGACAGTCCCTTCCCCAAAGAGATCACAATCTCTATAGGCAAGGTGGAGCAAAGGGAAGGACCTTTATGCCAATTTCACAGATGGGGAAATGAAGCAGAGACTAAGGGCTGTATTCGTTGGCAGTCAGCGGAAATGAACCCAGACCTTCCAAAGCTCAGTGCAATGTCTTAACCACAAAACCATGTTTATTAGGGCTGCTAGCCTCTCCCCTCCGAAATTTGGGCCCAAAATGATTGCTTGTGGCTTGCATTGTTATCCTGTACTATGCACACGATACAGGAGAGAGGAAAGGCCTCCTCCCTCCCCTTTCTGCCCACTTCCATGCTCAGACCAGGAGAGAAGGAAACTGCTCAGCTTCCCAGGTCTGAAATGGTCGCAAGTGGAAGAGAGTCTGTGGGTGCAGAGCCTTTGGGACACCCCTACAGGGGCCCTGTGTGACATAAGCTATTCCACCTCCCCATAATGCATTGCTCCCACTACTGCATTCACACATTCCCAACCTCTCTTGGAGCTTCACCCACTGGGAGTTTAGATTAAGTGCACTGGTTTCTGTGCTGGTGAGGAACCAGCTGGGGGCTAGATTGTCACAAGCCTTGCTTGGCTGTGCCTGGGAGTAACCCCCGCCCTGCTCCCCATTCAGCTGTGGTGGGGCCACTCGCATGATACTCCCCACTGTGAGTGGGGAGCGGATGGGAAGGGAGAGGAGCCCTGACTCCTGGCAGGTGCCTGATGCTCTATGAAAGGGGTGAAGTAACTTGCCCCTGAAACCCCCCCACCCACCAGAGCATGCGGGGAATAGGGGAGGAATTGTGACTGTGGGTCACAATGTGTTCTATAGGGTGGTGCAGATTGTATGGCTACAGTCTAACCTTGGGTTATTACACCCAGCAGTACAGGTTATGGGGCAGGTGCTCAACCAGCTGGGGGATTCAACCCTGGGCCGTAGGCATGGTGTGTGTGTGCTGTACCAGATGAGAGATTAAACCCAGCAGCCTAGTTATTGTGCATCTGCTGTGCCAACTGGGAGATTAAACCCAGTGCCCTACGTACTGTGCATTTTCTGTACCAGATGGGAAATTAACCCCAGGGTCTCTGGCTTCCTGGTTACAGCCTGTTCAGCCCTCTGGACAGACTGTAACATTGTAACACACCAAGTGTGTTTCTTAGGTGTGAGTGTATGCCTTTTATGCACACTTGTTTGTGTGTGTGATCAGGAGCAATGGTGTGCAGTGCACTTGTGTCTTGCCTCTGAATGTGAGGTTTGTGACTGTGCATCAGGGTTTTGTGTACCTTGTGTATTGGTGCAATTGTGTCTGTGGTTCTGAGTACACTTCTGTGTGCATATGTCTGTGTGTGTCATTAGGATGTGACAAATTCAGTCTCACAGGAGGAGTGTATGTTTGCAGATGATGTGTTTTTGCCTCTCTGAGTATATTTCATATACGTAGTCTTGATATGTGTGGCAGTTAGCTTATGCAGTCTTTTTATTGTGATTGTTTGTGGTTCAAACAAATAAGCACATGCATAAATAAATGTGTGTAGTTTTTGCACAGCAACTTTGCAAATTCTTTGTTGTAAGCAGATGTGCCAATGTGGTCTTCATTGTCTAGTTCATATCTGTGTGAATCCTTAGTGTGTGTAATGTATGCATATTTTATTTATGTTTTCAATGTATGCATGTATAATACTGTATTGTGCATGTGTTTGTAAATGCCTGCTTTGTGATTGCTTGCATGCCTTCTGTGGGCAGTGTGTGTGGGTTATGTGTGTGTATGTGTGGTGTTGTCTACTGGCACAGAGACAGGAGTGTTCAGAGTTTTCATACCTTTCAAACAGCAGGAGAGGTGTCCATATATTTTGTAATTTTCTAACACTTCAACCAGCCTTCATGGTTTAAATGCCTGTCAAAACTTCAGGAGGGATATTTAGGAGATAATGTCAATGGAATGGAACAGTGTCATGAGATAATGCTTTCCTGATGCTACATAAAAGCCAAAATGGTGAAGAAGAGGCACAAATAAAATACAAAATGAACAAAACCAACCAAGGTAAAGTTGAGATGTTTAGTCTCAGAGTGGGAGACATTTACCAGGTGAGAACCTTTTAGTCCTACCTCTCTATTTCTATTTTATGGCACTCAGGGATCTTGCCAGCCAGTGCCCCCACTCCTACTCTGTGGGATCAGCCACAGGTTGTCACATCACATTTGAAACAAGATGTGGTGATAAAAACATCGCAGTGTGGTCCCCTCCCCTGCCCGGTCTCATGCTCAGGTGCTTTTGCATGCAGGTTAAGCGATTTTGTTATCCCAACATTTCTTTTCATTGACACTTTAAAAGATGTGTAGCATAATAGCAATGATTGAAGCACCTGCTGCTTTTCTCTGTAATTATCCAGTTCCCTCATTGGGAACCAGTTTATTGCCATCTCAGAGTGCAGCAGTCCTATTATTGCTTAAATAAGAGTCAGCCAAGCACCAACCCGCCAGGCTGCTGCTAACACCATTCCAACTACACAGACATAAAAGTGATTTCCCTCTGCTACTGGGTCCCCCTGGAGCAATGGAGTCCATCCAGGGAAAGAGAACTGTATGGAAGGTAAAGTAGAGTGGGGCTGCAAAGGGCAAAGCACTGCAGAGGGGGCTGGGAAGGGCAGGCCCTTGCACAAGGGGAATGGGAGCGGGTGTGCACTGCACAAGGGGAATGAGAGGAACATGTCTCTGCAAAGGCTCTAAACTATGGGGATTATCATGGCAGCCTGAGCAGTAACAGAGCTCTGTGCCCAGCATAGGGAGTGCACAGGTGTGATCTGCTAACAGATGCACGTGAGATGTGTAAGTGGCATTACCCACTTCTGCTTTTTTTCTCACTTGTTGGTGCTCCTGGAGAACTCCAGAGCTTCCTTTCATCACCCGAATGCTGCTCTGGGCAGGGTTCTCTCTGCATTGCATTGGGGTGAATTTTGCCTCTTTTGTATTTCCTTCTGGCCCTTCATGCAATAAATTGATCCGCTGTGCAAACCCTTTCCTCTAGCCAACAGGCGGAGCAAGGGGTAGGATAGGGGGCTCGTATTTTGGACTAGCTATCTGAATTCCAAAGATGCCCTGGGTCCTGGAGTCCTCTTTTACTGTGGCAGGGTTGGAACATTGTCACTAACAGTAATACCACCACCTACCTGTTATATAGTCCTTTTCAGCTGCAGATCTCAAAGAACTTTACAAAGGGTGTAAGTATTATTAACCCCATTTTACAAAGGGGGAAACTGAGGCAGGGAAAGGGGAAGTGACTTGTCCAAGGTCACCCACAGGCTAGTGGCAGAGCTGGGACTAGAACCCATATCTCCTAAGCTACAGGCCAATGTGCTATCAGGTCACACTTCCTCTCTTAGGGCACTTGCTCACATCCTTGGGCAGAGGAAGGTGGTCCCTGAACTGTAGGCAGGAGCCAGGTTCCAGGAGCTTAATAACAGAGTGAGAGAACTGGGGTCGTGAGACTTCGAGAGTGAGCTGTATAAGGACTGACCACTCTAGGGACCTGCTTCAGCATTGCCTTCACCAGCCAGGGCCTCAACTTCAAATCTCAAACGGCCAACAAATTGCCAGCCACTGTGCTGTTGCTTTGGGCGTTCACAGCCAGCTGAGCTCCAGGACCCTCCGTCTGGATCCCCAGCATGTGTCTACATGGCAAAGAAAAACTCACACCATTGAGTCTCTGAGCCTGGGTCAATTGATTTGGGCTTGTGGGGTTCAAGCTGCAGGGCTAAAAATAGCAGTGTAGAGCTACGGACTCAGGCTGCAGATCAGGTTCTGAAGCCTGGCAAGGCGGGAGGGACTCAGAGCCCAAGCAGGAATGTCTACACCACTGTTCCCTCTAAGCTGTGCGCATGTGTGCACGCACACAGAACCTAAACCCCGTGTGCACAAAAAATGAAATACTGCATCGGAGCCAGGCCGAAATAGCCTTTACAGGTGACTTTTGACATTGTTCGCCCGCCATCTATCAACACAGCCAGATTCTACTAGCTGGAAAGAGGGGAAAGGGAAAGGAGGTTAAATTTTCTTTTTCTAAGTATTTAAAAATGACATTTATAAAATAACATGGTGTAAAACTATTATTATCACCAATTGCAAATTAAAACTTTTTAAATGTATAAGCATTTTACTCGCCTGGGCGCATTTGCCTCATGGCGCACAAATTTGAACTCGGCTTCAAACATTTGCACAGAAGAAATTTTTTGCGCACTCGGCCTGTCAAAAATTAGAGGGAACATTGGTCTACGCTGCTATTTTTTTTAACCCTGCAGCCCGAGACCCGTAAACCTGAGTCAACTGAGCCAGGATCTGAGCCTTGGGGCTGCAGGTTTTTTGGTGCCGTGGAGACACATCCCAACTCATGGCCTGAGCTGCACGCAGGAGTGGAAGCTGGAGTTAGCCAGCCAGCACAAAGGCTGGGAAGAGGGAGGGAGAGGCAGAGCTTTGTGGGGAGGGCAGTCAATACACCAACTGCCTTCCACACTGAGTGAAACTTAGGGGCTGCTTCCATTCCAATGAAGAGAAGAAAACATACCACGGAGCCCTCAAAGCCCTGGCTAAACCCTAGATCAGCCCACTGGGCCTTACTTTGACTCCTTAGCATCCCAGGCTCTTGGCCTGCATTTCCTGTTTCCCCTAGCAACTGAACTCTCCACCCCCACTTGTGGCCTCCACCTCCTCCTCCTCCTCCTCCTCTTGCCTGTGACATGAGGCTGGAATGGCATTCCTGCCTAGCGGGAATTGTTTATCAGAGCAGAGATTTGAAACCTTCTCCAAAGCCGAGAAGGAGAAGAGCGGGGCTATTTGTCATGTGCCGCTGTTGGAAAGCGCTATGGGAAAAGGTCAGGGGGCAGAGTGGGAACGAGCGGGTCACGGAGTTATTGGGTTGGGGCACAACAACAACATTGGTTCTGTAGGATCTCAGAGCCTGCTTTGGCTAAATAAGCATTTCTGACCGCACTGCCTGGGAAAGACCGAGGACTGGCCTCCTGAAAATGGGTGTTGGCTGCGTTCCTCTGGGTTTGCAGATTGGCAACCAGTATTAGCATCTCTATCCCTCACCCTGCCTGTGAGCCAGATGGAGCCTGAAAATGTAGCGCACAGCCTTTTAAAAAGCCCCTTTCCTTTCTGTTTGGACCCTTGTAACACAATGGGAAATTTTATATACAGGAGCTGCATTCTTACACCCAGCTTGCTGGGTCTGGGAGCAGGGGCTGCAGGCCTGGGACGTGGGGTTCCTTGTTCCAGCCCCCTGTCACTGAGCTGGATTGGGTCTGGGACCAGAGGCTGCAGGTGTAAGCTGTGTGGTTCCACCACATTGCCTCTCTCTCTCTCCCCCCCGCACACCCACCCCCCGGCACAGGGCTGGGTCTGGGAGCAGGGGGCTGCTGGGCTCATTACTGAAGAGCCATTTGACTTTTTCTTTCCTCTGTCGCTTTGCTTTATTGAATGTTGAAGGAAAAATTTAAGAAGAAAACAGAAATCAAACAAATAATCCATCCCGCCTTCCACCTCTATGCTGGGTACACCAGCAAGAACAGGAAAGAGGAGAAGGAGGAGGCTGCGAATAATTTACATTGTAAATAGAAGCTGAATGTGCATTTCCCAACTCCATCACCATCAATCACTCAAATTTCCTCCACAATACGGAATAAAGGAGCACAGTCCACCCTCTCCCCACGGGAGGGAACAGACTAGCTTGTTTCATCGCCTCAAACTGCTGATCACTCAAAACATTTGTTGTCTGTAGGCACGGACAGTTTTCAGTCCTAATTTTCAGCTTCCTCTGACTCATTCTCACAGAGACATCCCCAGCCACACATCCCTCCACGTTGGAGACTTGCATTTTCTCAGTTCCAGCTCCATAACGGGTCGGATGGTGATGATGCAGTGTGGGATAGCGCTCTGCCCCACAATGTATGTTGTTCTTCTAGAGCGTTGGAAGGTTTCTTCTCTTCCCTGCCATACTGCTGCTGTGTCACTCCCCCTCTCACTACATGTGTACCCCTTCAGTGAGGGTGTATTACAGAGCCCCCTCACTGCTGATCCACAGAGGATATGAGTCATTACAGCCTCAAGCTGTCCAAGGTTGGCTCTTTAGCTGTAACTGCACATGCATTTTAGCTCTGGAGTTCCCCAGCTCAGTTCCTGGTGTGCTGGCCAAAGTATGGGCACGTCATCACAGAGAGGCACTTGTAGCATACACCTGCCAGTGGGTTACACGTGCACTGTGGGATAGCGTTTCAAAGAAAAAAAGGGCAGTTAGGTATCCAGATCCCATTTATCTTTGCAAATTTCCCCCTTTCTTAGTGGTTGTGTTGGGTTTACGACAAGTCTACCATGGGGCCGTGGTGGAAATGGACTGAGCAGGGTGTGTACACATTTCATATGGCTAGCTGCACATCTGCTCTGTTGGGAATCATGGGGGCTGTGGCAGAAATAGAGAGAATGGGACAAGGAAAAAGAGCAGCGGGAGATAGAAAAGGAGAGCAGGAATAGGAAAAGAAGGCATGAAAGAGAAGTAGAGACAGGAGAAGAAAAAAGAAACGGGAAGAGAGGGAATAAAGCAATTAGGAAGTGAAGAGTTGTTGTGTCTTCCAGTTTTTGGACAACAAACAGTGTGAAGAAGTGACACAGGCACGGTGGGGACCAAATAACAGTGGTTACTGAATGCACATAACACGCGAGGCCTGGCTACATAGACTCATTTCTGCTCTGGTGACTTCTAAAACACACAACATGGTGAGCACCACTAGAGGGCTCATGCGCTCTCTAAAGGAATATGCCCTATTCCAATACACTACAGGAGTAAGTGGAGAGAATCTATTCTCTCACTGAAAAGGCGCTAGTGGATTAAAAAGGCCCTATCAGCAAGGGCCTTGTTCTGCAACCGTGAGACTGCCAGGATTGGACCTTTAATACTATTAAATGAGCAGCTTATCTGCTCCAAGGGGACTTAGACCGCAGGCAATTCCACTGCTAAGGGATAGCCAGGGTCCTGGGGTTATATTTAGCCCTCCTGTGCGTCCAGCAGTACTGGGCATGCTGGGGGGTTTGGCAGCTGTGCATTTTCTTTGCAGCGTCATAAACATAATTGGAAGTGAGATGTGTTTAGCACTCAGTTGTTTTCATAAACAGGCCGATTATGGGTGGCGTCCTTGGAGAGGGCTGTTTCAGGCAGGAAATCCTCTTGGCTGTAGGGGGCGGAGGGGGAGCTGCAAGTCTGTTCCCTGGGACTGGGAGCTCACCAGGTTTTAGGAGCGAAGCAGTGCTGGGTCTTGGCAGTGCTGGGATACGAGACCTCTTGGGAAATCCAGGTGCTGGGAGGAAGTGGTGCCGCTGATTCAGTAGGCAGTGCTCTTCCTCCTGTTTCTATTGGTCCTGGGTCACCCAGCCACGTCCTTCACTGATCATCACCCACCCGCTGGTCACTGCTCTCCTTTTGTAACCCCTGTAACCTTCTCTTGCTGTCCACAGATCTTGGAGCTGCAAGGCAGGAATCTGCCCCATTGAATCTATGACAGCATCACCATTCGCAGCTTCCAAAAAGTGGAGATGTGCTGCCTCCGGAAAGAAAAGGTGGGTTCATCTCACACTTGCACATACCCCAGCTGTGGCCCGGCTCAGAGAGCTGACGATGTGGCAAGCACTTCCTGAGTCATGCAGCTGATAAATGGGCAATATTTATTGTTTCCCTGGGCTTGGCTATGGTGCCTCTGGTTACGCAGGGATTAACACAGGGGGGCTGCATTCAGAGAAAAGGAGGATGTATTAGCTTTTATTAGCAAACAGTGAGTCCGGCTTTAGGTAAGGTCTCTAACCAGCGTGTGGAGTCCTACTGGCATTTCTGACTGATTCAGCAGCTGGAGTGGATCAGAAAAAGGAGAAAATTAACACTGACTGAGGGAGAAAAATCTCTGTCATGTCCCATGTTAAGCAAGAGAGACGCTTAGTGGTCATCTGGAAGAAAGGCACTTCCTTTGGGTCGAGTTATTGACATGTAATCTCTTTGATGAAAAGGGCTTGGGGTATTTGCTGGGGTGGAGTTGGCACACCCATTCAGCAGCTGCACCTGACCCTAAAAAGGATATATGCTCCAGCTACAGAAGGGGCTTTAGCCTGCATGGGCTGCTCTTTGCCTTGGTCTCCCACAGCTCTGTCTGAGCTCAGTATAGAGCAAGCACAATAAAAATGCCCAGGTACCAAGCAACATCAGGGAAAACAATAATAGCCAGGACTCTGCATATGGGGTTTGGTTCCCTGGGGTGGCGGAGTCCTTTGCATCCCAGATGGGGTTGTGAGGATCTACCTTCCATGTGGCCCAGTGGACTGGGAATCAGGAGAGATTTTTTTTTGGTGGCTCTGACATTGACTTGTTAGGGGACTTTGGGCAAGTCACTTTCTCTTTCTGTACCTCTGTTTGCCCATCTGTAAAATGGGGTTAATGATACTTATTGACCTTTGTAAAGTGCTTTGAGAACAACAGGTGAAATGTGCTGTGTAAGAGCTAAATTTTATTATTATGACCACCCATCTCTGACAGAGGAAGGCTGCCCAGAACTCTCCTAGGAGTCTGTCAGCATGACTCCTAAACAGTCTAGCAGGGTCAGGTTAGTTCTCATGCTATGTCTTAGACAGCGTAGAGGCCTCCAAATGTGTTATATACCTCCAAAATTCTAAGGGCATGGGCTGATACAGCACAAAACAGAAATGATCTACAAAAATTGAGTGGCAGGTGGGCATTGAAGAACCATGTGCTTCTGGACCCTGTCTCTGGAGCAGGCATAGGAGGAGGGAGCGGGGTCCAAGTTCTGCAAGTCTGATTAACTTTCTGATGAGCTGCAGAATCTGAACTCCTCCTGGGATATGAAGCCTGCAGAGCGGATCCCAAAGCAGTCCAGACCTTGACAGCGCCCCCTAAGTCATCACTTGGTTTCATTATCCCTGTTAGGCTTGTACATGGTACTTCCTGTCCCTCTGCCATCTTAGTCTTCTTTCAGTTTGTTTTGTCAGCCTTTGAGCAGCCTTTCTTCCCCCTTGTGAGTGGAGTCTCCATTGGGGACTGAGAGCAGAACCAGCTTTCTACATGTAGGCACCATTATGCACTGTCAACGTGAGTTTATTTACCCAGAGATTCCAACAGATCATCTTGCATGGTGGAGAAACTCATGTCAAGGGCACCTTCAGAGCAAGTAGTCAGTGTTTCAGATGTCTCCTCTCTCTCTATAGCTTGCTGACATGGATTTGCTTCCTTGCTCATTTTCAGAGTGTGGTCTACGTGGTTTACCACCTGCTGATGTAAAACAAGCCGAGTGGGTTTTGTTCAGACTTTCCTGCATAATGTGAATGACAACAGGTGCCATAACCAGAAGCGGTTTCAAAGGCTGCAAAGAGTAATTAACACACACAGTGAGATCTGCCTTAAGCAACTACCTAGAAACTGGTCATCAAGTGGAGATGGGTCTTTAACTAAAGGGCAGATCAAATGGCACTGGAAATCTTGGGAAAGCTTTAAAGTGCTTGCTCAAAATGGGGCTACCTAATGGAGGTTATCCTTCGAGAAGATCTGTCTATCTGGCCACATGCACTAAAGGTTCAGTGGTGCAAGTCTTCTTGCCCTCCACTGATTTCAAAAGGAGTCAAAAGAGCTCAGCAATGTTCGTCTGGGTTGAGTCCTGATGGAGGTTCAGTTAAGAGAGGCTGGCAAAAGTTTGAATGCTTCTCTGCAGCTCTAGCTGAATCAACCCAGGCTCCTCCCAGGGTGGACATCAGGTTGGTTGGCAGTCTCCCGAGGATTGTCTATCTCCCATGATCTCTGGTATATACTAGCTCCCTAAGGTCAGAAATACCATGAGAATAATCTGGTATTTTGGTGCTTTTGGTTATGTCTGAAACCAAGAACTGCAGCAACCCTCATTCTAACCAATCTCCATGCCCCATAATACCCAGGGTTAATTCTAGCACATAAACAATTAGTTTGCATCCACACACCACACAGTTAATGCTTGGCTAGTGACCGTGGCTGCCAACCACGGTTATAATTGGTTATTATTTATTTGCACTTTCCAGACACTTAGGAAGAATTGTCCCTGCTCCAAGGAACTCACAATCTAAAGTCGAAGAAGTAGACAGAGATGAGGGGAACAGACAATTCATCACAGAGGTGGATCTCTAGAGAGACTTAAATATGGGAAAATGAGCCCAGGAAAGTTGAACCAGGCATGGAAGGGGGCTGCAGGGAAGTGATTGTGTGAGGTGGTTGGAAGTGTTGGCGGAGAGGAGGGGATGGAGTTATATAGCACGCTGGACAAGGTGACAAGAAGCGTAGGTTTGATATTATACCAGCTGGGAAGCCAGAGGAGGGATTCAAAAATGGGGGTTAATTGAGCAAAGGGATAGGCAAGGAAGATGAGTATAGATCCAGTTCAGCACACTGGGTTTTTTTGCAATGTGACAGGACCCCAATGAGCCATGTTTATGTAACCAGTTTGGCTGGGTCTCCTTCCTCCCAGCTTCCTGGGTGGTAGGACACCCCAGAGTGCATTGTCGGACCTGTCACTGATGGCCCTCTCTGTGCACTCTATCCCCAGCTGAGGGTCTGTCCAGATTTTCCCAGAATGCATTTGTACAAACAAGGTTAGGAGGCTCTTTAGATGTGGATGTGTAGACATGGTTGCGATGGCAGAAAAGTTTCTGTATGGACACAAATTAAGCTGTTTTCCTTGTAAAGAGATAAATTAACTGTACAGTGGTTAAACATTATAATGCAGGCAGGGCCTTAGAGGGTTAAGCAATGTACACACATCATTAATTTATGGGTCTGAGTGGTTCTGGAGTGGAGTTGTCACACTGGTTTAGATAATGCTAACTGTATGCACCCTGCCAGCTGCTACAATGTCTTAGTGGTTTGAGTTGCTGCATGCAGAATTATGGTGCCTTTGTGGGAATATTATGTTCTCTGAATAGAGCCCCACAGAGCAATTTGCCTCACCCTTACAAACCCATCCAAATAACTAGAAATGCCTTACAAACACAAAACAATTGAGAAAATAAATGTATTATACTGTACATCTGTGACAAAACAATGCTTTCATGTGCACAGAGAGAAATGTGTTTGTTTAACTTATGGGCTCACATTTGGAAATAAATGCATTAATTTAAATCAAAACGGGACGTTCTTCAATATAAAGGAATTTTACATGACAGATGTAGGAAATACACCATTTGAGCAACAGAGTAATACCCAGGGGCAGAGTCACAGTAGTTAGTGTTAACCTGGTACATGCATCCTTATGGTATCTCAGACACCGCCTTTCTCCCCATGAGACACCCCTGCACTTGCAGTCAGGAGAAGAACTTGAATTAGAACCCCCTTGGTTTAAATGAGAAGGGGCTGCTGTTAGGACATTTTCTGCAAAGGGTTTTGGAATTCCCTGTCTTCTTGCTGTGCCAGAGGCTGGGGTGGTTTCCCTGCTGTGCACATTCCAAAGCCCTCCTTTTCTCATGGGTGTGCAGGGAGGAGGAGGGCTAGCAGGTTGACACAGGTAGTTTGGTCTGTGCATTTTATTACTATGATCATCTGACAGGCTTGTTTTCATGTGGAAGTAGTGGCAGTTCCACAACTAGGTGATTGGTCTTAATTTTTGTATTAAAAAGCATTAGTTTAATTCGTGTGGAGCATACAAAATGTCAGATTGGGGGCTATAAAACCCCAAGAAATAATGATCAGTAACATACACAGAGTGTTTCAGTAAAGGATTTTAAAAAAATATACCTGCCCTTCTCATTTGCATTCTTTTTAAATGTTTGAGCTGTTGTGATGGACTGTATAAGCACTTGCTGTTGCATTTCAGTTTACATATAAGCACAACCAAATTTGTTTTGTGAATTGACATTTACATATTTGAAACCAGCAATATAGTCCAGGACTAAACCACATGTGAATGAATCTCAATTCAATACAATTTGTGTACAATTTGTGGGCATCTCCAAAAGATTCTATGATTCGGTTTGGGTAATTATCCAAAAGTTTGGCTGCTTAATGTAACTTATCCAAGGGTCTTTGGTCTATAGTTGAGCTGGAAATCTAGTAAGAATGGGGATTCTTGTGAGATTTCTAAGACTTGATTTCAGCAAGCTCAGAAATAACATGGGAAGAATCTTTATGCATGATATCTAAGAATGTCTAAGTCTTTCTGAAACTAGGAAATGAAGAGGCACATAACAAATATTAATGTTGGTTGAAAAAATGTTAACAGAATAGTTTTCTGTGGGAAAAGGCAGTCGTGTGAAAATCGAAATGTTTCACAGGAATGTGTTGATGACATTTTCAATGAAAGAAAGTCAAAACAATTAGTTTGGACTTTCTTATTTTATTTAGATAATGTTGACACATTTCATTTTGATAAAGTTGAAATGTTTTGACTATCATTTTGATTAATTTCATTCAGACTTTTATATTACATAAAATATAAATTTTAAATATTATATTATCTAATTATATTTAATATTATAATGTTGTGACATTATTGCAATGAAACAAAACAATTCCAAACTTAATTTTTTTAGAAATTTACTTTCTTAGGAAATTTGGATTTTGGCTTTTTATTCTGATTTGGAACAAAAAAACAAATTTTCAAATGTCAACAATTTCTCATGAAATGAAAATTCTGGTTTCCGGACAGCTCTAATAAATATGTAACACACTGGCAAAAATGTATTGTGTTCACCACTACAGTCCTGTTCACTCACAAGACAAAAGGCTACTTACTGCTGCCAGAGTAAGTCTGATAGCTGGTAACAGTAGTAAAATGGATCAACTACTAGGAGGGATGTGGCAGATACTTGGACAGTGTCTTACCAAAAAGAAAAGTATGAATTTCTCTACTGTGAACTTCTAAATAGAAAATCATGGTTCAAATCATGTTCCAGGTAAAGGTTCACCTTTGTCCTTTTATCCAAATGGTACTTGTATCCTTGAATTATGATTCTATTAGCATATAGCCAGTGATGCAAGTAGCATTCATTTCTTACAGGTATGCTGCACTCATGGGAGGGACACAAAGGGGGGGGGCACGTGGCCTCCCCATGTGACTCCTTCCCACCCCGCCCCCAGCCCTGGGCTCCCGTGTTCTCCCCGTCCCCTCTCAAGGATCCATCCCAGGTTACCTGAGGGGAGCCTCCTCTTGCTGCGCCGGAGACTTCTGAACTGCAGGGCTCTCCCAGGAACCGCAGTGGCGAAAGGAGCAGAACATGGGGGTGCTTGGTGGCCTCACGCCGGCAGCTCCTCTGGCGCGGCTGTACTGCCCCCAGCCCTGCCCCCACCGCTCTGTCCTCTGGCAGGGCTGCTGTACAGACCCTGCCAGGAAATGGAGGCACGCAGCTGTGTGGAAGAGCTGGGGGCGGTGCTGGGGATGGTACAGCTGCGCTGGAGGAGCTTCCAGTGTGGGACCACCAGGCAGCCCCACGTTCTGCTCCTCCTGTGTCTTCCCGGTACGGAGTACCGGCTATAAATATCTTACTGGTACGGTGTACCGGACTGTACCACCCTACTTGTACCACCATACTTGACACTTTACCTTTAGGTCATCCACACTGTAATGTGTTAGTTTCTCTGCCCTCTTCTGGATGGATTGTTAGAGCAGCAGAAATGTGTGCGATTGTTGCCCTCTAGTGGGTGGAGGTCTACAGGATATAAGGAACAATACAATTAGTCCAGTGTTAATGGAGATTCTTCTTTAGTTTAAACAGTAAACGTCTATGTTTACAGAGTAGAAAGTTGTGGATTCTAGTTTCCATGTCTCAGATGTGAATCACCCTCCTGTTTATATGCATGCAGCCAAGGATTTGTCACAGTAACCATGACAGAAAGGATGCAACATTTCTGAAGACAAACACCCATGGGTTGGCTGATTCGCTGATAGGCCTGTGCACCCAGTATAGTTTGGTATAACTCTATTCCCCCCCAGATATATTAATCAAATACTTTAAATAATTGCTGCAGCTGTGACTGATATCAACTGCATAGCTAATTACCCAGGAGATTAAAATGACTCTTTCTGTTTAAAAAAGCTGTAAATGAGTTAATTATTTACTTTGCTTGCCTCTCTCACCTCGTTATGCTTGTAAATGAATAGAAATATTGATCTTGGAACTGATTTGGGTGTTACGCAGCCTGAGTTGGTTTAATTAGGGGCTTAAAATTACCGTGCTTGCTCCTTCTGACCAAGCACATTATCTTTTTACTTTACTTACCTTTCACAAAATCCATCCTGGGAAGTCGGGCCAGGACAGACCATTTAGGCCATGCAATTTGAGCTTCACCATTTTGTAGGGCTCCTTTCCATACTAGCCCCACAACTGTCTTATTTAGCCTGTTCTTGACTCCTTGCAACAATAACACCTCAATCCACTGCCCAGTTACTTTTACCGTTCAAACTGCTTTCCTGTTACCTGACTTATATGTTTCCTTCTGTGAGCCTGAGGCCATTTTTCTGTGTTCTTCATCTTCTGGGCCTGTGAATAATTTCCTTTTTTCATTTATATCGTTTTCTTGAATTAGAGCTGGTCAAAAATTGCCCATTGAAACTGTCCTGGGGTGACAAATGGCCTTTCTTTCTAAACCAATTTTTTTGTGTGGAATTTTTTTTTTGTTTCATTCAAACTCTTCTGTTTGTTTAATGAAAAACTGAAAATAGGAAAAAAATTAGTTTTTCAAAAACTGAAAAATTTAGGGGGTTTGGGTAGAAAAAATGGAAAATGTTCACAAAAGGATTTTGGAAAAAAATTGAAGTTTTATGTTTATTTTGAGCATATGGATGGAAAATACTTACTGGTTTCCAACTAGCTCTACCTTGAAGGTATTTACAGATTTGTTGTCATGCTCCCATTGCCTCAGTCAGACTAGACCTAGTGTGTCAAATTATGCCTTCAGTTGCTGTAACAGGTCAGCATACCCTGGTACCTCTAAAGCTAGTGGGTTCCAGCTGTGCTAATATTCAGCCCAGCTATGGACGTAGGACAGAATCCAGCTCCCCCCCATCCAACTCCCTGTGCAATACCCTCCCCTACTTTTTACAGCTGTGGGTTGGTCCTCCTCACCTCCTTGCCCTTCCTCTCCAGAGAGTAAAGGCTCCTTGATTTCTAGTGACATGTGTCAATAACTGCCAAATTGATGGAGCAAGGCCAACTACAGTGGCAGTTAAACAATGTACCATTTCTTTAAGGAGAGAAGGATACACACAGCAATACAAAAAGCCTTTTACTCTTATTCTCATGTAAATGCAGTTCTGGGAAACTCTGCTAGTATGTGCTGGGAAACATAAGTCACACAAGATACGTTTGGTGGCAGTATCCTTACATCTGAAGTGCGACCCCCTTCATTCAGGTCCTTCTCCCTTTCCTGGTTCATGGAGTTTGCTTTCCCTATTCTCCCCCCAAAATTCTGTCTCTCTGAAAGGGTCTAGCCCAGCCCTTTGTCCCTTCTCCAGGACTCCCTCCTGTGTGGCCATCTGAACACCTCACTGGAACTGTTTCTCTCTTACTGCTGCACCAGGTGTCTGCTGGTGTAACACCGACAGACCCCAGTCGTCGGCTGATGGGATCGAACCTGGGACCTCTGGACCTTAGTGCACTAGTTAAAAGCCATATAGCTGTTAGCTAAGGCTGTAGAGCAGACTCAGTTTTTCTCTCTAAGTGGTCTCAGTGCCACTAGATGGGACATAACACCATACCCAGAAGGTGTGTGGGTTACACACTTCCCCTCACTGAGGAAGCGCGTCCTGAGCTTCAGAGACTTCCCAGTTGAAATCCCAGAGAAGCCCCTACTTGTAACACTGACAGACCCCGGTCATCATCAGGGGGGATCAAACCTGGGACCTCTGGAGCTTAGTGCATGAGCCCCCCACTCACTCTCTCTCCCCCTGCCCCCCGCCACTAGATGGGACAGAACACCACACCCAGGAGGTGTGTGGGTTACACTGGTGGCAGCCGCCATTTTGAATTCAACCTAATGCAGAGCAGGCACCCACTGTGCTCTCTCTCTCTTTCTGTCAGGGAGCTTTTCTGTAACCTGCTGGTCAGTGTGTGTTGTGTCCCCCTGTGTCCAGTACAAAGAGGATGTGATTTAGTGACAGTCCCAGCTACAGAGCCTGGGTGTATAGCTGAAGCTGGGGCGACTCATTTTTCCCACTCAAGATAGTGTTTTCCTTTAATCTAAGGACAAAAACTCTGAGGTGGCTCCTTGTGCTTGTGAAACATGACACTTCTTCCAGTTCCCAGTCAGTCAGGTGAACTGGGGCTAGTCCTGGCTCACTTCTCCTCTGTGTGAGCTGATGGGCTTACTCACACAGACAGTACATAGATTGTCATAAATTAACTCTCAGAAATGCAATACCAGTTCATAAATCCTGGGCCATCTGTCACAGTTGCACACATGCATCCTTCCCCCTGCAGTTGACAAATGCTGAGTGAGTGGAATGGCAGCCAGGAGTTGGCCCAGTATGTATAGCTCTTCGCTCTCTAATCAAAGAGCTTATTCACAGATGCTTGTGTCTATTTGTTTGGCTTCCTTATTTCCTTTAAGGCACAGGGGCCCCACTCTCAGTTAGTCTGTCCCTCCGCCTGGGACAGGAATGGTAGTAGTTGGCTCTGAGCTTTCCTTCATTCTGAGGCTCTTCAGGGGGCAGCCCAGCCCATACTATAAGGTGGAGCAGCCTCAGTGCTATGGGGCCCTGGAACCAGTATGGTTTAGTGCCAGACTGGTCTAAGGGGATTCCATGCTGGCAGGGTTTCTGTTGCCAGAGTGTGTGACACTGGTACCATCATGGTCAGTGCTGGACTGGGTTGTAGGACCTGATGCTGGCAGGATTCATGCTGCCGGGCTATATAGACCCAGTACTGGCATGGTCAATGCCAGATTGGGCCATGGGAAGGCTGGCTGCACTTCTGCTGCTTGGAAATTGATAATTTTTTTTTTTAATTTACAAATGCGGCTTCATTTCCCGGCAGCCGGAGAAAATGACTTTGAAAAATAACTGTGGCTCTTAAGTTAAATTGGTGTCAACGTTCATTTCAGGTCACTTGAAGCTAATCAATTTAAGTTCCTGCTTGCAAAGGAAATACCTTTCTTGCTGGCTGCCCTCCTCCTTCCCCTTTCTTTTCAGCCCAACTCGCACAATTGCTCTTCCTTTTTCAGCAACTCTCGGCCTCTTTCTTTCCACCAACATCTCGCTGGTCCAAGAGGCGTAGACTCCGAACTCTGGAATTTTGTGTGTTTTCACAGGCTAGTCCATTAGCTACGTGCGTTCAGGCCTCTCTCCTCCTGGATGGGCTCACTTTAATAAGAGCAGAGGAGCAAGTCCCAGTCTCACGGAAGTCAGATGAAGGTGCAGCTGCTGTGCGCTAGGCACCTCCACTGAGAAGATTCTACCGGATGAGGACAAACAGTTGCTGCTCTTAATGAATACTCTGGTTTCAATAGCCATGCTCAGTCTGTGCCTGGTCTGAGAAGGTAGTGGGTCTGGGAGTGAGGATCTATGGATTTTGCCCTGTAGAAGGCCCTTTTCACCAATATTACAGGGGAATGTGAAACTGTAATGCCCAGTGGCTGAAGTGGGCTAGGGGCAGTCCAGAGCAGTGTTCAAGTGGTGTACAGATGGTCTGGTAGCCGGGAGATCATTTAGTACAACAGGCAGTCCCAGGTAATGGTTGGAGTTCTCACAGGGGATCGGTAGCTGGGAAATCCAAACCAAGGTGCTGGATTGGCAAGGTCATGCAAGGCAAGACGGTCTAGGCAGCCACTAGCAGGCAACAGCCTGTTGCTCAAACAGCTTCCTCTTCCTGTTGTGGTCTTTATATAGTCCAGGTATTCAGTGGGAATGCTGCTTGTCCAGCAAATCAGGGGCTTGGGGTGTGGCTGCTGTGATGTAGACCCTTAGCACTATGGCTGCTGGTCAGCAGTTGCGGTGCAGTTTTGCTGTCATTGCATGGTGTCCAGAGCTGCTGTGTAGGGACCCACTGGGCCTTGGTTTGATACTGGTGTCCTACCAGAAACAAGGGGAGAGGAAAAGCAGCCTTTTCACAGAGAGGATCAGGAAGGCATTGGGGAGAAGCTGTGCTGCTGATTAATCGGTGTTCTCTTTAATGCAGTCAGGGGTATTGCACTCAGATACCACAGGGATGGGCTTCTTAAAAATAACGACATAGTTTGGAGGATGCTTCACATTTCTTTCAGGGTGGCAATTTTCTGGTTAAATTCAGGGATGCGTTTTATATTTAGGGTCAGAATTTTGAAATCAGGACCCTGAGTCACATCCAGTGTCTACACACATTTGAATGCAAAGAGGTAACTGTACATGCAAAAGCCAGCAGTGTTACTAGAGTGCTCTGTGTCAGTATATACATAAATAGCTAATAGATAAGGCAGTACACGAAGCTTAAGAATATATAGTATATTTCCTGGGCTGTGTAGGACCTATAGAACTTGTCCACTGCAAATGACTTTATCTGGCAACTTGTTACATCCCCTCTAACAGTTAGCTGAGTGCACACAACAGTGATCTGCACTTGCAGTTACACAGTCTGAATGCACAGCTGCTGCATGTTGGGTTTGATCGGAGGCAGAGCTCCTCTTGCTTTGTCTTGCATGTGCCAGTCAGTGAAAACTGTATTGAGCAAGTGATGGAGGCATTATTAAGGATCTACAACCTATCCTGAAGGATGACCCAACACTCTCACAAATCCTGGGAGACAGGCCAGTCCTTGCCTACAGACAGCCCCCCAACCTGAAGCAAATACTCACCAACAACCACATACCACACAACAGAACCACTAACCCAGGAACCTATCCTTGCAACAAAGCCCGTTGCCAACTGTGCCCACATATCTATTCAGGAGACACCATCACAGGGCCTAATAACATCAGCCACACTATCAGAGGCTCGTTCACCTGCACATCCACCAATGTGATATATGCCATCATGTGCCAGCAATGCCCCTCTGCCATGTACATTGGTCAAACTGGACAGTCTCTACGTAAAAGAATAAATGGACACAAATCAGATGTCAAGAATTATAACATTCATAAACCAGTCGGAGAACACTTCAATCTCTCTGGTCACGCAATTACAGACATGAAGGTCGCTATCTTACAACAAAAAAACTTCAAATCCAGACTCCAGCGAGAAACTGCTGAATTGGAATTCATTTGCAAATTGGATACTATTAATTCAGGCTTAAATAGAGACTGGGAGTGGCTAAGTCATTATGCAAGGTAGCCTATTTCCCCTTGTTTTTTCCTACCCTCCCTCCCCAGACGTTCTGGTTAAACTTGGATTTATGCTGGAAATGGCCCACCTTGAGAATCATACACATTGTAAGGAGAGTGGTCAGTTTGGATGAGCTATTACCAGCAGGAGAGTGAGTTTGTGGGGGGGGGTAGGGGGGGTGAGAAAACGTGGATTTGTGCTGGAAATGGCCCAACTTGATTATCATACACATTGTAAGGAGAGTGATCACTTTAGATAAGCTATTACCAGCAGGAGAGTGGGATGGGAGGAGGTATTGTTTCATGGTCTCTGTGTATATAATGTCTTCGCAGTTTCCACAGTATGCATCCGATGAAGTGAGCTGTAGCTCACGAAAGCTTATGCTCAAATAAATTGGTTAGTCTCTAAGGTGCCACAAGTACTCCTTTTCTTTTTGCAAATACAGACTAACACGGCTGTTACTCTGAAACAGTTCTACAGTACTGAGCAAATAAAGCAGGAAGGGAAGAGAAGGAAAACACCTTGTCCCATCTCTCTTGGAAGCCAGACAGAAGAGGTGGAAGGAGGTCCCATGCTTCAGGGTGAGTTTCTCTTCTCAATCAGCCTTTCTAGACATGAGGATCTGATGCTTGGGGGAGTCTGACCATGAGTAGAGACCCCGCCTTCTTTATCTGGTGCAGCCATAAGTCTTTGGATGGCTTTTGGCTCTGGTTCAGTTATGAAAGGATAGGTTTAGTTGTTGCTCATTTCAAATTAGAGCATCAAAGCCACAGAAAGAAATACTGGGCCAGAACCAGCTCAGCCCCCAGCTCTGCCAGGAAAGAATAAAGCACCTCCCCTCTCAGGTCTGGGTTCTGTACCACGGGGACAAAATAATGAACCCTACAGCCTGGGTCTGCAGCCCTTGCTCACAGATCTGAGTCAGTACTAGGGTGGCACATGTTGCAGAGAGGTGAGTAATAGTCCTGGTTCTGACCTGACCTGCTGTTTAGTTAGCTTGTGAGCTCTCTGGGGCAGGGAGTGTCTCCCCCTATATGTGCATCTAGCATCTGGCACAACAGGGCCCTGATTTTAGGGCCTGCCATAATGCTACTAATCCTAAGTAACATGGAGGCACTAGAGAGCACCTCGGAGAGCTGATCCCAGCCCCAACTCTGTACTCAGGGACCACGTAACAAAGCCCATGGCAGAGACACCTGCTCCCGTTTTCCGAGCCGTCTCTACCTAAATGGTTTTGTAAATCTCAGCAGTAAAAAGTGTCCACAATCAGGCAAATACCAGCCTGCAGAAAGGAGAGTGTGAAGTGATTACGCTGGTGAAAGAGAAGGCACTTAGTGGCGTCTGAGAGAGAATGTGGGCAGGTGAGCAATGGGTCTCATGAAGCAGAACGAAGTGTATTATTATTTTTAATGGAAATTCAAGCAGGGCTTTGCAGATGCGTTGGGCAGAGCATGAGCAGAGAAACAGCTAATTCTGGTTCATGCCGGTGGCAGGAGTAAAGCCGGCATTGGTCCGGTGCTGGGGTAAAGAATGCAGCAGCTCAGCAGAGCCAGCTGGAGAGGGAAGGGAGGAGAGGACCTACTGTGGATTGCAGTTTGTACTCACCAGCTTTTATTCCTAGCTGGGCCACAGAAATCCCTTACTCCAGCATAAAGCACTAGGATTCCTGGGGGGTAGACAGCTCTGCAATTACCACTGTGTGCTGGTTCCAGGTCTCCTGCTGACCAATCTGTGCTGTCAAGTCTCAACACTGACCCCACCTCTTGTTCTCTCAGCTCACTCCATCCCATGACCATCCTCCCTGAGCTGGGACATAGCTCCCTCTAGCATGATCTGGAGATCAATTGAGCCCTTTGGTCCTCAGAACTCTACCTCCCATATGAGTGTTTTTAATGAAACAGCAGGGTATGTCCCAGGTTTCCTGGGAACCTTGAGTTAATGAACAAATAAGTCTCATTCTTAAAGTATACAAGAGGGGACTGTAGCTTTATAATCATCCTTACAGAGCTGGCTCTGAAAGCAGAGGCCACGTAGGGATTTTCATTCTTCACGGCACTTTACAAAGGCAGGCAAATTGTTACCCTCCCTTTTAACCTGCCCACAGGCACACAGGCCTGAGACTAGGCCCAGGGTCTCCTGACACCAGAAACCTCGCCAATCCACTACACCATTCTGTCTGCTGCTAGTTATTGGACTCATCTGTCATAGCTTCTCATCCACCTGAGAAATGCAGTGGGGGGGGGAGAGCAGATGAGGAGGGGGTGTGTTTAGATCCGGTTCTCACTTGTGTCCGGAAGAGACCACAGCTGCAGACATTAAATGTGGGGATTGCTAGGTAGCAGGGTTCGGGTCAGCTGTCGGGATTAATTAATTCCCCAGCATGCCTTGGGCCTGATCCAAAGCCCATTGAAGTCGATGGTTAAGCTCCTCACTGATGTCCATGGTCTTTGGCTCAGGTTCTACAGGGAGGAGGTGCTTGGGACTTTGAGCTCATGACGTTAGGAGCAAATTGCATTTGCCCTCCTTTTAACTATGCTCAGTCTTTGGCTGCACACTGCCCTTTTGATCTCTTAGTTTAAACCTTGAGCGTAGGAAGATTTTGGACATGTGACTGGACTCTGTAAAGCCAGCTGGCAGCTGCTCCCCTTCCTCTGGACTGCGAGACCTCGGGGTGTTTCTCCCAAACCAGACCATGGCTCGCTTGACATGACAACCGTTGTGGCACCTCCTAAGTGTCATCTCTCAGCACGCTCTGCCTACAGTGTAAAGCAGGCCTGGATTCTTTACTGGCCATCACTACTACAGTTGTTTCAAAGCCCAGCTCTGAAGCACAGAAAGGAACTTCCCAGGGCATTTACCCAGGTCCCTTAAAAACATGGTAAATTCCATGTGCTGCCTCTCCCTTTCTTGGGGAAGCTGATGTAAATCTGCCCTAGGGAAAAGGCTTTTCACAGCCAGGGCTTTATGCTGAAAACATTTCTGCCATTGGGCATGGAGGGGTGGGGGGCGGCAGTGGTTCTTCTTGTGCCAATATATTCCCACTAAAAAAAAAAGGGTGTTTTACTGACACATGGGGCTGACTCTGTCTTGGGAAGCCTGACTCCATTCATGCTGCCAGGGAGCAGTGGTTCTGAGGCTCCTAGAGTCCTTAGGGATGTAGGAAACGAAGGCAGGAGTGTGGACCAATGGTTAGAGTAAATCAGGACTCTGGAGTTCTATTACCAGTGTTGGGAAGCAGAGTGGTTAGACCAGGGAAGTGGGATGCAGGACTCCTGGTTTTTCTTCCTTCCCAGCTTTGCCACTGCCTCACCATGCCCGTCTTTCCTCTGGACTGGGTAGTTAAAGTATGGCTCCCCAGAGATGGCAGTAATTATGCTGGGTTACTGAATGCTTGTGCCCAAGGGCACAACCAGAATTCTCCTAAGGGGTGCTGACTTGGGGGTGGGCGGTGGGGTCATCCTGCTGCTGAGTGCATGATGGGGGGGCTCATTGCACAGAAGCATGGGGGGATTCCTACTGTAGGGACCATCATCTCCTGGAGACCCCATTAGTCCAGGCTCCATCCATCTCTCCCAGCTTGGGGTCCTCACCTTGGAGTCGGGGGTCCCTGTTCTGGATCAGTGGCATGTATCGCTCCAGCTGCTCTGCGTTGCGGACTCTGCTGCCCTCACAGCTGGGGAAGAAGCTCAGCAGGCCACTCTGGGCTAGGGCAGTTGGGTGTGGGCAGGGCCTGGAGTGGGTGATCCCGCACACCTCTGCACCACAGAGATGCCCTGCTGGGGGGCAGTGGGGTTGTATGTGTTTCTCTGCTGACCCCTCCAGCAGCTCCAAAGGGCTTCAAGCTTGGACAGGGCTCAAGGGGGTTCAAGTCAATTGCAGCCTCTGCCCTGAACCCTGATTGGCATCTATGGTCAAGGGGGGCAGTTGGCTCCCCACCCCCCTCGCTTCATCCCTGTGTGTGCCCCTAATGGCACAAAGTTGTGGTACAGAACATTACCACGGGCACCGGCATGGTGCATGCCAGTGCTGTGCTCCCTCTCTCCCGGCATACAGTGGCCTGTGCCTCCTATTTGAGAGGCAATTAGAGAATGTGGCACAGTTAAAAATAGCCTGTGTCCGTGGGGAGAATGCTGGGGAAAAGATATTTGCTGAGGAGCAGTGTTCACCTTGCTGCAGTTGACTGTCAGGAGTAATTAAACCTTCCAGTGAGACCCCGTTCTCTTCCCATGAGGGGAGTGGAGATGGGCGGTGCTGGCAGCCAGTGCCTTTTGTGGAGGAGGCTGTGAGAGGGGGCGACAATGCCCGCTCCACCCCCAGTTGCTGGCAGGATTTCACTGCGGAGGTGAAAGGCGAGTGTGGCGGGGATGGCATTCTTCCAACCAGCCGCTGCACTGATGCCTGGCTTGCGGGGGAGGGGAAAGCAGCGCTCCGCACCTCTCCTTGGTGCTGGTGGCTTAGCCTGTGGCAGCCAGGGCAGGGTGACTGAAGGGGCCTCAGGGGGCTCTGACTGGCCTGGTACCTGGTGGAAAGCCCTGTGCACAATGGCTCTGGAATGAACACACAACATGTTTCCCCCGTCGACTTGGTGAGCACCTCCCTCCCAGCCAAATGCTCCTGGGCTTTGACAGGGGAGTGATAACAGGCCCTTGCCAACAGCACGAGGGAGGGGGATGTTGTAGCCCTTAAAACCTTGTGAGTGGCCAGTGTGGCCGTAGGAGAAGACCCCTGTTGAAGATGATTCCCCTGTGTGGGGAGATGTGGCCTTAATTAAGGTGTGTGCAGGCAGCACAACAAGCTGCCACCCGGAGGCTTAGGGTTGGGGTGCTGGGCTTGGCATGCTACGGAAGCAGTGGTCAGCCCTGCAGGCGTGGGGCATGGTGCTGCATCACGCTTCACAATCCCTTCTGAGTAATGCCTGGCGAGGTCTGGCTGGGGTGAACGGTAGGCTCTGGAGGGAGCGGCCCCCAGCTACTCTGGTTTGTAGGGAAGGTTGCTTTCAGGGGGATGGTTGTTCAGGGAGGCACTTCCAAGTGACCAGCCTGCAAAGAGTGAATGAGGAGGTGCTATGGCTCTCAAGGGCAATCCGTCAGGGACAAGCTGGATACACATCAGATTGGGGCAGTGGGGCTGGTGGTGTGTATAGATCCCACGCAGCCCTGGGGAGACACTCCCAGGTTTTTTGGGAGCAGCAGGCTGCTGGCTGAGGAAATGAGAGTGCCCTGAGCAACGCAGGAGAGAAGGGGCATTCTGTGCAAGAGAGGGCAGAGATACCGTGTCCTGGCCCAGTGACTGCAGCAGAACCCTAGAGCCTGGCAGAGACGGAGGGATTTCCCCTGTACACGTAGAGGGACTTGACAGAAGAGACACAGGGTTTGGAGTATGGGCTGTGACGGCATAGAAGGAAAACTAATGTAATGAGTCTATATTGTGTGTGTGGCAGAGGGGATGACTGAGTTCAGTTTCAGAACTGCTGGGTGATTAGAAAATGAGGGGAAACATCAAGTTCTTTTAAAAGTTTAGTGCAAAAGCCACCTCTGCCGTAGCCCTGCAGTCCTGACTGATGCCTCCACAATGGATACTTCCTATTAAAGGAGATTCAAGAGGGCACATGTTTTCTCTTGTGTTTTGCTGGGGATCATAGCGGTGGGGGCAGAGAAAGCTCTGTGAGCTTTTGTGAAGACATGTTCTGTGTGGCAGCAGATGAAGCCCTGGTGCCCCAGAGGCCCATGTTACGCAGTTGCTTCTTGGGTCACTAGCTAGATTTAGGGGATAGTGTGGAGGGATTTAGGTGACAATAATAACCTGTGCTGGCATTTCATAGGAAACGCTGCTAGGCCTGTCTCTTCTCGGGATCTAGCTGTCTTGGACGCTGCCTTTCACAATGTATGTGTTACTGGTGAGGTGTCATGCTCCTGAGACCCTGGCCACTGGCATAGCTACCTCCCAGCCAGCCAAACTGTCTGAGTATGGTGTGGGGCTCCTGTAACCCACTGAGAGAGACAGGTATATCCTATCGCTCCATCCATGGCCATATGGAGAGCGCGCTCTACTCCAAGATGTCTCTGCCTCAGGAGGGGATGGACAATGTAGTATTGATATTTGTTTTCACAGTCCAGATTCTATGATTCTGTGCTCAGATAAAGTTTCCACATTCTTGCAAGTGTGCACTATGGGTTTAGCTACTCGGTGTATAGCTAGATCTTGGCTTGGTCTTTCAAAAGGGAAATTCGTAGACAGCTACCATGCCATGGTAATAAACTACGAGCACTCTTGGCTGAGAGTTCCATAGAGGGTTCTGGCTGGGATCTGGGATGACAGTACTGGGTTCTCTTATCTCATGTGCCAGCAATGGTGGGCCCATCATGTTGAGATAGCCTCGTCTCAACAGGCATGAGGGCAAGGAGGATGGGTCTGCCTGTGCCCCAGTATGAACATTTAATGGGTTTCTTGGTACAGAAAAGTATCTATACAGGGAGCTGTGGGGGAAAGAGAGGGAATTGGTAGGGTCTGGCTTCTCAATGTTGTAAGGCATTTCTTTCTGAGCATCTGTGTGTGCTCTGTGAGTATAGGGAAGGAGGGGATACCACTGACTCATCCAGCAGTCCAGAAGACTAATGGACCTTGACAACTGCAACACAACATGGAAACTATTAAAAAGGGAGGATTGATTAAAGCCCTCACCATCCCAGGAATCCCCTGGGCTGTTAACCCTGGGTTGGAACAGAGAAGTCTGGCAATGCCTCCTCCCCTCTGTACAATTAGCATCTCTTGTCACTAATTGATTCCTCTGGTGCTCACAGGACAATTAGAATGTAAATTGCCTTTTACAAAGGTCATGAAAACATGATAAAAGACGAATCTATTAGAAAGGATCACTCCGAAGTCTCTCTCTCCCTGTTCTCTCTGGTACTATTGGCTTTCAGTTACTGCATGTGCATGCGCGTCAGGGGAACTAGGAGGAGGGCCATCCAAAGGTCTTGGGGGTTTAGTCCTCACAGTTGTCCTTGATGTTTGTGTTGAGCTGTAGTAATGACACAAACTACACAACTTTTGAGCATTTTCACATTGAATTCTGCACTTCTAGTTTTGCTGCCTCTTGCAGGAGATTTTTGCTGTCCCTTGTGTTTCCCCTTTCCATGATTTTTATGAATTTGCATCCAACCCTCACATTCACCTGAGAAAGAGGCCCTCTCTTCACTGGAGACCCAGAACTCATGCCTGGAACTTCAGAGTGACTGTCCCATGGGAACAGTGTCCCAACTAAGGAATCCATCTAAATGAATGGATAGGTTTCCCTGTCTGATTTCAGCACAGGACAAAGTTAGCCCCAAAACAGCCTCTCCTCATCCACGGTGGGTCAAGAGCAACTTGAAACATGACAGTTCCCACTAGGAGGGAAAGGCCTGTAAGGTCGAGGTAATGGATATTGAGACTTTTATCTGCGCAAGGGTGTGTGGTCATCTGAGTTACATTGGGAGTTAGCTAGTCGGTGCTACCTACAGTATACTGATGTGTGGCTAGCAATACTAGCATGGCTGCTTTTCACACAATCCCTAGTGGTGGTTAGAAATCCCTGGCATAAACTTCATGGTGCGATTACATTCTTAATTACTGGATACAGGAGGGGGCTTGTGATGTTCTTACCAGCAGCTCCCCACTTCTGAAGATGGTGCTGTCAGGAGAGCCATTACAGGACCTGAAACGTCATGTTGCTGCTTCTTAGCCAGAGGCAAAACCTGGCACAGATACTTGCAGTCAGGACTTGTGGCATCACAGGCTGGCAGGTGGGTGGACAGGCTTTGCCACCATAGTAGGCCCTGGCAATTAGGGATGGAATTGGAAGAGGGATTGGATGTTTAGATGGCAAATATCCAGAGTTACAACATTTCATGGAAAAAAAGAGCTTTGAAAGAAATTAAAAACCACATGCTTCAGGGAATACGTCAATTTCTAATTAGGGTTTAGCATGGTTTGGGGCAGGCAGGTAATTCCACATCCACCTGCTGTGAAGTTTCTTATATCTACCTCTAAGTGCTGGCCACTGTCAGAGGCAGGATATTGGACTAGATGGATCTTGGACCTGATCCACTTGGTCAATTCCTGTATTCCTATGGAAAGGGCCTACTAATTCATAGTCCATTACCACCCCTGCTGGTGCAGGTTTATGTCCTTCGGTCTATTTCCCACTGAGTCCCATGTATCCCAAAGCCAACAGGCTTCCCCTAGCGCAATCCAGTGGTGCCCCCAGTTCAGAAGGATGAGGCCGGTCATTACAGAAATTAGTGTCCTTTCCGAGTCCTGCCTTGCAATTTGACTTCTTGCTCTTCTGGTTATTGAAATTGATTTTGCACTCCAGGCACGGGAATTTCCATCACCAAGTTTAATGTTGGAGATAATAGAAATTATGTTTCCACTCAGATATAAATCTCCTGGCTGTTTGTGCTCAGCTGACTGGACAGTAAGTACAGGTGAAATTGCTCTTGCGATTGTTTCGGTAAAAGAGTAATATTGTTGTAAGGTTTCATAAAGAGTGTTTAACTGGTTTATACAGATTCTTAACAGCTAGAGGGTTTTGGGTTTTTTTAAGAATAAATATAAACCTTTAAGCACACCTGTTATTTCCCCCTCTGGTCTACCTGGGAACTCATTGTTTTTGAAGATTTGCTATGCCCTGTGTTTCAAGACTGCCTGAGATCTGTGCATGTGTTAGTGTGAGAGTAAAAGAAAAACAAGGGAGAATCTCCCAGTAGGACAAACGAATAGCAAACCCTGGCTTCTCTGTGGCACAGGCCTGTCTTCCGGTCAGAGTTCATGGCAGTCACAATGCATCCCAGCACCTTCCTGGTCTTGAACAGAATGGGGAAGAGGTAGGCAGAGAGCTGGAGCTCTTAGGCCTGAAAGGAAGAAGTTATGGGCAGGTTTCTTTAGCTCTGAGGAGAATGAGAGCCTTCTGCCACATGCAGGGCTCTGGAGAACAGTCACTGAGCTGTAATGTTTCTACCTGTGCATTCGTCACCACAGACCAGAGGCTCTTCATCTCCTACCTGGGCAGCTCCCTCTCCCTCCTGGATGGAGCATTGGCTCTTTACTCCCTCTCAGCCACCATGGATGTTCTACCCACTCCACCAGCCAGAAGAAGGTGGAGTCTGGAGTGGCATATGATTATTTAATGGGGCCTAGATGCACCACAACTCCAGGCTTCCCTGAACAGAATCTACTCTGTCCAGTCTAGCAGCCCTCACCTGGTCTGGACTCCTGTGTCTTCCTCCTGATCTTGAGGCCTCTTTGATCTGCCTCCCAAGTGAAGCGGCTGAGTGTAACCCAGCTGCTTGACAGCAAATCACCCATTCTGCCACCTGCTACTCTGCTTCTCTGTTGTGTCTGGGCCCTCAAAGCCAAGGAGCTGCCTCTGTCCATCCCTGAGGGGAGATGTAGGCACCACAGACCCAGACAATTCAGCTATTCTTCAAACAGCATTCTGCACACAATAATCTGCAACCCAATAACAGCCAGGCTAGTGCTGAGTTGTGATTATGGCCCTCAATTGGTTAAGAATTGCACACATCCTATTTGTTTTGTCTGCCCCACTCCTAACCCCAACCCACTTGTTTGTTTCATCCACCTCTTATGTCGTGTTTTTGGGGGCAGCGACCATCTTTTTCTGTATGTTTGTGCAGCACCCAGAACAAGGAGGGGTGTATGTGTCTCAAATTGATTAGCTTCTAGGTGCTACTGCAATGTACATGTTAAATAATAATAATTGTAATCACCTTCCCATCCTACCATAATGTATTCCCTAGTGTTGCATTGTGTTAAAGCTGCTGCTTTCTACCTCAGAAGTGTCTGCATTTCAGTGGTGAATCAAGGGACTTCATCTCTTACCTACCTTGTGGGGGTATTGTGATGCTCGCTTAGCTAAAATTAGTAAATTGATTTGAGATCCTCAGATGAAAAATGCTGGAGAAGAGCAAAATATTAATATTATTTTTTATTATTAATGTGGTTGTGTCTTCCAGTGTCAGGATTTTAAATGCTCTGAGATATAATCTGAGCAATTTACTGCATTTTTTAAAATTGCATTCATTGGTAAATAATTTCTTGGAGCAGCTACTGTATAAAAAGGATGCAGGACTAGTTGGTGACAGATGATAATGCTGTGCCTTAATGCTGCTTTTCACTTTCACTTTGCTGCTCTAATCTCTCATATTGAACTCTTCTCTTTGGCACCTAAACTTGGTTCTTAAAATCACCATTTTGCTCCTCATCTCTTCGCATTTAAAATTGCACCTCCAACTGGTGGGAAGAAGTCACTGCAGGGTGTAATGCACAAGGTATGATGAATTAAAGTCACACTGATATAGGTAACTTTCATTCCACAGGACCCCAAACTGCTAAATAAGCCACATATACAGAAATCATTTCAACCACTACTAAATTGCAGCCACATCTGAGGTGGAAGATGGTAACACAACAAAACACTTTAGGGCTGGAAGGAAAGAATACTTCAGCCAGTTGAAGCAGCTGGGTGTATTTATGTAGACTGACTATAGCTACCCAAGATGCAATTACTATCCCTATTCTTGTGAAAAGTGCCATGACCCTTTTAATGACATTGTTAATTAGCACAACAAAGTGGTTGGGAGCACAGTTGCATCTGATAGATAGCACTCCAGCACCATGTGGATGCATTGATTGGGTTCTGACTCGGAAAGGGGAATGCCACCAACTCAATTGCCAATACCACCTCCTTCCAGCATCCTGGATTTTCTTTGGAAGATTCACCCAGACTAGACCTGACCTGGCATAGCTTGTGAGAGCTGAAAAAGTCATAGGGTATGTCTACATTGCAATTAGACACCTGTGGCTGGCCCATGCCGGCTGACTTGGGCTTGTGGGGCTTGGTCTTAGGGGCTGTTTAATTCTGGCTTGGGCTGCAGCCCGAGCTCTGGGACCTTCACACCTTGCAGGATCTTAGAGCCTGGGCTCCAGCCAAAGCCTGAATGTCTACACTGCAATTAAACAACCCCGTAGACCAAGCCCCATGAGCCCACATCAGCTGGCATGGGCCAGCCGCAGGTTTTTAACTGCAATGTCGACATAACCATAGAGACTAGAGCAAGCTTGGCAGGTACTCTCCTTTTGTTCAGTCAGTTCCTGTACCTGAGCATTTGTGACTGTTACCTACCCCTGTTAACCCAAGCAGTTAGTCAAAGTCAGGGTGTTGTGGGTTGTTCCAATTAGGAGGAGAAATTGATGCTACAGCCAGATATTTTCTTTGATGCAATCGTGTTTATTTACAAGGAATGTACAAAGTCCTGTTGCCTGTTGACACAAGAGGAACCAAACAATTGGGCACCGTTTCGTTGCTTACAGCCCCAAGCATCTTTAGCCAGCACTAGACCTCAAAGCCCCTTCCCTAGGGTTCTCTCAGGGTCACACACCAGGCTTGTCCAGGCTGTGTCTCTCTGTATGCTGTCTCCAGTCCTGCTTTTCTTACACCCTACCCCTCACCTTCCCCATCGGTCAATGCCCAGCAAACCCCTCTGCCCAGGTTGTTCCTATGTCTGGACAGCCTGGCATTCGCCTTCGTTTTGGGCAGAGACTCGTGTCTGAGTTTGGGGTTTGGAGACAGCTATTAATTCAGTCAGACAGGGAGGGTGAGGTAATATCTTTTATTGGACCAACTTCTGCTGGTGAGAGAGACAAGCTTGCGAGGTTTCTCAAAGCTCTTTTATCTCACCCACCTTGTCTCTCTAATATCCTGGACTGACACATCTACAACAACACTGCGTACATTATTTCAGTCACTGCTTTGCATTCATCCTGAATTAAGGGTGGTGGTAACCAGTGCCGGCGCTAGCCTATTGGGGGCCCTACGCAGGAATATTCCCCCCCCCAATATATACTAATAATTAATGGGGGGCCCCTTGAGCTACTTTGGACCCTTAGCAATTGGTTAGTCTGCTTATGCCTAGTGCCGGCTCTGGTGGTAATGCCCAACCATAGCA
This sequence comes from Caretta caretta, assembly GCF_965140235.1. Taxonomy (NCBI): domain Eukaryota; kingdom Metazoa; phylum Chordata; order Testudines; family Cheloniidae; genus Caretta; species Caretta caretta. The sequence goes on along the minus strand of NC_134215.1, from coordinate 49,265,528 downwards.
AAAAGATTTGACCCAATCCACAACAGCTGCAATCTGAGAAAGTTATGGATGGGGCAGCCACCATCTCAGCTACCCCACTGGGGACTGAACTGGAGCCCTCCAGGGCTAAAAGCAGACGTGACTCCAGCTTGAGCTGAAGAACCAGGCTCTGTAGCTGGTTGCTGTATCACACTCACATACTCTGTGCATCAGGCACTGAGGGGACATGTCACACACAGTGAGTAGTGGGTTACATGGGCTCATAGATAAGCCTTCACACATCATTTTCAGCACATGTCTAGGAAATTTCTCTCCCTTTTTTAACTGCCTCAGAAGTATTGCAAAGCTCAGGCTTTCCATTCTCCTGAGCGGATGGACAGCCAGCTGCTTGCTTGTGTGTGTCTAAGCTCTGGAGTAGGCTGTTCACGGGCGTCTGAGATTACTCTGTTAATACAAAATTCAGCAGGAGCAGCAGCAAGGATTCTTGTTCCTCCCAAGCTCTGGCAGTTCAACATCAGCTTTGAAATGTTCTCATTGGCTGCCACCGACATGTAGAGCTGATCCAAAGAGTATTCTTTCTTTCTTTTATGCAACCTTCCCTCTGAATGGTTGGTTCCTCCTGCTGCCCAGGAGACCTCAGGAGCATACTACGCAGCCAGCTCTTGCATTCCTAATGGTGTTAAATTGCATCCACACAGGTATTAAGTGGGACTTAATTGAGTTAAGCTAGCTCGACTGACAAACACCTCTTTTGCCCTGTGACAGCGTATACAAACCCTGCAGCAGTAAGGAGGGGGTTAGCAGCTGCTCTGGACCCAGGTAGCCCCACCTTGCCACACCTGTGAAGCATGCATGGCTTGGAGGAGGCTATGCGAAAGGCTAGCGAGCAGGCCTACCCAGCAGGGTAGCAGACCGTGGGGGTGAATAGATCTATCTGCACCCCCTGTTGCCTGGTTATAGAGATGAGGCCAAACCTAAAGGGAAGAGACTGGGGATTCTCAGAAGGTCTGAGACTTTGTCTGTAATTTCCAGTTATTTACTGTCTGTCTGTTACCTGTTGGGAAAGAGGAAGTGATCCAGGGTGGCAGCAGAATAGCCCTTCGGCGGTGCAGGATTTAGCTGCTTACACCGGGCTGTGGATTGGAACCTGGTGGAGAGGGTGGGCCTGGGTTCCCCCATGGGAGCTGAAAGCAGCTTCCACGAGGCAGAATATGAAAAGCAAGTGGCCAACAGGTAAAGCAAAAAGAAGCGAGTTTCATTTCCTGATTCCAGCATGCTAGCTGATTGGCCATTCCCATTGCCTCGAGAAGATTTCTCAAGGGCATGAAGCACATCCGAGATCCACAATCTCTGGTCCCAGCTGATGCCAGGCAAAAACTGGGCCCTGCCACAATCTCAGCTTCCTGAGCTCTCATAGCATGAATGAGAATGTGGTCTACTACATGCCAGAGGCATTTGAAATCTACACTGGGATTTTGCTGCTGGAGAAGAATTCCAGTCACTATTCCTTTGCCTATTGCAAAAGGGGCTCATGTGGGACGTGCCCATCCTGATTCTTTTAGATCTGCCTTCAGTGCTATTGACTCCCGCCCCTTCTTTGCCTGCAAGTTAAAAGTGCTGCGACTGCAAATGAAGCTATGGTCATGATGATGCGAATGGAAAGGGGGCAGTGGGTTAAGAGGGATACTGTGTGTGTGAAACAAGACTCAAGTGGAAGAAAACAGATCATATCTTCAGACTGTGAAGGTTCAAGAAGCATCTTGAAACCTGTTGCATTGTAATTCCGTGAAAAACAGGGATTGTCTATCTGACTCCTAGGGCAGGACAGGCTATTGCCATGGCAGAGCCGTTGTTCCAGCAGGTCAGAAGGCAGCAGTTCTTCATGCCATCTTATGGCGTTTTCTCAGAAGCGAGTTAGCGAACATGTGGCACTGGGAATGGGTGCCTGCCTGACCGCTCTGGAGACGGAAGCCCATGGGATGGGGACAGCACTGGCTGCAGATGTATAAGCTCCCCCTGCAGTCTCCCAATAATGTGCCTCAACTTTGCCCTGGTGGGACCCAGCTGTAAGGGCATGTCTCCAGTGCAGATGGCGGTGAAATTCCCAGCTCCAGTAGACACACCTGTACGAGCTCTGATTGAGCCAGTGCACTGGAAATAGAAGTGTAACCACGGTGTCATGAATGGCAGAGTGGGCTAGCTGCCTGAGAACGCATCTAGGATTTCAGCTGGGATTATACTCAGGGTGGGTAGTCCATCCCATCACTCATGCTGCCATGGTTACATTTCCATTTTTAGTGTGTTAGCTCGAGCAGAGGTAGCATGGGTATGTCTCCTTGAGTTGGGAATTACACCTCCATCTCCAGTGTAGACATACCCTAAGAAAGAGAGGGAAGTTCCATTTTCATGGCCTAGTGAGGTTTTTGGAAGCTGGCGAGAGAATGCGTATTTGTGCTGTGACAGTTTGGGGAACATGTCTCAGTCAGCTCATGAATTCCTTTTTTGTTTTATGAATAGCATTTATGGTTGTAACAGTCATGAATTAGATTAAAACTTGATAGCAGGGGCCTGGAATGTAGTGAGAAGTTGTATCTGGAGAGGTTTGACAACACAATGAAAGAGTTGACAACACTGAATAGCTCTGCCCAGATAGAACAATGGGGTTGCTCCCTAGCAGAACCATCAACTTGTAATCAACTCTTTCCTGAGCAATCCTGCAGGGGATCTGGAGCCTGGGAAATCTCCAGCAGAAGAGGAGACACAAGTACTAAGGTGTCAAAGGCTGCTTTTAAAAATAACAAACTGAGCAAGAGAGCCAGTCCATCACCAGAAACAGAAGTCCCAGCTGGAGGAGTGAGGGCAGAAGGGTTCTGTCTTCTCCCAAGGACACTGACCAACATGAAGGACTCTCTGGAGTGGTGGGGACTCTGAGGAGGGGATTGCATTCAGGCATTGTTTTCCCTGCTTCTGTAATGCTCCTGTGCTGTAAGAGAGTAAAGTGGGTGTGGATGAGAAGCTCTTTTGTAAAGGCCATGTTCCTTACTTTACCTGCCACATGTCCCCCAGAGTTGCACTGTAAACTAGAGGGCCAACTAGGGTAGAGTTCTGGGGGGAGCATGCATAAGTGACTGGGCAGGCTTGGGAGGATGGGCACTTGTCTTGAGGGTGGGGCCTAGGGCAACTGAACTGCAAGGTCCCAACCTCCTAAGGAAAGGTTTCAGACACAGAGTCTGTACCTGGGAGTGTGCCCTAGAGACCCAGAGCCAGTGCTTGGAATCTCTCCAGACCCAGTTGCTTAGGCACAATCACCCTGATATCTGCTGGGAGAGCAATACAGCGGTGCACAGACAATCCAGGAAGTTTTTGGAAAGGGTAGGGGACAATTTCCTGGTGCAAGTGCTGGAGGAACCAACTAGGGGTAGAGCTCTTCTTGACCTGCTGCTCACAAACCGGGAAGAATTAGTAGGGGAAGCTAAAGTGGATGGGAACCTGGGAGGCAGTGACCATGAGATGGTCGAGTTCAGGATCCTGACACAGGGAAGAAAGGAGAGCAGCAGAATACGGACCCTGGACTTCAGAAAAGCAGACTTTGACTCCCTCAGGGAACTGATGGGCAGGATCCCCTGGGAGAATAACATGAGGGGGAAAGGAGTCCAGGAGAGCTGGCTGTATTTTAAAGAATCCTTATTGAGGTTACAGGGACAAACCATCCCAATGTGTAGAAAGAATAGTAAATATGGCAGGCGACTAGCTTGGCTTAACAGTGAAATCCTTGCTGATCTTGAACACAAAAAAGAAGCTTACAAGAAGTGGAAGATTGGACAAATGACCAGGGAAGAGTATAAAAATATTGCTCGGGGATGCAGGAGTGAAATCAGGAAGGCCAAATCACACCTGGAGTTGCAGCTTGCAAGAGATGTTAAGAATAACAAGAAGAGTTTCTTCAGGTATGTTAGCAACAATAAGAAAGTCAAGGAACGTGTGGGCCCCTTACTGAATGAGGGAGGCAACCTAGTGACAGAGGATGTGGAAAAAGCTAATGTACTCAATGCTTTTTTTGCCTCTGTCTTCACAAACAAGGTCAGCTCCCAGACTACTGCACTGGGCAGCACAGCATGGGGAGGAGGTCACCAGCCCTCTGTGGAGAAAGAAGTGGTTCGGGATTATTTAGAAAAGCTGGACGAGCACAAGTCCATGGGGCCGGATGCGCTGCATCCGAGAGTGCTAAAGGAGTTGGTGGATGTGATTGCAGAGCCATGGGCCATTATCTTTGAAAACTCATGGCGATCCGGGGAAGTCCCAGATGACTGGAAAAAGGCTAATGTAGTGCCCATCTTTAAAAAAGGGAAGAAGGAGGATCCTGGTAACTACAGGCCAGTCATCTTCACCTCAGTCCCTGGAAAAATCATGGAGCAGGTCCTCAAGGAATCAATTCTGAAGCACTTAGAGGAGAGGAAAGTGATCAGGAACAGTCAGCATGGATTCACCAAGGGCAAGTCTTGCCTGACTAATCTAATTGCCTTCTATGACGAGATAACTGGCTCTGTGGATGAGGGGAAAGCGGTGGACGTGTTGTTCCTTGACTTTAGCAAAGCTTTTGACACGGTCTCCCACAGTATTCTTGCCAGCAAGTTAAAGAAGTATGGGCTGGATGAATGGACTATAAGGTGGATAGAAAGCTGGCTAGATTGTTGGGCTCAACGGGGAGTGATCAATGGCTCCATGTCTAGTTGGCAGCTGGTATCAAGTGGAGTGCCCCAAGGGTCAGTCCTCGGGCCAGTTTTGTTCAATATCTTCATTAATGATCTGGAGGATGGTGTGGATTGCACCCTCAGCAAGTTTGCAGATGACACTAAACTGGAAGAAGAGGTAGATACGCTGGAGGGTAGGGATAGGATACAAGAGCCCTAGAAAAATTAGAGGATTGGGCCAAAAGAAATCTGATGAGGTTCAACAAGGACAAGTGCAGAGTCCTGCACTTAGGACAGAAGAATCCCATGCACGGCTACAGACTAGGGACCAAAAGGTTAGGCAGCAGTTCTGCAGAAAAGGACCTAGCGGTTACAGTAGATGAGAAGCTGGATATGAGTCAACAGTGTGCCGTTGTTGCCAAGAAGGCCAGTGGCATTTTGGGATGTACAAGTAGGGGCATTGCCAGCAGATCGAGGGACGTGATCGTTCCCCTCTATTCGACATTGGTGAGGCCTCATCTGGAGTACTGTGTCCAGTTTTGGGCCCCACACTACAAGAAGGATGTGGAAAAATTGGAAAGAGTCCAGCGGAGGGCAACAAAAATGATTAGGGGACCGGAACACATGACTTATGAGGAGAGGCTGAGGGAACTAGGATTGTTTAGTCTGCGGAAGAGAAGAATGAGGGGGGATTTGATAGCTGCTTTCAACTGCCTGAAAGGGGTTCCAAAGAGGATGGCTCTAGACTGTTCTCAGTGGTAGCTGATGACAGAACAAGGAGTAATGGTCTCAAGTTGCAGTGTGGGAGGTTTAGGTTGGATATTAGGAAAATCTTTTTCACTAGGAGGGTGGTGAAACACTGGAATGTGTTACCTAGGGAGGTGGTGGAATCTCCTTCCTTAGATATTTTTAAGGTCAGGCTTGACAAAGCCCTGGCTGGGATGATTTAGTTGGGGATTGGTCCTGCTTTGAGCAGGGGGTTGGACTAGATGACCTCCTGAGGTCCCTTTCAACCCTGATATTCTATGACTTGGGATACAAAGGCTGGGTCCATTTAACACAATCTGGTGACCATCTGCTAAGGGGACTCAGCCAGGCTGTAAAAAGTGCCATTTTTGGTCCTGGTTTATAGCAGAAAGACATCATCAGTAGGAACTAGACTGAGGTCTGGTCTGTACAAAGCTGCACTAACTGGAAGGGTGACTTTAGTTCTATTGGTGAAATTGTGTGTGGACGCTCTTACATTCATTTTTATTTTTTAAACCAGGCTTAGGCCAGGTTAGCTTGCCCCTGTAAGGAACTCTGGGTCCAGTGTTGTCCCCAGGAATTGAACTGGGGGGGGGGCAGGGTGTTCAAATTTACAGGGTGGGGGTCAGGGCCGATGAGGGGTGAGACCGGAGGGTGAAGGTGGGCTGTATGGCACCACAGTAAAAACTGAGAAATGTTTCATGACCATTTTATTAGATTTTAAAATCATCACACAAATTAAAGTTGGCTCCTCAAGCCTTCTGTGAAGCACTACATCTACATCCTTCTTGGTTTCCTGTTTTGATTTTGCACAATTCTATTAATGAACTTCTTGAATGCAATGCATTCATCTTTGGTGGCTTCTCATGTGTCCAGTACTTCCATTCCTTCAAATGATATGCTCATTAGTTCATTCACATGATCAGGCAGAAGGCAACTTCTTTCAAAACACAAAATTCTATTCAATGATGAAAAAGAACGCTCAACTGTAGCTGTTGTGACTGAGAGTAGCAAGAGATGAATTCCTACTTCTTTCAGCCCAGGAAACATAGCATAAAGATCGTGTCGAGCCACTAGTGATGATAAAAAAAGAAGTTGAAGTCAAATCTTCATTCATTCATCGTATGATAGTCCACTCTGTGTTCAAATTCTCTACTCTGTCCTGATCACATGGCAGCCCCATTGCTGGTAGTGCCTCACTCCACTCAACTGTCGGTGTTTTATAAGACAGGAATCTGTTAAAGCTACATAGAGGTTGAGTAGAATCTAGAAGTCACTGTTGTAGATTTTTAAGAATCAAGTCTCTGTACTTTTTCAGTTGTCTTAACAAACACTTCTTGTCCTCTTCACTTAAGGATTCAATATAAATGCCTTCATTAGTCAACTTCTGGACTGAAGTCTTTGCTTCTTCCAGTACTTTTTCAATGGATAGCTCTTTGATTGATCCAAATGTAGCTTCTATTGCTGGACAAAGATCTACTACTGTTGTAGCAGATGCCTGGATGGCATTGTTTAATGACCCAAGTGGTATCAACAGTAGGCTTACAAGAGAGAGAATGGCAATAGTCTTCTCTGAATGTAGTAGCAAAAGTAATCCTCCAGACTCACTACTTAGATCCATCCTATCTTGGTAGATACTTTCCAAAGCCAGTAATAATGGCTGGAGTAATTTTAAGACAACAGCCAAGGATCGCTTGTGAGAAAGCCAGAGGGTTTTCCCAGGTTGGACTATTTTGAACTTCAGTCCCAGTGTATCTTTTGTATTTTCCAAGATATTCAGTCTTTTTGGACTCTTGCTGAAAAAATAATATAATGAAGACATTAAATTTATAGCTTTTTTAATGTCTTTTGAAGAGTCTGCAGCTTGTACTAGCGCTAGTTGGAGTAGATGGCCTCTGCAGTGTGTATTGGAGAGACTAGGGTTACACTTTTCTCTGAGCAAAGCTTGTGCTCCACCATGTTTTCCAGAGAAGTTTGCAGCTCCATCAAAAGCACAAGCAGCCATCTGTTTGGGGTCCAATTGACAAGCATTTAACTCTTCTAAGATGTGGGCTGTCACAGATGCAGCCAATCTGTCTTCTATAACTCGAACATCTAGAAATGCATGTACTGGCCTACCACTGACATCAAGATAATGTACACAATGACTTAATATTTGATGACCGTTTGCATTGGTGCATTCATCAGCCATGTATGCAAATTTTTTGAATGTGGTGAGAGAGTTCTTCACTTTTTCAACTGTTGAGTCTTTCACTTTTGCACCACATGCGTCTAGCCAGTCAGTTGAGTTTCTTGCAGAAAGATGGTGAGCATTTGCTGGTCTTGTTCTGAACCAGTGTTCAACTTCAGGATGAACAAGTGACAATGCACTTAACATTGGCCTCCAGTTTGTAGTGTGTGGTATCTCTTGCTTAAATAGAAAGTATGATGCCACAGCCATGTTTGTTCACATGAACTGCGTTCGCAAAAAGAAAAGGAGTACTTGTGGCACCTTAGAGACTAACCAATTTATTTGAGCATAAGCTTTCGTGAGCTACAGCTCACTTCATCGGATGCGTACTGTGGAAAGTGTAGAAGATCTTTTATACACACAAAGCATGAAAAAATACCTCCCCCCACCCCACTCTCCTGCTGGCAATAGCTTATCTAAAGTGATCACTCTCCTTACAATGTGTATGATAATCAAGGTGGGCCATTTCCAGGGTTTAACAAGAACGTCTGGGGGGGGGTTAGGAAAAAACAAGGGGAAATAGGTTACCTTGCATAATGACTTAGCCACTCCCAGTCTCTATTCAAGCCTAAGTTAATTGTATCCAATTTCCAAATGAATTCCAATTCAACAGTTTCTTGCTGGAGTCTGGATTTGAAGTTTTTTTTTTGAAGAATTGCAACTTTCATGTCTGTAATTGCGTGACCAGAGAGATTGAAGTGTTCTCCGACTGGTTTATGAATGTTATAATTCCTGACATCTGATTTGTGACCATTTATTCTTTTACGTAGAGACTGTCCAGTTTGACCAATGTACATGGCAGAGGGGCATTACTGGCACATGATGGCATATATCACATTGGTGGATGTGCAGGTGAACGAGCCTCTGATAGTGTGGCTGATGTTATTAGGCCCTGTGATGGTGTCTCCTGAATAGATATGTGGGCACAGCTGGCAACGGGCTTTGTTGCAAGGATAGGTTCCTGGGTTAGTGGTTCTGTTATGTGGTATGTGGTTGCTGGTGAGTATTTGCTTCAGGTTGGGGGGCTGTCTGTAGGCAAGGACTGGCCTGTCTCCCAGGATTTGTGAGAGTGTTGGGTCATCCTTCAGGATAGGTTGTAGATCCTTAATAATGCGCTGGAGGGTTTTAGTTAACACCACCCTATACAGGAAACCTACTGACCGCTATTCCTACCTACATGCCTCCAGCTTTCACCCTGACCCCACCACACGATCCATTGTCTACAGCCAAGCTCTGCGATACAACCGCATTTGCTCCAACCCCTCAGACAGAGACAAACACCTACAAGATCTCTATCAAGCATTCTTACAACTACAATACCCACCTGCGGAAGTGAAGAAACAGATTGATAGAGCCAGAAGAGTTCCCAGAAGTCACCTACTACAGGACAGGCCTAACAAAGAAAATAACAGAACACCACTAGCCATCACTTCAGCCCCCAGCTAAAACCCACCCAGCTCTCAGTGATTTCAGCTGAGCTCTCAGTGGGGGAACCTCGCTGCTAGTGCAGACTGGGCCGTCTCTTCCACAGAAACACTGTCCCACAGCAGGTCTAAGCGCTTAGACCTGATTATCAGTGATTTCAACTGTAGTGGTCACTTAACAGAACAAAAGACTGTCTATGAAACCTAATCAGCTCTGTCTTTAAACAGTGGAGAGGGGCAGGTCAAATACTATTTGTGACTCAGGCAGACCATCAAGCAAAACACCTGTCCCCACCCTCTCTCGATGCCCTCAATCAGCACAGGCTAAGTACAGTTGTACTGCCCTTTACTCATACAATAAGAATAACATTTCATTACACCTCCCCCCCCCGCATGATTTGTAACCCAACCCCAGCGAAAAATCTATCACTTGGGCAACACAGCTCTATTTGCTGGATACCTAGGTAGTTTAGGTGTGAATGTAAATACAGTCTGGTCCTGAAGCCTTTCCTCCCAGCCCCTGGCTCATCACTAGCTGTCAGGGAGAGCTCATTTAGATTTTGCATACAAATCATAATTTGAAATTATTAGGTTGGCCAACATCACCAAAATGAATGCACTGACATTGTCATAAAAAACAACAGCTGTATAAGGAAGCTAGTCTATGTTCATACTTTTCAAATCTATGATACTTTTCAGATACACCTATTTTATCATACACTGTATATGCTTTTAAAGTGTGTATTAATGTTTCAGTTTCAATTCAAATTTCCAAACAACCACTAAATTGGCAACACTGCATGTAACTAGTTCACAAAACTGGGGGGGGGGGGGGGTGAACACCCCCAAGGGGGGGTGTAGGGAAATTCCTGTTGTGTCCTTTTTAACTGACTGAGAGTATGTCTGGATTTCTCTCACTGGTTCAGAAAGCTGCTAGGCTGCCCATTGTAATCCCATTTTACCAGGAATAGCCTTCAAGCATCGGAGAGGTTATCAATTGTTGATGACATTTTTGGTAAGAATATATTGTTATTAAGATGATGGTAGAGCTGAGAGGCCCCACTTGAAATCAGGGCTCCACTGCCTGAGCCGGTTTACAGCGCACAGGGAGAGACTGACAATCCCTTGCCAGGAAGCTCTTCCAGTTCAAACAGGCAGGACAAACAAAGGGAAAGGAAATATTATCCTATAAGTGCACTTAGCTCTGCCTTGTACCTTCAAGAGGCTGAGCATATGTCTACATGACAAAGAAAAAACAGTAGCATGGAGTCTCGGAGCCTAGGTTAATTAACTTGGGGGCACGTGGCACTTGGGTTGCGGGGCTAAAAATAAGAGGGAGACGTTCCCAGTTGGGTTGGAGCCCAGGCTTCAAGCCCCTCTCCCATCCCAGGCTTTCAAAGTCCAGGCTCCAGCTGGAGCAGTGGTGTCTTCACTGCTGTTTTTAGCCCCGTAGCCCGAGCCCCGCAAGCCCGAGTTAATTGGCTTGAGCTCTGAGACTTGGCACCTTGCAGTGTAGACGCACCCTAAAGAGGAAATCCTAGAGAGTTGCCTGATAACAGCTCTGCCTGTTTACTCACAGCAAACAATCAGGCTGAGTGTACTTGTTGGCGTCCTGATGCTATACTGAACCAGTCCTCCTCCTTCATTGCATTTAATCCTGAAACTAATACTCCGAACACACCCCATTTAACACTCTCTCATTCCACCTCAAGGGAGGCGAGGGTGGACATCAGAGCTGCCTTTCACTGGACTGTGATGGTTCCCAAGGGCCCCTGTGACACCAAAGCTAAAAATAATGCAGAGCAATGTGGGAGAAGAGCCAGCTTCTCACAGGGGGCTACCCCCCTTCTTCCACCAAGGGGGACCCCGCACTCAACGCAACTGAAACGAGCCTCCATTTAATCCTCGCTTTGTCAGGAAGCAAACACAGTTTGGGCAATGACGTTAGGGGAGATGCAGGGCTGGGCAGGTCCGAATGGCAGAGGCTTCACATGCAGGTCATGAATGAGGTGAAATGGGCTCTGGGCCTGGGATAGCAGAGGTGCACTATGTTAGAAAAATGCCAATGTAGATATAGCCCCTACATGAGGCTTCAGGTCTGGTATAGAAGAGGAACCTCAGCCCGGTCAGGACTGTGGTGCCTTTTCCAAATAGTCTAAGGATGCCAGAGAGCGACGCATGTAACCATTTGAATACAGAACGGCATACCAGCTACATGGGACTAGGCACGGATCCACTGACGCGCACTCTGCACTGGAAGGCAGCCGTGAAATGGTTAAAATGCACTGGCAGCACTGCTTTGGGGACCCAGTATGGGGGTAGTGGGACTGCCTGAGACTGGGGCTAAGCTGCGCTGCCAGGCGTGCGGAGGAAGTCGGGGAGAGTGTAATTTCACAAACACTCAGGAACGGGAATGAAATCAAAGCTGGCACCTGAATCTATTTCTACTTATGATGCACCCATCTGCCTTTTAAAATCCAATTTATGGGGATGGTGAGTGAGACCCAGGCCAGTTCTTAGCTATTAGATCCAGACTGTTACCGACCCTGCCGTTTCATTGTATTGATGGCCCAGTGCTGAGAGAGCGATGTCCCTCATGCAGCATTGGGAGAAATTGATATTAATAAATGGATCTAATATTCTTAAATCTGTATTCTTTCCTGAGACTCGCAGCGACCCCACAGGGCAGGAGAAATAATAAGTAAAGGCCTAATTCATTATTTATAACCAAGAAGGCCAAGGAAATAACTCAGGGAGATTACCCGGATAATCCAGCATTAGCATCTTGTTTCAGATATCTTTATTAGGACTCGGCAAAGGCTCCCCAGCGGGGAATAGAGACAGTGCAGTAAATTCGTATGCTAGCCTTTGACCCCATGTGGGGCCCCAGGCTTAACGTTTACCTTAGGCTTCACACGAGTTTAATGGAAAGACAAATGGTGTAGGTGAGGGAGAGAAGAGAAGACCGAGGGTGGATGTATAAACACAGGGTGGGGTGGGGTGGGAGGCTGAGGCTGAAGTGGGTAAAAGTCATAAGGTGAATCGAATCATTGTGCGCAGGGTCCCAAAGCCTAACACCCTTTTGGGGGCAGAGATGCTGATACAGGACTGAGTCATGGGTTAAGGGCACCTGAATTCAAATCCCATCTGCTCTGCTGACTTGCTGTGTGGCCTTGCGGCAAGCCACACAGGTGAAGATTTCCCAAAGCAACTAGTGATTTTGAGTGTCTTATCGGAGATGCTTCAAAGGGGCTGATTTTCAGACGGGGATGCTCAGCACTTTCTGAAAATCAGGCCCTGTTAAGGTCTCTCAAGATCACTCCCCCCCTCCCCAACTGAGAAACCCCAAATCACTGATCATTTTTGAAAATCTTAGCCTAAACTCCTCTGTGCCTCAGTTTCCCCATCTGTAAAATCAGGAGAATAATAGCGACCCCTCAGGGAGGCTGTGAGTTTTAGTATATGAAGTGCTTTGAAGATGTAAAGTGTGAGGTCTCTTCTTTTTCTTCTTGATTCCTGAAAAGTTCTGAAAAGTATGTGTGTACTGTACACTGTTCAGAAGAAACCATTTCACCCAGCTCTGACTTTCCCTGTTCTAGCCAGGAGTGGAGGCAACAAAATAGGAGAAAATCTGTTCTCACCAGAACTGGAAGAAAGTACCAGAAATCTCAGAGAAACAACAGGAGGGGGTCTGTTCTTCTGAAATTTCCAACTCAGCTTTGCAGACCTGAGATGCTTGGATACGTTTTGTGAAAGTATCCAAATATATGGGTGTTTGTTCAGGCCTGACCACATCTTCAAACTCTCTGAGCTTTGCCTGTCACTCTTATATAGCCACTGGCTGCATAAAGAGATTCACTCTTGTGCAAGCAAAAACGTGGAAAGGAGACTGGAGATACAGCTCTACAAAGAATTCTCCACTATGAATGGATTTCTGCTCTGCATTGTTGTTCTTCCCATCTCTTTGGGTATGTCCATACTGAATCAGAGGCATGACTGCAACTTGCGGAGACAGTCCCATGCTAACTTTAATCTAGTTATGGCTAAACATAGCAGCAAAGCCATGACAGCCTGGGCCCCAGCATTGGCTTTACAAGCTGCCCAGTCTCCCTGGGTATGTAATAGTTTTCCTCGCCTGCCCTGAAGCCTGCACAAGCTGCAAACACACCTTTGAGTGCTGTAGAGACACATCTTTGAGAAGAGGAGGAATAGTTTTAACTTGGTTCAGGAACATGGGTAGCTGTATCCCCACTTCGAGAGCAGAGTGGGTGGTCAATAGTTAATAATACTGTTCCTTTGCATTTATATGGCACCTTTCCTCTGAGGAACTCATCACACTTAATAAAAATGAATTAATCCTCACAACACCCATGTGAGGTAGGTACAGCCAATAATAACTCCATTTTAGATGGGGAAACTGAGGCAGAGGGCGTTTAAGAGGTCCCATAGCAAATTAGTGGCAGAGCTGGGAGTAGAGCCTGGCAGTCCCAAATTCCAGTCTACCACTTTGACACATTCCTTCTTTTTTCTTGTTTCATCTGAATGGATTTACCCATCCCTAACATGAAGCAACTATGCTCACCTAACACATCTGCATACATAGATTTTTTTCTTTCTTTAAACACAAGCTGTCATGGGCCTTTTTGTGAAATTACACACCGAGGGAAGAGAATATTACCATCTGGGATATCATATCAGTGTGTCTAGAGACATTTGGTACAGGATGTTTCCAATTATAAATGAACTAGAAGCCTACAGTCTAACAAAAGCCAGTGGAACCTTATCAACATCAGTGAGCATTTGTGGGAAAGAAGAGCTAGCAAGATTATTAACCCTCTGAAATAGACTCTGCTTTCCAAAAGGGAAAATAATGTCCATAGCTGAAATAATTAACAGGAAAACAACTTGCAACACTTACTTAATTAAATGGAAAAGAATATGCTAATGCAATGTTAAGACTGCACAAAGGCCTTTACTCTTGTGCATGCTAAGTATGCAGTTTTCATACACGCCTAACTTTGTGAAATCAAAACCAATTTACTTCCAATTTAGGAAAGCACAGAGTCCTCGCTGCATGCTCATCCTGTCCAAGTTTCAGGCTCCAGCAGTGCTTCCTGAGTGGAATGCTTTTTTGGTTTTTCTCTGAAAGTGTGTGGTGTTCCCATTCCCCCCCTCTCCCCCCTGTGCTGTGACTCACAAACAGCTGAAGACGTTTTGCTCAGATTATCCAAACAAGCTCTCTGTTTTCAGAAGAAACCAAGTATGGGAAATGTCAGCCCAGAAAGGAGTGTTTCAGAAAGCACATTGAAATGGGCTTAGAATGGAAAAAGGTTTAACAAGCTTAACTGTAGTGGGCGCTACCAAATCCCGGTGTAATACAGAACCAAAGTGTTGCCTGGTTTATTTCTATTATTATTGTTGTATTATGATAGTGTTTAGTAGTTCAGCCAAGGTCCTATAGTGCTAGGCGCTGTATATATACATAATAAGAGACAGTCCTTGCCCTGAAGAGCTTCTACACTAAATGGACAAGGCAAAGTAAGCATTGTCCCTTTGGTGAAACTGAGGCACAGAGGGTTTGATTCTGCTTCAGAAGCAAGTCTGTCATTGATGTCCGTGGAGTGGGATCAGGATCAGAGACATTAAGTGATTTGCCCAAGGCCACACAGTGTGTCAGAGTCAGAGGCAGGATTTGAATGCAGATCCGAATTCCAGGCCAGCTACATTTTTCCTTACAGTTGTTGTTTCCTTGGTGAGACCCTTCCCTGGTTGACAGAGAAGCATCATTTAGTGCCATGAGCAAACAGACGGGGAATCAGGAATGCCTGCCTCTGACCCTGAGTGGCTGCTGTGACCACTGGGCTAGACACTCAGTGACAGCTTTCCAGAAGCAGGTATATGAATTTTTGCATGTCCAGCTCATGTGCAAATACCTGGTGTGGGTGTGTGTGAATGCCTAATGTGCATGCCTAATTTTGAAGAGAGGGTCTTGCCTCAGTTTCCCCATCTGTAAAATGGGGATAATCCTAGTTACTTTACTTTATGGTGAGTGTTGTCTAAATTGTTAGGCTAGACCATGAAAAGTGCTATTTACACTGAGTCTTATTATTCCCCAAAACCATTGGCATCATGCTATTCTCTGGCCTAGAAGGAACCAGTTCTCTGAAGCCACATAGGTTCCTACTTTGGTTGCTTTCCCCTTGTTGACAGACATTGACAGCCCTGGAGCATGGCACTCTTCCTGTCTAGGACAGACTAGGGAAGACCTCAGCTGACTTCAATGGAACTATGGCAATTTACACCAGCTGAGTATCTGCCTTTCTGTGCTTTGCTTACAGCGCAACCAGGTCATCAGCTTCCTTCTAGGGAAAATGGTCTCTTCAGCAAGATGATCTCCCTTTGTCAGAGCTGCGCGAGAACACTCAGGTATAGGCACCTGTGATGTCCTCGACTACGCGAAGGAAACTGTAAGTTTTGCCATTGACCTGAACGGGAGCAGGCTTATTAACTGACGGATGGAACTATTTTCTTATGTTCAGCTGTGTCAGGTACAGCTCCTTTCTGCCCATTTCCCCTGCCCACGTGGGAACATCGCCAGTATTAGTGCCAGTGTCAGGTTGTTGTTCCGTGGGGCACAATATAGCCTTGCTGGATGGATCTGCAGTGCCAAACTACCAATGAAACTTGTGTGTGTCATGGGCTTCCTAATGGTTTCATACTGACAATGTCTATCTAGCTGGAATCTGTGTGCATGGGGACGTGAGCTGTTAAGTGTTCAGGCCTGCATGGCTGAGGGGGCAGGTACTGTGTCTGCAACAGATCCATTTCCAAATCAATCGGATCTCTGTTGTGGAAATGGGCTCTGGTCTATGTTAAAGATATAGGGGACTACATTGGGAATATACCACATTGGTGTATGCGCTCTTGGAAATGCAGTGAGAACAACATACCAGAGCTTACAGGCATGCATGGGGGCAACAAAATTGTCATGGACAATGCTATAAAACCAAGCCCAGAGAAGCATTTACTGGACAGATCAGTGTCTAGCTCACAAGACTGTATCTTTTCTTACCCTTCTAACTGATCCCTGATATCGGAGATTTCTCTGCTGTGAATTCCCAATATCTCCTACTCTTTTACATTCGTCCTGTCAGCATGCATGCTTCTGCGGATACTAGCTACCTCACACTACTTCCATGCTTAGCATAGCAGGGATTTCTCACATTGCCTCTGTTTGCTATAGCTAAAGGCTGCTTGTTTGGTCTATACACATCGTCAATGCAGGGGCTTAGCTGAATATTGCCTCTTCCTTGTCTAAATCAAACCTGATGCTGATCACATTGTCAATTTATGTGCTTTGATGTGGGGGAGAGATTCAACTTGCTCTTTTGCAGTAACTTTGGAATATCTTTCTTCTTCTAATTGCTTTGCTTGTATGGAACTCTGGCCCCTATTCTTTAAATAACCTGCATTTTTAAACAGTTAAGTATAGTTGGCCAAATCCTTTCCTTGGATACACACATGTAGCTCCCATTGGTGTTCCTGGGATCCCAGAGCACACCTCTGAGGGCAGGAATAAGCCCAGCAGGCCGGTTTCACCCCCGTGTAATGCCTTTACAGTCCAGTGGAGGGATTGATTGGACCGCTAGGCACTACAGTTTTTGACAAGAGCTTTTCTGTATTCCTCTTGCACAAGCTCTACTCTGCTCTGTTCAAACGCCTGCAGGGAAGCTATGGTTGAGCCTCTAATTTTCATTCTTTGGGATCTGACTGTTTGGCTGGGGAGAAGAACAGGTGCTCTCTAGGGTGGCTGCTGCATTCCCTGTGTGGTACTCACCGGGGAGGACGCTGGATGGAAAACACTACCCCCATTAGCAAAGGGTGGGATTTCCCAAGCTATTAAGCATTGGCCTCACTCTACTCCCACTTGTGTCAGTGGGAGAGTTTTACGATTGGCTTCAATGGGAGCAGAGTGAGCGCCTTTGCAAATCTCATTCCAAGGGCCTGTCTATACTGGTATTACAGGGTGTGGTTGCAGCTCATGTAGACACCCTCTGGCTATATAGATGTCACCTAGCTAGCCTGGGTACGAGTAAGGTGACCAGACAACAAGTGTGAAAAATCGGGACGGGGATGGGGGTAATAGGAGCCTATATAAGAAAAAGACCCAAAAATCGGGACTGTCCCTATCAAATCAGGACATCTGGTCACCCTAGATACGAGGGTCTCCTACCTCTGGCCTCATGGCTCTTGACTCTTCCACAGTTCTGTGGATGAACCCTGAAGCAAAATGCCATCCCCAGAACACCACAGGCCTGGCTGTAGCAGTTTGGTCCTGTGCCATCCAGTTCTATAAGCCCTGGTGTCCATCCAAAGAGAGAAACTAGGCACTTAGGAACCAGTTCTCCTCCCGCTCACTCTGGTGTAAATCAGGACTAACTCCGTTGAAGTCAATGGGCCTGATTCCCCACTGCCTTGCACCTCGTGGAGTTGCTGACTCCTGTGCATAGTGAGTGTATAGGTCTGGGGAAGCAGATCACCCGCTATGTACTCCCTTTTGACACCCGCTATGTACTCCCTTTCCTTGGGTGGTGAGGTGCAGGGAGTGAGAACTGGGCCCAATGGAGTTCCACCAGTGTCAAACTGGTGCAAGTGAGATCAGAATCAGGACACTACAGCCCTCTACCATTGTGTGGGATGGGATGGGAAGAGACCACAGGTGTGTAAAATGAGAATGGGTATTTCTTTCCCAGTGGCAAACTACCTGTCTGAGTCTGCCAGTATGTGCTATCTATGGGATTACAGACTTTGATGTCTGAGGGAAAATGACTGACCTTGTGTTTCTGGACACAAGTGGTAGAGGCCAGGTTGCTCTGGGATATGCCGGAACGCCTTTAAAAAAAGTCAGTTTGGGATATGTGCCTGTGCCCCTATGGCCTGTAAACGGACTGTTTGGAGTATGACCCCTTGGTGCTGGACGGTGGGGCTCAACGTCTCCAAGGGAAATACTTTGGTCACTCCTTCAGGGCCTGGAAGAAGGGCCAGTGTCTGGTGTGAGGCCCATCAGGAAATCTGTAGCCTGGGGGGAGGCAGGTATGGGGTACATTTCTGTATATGGAAGAGTCTGAGGAGCTGTAGGCAGCACTTCCCCCACTCCTGAGCCTGCCTGCTCCTGGAGAGACCAGGCCCTGTTCTGGAGTGGGGGCCTCTGAGCAGGGGAGATCTGAGGATCAGCTAACAAGGCTGTGGTGTAAGGGAGGTGGCCTCTGCGTGAGTGTCCTTCCTGCTGCACTGGGCTGAGAGGCTGGGCTGGGCGCTGTGCCCCGGCTATCTGGCTGGTAACGTTTGTTTCTTCTGGCCACCTGAGCATGGCCATTTAAAAGCCTATAACAACAGACTGCAGAAAGGGTAAAGCTCCCAGTGGGGCTTGGGCACCTCTGCTCCCCCACGGAGCAGCTCGCTGTCTAAGGAGCCCTGTACTGTTGGCTTCCCCTTCTGAGACTCGCACAGCAGCGCCTGCTGGCTGACCACAGATGGTGTGTATCTCACCGTGGTCACCATTTCCCACATCGGCGGTGCGGGGGAGCAAAGTAAGAGCGAATCTGTGTCACTGAGCTACCAGGGCTCACCGCTCCCTGAAATTAATTGTGGTTTCTCCAAAGCAGGGTTAATTAGCCACAGAAGCCAGGCGGGCTGCCTGTCTGTTACCGGGCTCCAGGTGTCAGCTGGGCTTCATCTTCTCTTTTTCACTCCCTTGCTCTGCTGCCTGAGGACAGCTTGCAGCCAGAATGCCCCTTCTCCTTTCACAGGCTATTTTTAACAGAGCCCTTCTCTTGTTCTCCAAGCCTTCCTGCTGAGACAGCACCTTCCTGCTTCACTGATGTCATGTGAGGCTGCGATTTGCCAGCAGAAGGAGCTGTTGGGTATCAGAAAAATCCCCCATTGGATTTGAAGGAGCTGGGGGGGAAAAATAAAATACCTAAGTAGGTTAAAGAGGAGGGAAGAGAGCAATATTTCAAGAGGCTGGGGCTGTGGGAGTCCCCATCTCTGAGCATGTGACACCCTTCTCTCTCCTCTCCCTTCTTCCCTCCCTCCTGGAAACAGAAAGGAGTCTCTGCGATGAGGAATGGCATTTTAAAATTAATGCCGGGATGTGATTAAAAATCCTGGCACGCTGGCCAAAATCTTCCTACTCCCAGTGAGAGATTTAGTTCCCAATAAAAAGTACTGCATGAAATATTCACTCTTTGGTGCTAAGGCCAGGGGCTGTGAAGGGAGCATGCAAGTGGCATAGCAGCAGTGCTGCAAGGGGGAGGGATGCTCCTCATATAGCCTGCAGGGCAGCTATAGGGAGGGATAAGCCCAGATGATCAAGTCCGCAGGGCTGCTGCATGGAGCAGGTATGTCCCTGGCAATCTACAGGGCAGCTGCAAGCAGGGAGTGCCCCATGCACCCTCAGGCCTGCTGCAGAGAGAGTGTGCCCCAGTGTGCAGAGAATCTGAATACTTTACGTGCCATTGGATGTCACTAGGGAATGAACAAGGCTCTCCCATCTCTGTCTGTTCAGGGCTGCTCTTTGCATCTCCTCTATGTCAAGCAAGTCCCAGTGAGTACTGTTCGGGAGAGGGATTCTTTTTCTCTGCCTTTCTCTAGTGTCCCTCCAGCTGTCCAATGGCAACCTGCTCTGGCGTCCCTCTTAAGGCAGGTCCCAGATATTTCCATCTTCTTTTCTGGATAACTCTGGAGCGAAGGTGTTGTGGAACTCTGATGAATCACAGAATTTGTTCATGCCCATTTTACTACCTAGTTATTTTCCTGAGGCAGGTGCGTTGGAAGGTATTTAGACGTTGGTACCTTTAGTGGACTTCCAGCTTTCACACCCATATGTTAAGATAGAAATAAATAAAGTTTGTGTTGAATCCATAATTTGATCTTTCGGTGCAGATTTTCAGCCAACTCTTGTGTAAACTGGTGAATGCAGCTGCTGCCTTACCAAGTCACGACATTATTTTCTTCTGGCTGTCCCCCATGGCTCGTGGAGGGAGATATTTAATCCATAGTGCTACTGCAAATAGGGGATGCCCCAGACAATGCATGGGACGGGGGGACTACACCCACTGCAACTTGTAGGGTTGCAGGCAGGAGGGGCTGCACCATGCATTATCTATAGGGCTGCTGTGCAGAGAGGGTGTGCCCCGTGCAATCCATAGGGGTTGCTATAGGGAGGGGGGGTATGCCTGGTGCAATCCACGGCAGTCACTGGAGGGAGGAGGCTGCCCTATGCAATTTGCAGGGCTGCACTCTGCACTGTCTGTACATCGGCCTAGGAGTTACAAACTGCACACCTATCTGCCTGGCACTGTTGAAGAAATGAAAATCCAGTGTGACCAGACAATCTTCTCCCCACCATGAGTCTTGCCCTGAAGGGCTGGTTTCCTGTGTTCACCCGGGGATAAGTGGCTAATTGGGACACACTCTTCTATCTGTGCTAAGCCAGGAACTGCCTTGCAGAAGGAGAGGAAGAATAGGTCCCTAGCAGCCAGCTGGCTTCATTAGCTGTAGCCAGAAGGACTTTATGCTGTGTGTAGGCAGGCTGGAGAGAGGAGGAGGAGGGTTGCATCTCTCTCTCCCTCTGTCTGTCTTAAAACAAGCCACTGTTTCAGATGGGAAATCAGGGAGTGATGGGATGCAGTGAGGTTGTTCTGGGCTTGACTGGGTCCCCAGGAGAATATCTGGGCCTGGCAGAAATCTGCATGACAGTGTTAAAAGGAAAGGCAAAAATAAGAGCTATGCTCCCATGCATGGTGCTGTGGGTGGACAGCTGCAGCAGAAAGCCATATGCCCTTGCAATCAGTGTGCAAAAGGATCCTCCTGTAGCAGACTGCCAGCTAAAGGGGGCATATCCTCTCCTAGATGGATGTCCTGAGACACAGAGTATGAGATACCAAGAAACCTTCCTTTGCACATATGATTCCCTCACCTGGGGGGCAGCCTAGCACCCTTGAACGTCCAAGAGGGCACCATTCCTGGGGCTTCTGAACAAACTGAGTCCAGTGTGTAAACCGTGTTCTTTTTGTGATTGCCTGACTGCCATCCTGGAAGGGCCAGCCCATAGGGTGCTCCAGTGACCACCCTTCATTGTATCCCAGAGCTCTGGGAGCCTGCAATTAAAACACCAAGGCTCCTATGGAGGCTGAGATTTTCAAAGCTGTCTAAAGGATTCAAATGTCCAATTTACCTGCATTTTCAGTTCCCTGGGGCAGCTTTGAAAATCTCAGCTTCATGGTAAACAGAGAGGAGCTTTACTGAGCCTGCCCCAGTGGGCTGGAAGCCCACCTGGAAATGTCTAACCATGGTCCTATACCAGCAGTCACTGAGGCTGGTTTGAGCCCAGAGGAGATTCTGCAGGGCCCTAGCTTTACTTCACTTGTTGCCAAATCCCAGTCAGCAGTGCAGAGAGGATTCTGTCTCTGCAGTTTGTTCCCTCAATCCCAGGACTGCTCCTCCTGGACCCTACAAAAGTGACTCCTTGAGGGATAGTGAAGAAACCACATGGCACGAGAAGGGTCCCTCCGTTGGAAACATTCTTCATTTGAGAGAAAGAAAGAGTGCTCCCCGTGTAATAGGGGAGTGGGGCAAAGCCCTGTAGCAGTGCTAGCAATGGGTAACATCTGTGGCTTCTCCTTCTCTGGGTAGCATCGAGGGGGCTTCCTGCCCTGCATTTTACTCTCTCGTTCTTTGGCACATGCATTCCTCCATGCCTGGGGGTGCTGCTGCTGTGTAAACAGGGCATAGTGTGCTCCATCTCCTCCTGGAGGGCCCAGGTGCCCTATTGATTAGGACACAAAATGTGAACCCACGATTAAGCAGTGGGTGATATGAAATCCTCAGTGGCTGAAGGTGCCAAGCCATCCTGGCTCAGAGCACTGGATGTCCCTGTGGGGGAAATTTAGCTCTGCAGCATGGGGATTTCATAGCCTGCTCCCTCGGGACAGGTCTGGACAATGGGGCTGCAGAACACGGGCCACACCCCAGTATGTCTGTCTCCTAGTCATGCTAACCTCTACCTTAGCATCTCCCTCTCTCTGTTTAGTGCCACCATATCGCAGCAGTTCTAATGCATTTGGGTCTTGAAAATTGTCTCAGGGCAGGCAGCCTGGAGGAAAACACTGAAAGGTGAGAACTTTGGAGTAGGGTGGCCAAGAGTCGTATTAGGCTTGTGGGACAGTCTACTATGTTACGGGCTGTGGTGCTGCTCTGGGCTCTTCCTGGCTGGATGTGGCATCAGCAGATGATGAACTTGCCAGTTACCTCATCATCACATGGTGATGGCAGAATAAATTCCTGCTTCTTTACCTGTTCTGAGGTGAAGGCTCAAGCCAGAGGACAGAGCCTGCAAATGGGGGGCCTTTCAGGATGAGCGGAGAGTGTTTGCCTTTGAGCTCTCCAGACTGAGGGCAGAATTTTCTAGGCTTGTGCAGTGAGCAAAATGGGACTGGAAATGGCCCCTCTAAGGGACCCCACAAACTACTGGAAAAAACAAACTCCCATTGTCAAGAGCAAGCCCAGGTTACTGTGACCCATCAGAGTCTCAGGCCAGTGGGCTCTAGGACAACTACTTCTAAGGGGAGGGAGAAACCAGAATGGTCCCTGATCTGCAGGAGGCTCTCACAACGGAGATCCCAGTGGAGGGGATGATGTCTCCTGGGCCCCAGGCTTGTGGAGCAGAGGGTCAGGCCCTGAGCTGCCTCGCCTCCAGCCCTGATGCCAGAGGGGTGTCTGGCTGCATGTTGTTCCTTCCTCCTCTGGCCTGCTGCCGGAGCGGGAGCCCGGGCCAGTGTGTGGGCTATGGAGGGTGTATGGGAGGTGGCCCACACAGGCAGCTGTTTGCTTTTCTTGTGCTTAAGACAGACAGTGCCTCAGACATTCAGTCCACTCATGCCCCACATCTGGGTGGCACTGGCCAATGATCACAGCAGCATTTACAGACAGGTGTTGTCTCCTCTCCCACAAAGCCACCGGGATTGGCGGTGGGTGTCTAATCTAACAGAGATGTGTGGGGAGTTGAGCCTGGAAATTGCTTCTCCATGCTATCCCCATCATTCTTTCCTCTTCCCTCCACTTCACCTGAATCCCCTGTAGGCAGCATTTCCTGCCTAGCTGACAAAGGGGTTGCTTCTGGGTAGCAGAATGAATACCTTGCCTCTTTCATCTCCTGGTTTTCCTCTTCCTTCTTTCCTGTGTCCCCTTCCCCCTTCCTGCTTTCCTTGTCTCTCCATCCCTTACCATCTGCCACCTCTCTCATCCTCCCCAATGGCATTCTGGTGCTCTCTCCCCCTCGGTCAACTTGAGATTCCAGACCGACTTTGAGGTGGGCTGTTGGCTTCAAGAAAGCTACTCACATGATTCGGGGCTGCAGGATTGGGCCCTGGATGGCGCTGCTGCTCTCTCCTGGTGTCATTCTGACACAGATCTCTCTGTCTCTGTAAAGATAAGGTAGATACAGATAGGGATCTCTGTACGACATATAGAACTTAGTCTTTTCTTGGACAAAGCCTCTGTTTTGCAGGAGTTGATCTTGTGTAATTGGTGTGGAGATCACATGCCCCGTATCTCTGCTCAAGAGGAGGGGATCACACAGAAAGGCAGTGGTAACAGCCCTGGCCCTGTAGTCCCAGGCTGCAGTGTGCTGGTGGCACTCACAAGCAGTCATAAATTCCATCTCACTCATATCTGCAAAAGCTGATGCAGTCAAATAAAGCTGTTCTGACAGCAGCATTTAATAGCCCTGCTGTCTGCAAAACCTCGGGTTCACACACTCGCTGACAATGGATGTGTGTTTTCACAAAGCGAGAATTTACTGTCTTAGCACCGGATTTACGGCCCCACCAGCCACTCAATACTCATGCACACAAAGTACGGAGAAGGAGAGAGAGACAATGCTTGTTCAAACCAAAAAGCAGCTTTTGTGCATCCCTGCTTGCTGAAGTCAGCAAAACATTAACTTATCAGTCACCATGGCTGGGGCATAGGGAGGAAGCCAGCCAAGCCCAGGGAATGCAGACAATGGAAGCAAGGTGTCCCTCCTCCAAAGTCCTTTGTCTTTTGCTGTGCATGTTTGAGCTGTGATTTGAGATGTGGTACTGGTTGCAGTGCTTCAAGCCAAGCATGACTCAAGGCCCTGCAGGCTCCCTGTGTCCCCCAACTATCCCCTCCTCCCACCTCTGCTATGCCCTTGGGGAAGGTGTAGATTGATAGGAGTGGGGCGTCTTTTGGATGAGACATGGAACCAAGGTCCTCTGGACCTGTGGCCATTAAAAATTGGATGGTGCTTTTCACACGAGCAAGGGCATCCTGCACGAATTCCAGCTTCAGTATTAATGACAGGTTTCAGAGTAGCAGCCGTGTTAGTCTGTATCCGCAAAAAGAAAAGGAGGACTTGTGGCACCTTAGAGACTAACAAATTTATTTGAGCATAAGCTTTTGTGAGCTCACTTCAAATCCAGCTCTGGTTCGACTCCATTGACTTTAATAGACTTTGCATCAAGGAAGAATTTGGCTCATTCTGCCTGCTTTAATTCCCTCTACAGTTTTAGTTGGAGTCAACATTCTTTGTTTCCTGCCTTGTGCTGTTTCGGTGCACTGTTGCATTCCACCCCAGAGGTAGCTGCATTTCAGTGATTCATAACCATGCATGGCCGTGCTTTTTTCCTAATTGCAGTCAAGTCAGTTTCTAACACTTTGATGGAAATAAGCAGTTGAACTTGCTATCTACATGACCATGGGGGTGCCTCTCACAGCCTGCGTGGAGCACACCGGTATTTGTAATTACTATCAGGACCAAAGGCTGCATGGTTAGTCATCTTATTACCCACATGGATCTTCTTGGGGCTCTTTCTTTTCCTACAGTGCTCAAAGTTTGGGCTTTTCTTTATATTGCAGTGGCCTCTCCATGGTGAAAGGTGCAGCCAGCTGTCATTATAAAGCCCTCTTCTAACACAGCCTGGACTGAGCAGGAATGGTTCAATTGTGTCAACGTGGGCTGTGATAGAGGAAAGAGCTCACAAAAGTCATCTCATTTATTGATTAGTAACTAAGCTAAATTTCCAATCAAAACTCTTGATGGAAAGTTGGGATCCTGCACAATCCATCGAGCTAGCTAGAGGGCTTCATGGAGGTTTGCCCTCACTGGGGCAAAATCTAACCAAGACAAAGAAAGAACAAACAACCCAAGGGTGCAAAAACACTGAGGGGAGGCCCAGGTTGGTTTGGGGACCCTCTGAAATGGGGGGCCCTGGGACAAACTGCTCCTTTTTGCACACACCCCCCCCACCACCACCTCCAGGTGGCCTTGGCTATTTATCTACCTATCTAGGTTAGAGATCTGTATGCTGCCTTTCAGCATAGTATCTCCAGTCTCCCAGACTGGCAGACTTCATGGAACGTTCAGCTCTTCCCCCGTCCCTGGTTACACAAAGCTCTGCTCGGGCTAGGGTTCCTCTTTTGGGGTGGGGCAGCAGTTTAATGTAATTCTGGTTGTGGTATCAAAGAGGTGGGGCTTGCAACATTCCCAAAAGATCATCAGACTCTGGGGTGGGGCAATCACCTCTGGAATTTGCTCTGCAGCCTCTGGCCCAGACATCCCAATGTGCATTTCCCCAGAGGAGTGCAGCTGCCTTGGCAGTTCATTCATGGAAGGAGGCAAATAGGTTGTTGGAACCAAATGCATAAGGTGGGTTCAAAGCCCTGCAGAAATATGCCATTCTCTGTTCAACTCCAGAGCTTTGGAGAGTCGTTTCTTGAGAGCCCTAGGGCTGGTCTACACTAGAAAATTAGATCAACCCAGCTATGTCACACAGGGGTATATCTAGGGTTGCCAACTTTCTACTTGCACAAAACTGAACACCCTTGCCCGCCCCCTGCCTTGCCCCTCCTCTGAGGCCCCACCCCATACCCTGCCCCTTCTTTGAGGCCCTGCCCCCATTCATTCCATTTCCCCCCCTCACTCTCCCCACCCTCACTCCAGAGGGTGAGGGCTCCTGCTGGGGGTACAGGCTGGAGGGTGGAACTGAGGGATTCAGACTGTGGGCAGGGGATTGGGGTGTGGGAGGGGGTATGGACTCTGGGCTGGGGGTGTGGGTTCCGGGGTGGGACCAGAAATGAGGGGTTCAGGATGTGGGAGGGGGCTCCAGGCTGGGGCAGAGGATTGGGGTGCGGGGGGTGTGAGGGCTCCTGCTGGGGCTGGAGGCTCTGGTGTGGGTCCAGAGATGAGAGATTTGGAATGTAGGAGGGAGCTCCAGGCTGGGGCTCAGGGGTTCGGAGTGTGGGAGGGGGCTCCAGGCTGGGACAGGGGGTTGGGGTGCGGTGGTGTGTGAGGGCTCCAGCTGGGGGTGCAGACTCTGGGGTGGGGCAGGGGATGGGGGGTTTGGGATGCAGGAAGTGGTCAGGGGTGCAGGCTCCAGGTGGCACTTACCTCAAGCAGCTCCTGGAAACAGCAGCACATCCCCCCTCCAGCCCCTATATGCCGGCATGGCCAGGCAGCTCTGTGCACTGCCCCATCCGCAGTGTTGCCCTGCAGTTCCCACTGGCTGTAGTTCCTGGCCAATGGGAGCTGTGGAGCTGGATCTTGGGACAGGAGCAGCGTGTGGAGCCCCCTGGCTGACCCTACGCATAGGAGTGGAGGGGGGCAGGGGGCAGGCTGCCCGCTTCTGGGACCCGCGTGGAGCCATGGCAGGCAGGGAGCGTGCCTTTGCCCGCTGCGCCGCTGACTGGACTTTTAATGGCCCGGTCAGCTGTGCTGACTGGAGCTGCCAGGGTCCCTTTTTTGACAGGGTGTTCTTGTTGAAAACCGGACACCTGGAAACACATGTATCCCTGCTCCCCCAGTGATATAGTTAAGCTGACCCAAGTCACCGTGTAGACAGTGCTAGGTCGATGGAAGATTCTTTCATCAAACTAGCTACTGCCTCTTGGGGAGGTGGATTTCTTACGCCAGTGGGAGAACTCCCACTACTGAAGAGCTGCCGGGGCGCCACTGTAGCATTTCAAGTGTAGACAAGCCCCTAACATTCATTAGAAATACTCATTTGGTTTATAGAGGACTTCTCTACTGTCCCTGCTGTCCTCGTCTTAGGTCCCGTGCACCACTCCTCTGCCTCAGCTCCCTGGGCTTCTCCTGGGAGCTCCAGTTCTGCTTCTCGCCCTCCACTCTTGCCCTCCTGCCTCTGATTCCTCCCCCCCCATGATCTTTTCCAGGGCTGTTTGTATTCCTGAGATACCTACAGCACTAGCCTAGCTGCTGTGCTGTGCCTGAGGGTATTATTCAGTGCCTGTGTGCATGGGTGTGTGCACGACCTATGAATTTAGTGAATAGTGACAGCAGCAAGGGTTTCAATTAACGCCCACCCCAGAGCCCCCCAGCCACTCCCAGACCCTACCCCAGAAGATGATAGTCCCTGCCCAGAGGAGATTGCTGTCTCTGCACAGAGAGAAGGGCCAGGAGAAGAGCTGTGCAGAAAAGCAGGGCAGGTTAAGGAGGAGTGGGAGGGCCCCGGGGCAGGGTAAGAGAGAAGCTCTTCTGTGGCTGGAGGGTGGCACAAAGTCATGAGTGGGGAGAGAGCCAAAGGGAGCAGAAAGGAGAGGGTTGAGGGGTATAGGGTGATGGCAGAGAGGGACTGGCAGCGGCAGCCTTGGGCAGAGCGAACGAAGAACTAAAACGTAATACTGGGGGAGAAGGGAAGCCAGGGAAGCAGAAGGTATAACGTTATCTGAGTGGCTTCCTCCAGGGTGGGAGGGCAGTTCAGTCTCCATGGCCCATTCAGCCCTTCATCTCTGAGCTGGAGCAGGGCAATTAGTGGCAGTCCTGGGGGTGGTTTCTGTGATGTCTATTGAAGCATGGAGTGAGACCACCCATGCCCCCCATCCCAACAGAGAGTTATGCCTAGAGCAACCAGAGGGATGCAGTCCATGCGCCCAAGCCCCCCACTAACATGCTGTGGAGGAAAACCCCTTCCCAGCCCCACATTCCATGACCAATCAGCCAAGCCTCCATCCTCTCCCCTTTATCCACTCAGCCCCCTATGCTAGCCAATGTGCTGCCTCTTCCCTTGTTTACTTCTGTGGGAAAGCACAGAAACACATTCCCTCTAGTCACTCGTCCCTCCTCCCTGGGAACACGTGCAGGCCTGGACACAGGGCCTGGCCCAGGGGGTGGGGGGGACATTTTTCTCTGGACTGGGTTTCCTCCAGGGGCACTCAGCAGTGCAGAGGAAGAAGCAGGAGTGAAGGAAGGTGGATCCAAGGTGGGAGTTTATATAATCTGGGGGGAGTGAGGGTGGGTGAGTAGGTGGTTTGGAGACCTTGTAGGGGGCTACCAGGTGAATCCTCCTGGGTGTTAATTTTTAGAAAATACCTGCCTATTTGTGCAATGAGATCCATTCCAAAGGCAAAACGTTGCGATTGATAAAGAGTTAGATGAGTCTCAAGGATAGCACAGCAGTATCCGGAGAGGGGCATCGGCACCCAAAGACAGGGAAAGCACCCAGGCTTCCTTTCTGTTGGGCAGAGGTGGAACTTTGACAAAGGGCTGCTGGGAGCCAGGGGCCTGCTCTAGCACACCACAAACCCATACGTGACCCCATCACTGCTGTGCTTTGCCTTTCATTGCCTCCCTCTTGTACCTGCATGCTGTCTTTGTTAACTAAGTGTGTCTGGGGCGGAGACCTTGTCTTCCCTGAAAAAAGGGAAGAAGGAGAATCCAGGGAATGACAGACCAGTCAGCCTCACCTCAGTCCTTGGAAAACTC
Organism: Caretta caretta; assembly: GCF_965140235.1. Classification (NCBI taxonomy): domain Eukaryota; kingdom Metazoa; phylum Chordata; order Testudines; family Cheloniidae; genus Caretta; species Caretta caretta. The sequence continues at coordinate 49,236,653 of NC_134215.1, read as the reverse complement.
ATAGAGCAGGTCGTCAAAGAATACATTTTGAAGTGCTTGGAGGAGAGAAAGGTGATCAGGAACACTCAACATGGATTCATCAAGGGCAAGTCATGCCTGACCAACCTGATTGCCTTCTATGATGAGATAACTGGCTCTGTGGATGAGGGGAAAGCAGTGGATGTGATATACCTTGACTTTAGCAAAGCTTTTGATATGGTCTCCCACAGTATTCTTGTCAGCAAGGTGAAGAAATATGGATTGGATGAACGGACTATAAGGTGGATAGAGAGCTGGCTAGATTGTTGGGCTCAGTGGGTAGTGATCAACGGCTCGATGTCTACTTGGCAGCTGGTATCAAGTGGAGTGTCCCAGGGGTCGGTCCTGGGGCCAGTTTTGTTCAACATCTTCATTAATGATCTGGACGATGGGATGGATTGCACCCTCAGCAAGTTCGCAAATGACACTAACCTGGGGGGAGAGGTAGATATGTTGGAAGGTAGGGATAGGGTCCAGAGTGACCTAGACAAATTGGAGGATCGGCCAAAAGAAATCTGATGAGGTTCAAAAAGGACGAGGGTAGAGTCCTGCACTTAAGACAGAAGAATCCCATGCACTGCTACAGGCTGGGGACCGACTGGCTAAGTGGCAAATTCTGCAGTAAAGGACCTGGGGATTACAGTGGACGAGAAGCTGGATATGAGTCAACAGTGTGCCCTTGTTGCCAAGAAGGCTAACAACATATTGGGCTGCATTAGTAGGAGCATGGCCAGCAGATCGAGGGAAGTGATTATTCCCCTCTATTCGGCACTGGTGAGGCCACACCTGGAGTATTGTGTCCAGTTTTGGTCCCCCCACAACAGAAAGGATGTGGACAAATTGGAGAGAGAGCAGAGGGCAACGAAAATGATTAGGGGGCTGGGGCACATGACTTATGAGGAGAAGCTGAGGGAACTGGGCTTATTTAGTCTTCAGAAGAGAAGAGTGAGGGGCGATTTGATAGCAGCCTTCAACTACCTGAAGGGGCTCCGAAGAGGATGGAACTAGGCCGTTCTCAGTGATGGCAGATGACAGAACAAGGAGCAATGGTCTCAAGTTGGAGTTGGAGAGGTATAGGTTGGATATTAGGAAAAACTATTTCACTAGGAGGGTGGTGAATCACTGGAATGGGTTACCTAGGGAGGCGGCGGAATCTTCTTCCTTAGAGGTTTTTAAGGCCTGGCTTGACAAAGCCCTGGCTGGGATGATTTAGTTGGGGTTGGTCCTGCTTTGACAAGGGAGTTGGACTAGATGACCTCCTGGGGTCTCTTCCAACCCTAATCTTCTATGATTCTATGATTCTTCACTTCAGGCATGTCCTGAAGACACTTAGTACACACTTGGTGTCATGCGAATTATTATTATTGCATTAGTAAATTCAGAGCCCCTGTGGAGAGGAGAATGGGACCAGGATCATTACCATAATTGATTATATTGTATAAACACCTGGGAATCCCAAATAACGTGGGCTCTGATTGTGCCAAGTATCCTGCATGCAAGTACAAGAGACACCAAACTGGCCTTACCCCAAAAATCTCACAATCTATGTGTCAGACAGGACACAGCCAGTGGAAGAAAGAGACAGGCAGGGTGTGGTGTCATGGGAGGACAAGGGTAGCCATAAAACACACAGAGTTTAACAAGAAAGCAGAAGTCACAATCAGCTCAAAGGGAACTCCCCATTTCCAGAAATGTAGGGTCCGCTTGGAAGAATGGGATCTGGAGCTGCTCATTCATTCAATTCTCTCTTAATCCACCACTGATTCCTGCAAAACTCATCACTTATAGGCAGAGTGTTGTGCAAAGGCAAATTATATGGCCCATGGGCCATTTAGCGAGAAGGCCCACCAGCAAGCAGTACAGGCATATTTTAGCTTCTCTTTAGTGAGGCACCAAGGCTGGCCATAAGCACTTGTGCCGTGTTTTAAAGTGGTGCAAAGTCCCACTATTCTGATTGGGTACAGACTGATGTTAAGGACTGCACTAGGTACAGGGCAAGGATATACTGGGTACAGGCCAAAGCAGTTGCCCAAAGCCCCCTGGCACAAGAGCAGCTCTAAAACCCAGGCAGATGGAAGCACAATTTGCCCCAGAGAATTTAAGTGACTTGCCTAAGGTCATACAGCCAGTCAGTGGCAGAACCAGGAATAGAACTCAGGAGTCCTGATGCTTACTTTTCTGTTCAAACCACTAGAGCCCACTTTGCAGAACTATCAGCTGCTGTTGGAATGGCCGTTGATGGAGTCAGGCAGCAAGTCCAACTTAGGCTCGTTGGCAGAGGTGGGGTGAGGCAGCGACATCAGTGACCTTGCTGATTTATTCATTAGACAGTGTTTAGGAGAGGGAGAGGATTGATTTGTCTGTCAAACACAACACTAAACAAGGAGGCCTGTGAGAAGAGGACTAATTGTGCATCTGACACGGAGGCGAGAGTCTGACTCATCCATTCAGGCACCTTTTAATTTTATTTTCCTGCCATTCAATCCTTCCACTTTTAATTCTTTCCACTGTCTCGGGCAGCTTATTGATGTGAACCTAAATTTAAGGGGTAATTTTGCATCTAAAAGTAGGCTAACCAGAATGCAATAAGATGCTGGAGCAGGCTCTGAATTACTATTTGTTCTTGGTATTACAGTTGTGGCTAGAGATGCCTCCTGAGACCAGGGCACCATTGTGCTAAGCACTGTACACAAATGGAGAGATGGTTTCTGCCTTGAAGAGTTCACAATCTATATAGTCAAGTCAGAATTATTCTATGCTACCAAAGGGAAACTGAACCACAGAGAGATTAACTGATTTGCCCAATGTCACATGGGAGGTCTGTGGCAGTGCTGAGAACGGATGCCAGATCTCTTGAGTCCTAGGGTAAAATTTTCAAGGTGCCTAGGTGACTTAGTAGCCTATACTCCATGTTCAGAAGCTTTTTAGGCACTTAGGGCCAGATTTGGGAAGGTCTGTAGGTACCAACAAATGCAGCTGGGAGCTTGGTGGGACATTCAAAAGCTATTGAGTTCAATACCTCCCAATTGCCAAAGTCGCTTTTGAAAATGAGACTGAGGCTCCTAAGTCACATAGGTGCTTTTGAAAACATGACCACTAGCCCAGAGCCAGGCAACCCTTCCATTCTGGCTGTTTAAGCCATCCCAGACGATGACATCACGGGGCTGCCCCTCACCCCTAGTTCACATCCATTGTGTACAATGCATGGTGCTTACCCACCAGTGTTCCCTTTGTAGTCCTTGCAGAGCGGGGATTTGGTTTTTGTGCTCCTGTGAATTCCTGCAGAGTGTGAATAATTTGCCAGGCTTTGTTTTCTCAGCCACCATCCCTGGTTTTATTGTACTCTAAGCACGCTGTAAAACCTTCTGTCTTATTCATGACAAAACACCAGTTCCTTCCCTTATCCTCATAACTGGAAGCTGGGCAAGTTGCCACTTCCCCTCCACAGGAGACATCAGAGGAGTGCCCTTCCTAAAGAGAAGTGACCAGTGCTGGGTGAGGTCAGTCTAATGATCCTGTCCCTTTGTCAAGCTGCATTTCTTATATCGGAGCACCCAGTGTCATAGAATCATAGATTTTAAGGTCAGAAGGGACCATTATGATTGTCTAGTCTGACCTCCTGCACAACGCAGGCCACAGAATCTCACCCACCAACTCCTGTAACAAACCCCTAACTTATGTCTGAGCTGTTGAAGTCCTCAAATCATGGTTTAAAGACTTCAAGGTGCAGAGAATCCTCCAGCAAGTGACCCGTGCCCCACACTGCAGAGGAAGCCAAAAAACCCCCGTGGCCTCTGCCAATCTCCCTGGAGGAAAATTCCTTCCCGATCCCAAATGTGGCAATCAGATAAACCCTGAGCATGTGGGCAAGACTCACGAGCCAGACACCCAGGAAAGAATTCTCTGTGCTAACTAAGATCCCACCCCATCTAACATCCCATCACAGGCCATTGGGCATATCTACCGCTAATAGTCAAAGATCAATTAATTGCCAACATTAGGCTATCCCATCATATCATCTCCTTCATAAACTTATCAAGCTGAGTCTTGAAGCCAGATATGTCTTTTGCCCCCACTGCTTCCCTTGGAAGGCTGTTCCAGAGCTTCACTCCTCTGATGGTTAGAAACCATTGTCTAATTTCAAGTCTAAACTTCCTGATGGCCAATTTATATCCATTTGTTTTTGTGTCCACATTGTCCTGCCTTTATCCTCTGAGCTTCTCCAGCCTTGTTCCAGCAGCAGTCTTCAACCTGTGCCCAGAAGGAATGGAGAGATCACCATTTTGCTGGGGCATCTGAAGGGAATTCAGTCTTTGTTCACTGCTGGGCTTCTTTTCCTGCCAATGACTCCTAACCCTGACCTGGGGACAGTCTTTGGGGGCCATCAAAGTCAGTGGAAAGACTTCTGTTGGCTTCAATGGATTTGGAGTCAGATCCTGACTGAGCATGTAAGGGAGAATTCACTGTCTGTGCTAATTTGGTTCTTGGATTCTTCCTCACTGCTCTGGTAAAGCAGGAGTTTCAGAAAAATTCCTACACCTACAGGAATAGGTACTCATTTGCAAGTGTAGGGAACTGGATTTTGCAGCACCTTTATTTGCCACTAGCATTTTTTGCTCTGTAATTTGTGTTCCTCCTCCACAAGTTTGGGGCTTTTATTCTCTAGCTGCACAGTTTTGCCCCCCGCCCCAGCTCTATCAGTTCATGCAGTCAGTCTACTGAAAGCCGTTCCATCTTGTATTGAGAATAATCAGTCAGTTAATTATGTAAATGAAGGAAACCCAGCATCTCTGACTCCTGTTGCAAAGCAGAGGCAGCATGAGTCTGCCGGTTTATTTATGCGTTCCTAGCGATCTGTTCCTTTAAGCCATGTATTACACCCTACGCAGGCTTTAAGGAATGAACGAAAATGCCAGCTGAGAGATTCCTGGGCTGCAGGAAAGCAAAGAAGGATTAATACATAAGAATTGAATGCCCCCCTCCCTATTCCCTTCATGCCTATGCAGATAAATGAGGGATACACTCAGCATGAGGGCAGCGCGGTTGGAAAACTAACTGTTCTCTCTCTGTGTAGCGATTTCGGAGAGTCTCCTGGAGCCCTGAGAGAGGACAGCAATAAAAGTAACGAACAAACTAATGATGGGTGATCCTGCAAAGATCTGGCTAATCCTACTTTGTATTTCTGTGTAGTGCCTTCTGTCCGTTTGAGGATCTCAAAGCACGAATGCATTAAGAAATGCTATATAGCCCTTCATAAGCCTGGCCTCCATCATGACCCCAGTGGTGAGCAGTCTAATGTATCAGCTAGGAAAGTGGCCCGCTAATGATTTATTAATATCTCTTGTTCACTTAACAGCCCTATGAAACCACCAAATTGGACGTTTGCTGAGAGATGCACTTTGAGTTCTTACCACTGGCCTCATCATTGTCTTTCCTTCCTTCTTCCCTCATTGCTTTCTACACCCACTTCTCCCAGCTTTGTCCCAAGTTAGATCATCAGCTCTTTGGGGCAAGAACTCTTTTTTTTTTATTGTAGGTTTGTACAGTGCCTAGAACTGTGTGGCCCTGATCCTGACTGGGCCTGACTTATACACATGAAAAATAAGAATCCCTGTGAGGCAGGAGGACAGAGCTGTTAAGTGACTTATCCATGGCAGTAGAGCAATCAGGACCCAGATCTCCAGATTCCAGTTCCCATGCTTTACCTACTACTAGATCAAGTGTCCCCTCCAGGAGAAGCACCTCCATGTTCAGATGCTTGCCTGAATCCCTGTGGGTGACTGATCGAGTAGGAAAGCCTGAAAATTTTCTCACTTAGCAGCAGCAGCTGCATTTCAGTGAAGCTGGAAATGCTACAAGAATATAACTTTCCCACTGGCACTTGGTACGACTGCTCCCAGTCCCATCTGGGCTGAGAAACCCCAGAAGTGTGCACTTATGAAGGAAAGAAAGGTGGATGGAAAACGTTAAGCAAACTCTTTCTACCTCATAAATGGTTTGGGGTGAAGGTTCAGGGTGATACAAAAGGCAGGAGCATCTTTTAATCGTTAGGAACCTCAAGATTTCTACTCCCAGCACTGCCACTGACTTAGTGGGCAAACCTGGGCAAGAATTTTCATTTCTCCATGCCTCAGTTTCTCCATCTGTAAAACAGGGATAGTGGTGGATCTGGCAGGGGTGGGTGACGCAGGCCTGGGAGGCTAAGTAACTAATATCTGCAGAGAGCTCCAGTGCTAGAGTAGGCAAAGCACTATTTAATATTCATTGACTGGTATTGTATCATTTCATTCAGCATAAAATGGTGTGTGGACCATTTTCCTAGTTTCTAAAGAGACCCAGGGTGAAATGAGCAGCATCATTTGGGAGAGAATAACGTAGAGGTTAAGAGAAGTCTCTCACAGGTGGAGTTAATGGGCTGCACATTTGTGCTGGCTATTCATTTACATAGCACACACAGCCTTACACGCTTTAGCATCAATCACAATGGTGGAGAGTTCAGCCGTCACTCGGGGATTCGAACCCTTTATAAGTTGCTTCATCTCTTGATGTTGAAAAGACAAAAATAATGAACCTCTTGAAAGGAGGTGCCAGTTGTCCTCCCGTTCTATTGTGGCGTTGTTTGGACGCCAGCTATAGAAGGCTAGAGTCAAAGAAAACTTGCTGAATGACTAAATTGGCTTACAGAGCTTTGTAGCGATTTATTCTGCTCTTTGGTCCTTTGGGTTTGTGTGCCTCTTGTAAATGAGCTTATTATTCTATCATGATTCATGGCTTTGCAGAGGGTGTCTGTGCCGCCAGGGAAGAGAGAGGAGCTGGTGCTGGAATATTTGAAGTGAAGATCAAACAGAGGTAAAGCTGAAATGCAGAGGAAGGGAGAGGAGAGGAATGGCTGGCCACGGAGGGTGACCGATAAACGCATGTGTGATGCAGCCAGAGCAGGAGATGACCCTCCATGATCAGTAACATCCCTGTCTCTGGCACTCATTTCCAGGGCTTTAGAGATTGCTGAGTGATTTGATGCCTCTCAAGGTTCCATGTCACTACTCGCACCCTCTCTCAAGGGCAGCTTCCAACCCCTGCCTTCTTTCCTTGGAACTTTCACATTCTTCTTTCCTTCCTCTAGGGATCCACACAGGAAAATTCAGCCTTCCTCCTCTGGTGACTGGGTTTCTTATGGGGACACTCTGCTCCTCCATAGATCAAGCTGTCCTACGAGTCCTTCCTGCCCCAGAGATCAAACTCCGATTAGAACATATGATATCTTGTCCTATTTACTGGCACTGCACAGCTGGCTTAGTCACACTGGGGCCCCTCTGTCACTGGAGATTAATGCCACAAATGGAAACCAGCAGATGGTTTGAGACGGGCCTTCAAGATGTCCCAGCCCGTCATCCACATGTCTGATCTAATCTGTCAGTCAGTGTCTCCTTGGTAAGAGAGTGACAGCTTGAGCCAGGCTGCTTAGCCAGATGCCACAGCATGTTTGGTGTCTCTGAGTTGTCAAGGCAAGAAATGGTCCATCTTTTAGTCCCTCCCTTTATCTTTCCAGGGCACTGTGTGAGAGCTATGTCCTCACACAGGCCTCACCTGGCCATGAACTAGATGGGTTTTCTCTGAATTACTCAGCTGCAGGCCAAGTCAGAGGGCCATGGTGCAAGCCAACTAGGTCCAGTCTCAGTCCTGTGTGAGTCCTTTTAGCTTTCCCAGAGACTCTCTCAGCAAAGGGTTCTTTGCATATCACCTGACAGCTGCTGGTGCAGCTGTAGCCATGTTCACTCAGGCCTGACCTTTGGAGGTCTCCTCCTCTGATCCTGTTCTCTAGAGTCACTTAGGAAGTCAGGGGCTGATTCTGCTCCCCTTTACACTGGCATAAATCAGGAATAACTCCACTGAAGTCTATGGAGTTACACCAGTGTGAACCAGAGGACAATCATGCTCACAGTCTTCATGTTTACTTTGTCCTGAACTTTCTCCACACACTTCTCTACTGATGGACCCACATTTCTGGACTGGAGCAGCCTTCCTTTTTTGGGCAGCAGGTGTGGTATTTATTCTCTGTGTTTGTTCCATCATGGGTTTGGTGCTCACACTTACTGGACCTCGCTCTGCCTTGTCTATCTCCTTATTACTTCCATTGTGGAGGTTGGAGGCATGCCTGAAAACAAATATGCACGAGGAATGGGCAAACCAGTTCAGACAAAATAAAAGGCACCCTGAATAATCTCTCCAGGCCCAGTCAGAACCTCTTCTGAGTATGGAGACGTGATGGTTAATTTTTAAAATTCTTGCTATTTTCCGTTTTCATGTATTTGGGGATTTGTAGCAGAGGTGGAATGCTTTGCTGCTATGACATGTGCGCTAGGCATGGCAGCACCATCCCAGCCCGGAGCAGGAAGCTCTAGCATACAGTCAGACAGCTTCTTTTTCTGCAACTTTCAGCCCTGGGGAGCAGACCCGAGAGGTCCTGCATGAGCAGTTTGGACAAGCACATGAACGTGTGGGTGCTTTGCTTCTCTTGGCTGAACTAGCAGACTCCTTGACCATGTCAGCTACTAAAATAAACCCAATAAAATAGAGAGAGGGAGACGCGGGGACCAGGAACCTGACGGGATTCAGTGGGGTTTTCCACAGCATCCACATCAGCACAAAGTAGCCCGTGGTTGAGAACCATCTCCCAAGGCTCCTGGAACTAACCATTCTGTTAAAAGCATGTACATATCTTTCATTTGCCTGCTGTGCCAGATGTTTCCTGAAGCTGAGCCCTGGCAGACTGGGATTTCTCCAAATCTGCTGGAACATGGTAGGGAAGGGGCAGGAAATCAGCCCAACATGAGGCCAGGACTACATGAAATAGTGCAGGTAATGAGAGACTTCTCCTTGAATTTGGTGCATGCTGTTCCCTGGATTGGGCAGATTGTGACACTTGTGCCACACTCCAGCAGCCAAGACGAGGGATTTAATGCCTGTTTAACATAACCCCTTGCCGATGGAGGAAGGAGCCACTTCCTGCTAATCCGATATGGGGCAGGCTGGAGAGCTTTATAATGGCTGGCAATCGACAGGGGGGGCGCTTAATGGATTGGTTTGGTGTTTCCATGGGGTGCAAAGTGGCTTAAAGAGAAACCAAGTAACCAGGTAGATAAGAAGAGAAGGGTTGTGACATTTTTATTATCATTACTATTTATATTACAGTGGTACCTAGGGGCTCAGCTGAGGTCAGGGCACCATTGTGCTAGATGCTGTACAAACGAATAGTGAGAGAAAAGCCCTACCCCAAAGACTTACAATCTAAATAGACAAAAGATCCCAAGGAGGTATTTCCATTTTACAGATGGGGAAATGAGGCACAGGGAGATTGCATGAGCTTGGGCAAGTGCGCAGGGAGCTTGTTACAGAGCCGGGATGTGAATCCAGATTGCCCGAGTCTAAACCCAGTGTTCCAGAAATAGATAGCAGCAAGGGGCCCAAAGTAGAGGTGCAAATCAAATTCTGAGCTGGGAGAGACTGATGCTTCTTCACTGGAGCTGCAGCTGCTTCCACCAGCTCTGAGTGTGGCTTGGGGCCAATCTGTGCCATGGAAATAAGACAAGAAAGAGAGAAAGTGCATGGTTGATTAAATCTGAGAGATAAGACCTGGGGAGGAAAAGGGAGGTGCCATCCACAGCAAATTGAGAGGAAATCTAACAGAAGAAATTACAGGGTATTTTTTTAAAATGATGGTTTTAATGGCTGAAATAATAAGGAAGGAACAGCTCAGAGAAGGCTGCTGGTCTTGAGGAGATGTGGAGGCTGGGGACAGCAGCAGGAGCACAGCCAAGAGCGCCTGCAACAACACTGCCTCCCCAGAATGGGGGAGCATCTCAGCAGCTGTTAGAAAATGCCACTGAATAATAAAACTGAATGATGACGGATGTCTAGATATTGTGTCACTACTTGGGAGAGGGTCCAGGGTTAGCTATGTATCCAGTCCTGCAAGGTACTGAGCACCTTCTGTTGCAGCCAAAGGGTCCTCAGCTCTTTGTGAGTTCAGGACCGGGCCCCTTGCTTGTTTGAAGCACAGCACTCTTTGTGAAAGGCTTGGTGTTGGATTGTGACTCTGCCAGTTTGCCAGTTCCCCCTAGACATAGCACAGCATGTGGGCTGGGCTTTTCAAAGGAGTGTGACAGGCTCAGGTGCTCCAAACACATTGCAATTCAATGGGACTTGGATGCCTGACTTCCTTAGGTTCCTTTGAAACTCCCAGCTGTTTTCCTCACTGACACTTAGAACAAGAACAAATTGATATAAACTGGTCATCAACAAGTTTAGGCCTGAAATTAGAGGAAGGTTTCTACCCATCAGAGGAGTGAAGTTCTGGAACAGCCTCCCAAGGGGAGCAGTGGGGGCAAACTACCTAACTGGCTTCAAGACTGAGCTTGATAAGGTATGATGTGATTGCCTTCAATGGCATGGTGCCGATCTGCGACGGACAGCAGCAAATATCTCCAGTGGCTGGTGGTGGGATGCTAGATGGGGCGGGCTCTGAGTTACTACAGCAAATTCTTTCCCACAAGGGTTTCTGGTGGGTGGTGGATTTTCTGTAACTTGAAGTCCTTAAATTGTGATTTGAGGACTTCAGTAACTCAGCCAGAGGTTAGGGGTCTATTACAGGAGTGGGTGGGGAGTATGATCAGCATTCACATCGCACTCCCCGTCGGTACCCAGCCCAAGCCAGGGAAGCTAATGATCCAAATGACGGACCAAATTCAATGATGAGTCCTGATCACATGCCACCTGAGACACGTTGCGCATGCGCTAAGAAGAAGAAGAAGACAGGAGTGGGTGGGTGAGGTTCTGTGGCTTGCAATGCACAGGAGGTCAGACTAGATAACCATGATGGTCCCTTCTGGCCTTCTGGACTTATAAGTTTACACACTAGGGTCCAGATTCTGACAGCTTACCTTATTCCTTGAGTAGTCGCTGGTGTAACTACATTGTGGTCTTGCGCCAGGTTGATTTACTATCGGTGATAGATTCCTCATCACTTGGAGCTTTTTATTCAAGGCTGGGTGTCTTCCTAAAAGATCTGCTCTAGCTCAGCCATAAGGTACTGGGTTTGATGCAGAAATCACTGGGTGAAATTCTATGGCCTGTGTTACACAGAAAGGCAGATTCGATGGTCACACTGGTCCCTTCTGGCCTTAACACCTATGCATCTTTCAGCTTGCTGGAGCAAGTCACACTGGTACAAGCCCTGTCTTGCGTTGTTGCAGCACAGCTACCCTGGGGATTTGCAATGATGTAACTGCAGAGGGACAAATGAAAGCAGCAGAGACAGGGTCTTACAATGAGCATGTCTACTGTAGTAAGAACTCCTTTGATGCTGAATCATAACAGTACTTGACAATGTAAACAACAACAAAACTGCAGATATCAGCAGACCCCGAAGGCCCTAATCAGCACACATCTAGCTTGGTTTCTTCTATTGTACAACAGTTATCTCCTGGACGGGAATACTCCAAGTCCTTCCTTGTCTCAGTGGGAAACATGGACTTGCAGAATAGCAGACTGAACTCCCAAGATAAGCCTGTGCCCTCCAGTAGCTGATGTTTTGACTCAGGAAATGAGCCAGCTGGGGGGGCGTATGGGAGACAGGATACAGGATATGGATGGAAAGGAAACCTGGGCAGTCTCAGAATGGTCTGAGGACAGGATTGTTTCATGCTCCTTTCACCCACAGCATGTGTGCTGTACCTGGGAATCACTTGGCATTGACACACACGTGGTTTAAAGCCATTGGGTTCAGGCCAGGGGCAGTGGTTTGTGTTTGTGTGTGTAGGGGCTGGGGAATCACATCTCTGACCTGAACAAACCATCTAGGGCTCACCATGATCAAGTAGCTGAGAAAGGGGGTCAGAGTTTATCAAATCTTAGCCCGCTGCAGTTAGTACAGAGAAGCTGCTTGTTGGCTCCCTAGAGAGTAAGGAGCATCCCGAAGGGAACAGTTGAAATAATTCTCCTCTGTTCCCTGTTCACCCTGGCCCTGATTCAGGACAGCATTCCAGAACGTGGTTACCTTTAAACAAGCATTTAAGTCCCAAATAAGTCAACAATGCAAAACTGCCATTTTGTATTGACTTCAAAGCATAGGGCTAAAACTAAGCACATGCTTAAGTTCTGTTTGGAATAGAGATGTTTTCCTGAACTGGAGCTCCTAGGAGGGGTCTTGTTCCTCCCTGGTCAGAGCTGGGCCCATGGGTGGATTATTTATTTGTATTACTGTAGTGCCTAGGAGCCCCAGTCATGGACCAGGATCCCACCGTGCTAGGTGCTGTACAAACACAGAACAAAAAGTCCCTGACCCAAGGAGCTTACAGTCTCGGAAGGGGACCCGGGATGGACTGAGGTTTCTCTTGCCCCCACTCATGGACAGGGTCTGGGCCTATAGCTGGAGCAGCGTGGGGAAGAGCAGCGGGGAACAAACAAGGAGACTGAATTGTCTTTCCATTCACTTTCACGAAGAAAATTGGAAAGATAAAAACGTCCTGCATTGCTTCCAGACCCAATGGGTTGTCTGCTGAGCTGACACTGGCTTTTTGTTTTAAAATTGACCATGCCTTTTAAAACAGGTTTTTATGTAACTTCATTTCCTCCCGAGCTTTTGTGCACCACAGGTTGGGGGATAATCTTTCCAGCCAGCAGGGGCAGACAGAAGTAAAACTGAAGCTTAGCAGTTTCAGTTGACCCTTCAGAAAGAATCAGCCTGAGTCTGGCAATTTTCTTCAGTCTCCACTCATCCACAACATCTTCCAGGAAAAACCAGAGAGACAAGACCTGCATTTCTAATTTAAGAAACAAGCAGAGTACAATACCCGAAAGCCACCAGGCCATTTTTCATACACCATAGGGAAGCAAAAAAAAAAGACAAAAACCCATTTTCCTCCCTTTGCAGCTCACCTTTGAATACATTAATATAATTTTGAAGAGTTGTAGTGGATAGGAATAAGCTAGTATTCCTTTAAATAGTTTGTGATCCCTTAAGTGGCACTTGCCACCATGTTCTATGTTTTGAGATGCTGCCAGAAACCAGTGTGCATGTAGCTACTCTGTCCATGTTTGTGCATTCCTCCTTCTAAATGGGCATAGATCGGAGTGCACTAAGGATCCATTCGTGTGTGTCACCAGAGTCCTCATGGATACCCATGTGCCGCAGGCTAGTATGGGATAGATTCACACCCTGATTTGCAGTAAGCTAAGTGTGTGTGGGGACAAACCCAGATACAGTTATTTGGGACCCAGAGGGTGGTTCCTTCATGTTGTTATATAAAAAGCAAAAGACACAACAAAGGAGAATGAAGAGGCTGAGAAGGGATAGACAAAACTCCAGTATCACAGCAGCGTCCTCATTCAAATCATAGCCTTCCTGGCTCGCAAATGGAAGGACACATTGAATATTCTTGACAGCGAGTTTAAGTCATATTCAAATAACCATTCCACTCAGACTTTATTAATAAGTTCTCTGTAAGATTTTAATTTTAAAACTGAAAAAACCCACGTCACCCAGTGCTCCTGTCCTACGGGACCGGGAATAGTGAGGGCAGACCTGCCTAGAGTCCAAACTTTGCATCCTACTGGTCATTTGCAATTTCATTCAAGAAAGAGGAAAGACATAAACCAACCAAAGAGACATCATCGCAATCCCTGAACATAATCAAAGGAAAGGGCATTGTGCATTTTGCATGGGGAGGTATTTCCAGGCTGGAAATAATCTGATTTCTTCTGTTGTAGATACAAACTGGCTCTTCCATTTGGATTACAGAGCTGGATAATGTGTTTGAGTTTGATAATGTTTCTGTCCTTCTTGGTCATAGCCTGTGGTCCCAGAGATACCAATGCAAAGCACAATTCCTTGCTGAGATTTATCTGAGGTGGAGTTGGGAGGACCTTCTTATACCAATAAAATAAAAACCAGCAGGATCTTATTAAAGGGAAAAAGGCAAAATACCACATTTATTGTGAATACAGAAAGAATCATAGTAAGCAGTTAGTTATAGCTATAACATTCCATTCAATCTCATATTTATTCACACACACACACACACACACACACACACACACACACACACACACACACACACACACACACACACACACACACACACACACAGGTTCTGCAAGGTTGTTATCATCATTACCAGCCTTAGAGTTGCTCATGCCAAGCCACTGGCCAGGTGGCCTGGACATGAGGAGGGAGCAGGGCCTTGTCAGATGCTCATCTGATGCTCCTGGAAGTTGGTTTGCAGAATCAGACCCCAAAGTTCTCACTTTCTAGAGTCCATTTTTATAGGAATTTCTTCCTATGCCAGTCTATGCGAATTGCTTCATCATGCTGTTGCTGAATCAATCAGCAGATAGCACATTCCTGACGCTCCATGCTGCTAGATGTTATAGAAACAGCACCCAGAGACTCCCTGCCCTTTTGTTGTATTAACAATTGTGATTAAAATAGAGATAGAGGATGTATGTGGATGGATGCTTAGTGTGGATAATAACTGAATGATCAGTGAGGTGCCAGCCTAAGAATCCAGTGTCCATCGGCTGAAGAAGGCGTCAAGTGGAAATAACCAGAGGACCCCCGGAGGGCAGACTGGAATCCACCCAACAGCCTCAAGAATGGGAGAACCAAAGAAAAAGATGTTGTTACAGAGTATTGCTTTGAGTCTCTCTCTGTGTGAATTGCTTTGAGAACAGACTCTGTCTTAGACTCTGTCTTACTAACGCAATTAGCAGCTTGCAAGTTTCACACATAGAGGGAGAGAAACAGTACCAAAAACCAAGAGACCTCTTAATTAGTAATACCCTGGAATTTAAACTATGGGGAATCAAACTCATTTGTGATTTTAATAAAGAACTTCTTTAATATGATCCAACAACCTGTGTCTATGCACTTGTACGTATCTAATAACCTGCATGTGCTTGTGTTGTTAGTAGTAATTATCTGTATTACAGTAGTGCTTAGAGGCCTGTTGTTCCAGGCACTACACTTACAAGTCAGACACTCTTCCCTGCCCAAGAAGCTTAAAGTCTAGGCAAGGCAGGTAGAGGAAGAATGATTATTTACAGAGATTGTGATTTGCCCCAGGTCACTCAGGGAGTCTATGGCAGAGCCAGGATTTGAATGCAGATCTCCTGAGTCCTTAACTACAAAACCAGACTTCTTCTTAAAGGATGCCAATCTGAGTATGTTATACATGGACCTGTGAGTCTAGATCTGCATGTCAGATTTTGCACATCTGTCTATCTGTCTAGGCATGTCTGTGAGGAGCTTTGGATCTTGTAACAGCTACCTGTTGCAGGCAACATACATACACCTACATAAAGCACACACACAGCTGGGAAGCCAGGAATGGAACCCTGGTCTTTCAGCTCCGAAAAACATAGGTCCCCACTCGCTGAGCTAGAGGAGAGCTCCCCTGGTAGCTGGTAGTAACAGAGAGTGTTTTTATTTATTCATGTGTTTTGAGCTGCTCCTATCTGTACCACAGGGCCATGCTCAGCAACATATTTACAAACAGTAATGCCTTTTTTATTTTCCTTTCTGGGGTAAGCTCTCAAGTGTGTGCATGAGACATAGAGCCACAAGTCCTCATGAGTTTGTGTGGGAAGTGTGAGCACTGAGATGTATTTAGTGTATAGATGGTAGGTCCTTTTTCTGGGATGCTAACCTTCAAGAAGAGAATTAACCTGGATGTCTTCAGTGCAAGCCTAGAGCCTCAGGTATGTGTTTTGCTTCATGTTTAATGACGAGGAACAGGATTCCAGAACTTGAAGGTATTTAGCAGTGTTTGAAGTCTACAAGTGCTTGGAGGATGTGAAAACCACGGAGGGTGAGGAACTGAGTATAGTCGTGGGTATAACCAGAACTGTGCAAACCCTCCCAGGTGCATGTACCATGAACTCATGTTCATGAACTGTTTGATATCACAGTTGGTGCACACAGCTTTATGGTCCCTGGGGTTCAGAAAGATGCTCCAGTACACAGGGTTCTGTTACATCACACTCAAAGCCTAGATTTTTATCTGTAAATGTCGGTAAACAATGATTTCACTGTACAAACACAAACTGATGAAAAAACATAACAGTTGAAATGTATAGATCGGTGAAGTAAAAAAAAAATGCTGCTTGAAAACTTATTAGAGTTTGATTTAAGGATAATTGCTTTGTGTATTTTGACATGGGATGTTCACAGTTTGTGTGTTAACGGTTATAAAGCTTTACATTTTTGCATCTCAGCATCTACTGTCATTAAATAATCATTGCCTGAGCTCTCCATTAATTTCCCATAACTCTGAAAATTTAAAATAAAAAAATGCTTAAAATCCATAATTTTGCACAACTGTGAAAATTGAAATGGATAAACACAGAAAAAATGCTTAATAATAAACATTGAGATTATCTGCCAAAATTATAAAAAAATTGAATTCTGCCAAGCCGAGGTACAATTCTTATGTGTGTCAAAAGGTAAAACAATGAGTCAGTAGACAGGAGTTGGAGGAATTACAGAAGTTAATGTCCCAGCCCACTGCCTCTCTACTAGAACGAGCCACAAGGGTTTGGTGAAATTTTTTTTTCTCTTGTCTCCAGGTTCTCTCAGCCAAATCTGAGAACTTTGCTAAAATATCTTCTCTCTCTCCTTTGGAGAAACCAAGTAGAAATAGATTCTGCTGAGCTGACACTCTTGGTCACAGGGAGTTGGCTGAACCAATCAAGGAGACAGGAGAAACACCAATAAGACTCACTCCATTGATCTATCCAGAGAAGCCTGGTCCAAACCCAGAATGGTCGAAGAACATCAATATCACAGTTTGTGGATAGCCAGAGAGAGGAAAATGTTCTCAGATTGTGATGGTTTGTAGTCAGAAAAATTGTCATGTGCCTCTGTTGGGTTACAAACATGGGGCAAACTCTAACCCAGGCTGATTTCAAATAGTGTTGCAGCTGGAACTGAACATGTGTGTAGAGCTATGTGGAATTATTAAAAACAATGTGATGATGATGAAATTAAGCAAAGGAAAATTTAGGCTAAGAACTCTTAGATTGTGGAAGTCTCCTAAGAGAAATGGCTGTAGCCTTGTTGTTTGAGGTCTAGACTGAACAGGAGCTATGAGATAAAAATCAGAATTTATTATAATTAAATCAATTACAGATTAATTGGTTCCTTTCCAAAGTTAGGCTCTGGAATCCAAATCTAGGTTCCTAAATAAAAGTTTCTTGTTTTTTTGGAGGTGCTGAGTACTTACTGCTGACATTGATGTCACTGTGTCTTGAATCAGGTCTCTGGTTCGTGGTGGTTGGTCTTGCAAGTCACTTGGCATTGCTTCTGTTCACTGATTGCATGTGCCTAACTCCTCTAGTTATGAGGAGGGCTTGAAGAAGCTGCTCCGGCCTTGCTTGAGGGAGCAATAGAAGCAGTACAGCAGATAAATGAGATGAGGATGGTTCGGAGAACTGGAAACCTTTTCCCATAAAGACTTGTACTGAGGCATTGTTCCTAGGAAAACATAAGCTGCTGTAAGATTTCTAGGCTGTGTGCAGAGTTTAAAACTGAGGCCCCCGGACTGGAAGAGCAGAGGTTGCTATAAGTCAGGAAGAGAGCGATTCGTTGCCAAAGCTGTATTTTGCCTGGTTCCAATCCCTTGCTCTCACAAGTACTAAAAGTTAACCAAACTCCTCTCACAAAGTAAAGGTGATAAACAACCAAATTTTCTTCCGAATTACATGCTAGTCCCAATGAAATGCAGCAGCAGGCTGGCCTCCTAAAGAGCATGTGGTACAAATATCTCCCTGAGCCAGGACCTGCCAGCCTGCGAATGTTAGGTTGGAACAGGAGGACAATTTCCCTGCTGATAAAACACTGCCTTGCTCAAGGGACAATGTTATTGCTATTATTTATTATTTATGCAGCGCCATAGGTATGCATGGTGCTTTATAGTCCAATAAAAAAAAGACGGGTCCCTTTCCTGAGGTCCTTACTACAAAGCTGGAGTATTACAAGGAGATGAGGTCATGGAGCTGAAATCTCACTACACCCCAACATTGGTCTGGCTACCCTTTTAGGGTGTCTTCTTTAGTCCCCAAGGAATTTCCTGGGCATCGGGGTCAGGGTGGCTTTCTCTCCTTGTCTCCTTAGCTGCAGATGGCATGTGGGAGATCGTGTCTCTGATCTGATGTGCATTCCAAGGCTGTCGGCAATAGGCATAAGAACACAATAAAATCAACGCTCTCCCAGCCCTGGAGTTTTTGGAGTTTTACGGATTCCCAGCCATCTGCCACCTCACCAGCTGCTCACAGTGCGACTGGAAACTTCTTTCAGTTCAGTGACACAACCTCTCAGGGGGAATGGAGGAGCGAGACTGGCATACCCCCCAGCCCCATATGCAGGGGGTCATGGCATGGACTCTGACTCCTGGGAGGCTGAGGGTGTGGAATTGAAGGCAACGACAAAGGAAGAGGAGAAAGGGTGCTTGGAAAATGCTTCCAGGCTGCTATTTCACACAGCAGGGCCCAGGCAGGTCTGTCATGGAGATATGTTGGAAAACAGTGAGAACGTGAGTGCAAACCTGAGGAGAGCTTATCTCACCAGAAGTGGCCCAGCCACCCTAGCACATTGGGCTCCCAGAATTGAACTCCAAAGGAACTCAGACCCCTCCAGTTCCATACTGTGCTGCCCCAGCATGCTGGGGTTGTCCATTTGGTTGTGGAAGAGCAGCTGTGTCATGGCATGGTGGCGGGAGTCCCTGGTTTGGGAGAAAGAAGAATCAAATTCTACTGGAGTGAGGGAGAGGCCCTGGAAGGGTATTTAGCTGTGAGCAGAGTGCCCAGGAATCCCAAGCACCCAAGCAGTGGTTAAGCATCTTTCTCTGCCTCTGAGGCTCCCCTTTGAGCACTTCCCAGTTTCATTAAACCTCATTATTATAATCCCCTTTGGATCCCACCAGCTGCCGAGAATGCTCTGCAAACCTACCCCCCTCCTGCTCCCTGAGGAACATGGGGTGATATAGGGCTGGGCTGGGGAAGGCAATCTGGGTTCCTCAGACCAGCTGAGAGTGAGAGGTCAGTTTACATAACTCTCTCCTGCAGCAATTCTTCCCCTGGCATGTGCCATTTCAAACCTGTGCAGAACCCCCCGCCCCCACCCCGCCCCATCACATTTGTATGCATTTCCAATTAAATTTCCTCCACAAGAAGGAGAGAGACACTCCGAATCCATTAGCATTTGTAATTATGCCAACGCTTCGGGGAGCCGACTGTCCGTCATTACATATAATTAATGCTTCTGGTTACAAGCCGAGGGATTGTTCCTTTTTTTTGGTAGGGGGTAAGGGTGCAGGGAGGGCGATGTTCCTGTATTTCATTTGCATAATCAAGAAGTCTGATCGGGTATGCATGAGGGTGGGTGGAGGCACTCCTCTGGACCACATGCCGCCGAGCTGGAGGGAGAATCAGAATGAGAAGCGTGGGCTCTGAGTGGCTTCAGTCAACAAGGTATCTGGAGGCTCTGCCCTAGACTGGGCCATCTGACCCAGCTGGGAGATGCAGCTGCCTTTGGACCACAGGGAGACCTGCTTCTGGATATATTTATCCCTTTCCTCTACCTTAAACTTCTGCTGGAGACAGCTATGGCCCCTGGATGGGGCGCAAGTCTGGGATGCAGGAGATAGGGTTTGTTCCTGGCTCTTCCATGGACCTCAGGTAGGACACTCAGGCTGGAATTTCCAACCCTGGGTGCCCAAAGCTAGGCACTGACATCTGTATTGAAGCACCTAAATAGTTGCCCTGATTCTCAATACTAGCTCTAACCCTAGCTTTGCATTAGCTTCCGTGGGACTTGTAGGGGCTCAGAACCTCCAAAAAGCAGGGGACTTATTCAGGTGCCTGAATCTGGATTTCAGTGCCTGATTTTGGGCACTGGGGTTTGAAAATGTGAGGCTATGCCGCTCTTTGCTTCAGTGTCATCACCTGTGAAATGGGCATAGTGAGCCTCACCCTCCTTTGTAAAACACCGTGAGATCCAGTGATGGGTTATTTTCCTGCTTAGGTTGTAGTCACCATCAATCCTCTCTCCTCTCACTCCCAATGCAGGACATGGGGCAAACCTTTCCTTGCTTTCCTTCTTCCACTCTGGCTCCCCAGGCTCCTCTTCCCTGATCTTTCCCTTCACCCATGTTCCTTTCCCTCTTCCTCCCTTCTCTTAAATTCCTCTTCTCCTTGTTCCACCCTAGCAATCATCAGAGTAACAGCGGATCCTTTGGCATTATCTAACCCTAAAGCCAGGGGGCATATGCAACTCCAGAAGTTTTGCTCACCAGTGCTCAGGAGATTTGCAGGGTGTGCCATTGACACCCACCAAAGGAATAATTCCCCTGTCAGCAGTGCAGGACCTTACTGGGTTTTTAAGGGCAACCACTCTAGGGAGTTTCCTCTGAACTGTTTTGCTAGAGGGAGGTAAAGAACATTCAGGCCTTTGACTTCTAGCAGGAAATTGACTGGGTGGTAAGAACAGAAGGCACATGGGCCTGGGACAGAGACTCTCTTCTATTTTCAGTTGGTCAAAGGCCTATGGAAACAGGTACCCAGATAAGGGGCTATGGGGAGGTGTAGGGAGCACTGGCAGAAATATGTGCTTGAGTCCAGCACAGGATCACATTCTCCAGCAAGGCAGCAAACAGGGAGAGTTGAGAGACCCAAAGGTACCAAGCAGATGAAAAGGCAGCCTGTGGGCAGAGGTACAAAGGAGATTCTCTAGAGTGGCCAGTTGTCCTGCAAGGGAGGAGGGCCAAGTGTGCAAAGTGGTTTGGAGCAGGGCCTGATGCCTGAGGTGTGAGGCTGGTTGGCATGAAGCTCACCTCCTACTTTGTGGATGATGTGCTACGTTCTTCCCAATTCTAACTCTGCTTTTACAGGACAGACATCACTAGAAACTGAGTGGACCTCACTGCCTCCTGGCAATCTGGCCCCCAAATACTTGCCTGATGGGAATGGGCACTGAGTGGCATGTGAAAGTCCCTGGCATGGAGAACAACTTGGACAAGTCTCCTTCAGCTGGGTCTCTGGCACAGCTGCAGTTCTGTGCACCAGCCTTGGTTCCCAGACTCTCACACCACGGGGCTAATGGGGGCTGGAAGGATTTCCGATACAACTGCACTCAGTCACTGGAAAGGGAGGGAATTCTCCTCCCTTGTTCTTCAGCTAGAAGGATGGGGGATGTAAATATAAAGCAGAAAAGCATGTGTGTAGAGAAGAAGAAGAAAAGTGTCTGAAAGAGAGGCTGACATTCACCAGACCCCCTCAAAAAACCCCTAAATATCTCAGTGGTGAGGCATTTCTGGAGCGTGAGTGATTTCACACTGAAGAGGATGGCTGCTGGAACCATTGACTCCTGGCAAAGCTGGATTCTCTTCTTGTTAAGGTTTTGCATTATCTGACTGAAGATCCATTGGCGATTTGTAGTGCTGAGGTTCATAGAATCATAGAAGATGAGGGTTGGAAGAGACCTCAGTCGGTCATCGAGTCCAACCCCCTGCTCAAAGCAGGACCAACCCCAGCTAAATCATCCCAGCCAAGGCTCTGTCAAGCCGGGCCTTAAAAACCTCTATGGATGGAGATTCCACCACCTCCCCAGATAACCCATTCCAGTGCTTCACCACTCTCCTAGTAAAATAGTTTTTCCTAATATCCAACCTATACCTCCCCCATTCCAACTTGAGACCACTGCTCCTTGTTCTGTCATCTGCCATCACTGAGAACAACCTAGTTCCATCCTCTTTGGAGCCCCCCTTCAGGTAGTTGAAGGCTGCTATCAAATCCCCCCTCACTCTTCTCTTCTGAAGACTAAATAAGCCCAATTCCCTCAGCCTCTCCTCATAAGTCATGCGTGCCAGCCCCCTAATAATTTTCATTGCCCTCCGCTGGATTCTCTCCAATTTGTCCACATCTTTTCTGTAGTGGGGGGACCAAAACTGGACACAATACTCCAGGTGTGGCCTCACCAGTGCCGAATAGAGGGGAATAATCACTTCCCTCGATCTGCTGGCCATGCTCCTACTAATACAGCCCAATATGCCATTAGCCTTCTTGGCAACAAGGGCACACTGTTGACTCATATCCAGCTTCTTGTCCACTGTAATCCCCAGGTCCTTTTCTGCAGAACTGCCACTTAGCCAGTCGGTCCCCAGTCTGTAGCAGTGCATGGGATTCTTCCATCCTAAGTACAGGACTCTGCACTTGTCCTTGTTGAACCTCATCAGATTTCTTTTGGCCAATCCTCCAATTTGTCTAGGTCACTCTGGACCCTATCCCTATCCTCCAACGTATCTACTGCTCTCCCCAGGTTAGTGTCATCCGCGAACTTGCTGAGGGTGCAATCCATCCCATCATCCAGATCATTAATGAAGATGTTGAACAAAACCGGGCCCAGGACCGACCCCTGGGGCACTCCGCTTGATACCGGCTGCCAACTAGACATCGAGCCATTGATCACTCCCCATTGAGCCCAACAATCTAGCCAGCTTTCTATCCACCTTATAGTCCGTTCATCCAATCCATACTTCTTTACCTTCCTGACAAGAATACTGTAGGAGACCGTATCAAAAGCTTTGCTAAAGTCAAGATATATCACATCCACCACTTTCCCTATATCCACAGAGCCAGTTATTTCATCACATCCTGACAAAAGGAAGAAAGGAGAGCGGCAGAATACAGACCCTGGACTTCAGAAAAGCAAACTTTGACTCCCTCAAGGAACTGATGGGCAGGATCCCCAGGGAGGCTAATATGAGGGGGAAAGGAGAGCTGGCTGTATTTTAAAGAAGCCTTATTGAGGGTGCCGCTCTCCTTTCTTCCTTTTGTCAGGATCCTGAACTCGACCATCTCATGGTTGCTGCTGCCCAGGTTGCCACTACTTCTACTTCCCCTACCAATTCTTCCCTGTTTGTGAGCAGCAGGTCAAGAGGAGCACGGCCCCTAGTTGGTTCCTCCAGCACTAGCACCAGGAAGTTGTCCCCAACACTCTCCAAAAATTTCCTGGAACGTCTGTGCACTGTTGTATTGCTCTCCCAGCAGATGTCAGGGTGATTGAAGTCCCCCATGAGAACCAGGGCCTGTGATCTGGAAACTTCTGTCAGTTGTCCGAAGAAAGCCTCGTCTACCTCATCCTCCTGGTTTGGTGGTGTACAGCAGACATCCACCACAACATCACCCTTGTTGCTCTCGCCTCTAAACTTAACCCAGAGACTCTCAACAGGCTTTTCTTCAGTTTCATACTGGAGCTCTGAGCAATCATACTGCTCTCTTACATATAGCGCAACTCCTCCACCTTTTCTCCCCTGCCTGTCCTTCCTGAACAGTTTATACCCATCCCTGACAGTGCTTCAGTCATGTGAGTTACCCCACCAATCACATCATAGTTCCTTGGCTGTGCCAGGACTTCTAATTCTTCCTGTTTGTTCCCCAGGCTTCTTGTGTTTGTATACAGGTGTAACTCACATAGCTTCTGGGTGTGGTGGTTTGTCTCATCTAGTGGCACTGAGACCACTGAGAGAGAAAGATAAAATGAGTCTGCTCTACAGCCTTAGCTAACAGCCGGTTGGCTTTTAGCTCATGCTGTAGAGGCTAATGCACTAAGCTCCAGAGGTCCCCCGTTCAGTCCCGCCCACTGATGACAGGGGTCTGTCAGCATTACACAGGCACCTATGACAACTAGCCGATTGCTCTACATATTCTGTAGTTTGTAAAGCATGTGTACACCCTGCAGCTAGAAGGAACCACCAGGGAGGAGGTTTAATAGAAGAACCTGTAAAATCTCTTATGTACAAGAACATAAAAGGATGACATTTTCAGGGATCAAACACTCTTCTTAATTATAAGAGAAGACCCGGCGCCACCAGTGAATATGATCTCTAAAGCCATGGAGAAGAAAGCCCAGAGAGGACCTACTGGAATGGAGGTCTTGGGGCTTTAAATGGAAATATGGCTGCTGCAGAATCATCAGGTCTGGGGAAGCTGTTTCATTGATAGCCAATAGGGAGGGAAGTTTCTGGCTGTGAAATAAAAAGGAGGATGTCACTTGCCCCTGATCCATTTTCAACACCAGTGACATTCAGGCCTCAGCAAAGCATGCCAATGGGCCAGTGGTCATCAAAGACAGCAGTGAGTAGCGAGAAGGAAGGGAGCAGATAACCTCACTGGGGCCTGGAGGGTGCATTCAACTCTGAAATAGTCTCCCACAGACAATGTGGGAGTTCCTGTCCCTTGAGACTTTGAACATGAGGTGGCCCATAGCGTGCTATTCCTTTGCCTTTATACGGAGCTTTATCTCTGAGGATCTCAAAGCACCAAAATGATAGCCATTAAGGTAGGTTAGTGTTATTATCCTTCGTGAAGATGAGGTCCTAATGGTGTGAGGATTGATCCAGACCTGAAGGCCAAAAGTGGGGCTAAGGGAGAGGGAGTAGGAGCGAATGAGGTCATGGGGATTGCCTGGGGATTGCCACACATGAGGAGTAGAGGGGAGAGCCAGGTATCAAAATGGGCGAGGCAGGAGGATGGGGAGGAATGTGCAGACTGACCAATAATACTATGGACACACCCATGTCTCAGTGTCCAGGAAGCTGTTACACCAGAACATACTATACCAATGGTCCACCAGGATCCTATCTCCAACTGTGACAATTCCCAGGTGCTACAGAGGAAAGCATAAAGTCACCAGAGTACATCTAGTAGAGCAGTACTTCTTGGGGGGCAAGGCCGCACTCCCCACAAATGCAGTGGCCTAGGGCCGAGGGCCATGGAGATGCCATCTTGCTGAATGGATTCTATAAAAGGCTGATTCAGCATCCATTGAAGCTAATGGAAAGACTTTAGGGCACTGAGGGAATCAACTTCCAGCTGTCAAGCTATAACTATGTGGGGAAAGGTGAAGAGCAGAATCCCCTTTGAACTCAGCCCCCTGTTGGCAGCTCCATGAGGGGTCATATTGCTGGTTTGTGTAGCTGTCTCCTTCCCTCCCCCCATTTCTTTTTTGGTTGTAGGGAAACTGATGTGCAAGAAGGAAAAACACAGCAACACACACACATGTGCGGGCGCGAGCGCACACTGGAGATTGCTAACGGCACAAGTTAAATCCCACATCAAAGCAAAGAGCTATCGGAGCAGTACTGTTCAAAGGCTCCAGCTTCCTTTCTGGTAAAGACAGATTGTCACTTTGATTAAGAGATTCTACCGGGGATGGGGGCGGGGGATGAAGAGAGATTGCGAGAGAAGAGACGAAAGAGAAAAGAGAGTTTTCACTTACACGCCTCTTCCCTTTGGCCATCCAAATAACATTTGGATTTGCAGAGAAAAAAGAAAAGGAGTCCAGTTTAAAATAAGTTTAATGTAACAATGAATTATTTAAGTGGGAAGGAAATACAACCTTCCGCTTAAAAAAATGGAAAAAGCTATTACTGAAATGTCAGAACAAATACCTAGCTTGATCTGCATTAATATGATAAATACTAATATATTCATTTCCCCTGGTGCTTCTCGGCTCACAGAGGTACGTTAGCAGCGCATTGCTTATGGGTCATAGCTTCAAAAGGAGAAGTACAAAGTATTCTGGGTCACATTATGCAAACTGTTGCTAGAAACTTTGGCTGACCATCCAGTATTGCTGAGAAGAGCCACCAAACGACCTCCTAGTAAGCATGGGATTGAAAGAGCAGCTGTCGTCTGAAGGCCCTGTAATCCCGAGCATTTGGCGTGGACAAATATCATCCTCTACTAGTCATAAGAACATAAGAATGGCCATATTGGGTCAGACTATTGGTTTCCATCTAGCCAAGTATCTTGTCTTCTGACAGTGGGCAGGTGCTTCAGAGGGAATGAACAGAAAAGAGCAATTATCGACTGATCCATCTCCTATTGTCCAGTCCCAACGTCTGGCAGTCAGAGGTTTAAGGAATCTCAGAGCATGGGGTTGCATCTCTGACCATCTTGGCTAATAGCCATTGATGGCCGTATCCTCCATATGAACTTATCTAATTCTTTTTTGAGTCCAGTTATACTTTTGGGCTTCACAATAACCGCGGCAATGTGTTCCACAGGTTGACTGTGTATTGTGTAAAGAAGTACTTTCTTTTGTTTTAAACCTGCTGCCTTTTTAATTTCATTGGATGACACCCGGTTCTTGTGTGATGTGTTGGAGGTAAATAACACTTCCCTATTTACTTTCACCTCACCAGTCATGAATTTATAGACCTCTATCCTATCCCCCACTCCCCTTGTTGTCTCTTTTTCTAGACTGAACAGACCCAGTCTTTTTAATCTCTCCTCACATGGAAGGTGTTCCATACCCCTCATCATTTTGGTTGCCCTTCTGTGTACCTCTTCCAATACTTAGGTATCTTTTCTGCGATGGGTTGACCAGAACTGTGCACAGTATTCAAGGTGTGGGCATAGCATGGATTTATATAGTGACATTATGATATTTTGTGTCTTATCATCTATCCCTTTCTTAATGGGTCCTAACAGTCTGTTAGCTTTTTATCTGAGGATCTCAAAGAACCTTTGGTTGCTACTGCACATTGAGTGGATGTTTTCAGAGAACTATCCACAGTGACTCCAAGATCTCTTTCTTGACTGGTAACAGCTAATTTTGACCCCATCATTTTGGATGTATAATTGGGATTATGTTTTCCAGTGTGCATCACTTTGCATTTACCAATATTGAATTTCATCTGTCATTTTGTCACCCAGTCACCCACTTTAGTGAGATCCCTTTGTAACTCTTCACAGTCAGCTTTGGACTTAACTATCTTGAGTAATTTCGTATCCGCTGCGAACTTTGCCACCTCACTGTTTACTCCTTTTTCCAGTTCATTTATGAATATGTTGAACAGCATTGGTCCCATTACAGATCCCTGCGGCACCCCACTATTTCCCACTTTCCATTGTGAACACTGACCATTTATTCCTATCCTTTGTTTCCTATCCTTTAACCAGTTACTGAGCCATAAGAAGGCCTTCCCTCTTATCCCATGACTGCTTACTTTGCTTAAAAGTCTTTGGTGAGGGACCTTGTTAAAGACTTTCAGAAAGTTCAAACACAGTATCACCTGGATGAGCCTTGTCCACATGCTTGTTGACACCTTCAAACCACTCAAAAAGATTGGTAAGGCATGATTTCCCATGACAAAAGCTGCATTGACTCTTCCCCAACAAATCATGTTCCTCTATGTGTCTGATAATTCTGTTCTTTATTATCGTTTCAACCAGTTTTCCTGGTGCTGAAGTTGGGCATGGACCTGTAATTGCTGGGATTGCCTCTAGAGCCTTTTAAAAAATGGGCATTATATTAGTTAGCTGCCTGTCATCTGACACAGAGGCTGATTTCAGCGATATGTTACATACCACAGTTAGTAGTTCTGGAATTTCATATTTGAGTTCCTTCAGAATTCTTGGGGATACCATTTGGTTCTTGTGACTTATTACTGTTTAATTTATCAGTTTGTTCCAAAACCTCCTCTACTGACACCTCAATCTGAGACAGTTCCTCAGATATGTCACTGAAAAGGAATAGCTCAAGTGTGGGTAGTCACCTAGTGATCCTCCTCCTCCTTGTTGCTTATCAGGCAAGCAGTGGAGCAAGAATTTCTGCTGATTTTGGGTTGCAACATGAGTTTTGGGAGCCTGTTTCAGCACCACCTCTACCTCCAAAATAAGGAGCTATAAGATACACCACTAACGGATCATATCTCTGTGTAAAGCCAAGGTTGTCTGTACCCCAGAAAGGATTAGTCACCGAAACACCCCTAGTGGCAATTCAGCTGGTGCCAAGTTCATGCAGGTTGGCTGAAGATTCCCGGCATATGAACGGAGTTGGGTGACAGTGTGTGTAAGTGGTGTCTTCCTTTGCTTTTAGTCAGCATGGGAAGCAGATAACTCTTGCAGCAAGTGGATGACCACAATGGGGTCACCTTAAAGAAGAGACAGTGCTGGTTATGCGTCTCCAGAAGCTGCGGTTGGAAGCTTCTTGGAAGTAGACCGGACCCCCTTGAGAACTTCCTTTGCTGTGGTTTTCCTGCAGTAGTCCAGTTTCTGGACAGCATTGAGTCTCCTTTCCAGTACATTTGATTTATCAATATAACGGGTGTTGCGTCCATCTGCTTCTGTCCCTCTGTCTCTCTTTTCCCTAAATTTAAATATTAATGTTTGCTTTTGGGCCTTTCATGTGAACATGTTATGTTCCCGCAATGGACCAATTCCTCAATTAAACAACACATGCATTCTATTATTTATACCATTATTTTCTCTGGAGGGATTCCAAAGGAGGCGCAGTCCGTCTGCTGATGTACATCCTGGCCGCAGCTTGTGGCTTTGGGCTGGAGAAGGCAGACTCTCCCAATGGCCATTTTCAATCCGTCCACTGTAAACAGTGATTACTTCTTATTTATTACAGTTAAATGTTCCTGCTCGCAGCCGCCATGGTATTAAAGTAAAATGTTCTATGCTTAACATGCTGAATGCAGAGACACGAGGCTAAATGCAACACATAAAATCTTTATGGGGCCATAAACAGCCTCTCAGAATATTTTCAGCAGTTTTTTGTGCCGTCAATCCTAGGTCCCTCCTACTCCCCCTTGGAGCCCTTGCGAATCAGTCAAGACTGTGATGACACTGCCAAGGGGTTGGTAAGTGAAGGGAAGGGAGAACTAAACTGAAACAGGACCTAGTTACCCACAGTCATTACTTATAGGCCTTGCTTACTCCAGGATTTGCCCCAGTTACAGCTATTGGCAGCCAGTGACTGGTGTAGCTGTGCCAATGCAACCCCCTAGTGTAGACAGGCGGAGTCTCTGTAAACTGCAATTTGCTTTAGTGCACTTACCCCAGTTTCACTCATGGCTAGGCTGCATTGGAACAAATTGCAGTTTATAGTGATTTTTTGCCTGTCTGCAAAAGGGAGTTGCACCCGTGCAGCTATGCCAGTCCCTGAAATCCCCAGCACAGAAAAGACCTCCAGGGGTGAAAAAGACACTGTTCCTGTAACTCAGTATTTAAAGTGCAAATCTACTCTGGAAAGTCCCACCTTCTTACTCCAAAGACCTGCTCCTTGTGTCTGTGCTGAGTTCTCTGCTCCCTGTGTATATCCATATCTGCTTAATCTACTGACCAAAAAATAAGCTTGACTCCTTTTCCCTCCTGTTTGCACTGCAGTCAATGCAGCTATGGGAGAGTGAGCTTGCTCATTATCCACAGACTTTTTAATCAAGTTCCAACTAAAGGGCCAAATTTTGGCCTCAGTTAGACCAGTTCATCCTCTCCAGAAACAATGGGGTTGCACTGGTGAAACTGAAGAAAGAGCTTGTCCTGCAGAATCTCTATTACTGATGATGATGTGAAAGCAGGACAGGACCTATTTGACTCTCAGATCCCAGGTTGAGTTTATAGGGCTGGCTGTTCAAACAAACATTTCTTTATTTTTAAACCAAGCATGTTTGACCTAGAATCACTGAGACATTATAAACATGACATCCTATGATGCCATTTTTACAATAATTGTATATTGGGTGATGACACTTCAGTACCAAAACCTCAGCACTGCCTTGCTCTATGTGTGAGACATTTTGGCATATGGAAAAAAAGTGAAGCTGTTATGACCCCAGTGACTGGTGTGTTGATATGTTTACATTCAGCCACTAGATGTCTCTCAGTGTTGTGTAGCATTCCAAGTGGGGTGTGGCCATTGGTAAAGAATGGAGACAAAGTTGGGACTCAAGTTATGTGTGTCTCTGGTTTGTAGTTTTCTTTAATAAAAGCCTTCTGTTTAAGACCATGATTCCAGCCATGATCCACAGAATACTCACTAACTTTCCAAAGTCTTCCTCTGGAAGGTACTAGGCTCAATGTCAAACCTAGGATGGTTTCTCGGGTGCTGGTCTGATTTGTGGTTGTTGCTGGTCTGTAATCTGCAGAGGAATATCCTTGGGAGGTTAGCATTTGCAAATCTTAACATACACCAAATAACGTTCCCATGCATATTGGGAATGCCCCCTCCTGCCTGCAGTATGGTGATGGCGACAGCTTTAAATTCCTGCACACCCTTGATTACTCGGGATGTTTCAATGCCACAGAAGTTTCCGTACCCCTGCATCTCCTCCTCCTCCATTCACTAATTGTCTCTTGCTTCTAACATATGGCCAGAGTGTCTTCTATCTATTGCAGACACTTCTACTTCCTCACTTCAGCAACCATAATAACTGTGGAGTGGGAAATCTGTCGTTTCACTCAGCCATTTGCAACCACCAAAATGAAGTAATTACAATGGCCCTAATTGGCCGACTGCAGTACCATTGCCCGCATAATAATAAATAGTGCACACTTAGGAGCTAGATTAGCTGTAACAGTGTTGGGTTCATCCTCCTCTGCCTAGGCATGGATCCAGCCTATTGAGGAGACCAGCAATGGTGTCCTGCTGGAGCACTGAGCAATCCTGCCTCTAGGAAAAGGGACCCTGTTCAGATATTAGACCCTTCTCCCACTGCAGCTATCGACAGACTTCGTAACCCATTTTGAAACCCTGCCAAGAGGAACCCTGCTAGAGCAAGCTGCTGGCAGCTTCACCTATGGTGCCCACTTGCCCTTTTTGCCTGAGTTCTCACCCCTCATTACTGCCCTTCCAGGCTGTTGGGCTTTTTTTTTTGTCATTAGCAATCACACAGGCTGTGCCATCCCAATTACTCACTGCTTCATGCTTGCTGCTGGAAACCCACCCAGGACCGGTAATCGCTATTAAGTGAGGGTGCAACCTTAACTATGTGCCATTATGTTACGTTTCAAGTTGATATATGGCCGGAGCAAATTGTATTCTTGCTGCTATCCTGTCTGACATTTGTTACATTACAACGCGTGCTCTTTTGTTTTGAGTCAATAGCTGCTGCTTTCGAGAAATATGGATTATTAGAATTTATAGCTCGTCCTACGCGTCTTTTCAAACACTCATATCCTTTTATCATTTCTTTTTGTTGTTGTTCTGCCCAGCGTGGTTTGTATTTCTCCAGGTTTTAGCACCTGGGACTCTTGCTACTTGTGCTAAATCAATACTCCTTGTCCTCATTGCTTTAATATACACAACCATTTGCGTGATGCATGAATTGCAGTGGGTTTTCTGCTGTGATTGCCATTTACTTCTCCTGTTAGAGTGTCCCCACTCTGCCTGTGCATCACTCTTTGAAGTAAATACAAAACATCTGCATTTAAATGCATTTAAATGCAGATTTCCATCTGAAGTCCTGTATCTTGGGTGGTGGGTTTGACGGCTCCTTCCTCTTTCCTCTTCACCTCTGCCTTCACAGACATCTTGCTTTTTTCTCTATGCTGCTGCTGCTGCCAGTCTTGTCTCCTTAGCCTTCCCCCACCTTTGAAAAGTGAGGTGGCAGCTCTCTTGAAAGTGGGCTGTTTCAGTAAAACATATTTCATAGAAACAGATGGGGGAGAGACACAGTTTTACTGACCAGCTGGATTAACTAAAGCAGAAATGGGCAGCAGAAAGAAAAGAGTTGGCCAGATCCTTAGTTGCTGTAAATCACTGTAGCAGCAGTGAAGCAGTGGTCACTTTACACCAACTGAGGATGCAGCTCATTGAGCTAAATTCTATATGCACTCTGTGTAATCTCATTGGACCAAATTCTGCTCTCTCAGACAGCGGGGTAAATTCAGAGTGACTTGGCTGGACTTCAGTGGAGTTATCCCCAGTTTGCTCCAGTGTAACAGAGCAGAATTTGGCTTACTGACTTCAGTAGGGGTGTAAACCAGCCAGAATCTGGCCTCTGTTGCAGGGTTTCTCATTAGTATCAAATTTGCCAGCCACGCTTTTTCAACGCCTGGTGAGGCCTGTCCCATCTAACACAGTTTGAAGCCCGTGTCCCAGACCCCGATGGCAGAACCCTGCAGCGATTTCAGAACGGCCTTCAAAAAATCCGTCATTGTGGGCGGCATGCATTCCTGCACACTCCATGAAACATAAATGCTCCGGAATATAAAGATTATTTACATTCCTGAGCAAAGCTGCCAACCACTTTTAAAACGTGTGTTAACAGCTCCTCTCTCTTTCTGTCCCCCTCGCTTGCTGATAAAGAGCCATAAACAAGCTTGACACATTTATAATAACCTTCCCCCCCGCTTTTATTTTTTTCTTCCTCTCCTGTCTCACTCATATGCTGTGTCGGGTAATTTTTTATTATTCTGCCATTATTCCGGAATCTATTGTTTGATGGGGGAATAAAATGTTGAATCTCTTTTTATTTTATTTTCCCGTTGCAGCGGATGGCAGCTGTTTCAAATGCCCCTAGCAGATTTTTGGTTTGAAAACTTTTTTGTTCCTTTTTCCTTCTTCCCCTTTTTCCATTTCTTCCTTCCAAAAGGTCATCTAAAATGATGCAAGGATAAATTTTTTTGCAGGTTGTTTTTATTGCTTCTCAGCCGATCCCAAAGGTCATTCAGCCTGCTCAGCAAAGGTTGTGGGTTTGCAGTCCCTCCTCCTTTCCTTTTTAGAGGAAAATTGATACTATAAACAAAACAGAACAACCCCACAAAAAATCCAACCCACGTAAAATAAGATCCAAGTAATTTTTTTGCTCAAAGCCAGCTATTTCTCAGATCCACCTTTTCAATGTTGCCTGGTCCTCTTTAGAGATATTGACACAAGTACCGTGTCTGATAATTCCTTCTCGGTTCTGTATTGATGGAGGCCTGGAGGGAGGGGAAAGAGAGATCCCTCCCCAACCCTGCTGCAGATGAATGGGGCAGTGACTCTAGTAACCAGTGGTTCCTTTGGAGCAGCTCTTGTGGATTGCTTTGGTCCATGAGTTGTGGGGGTGACAGTGAGGGTTTGGGGATGGGGGGAGAAGGAAATATGTCTATGGCCAACTAGCTCCTAAGGGAGCACCAACCCCATATCCCCAGCCAGCTCCTGGAACTAGTTGTCCATAGATGTATTTCCTATGCTGTTAGCAGCCTCCCTAACAACCCTAACTGCATTTGGAGGGGCTTTTTGCAACATGTTTGTGCGTGGCTGGGGGCCATGCCGCTCCCTCCTCCTCATATTTCCATGGTGATTCACGGAGGAGAAATCTGCATGCTGTTCCCATCCCACCCAACAGGTGTGTCTCTGCTGCAAAAAACCCCAAAACCCATGCCAACAAGTCTCAGAGCCTGAGTCTACAGCCTACAATGCTAAAAAGCTACGTAGATGCTCCAAATCGGGCTGGAGTTCAGACTCCGAGGCCCCCTCCAGCCTTCTCAGGTTTCAGATCCTGAGAAGGAACATTTACGCTGCTATTTTTAGTGTCATAGCATGAGCCCAAGTCTGTTGATCTGAGCTCTGAGACTTGTTGCTGGCACGGGGTGTTCCAGCATAGATTGTACCCCACTATGGTCACCAAGGTTGCAGTAAGACCTGGGTAAGACACGATTGGGCAAGACTGAACTGGTTGGGGTGAGCTAACCCTTTCCCCACCCCTACACACAGCACAACATAAAGAGCAAGAGAAATTGTGGATTCATTTTGCCTTCCTGCAAAGCATCAGCCACAGGCCACTGCAGGAGGGAAGGGAATGGATTTGATGGACCTTTGTTCTGATTCGGAATTGCTCATTCTCTGGGGCCAAAGGAAGCCCTGGTGTCATGCTCTAGGGTGGAACTTTATGTTGCTAATGACCTCCTCTCAAGAGGGGCAAAGTGATCCTGGGGACAAGACACTGAACTAGGAGACTTAGGTGCTATTCCTCACTCTGCCATTGATCAGCTATGTGACCACTTCCCCTCCCCACTTTGTCTTGTCTCCTTAGACTGTAAGCTTTTCAGGACAAGGATTCTCTTTTATGATGTATTTGTACAATGGGGCGCTATCATAATTATGCTATAGGATTCTTAGATGATATAAATTGTAATCTTTGTGTAGAACCTTTGGTGATGGAAAGGGATTTTTAAAGTAGATAAAATTAGATCCACTAGTTTTTCTGCACATGATATAGGTCATGGTGTGTGCCCTATAAATTTACAGAGATGAAGTTTTGGTTATGGGGCTTATACAGTTCTTTAATTAAATGGCTTAATTGTAAAGTATATTATATAGTACATAATGATCAGCAGCTATTCTTTTGTATCACACGTAAAACTCTGTAATTAAGAAGAGCTGACAGAAACCTTTGCCCAACACTTGAACCCAACCAAATCCAAATTTGATTAGCTGTTTCTATAATTAATTAAATTCTCACGGTGGCCTCTGCTTTCATCAGGGACTGAAGACAGAAGTGGAGGGAATAACACACAAAAGGCCAATCTCATGGTGCTTCCAGCACAGATGAAACCACTGAGTCTGGGAAATCTGGCAAACAGCTCTGATCTTGCAAGAAGGCCGGGCTGATTTATAGAATTTAGGGGGACAGATCTCCAGCTGGTATAAATTGGCATAATCAATGGAGCTACACTGATTTACACCAATGGAGGATCTGCCCCTAGAAGTTCAAATTAAGCAAACAAAGCTTCAGCATTTGTATTTGATTCAGATACTGTCCTGGCCCTTTAAAATACCTTCCACTGAATGACATGGAGATCCTGTGAAAGAAGCTAATGCTTTTTTAAAAGAGGTGGAACTTTGAATGGACAGCTGGACTGTAAGCATCTAAAAATGTGAAGCTTCAATTTGATGAACAGATTAGTCATGCTAAAGTCCTCACCTTGTGTGAACCTCTTGGCTCTGCAAAGAACCAGGCTGGAGAACATGTTCTCCCATAAAATGTTGCTGGTACTAGAATCTTCTTAAGACCAGAAATGAACATTTCAGAACTTCAACCACCAAGTTTGGTTCTAACACTGGGCAAAGGTTGAAGTGGGAGTGGAGATGGGAAAGAGATGGGGAGGGCAGAGCTGGGAAGGGACCAGGGGTTCTCATCCAGTTCTTCTATGTGGAAGGTCACCTAAAATTTGGGATGATAACGCAACCAAACCAGGCCCTTGTCAAATGCTGAAGAATTTATGGTGCTTCTTCCTAAGATTAATGCCCAACCCATGTTTGTCTCCAGGATGTGTTTACATTCCAACAACATTTACAGCAGTTGGCCCTGATCCTGCATCAGGATCTACTAACACAGATACTTTGCCCTGGTGCAGAGCCCTGTTCAAATGGGTTTGTGTTAGTGGTCCTGAACCAGCACTGGGGCCCTGATCTGTTCTAAGAATGAAGTGTCCTCTCTAATACAACATGAAACCCTCATCACATGAGCTATATTCCAGTGTATTAATATTCATTTTGCACTAATGCTGGATGAATACATTTAAATGTTTGGCCAGAGCACATTAGTTATTTTTATGTCATATTCACAGAATGTATCAATGTGATATATTGTGTTTTTTAACATAATATTAGACAATACTGTCCAGTATTTCATGTGGACACACACCAAGCTGTGAGACAGGGAGACAGTTACGGCTGGACAAGGGGTGAGCTCATGAAAACAGAAATAAATTAAAATAGATTATTTTGCAGTGAATGTCATTTCTCAAATAAATTACAGGCCTCAGCTTTAACCTCTTGCTGGGTTTGTCTTTCCCTGAGTTAGTCTAATTTTGGGAAGCCTGGTTTGAAGACCATCTTGAACATAGTCACAAGTGTGATGAGTTTGGAAATCTCAGCTTTGCATGTAGCAAATCCATTGCAAAATTTAACACCATTGTCTGACTGTGCTCAGGAGAGGTGCAGGGCTGGGACAGCAGAGAAGCTGCAGGGCAGACTCAACACACACTGGCAAATGTGTGGGAGGGGAACTTGCATGGTGCCTATTTACGGGCTGTGTCTAGCTCTGGCCAGTGTTGTTAGCACTGGCTCAAGAAAGGACCAGGATTGGAATTGCCTGGGGCATTGTCGGTCTGCAATGAGGTGTATTAGTGAAGCTGTACGGACTCCTATAAACAAATAAGTAGAGAGTGTTTCAAGTCTAGACAGAGGAGGCCTAGCAAAGCTCTATGGCATGCCAGAACTGGAGTAGCAGGGGATGCGACCGTGGGGGAGCATTGACAGAGAGGGTAATAGCTGGGAGCGGAACGGTGGGAGTGCTGTAGGTCAGGATTGAAGTGCATTGGGAGAGAGCGGAGAGATCCCAACAGCTCAGGAGGACGAAGGTGCACTGGCAGAGCTGGTGGTATCCAAGAGGTGCTGCAGGTCAGGATTACAGTGCATTGGCAAAGCTAAGGGAAGGTGGGGGAATTGCAGATGCCTTGCATGTGGGGAAGGGGAGAAGCAGGTAACCTATAAGAAAGGAAGCTGTAAGAGGCTAGTAGAAGAGAGACTGGGAGGTGCTGGTACCTGTGTGCATGTTGAAGCAGGGGGGATGGGGAGGAGGAAGGTGGGAGGACCAAAAGAGGCTGGGAAGTTGCACAGTTACTTAACAGGCCTTTCTGTTTTGCTTTATTTATTCCGGTGTTTTGCCCGGGAGGCTGGTGTTTAGTAATTTAGACCAAATGGATCCAAAGAGTGGCTGTACAGGGTAGTTCAAAAATCAATGGATGTTAGAAAGGGCCAAGCGATGCTATAAAGAGTTTAACAGCAGCAAGGAGAGATAATAGTCCCCTGATTGTGGATGTGGCCGAGGAGCTTTATGAGAGGGAAAGAAAAGAGATGAACAGCAGCCTGAGTAACACCCCCTTCCCCACTGGCCCTTCCCTGGTAAGGCTCAGGGCCGGTGGGAACAGGAGGGGAGCTAATAAAGGCTGGAGCGTATTTGAGAGGAGGCAGTAGCCTGGGCCGATGAAGTCTTAGTCTAACCTAGGCTGCATGCTGCTTCATCGGCACAGGCCCTGCTAAATCACTGGGGAGGAAATTACTTACTCAGCAGCCAGCCACGGGTTTACAGCACAGAGGTCAGACTTTATGAGGGTCCCCTGCAAGCGTGAGGCATGGTACCGCAGTGATGCGTGCCACCCTCCAGGCAGTGGCTCAGCCATAGGGAAGGCAGGGGAAGCAGCCTGGCATGTGACAGATAACCACTGCAGACAGGGGAGGAGCCCCCCTCCCCCTCCTCCTGCCTCTTGCCCCCTTGCACGGGGACTAGCATAAGGAACTAAAGGGGCCAAATCACTCACTGGTATTTATAATTTATCCAGCACCATCAGTACACTGGGGCATGTACAGAACACACAGAGGGAGGCACAGGCTTGACCCCAGCCTTGCATCCTTTGGCTCTAAGGCTGGCCTTTTCAAATGAAATGAGCGGCCCAAATCCCTCACTGGGTGCTAGGTTGGAAAATCCTAGCCTGGGCCTCCGTGAGGCTCACCAGCGGGAGTCCGCTGAAGTGACTGGATGGGCGGCTTCCATGCGTGGCTGCTGGATTGGGCCCCAAGAGGGCCAGGCAAGAATCACAGCTGAGGAGGACGTAATGGTCTTTCCCTCTAGTGGTTGGTTTCTGGGTCGGTGCTGCCGTTGTTCTGAACGCTGCTGGGGTGATAATTTAAATGACAGCGATTTGAAAAAGGTTTAACAAAAAAGAGAGAGAGAGAGATTTGGAATGTCTCCGAGAATCCCACTGCCCATCTTCACACCCTGGGAGACTACAAAGTCCCTTCAAATGAATCAGTAATGAGTGAGGCATGGCAGGCTAGCAGAGAGTCTCCTACAGCTCCAGTGCATCAGTGTCTGCCTTCAGAAAGGGGGAACTTCTTGGTGAAGTCTCTGGAGCAATGCAATTCTTTGCATGAACAGCGGCTAGTAGCACTGGTTGTGGCTGACCAAACACAATGGGTAGCAGCGTTTCAGGTGCCCTGAGTAGCCATAGTTTCAACATGGATTGCACTGTACTGCCTCTGAGGGTGCTGCTCCTGGTTTGCATGTGCACACCCTGCCTTGGGCCAGCACGTCCCTGAGCTGTTTCAAGGCTTGGACTAGTGAGCCGGGTGACCATCACATGATAGGAGCCTGGAGGCAGTGCTTCATATAAGGGGGGCCTGCTCGCTTCAGGGTGGAGACGTCTGTAGTGGGCAAGAGATTTGGAGTCGGAGAAGACCTGGGAAGGGGAGCTCCACACCAGTCAGATGGAAAGGTCTGACTGGAGCTACCAGCTGAGAGAGGAAGAGGCCTGAAGAGGATGGGGCTTCGGGAAGCGTCAAGCAGCAAGACTTGGGATTTGGAAAGGAAATCTTGAATCCAGCAAGCAGGTGGAGTTTGGGAAAGGTGGGGTTGTCTTTGACATTGAACAGTGGTTCTCAGGCATCAGAACCTGCAGAAGGGGATGTGTTGACTGACTTGAGAGGTTGATGTGCTGTTGTTCGGGAGCCCAAGAAGGGGAAACTGAGGCAGTGGCCCTTTATGAGGCTGCACTGGGGCAGCAGAGACATTTACATGACACTTCTGAATTTTAAAGGCATCTGCCTCTCTGAAGATGCAGCTGCCATTTTGCAAAGGAGCGCTGATGCAGAATGTTACAGAGGAGTTTCACACACTGTGCTCTTTCATGGATCCTGTACTTTAGTCCTTTCATGTCTGATTGTTTCCCTCAATCTAAAGTAAAAGCCATTCAGACTGGAAGAATACAGCTGGCTCTCCTTGTGTGTGTGTGTGTGTGTGTGTGGGAAGGATGTACCATGAAATGATTATTTGGACCCAAAATAGCAGCCTTTTTCCTGTCTTCACCCCTCATGCTCTCTGCCGTCTCTCAGAGCTGCTAGTCACACACACAGGAGTGGCTTTACATGTGTCACTGGACTTGAGTCGCTGTATCCTGGGGGACAAAGGGAATTGTTAACCGCTCCAGCACCTACACTGATCCCTTTGTAGGTAGGCCTGCTGGTAGCACAGCCAGGCTTGGAGAAGTGGCCAGTTGCCTGTTGGATGGGGTTCCGTAGGCCAGCGATGGATCTTCACCATGGGGAATACAGTTCTCCATTCATCTCACCCTTTTTTGCCAAGAAATTGACATTTGATTTAGTGACCTTAAACCTTTGTTCCTGTGAGCGCCTGTTTTTGCCGTGTCTCTTTCCCTTGATCCTTCCATCTCTCACTTTCATGCCTTCTTTTATCTCTGTGACATTTTATTTTTCTGCCTTTTTTATTTCCCTCTCTATCTTCTCCTGACTTTCCCACTCCCCCCGTCTCTCCTCTCCCCTCCCGCCTCCCTTGCTGGCTGTGGCAATGAGACCAGAACTGGCCCAGCTCAGTGCAATGGTTAGCTGTATGGCTTGACCCACTTTAAGCCTTTCTGTCCCACCCAAGTGATCACCGAACTTGGACTGGAGGCAACCCTAGATTCTGCCCAGTTTCCTTTTTAGCTGCGATCAGTTGCTCCTGCAGAGCCCAGCTGATCGGTATCCCTGTGTAGGGCTGGAGGACATGAAGTGATAAAAGGATTAATCCAGACATATTTTATTTTATTTATTGCTGTTCTCTCCCCCCCCCCCCCCCAGCCCCCAATGCTGAAACAAGTTGCAGAACATACTAATGCTGGAGCTGCCGCTGCTGTTCCAGGGGAAGTGTGATGACACTGCGTGGGTGGAGAGTTGCAGAGGAGGATCAGAGCAGGCAGCAAGTGCGAGGCTGTGCCTGGTGGCCCTGTGGATGGGGAGCTCTTGGAGTAGCAGGAGCTGTGGCATGGAGAGCAGGGGGCAACTTGCAGCCCGGTGGGAATCCTTACACCTCAACATAAGGGCCTCTGCTGCAGCCAGCTCTGCTTCCTCCTTTCCCCTCTCTGGTGGTGTCTCCGTGGGAATCTGTCTGTTCTGCTGTGGGGCTGACAGACCAGTCAGATAGGGTCTGGCCAACTCAGGATCTGCTCAGCCCTCAGATTGGAGGGGACCTGACCCCACTAATATTTCAGAGGGCTCCAAGGCAGAGGGGAAGGAGCAGTCAGCTCCTTGGAGTCTGAAGAGGAGTTCAGGGAGGAAAGAACGACTGCAAAGCAAACTCCTGTGCTTTTCTTCATTGGCTGGGTCACAGGCTGGGACACTGCTACAAGGGGGATGTGGTTATTCCCTAATCCAGACCCCTGCAGCTCCCCAGCCACCCACTTCCCAGTGCCGGTTCCCTACTGGCCTCTTCACTTGTCTACGAAATATTCCCAAACAAGCAGAACAGACCATTTCTAAGGGTCTGTCTACACCTGACTGAAGCTCCCGACAGTCCTGCATGGCCAGTTACCGTAATGAATGGTTACACCGGGAAAAGATTCCCAGCTCTGCGGTTTCACAACAGGGAAACATCTAAGCTTGGGCAGGAAGAATGTCTGGTGCCAAGGGTCTGAGGAGTCGTATGAGCTAGCTGAGTTCAAACCAAACCAGGAGTCTGTAATGGAAAAGGTGATCCAAACGAGCCTCAAGACTCAATTGTTCCTGAGCATGAATGCTGAGCATCTTCAATCCCTCCTGAAGTCAATGGGAATTGAGTCATCACCTTGCAGCATTGAGCCCTGGAAGAGCAAGGCTATAGACTACATAGGCCCAGTGCTGTGATCTGCATTTCAAAAAAGAGCCTCAGGAAGGGATGTATGGATGCCACCCATAGCAGGGATGGGACAATACGTCTTAGTTCTCCAACTTTGTGCTAAAGGCTGTGAGAGTTTCTTAGGATGCCTGCATTGCTGGTAATGCTGCCTAGCTCTGCCCATGATGCTGAACAGGGAAGGAGATTTTGGGGCATTTCTTTTCTCTGAGTGCAACGTGGCAACAAAATGTTGTTTGACTAAAGAGGCCCAGTATTGCTAATGGAGCG
The DNA here is from genome assembly GCF_965140235.1 of Caretta caretta. NCBI lineage: Eukaryota > Metazoa > Chordata > Testudines > Cheloniidae > Caretta > Caretta caretta. The sequence goes on along the minus strand of NC_134215.1, from coordinate 49,195,866 downwards.
GGGTGACACAAAATAAAGGGCTGGTCTCTAACAGATGCATCCACCAGCCCTAGGAATAGCAGAGACCTTGGAGCTATGGCATGTAAATGAGCTGCATTGTTTTCCATTGAAACTTTATAACCTTAACAAAATTCCCAACAGCTTCAATGGGACCAGGCTTTGGCCCTAAAGGAATAAGAAATAGACAATTATATAAAGTTAGGAAATGCCATCCTTGGGATCTTATACCCTGAGCTTTGCCTAGCTAGGTGTACAGTCTCAGTGGAACCATTCAGTGTTCTCCAGGGGCCAGTCCTGCTACAATAATAATACCAAATCTAACATAGCACTTTTTGCCCGTATATCTCAAAGCACTTTAGGTTGCTGAGCTAGTTGAGCTGGCATTTCTGCCCTCTTCTGTCCACCTCTCTTAGAGCCTGCCCTTGTGCCCTTTATAGGGGACCCTGTGTGGCCAAGCTGTGTACCGCACAGTTGGTGGGCTGCCCCTGGAATCCTGCCCCACACCAGACCCACCTGATACCAGGGGAGCCACCTCAGCTTGCAGAGACAGGCTGTGTCCTCTGGAGTGAGGATAGGGCTGGAAAATGGGACCAAGCAAAAAGGATCCCCAATGGAGAAGGATCCAGTCGTGGGCAAAGTGAGAGGGGGGAGAAAGTGGGACCTCTTTAGAGAGAGCATGTACATTTCCTCTTGGCACGGCTCAGCTACATCTAGCATCAGAGAGGAGCTGCTATCCAGGCAGCCAGGCTGGCTGCTTTTCCCCACAAGCCCCCTGTGCAGTACATCTCCACGGGTGTTTGCTTTTCCCCAGCCTTCCCTTTACTTCTGAGCTTTCATTCTGCCTGTGTCCACAATGGACAGAAGAATCTGCCATGGCACAGTTTATCAGCCTGGGAGGACTTGTGGAATATTAATGAAAACGAAAGAGAGGGGGAAGGAGGGGAGATGTATAAAACCTCGAGACCGCATTCAGAGCAGCAGCGATAACAATAAGCGAGAATAATAGTCTAACAAGTCGGAAATGTCACATGCGATCTGGCGCTATTAACACAACATGGATCTGAAATATCACATAATTAGTTTTGTGCCTGTTGTTCTGATTTGGAGAGAAAAAAATATGAAAGGAAAGAGAGATGGTAGCGGGGGGCATGGATGAAGCAAAGTCATAAAAGGGTGAAGCTTACAGCCTCTAATGTTTTTGGAATAATATAATAAAGCTCTGTCTCCTTACCCGTGTCTGAGGCAGAGATTTTTATCTGGCGGTGTGGGATAAAAAGAAATGAGACCTTGAAAAGGCTAGATAAAATTGTGATTGATCTCTTTAAGACCTCCTTGCCTACTCTCAGAGATGGCTTGTGGGCTTCATAGATTGCTCCACTGCTGCAAACCATGACCCCCCTCCCCCTCCCCCTCCACTCCATCCCTAAAAGAAGAAAAATCAGTGCTTACAAGACTTCTTTTAGCCTTGGGCACAAAACATCTGTTTAATGGCTGCAGGATGGCCATGTGAGCTGTTCATTCTGGGAGAGCACCCCTGACCATGTCTGTGTTTGAGAAATAAAAATGGCCAACTGCCCCTCTCCTCAATAAAAGTCCATGTAAATGCAAATACATTGTGCTGCTCCACGTTCAGTTCTTCTAGGCTTATATGTACCAGTGATTGCCGAGTGCACAGAGGCTGCTGCCTTTGCCTACACAGTCAATGTGCTGCTGGTGTTATTTCGTGACTCACTCTGGGATATGTGGCCTATAAGCAGCTGTAAATAAACCCAAATTCTTGCTCCACCCCTGCATGGTAAATTTTCCATGATGATAGTGATTTATTAATTACATTGATTCTTCCTGCCTGCTCCAAAGGCATTAACAGAAGGGAATGTTGCAAGTATAATTGTGATCGACACTTGCAAAATTGGAGCTCTTGAGGCGTGATCCCAAACCTCTTACCTACATACTTCTATGAACTCCATGGGACTCCATGTATGGGCAAGGTTTCCTCGCTGGAGTGAGGGTTGTAGGATCCTGTTCTTCGGTGATCTCTTTGACATGATATCAGGTCCACGTTTTGCTCAAGAGAACCTATAATTACTTGGGACCAAATTTTCAAGAAACTCTGGTGTTTCAAGCCAGGTTCTGCAATCTGTGCTTATGGATTTAGGGCTAGATCCTGGAAGCTGCTCCAGCCACTTTGCATTACTTGAGTAACACAAAACAGCTATAAAGCTTCCAGATTCCCTCTCCATGTGCCTCCTGTGCCCCCCTGCCCTGTCCTGGCCTCTGGATGCCCAGGGAGACAGGAAGCACAGTTCAGGTGTAATTGTTCTTCTGAGATGTCTGGGTTCTAAAACAACCACTGGGGGCTGCCCAGTCTTTGCTGGAGCACCATCTGTAAGTAGGAATCAGGGCTGAGATGCTAACCATGTCAGTATTCGTAGGGAATATACATGCATGACTGACCCCACCAGACACAAGTAGGAAACATCAGCTGGCTAGGGTAGCCTGCCCACCTTTCAGACTCCAACCAGCTATTCTCCTCTCCTGGCAGGAGCAGCCTCTTGTGGTCAAACATGTCCTCTATGCCACATGGAAAATGTCTGGTAGCCGCTTTGAATGAACTGAAGTTCATTTCAGTAGATGGCTATTTCCCTGTGACTTTATGTGCTAAGAATCATGGCCTCTCTCTCTCTTTCCCAAGGCAGCTCCTGGTTAGCTATGCTGGCCTTTGCTGCCTCATTTGGGAGGCCAATTCCACGAATGCTTCATTTTCACTCGTTCCTCTGACCTGACTTCTGAGTAGAAACCTTGGCGATCAGTGGGATTCTGGAGTTGGGGGCCCTGCACCCCAATATCTGGCAATTCTAGATGAAACTACTGTGTAAATAGTCATGTATGGATTTTGCTGTCTGTTATTGCATCAAAGAAATCCCCTTCTCCATCTCCATCCATGCCTGTCTGCTGGCCTATGTGAAATCAGTTGAGGGTCTCAGTCCAGCTTCCATGCCTACATCACAGAAAACACCACCGTCATTGTCACTAATAATTCACTGACACCCTTCCTGGCAGTGTCAGTAGAGAGGCCAAAGCACTGAGTGATCCACAGAGAGTAGGCTATTCACTGGCGAGGTCCTTCCAGATCAGGATTAAGGCATATGGGTGGGATAGATCAGCGAAGCTTGCCCTACTGCCCCTGTGCTGTACCTGCTCTGTGACTGCAGACAGGACTTTGCTTTTGCACTCTGTCAATCTGGCATCTTTCCTTGGCACTGACCTCTTACGGCGAATGAAATGGCTTCCCGTGCCAGGCATACTCACAGGGTGGGGGAACCAAGAAATGAAGCGGATCAGATCAGCTGCTCTTGGGACCTAAAAGGTTTCATTCTTGATTTGTCAGAAGACCTAGAAGCGCATCCATTAATATATTATCAGCCTTTCTGCAGGGGTGTAGAGAGTTATACATCAGCATATTTCAAACATTTATCTTAATTTTAATTATTTTTGTCTACTTCTAATTATTTTCAAATGTTTTCTGGGCAAGAGATACTCTTAACCAAAAGCTGCATGCCTTTGCCAAACACTGATTGCTCTGTCCAGGGGTGATGGATGACTGATGTCACTATACATAATATTCTTCATCCAACAATCCTAAAACTGGAGTTTTGTTTGTTCTTTTACAAAGTACTGAAATAGGGGATGGCTGAAATGCAGCCACCTCTGCGCTGGAACGCAGAAGATATTAACAGCAAAACTGTACAACAGATTAGCCCAGGAAATGAAAGAAGACTACTAGACTAGTTAAAACTGCAGGGGGGGATATAGGTTGCACAGCTGGATAGAACTGGATTTTCTGTTTCATGGGAAATTCTGCAGTAGCATTTTTCTTTCCATTATGAAATGGAATGAAAACCAACTCACTGAAAATTTCCTGAGAAATAATATTCTGAAAGTCTTCCTGCATTTTGGGTTGATCTAAACTTTGTTTCGATGAAAAAGAAACCCTTTATTCTGATGTTGACCTCGTTATACTCCTAAAATTTTTTCTTTATACCAAACAACATGTTTTGTTTCAAAAAGTTGTTTGGAAATGAAAAATCGAAACATTCCATTCAAAAAATGTCAAAATGGGACATTTCAATAATGCTTGGTTTTGTTTATTTTCTAAACCAAACTTTGTCCAAATCCACATTTTTTTTAAATGTTTACTGTTAACAAAAATGGCATTTTTCATTGGAAAAAAACACCTTGATGAAAAAATTCCAACCAGCTGTATTTGGTGCGTAGGATGTCATTACACTGGCCTTTGGGCAGCACAATGGGATAGCACTCTGCTGCTGTGAGAAGTGGTGCTTGGGATCTTTAATGAGCACAAGCCATCAAAAGAACCTTAGCTCTATGGCTCATCTGCGTCATGTGACAATGGTAAAGAATCACTTTCTTCCAACAGTCAATAAGGAACTTTAAGGAAAACGGGAGTCAGTTTCCTCCAACTACATATAAAAGGGAACAGTACACACATGGTGAGAATTGAATTTATACCAAAGAAAATGCAACTTGTGGGTCCTGCATCTATTCTGGAGGGTTCTGAGTCTCCAGCAGTGGCTGAAATGGGCTGTAAGACGAGCTTCAGCTTGGCAGCTTCAGTGTTTGCATCAGTTTTGATTTTGGCATCACCTGAGCTTTGCTTTGAATTTAAGCTTCATTTGAACCCTCAAACTCACTGCGAATTTCTGCCAAAACCACACTGACTCTGAAAACCAGGCAAACACGAGTTCTACAGGGTTTTGTTGCAAAAGTGTAAACCAAACCCAGCTTTGGTTTCAACCAGTCCCAGTGTGGCTCTAAAGACTTGTGAGTCACAGCAACCCAATTAGATCAGATTGTCCCTTGCTCTGTGCTTTCTGTCATCAGTTACACCAGTGCAAAATGGGCATAAGATGTAACCGAATCAGGACAGTGATTTAGATCCAGTTCTCACTGGTGTAAATGATGGTACAACAACATGCTGGGCAGTGGAAAATCCGGCCCCCAGCATTTGGAAACGAAAGACAATGCCAGGTGAGTTTTTCAGGGTTTGGGATTTGGTCATGAAAGTTATTTCTAACCTCCAGCAGAGTGGGAGATGACTGTGGGGAACATGCCTTAAGCCAATGTACAAAACTTCTTTGCCTGGTGCCCCACAGCTACTACAGCATTGCCAATCCCAAGTATTCAAAAATCATGAGTCAGCCTCACCCCACCCTCCCCAATCATGAGATTGGCTTAAAAATAATGGTACAATACATTTTAGATTCTTTCCAATTTCCTTCTGGTTTGTGAGCCTCTAGGCTTCCCATTTGCTAGCTATTCTCTGCAATCACAAGGACTGGACTTTTTTTTTTTAAGTGGAAACCAAGATTCCTGTGATTCCAGGAGCTGGGAATTTAAAAAAACAGACCACCAACTCACTTGATATTCATGATAAAATCATGAGAGCTGGTGGCACTGCAGTTGCTGCAGATAAACTTGCTCACTGCTGGACTGGGAAGAGTTAACCAATTTCTCACTGTTTTTTTTAAAAAAACCCTGAATTTACTGTTAAATTAATTAGGCTGAGTTTCTAGTGAGGGAAGTAATAGCTGGGCACCCACTTGTGAACCAGTAATATGGGTGGCTGAAATAGAGGAGAGGGCCTCTAATGAGGGAACAGCAGCTTACTAGTGGTGCATAGCTAATGACCCCTGTCTCCAGCGGCCCACAGCCAGGCGGAACAAAAAATCTATTTCTACCAAGTGCTTCATTATAGCACAGCTATACTTGGCTGAACTGCTCCATTCAGCAGAGAGAGGAGAGGAGAGGAGAATGTAGCAGAGCAGCAGGGGTGTGGAGCCAGGGCATGGGGTGGCCTCTGGGAAATGAGAGCTGTCCCAACAACCTGCACACCAATCACTTCCCCATCCTGCTGGTGAAGCGTTCTGTGCCCCCCTTTGGTCCTGCGATGCTGGGCTATGGATGTGAGTCAATGGGCTGTGGGGAGGAGACACCAGGTGTGAAGTGAACCACATGTCTTTAAAGTCATTAAGATAAAAGTTGGGATCCCAAATCATTAACAGAGCACATGATGTAGAAAGTTACAGTGTGAGGGCCTGGCCCTGCTCCCATGGAAGTCAATGGGAGTTTTGCAATTGATATCTGTGGAAGCAGGATGAGGGTTTGGAATCAGGAACCCAAGGTTCAATTCCTGGCTCTCACATCACATGCATGTTTAAATTGGGGTTGCATATGTACATAGGTGTGTGTGTGCACATGCACAAATGGCTGACCTTTGTACACATCTAGGGCCAGATCTTCAGCCAGGGTAACTTGGCAAACCTCCATCCACATCATCAAAATTCCTGGGCAGCTTTGCATACCCCCTTTGTCTCAAATGGGGCTGCTGCTGCTTAGCTGTGTCTGACTGTTCGCTGAAATGAAAGATGGAGGTCACAACAGTTTAAACAAGGATTAACCCAATGCATACAATATTTTACCCACCACATAGGGGTGTTGTGAAGCTAAATTAACTGAGACCTGTGAAGTGAATGGAGCTACTCAGATAGGAGATGCCAGAGAAGAACAAATTATTGCTATTATTGTGACCATTATTTATTAAGAGCACATTTACAGTTGAATAGGACAATGGCAAATTAAAATTGTAAGCAAATTTGCTTGCCTATTATTTAGTAACATCTGAGGCCTAGATCCTGCCAACACCTAAGTACATGCATAACTTTATTCACGCAAGCAGCGTGATTGAAGTCTTAAGTCTCTGTAGGAATGGAAACAGGCCAGGTCTACACTGAAAAGTTATGCCAACCCAGTTACATTGCTGAAGGGTGTGAAAAATCCACAGCCTTGAGTGAGGTAGATAAGCCAACCTAACGCCCCGTACAAACAGTGCCAGGTCGACAGAACAATTCTTCCGTTGACCTAGCTACCACTTCTTGGGGAGGTGGATTAACTGAAGCGAAGTGACAACCTTTTCCGTGGCTGCAGTGAGTGTCTGCACTGAAGCACTGCAGCTGTGCTGCTGTTGTGGATTAAGTGGAGACATAACCTTAGATATTAAAAATGAAAGAATTTTTAAAATCAAAGGTACATTTTGCTATTTCCACAGTTGGCTTCCTTTTCCCTTTTATCTATCTATCTATCTATCTATCTATCTATCTATCTATCTATCTACTGGAAATATATTTATGAGTCTAAATTTTTTCTGGTGGTTTACAAAATCCAACTTTCAGTCAAATTTGAGTTGTGTCCCTTTCAAAAAACTATTTGCAAGCCTTTTTCTCCTCTACTTACCTTCCCGGAGCTGGGGGTTTTGATTCTTTTTCTGATCTACAGTAGCTGACAATATCACACAGAAATCTATGCTAGCATGTGATGCACTGATTCTCTATGTTCCTGAATCCAATATGCTGGACTTTGTCTCGTAAGACCATGTGATCTAACTGTGTGATGCAGTATGGTGCACCTTACAGTTTATGCTGTTTGGACTTTAAGGGGCAAAGATTCCTAAACATATGCAAGAGATCCTCAGGACTAACCGGGTTAGCCCTAATGAACATATAGAGCTGGCATATTTCAGCTGTTCTGTCACCATCTGAAACCTAAGACTGCAAATCTTTTTTCTTTTAACTGTTTTAATCTTGTAAATAAGTCTCTTTTCTTTTTCCTAGTTAATAAACCTTTAGTTAGTTTATTACAGGATTGGATAGAAGTGTTGTCTTTGGTGTGAGACCTAAGGTACAAATTGTCCTGGGGTAAGTGACTGGTCCTTTGGGACTGGGAGTAACCTGAATGTTTTGTGATTGTTTGTGTAAAGTGACCATCTAGCACAGTCTCAAGCTTGCCTGGTTGTCAAGAGAGATTGGAGCACCCACAGGAACTGTCTGGCACTCCATGTTAAGGCTGTGTAGTGCCTGAGGAGTTTATACTTGTTACTTGGTTGGTGAAATCTAGTTATAGAGTTCAGTTTGGGGTTTGTGCCCTGTTTCCTAACGTCTGTCCTGAGGTTGGTATTCTTGCTCATGAGCCACTCCAGAGAGCATGGCAATTTTTTTTTTCAGAGTACTGTCCTCAGTCACTAAAATCTAACCCAAGTGGAGCACTGCTGCTAAGAAGTTACTTATCCAGTGACAGCCCAAAGCAAGATTTCCTGCCAATAGGTTGATCTCTATATTTGCTTTTTTGTTGTTGCTACTGAATGCTCTAGTTGGATGGAGACCATTACCCTTCTTTGGGGAGTGTGTCTTATCCTGCTCTTCATATCTACACAACAGCTCCAGCTTCATCTCTCTTCCACTCCACACAGCACCTACCTTCCAGGGGCTGCACCTGAGTTAATTTCCAACATCCAGTTCAGGTTCCTTGCCCCCTGTACTTAGCTTCCATAGTAAATCAAGGCACTGATCTTGGAAAGATGTATCCAGTCTTTGCAGGATCAGGGTCTAGCATACTGCTCCTGTCCAGGATGTACCTGTAGCTGAGCCTGGGGAAACGATTTAGCTTATAGAAGACAGTGGTCTCCCTCTATTACCATTGTTTTATTTGTAGCATCTAGACTTGTGCCTGGCACTGGACAAACATAACAGAAAGATGGCCCTGGCTCCAACGAATGTATACTAATCCAGGCAGTGTCCTGCAATGGGGCCAAGCACCAGAAATGGATTTCTGTGCCTGCCTGGAAGGACCACGTCTGCTTTGCAGATAATGCCTGTATACAGAGAGCAGGTCAAGTCCCCATTAAAGCCCCAACTCAGCAAAGCACATGAGCATGTGCTTAGGTCACATTAGAGCCAATGGAACTTCAGTACATGGTTTAAGTAAAGCACAGGCTTAAGTGTTTTGAATAGGGATGGAAATGCTTAAAGTTAGGCATGTGCTTAAGTGTCTTGCTGAGTTGGGGCCATATTGCAGGTCGGGTTTGAGTTAAAATTCCATAGTCTGCAGTACTTAAAAAGATCTAAAGATCTGTGGCAACTCCCCCCAGTCTGTGTTGGTTCTTAACTGCTCCTCCTTCGAGTATTTAATATGCTGCCCTCAATTCCCCCATTGCAAACCTAGCAGATGCCCTTGTTATTTGCATCCCTTGGAGAGCAGAGGGGCAGTGGCCCTACTGAAATTGTTAGACAAATAAACCTTTGCCCAAGCAAAGCAATGTGTTTAACAGAGAGCAGGTTCTAATCACCCCCCTCCCCCATTTCAGTTTCCTCCAGACGAGCCTCACAGTTTGCAAACTTCTCTGAGCCCTTTGGAGGCAGCTTGCCTGAGTCCTTGCTCCCTCCACCACCCCTTCCTACCCATCACTACAGTGCAAAATTTTGGCTGCCCTCTCAGCAGGAGGGGGACTCTCCCTTAAGACTGGTCATTACCAGCTCTTCCTTAGTGGTGGGCTTGTCATGGATGGCCTGAAGGGAAGCCAGAGGCGATGCTTGCTCAAGCCACCCAGCCGGCAGTGACCATATTTTAAATTTGAGGCCTCAGTAAATTTTTGTGCATGTTAAAGAAAAACAGACCAATATAACACCCAGCGCTGACTGGATGCGACAGTTAGATTTGTGAATATTTTCCCCAGTAAAAACAATAAGTGGAATGCTTATTTGTCTGAAAAGTCACCCCACAACTTCCTCATTTGTTATTCGTTCTCCTCCGCCTTAAAATGTTTTAGTCATCCAATCAGGTAGCAGAAGTAAGATCACATGACCAATGACAGTGTACAGATAAGGACGAGTGAAAGAGAACAGTTTGCAGACAGCCCCGCAGGCTGCAGATGATTCACTGTGTCTGGGTAATGAACGCACCTGAAGGAAATGCAGATCAGCTTATGGTAGCTAAGGACGGCTTTGTAATGAATCTGATTCATAAAAAAATAACGTAACCAGCTCTAATAACTTCCTTTGTCAGTGTTTTGTCTGTCTCCTATCTCTTCCCTGTTGTGTCCTTCTAGCATGGTATCCCCACCTTTTGTGTCCACCAGAGAATGAGATATAGAAATTTTGGTGCGTTTGAAAATGAGTATTGTAAGCTACTGGGAGCCCCTTCCTTCTGGGAACAGGAACTGCTTTCTTGCTTTGCATTTTCTATGAAATCATAGAATATCAGGGTTGGAAGGGACCTAAGGAGGTCATCTAGTCCAACCCTCTGCTCAAAAGCAGGACCAATCTCAATTTTTGCCCCAGATCCCTAAATGGCCCCCTCAAGGATTGAACTCTCAATCCTGGATTTAGCAGGCTAATGCTCAAACCACTGAGCTATCCCTCCCCATCATTGTGACATTTCTAGGTTCTAAGAGAATCCATTTCCTACGGTGGACAGGCCTAGCCACCAGGGATCACAAAGGCACTTGGCCACTACGGAGATGGGTGGCCATATGAAAAATAACTAGGGCTGGTTGAAAAGTTTCCTTTGACACTGTTTTTTGAAGGAAAACTGGGTTTTTGACTAAACAACTTGTTTCACGAAGAGCATCTGCTTTCTGTAGAAAATTTGAGTTTTCATCAACAAATGGAATGCCCACAAATGCTTGTGAGCTCTCAGGGCCAAGGCCTGGCTTCATTGGTACATGTTTGTACAGCACCCTCTACAATGGGATCCTGAGCCCTGATTGGGATTCCCAGGAGCAGTCTTAATATGTATACTAAGAGACCATCCCACCAATATGACAAGAGAGTAGCATGGTGCTCACATCCCTGATCCCTTTGGTTTTTTTACATTCATTTTACCTGGCTGGTGCCACCACTATAGAGAGAAGCAGGGCCTGGGCACATGAGAATATTTCATTAAGGATTGACTTATACCAGGGAAGGGAAAGAAGAAAAACCAAAAGCTTAACAAATAGTATTGTTGAACTTAGCTTTGCTTAACAGGAAAGACCATTACCTTGTTTGCCCAGTAACACTGCACGTAACAAGGCTACTCCAGGAAATCTGAGAATGGCTTTGGGTATGTCTATCTAGGGATAAAAAATCAGCAGCTAACCCATGTCAGCTGCCCCAGCCTAGCTACGGCTGTGCTGCTGGTCTTCTATCCTGTGTAGACGTACCTTTTGTGGTTAAAGAACCAAACTGGGACTCCAGCCACTTGGATTCTAATCCCAGCTGTGACACACTCTGACCATGGGAATTAGGGCAAGTCACTTACCCTTTTCTGCACCGTGTTCTTCCCATTTGTGCCTACCTCACCGGGAGACTGTGGAGCTTCACGACATTTGGAAAATGCTTGGAGACCCCTGGATGGAAGATGTTGTAGATACGCAAGGATTGTTATTGATAAAGGATCGGTGGGTTGCAATATCCAGTTCAGACAGCAGTTAGCAGCTCAGCATCACTTCCTTGCTTGCCTGGCCAGGTCTTTTACAGTTGAAAAGACAAGACACTCCCATTCACCCATCAAGACTTTGGTTGCAGCCTCAAACGACCCCTTCCATTTCAAGGACATGAAGAATGACCCCCCGCGGACAACATGAATTGTAAAACACACCATTGCTACAATGTTTTATTCCTGCTATGTTTACATTGCAGTGTCAATTACACCCATTCTCAGTTACACCCATTCAATCCTGCTGGAATCAAGGTCTTGCACTGGTGTCGTCTATGGGAGAATTTGGCCCATGCATTTGTGAAGCACATTGGGATTCACCTGCATAAAAGCACTAAACGGATGTGAGTCATAAGTCGTCCTTCCCATCCTCTCTTGTTTTCGATGCATTGTTTTCTCATCTTACTGAGCACAGGATGTGGCTGGTTTTACTTAGAACATTACAAGCAATCCTGTCTGAGTTAATTGACCAAGACAAATTTTGTTAAAAAACCCTCTGACATTAATAATGAGAAACAAGAGTTGGAAGACAAAACACATGCACTGTATACATAAGTTACCGGGCACCCCTCCTTTCCTGGCTCCTCCTTAAGCAGCTTGACAGAGTGTTAAGGTCAATTAGTTTAAAATTAACTTCTGGCTTCTAAGTCAGCCTCCAACCAGAGCATCTGAGTGTGGCCTATAACTAGTTTATTTAGCCTCTCTGATTCAAGGATGGACAGAATGGTTTAGTGATATGGGATACCCTACCAAATCCATCACAGAGAACAGACATCATTATAACATGAACTACCTCCGTTGGGGAGCTGGGGCCTAGAAAGTTGTCCCTTCAGCTCCAAAACTGCATGCCTTGATGACTTGAGCTGGAGGAGAGTGTCCCGAGCTAGCAGCAGTAGCAGGGCTCTTATCCTTTCTGAGGGTCAGCTACAAAGTACCTCAGAGACAATATAGGCTGTTAGGCTCCGTCTTTGCAGTGATAACCCTATCCCTTTCCCTGCTTTTCTGGAAGCTTTTTGAATTCTACAGGGCCTTGAGAGTTTCCCTGATGGGCTGGAAGCAGAAATCATTAATGTTCCTTCCCCTTGCCCATGGGTAACCAAGATAACTGATCTTTACATGTGCAAGGCTCAAATTTGGGGTCGGGGAGAGGCAGCAGTACTAGTTGTATTCTCTCACTCTGCCCACCGGCTAAACTCAATGACCTTAGAGTTATCATCACTGGGCATCTAAATTAACATCCCACTGAAGGAGGCACTTCTCATCGCTGAGAGCAATTGTTGCAGACAGGCAGATATGGGTACACTCAGTTCATGTTTCTTTGTGGCCACGAGGGCTAGAGACTTACTTAAAAAAAAAGAAAAGGTTGAGATTTTGGAGAGAAAGATGGCAGTCTCCCCAAAAGGCTAACATGGTATCACCTGACCCAGTCCGAGCCCTGTTTATGTGTGACATAAAACCTTCGCCCACATGATGCTGAGGCATGATCTCGCCAGTTGCTTCCTTTCTACATCATGGTTAGTGACAGGTGACCCTCAAAACCGTAAGAGTTGCTGGTGTTCAGCTCAGATGTTCCCACAGAGGATTCTGGGAAGCTGGTGAAACAGGCTCTGCCATAGCATTTCGGTCCCTCGGATGACAGTTCCAGATAGACTGGAAAGGAAAAGATGTTCCTGAAATATCTCAGAACCTCCAGAAAGGTTGGATCCAAATTTGCTTCTAGTAGTGGGTGGAAGCTCGGGACCTGGGGCTGGTTCTCATCCCCCTTTGTCACCCTGCAGAATTGTGCTGCTTTGGCCTGTCTCGGGAGACTCCGCTGCCATGGCTTGCTAAGCTGAGGTGTTCCTCACTGGCAGTCAGTCAGTGCGGTGTGGTCCTTTTCCAGTGGCAGAACTGCACCCGTACATAACTGATGAATACTGCCCAACCGTGACGTGGAATCAGTCACTCGGAGCTTGCTCATTACTGCTGGCTAACTGTTTGCCTGCCTCATCCCCCATTAATATCCTTCCCTCACTGCTGCAGAGTCACAATGGGATTCTGTAATAGTCTTATTTACATACATACAGCATTTCATCAGTCTCTTCTTCCCCTCAGTCAATTTCCCATCTGCATCATACCTCTGTCCTCTAACATCCCCAGAGGGTGGAGGTGTTAGGGGCTCGGGATAGTAGCTTCAGGTCTCTATCCTTACCCTTACTCTTACATACTCTGTGGCTATGGAATACCCTTCCTGTGGCTAATTATGAGGACCATGGAACTGGTGCCCTGTAAATGCAGTGTTTAAAAATCTCTGAATTTTAGGAGCCCTTTGGCATGGTGCCTTGCTTTTATTATGCTTTTATACTGATTTTTAATAGCAGTCATTTTAATCCTCTATGTATTTTAGTCTTCTAATCTGTTTGTGTTTACATTCTTTTAAAAATGCTTAGGATGCTCTTCCCAGAGATCTGCTCTAGGAAGACAATGTATTATTTATCACATATATAATCTGGGCATTTTGAATGTATTAACACAGGGAAGAGAGTTCCTCCTAGTTGGTTAGGAGCTGCAGGTTGAGCCCCATATCCCTGCAAAGGCAATTCCCCTAGATTGACAATAAAGTCTCGGATTTGACTTATGACCTCTATGTCATGAGCTACTAATGATCTCCAGACAGATCACTGACAAACATGCGTTGGGGGATGGTTTTGTAATCTGTTAGCACTTCACTGGTTGACATGAACAGACTCTAAAATGTAGAACTCATTTCATTGTTAAAGTTGGCCTCATTGACACAGAGGCCTGGCTGGTGATTTTGAGGAAGGAACCGATTGCATTTGTGGGAATGGGTGTGCAGATATCTGGTGCCTGCCAGGAGTTATTTTGGCAGGGTGGCTGGGTACTCACCTACCCAAGTGGGGACCACAGCCAAGAAAATAAAAGTGGGCCCCATAGAAAACGCCTGACTGAAAACAAGAGTGGCCCAGTACAACCCCCTAAAATACTCCCATCCACAATTTTCATGAGTTTAAAAATGCATATGAAAACCAGGCAGCCTTGGGGAGGAAAGTGCACCTGGGCATAACCAGTGCCCCAGTGTCCTCTCCTGAACCCTGCCCCACTTCCAGCTTGTCACAGTGCAGAGGAGTGCATGGAGGCTCTTCCAAATTGGAGAAACAGCCATGCACAGACCCACTGGGAGAGTCCCCACTTCCAAGTGTGGCACTGGGGGATGTATGTAGCCCTGCATCTTGTTCCCCTTCTACCCATGGGTGCGCAGGGGAGAACAGCCTCAGAGGGGAGACGTTGCCAGCCCATGGAGGACCAAGAAGCAGCAAGAGAGGAAGATTGGCCTCAGCAGGGTGAGGTGCTGGGCCTTGCTGCTTTAGCTGGCAGCGGCATGGCTCAGATGAGAGCAGTGGTTTGTCACTGGGTGGCTACTCTGGTTGCGGAGGGCTGGGAGCAGGTCCAGGAAGGAGCCCAGTTTCATGGGTATTGGCAGAGGGTCAGCAAGTCCTGCGAGAATAAACTGGCTGAGGAGCCAGATGGCTTTCACCGTGATCTTCTGGCTGGAGAATACCAAGGGCTGGTCCCGATGTTGCTGCGGAGGCAACTCCCAGCCCCACCTTATGTAGATCCTATTGAGAGCGCACTCCTGGCCTGCATGCTACACTGTCATTTGGACCATAGAGCTTACTGAAAAGCCAGGCAGAGCTAAAGCGCAGGGCCCTGGCAAGGGGCTGATTAGTTTTTGTGTGCTTATTATAATTATTATTTGTATTTTGGCAGCACCAAAGGGTCCCAGTCACAGAACCCATTATGCCAGGCACTGTACAAACACAGAACAAAAAGACTGTCCATATCCAAAGAGCTTAAAGGGTGCGTATGTGTGTGTGTAAAGTTTATAAAATAATGTAAAATAATTTTTTTAAGTTAAAAAAGTTATTTTTTTTAAAAAAAGACCAAACATTGTCAGGTTGTTATTGTGGAGTTAAAATAGTTCATTAAAATACCCCAAATGAGCATAATTAATGTTTCTCCTTGGGGCCAGGGAAACTTTTATCATTTAGCTAAATACGTAAAGAGCCAAAGTTTATTCAGCACAATACTGGTGTAAATCTGGTGTAAATCTGGAGCAATGCCACTGAGGGTGATGGTTTTATGCTATAAATGCTCCAGTGTAAATGACAGCAGGATTTGGTCCAATGAATTTATGGACAAGGAATGTTTTTCTCTCTTTAAATCTAGGATCGTTTTGCTGGTGAGGGCTCCTGGTTTATTTTCAGTGGTTAGAAGGGAGCCACTATATGAATTCCATCCTTATTTCACAGTGCAGGCAGCACTTGGAGCATTAGCATAAGTACTGCAGTTTGGTGTGTTTCATTTTCATGTGTGTGGGGGGGGGGTCTTTTCCTCTCAGGTCAGCTTTGCGGGATATTGTATTAAAAAGTCAGGGAAGGCTGAGTGCTGGAGCTGTTCTGCTTGTTAGGTGGGTCTCTGAGAGAACGTGCGGGCTTGGCCTCAGAGTTCTCTAATGCAGAACATCCAAGGAGATGGGTGGGAGGAAGTTCCATTGCTGTGCCCAAAAGAGCTTTTCCATTTCACTCTTTTAATGGTGAGGACTGGTTCCCCTATTAGGGTGCCTGCTCTATGTCGGCATGTGCACACACGTGCACCAAACCAAAGTGGAGTTGATTGTTCCTGCACACAGGTGTGAAAAGGTTGCATATAACCAATATTTGATGTGCAGTAAAGCAGCCCTGCATGACTGCAGAAGGTGGGACTCTAAGGGCATATCTGCACCACAAACTACCCATGCTACAATTACACCTTAGACATACTTGCACTAGCTTCAAGCTAGCTAGCCTGGGTAACAATAGTAGTGAAGACATGGTGGCATGGACTAGCCACCCGAGTACACACCCATCTCCACCTGGCTTGTACTGGGGTGGCTAGCCCATGCTGAAGCCAGGGCCACCACATCGTCATTACTATTGTTACCATGTTACCTAGATTAACACTAGTGCAGGAATGCCTACTTGAGCTACAGTTACACATTAATTTTCAGTGTAGACATACCCTTACTTTTCAGTGACCAACTACATTAACAGCATAGTAGACGTAATGTGTTGCCAACTTCTGCAATGTTATTGCGAGGCTTGAGATATTTGGTGTTTTTTCTAAAGCCCTAGCTCCTAGAGTCATGGGAATATGTGAGAAGCCTGTTGCGCTCTCTCTCCTTATATTTTTTTTAAAAGTACAATTTTAGCTATTATAGTTGAGGAGAAATTCCCATGGAAATAGAGGTTTGTTCCTCCTAATGGATGTCAGTCCCTCCACATTCCGCATTGGAGAAGTGTAATGGGAGTATACTGGCCCTTTAAGGATAGAGTTGTCTTCTCTCCTCATATTGGTGGCCACTGTAACACTTTCCCTCTAAGTGTAGACACAGCCTGGGAGGATGCTGCCAATAGTACTACAAAAGCAGCAGCAAATCCTTTTCCAGAAGACCAGGAAATGAACCCTTTTCAGCCTCCATGCAACATGTTCACTTTTACTGAGCCAGCAAGCAAGAGTCCTGAGGTGCTTTTGTCAAACTTAGGCAGACATGAGAGAGAACCATAACCCATCAGTCCATCTTTCCTCAGTATTACAGCTTCAGGGAAACAAGCAGTCCCTGCTATGGTTAAGTGCTGAAGGCTGGAATGTTGTTGCCTCAGTAATGCCGTTCAAGGCTGCTCAGGGGCGTCTGTCCTTGGAGCTCCAATGTTACCAGTACTAACAGCAGAGAATGCAGCCTGCTCATTCAGCAGGCTTTAATGTTTCTCATAAAGAAAGACCACAGGCATGGTTTGGTAACAAAGGCACTCGGCCAGGTTTATTGCCCTTAAGGCACAGTCCTACTGCCCTGACTCTGTGGTTACAGGTACACTAACACATGAGTGCCCAGTGGCAAGGAACGGCTCAGTCAGCAGTGGGAGTTTCTGCTGTCTCCTAGGCCACACAAAAAGATCAAGGCGAGGTACCCCCACATTTATAGACTGAGACAAACAACTGGGATACACAACTTACACACAGTCTTATGTGTTTCATAACATCTGTTTATTACCTCCCCTTGTTCCTGATATCTTGGACACAACATCCCTATTCATTGTTCTGTTAAACCATCTTATCTTGGACTAGATTGGGATGTATCTGTACTAGACTTGAAATATATTTACATATATAGCTAATGCCTAATATGCTAGCAGCAACTCTGGCAAGTTCATGTACTGGCAGTGAACTTTTAAGCATCTGCTTTAATACCTGGCCTAACTTTAGTTCACAGCCTCTGCTTCATGCCTCAGATCTTGCACCAGACCCAGTGCTCCAAGCTTGCTGTCTCTCTCTGCTACATTCCCCTGCTTTTTGTCTTTTTATGCGGAGGATGTTTACGCATCATCCCGGAGAAGCAAAATGCATGACCTGAAAATGACCCAAAGGGCTAAACACTGTTTTATGGCCCAGTGCTCCAGGCTTTCTCTCTTTACTATACTTGCACCATAGGTGACTGGAAGTGAATTTGGGCTGGAGCAATCCAGTCTGAATTGGAGTTCAGGGAGATTGTAGATAGAAACTCTGTAGCCAAAATCCAGGTCAAAAGCACACAAATTCCAGTCCAGGTTTTCTCTGTGAGATAAATGTTATAAGTGGAAACTTACTTAGCAAAGTCCTGACTGGTGGCAGACTGGGAGGAATTGCCCTCTTGTAATGGAAAGAGCCTAAACATATCTGTGGCCTTGTCCAGACAGCGAGATGATGTGCAGCAAATTGAGTTCCCAAGTTCCCTAGTGCACTTTGCTCTATTCCTGTTTCAAAGTGGAGTAGATCAAAGTGCACTAGGCAACTTTTAGTGCGCTCCACATGGCCAGGTAGCACGCAGCAGACTAGTGCTCTGTAGATTTAGCTCCTGACTTGTCAAGCTTTAACTCTCCATCTAGACAAGCCCCGTGTGTGGCTGGAGGCTCTGGGTACAGCTTCTGAGTGGAGGAAAACCTGAACTGGGCCACAGTGCCCTCCAGAATGGAATCAGTAGCCTGTAGTTTTAAATCTAGCTCGCCCTGACATTTCCCCAAGTCCAGTGGAATCCATCTTAGTTGGGTCTCTGCTGAAGCTTAGGTTCTCTAGAACGCAGAAATGCCTGAGCTTCCCATAGTCCTGGTGGGTCTCTGTGGTCATGTCAGTTGCAGAGAGAGAGAGACTCTTGTTTTCCTGCCTTATCTCTTGGCCCTAATTTTTTCCCTCTTGATTTCAAGAGATGAGTTTATAGTTTCACAACCCTGCTGGGATTTGTTCCCAAGCCAGGCAATATGAAGAACCTGACAGTCATGGGCTTAAAATAACCAGGCCTAGAAGCGGCAGTAATAGCAAGTGAACTGAACTTAGCAGAAGTAGAGCCTGCACTTGGGTCATCTCTTCCCACCTGTCCAGGTGGCGCTTCAGAGAACAGAAGGGGAAGGGCAGAGTGGAACTCTGGCCAGGATAACATTGCCTTCTCATGAATACCCTTCCGATCAGACTTAGTGAACTAGCTCATACTAAATGAGGACTATCCAGAATTGAACCTGAGCTTAGAGGTGGACAGAAAATGGATTTTCCTTCTTGTGAAAAATTTTGAGTCTGAAAATTATGGGGTTTTTTTTGCCCCAAATCAGGATGAAAAGTAAAAAATGTAATATTTTCTGTAGTAGGGAGAATTGGAATAGAAGCTGTTGGCTTGCTGGCTGCCTGACTAGCTTCCTGGGGAGCTGGGGAGCCCAGGAGCCAGCTGTTCAGGGAACCAGTCAGCTGGCTTGCTGGGTACCCCAAGGAGCAGGGCAGCTGGGGAGTAGGTCAGCTCAGGGAACTGGCCACCTGGGAAGCCAGGCACCTTGGAGACCCTGAATGTCCATCCGCCAGCTGACTGGCTGGCTGGCCAGAAACCAGGCAGGGAGGCAGCTGCCAAGCTTGTTTTGATTGAATCAATGCTTTCCTGTGGAATGTTTCAGTTCCATGGAATCTGCATTTCCTGACTAACTTTACCTCAGCTGAATGGATCTGGAAATCTGAGGAAAAATTCAATTAACTTTTCAAAGTATTCTCTTTTCCCTTTTTGTGCTTCTCGGTATTTCCTGGCTCCACCAGGGACAGGGAGTGTTGGGGAACCCTGAGGCAGGCTGTTTCCAGGATGTTTCTGGCCTAGCCAGGAAGCACAAGAAATCATATAACAGAGCCTGTTCTGAGTTTTCCAGACCGATTTTACAGACCCAGTGTTCGGGACACGCATCCCACTGGCAGACCACATCCTCTGCTAGTGAAGTCAGTGGAGCTACACCAATTTACATCCAGTGAGGATGTGGCCCTCAATATGTCCTCAGGGTATAGCCAGGTTTTTGGGAGCTTCCTCACAACTGAACCTGGTGAGGTCTGCATCCCATTGTACAATACATCACCAATATACTGACCTCCAGCCTCCTCTGCCTATCTCCACCATGCCGCAGGTCTCCTGTACAGTTGTAGTCCTCCCACAGTTAGTTTGGGGCTTTCAAATATTTATGAGAAATTGATGGATTTCTTAAAGTTTGAAGTTGTAGCTTTCATGGAATTCAGTTTTATTAGCTGGAAAGTCAATATTTTCAATGCACTGTCTTTGAGCTGCCTTAATTCCAGCCCAGCAGCAGCACTTCAGCGCTGATGGTGCCTGCCCATGACAATTTGAGTTTAGATAGCCTTCAACATGCTCAGAGCGGTTGGGAAACCTCAGAGAAGGAAAATAAAGCATAAAGATCATGGTGAAAATCAGCAGAGGTGGGTAAGGAACTTGCCTCCAGCAAAAGTCGGTAATCCATAAGGAGAGACAGAGGATTGTTTTCTCTCCAAACTACCCTCACTATGGCTCCAGCAAACTTAAACAAGGTAGATTGCACTTTACCAAAACTCCCATTGCCGTGCCCAGGAGCTCAGGTTACCTGTGTCTCAGGGGTTCAGCATTTCTCAGGATCAGACCCTTTAGCCTTTTGTCCTTGGCATTGATTTATTTAAATAATAACACTTAACTCTTTGATTTTCATCTGCAGATCTCATATTGCTTTACAGGACTGAGTAAGCATCATCAACTTCATTTTGTAGATGAGGAAACTGAGGTACAGAGGAATTAAGTGTCTTCCCCAAGTTCACTAGAGTTATGAATATAACCTATTCTTCCATCTATGTTTTTGTACCATGCCACCAGTCACTGTCAGATCTGAGAACCTAGGTCTCCTAGGGCTGAATTTAATGTACTGCCAATTAATATTTGACTGGTCCTGGCTAGTTGAAGCAGGCCATTGTTGTGATGGTTGCATATGGCTGAAGAACAGAATCTGACAGCAAGATCTTAAACTCTTCATCCTCATGGTAACCACAGAAGAATTTTCTTACACTGTGCTCATCACCGTAGTATCTGAGCACCTCCCATTAGTGCATTAAGCACTGGGCCACCTTAGTGTTAGTGGTGTGATGGTATAAGTGAAGGTAGGATAGCTACAGCTGTGTGTCAGCTCTACATTGGTCCTAATGGGCCAAATGCATCCCTGGTGTAACTCCATTAACTTCTGTGGAGTTGCACCAGAACTGAATGTGATAGAGTTTGCATAATAAAAGGTACTCAAGCTTCCAGCATGAAGGGAACCACCCCCCCCCCCCGCACTCCCCCCCACATCAGTGTCACAGTATCCAAAAGACTTTGGGAGGCTAGGACAGTTCTGTGGACCACACAACACATACACAGGGCCAGTGAGACCCTTCGATGTATAGAGCATTGAATCAGCTGAAGCACCCTTAAGGATAACAGTTTAATTAGAACTGGAAAGGGTGGCAAAGCAACAGTGGATTTGCACAGATCTTAGAGATACTAGTAGTGGGATCATTGTGCACGAGCCATCGCAAAGGACTGTGTTCTATCAGCTCTGCCACTGACCTGGTGGGAAGTCGTTTTCCATGTGTATTGCAGGAATAATGGCACTTGCTGTGCATACCGAGACAAATTGGTGCTCTGTCTCTACCGCTTCTGAACTGTGGAGGAGTTTATGAAATTGTATCATAAATGACTGTTTCATGGAAAGCCTCTAGCTGTGTGGTGCCACCCTGAGTTAGCAGAGTTGCACCATGTCTCTGCCAGGCCAGAGACAATGGTGAGCGATGAGCACTAGAGTAAAACACCTTGGGACACTAGGTTTGCTCTGCCTGGGAGAAGACACTTCCTCCTCTTGGCTGAAGGATGCGTGTTTGGGGGTAGTGGAAATTACCCAAAGGTGGAAAAAAAGAAGCAGGGGACCCCAGCAGGAGTCGATAAAGGAACTCACAAGGACGAGTATCATTTTACACCAGGTTAAGATGAGAGAGGCTGCTGCAGGGCCAGAGTAGGTGAAGGGACGGCACACAGGCGGTCCCCCAAGGGCAGGTTGAGCGACTGAGGGACAGTGTGTTTTGGATCTCTTATTGTTTTCTATATGATCTTTACTCTTCTGTGCTTTATCTGTTAGGTAATGATCAGAATGTTGTTAGACTGTATAAAGTGTGCGGGAATTCCCTTAGCAGTTCCCTAGCAGGTGGCCAGGAAGGGGTGCTCGCTAGGATCTGTGACACATACCTTTCAGGGGTGGTGAGGAAGATGAATTCATTAATGCTCCCCACATGCTGTGAGATACTTAAATGGGAAGCTGCCATACAAGACGAAAACATGCTTGCGAGGCTGAATAAAGTCAGCATTGCATTATTCCAACGTCAAAAGTGCCCAATGCCAACAGGCTGATAAAATCCTCTTCGCTATTCTGGATGGGAGTGATGGGTATTGACATGTCAGATTAGACAAAGCATCATTTGAACAGTGCACTTCTACGACCCTGGAAAGCAGAGTCAAATTCCATCACCTCCCCTTTGGAATGAAGTCACTGAGGAAAGAGTTACAGCAGAAATAACAGTGAGACTTCTGGGGTTGTCTCAGGGCAGGTCTCCATGTCATGAGATGATATGATTGTCATGGCGACAGTAAGAATATGACCAGGTCCTAAGAAAGGTCACGGAAGAGCCCAAGCATGTTCAGTAAACATGCAAGCCAGTGCAGTGGGAGCTTTCTGGCTTGATCAAGCTCCTTCTAAAGGCAGTCGGGGAGGACAGCGCAAAAGAAAAGTACAAGCCATAGTTAACTTGCTGCCACCCCCACTGCGCTTAAATGGGATGGTGAGGTTTAGGCATGGTGTGATACTGATGCAGTGTCTCCCAGGAGATGCAATTCAGACTGCGACCAGGCAAAAAGGATCATTTGGCAACAGGGGCTCCCAGCCTGACCATGCATAACCACAACTAGAGCCAGTTGAGAATCTTACAGGGGAACTATTTTCTGTTAGAAAATGCTGATTCATTCAAATAAAAATGTTCTGCTGGAATGTGTCAATTTCAGTGAAGTTTAGTTTAACCCCACCCAGCCCTGCCTTCCTTCTGATTTATTGTTTCAAAATGACTCTTTGTTTCAAACTTTATTTTATTTTACATTATAACAGCGTGACAGAAGGAGGGGACGAAAACAAACCCGAGCAGCTTGTGACGTTGCGCTCCATATGTTTTATGGAAAGATGTTTGTAAGTGTGAATATGGTGTAACTGGAATATGCTTCATGCAAAAGGTCTCTTGTAAGGTATCGTTACGAAGCCTATAATCTACTGAGTGTGTTCATCTTATTTGTATGAATGTATCATTCTTGTATCTAAAACTAGAAATATGAAGTATAACTCTGAGGTCCTACTGTAATTATGCAAAGTGTGGGCCATTAATGGTAGCTTAGGATCTTGATGTCTCCCATTAACTAGAACAATTGGTTGTAAAGGGCTCTGTTTACCTGTAAGCCTTTCTGTGTTCATGTGAGTCAGGCCAGGAAGAATGGAGGCTGGAGTCTCACAGGACATATGAACATGTCACCTGGTACTGGAATCCATCTTAAACCTGGTGCTTTTCCATTTAGAAGGAGGGATGGGGACCCAGAGAGACAAAAGATTCTGGCCTTGTGCCAAAGCCATAAAAACAGAACACAGGGGGCTGCAGTCATGAGAAAACCCCTAGTTACCACCTGAGCTGAAACTAACAAGAACTATACCAGGGAAAGGATTGGGTCCAGACTAAGAAGGAGTCTAGTCTGTGAAAGAAGCTTTTTGGAACATCTCTGAGATTTACCTGTATTCAGTTTCTTAATGTATTAGGCTTAGACTTGCATGTTTTGTTTTATTTTGCTTGGTAACTTACTTTGTTCTGTCAGCTCATTCCAGAGGGAGGAGAGGCAATACCCAAGAAGACTGGGAAGCTGAAGGAGTGCTGGGGGAAAAACAGCTCCAGAAAGGGGGAGGAGGAAAGGCAATCACCGGGGGAAGAAGATCCTAAGTTTGGGAAGAGTTGGTCACAGGCTGAGTCTTAGGACATTTTGGACTTGCCTTAGAGGTAAGAGGATTTATGGAGAAATGAGACTAAAGACTTTGGGTAGATGATGATAAATTAAATACTGATGCCCCCTTTAGAATCATAGAATCATAGAATATCAGGGTTGGAAGGGACCTCAGGAGGTCATCTAGTCCAACCCCCTGCTCAAAGCAGGACCAATCCCCAACTAAATCATCCCAGCCAGGGCTTTGTCAAGCCTGACCTTAAAAACTTCTAAGGAAGAAGATTCTACCACCTCCCTAGGTAACGCATTCCAGTGTTTCACCACCCTCCTAGTGAAAAAGTTTTTCCTAATATCCAACCTAAACCTCCCCCACTGCAACTTGAGACCATTACTCCTTGTCCTGTCCTCTTCTACCACTGAGAATAGTCTAGAACCATCCGCTCTGGAACTACCTCTCAGGTAGTTGAAAGCAGCTATCAAATCCCCCCTCATTCTTCTCTTCTGCAGACTAAACAATCCCAGTTCCCTCAGCCTCTCCTCATAAGTCACGTGTTATAGACCCCTAATCATTTTTGTTGCCCTTCGCTGGACTCTCTCCAATTTATCCACATCCTTCTTGTAGTGTGGGGCCCAAAATGATAAGCACTACAGCATTCTTTCTGGGTCCTTGCTCACCTCAGCCTTTCTGGGGCAGTCAGCTCATCCTGACCCATCAGGCAATGGCTTGGTGACATTTACAGCTGTGGGATTTGGGGCCAGTGGTGAGAATCCACTGGGTCACAAATACAGTGTAAAATAACATTTAAAAATAATATCAAATAGAAAAGCTCAAACAAAATGTTAGATGTTATCAAAGCAAAACACTTCAATTGCCCTAAAACAACTTTTAAAAATTCACTTTATGGGAAATCTTGAAATTTCAGCTTTTAGTTCTAATTCAGAACTATTTTTTTTTTAAGTCACAATGTTCCATGGAATGGAAATTCTGCTTCCTGACCAGCTCTGACCACAACTAAACCCACATGTTATCAGACATCAGTGCTCTCATTTTATGGCTCTAGGCAAAGGGTTTACTATACAGGCAGAATCATGCAAGGATAGTCCCAGAGCTTGCTTAATTCAAGGAGGAGAGCCTATACCATGTGCAATTGGAGTAGCACGCTGAGACCGTCTCTTTTATTACATGCAGCATGGAAGTCTAGCATAGTGACTGAAGCTCATGCCAAGCTAGGACAAAAACTGTACAGTTGCCAAAAGTGCCAGCCCATTATTTGTATGTCATCAAGGAGATCTAGTGCCAGCAACATGGCAGAGTCGCAGCCACGTGCCAATATCTTGAAACGCTCCTACTTCATACAGTGTAGCTGTGCCAGTCCCAGGATATTAGACAAGGTGGGTGCAGTAGTATATTTTATTGCACCAAGTTCTGTTGGTGAGAGAGACACGCTATTGAGTCACACAGAGCTGCCCTGAAGAAGAGCTCCATGTGACTCAAAAGCTCGGTCTCTCCCCAACAGAAGTTGGTCCAATAAAAGATATTACCTCCCCCACCTTGTCACGCTACGGCTGTTATTTATTATTTGCTTCTAGTGGCACCCACAATGTGCTAGGTGCTGTACAAACACAACGACATGATCTCTGCTTGGAGGAACTTACCCCCTAAAATGGCAAAAGAAACAAGCAGAGAGTAGGGGGAAAGGGGACAACATACAAGTAAAGAGATCAGGCAGAAATTAGTGGTGCTGGGGGCATCAGAAGAAACTTAGGACTTAACCTTACCACGCCTATGAGGGATACACAGCAGCCAAATCTACCCGAGGCAACTGCTTGACAAGTAGGCAGTACTATTACTAGGACATATTGCTAGCTGAATCTGAATCTCTGGCCTTCCACATCCAGCCCCCAGTAGGCCCATGACGTGTACCACGCTCCAGCAGGAGACACTGTGGCCAGGGGATAATGCACTTGACTGGGACTCAGTGATGTGGGTTCTATTTCTGCCACTGACTCCCCATGTGACCTTAGGCAAGTCACTTTACCATGTCTATTTAGTTTACAAATTCTTTAGGGCAGGAACTGTCTCTCTCTATGTGAATGTGCAGCATCTAACCCAACCAGTCTTGATTGGGACCTCTAGTTAGTTAGTTCTTATGCTGTTGCTTGGCCAGAGTAGAGGCCACTGAATTGAAAGCCTCCCATTACTTTCAGTGAACTCTGGATCAGGCCCTCAGGCACTGGGCAGAACATGATGCTTAGATAAAAAGAACACCCCATCCCCAGTGTGTAATGCTGAACTGGAGGGGGAAATACTTGCTACTGCCCTCTGCAGGTGATCAGCTAATGGTCTCAGATTGGGTTCCCCCAAGCTTAGCCTGTACAGCTACAAATATTATCATTAAATATCTGCCCCTTTGAAAAATACAGTTGCTGTATGTGTGTGGATGACCTCCTGATGCCCTGCTTTCCACAGGCTGACTCCATGCTTCAGAAAGACATGCTTCCTTTTATCTTCTTAGTTTTCTAAGTGTGCTGGCCGATACTTTCACGTCTGGTTTATGTACAGAGCACAGTGTGCCCCCACCTTCCTCACTTTCTCCAGATAAGCAGGAGGAATGAGAGTGGAAGAGATGAAGGCAGGGAGAGAAATGGGAGTGTTCTGTCATCCTCAGTGGAGGCTCTCCCTCTGTTGTCCACGCAGAGTGTGGCTCTGTTGTTCTATGGCTTAATGACGCCAGAATTGCTGAACAATTACTCCATGCGCTCTCAGATGGCATCTGACACTACCAAGGCATTCCAACTCCAGAACTTTAGAGTCTCACACAGGGCATGCTGTGAATGCTTGGTGGGTTCAGACTCAACCTCAAAGTCTCCATTGAGAATCTCCGCAGCTCCCATGAAAGCAAATTCACTCAACTCCCTCCACCTCAGTTCCCATGTAGAGCCCTATGAGCTCTAAATGCCTGTACCTGCTCGGCTGACACTTTCATGGTTTGCTCTCTCTCTTTAGCCACCTGAGGGCAGGCAGGAATGCCATAACTACCAACCACCCGGGAAGGAAAACTTTAGAATAATTAAAAAGCAATTAGTATTTGCACTGCTAGCTATGCCATGACATTGCTGTTTCCAGTCACATCCTCTGCCTCCCGGTCTCCCCACCACTTACCTCGCTTTGTAGGTTTTCTTTATCAGTTGCTTTTCATTTTTATTCAAGCTGGCTGTGAAAGCTGCACTTGGAGCTCAGATTAAATTGCATCTGAAATCTGCTTTGCTGGGGGGATTATGGAGTTTGCTGTGATGTGTTAGCTGTCAGGTGGGGAGAGCAAGCCACGGCTTTTAGCAGACTGAGATCAGAGGGAAGCCTTTACTTTACAGGACTACAAATGCAGGTGTTGGCCCGAGTGGCTAGTCAAAGTCTGGGGCCCTGTGTGTGTGTTCCTCCAATTTCTACTTCCAACTGGTAGTCGGGTGTTTCTCTGGTGTGGTTTTGCTTACTTACCAAGAGCATACAAAGTCCTGTGTCTCTGAATGCAGAAGGACTCAAAGAGCAGGAAACAGTTTCTTTTGCTCATAGCACCAACAGCAGTCTTTTCAGCCTGATGCCCTGACCCAAAAATCTCTCCCCAGGTTTCTTCCAGGGTCAGCAACCATGCTTTCAGCTGCTCCTTCTCTCTCTCTCTCTGTCTTTCTTGTCTCTACCCAGTTTCTTTTTTGTTCTACCCCTGCACCCAGTGATGAGCTGCCAGAAGCTGAAGAATTGGTTCCTTCAGTCGCTCCGGGTCTTCGGCGGCACTGAAGGACCTGCCGCCGAAGTGCCTCCAAAGGCCCGGAGCAAGCGAAGGACCAGCCACCGAAGTGCCGCTGAAGGCCCAGAGTGCCACCGGGTGAGTAAAAATTCTCAGGGGAGTTTCCCCAGCCAAGAGCTCAGGCGGGACGGACAGGATGGACATGTGGCCTGCAGGCCGGAGTTTGCCCACCCCTTTAACAACCGGTTCTAAACCAGCTTCAAAATTTAACAACCGGTTCGCGCAAACCGGTGCAAACTGGCTCCAGCTCACCACTGCCTGCACCCCTACCCAAAACAATACTCAGCAAAAGCTGAGCTCACACATTCCTTTTGTTTTAAGTGGGGCTTCTGCTTACAGTTATGTTAATTGAAGAGTGAGTTCGTGCCTATCCATCTCAATCCCATAACAAGATTTCACCCAGCTCATAACACAGGTATGGAGTCAAATGTTCCTTTAATTGGAATTGCACTGGTGTAACCAACACCCCTTGTATTATACAGCAGCTTAGACCTGAAACAGGAGACAAAGTTCTCATTTATGCAGCAGAGCTACACTGGATTCTGTTGCAAACTGGGAATTTTGCAATAGCCTATTCTTAAGTAGCCTTCATTTATATAATCACTTTCATCACCCCACGGTGCTTTACAAACTATACATGTCAAGGGATCACCTCAGCTGCCACTGAAATGCTGCCATCTCTGAAATGAGTGGGAGGGGCTGGCTCACTGGTCAAAGTGTGCATAGGAAAAATTTATAACAAAATAAGGAATTTCCAAGATCGGAGCATTTTTGAGCTTGGCAACTGTGACGCATGACCAGAAAGGGTTAAGTATCCTGCAGGAGAAATGACTCAAATTCAACCCTTAAAGACATAAAGATAATGTTTGTGTTTTTCTGTGTTTACATATATATTGGTAGAGGTCAACAATGTAATCAAACAGTCCCTGTCTATGCTGTATTCTGTTAATTCAGAGATCAAAAGGACATCTTAACATTTAAATGAACTGTAAACATAGGATATTGCTGTATTCATCTCTCTTTGAAATGTATAGCAAATCACCTGAAAATGGTGGAAAAACAGGCAATTGCCTTATGTTAATCTGTGTAGATAATTACCTGTGATGCTTAGGAAATGGGTCCACTTCTAAGTCCCCATGAATGCCTATTGTTCGCCTAAGGACTCTGAGCTGTCACAAGAGGACCTGAAACTGTGTCAGAGATCCTTGGATCCTGATCCTGTCATCTCAGATCTACTTGAGGCTTCGTGCAGGGGAAGTCTAAGCCATAAGGACTGAGATCCCAGCCATGACAGGACCACCCTGAATATAAACATTGGACTATAACCTATGAACAATTTCTGAAAGAACTCTTTGCAACCACAAAGCTCACCATCTCTGCTATGAATCTGATCTCAAGAATTGTACTCATGTCTTTATGTAAGCAGTGTCAGGATGAGCTCCACCCTGACATCTGGTGGTGAGGTGTGGCAAGTTGTGGAAAAGAACTTCAGGGGCCGATCTCATTTGCATAGGCACACCCACCACGCCTAGAATGAGATCATAGCTGCCCAAATGGTCACTTTGGCTGCTGTGGGATCCCCAGTGTCTCTGTTATTGGGGCAGGAAGAATAAATTGTTATTACCCTGATTATGGGAACTGTGCTTGGAACTGTACGTGGCCTTTTGTTATGATGGAGGGATTCACCATCAACTAAGTAGCACTCGCTAGGCAAGGGTCATGGGTTCCAAAACTGTGTGAATGGAGAGAGGCTGGGGACAAGTACTAATACTTGGTGGCATGGGCCCCTTGGTGAGGGCTTTACATGCTAATTGCACTTCCTCCTCTCTCCACTGTGGAATATCAGAGTTAATTTTGATTTCATTTGAAGTCTAGTTATAGGCTGCTGAGCTCATTTTGGGCTGACAGTGCACCAGCACTGGGGCTCCCCTACTACAAGCTGAGTTCATCTAAGAGCTGAAATCACTGAGTGTTGTGTTAAGTAGTGGGTGAGCCTGAAGATATATTGTGGAGCAGTTGGCGGGCCGGCTGGTGGAGCAGTTTGTGGATGGCAGGAGCTGCTTGTGGGCCGTGGAGCTGAGCGAAGGAGTTCGTGGGGCGGCTGGCGGAGCGGAGCGCAGCTGAGCGAAGGAGTTCGTGGGGCGGCTGGTGGAGCGGAGCGCAGCTGAGCGAAGGAGTTCGTGGGGCGGTCAGCTTCAGATCATGTAAGGTGCCTCTTACCCCTGTCCCATTTCCACCCAGGTTGGGAGGTAAAGCTCCGCAGATAAACTTTCGAACTCTGGGGCTGCCCTGACCAGGGACAGAGACTTTTGGGGCATTGGACTTTTGGGACTTTGGGTGATTTGGGGTTGCTGGACTCAAGAACCAAAGGGAAAAGGGCATGCCCCAATTTGCTTGGGGTGGGTTTTTGCTCATGGGTTTTGTTATGAATCCTGTTGGTGGTGTTTCCCAAACATAATGCCACATTGTTTCTCTCTGTTATTAAAAGGCTTTTGCTACACTCAGACTATGTGCTTGCGAGAGGGGAAGTATTGCCTCTTGGAGGCGCCCAGCGGGGGTGGTATATATTTGTCCCAGGTCACTGGGTGGGGGCTCGAGCCGGTTTGCATTGTGTTATTGGAATGGATCCCCTAGATATTGAACCCGGCCCTTGTTGCTGCCAATTCTGACGGGCAGAAGGGTTACATTTATGTATACTGATCTTTTAACCAATACTCTCTCTTTTCCTTTTTAATAAATTTTAGTTAATAAGAATTGGCGGTAAGCGTGTATTTGGGTAAGATCTGAAATAGTCTTTGACCTGGGAGGTAATGTGTCTGATCCTTAGGGAGTGGTAGAACTTTTTTATATGATGAATAAGATTTTCAGTAATCCTCGTCATATTTGACTTGGGTGTCTGGGTGGAGGCCTAAGGCTGGGTTGCTTTAGGGGAACTGTGTTGTTGGATTCTGGGTAACCAGCGAGGTATTATAGAAGCTGTTTTGTGCTAGCTTGGTAAATCTAAGTATTGGAATATCCACCGGCTTTGGGGATTGCCTGCCCCATTCTTTGCAGTTCACCCTGAGTGACCTCAGTTGGCTCCCCTGGGACTCTGGTCACAGCAACATTTTCACACTGAAAACAGGACCATGCCAAATGAAATTATTTTATGCTCCAGAAAACCTGTCCAGTTTCACAATTGCACATGTTCTTGCAACTGAGTGGCTACTTTCTCAAATGTTCCAGTATCCAAAATTTCAAGTGAAAATGGGCAGTAGAAAATTGCAAAAATTCCTTATGGCCCTATGCAGGAGAATGGAGGGAGAGGGCGGAAGGGTACCTCTCCCAGGCAACTCTTTTGAGGAGCCCCCTGGAATCTAAGACCCACACTACACCAGCCAGGGCAGGGCTAAGGACACTCACACTGTAAACTGCCTTGAGCTCAATTTATCTACCTCAGGTGGGGCAATGGCTGAGCTGCCCTTGCTGGGATTTAAACTGGTAGCTCTGGGGAGTCTAAAGGCCTGAGTCTACAAGTGTCTCAGTGAGCAGACCCCTGTGCCTGTGAGGAACTCTACTGCGGCCCAAAGTTCTGTCCTGCAGTTGTCTTTCCCTGACACAGCCTCCCTTGTCTCAGCAAAGCAATATTTGATGAGATGGTAGCCCAGCTCAGAGGAATTCATCACCCAGTGCTTTTGTCCTTTCCAGAGCAAGGAGGGTTGGGATTTTCTTTCTCAACTTGTTGGGAGTTAGCGCCACTGTGCTTTGAGCAGACTGAGCTCAGCAGTGGAGGGCCAGAGGCATACATACTCTCTGCCCAGAGGGAGACTGTGCCAGAGGGATCTAGCGAGCACAGCAGGTACAGATGGGGCCAGGAGAGGGGAATGCATGTGGCAATGCAATTTCAGAGGAAGAGAGGCACATGGACAGTGCTAGACTGCCAGAGCGTGAACAGGATCCTGGCTCCAAGGACATGCACTCTGCGACGGCTAGCACCAAATATCCCTAACAGCCAGTGACGGGACACTAGATGGGGAGGGCTCTGCGTTACTACAGAGAATTCTTTCCCAGGTATATGGCTGCTGGGTCTTGTCCACATGGTCAGGGTCCAATGGATCACCATATTTGGGGTCGGGAAGGAATTTTCCCCCTAGTCAGATTAACAGAGTTTTTCACCTTTCCCTGCAGTGTGGGGCACGGGTCACTTGCAGCTTTAAACTAGGGTAAATAGTGGAGTCTCTGTAACCTGAAGTCTTTAAATGATGATTTGAGGATTTCAGTAACTCCGCCAGAGGTTAGGGGCTTATTACAGGAGCGGGTGGGTGAGGTTCTGTGGCCTGTGATGTGCAGGAGGTCAGACTATGTTAGCAAGCAGCCTTAAAACTGCAGAGTCTGAGCACAGGAAATAGGGGGTGGGTCAGATTGTCTCCTGAATACCCACAGAGGCTACATCCTCTGGCATCTGCTTCACCAGCCAGGGCACAGACTATCCAGAGTGCCAGTCTGAATTTGCCTCCCAGAGCTGGGAGCTCCTTTCTCTGTGTTCCTTCCCTCTTCTTCCTCCTAAGGTGCCCAGATCTTCCACCCCATCCCATCTAGCCCTTACCCAGCTTTCCCGGATTTGACAATAATCATCCCTTTATTTATTTCATTTCTAAAGCATCCCTCCCTGCCACTGCCACCAAGGCGCTCTGGCTCCTGGTCATGTGACAAAAGTGCAGTAAGGTACAATGATGCTAATAATAATGATACTAATTTAACGTGCTCTCCCCTTCTTTGTGACTACACTCAGTTCCTGGCTGTCCATCTCCCCTACTGCTCCTGGAGTCAGGGATTCCTGTTTTCCTTCCGCATCCGCATGCTTCTCTTTCCTCCCCCGCCCTCCTTTTGCTAAGCACTGCTGGAGAATCTCAGCAGGTCTGACAGCCTTTGCTTGAACAGCTGCAGTTTGCATGGCTGGAATCATCCCATCTCACACGCTCGGAGTTCCCCTTGTCACAGGTGCCCTGCCTTGCCCTCTGCGCCTCTGATTCCAGGAAGCCCAAGAGCACATGAGGTGTGGAGATCTAGCTTAGCGGGGATGGTGACTCACAACATGGCTTTTGTAAGGCACAAGCTAAGACAGCGGAGGCCTATTGTATTTGCCTGTGGAAGTAGGAGCGAGATGTATTAATCAGTTTGGGTTTAGTGTCTGGTCTCCTGGAAATGGCACTTATTGAACTCGTTAGTTCACTCCCCGTTTGAATAGGGACCAGGACTTGGGATAGATTCCTGGGACATCCACAGAGAATCCACACTGAGGAGCAACCTAAGCAGCGCCTGAAAGTAACTCCTTTCAGGCAGCAGGCAGGATAGCAGGGCTCCCACTGCACACAGGGATCTGCTGATGAGCTCTGAGACTAACTAACGATACCTGAGTTAATACTGGTAGGGGAGATGGCTCTGGTACTCTATTGTTCCACATGTGCTATCTGTCTATCCCGTGCACAGAGCATGACCCTGCTTTGAGAGAAGAGCATTATTTCCCCTAGCCCATAACTTGCAGCCAGATGGAACTAAACAAGTGCTCATTCCCCATTACACATGTTCATTTGTGGGTCCCTCTCTCCCTTTCTCTGTTGTTGGGAAACTTTTTCTCAGGGTTGCATTCACTATTTAGTGTCTGCTGGGACTGTCTGGGATTTCTGGAAGCAAGGCTGAAGCATGGCTATTTCTAACTTGCCTTGCCTGAGAGTGAAGTCATGTTTGTCCTTGCTACTCTCAGCAAGAAGCTCACAGCATGGCTAACTGTGATTGGCACATCCAACAGTGAGGTCATAGCATCTGCTGATTCTGGATGGTTGGCCTGCTATTGAGGTCATGGTGAGGAACGGGTGATCCCGCTCAGGTTAAATGAGAACCAAAGCTCAGCATGAACCTGAGCGGAACCCTTGCACGGTATCTCTGCCCTTGCTGGTTCTGCCTGGGCTCAGAAGATGTGTCAAACCCACCATAGCAGCTGCTTCCTTGAAATTCCCAACCCCAGTTTTAGAGGCATAGGAAGGTCAGGCAGGATTGACTAAGCAGCCCAGCTCTGAAGTAAACCTCCAAACAGTAAGGGATTTACCCACCATTGCATGGTCTAGTGAGTCGCTAGAGAAAGCAAATGGGACTCGGGAGTCATGGGTTCAAATTCCCAGAACTGACTCTCTGTGTCATGCCAGGGAAGATTTGCAGAAGTGTCTGACTTCAGTGGGACTTGTGCTCCTAAATCCCCTTGAGGCTTTTGAAAATCTCAACTTTCACCTCTCTATGCCTTAACGATATGGGGCTAATAAAGCTTAACCCCCCGCCCCCGTTTCCTGGTGCCCTGAGCTGTGCAGAGGAAAGGTACAGGAGTGGTAAGTGCTCAGCACCCTTCAACTCTCATGAGAGTCGGTGGATGTTTTGAGGTCACTCATCCCCTTCTGGAAGCAAGCCCAATGTCAGTCAGTCCTGACCAGTCCCTCTGTCGGTGACCCAAAGTCATTGTAAACCTCATCCCCCATACTCACTATTTTTGTGGATTCACGGTTCCCTCTGGGGGTTCTTCACCCCTATAGACTCTATGTATCTCTAAGGGAATCAGTTCCTTCGTTATAAGAAACTGGAAAGCTGTAAAGGCAAATGTTTTGTGTAAGCACTCGTGTCAACAGTGTGTTTATTGCATGCTGGAAATTGTACAATCCCCTTTCCTCCTCGGCTTGTCTCCTGCTGGGTCTGGGGACAAGGGGTCAGGGATGCCATGAAAGAATAACAATCCTGGTACTTCATGTCCAGGTTGAAATTCCTAAAACAACAGACAGTGTGTTTAAAATTCCCTTACACGTCTAATCTCCACTGATGTGGGCTAGATAACAACATTTTTGCAGGGTTACTCAGCAACGCAACAATATTTGGGTCAAGTTGAGCTGTTTACATTCAGTATGGTTTATCCATCTCACTGGAAATTAGGCAACTTTCCTATTGAGGTTTTTTTTTTTCATTTATTTTTGTCTCTGCACTTTGTTTAAAAAAAAAAATTCCAGGAGAATCATGACACTATAATCATAATCATGATGAGTAGCTCCATGGGGACTCTTCACTGTGGTGGTTCATATGGCGGGGCAAACTGGTTTGCATAAATAAGAACTGACGTGCATTCCATCCCAGACTTTAACTGAATACATGGGCCTTTTGGTTTAGAACATAATGGCCCGTTCTCATGAGTCATTGGCAGGATATGAAGCTGGGACCTTCAGCACAGTCCACTTAAGACAAAGGAGCACTCCCATTTCTGGAAGTAGTAGTAAGCTGTTATCTCCTAATGGACCACCCGCTAGATCAGGATTCGGCAGAGAGTTTCCCAGCATGCTCATGGAAAAGAGAAAATGTAGCTATTTAAAAAATATCAGTTTTCATTTTCACTTCCTGGTTCCAAGTGGAAGTGCAAATACCAAAATGTCATTAATAAGGCTGTTTTTGTTGGCATTTTGGGCCAGACCAAGTGTCATGAGAGAGAAAGTTCTTGACAGATTTTCAGCCCAGTTTTACAGACATAGGTTTTGCAGATAACTTGGACGGGCATCTAAGCTCTTGGGGTTTATCACCCAAACTGAACCTCAGAACTTTTTGATGTTTTTCCATTACTAACCTGAACGTGATGACAATAACTAGGAATTAAAGGAGTGAAAATGAAAACAGATTTTAGGCTGAATAGCAAAGGAAGCTATTAGAGGGTAGAACAGTCTCTTGTAGGGGTAGTGCTAGAAGTCCTGTCACAATAGGAAATGGTCCTGCATTGGCTCCCAGGAGGTGGGAGGTGGTGTCTAGATGACCTACTTGGTAACTTCCATCTCTAACATCTAAACTCCTGTGAATGGTGTTGATGGACATTCCACTGATGACCAAGGTCACGGGTCATGTACTGAGCATTGGGCACTGCTGAAGACCCCCTTTGAGACCAGGATTCATGTTTCTGATATCTGGGCACTGTCATGGGAGACTGAAAATGTGCCATGGGCACAATGAATGAAAACGAGGTCAGTAGTGGGGGTCTGTGTCTATGTGGGTATTAACAGATTTGTGTGCACTGGGAAATGTGAGGCGGTGTCTCTCCTCTCCCTCATAATATGCCCCATGGAGGCGAGAGCAAACCTCCAAGGGTAGTATGTCAGCAAATCACTGTAGTTCCATTAATTTAATTAGCACATCACCGATTTACATCAGTCGAGGATGAGGCCCTGAGTGTTTGGTAAACTTGTAAATAATTGAAGCCATGCGAGACAGAGGATGGTGTAAGGAAAGAAGGGGATAAAGCAGAGACTCTGAAATGTTTTGGGTTCTTATAGGAAGGATGTTATGTGGAAACATGTCGGCATGGAGGTTGTAAGGGAGCTATGGTAAGAGGGTGGACAGGGCAAAGGAGCCACTGAGCAGCTGAAGGTTATGAGAGTGTGTTCATGAGGGGGGATGGGCAGAACTAGAGATGAATAGCTAATGAAATAGCTGAAAATGGTTGGCATGGTACCCAGTCCATGTCAGAATGGGAGACAGCCAATCAGAGTTGGCTGTGCTAGCCTCTTCTGGCCTCTTGGGAATTTTTGATAAATTTATTTGTACATACTCTAAGTGAGAAGTAGCCATGCTCTGCACTCTCAGTCAGCTGCACAGTCTGGCATCCCTAGCAGTTTTCATTCAGGGAAGACCCAAACAGGGCCGGGTCTAGGTTTTTTGCTGCCCCAAGTCCGAGAGCACAACTGCCCAAGCCAAAAAAAAAAAAAAAAGGATGGCCAGAGTGCGGCCCCTGGAATTGTGCTTGCTTTGCTGGTGCCTAGAGCCGGTCTTCTTTTTCAACCATTGTTGACAGTTAACGATTCAGTGTGTGTGTGTGCTGGAGGGACTTTGCACAGCACCTGTGTGAACTATGTTTAGCTCTTCACTGCTCTGACTTTCTTCTCAGGACTAGAACAACAGCTGGGACTGAAGCTCACGATTAAGCTGCATTGGTAGAAGTATATGAAAGACCTGGGTGAGAATTGCAAGGACATCATGGTGGTTAGGACTGAGATGGATTGACAGATCTGTAGGAGGCCCAGGAATGGAATTATAGGGGGACTGGAGATCAGACTCAAGATGCATTCATTCATATTTGAAGTTACAGGAGTGGAATTGCAGGTCTGGACTGAGATGCACTGGTACAACCCTGGGAGGCTCAGGGCTGAAATATGAGGAGTTGCTGCATGTCAGGACTGAGGTGCATTAGCAAAGCTGTGTGTGGGAAGCTTGCACAGCTGCTCTTTTCCATCCTGAAACCCAGAGGTCAGGCACAGCATTGCAACTGTTACAGGGGAATAAAAAAGAGATAAAGGAAAATACCAAGCATAAAACCAATCTATATCCAGCCTGGGGAATGTGGCAGGAACTTATAACTTGGGAAGCTGATGGCCTGGTTAACTTGGAGTTAGGTTGAAAGATCTGAACACTCATTTCAGGGGAATATCAAACATGGAAATTCTAAAATAAGGGTCTGCTTCAACTCAATGACGACAAAACCATTCCGACACGGACACTTACGGTCACCCAAATAATCTTACCTGTGCCCTACCCACCTCCAGCAACACCCCCTTGAAAATGGCCTCAAACACCACGAAACTCAAGAGCAAGATGAGGTGCAGACAGTGCACCGATATGTATTGTTAGACGCCTAACATTCAGAACATTCTAACCTCAGGTTGAATGTGCATTATCTTCCGGAAACATGCGCATTTTCATCACAAGCTTGGATGACAGCTGGGGTTTCTAGGGCCATACAGAGCCCACAGAAATATTTGTTTCTAAAGCATCCATCAGGGAATCCACATCTGGGTGGGGAGATGGGAGTCAAAAATCAGGTCGTGCCCCTATCATTCCTTTTCCTCCTCCCTCTGTCTCTCTCCCCACCTTTTGTTTGTTACAGCTGTTTGCTGTGTCTTGTCTTAAATTAGAGTGCAAAGCTCTTCGAGAATGGGGCCACCTTTGTGCCATGCCTAACACGATGGGGCGCTAATCCTGCGTGAGGCTTTCTGGTGTTACCACAATAGACGTGTAACCCCCAAGGAGATTACCTAGATTCCTCGGGCTGTGTCTGCTGGCAGCCCAGAGAGAGAGGCACACTGTCCTTGGTAGGGAGGGGGAGCCAAGGCAGACTCAGAATTTGCCTGGCAACCAATAGGGAGTGAGGAAAGGGGAGAAGCCATTTTTGAGTCAGTCTGGAGCCAGCCAGGGCAAGGGCAGGACTGGCTGTGTGCAGAGGTAGTAAGTCCCAGGCCTGCATGCAGGATTCCCCCTGAGAACTGGCCTCTAGGGACCTGAAAGCAAGATCCCTCAGCTGGGCTTTTCCTTCTCCACTGATGATTCCCAGTTTGTAGAGTTTTGCTGGGAAACTTCCCCAGCCAGGCTGAGTTAGCCCTCCAGCTCCCTAGGTGAGACCAGTCACCACATGGTCAGCTCTGCTCTGGCTGCTAGTTCAGGGCTGCTGCCTCCTGGGAGTGTATCTGGATGCTGGGCTAGGAGACTAGTTTGGATTTTAGTACAGTTGTGTAATCTGCACCTTGAGCCCTGCACCCCTTTGTGGTGAGGGGAAATCCTGGGACTGAAACAGCCTGACTCTTGCCTGAAGAGGATCCCTGCCAGCAGAGATCAGCCCCTCTGCAGTGCCTGAGGAGTCCAGAGTCATCTCTGAACCTGAGAATCATTCATGGAGTTTGTGAGTGCACCATCTTTTAGTTAGTTAGGAAATTTGTTTTGGAGACCCCCTACTCCCTGAACTGCGTCCTCAAGCCAGGGAGAAAGGGTTTGGGGATTTGATAACCTACTGCATATTAAACCTGTGGAGGGACTTACCACTTTCTTCCACTTGTGAGTCCTTTGGGCTGTACTGAACCCCGTCAGCCACACTCCTAAATCACTGCGGAGAAGATATCATGGTCACAGGCAATGTTCCCTCTAATTTTTGACAGGCCGTGTATGCACAAAAAATTCTTCTGTGCAAATTGTTGTGAGTCTGTGCAAATTTTTGTGCACGCGGTGTTTTACCGTGTGCATGGCGTTTAGGATCTGTGTGCGCACGCACACGCGCACAACTTAGAGGGAACAGTGGTCATAGGTCATCAAGTATGCATACCAATGATACACTAATCTTACATTTGCTACATCAGGTCACGTGACTGGGGAGACTCACAGGTATTACCAGCGTGGGCACCGGTGACCCTAAAAATAGTGTTTTACCCTGTTCTGTTATATTTGTCTCCTGTTTAATATAATTATTGTGTTGAATATATTGTATATGTTTGTGTTATTTCTTGGAAGTCTCCAACTATCTGGTAAGTAAGTGGGGATTACCCTGTGGTTAGAATTTTCCTCCCAAGTTGCCCTGGTGATCCTGCCAGGAAAGAGCGAGGGGGGGCGGAGGCACTGCCAAATAAATTCATAGGAAAAAATAAAGAAGATACACCCTGCTGAGTGGGTGGCGGGATCCAGAAGAACCCAGACATGTCCAGCAAAACCTGTAAGCAGATTGGTATTAAAAAAAGGTAACCTGGTGGAGAGGGGGCGCTACAGACATAATAAATAAATGTCTCTTGACTATGTTATTGGAAGATGCTAGCTGTTCTTCTGAGTCCAAAGACAGCTGGAGGCTGGGCCTCCTTTCCTGTTTGACATTGTGTGTCAAATTCATCATGGCTCTGCACCTCTTCAGCTTTCGTTGGTGTGGATGAGATCAACAACTGCTTCACTCTGCACATATTGGGAACCAAACCACACTGAACAATCATTTATGTGTGTGGGTGAGGGGTGGGAGATGTGGAGCTGTATTTGATACCTCGTGTCAAATACTATGGGATTTTTAGCATCAGCAGGGCCTCTGATTGCAGTTTTGTGATGATGTGAGGTACCATGGATCCTATTGATCTTTGAAGTTAACAGCTCATGGGGATGGTGGTTTAAGACAAGACTTTTATGGGGGACAGATTACCGAACCTCCACCTATTGTGGGTTTCTTGTCCAGTCCTTAAAGCATCTTGTGCTGGCTGCTGTCAGAGAGACAGGATGCTGGGCTAGCTGGATGACAGGTCTGATCCAGTCTGACAATTCCTGTGTTCCAAGATGTGGAGAATGAGGGAGATATCTGTATTATTTTTATGACCATCATATGCATCTCATTATATCTGCTTGATATTATCCTGCTTGCAAAGAGTGAAAGCAAAGGTGAACGTTGGAGGGTGGTGGTGGGGAACAAATAAGAAATGAAGCAATGACAGCCAGAGAGAATACCAAGGGTCCTTGGGGAAACAATGGGGAAGCTATTAATTGGGGAATGCCCCTGCCTGGCTCTAGCTAGGCTAGCAAGGTTTATTCTTCCCAGGCTGGAACCCAGGATCTAAAGGGATCCTGGTCTAGGGAAGTAGAATGGGCAGTAGCAGCTGGAGAGGAATCTCTGACAGAGAGACACTGACGATGCTGCAGGGGTCTGTTGCTCCCTGCCCAGGGGCAGGGAGGTCTGGCATGACTGGAACTTACCCAACACTGGCAAGGAAAGAATCAAGTGTAGGTAAGATGCAGGCAGATGGGCCTTTTGTTGTTTTATCCCTTCTCTCTGTATGCTGTGCATCTTTGGGGAATAAATAATGCCTCGTTTTGCAGAATCTGTATTTGAACCACTTTAACCAGCTTGCTGATCATTGGGCCCCAGAGGAAAAGGGGTGACAGGAGCCAAACCCAGTGGGGCCTGTCATGTTAGCATGGTTGGGGAACAGGGGTGCTGCCACCCAGAGATCCAGTCAAAGTGTGGCTGGCTTAAGGGATGCCATCCTTTGAGAAGTGCGGGAAGCGAAGCCTATGCCTTGAGGGATATGCTTGAGAGGGATTAAAAAATTTCTAAAGCACAGCCTGCCCTGTGACTATGGCACCATAGCTAAACCCTGAGATGCTGCGTTTGTTTGACTGAGGACTCTGGCCAATGTTGCTGGATTACTTAGCTGTCTGTCCATGTCATGCCACGGCAAGGTACCATGGTAATGGGCATCTGCCCAGTTCCTGGCTTACTGTACATAGGGAAGACATCTAGATAGTTCAGCAAGGAAAAGGCTTAGAAACTATTGCAGAAAAAGAAAAGCTATTTCTGAAATAGTCCCAAATACTCAAGTGATGCCTTTTTTCATGCTTGCACTGTTTCAAGAGCCCTTGTAAGAGAGCTATTTTAAAAAAAGCAAGAGTTCTAATATATTATTCATCCAGCAAAATCATTTCAGAGTAAAATAAAATATTTTCCTTCTCCACCTTATTCTTAATATACTCTCCTCTCCCGCCTTCCACCTCCTCCCTGCAGGGCTCCAGGGAATGGTATGTATGAAATTATTTTGTAAAATCCAATAAAAATTTTAATCAGGTCAACATCATTACAGGGAAGGAAAGTGATGGATCTTCCTTGTTGCAGAAAAATGTAAAGGAGGAGAGCAACACAAACACATTGCCACAGCCCCACACATACATGCTAAACTGTACACACTCACCCTTCACGCCCCATCACCACTGGGCTAGAAACACTGAGACTCCCCTGCTGCCAGCCTCAATAGAAACATTCACAGCCACGTACCAAACACACGGTCATGCCCTCGCACAACACACAGCCATGTGCGCATACCCACATTCACCCACCAAATACATAGCCATGCGCAACATATGCCACCAGGCACACATTCTCAGCCTCAGCAGTACGCACCTGGACCCCCATAAACACACTACCATACATTCACTCAGCCGTGCATCTACTTGGGGGGGGGCTCCCAAAATTGTTACACATCCATTCATACCATTAGCCATACACTCATTTGCAGCCTGACGCACATTTCAGCCATACACACTGATGCAGTAAAATCTCCAGAAATCTGTAATGGGGAGAAAGAATTGGGGGGCGGGGGGTTGAGGCAGGGAATAACATTCCCATCAGATGTAACCAACAAATCATAAAGCTTTGGGCATACCCATTAATAAAAATTACAGGTAATGTGAAATTGATCCTGTTGATTTACAGTTCCTAGGGCAACTGATATTAGTCTGTATGAATGTTGCCGCTCACAGGAGAATTAAGAGAATAAACGACAGGCTGGATGTGTGGGGATCTCTCAGCTACTTCCGGCGCTGTGAAACAGAGTGGTACAAGAAGGCTGGCTGTAGAGCTTACTCTGTAGCTGGCTTCTGCCACGAGGAGGCGCTGAAGGGCGGTCTGTGATGGGAGAGCTCACAGCTACTTCAGGGCAGCATCTGGTGGAGAATCGTGTAGGAAGTTTGGCCCCGCAGTGTTAATTTTCCCCAGCAGAAGGCAGTGTAACAACGAATGGATGTAGGAAAACTGGCGCTGGGGTGATCACAGCTACTCCACTACTGCCGTCTCCCAGTGGGAGGTGATGTGACGTAGAATGGGGTATTGGAAATTTGGTGCCATGGAGCTAACTTGTCCCAGCAGGAGGCCCTGTATCAAAACAGGTGTTGGAAGGCTGGCTGTAGAAGAGTTTTCAGGAACATGGGAATTGCCAGAGTGGATTAGACCAGTGGTCCATCTAGTTCAGTATGCTGCCTCTGACAGTGGTGAGTATCTGATGCTTCAGAGTAAGGTGTAGGAACCGTGCAGTAGACAGTGCTGGGATAATCTGTCCCCCATTAATATCTCTTCCTGATCGCTACTAGAGATTGCCATAAACCCTGAAGCATGAGGGTTTAATCCCTTCCACAACTCTGTTT
Organism: Caretta caretta; assembly: GCF_965140235.1. Lineage (NCBI taxonomy): Eukaryota > Metazoa > Chordata > Testudines > Cheloniidae > Caretta > Caretta caretta. Next base: position 49,153,569 of record NC_134215.1, on the reverse strand, counting down.
GCTCATCCTTTCCAGTAACACGGTTTCTAAACATGGAGGACAGAAAAGCAGAAGAGAAGGGAGACTCTGAGTCCTTTGACGGCAGCCCCAGTTTTAATCCTGGTCTAATCCAGCCCCAGGTTTAATCCTCTGTGATTACCATGGCAGAATAAAAGCCCTGGAACCACATGGCTGTGCTCTGTGGATTTGCATAGTTTAATAGAACTCACTAAGATTTCATTCCCATCTTGACATTTACAAAACACGTGGTGGTGAGCTCCTTTCCAGCTCTCCTCTTCCAGATTAAATGCGAACATCTAAATTTGCCAGGAAGAGCCAGGGGAGGGATGGGAAATGTATCCCTCTCACAGATCTCATCCTGTTACCACCATCAGAAAGGAGGAGCTGGGCCAAACGCTAGGAGTAACGGATCTGTCCATGGCGGTCAAAACCTCTGTGGGAAAGGAGCAGCCATGTCAAGCCCTAAACGTAATCTATGGCTAGCCCCAAGGAGTTCACAGATGCTATAGGAATGAGGCAGCCAAATGCTTGGACTAACATATTGCAGTGAATCAGACAATGTGGGAGAGTTCAGGTGAGGTCATCCACCCCCTCACATACCTGTCCAGCGAGGTCATGGCAATGACTATATCTCCAGACTGTGGCATAGCTTCCTAATGTGTGTAGTGTCCGGAGGGGTCCACCCCACCTCTGAGGAAAAGAGCATCCACGGCTAACTCGGGGAGCAATATACCTACAGCTGGAATTCCTAATCTCTATAGAGATGTGACTACATCAGGGCAGGGGAGTATGTACCTCACCCAGAGAACTCAGAGCCCCGAAAGGAAAGTGGGGGCTTGGCTCAGTGCTGGATATAGTATCCCTGCCCCCAAGAAATTCAGTGTGATCCCGTCAAAGGCTAGGAGCAGCTACAATACAATCACCGTTCTCTAAATGGAAGAATCAAGAGAGGTTTCATTGCAATTAAGAGACAGCAGGGGTCACAACCTCGTATTGGAGAGCAGGGTGTCTCAGATCATTGAGGTCTGGATAATTGAGGTTGAACTGTGTCTGATTCACAAGGTTGGTGACCTCCGCAGGGATGGAGCAGAGACTGCAAGTGCTGGGAGCAGTGAATCTGACCCTCAGAGGATGAAGGGACTGTGCCACAGGCCAGGAAGCAATCTGTATGAGCGGGGATAGTGTAAATTGTTGTAGCTGAGTTGATTTCAGTGGAGCTGCAGAGATTTACCCCAGCTGAAGATCTGAGAGCATGCAGGTCAGGTGCAGCCATTCAGAGAGGAAAGAGTCATTTTTCACTGCAGGTCAGAATTGGTAGACATGCCTAAAATGGATTTCCACCCCCACCTTGCTCTGTTTTTATTGTTGCTAAATATCCCTGAGCTAGCTGGGAATGAAACATGTGGGACGTTTCGATTAATAACAAAGGGAACTTTTGAGTTCTCTCGGCTTTGGTTTCCTTCCATGCAGCAGCTCCCCACGCAGCCCACTGTAACCATATTAACGCAGCGTGAAGCACGCCTTCAAAGATGGAGAGAGAAGAGAAGTGGTGTCTGGGAGCTGCGGATGCTGGTTTCTTCTGGGAAGGATGGGCTAAGTTAAGAATTGCAACATTCCGGGCTTCAGCAAAAAGCCATGCGAAACCAAACTCCACATCACCAGCCCAATCCAGCAACATGTGGGTGAGAGTAGCTTTATGTGTGTGAGTGACCCTACTGAGTTATGGGTACAGCCATAACTGAGTAATGGGGACAGCCCGGGGACCAGGTCTGCTCACGCATGGAAGTGTTTGGAGGACCAATATCTGCAGCTCCAGCCTTTCCCAATCTGCCCCATGCACAAAGACGCACAAGTACTCCCCCATCCATGCACACCACATGAATACACCAAACGCGTGCACTCACACACATGCACACTACACACTCACAGAGCACACATGCGCATACAAATTCACACCCATCCATGCACATGCCCACCATGCGCACCGCCCCAAAACACACCAATTGGCTTAACATTACTTTCCTTAGGCCCTGGAGCTTCTGCGAAGGATTCAGAAATATCCATTTTAGGATTTTTATTTTTTGGAAGCTGAATTGAAAATCTCCTCCTGGCCAGTGACAAGGCAGCTCAGAGGAAACAGATGAACAATGCTCCCAGGAATTTTGCTCTTTGCTGCCTGTGTTTAAAATCTAAAGTTGGAAAGAAAGGAGGGAAAAAAATAAATTCCAAGGGGGTTATTGGGATATGCTTTCCACATGCCTAGCCTCTCTGGAGTGGATTATAGCCAGCATCCTTCCCCCCGTTCAGCCCCAGGAGGCCTCTCACTTAAACATGAGGCAGTCATGCCTGGGGCTGGGAGGGAAAATGCAGGCACACTGAAATGGTCCTTAATTCCTGCTGCATGAACCTGCCAGGGCATGTTCCAGCCTCCCCACTTGGTGGGAGAGGTGCTGAACTACTGCAGCCCCAGAAGGGACCATGTTATTGGAGCTCAACCCATGCTATGCTTCCCGCACAGCTGGCTCAGCAGAGCCCCTGCTCCAGGTACCTGCCCTTCCTCACCAGTGAGTGAAAGGGGGCAGAGAACTTCTCCACAGCTGAGCCTTCTTTTATGGGTGTCATTCCCCACTGGCTGGGAAGGAGAGGACTGGTCGTTGCTCCACAGCGGGCCCAGAGGACCCTATGCTCTCCTCCTGGGACAGGGGGAGAAGAAGAAAGCTGGCTGGAGACACAGCCTTCCAAGGAGAGCCCTGGATGCTGAGAACCCCTCCCAGGAGGACGGGGCGAAGGAGAGGAATGGTTAATCCTCCCAGCAGAGCCTAGGATGCAGGTGAAGGAGATGCTTAGGTGTCTGGAGAAGCAGCCTACCAAAAGGAACGCCGCAGTCCATCTTGGGACAGGGGAAGCCTAGTTGCCTGGAGAAGTGACCGGCTACGATGAGTCCTGTGCTTTACGAGCCCATCTACAAGGTGTGCTCTGTGGCTCTTCCTCTACTGTTACCTGTGCTCTAACCACACAGTCAGGGCTTGATTAGATGGGCCATGCATCAGCATGAAGTTGCGCTTGCAACTTTGTGATCTTGCGTGGCGCTATGAGAGCTGGTGCCTTGGACTCCTGGTCCTACCCGGTTGGAACCTGAGCCCCAATCTTTGAGTCCCACCCCTGTTTCTTTTTAAGCCCCCTCTTGTCCTGTCTGCCTGCCCGGCTTTGTCCACCGGGAATGCACAAGCCGCCTATGCTGCAGCTCCTCATAATAGATGCCAAGTGGGACTGATTGCCCAAGCGGTAAATAAATCTTGTGGGCTGGGTGATATAATGAAGCACTTGACCTTTGCCCTGCTGGTTTATTTTGTAATCAGTGTCCCACAACTGATTTATGGGATAATCAATTTCACTGTCTCTCCTTTCCCCTGGGCTTGGCTCTCTCTGAACCACGATCCTGAGTGATGACTCTGGGCTGGCATACAGCACCCAGGGACTGGGCTGGCTCCCCCTGGAGCGGGGTGAGGACAGGAAGTGCTATTTACAGCCCTGTCTGCCCAATAAATGTTTAATAGCTATCCCTCATTCCTCTCACCTAGCCGTCCTTCCCGCATTGCCAATCCACAGTGCGTTGGGCCAGACAGTGGGTTTCCCGGAACCTGTCTTGGTGAGTTACACAGCAAATTGTCCCGAGTGAAAGGTTTTGATGTGGCATGATAGATTTCCCTCAAATAAATACAGCCCGCAAACGGCCTTGCTTTTCACGGAGACGTCCTGCAAAGGCAGCCTGCTGTCTGGGAAATGAAGTTTAGCTACCAATGTAAACTAGCGGCCATGCAATGTGGTTCTCTAATACACACACGCGGCTCGGATGTGTAAGCTTTTCCAAACCCCACAGTTTGAGGCTACGGGAACTTTACGCAGCAATGTAAATCACTGTTTCCTCAGAGAGTTGGGTCAGCTCTTCATCTTCATCTCTGTGCTTTTCTTCCTGGTGGGTTTGTGGGCCTGTCTCTCGGAGAAGCAGTGTAAGCTGGTAGGAACAGCGGGTTGATGTGAATGATATTTTTCATGGTTGCCATTTTTAGCTACAAGCTCATGCATTAGCCTCCTGTGCCATTGGGACATATCACAATTGGGGAAGTAAGGTGTAGAGAGGGGAAGTAACTTGGCCAAGGGCACCCAATGTCAGAGGCAGGAAAGGAGCCCAGATGCCTAGTCCCCTGCACTAACCACTAGACCATGCTCTCGCCTTTGAAAAATCATCACTGCTCAGCTTGTTGCTGTGTTATCAAGTCTGCTTGAGCAATCAATGTGTGGGGCAGGATCTCAGAACTACGTTACTGTAAGAAATAAAAAGGGAACAGACGAGGGCGTTTAACGTTTAGTGGCGCTCTAATGGAGAGCAGGTCCTGCCAGTCAATGACAGCCCCAGGGGGACAGTCCTAGCCGCATTACAGCACTAATTACACCCTGACTGCTAGCTGTTGGAGGTCAGCGTGGCTGGGAAGGAGGCGGAGCACTCGGAATCCAGCCAGCATTTCAAATGGGCTTTAGTGGAGAGACGCAGACACCAGGGACTTGAGGATGAGGGACTGCTGTCTCAGGGCCTGATCCAACGCCCACTGAAGGCAATGGAAAGAAGCCCCCTGACTTCAGTGGGCTTAGGATCAGGCTGTCCATCCCTACCTTAGCTGGCCCAGGGCACTAATACCTGCCCCTCCCTCGTCAGCTCTTGGGTGTGACGCCATGTAGCATGGCCCGGGTGGAACTATGGCTCCAAAACAGGTGCCTTCTATGGACACAGGACCAAGGGACTGGCAACGGTCTGGTTTAACATGATAAGAAAGGAAATAATTTGTACCAAGTGGGGCAAATAGCCTTTCCTCCCTGCTGCCCCCTACGCTGGGAGAATGACTCATCCTCTGTCAAGGGCAGGGGGGCATCTGGCTGGAGGAATTTTACTTTCCAGGCAAATTCTGGGTATCCGGTGAGATGGTCTGAACCAAAACCCAGATGTGAACACCTCAAAAGCTTGGGTGTGGATCTGTACTCGGCAGCCTAGGCCCCTCTTGGTTCTGTTTCCATTGAAGGCCTGCAGCTCCCTCCCTCCGGGAGCTGTTTTAGCATCTCCTGTTCTTACCTGTCATAAGGGTTTCCTTGTATCTAGTCTAAACTCGCCCTTCTCTTGTTTAAGGCCATTTCCCCTTGTAATACATCATCCTTGGTCAGCCTTAAAGGTTGGCAAGCCCTGGGGGAAGAAAGGAAAGAGCTATAATGTCTCTGGGACTAAAGGTTTGATTTGGACGTAGCTACATTTGTTCAGCGGCAAATTGCTTCTTTAATCAAATCAGTGCAGTTCTCGTCCCCATCGTAGCCCCATTTGCTTGGTGCTGGTGAGCACAGCGGGGCTCAGAACTGCTCCTCTTTCCCTAGTGCATGTGGGCATACACACACAGAGTCCAGTCATGGGCAGCAGCAACGAAAGCTGAGCGGGAAATGGTTTTCCCAGTCCGGGAACATTTTTAGGGTTTCAAAAATGTTCCCATTGTGTGTCTGGTTGAAATTGAGACCTTTTGAAATGTTCATGAAAATCAAGCTAGAATAGCTGGCGGGCTGGTGGTTCGAGACCTCACCTGGATTATAGGAGACCTATATTCAAGTCCCTCCCCTGCCTCCTACATCCCAGGTGAGTGCTTCTACCACCTGGCCATTCTGGGGGCAGCGTCTCTCCTTCTTTCCTGTTTTTTTGTCAAATCTGGTAAGTTCCTGCGAAAAGTTTTGGTTTCCACAAACTGACATTTTTTCAGTGGAAAAATTCTCAGCCAGCTTTTACAGCCATTATCTCCCCAGGTATTATGCTGTTGGGATTGGAGATGGGGCTTTAGTGTATATGATCCATGGGTTCAATTCTAAATTAGTGCCTTATATCTCCCTTGGGAAATCGCCAGGAAATAAACAGTATTTACCCCAAGTGATAGTATGCAAAGCAGTAAACTCCACTCTGAGGCACAGTCTGCTTCTGGAACACCATAACTACATGTGGCCCCTTTCTTGGGGCAAGCCCTTAGACTGTAAATCATTCTTCTGCACCTTATGTTATAACGAGAGGAAAGATAGTATAACTGATTGGTCCCTGATGCAACTGCACCAAAGAGTCACAGCTGGAGTGAATGGGACCCAGTGCTTTATCTCATACCTGCTGTGGGCACCAGACCAAGGTCCATTTCACCCAGTCTCTCCACCTCACTCCCCTAGAACTGGTGCTCTATGGAAGCACAGTCTGCTCTCCACAGATGCTGCCTCTATCCAGGTGAGGACTAGCGGGACAGGAATTTGTGGAGTTTGGGGCATCGGGGTGTGTTCTGTTGCTATCTGAGCTTATCTAGCTGCCCCTTATTAGAACGGGCTGGGCAGGTGTGTTAACTTGAGTTATCCTGTGTATCCTGGCTGTGCTTTCAGCTTGGGAGGGGAGGGTGTTGTGTGTCCCAGAGGGAGAACACTGATGCCCAGAGATTGGTGTCTAGTTGACACTTCACAGATATGTACTGAATCTACTTGGAAAGTTCCATTTTTTGAATGCAAGGTGCCAGTGTGTTTAGAAATGTGGCCAAACATGAAGGCAACTGTCTGATTTTCCCCCAGGCAGAGGGAGGGTCCTTCCCTTGGAATCACACTGCGTGATGCTTTGTTTTTGGAATAGCCATGATCACGTTTGCCGAAAAATGAGCTTGGGTGTTTTTTTGTTTGATCTGCTTGACAATGGCTAAACAGCTGCTCTGCTGTGACCTCTGGTTATTACACTAATTCCCATCATCTCATGGTTGCCCTGTCCTTCCCCACATCTGTTGGCTCTGTCCACCTGTTGTTTCTCATCATATAGCGAGGCCTCGATCCCACAGAGATTTATAGATGCACTTAAATTCATGCCCTGTGAGGAGTCCCGATTGTCAATTTCAATAAGACAACACAGTGCACAAAGCTACGGATCTCTCTGTAGGATCAAGGCCTTAGGTTTTAATCTCTTTGGGGGCAAAGGCTGTTTTTTTATTGCATGTGTCTACAGGCCATGCAAGGGACTGGAGATGGGTAGGTTCATACACAGCTGTGAAGGCTTCCCCTGTTGTCACAGCGACAGCTGCTGGTGTAGTCAGAGCTGCAGCTTGCCCTACTGCTATTTCGATTCCTGATCTTGAATCCAGAGCTGACCAGTTGCTGGCTTCCCCATCACCACAGTGTCATCTGCTGGCAAAAGCAGCACTGACTCTCTGTGGTCTCCTTGCTCACAGCTGTAGCAGAGCCTGGTGTTAAAGTCAAAGCTCATCTGCTCCCAGACTGGCCTGCGTCTGCTGCAAAGAGAGGAGCGGGTGGGTTACAGGTTTGTTCCAGTGCTGTCATAACAGCACCTGCCGGTCAGATGCAAGCCTCCCCCACTGCCACAACAGTAGCTGCTACTGTGGGCGAAGCCCAGACCTCTGGACCATACATTGGTACGTGGGACTGCCCTAATTTTAGGCCAGAATTTATTTCTGTCCCAGGAAGCCCTGAAGTTATTTCACTTTTATTATTGTAAATTATCTGCCCCATAAATATTGACTCATAAAGCTGAGGTTATAGACAATGTTATTTATGCAAAGGAAATTGATTCCACATTGTTTAAAGCTCCTTGCCTTGTTATTGCCCTTGTTATTTTCTGAAGGCCAGTCCCATTGCTACAGGGCTGTGGTTTCTGAGCCGGCTCGTATAGGGCTTTGCCTGAGATTACTTCTCACTCTTGGACCTCAGCAGGGTGGCGGATGGGCAGAGCTTGCCAGCTGCAGGCTTCCCCATGGTGCCAGTGGCAGACTGAATCAGCTGGAGTCAATGAACGATCAGATACCATGATGACGGGCACAGTGCAAAAACCTGAGTAGAAGAGACTAGAACAGCTGCAGGCTCCTTCCAATGAAGTGACTACCGACTCACCCAGGAACCCTACACTGAACAAAACTCATCCCAGCAGTGGCTTGCCCCTCATTTCTACCCCTGTGTCTAAAGGCAATCTCTAGGCTCTGCGGGCTGGCCCAGGCCCCAATGAGCACAGTCACAAGGGTCTAGCACAGGGGCCAGCCTTAACATCCCAGGCGGCCCCCTTGAACAGACTGTTCGTTTTGACACTGGAAGTTCTTAAGCAGGGATTTAAGTTTAATTACATATTGATTAACTAGAACAAAGGTGCAAAGGAGCTGGGTCTGTTAGAGCCTGATGGAATTTCAATTCTCCGCCTCCCCCCTTCCAGCCCCTGACGTTGTTCTACATTATAGCTAAAGTTCTGTGTCTAAATAAGCACAGCCTTAGCGCAGCTTATTTAACAGAACAAGGGAAGCTGACGTGCAGTAGTCATCCCTTGTGCCATTGCTGGGGAGGGCAGAACGGCTGGGTTCTCCACACCTACTGGTAAGAACAGGCCCGATTATTTGTGAGCTTCTGTTGCACGCGGAGTGACACGTGCTCACCCCATGCCACCTGCTGGTGAGGGCAAAGCTGACCAGCAGCAGGCTCCTCGCCACTCTCACAGTGACAGCTGCTGCTCAGAACATGGCTGATAGTTTCCCCTTTGCCCCCACAGGAGGCTTGCTGAGGGAGGCCCTGGTTCTAAATGTGGCCGTGCTGATTGTCCTTAACCCTGCATCTTGCTGGCGACTGAGGAGTTTGTGAGGATCCCAGGCCGTTGCTGATGGCAAGCCTAAGCGAATGCCAGTGCAAGGTGGGGGTTGTGGTGTTCTCAGGACACGGAGCATCTGTCTGCAATGTAAGCATAGGGAGAGATTAAAATGCATTGGTGCCTTCACCTGCCATTATGGATTTGTCCCCCACGTTCATTTTTATTTATATGAGGCTAAAGTCAGTCCAATTTGGAAATCAACTTGTCTAAGGAGCTCCCCTCAGATCCCATTAGCCTCATGTAGCTTTTCTATTCATTTTTGCTAATACTATTCACAAGACGGACTACAATAGCGTCTCTCCAAGCGGTTAACCCATTCTTCGCTGAGTGCCGGCATTGGGCGATGATGGTTGCTTGTAGCTAAGTGATGCAAGTCAGAACCCAGGTGAGGGAGAGGGGGATTCACAGCCATTTAACCCTTCCCAGCCAACTCATGAACGGTGCTGGAAGTCCTTGCATCCTGGCCTTCTCAGCTGGGAACAATGGGCGTGCACAGCATCGAAGGGCTGCATGTGGGGTGGGGAGCTGCTGCATGTCCTAGGTCTGGTCAGCTGTGGGAGCTCTAAAGCAGTGTGAGCGAGGCTGTTAAGGGAAAGTGCCTCCATCCGCAGCATGTAGGCCTGTTTTCATCACATTGTGGGCGTTGGATAAAGGTGGCACAGACAGACAGGGAAGCTGGGGGTGAGGAGGACTAAATTAGAAGGGAATGTTGGAGGTGGATGGGGAATTGTGGGAAGAACGGGAAGTAAAGTTGAGCAGACTGAAGTTAGATTTATTGGAAGCAACCAAAGGAGGACTCCCTGATCCCCATGCTTTCACTAATGCAGAGCCCTCTCTGGCTGCTTCAGGGACTGTGCCTAGTTAAGATCCAATGGCACAACCCTTATTTGAATAAGCACTCATGCACGTAGTCCCACTGACTTCCCATGGCCTCTCGCATGAATGAGTTCTTACCAACGGGATTGCGAATGTCACAAATGGAGGAAAGTGAGTTTCCAAATGGGGGGCCCTAGGCGCACACCCTGTCATGGCCTTACGTCTGTGCCCAGGGGCACTGCTATCCCCGACAGGATCTCTGGGCAGTCAGGGTGTCTCTCCAATGCCAGGCGGCTTTAATCTCATCATCGGAGAAAACCTTCCAGCTTTGAAAATCGGCAGCTGGGCTGGACAAGGAGCAACGAGGAGCTGACTTCTGTTTGCGAGACATTATTTAAATAACATCCCCGCTGACCCAGTCCAAGCCCTGAAAGGTCCAATTAAAGTGGGGAAAAAAGATAAGGCACAGGGCAGAAATAATCACGGTGCAGAAGCGAGAGCAATTGCTAACAATAAAAACATGCTTCTCCTTGCCATTGTATTGGAACAAAACGCTTCCCCTAAACACGCGAGGAACAGATTTGCAGCTGCCACATCTCCTTTATTTTTATTATTTATTCAAATTGGATGATACTGGGTGACTGTAATTAAAAGAAGAAAAATACACACAATAAAAAGATGTTTTAAATGGCAAGGCGCTGGATGCAACGAAGCAAGAATGTGTTCAATATTTATTATTGCCAGTCTGCAGGGGGAAAAAATTAAAATTATTTAGCCTGGGGAAAACATTTTAATTATTTAATCCAACGGGAAAAATAAGCAAAAAAACTAAAGCAAGATCCGCACCCCTCGCCCACAAACAAACGATACAATAATGTAAAGTTTGGTTAATATTTGAATGGGATAGAAGCCTGGAAATTCAGAATTAAGGGCACGGTCAGTTTTCCACTGAAATCAGTAGGAATCTTTCCATTGATTTCAGTGGGATGTGGCTCAGGCCACATGATATCGACAGCAGTCTTAACTTTGGCCCTTTGTATTACAATAGTCGTTTATTATATGAGCTCACAGCGTATAGGGTTAGATTCTCCTCCCTTGTGCACTCATTTTACACAGTGTAATTCTGTTCTGTGCAGGTAGTCCTGATTTACAGTGATGGAAGTGAAAGGAGATTCAGGCTCACAGTGCAAGTGAGAATCCTCTGTGTTATTCCATGGGGTTTGTGCCTCTTGTTGAAACAGCCATGGGGTCTGCAGAAGACCTGGGCAATCAAAGCTTATAGAAGGTAAGGTAAAGAGATGACTTGATTGTGCTCTAAAAGTACCTATGCAGGGAGAAGATTTGGGGAGGGGCTTTTTGATCTAGCAGACAAGGGCATAACATGATTCAATGGCTGGAGGTTCAAGCTAGACAAATTTGGAGTGGAAATAAGGTGCAAAATGTTAACAGTGAGAGTAGTTACCCATTGTAACAAGTTACCAGGGAACCTGCTGCATTCTCCCTCACTTGAAATATTTAAGGCGTGGCTGGGTGTCTTTCTAAAAGATGCACTGAAGCTCAATCACAAGTTATTGGGCAAGGTGGAATTCCATGGCCTGTGCTATGCAGCAAGACTAGATGATCACAATGGCCCTTCTCATCTTAAAATCTGTGAACCACACTGAAGCTTTTTGCCTTTGGAGCATCCTTGGCAACTGTAGTCCAACTATAGTCCCCGCCCCCAGCAGGACAGTTCCATTGTACCTACTCTGTTAGAGACCTTTCCTTCAACCAGGGATTTATTCATTGTTATTTGTATTATAGTAGTGCCTAGGGACCCCAACCAAGTTTGGGACCCCATTGTGCTAGGTACTGTACACAGAATAAGAGACAGCCCTGGCTTCATGTACTGCGTGCTAGGGGATAACAGGAGAGGACTCCAGGTTTCTAAAACTAAACTGACTCTTTATTTTGAGACCTACTTAGAGAGATGCAGCAACCGCACTTAGCACTCCAGTGTGTGCAACACAGACTGGCTTCCTAGTGCCTCCTGCAAATTCTTACCTCCTGCAACCTGTGTTCCTCCCTCCAAGTTCCATGCTGATCGCTACGTCTTTCCTTTTAACAATTTGTGTTGTGGTTGTATCTTTTGTGCAAGCATTTGCTGACTTGCTGGGGCCTGGAGTTACAAGTACCTGGTCCACTGTAGGGACATGCCCTTTACCGCCGTCCTATTGTGGCCTGTTAGGACTCAGAGTCCTTCAAGTATGCTGATCTTCAAACCAGTCTCCCACTTCTTGTGTGTGTTGTCACTTTTGCTTCCATTCTGTTTCTGCCTTCATTCTGTTAGGTTGCAGCCTGTTGGTCCTCCGTATTGCTTGTTTCTTCTGAATCTCCCATGTCAGACCCGCTTATGGCTGAAGCTATGTCCTCCTGGCTCTGGCCCCATCTGTCCAGGTGTACCACCAGCTGTGACCATGTAGCTGCTGTTATTAAAAGTGAGCAGGTCTGTTCTGACCTTTTCCCGGGGTCAAGATTTCATGAGTCCGTATAGTCTCCTCCTTTGTCTATGTTGCACTCTCAGCACATGTTCCATGTATGCTCTCAATTGGCATTCTTGCCTGGCTAGATATGCTCCCTGGCTCATCTCAGGCATGCCTGTAACCCCAGGTGCGAAGCATGTATTGTCTCATGGTGTCAGCTCCGAAATCTGCTGGGATTACTGCTCCATGTCTTTTCAACAAATCCTGTCTTGTGCATACAGCTCATCCTTGACCCTGGCGTATGAATCATTTCACTTCCTGTAGCCCCCCATCCTGTTTGGTGCTTTGTTGGCGCATCCCATCAGAGATGCAAAAGTATAGTAACATGTTGCTGGGCTCTCTCATGTTCCACAGAGCTGTCTGTGTTGGAATCTGCAAGGCACGCCCGGCTCAGTATAGCTGCCACCAGTGGTGACTGTCCTGGATATCCTTGCATCATACTGCTGGAATCTCAATAACAGTTGTTGTTACTTGGCTGCACTCAGCAGTCGCTTCTTCAAGATGCTTCCTAAAGGCTTGTGATGTGACTGCACGTCCACCTTGTGCCCAAAGGTGAACTGATGGAACCATTCCATTCCAAAGAGAACATCCAAGGGCTCCTTCTATCGGGGTGTATCCCTTTTCTGTGCCTGTCGGTGGTCTCTTCTGCAGTGCCTGTACATTGAGAGCCTTTGGATCAGTTAGTCATGCCGCAGATCCCTACCTCTTCACTAGCAGTCTCTGCACCCTCAAGCCCTGCAGGGAGTGCTGCTTTTTTTCTTTTATTCCTGGGGTAGCTGTGACAGTGGGGCACAAAGTGTGGTTTCTCTTTCCCACATCCCTTGCGCTATTGTTTGGGTGTTATTCTTTCTGCTTTTCTTGCTGCTTTCCACAGTACATATGCTGGACCATACATTCCTGACCGGTCTGTGTCCTGCTTCCTGGGTTTCTTTAGCTTGAGTCTGTGTACTTGTTCCACCATAGTGGCTGTCGTTATTTTGACCCTGTCCCTGGAAGTTCAGTTGTCCTGGCTATTTGGATGCATTTCCTAGGTGCAGATCTGGTTCTCTAAGCCATCTCTGCTGTAGGCTGGAATCACGTGTCCCACAAATGACCCTGTCTCTAATTAAGGAATCTTTTATGTCTCCAAAGTTTGTATGTGGACTCCAGTGTTCTCAGCTCTGTCATGTAAATATCTATACCCTCTTCTGCTTCTTACTTTTGGGTAAAAAGACAGTGCCCCTCTACCATCTCAATCTATCTGGGGTCACAGTAGACATCAAACTCCTTTATCAGCTATTTCAGGCATTATTTCTGGTAACAGTATCTCACTCACTTCTCCTCATTTTCCCCCAATGAGTTAGTAAAAAAGCTTTACCTTCGTTTTCTCATCTTTATCCTCCATAATCAGCTCTGTATATAGACTCAGTTCTTGCTTCCAGTGCTTTTGTGCTTGTGCAAGGTTTTCCATCTGGAAATCCAGCATTCCTGATGGTCTAAGTCCCTCCATGCTGCCTGTTTGCTCTGTTTCAAGGTTCTGTTTTTCTTGCCTGTTAATCATACTCTCTTCCTTGCTGTGGGTCTGGTAGACTGGCCTCTGCCATCATGGTTCATGCACCATAAACTGGGTAATAACAAGAAACGGCTCCATGTTTCTAGAACGAAACTCTTTTTTTATGAAGAGAACTGTGTGGAGGTATTGCAGCTACAGGTTACATTCCAGCCATGTGTACACAGACTGGTTCCTGGTGCCGTCTCCAAACTCTTCCCTCCTGCAACCTGTGGTACTCCCTTCAAGTTTTCATGCAGGTCCCTACTCCAAAGAGTTTTTCCCTGAGAATCTCTGAGTGTGCTATGCAGATAAAGGGCTGGATAGATGCTATCTTAGCACTTCTAGTTCAAACTGGAGATGGGAAATAAGTAACTTCCAGCTGATACAAACCTGTTAGAACCTTTAAAGTAGGTTGGGATCTAGAAAAACCAATCACTTTCTGGGGGGAGGAGGGGCTGTTATTTTTTTTCTGTATCCCACTTTAACAATTCCTCATTAGCCACTGAAAACAGGAGCTTAGACTGAAAATGCCATCCCAGCCCTAACTATAACCATCAAAGCGGCTGAGGAATAAGTGTGTCTTGGCAAGACAAATTGCAAGGCTCGATGTCAGTGGCGGTATCCCGGGGAGTAAGCGTCAAATGAAGGATTATCCTTATTTGTGAGGAGCCTATTCTAGCAAGAAACTGAATGAGGGCCATCTGCAAACAAAAGCAGGATGGCTACCTATGGAGTCATGCTTGAGAACCTGCCTTTGCCATCATTATTTATTCTATTTGGAACTTGAATTCAGCAGTCTGGCACACACAATGCTACAGGATCTCTGGGCTATTTTATCCTCCTAGGGGTCTTGCATGTCAAGCCAAACCCCACTTGATGCTGAAGTTAGATGACATCAGACATTTTCAGATTGGTGCAGCCCTGCTTTATCAGGCGGCTGTATGCTGGGCTGGATCCTGAGCTGTGGCTGAGGAATGGCTGACATTGCTCAGGAAGGGTGTACAAAACTGACTCTACATCATCTTTGTGCTTCCATGAATTTCTAGCTGTTCAGGGATTGGTCGAGGCTTTGGAGTAAATTAGAGCAACCTAAGGGCTGTTCCAATTTATGACTGCTATGAGGGGGCTGTTTCAGCAGCCAGGGATCAGGTGGGGCATAAAGGGCTCCTGGCCATGTCCCTTGCTGTGGCCACACTCCCTATACCAGAGGAATAAGAGCTCCTAGAGAGGCTCTATGCTACCCAAGGAGCCTTCAGCACTTGTTGGATCTTCTGGTGGCTAGGTAAACTGGCCTGAGGGCAGCGCTGGGCTGCTGAAGGGGGAGAATCAGGGCAAGTGCCTTGTCAGATGTGACTAGTTATGATTCTCTTAAAGTATTCATCACCTAGCGGCACTATCCAGGAGCAATTTCCATGAGCATTCTTTCCATTTGGTATATCATTAGCTTTACAATTTGGGAAACTGCCATGCAGGCGACAAGTTGAGAAGTTAAGGAAATTTGCCCTACCAGTGCAAGCGTGTTGAGCTTTGCTCCCACGGGGTAAAACCCTGGATCCTTTGAAATCAATGTGAATTTTTTTGCCATTGACTTTAACGAGTCCAGGAGCTCACTCCCAAAGTCCAAGGTCTATGCAGTCCATATCAATCTGAATGTTAACAAGAGAGATGTTCCTCTCTGAAATATGGCCAAGGCTAGTCAACCCTCAGCCCGCAGCTCTCTGATCTGAAAGTTGACTCGACTATCTGGTGGTATGAGGAGGTACCCTCTTCCAGCCTCCAATCCCTGTCTGCTTACTCCACCTGCCGCCTCTTGTCATGACCATGAGCTGTGTTCCTGGGATTCTCTGTGGAAGGGAATTTCTCATGCATTTGTCTGTGCAGCACGTAGCACAGTGGGGCCCAGATTGTTGGTCATGGTCTCTGGACACCACTGTAGCACAAATAAAACCAAGAACAAGAACAGGTGAATATCATCATGCTTAGGTGCTTAATTCAATCACCAAGGAAAGTTCAGTACTGAGCAAGCGGAGTGCATGGTTTTTAAATGTTCACATAACAAACATTCACAGCCAGTTTTCTCCAGATGAAGTCCAGGCTGCATGTCCATCATTGCAGGCTGTCTCCAAGTTGAGTTTGACCTTTGCTGTTGGGTTAAATCCAGACCAGGCTGGTAGTGAGTGACCAAAATTCATTACTAGGTGGCAGCTGCTTTGATGATCAGTGTGAAGGGAGTTGGTGGCCTTAGGCCAGTTCTTAGTGGACAGTTGTCTGAATCACCACAACCACTGCACAACTGGCACTAATTGGTACCCTACTCAGCAGCCTCAGAAGACAAGCGAAAGACTGTAGGAAAGCCACAGTCCATGACTGTTACCCTGCTCTGGGAATAAATAGAGGGTCTTGATTCAAGACAGCACCTTTCCACAATAACTAGTCTCTCTCTGCACAGTCAGTCGATCACATCAGTCCCTAGTCTTTTTTCTGAATGACCTTCAGCTGGCAGACAGAGGGGGACAGTCAGTGGAAGGAATTCCTGTGGCTGACAGACAAGAGATGAGTGCAGGAAGATCCCAGTGGCAGAGGGATGGAGTTCTTGTGGGCTGATGGTGGACAGGGACTGGGGACAGGTCCTACTGGGAGGATGGAATTCCTGGTTGGCCTGGTTGAAGATCACTTGGGAGAAACCCCAGCGGGAAGCGCCCTGACCTAGGAAAGTGAAAATTCTCCTCTCCACTCATGACCTAGTGATATTGCCATCTCAGTGCACTCCTCCCCATTGTTGCAAGGGCAACTATTAACAAAATCAGCTTCTTGTACCCGTGCCCAAACAAGCTCAGCCCAAACAAACTCAGCTTCACCCCCCACCCCCACCCCAAATCCTCACCGACCAAGAAAACCCTTATGCCATAAATCAAATTTGGTGGCACGGAGGTTCCATAAACAAGCTTATTTTCTGAAGCCAGGGCCCATTATGTTATCTGTCACTTTATTGGGGTTTCTGAGCCATTTATTTTTATGTATATACATCGGAGCTGGTGAGCTGGTGTTGGCCTGAGAGTATAAAACTGACAAGACATGGTAGTGGAGTGTGAAAACTGTCAGCAAAGCAGCAGCCTGTGAAATTAACATGATATGGAAAGCGTCAATGTTTATTTACTGGAAATATCTGGCTGGAATGCGCAGGCAGCAGAGGGCAACTGTTTCGTCGTGTCATGGCGTGGGGAGGGGCCTGCTGGAGGATGACAACAATTACATCGAAACATAGGAATTGCCAGCCTGGATCAGACCCCCTCACCCAGTGTCCTGTCTCTCTGGCAGTGGCTTTGGAGACAGGGGAAAGAACACAGTGGTAGATAGGTAATGCATGGGAATGCTGAATAGTTTGGTGGGGTGGTGGAACCCGCAAGACA
Source organism: Caretta caretta (assembly GCF_965140235.1). Lineage (NCBI taxonomy): Eukaryota > Metazoa > Chordata > Testudines > Cheloniidae > Caretta > Caretta caretta. The sequence goes on along the minus strand of NC_134215.1, from coordinate 49,136,604 downwards.
TGCAATACCAAAGGGGGCCTCCTAAAGCCGTTTACGTTGTTATCATTGTGATATTATGAGGCACAGGGCCTGATTCTCCCCTTTAAACCAATGGATGTTTGGTGCCCAGGTATTTGTGAATTCCACCTTTAAATGGCTGCTGTGTTCCACCTGCATGGAGGCTGCATTTCAGCAGTGGGAGATCAGCTATGCAGCTTGTACTCCGTTGGATGGTTTGTGATCTCAGCTGAAAGGCCCTGCACAAATGCCGGTTCAACTCCGCTACCAACAAACACACCTGGCTATTGCCATGGTGTCACTGGTGCTGGCCTGGCCATGCAGACCCATATAGCATGTGTGATTGGCACAACTTTTACATACCAGCTGGCCTGGCCTGACAGTCTCACTTTGAAACTGGAGGTTGCCTTTTCCTAGATGGTCTGCCTGCCAAGGTGGGCAAGCCCCACCTTCCCAACAGAGAGTGCAAGGGACTTGCCTAGGGTCACCCACCTGGCTGGTGGCAGAGCTAGGAATAGTAACCAAGTCTCCTGAGTTCCCGGCCAGTGCATTATCTGCTGTTTCAAACCACCTCCCTAACCTGCCATCTTTGATACAAGTATAATTTCTGCCTTATGAGATGGAAATAGATACTAGGCCTGAGTCCCCACTGCCTTGCCCCTCAAGACACCATTGGCACTTGGGCAATGTATGTGCAGATCGCTGTTGTTCTCATTCAGAAGGGTTTTGTGCTCACTTTGTCCTCAGGATACTCTGAGGTACGCCAAGGGCTCTTTCACACCCAGGCTGGCCCAGGATTGCAGGTGCAAAAAAGTGGCGTCAAGTCACCATTCCCTCCCCACCCCATGCGCCGGCCCAGCTGAGGAGTGAGCCCTTGGCATGCAAGTGGAGTGTTTGTGTGCACGGAGAGAGAGGCGTGTGGGTCTGAGGGGAAAGGGTTGGGTGAGTAGGGGGTATATGAACCTGGGTGTGCGGAGGGTGGGTGTGCCTGGACGTCCGAAGACCATGTTTGTATTGGTACATCAGCAGCCCTGGGTAGCCCCACCAGCCAGCAACATCTGTAACATCAACAGCTATCCCCTGTGCTGAGGGTAGGGAAGAAGAGCAGACGTGGAGCAGTAGCAATGGATAGTCCCCTTTGTCCAGCGACTGCTGGAGATAAATAGCACGCCCATGATCAGTATTAGAGGCCGGTGAGTCTCAACTGTGATGGACATGCAGTTCAGTTCCACTAAGACCTGGCAAAGCCCCGATGCTTATCCAAAAATCACAGCCCCCTTTGCCTGAGAAATTGGCTGGAGCTCTGGAGAGAACTGCCTCTTAGCTCTGGAGAGAACTGCCTCTCAGGACAGACTGGGTCTGGTTTGATCCCAAATAATCCGGCACTGTTCTACTTTACTTCCACATCTACCTCAGATTGAATCAGGAAGTGCAGCGGATCATGGGAAGGGAGCAGGGAGGGAGGGATCAAGCAAATGAAAATTATCCAAACCTCACTAAAAAAAAGAAAAAAAGCTTTGGGCTTGGCTCACATTTTGCCTTCACCCTTCACCAGCAGCAGCGGTGGGCCACTCCCCACCCAGCCAGTGGCCCAAAAGAGCCCATCTGATAGCAGCCGCTGCAGCACACCAGCTGAGGGCTGCGAGACTATGGCTGAAAGGACAGTATTTTTACTGCGAGTCCTGACCCGTCAGCGGGAAATTTCCTAGAGATGCTTTGCTGCCTGCTTGAAAGTGAAATGCACGGCTTTAATCCTCTGGTTATTCTCTCGCTCATAGAGGAACAAATTCCCTTCTGGTGTTTGAGTCACAGTCTCTCTTCTCAGCAGGTTGAGGACTCGTGTAGCAGCATCCCTGGTGCAGGAAGGCCCTTTGGACCCTTCTCCTTTTCAGCAAGTAAAAATAGGCGACTCCCGCCTGATTGATCTGCTGCCTTCCAGCTTTTCAAGGAGCGGATCTTCTTCTGTGACAGTCTCCCACCTAGTTGGGTGCCTGGTGAATCTGCTGTTAAAGGGCAAGAAGTGGTTGTTAATCACTTAAAAATAGGCTAGCCTGATTCTTAGTTTCACCAAGGGGTCTTTGCATTGCTCTGGCTGGCCCCTTGCCACCCACCAGGCAGCCGGTGTGATGTACCCGAGAATTAGGCTCATGAATCTTTCCTGGAAGGGTTGCTGCTCAGTCTCATCCCACTGCCTTCCGAAAGACCCCATGGTGAGCAGTCCCACATATCCACTCTATCCAGGCCTGGAACCGAGCCAGCACTGACAGGATTTAAACACCTCACAATTGACCCACTGTGGGCTATGGCTGTGGTCCAGGCACTGCAGCCCCATGCTCTGCTGTTTCTCTGCATTGAGCCACTTACTGATGAGAAATCTAATCTCACTGCATTATACGTAATTGGTTTGCCCCATCTCTCTATCTGCCTTCCCTCCCTGCATGCTGCCCGTCCCATTTTCATGCCATAAACACATTTATCTAGAAGCCTTGATAACGGCACAGGGCTATGAGCATGATTGCTGTAGAAAAGCACCCACCTGTCCTCTTTCGTCTCCTAAATCCAAATGACAAGAAACAGAGGAAAACAATTTTCCAAGCTCATGGCTGAGTGCCAGCTCTGATAAAAGGCCATAATTAATCTCCCCAGCTTTATTAGAATATCATTACAATTAACTTAGCAATCTTCTGTTGATCAAAGCCATTGTTCCCCACAGAGTAGAGGAGACTGGTGCTGCTGGAATTTGCATGTGCTGAATTGAGCATGGATTGTGCACTTGTTAATATCATCTAGATCCAGGTTAGTGCAGCATGTCTACCAGTGACCCTTCCAAGAGTCACAATGCGAATTTTAGGGAGTGGAGCTGGGTGACATATTTTGGATGAAACTTTTTTTCACCAGAAAATGCATGTTTGGGTCAACTGAACCATAGCATGAATTCATGGGCAATTCACCAGATTGTTTTGGCTACAAAGAAAATATCCCAAACGCCAAAGATATTTTGTGTTTTGGTCAAAATGACTTTTTGGTTTGAATTTGTCTTCCAGTTTATTTTCTTCAGAAAAAGAAGTTTAAAAAGCCTCCAAAACCATGAAAGCAAAATGTTTCATTTTTTTCCAGTCAATATTTAATTTGATGCCAAATAATTTGGGGGTTATTTTTTCATTTCACTTAAATTTTTTAATTTTGGGTCATTGTGAAACAATTTTTTCATTCAGCCACCGAGCTGAAAAAAATGGTTATTCTTGCACAACTCTACATGGGCAAGTGTATTGAGAGGCCGTATGGCCTAGTAGATAAAGCCCGGAGACCTAGCTTCACAGCGTTTAAGGACAGAAGGGACCATTGCCCCTGGAGCATCTCAGGAATGGACTTGTGATGTGAGGAGGCACAGCCCCTCGCTCCAGGAGGGTGGTAATTTGCTGCTGGACTCTATCAACTGTAACCCCATTCTCTGGGCAATCCTAAACCTCTGACTGCCAGAAGCCAGGAGGGGAAGGCAGGGTGGATTGCTCCAAAATTGCCTGCATTGTACATTCCTCCTGCAGCTCTGGCACTGGCCTCTGTCAGAGACAGGATACAGGGCTAGATGGACCATTAGTCTGACTCTGTGTGGCTGTTCTTAACAGCAAATCACTACCCTGCCTCCCGCTAGTTGGAAGGTTGGTTGGGGATGAGCCAAGACTCCACCATCCTCCAACCAGCCCTTCCCATCTGCTCTAGGAGGCAGTAAATGGAGGTGTCACACCCTTTATTCTGCAGGCCAGGACTGAAGGTTTGGGGAGCATAGAATGATAGAAATGGAGGACGGGATGGGATCTCGATAGGTCATCTAGTCCAGTCCCCTGCACTGAGGCTGGACTAAGTATTATCTAGACCATCCCTGACCAGTGTTTGTCTAACCTGCTTTTAAAAATCTCCAATGATGGAGATTCCACAACCTCCCCAGGCAATTTGTTCCAGTGCTTAACCACCCTGACAGTTAGGAAGTTTTTCCTAATGTCTAACCTAAACATCCCTTGCTGCAATTTAAGCCCATTGCTTCTTGTCCTGTCCTCAGTGGATAAGGAGAACAATTTATCACCATCACCTTTTAAACAATATTTTACATACTTGAAGCCTGTTATCACATCTCCCCTCCTCAGTCTTCTCTTCTCCAGACTAAACAAACCCATTTTCTTTCAACCTTTCCACATAGGACAGGTTTCTAGACCTTTAATCTGTTTTGTTGCTTTCCTCTGGACTTTCTCCAGCTTGTCCACATCTTTCCTGATGTGTGGTGCCCAAAACTGGACACAGGACTCCTGCTGGCCTTATCAGTGCTGAAATTACATCTTGTGTTTTGCTTACAACACTTGAGCTAAAACATCCCAGAGTGATGTTTGGTTTTTTTGCAACAGTATCACATTATTGACTCATATTTAGTTTGTGATCCACTATAACCCCCAGATCCTTTTCTGCAGTCCTAGACAGTCCTTTTGTATGTGTGAAACTGATTGTCCCTTCCTAAGGGAGTACTTTGCATTTGTCCTTACTGAATTTCAGCCTCTTTATTTCAGACCATTTTGCCAGTTTGTCAAGATCATTTTGAATTCTAATCCTGCCTTCCATAGCATTTGGAACCCGCCCATCTTGGTATTGTCTGCAAACATTATAAGTCTACTCTCTTGCATGTTCAAGAGCATAATGGTGTGTGCGGGGGAGGGCGGTGGGCATTATTTCCCATTACGCCCCTGAATAGACATATAGTCCAAGCTACAGTCTAGCCCTCAATGACCTAAATTGTACCTGCAGATATTGTGGGTGCAAAATTGTGCCACCAAGTTGCACGAAAAGGGTGGCTGGGGCTTAAAGGTCTGGTGTTATCTGGGGCTGTTTCTAGCAAGCAGACATCTACGCTGTATTCAAAAATGTGATGCTAAGCAGCAGAGAACACACCTGGGAGGCTGCATTGCATAAGTCCCCGTCACATACACGTCTTCAGCGGCTGCTTCTGCGAGCCAGCCAAATTGATTTTTTTCCCCTTTAAGTGAAAAGAGCATCAAAGCATTTGTTTTGAAAGCAAAATGCCCCAATTTCCTGTAGTTGGCAAGAAGGTAGAAACCAGACCTGATGGGGCTCACTCCTGTGGAGTGCAAGGACCTGATTGGGCTCTCATTTGCATCTGTGTAGATCAGGAGCAACACATCAAGGTTAATAGAGCTACCCCTGTGTAAAAGTGATGTGCGAGCAGAACCAGTTCTCAAGCATCAATTGCTTAGCAGTCACTTTAAGCCATTTTTCAAGCCACTCCCTCTTGCAATGAAGGGTGAGGCATTTGAACATCTCACTCTTTTTTTTTTATTAAATCTCATTCATTTAGATTGTCACCACATTAGAGCCCTGGAATAAAAAAAAGGAAGGTCCAATTTTGGGGCTAATCAACCTTGCCAGTGTCCCTTTACCTGCCACCAAGGAAAAAGGAACAGCTGTTCCAATCCATTAGCTCAGTCCAGATATCACTGATAACCACACAGCTAGTCTGCAACCCTTATTCTGCTGCCTTTACCACAAATCCTTAACCCTTGAGAGGTGGGAAAAATGGAAATGGTTTATTTTTGAGCTGTGAATGGGATTCACACAGTGATGGGTGCCATAGTGTATCAGGGTGTTGGTGTAGAAGCACCTAATTAGCTCCTGCCCTGTCAGCTCCAATGAAGGGAAGCAGATTGGGGCTGATGGAAAAGGCCTGATGCCTGCCTGAGGATTGGCAACATCTGCTGACCTGACAAGCCAAGGGCTATAAAGGCTAGGAGGGGGTGGAGTGGGTTGTGTTGTGTAGCAAGGGAGAAGCTAGCTAGCTAGCGACTCAGCAGAAAGCTGGCTCTGCCTGTAAAGGAGGTAACCAAACTTGTAAAGCTTGTATATAGATGGACATGGGTGGTGGGACAACATTAAGTAAATAAAGACATGGGTGTTGCACAACCCTGAGGCCTCTCTGAACCTTATTGGGGAGAGCAAGTGGGCCCTAGGAAGAGGGGTGGTTTGTGAATCCTGTTACACATAGGTATTTGTAGATGTTAAAATAAGCAAGCCACCGTTGATAGAGAAGGGCTGGGAGTTGTAGTATAGGTAACATGGTGAAGCTATCCTAATACTGTGCCTTTAAGAACTAGCTTTTTAGCTGAACTGCTATCCACAAGTGTAAGTGGATTGTCCATCGTGTGCTGTCTTTTAGCCAGGGCTGGATGGCTTTCTAAGAGAGATGTTCTCACTCAGTCAGAAGTTATAGTCTTGATGCAGGAATTACTAGATCAGGTTCTCTAGCTTGTGCTAGGCAAGATGTCAGCCAATGGGCCCTTCTGGCCTTATGAATCTACGAATGTTCTGTTGACCAGAAAATTCTGTTGATACTCATTGGTTGATTGTGTTGAACTGGAAAAGAAGGGTGTTGTTTCTTTATGGCTGTGGTGCAGTTCTCTGTGTGTCTGTCTAGTCTGGGTTGCTTGCTATGAAGTTGGATCAAAAGGGGCTGTTAAAAGAATCAAGCAGGAAAGGTAAGATAATGACACAGACAAGTCATGGAGGAAGCAATGGAGAAGCTGCTTGTCTGGCTTCACCCAGGCTAGAATAGTTTACTTTCCCCTGGCCAGATCAAAGGGGAGAGTAACAGCTTCTAGATGCTAGCTTGCAAAAAGGGAGGGGGTGAGTGCATTGTCAGAGGATTGGCACTGATGGCTCAGACACAGAGTCAGAGGAAGCTTGCTGCAAGCATGCAGTCTGCCTTCCAGGCCAGAGCCAAGAGGGATCCGCCTAGCTGAGCAAGGACAAGCTGGCAGGTTAGGGGAGAATTAAATGTCTAAGCTTTGCTTTGCCTTTTGAACCTAATGTACCCAAGTACTGTCTGCCTGTTGGCTAATAAATAATATCTTGTTTGGGGAAGGGTGTCCTGTGTCGCCGCAGACAGTTGCTGGTTACACACTCCCAAGAGTCTCCCAGCAGTGGCCCAAGTTCCTTTGGCCCTGCTGAAGAAGCCTGGGTGAGAAACAGAGGTGCAGAAGTCAGGGACCCAGTGTGGGAGTCATGGGGCTCTCCCTTGAGAAAAGGAGGCCTAGGATCTGGTGCTAAGAGGGATACACTCCCAGAAAGGCTCCCCAAAAGCTGTGGAGGCAGAGCCTGCCCTGTGGTATGACAGCCACTGAACAGAGCAGACTTGTTTGCATTGTAACAAGTATTACATATTGTCTTTCATACAGTACAGTAAGAATTGTCAAGTCTCATTAGTGCCATGTTAAAGCACTACCTTACAGTGAGAACCCCTCTAAAACCCCCCTTCAAAACCAAAGGGAGAATTACATTTCAGGTGGATCCATTGAAATGAATCAAAATAATACTTAAGAGTACTGTGCATTCCCCACACTCCAAACAAAATCATACATAAAACCAGTTGCAAAGCCCTTTGAAATGAATTCCTGAGGAAGGCATCTCTTTGTTAAAAGGATGCCTGTTGGGAGAACAAGAAGGTATAAATGCAACCACAATCTGATGTGATAGTCTTACAAGCTGGTATACAAACCAAGGGGAGTTAAACCAGTATAGCGGAGGGTGGCAATGCCCCACATTTTCAAAAGTACCCACTAATTCTGGGTGTGTCTATTGTTGGAGAGCCAGTGTAGACACCCCAGGTCTGATTTTCATTCCCAGCCACTGCAACTGCAGTTATGGTTGATGGGAGCTGCTCAGACCTACATGGTGCCTCAAACTCATTAATGAATTTATCCTCCCAACACCCCATGAAATGGGGAAGTTCTACCACCTCCTATTTTGCCAGTGAGGAAACAGGCACAGAGAGAGTACGTGACTTGTCCGAGGTCACACAAGTACCTTCTTTCGTGGAGACGCTGAATCTTGAGTCTCAGAGGCTGCCCAGCTGGCACCATTTGGCAGCATTGAAGTTTGCTTCAAAACCCAATGATGGGCGTTCGCAGAGGGCAGTGAGAGAGGCTACAGGTTTATGGCCTCCCAGAGAAGCTCCTCCTCCTTAGGGGAGGACAAGGAAAGATGGAGTCAGGGAAATGAATGATCTTGTTTCCATGGAATGCGGGAGTGGCTCCCCATTGGACAGCCAGCACTCTCTGTACTCATCACTGCGGGAAACATTCTAAATGGGCCAGGCTGGTGGCGTACACAGTTTCCCTGTGGGGAACCTAAGTTTTGGGTCTGAGCTACCATGGTTGTCGGCTTAGAGTATGCGTTTCAGCCCCTTGCAGGAGAGAGCGCCTCGTGTGACTCTCAAATCCCCTTCCTGAAACCAAAAATGCCACTGATGCTCTGTGGAGGGTGGTTTGTTCACTCCTCTGCCAGGCAGGGTGCCACAACTAAAGGATTTAATGCCAGGCCTTCCTATACTCCCAGTGAAGTCAATGGACAAACTCCCGTTGGCTTCAACAGGCATAGGAGACCCCAGATCCTGCATGCTTGGATGGGGGATATTGATCAGAGTTCCAGGCCAGCTCTTGCTAAGTGGTCTCTGAATGAGACTCCAAGGCTGACTGTCAGGCTCTTAGATATCAGTAATTCATTAAGTATCACCCATGGTGTGCAGAGCACTTTAACACAGACGGCAGCTGGAGAAAGGCTCATTCACAGGGAAAGCAGGAGTTGAATGAGTGGTGACAGTCAGTGGCTTGTTGTTATCTTCATGATTTCTCCTCTCGTCCCTTCAGCATCACTTCAGGGAGGGAACTGGGATTAACAGACCCGTCAGAAGATGTGAGTTTTAAGGAGATAATTTTCCCCTTCTTCCAGAAAATGTCTTCAGGTTTTCAACAGCCCAAAGCAATGGAGGCAGGTGACCCACTCACCTGTGATAAACATGTTGTTAAATGGAGAGGCTAGGGGAGGAGAGATTCATGTAATCCTCTGTGAGGGCCAATAGAAGGTCATCAGCAGTGTGTAGAGCTGCTTCTTTGCCTTTATTTAAGGCGAGCTGCCCTAGTTTCCTGCTTTCAGTGGACTCTCTAATTATCCTGCAGTCTTTGTACTGAGCTAATTAGTTTAGCAGCAATCAAGCCTGGGGAACCTTATAGGCTTGGGAACTAAGGCTAGGTGGTAAAGCTAGGAGGGAGGGAGGGAGTGTCTGGAGGATGGTGAACTGATGGATGGTAATTGGCTTGTAATGGGGAGGGTGATGGACTAGGGCAGATGTTGGAACATTGATGGATGATGGCACTGGGGAACGGTGACTGACTAGGGACAGGTGATATTTCAGGGTAAGGGGGATCCTCTGGCTGAGTGTAATGACATGGGGAAGGGGGATGAAGTGGCAGGAGGTAATGCGGTGGGCAATGGAGGCAAGTTGGTGAAGGGTGATGGGCCTGCTTGAGAGAAGTGACACAACACAGCACCGGGAATCAGGCCTGGCTGCTATGTTGCACAGGTCATGGGCAGGTGGGGACTCCCCTTCCAACATGTTTACAGAGTTAACTGGCTCTCCCAGCCAGAACCAGAACCCCCATGAAAGGGAAGGGCAGAGAATCAGTAATCCAGCACCCTGGAGAGAAAGCCAGCAGCGTGTGGAGGTTCTGGAGAAGATTCCCCAGGCTCCAGTCAAACTGCATTTGAAAGGGACCTTCCTTTGTACCCACCAGAGACCACTCGGCCTTGAACAGCTGGCTCTCTGGACTGGTGGAAACACAATGCCAGCCAACTTCCGAATTGTTCTCGTAGGGTGATGTGCCCTTTGGGAGGTTACTGAGCAATGCTGAAGGAAGTCATTCTGAGCACAGACCATGCAGAAAGGCTGGTATACTTAGCTTGGGGCTGGTCAGTACATTGGTTCCAATATTAAATGTTGATTTACAGCAGTCTTGTACCTGTGAGTAAAATAACCTGCACTGAACTAATAACAGTATTCCACCATGTTCCTGTGTACGCAACATATTGTAGCAAACTGGCTGGGGTGTGCGCGTACACATGTATGCCGCTACTCCCTATTAGATGCATCAGAACTGCTTACGTGTGTGTCATAAGCCCTATACCTCACAGGTATGGGTCTGAGCTCTGAAAGCAGGAGCACATCCCATTTCTATTCCAGCTGTCCCTGAGATGTTCCCAGTGGTCATGGAATGTGGCATATTGACAACCGTGAAGTGCCTGGATGGCTACAGATTTATTACAGTATTACCCTACTGGTATCTCAAATGGTGCCATCTGTCTTCTAAACTTTGCACTTTATTTCTAGCAGAGAATTTAGTATATGTAGGTGATGGGCTGTAGTTTTAGCATATGATAAAGCCCTGATGGGAAGTGTAGTTTTATTGATTTAGCTATTAAAGTGCTGCTGGAATAAATCTGGTAACTTGAGTGAAATGTCTTATTACTTGGCTCCTACCTGGCATCTGGCGAAATCACAGAAAACTGTCGATTTGCCCGAGCTGGGGTTAAAGGAGGAGGTGATGTGGCAACAGCTGCTGTGACACACAGCTTTCACAGACCATTTCAAAACCCAGCACCTGCTCCTCCCCATTTAGTTCCACAGGATTCAATTCATGGTTGAAGTCCAACCCCCCATTGACTTCACTGACTTTACACTGCTGTTGCTGAAATTTACCCCAAGTGCTTCTGCAAAGCACAAGACTTTATGGGAGCTGGACGTCCATATTTTAATCATGGTTTTATTGCTTAGTGCTCAGATAATGCTGGTTTTATAGGGAATGCAGGATATCTTTCAGGAAATGATCTATTCCATTGCTACATATCCACCCCTTTCCAGTCAAAACCGGGCTGCCTTGAATCCTGAGGATTATGGAAAATAAGAAAAAGGCCGAGTAAACCCAATACATTTTAATCTATAGTTTTATGATTTACTGAAATTTTATCATACACACTAGCTACAGCCATACAACAATAGGCTCCCCCTTCTTCTGTTAACAATGTTTACAATAAATAACTGGAGGATGTTGAGGCTGGGCATAAAGAACATCACAAAGTTCATGACCCGGAAAAGATTCTAGTCCCAAGCGAGTCCCTGGTCACCTCTTTCAGTCATCCACCTGTCCACACTCACGCTTGATGGCGCAGATGTGTTCGCAGGGCTCTCTCTCTTGCACTGAGCCCAGGTTGTCTCCTAAGGGAGATGATTTAGCCTGCTGAGCTTGTGTAACTCCTCTGAAGACAACGGACTGAGCTTGGCCCACTTAAACATGGCACCCATGGCCAAAATGGCCCTTCCCACCATTCTTGTGCAGCATGATGGAGGCTGGTTGGATTGTCAGGCTTCCAAAGTGGGTGGGTGGGACGCCGAGCAAGGCCCCAAGCTGTTGGAAGGAGTCAGGCTATGTTTTTCTTCCCCTGTTGGCAGGGCTGAGTAGGGTGGGTTTTGAGCAAGGAGGTATTCCATGCCCCTCTGCTCTTGCTGAGGGAGTCGGCTGCAGGGCTGATTGGTGAATTGCCAAGTTGGCATGAGATGCAAAGTCCCTGCAGTAGAGTCCTGATTGGTCACTGGCTTTGCCTGTGCTTAAGCAGCTCTTGTGCTCCAGACGCAAGCAATGTTAGTGCTGTGTATTTTGCACAACTTGCATAGGGCCAAATTCCGGTCCTGTTGTCGCCAGTGCCCACACTCTTAAGCGATTTCAGCAGGTCAGGATTTGTAGAGGAGAAGATGGTGATTCCCTGGCTGCCTCCATTTCGGAGTGAAGCAGGGACCTGGATGGAAAGTAGCTGGGTCAGGCTCAGTACAGGTTCGATGGCATGATGGTGCCTGGCAGGGCAAAGCATGTGAGGACATGACAGGTGCTGTGATGTCATTGCTACACTCTCTCTTCACTCCTGGCCTGTGGCTGGGAAGGTGCTGCAATAGCTGGAGGGCTGGCTGGGCTTGTCCTTGTCCTTGTCTGTGGATTCGCTCTCCATTGAAGGTGGCTCTGGACAAAACGGGGCAGCGCGGTTCATGCTCTGATCTACACCCTCACCAGGCTCCACCTAGACTTTAGCACCGTGTTGCTCTGGGGTCAGGCTCCTTTCTCTGTCCCTTCCCAGTGGGCTGGTAGCACAGATTGACTTTCAAAGAACACAAATGTTGGCAGCCCAAAAGCTCTCATGATACAGGACCAAGTGCCAAGACTCATTGGTACCAGCGGGCAAAATGTGAGTTTGGTAGAGGCTTCTGGGTGAGAAGGGAATACAGCTCTGGGGATGGTGGAGGGGGGAAGAAAGCGGGGAGGAAAGAAAAATAATAAAACTGAGACAGAAAGCAAATGCCATGGGCCCAATCCTGCTTCCATCCAAGAAGCTCAGTGGGAATTTTTGCCATTAACTTTGAGAACAGGCTCAGGCCCCAAAGAGAGGAGATGAGGCGGGGGCATGGCTAGGAACTAGAGGTGTGGGGAGGGAGCTCAAGAGACCAGGGGGAGAGAGACAGACAGAAAATGGTCTCTGGCAGGAGAGAGAGAGAGAGAGAAGCATAGAGGGGAGGAAAAATGGGAGGGAGAAGAAAAAATTGACCCTGAAGCAGAGATAAGAGCAGGAGGCTAGTTAAAGAGAGAACTGCTAAAATTAAGTGCGATAAGTGCTGACAGAAAAGGAAAACAAGGAACAAACCGGAATGGATGCAGCCAGAGAAGTGAAAAGCAGGAGGGGCACGGCTGGGGCCTGGTTCCAGCAGAGCCATGGGCTTGTGGGCATTTCCTGGAGCCCCACTGGTGCTGTGCCGGGAGTGCTCTGCGCCTGACTCCCAGTTACACTAAGGCTCTACCCATGCCATGCCCCAGCTCCTGTCATGGGGGGTGGATGGAAGGTCTGAACTGCATTATGGGTGTTTTCTGCTGGACAGACTGAGGTAGCTGTGAGCTGCACAGGGGCCAGGCAGCCCCTGGAATGGGGACACAATATGGGGCCTGCAAAGGGGGACTAGAGCTGCCTTCCCTCCCTTCCCCAACCTCAGGAGCTGAGTGTCTGAGCATCAGGTTGTCAGGGTACAGGCTGCTGGGCTGCGTGGCCCGTGGAAAGCCTCCCTGTGGGGTAGTGTAGTTGGGCATTAGCCAAGGCCAGGCAGCAGTGCCTGTCAGGGATGCCCAGAACAATTAGCCAAGGCCGCTTCCTGAACTATGCCTAGTATGGGCGCACCAGTGCCTCCCGGCCCTGGCTCCTGCCCTGTGTCCTCAGTGCTCTGTACGCCATTGCCTCTGCCTGCTCCTTCCCACCCGTGGGGTTCTGGGGGCTGAGAAGCAGGCGCAGGGAAATCCTGGTTCATGAACAGAAGTCCTCTGTCACCCCAGCTCCGTTCAGGGGCACTTAGCTGTGAGGGACATTAAGCTCCAATGCTAGTGGTTAAGGCCATTGGCTCTAAACCCGGCCTTGCTGCTTTCCAGGCCCTAAGTCATTTTCACAGCCAGGCCAGGAAGTGGGGGGATGCGGGGGCTTGCCTTTCCATGACAGGAGGGTAAGTGCTCCAAGCTAACTGCAGAGACGCCGAGAGCCCTCCAGGCCTTATCTGCAGTTATCATAAAGGAGACTGAGCAGCCATTGGGATTTATGGGTGGGTCAAGAAGCCCGCAGTCATAAACGTCTCTCCTGCATGGCGCTCATAACTCTTCAGTTTGCTCTTGAGGATGGAAGGGGCAAGCTCGTAACCTCCTTCAGGGCCTCCCGCCACGGATCAGGGGGGATTGGGGCCATGCCAAGCCAGGTGTGGGGGGGAATTGGAGGGGGGAGAGAAGGATGTGTATTAGGGGAAGTGTGGTACAGTGGGGAAAGGAGGAGAGTGAGCGGGAAGCGAACGGAGAGGGCCAGTGTACAGTGGCAGGCCGGTGGTAGAGGGCTGATCTGGCTCCCATTGCACCGGCACAGGGCTTTTGATCAGACAATGGCAGACGCTAGAAGAGTGTCGTGGAGAGAAATGAGAACAAAAGAGTGAAGTAGGAGCACAGGAGAGTGCAGAGATGGATGTGAGGGGCCGTTGGTGTGGCAGGCAGGCCTGAGTGGGGAGGGAGGAGAATGGTGCTCTGCAGAGGCAGTGCCTGGACTATGCACTGCAGTGTGGCTGTACCCACAGCCACAGGGATCCGGGCAGTTCTCGCCCCCCCCTGCTAAGTCCTGACGTGCTCCTTGCCTTGGCTCGCAGGCCTGGGCTCTGGTGTCTGCTGCTGCCCTAAGCGCTGGGCATGTGAGAGCAGGATTTATCAGCTGGTCTCTGGGGGTGGTGATTGGTCCAGGAAGTGTTTCCATTGCTCCCTCGGGGTGGCCCCATGGGGGCGCCCAAGCTCTCTGTGTGGTGGAGGGAGGCAGGTAAGCAGCTTGGAGCAGGATTGCTGCAGAGGGTGCTTGAGGCAGAGGACTGCCTTGGGGGATCGGGGACTGGAAGGAGCCGGAGCCCCTTACACCAGAATGCGGGAGGGGGTATGTGCTCAGGCCTCATGCTCAGTGGGGAAGCCGATGAGCACAAACACTTTAGCTGGCCCCCGCCCCGTTTCCTGAATGCCCCACTGCATAGCCTCTGCATAGCCTCTGGAGCATCCAGGCAAGGCTCCAGGATGTGTACGTGGGGGGTGTCTGGGGCCCTCCTTGAAGGACCGAGCAAGACCTTGCCCCACTGGCCCCCAGTGCCTGATTTTCAGCCGTGCACGTCCATGACCTTGCGGAAGGCTGCTGCCGGGCTCATGCGCTCTGCATGCCAATGCGGCTGGAGGTGGCGGCACCTGCATTATGGCCTGAAATTTACAGCCTTTTCTTTCTTTTTTTTCACAAGGCACATAAATGTCTCCAAAGCAGGGGAAATAATGAGCTACTTGAGACAATGGGGCTGCCTTGGCTGGCCTAGGCTAAGCCTTTGCTTTGAAAGACACCTGCCCTCAAACAGCCCCATGCCTCCTTGGCTCATGCTGCCATAAACAATACCCGGGGGGCAGCCCCAGCTTTCTGGCTTTCAGTGAACCAAATCTCCAGCCTTTGCCATGTTGCTGTCTCAGTTTTCCCTGGCTTCACGCCCACTAGCACCCTGGTTAGAGGAGCCCTGCACACCTATTGGTGGCTGCATACTGCTTTCTGGCCCTGTTGATCAACTCAGTAGATACTGCTGTTGATTGCAGAGCATGGCAGGAAGGGTGCTAATGGGTGCTGGGACAAATTGTATTGGGGGGGGAATAGGTGCTGAGATCCATTGAACCAAACTGTAAATCCTGTATAGGCTGGAAACCATTTCAAGCCAGAGGGGTGTGGTAGCACCCATAGGGCTGGAACCAGGGGTGCTAAATGCAGCTGAGGATGCAGAAGCTGATTGCCCAGTAGAGTCAGTGGGAGAAATGGGTATGCACAGCCTCGCCACTCTTGGTGACTGCTGCTGTTTTGGGCACAATACAAAAGTAGCAGCAGCATCGCACCATTGGCCATATTCTGGGGCTGGTGTAGTGAGGGATGGTAAGAGGATTTAGTCTACGCCCCACCAGTTCCCCCCAGGAATTTCCCACTCACCCCCAGTCAGATTTGGCACTGAGCTTGGAGTTAGGTTTTTTGCAGGCCTCTGCAGCGTAGCCCCTGGAATGCCTGTTAAGATTTGCCGGGTGTATCTCACATAATCAATTCCCTGCAATCACAGGGTTCTCGGGCACTGGTGGCCCTCTGTTGGTCGCTTGCACCCTGCTATTGCACATCACAGTGCTGCCCCCTGAGGTCACTGGGCTCAATGTAAAGGCATGTTTAACATGGGTAACATTCAATGGCCTGTGACATACAGGCAGGCACCCTGGGTAATCTAATGGTCCAGTCTGGCCTTAAACTTCATGAGCACGTGCCCAGCCTGCCTGGTAGGACAGCATGCTGCGTAAGGGGAGAGATGTGAGCTGGGAACTGGGTTGTAAAGGGCTGATTTCGCTGCCAGCCCCCGGCTCCTCCCTCCCCCAATCCAAGGCCAAATGAAGTCTATGGACAGCAAGGCTGTGAGGCAGACAGAGTAGGTGTTTGCCCTGTCTGCTGCTGGCCCCTTTGTCTAGCTTTTGGTTCCCTTCTGCCTGGGGCAGGCTGGCCAGGGCCAGAGTGATGGGGGACAGGGACGACCCCATGGGCCCAACATAGCCCAGTATAATTAAGCTGCCCAGCACAACACACGCCCTTGTCATGTCATTCCAATGGATTCAGATGCCCAGTCCCGGTTTTTGGTACAAAGAAGTTTTTCTGGTATCAACCTTGATGCTCAGCAAGGTGAGGCAGCCTCCTGGCAGGAAGCAAAGGCAAGGCGCACAGCAGGTGTGCACCTCTGCAATGGACACGCCTCTCTAAATTCCTTGTTTTCTGTCCTCCAAGCTCCCAGTTTATTTCCCTACCTGCATCACATTTTGTCTTGGTTCGCTAACCAGGCAAATAACTCCCCCAACAAATGAGTTTTACCACATGCAAAAGCCTGGGCTCCAGCCCCCTGCTCACTCTGTGCCCTGATGAACTGTCAGGAAGAATAAATTGTAGATTTCAGCAATGGTGCGAGTTTTATTCTTCACATCACAGCCAAGAACACTGCCCAAGCGAAGGAGCCCTGCCCACCCCTGCTTTTCTTCTGCTCCCTCTGTCTGCTTTGATCACGCAGCACCTGTGGGGGAAAAAAAAAATCCAGGTCGCAAAGTCTGGAAGGTTAAAAAGGCAGTGTGGCGAATAAACTGCTTGGTGGGGCAGGGGGAAGAGCCAGTGACCACTGGCTAAACTTGGTAACGAGCCATCGTGAGCATAGAATCATAGAATATCAGGGTTGGAAGGGACCTCAGGAGGTCTTCTAGTCCAACCCCCTGCTCAAAGCAGGACCAATCCCCAATCTTTGCCCCAGATCCATAAATGGCCCCCTCAAGGACTGAACTCTCAACACTGGGTTTAGCAGGCCAATGCTCAAACCACTGAGCTATCCCTCCCCCTAGCCACAGAGTTTGGAGTTGGGCATGGCTCAGGCACTGTGACTGAAGAAGCAGTTTCTGGTCCACGGTGCTGGTTTGGTGTCTCGGAGGGTGCAGTTAACCCAGCCTGCCTCACCCTCCAGCTTGTGTGAGGGAGGGGCGAGCATGGCAAATGCTTTGTTCGTTTTTGTTTAATAGGAATTTTATTCCTGTGCAAAACTCTTGGCGCCATGGGGGGGGGGGGGGGGGGGGCTTGTTGAACTGCTGGGTCAAGCCGCAGGCGACTCCCCCTGACATCCTAAATGGTGACTCGTTTTAACGAGAGCAGGCTGGGGCCTGGATCGCAAGCTAACCCCCAGCCCTGTGTTACTGTTAGCACTGCGCCAAGCTCCAGCACTGACCCTATGGTGCCTGTGAAATTTGGGGGAGCTCCAGTCCAGAGCTGGCAACAACTGCAATCTTCCCAGCTGCTCCCTCATCAGGCCGCTGCATTCCTGCTGGGGCCATGGGAAGGCAGGAGCCCAGCTTCAAGGGCCCAGAACCGGCTATAGGCAAGTGTACAGCCATCTGAGGGTACAACCAGCCAATGTGTAGGGTGACCAGATGTCCCAATTTTATAGGGACTGTCCTGATTTTTCACATTTGCTGTCTGGTCACCCTACCAATGTGCCACATGTGTGTAGGTGGCGTGCCACGTTCATCCTTCGCCGGCCAGTGCCTCTCTGGCTAGCTAGCTAAGCGGCTCTTCCTTTCCCCATTGGCAGACCCGCCAGCCTCTCCACTGAGCTCAAGGAAGCTGGCATCTTTCCCCATGGCTCTGCAGTGAGAACGGAAGAATTGCTTTTCATCCTTCCCCTTTAATCCCTTTCCAGGAGCTGGCCTGAGTCCCAAAAAGCATCAATAATTAAGTCCGTCTCTGGTAGGGATCAGGGATAGGGGCTGATTAGCTCTGGCATGTCTTGTATCTTGCTGAGGCAGCACACAGGCCCCCGTGCTCCCATCTGTGCCCAACTAGGTATTGTGCTGGGGCAAAGAATTGCAATCATGGCCCAAAGGGCGCCCCCTGGGGGCAGTGGTGCCGCCGACCTGGCCCACGGCACTTCCTCTGCTGCTGCTGGAGGCGACGGCGCTGTGGCCAGCTCCGTGGGACTGTGCTGTTTATCTCCAGCCAGAACAATAAATCCGAGCCTGGCTCAACAACGCATCAGGATTTTATTAAGACGGTGTAAACAAATTATTGGGTATGCGAGCGACACAGTCTAGCTCTAGGGAGAAGGGCGAGCAGCAACGCTGTCACACAGCCCTCGCAGACAAGGAGTCGTTCTGGCAGCCCTCACCCTGGCTGCTACTAGCCCAGTTCTGTGACCAACCCCCCCCCCACCCCCCCCACCCCATGGCATGCTCTTTCCCAGCCTTTACGGGGAAGGGCCTTTACCTTCCCAGCCACTGAATGGCACTTCCCCTGGGACCCCCCACCCAGCCACTGCACTGTGCTTACCTTGGGACCCCCCCCCCCCCACCATCCATGGCACTGCACTTATCGTGGGAAGCTGCTGACAGATATCTGGGCTGTGCTTATGCCCATGCCCCTGGATATTTGTCTTACCCACATGCCGCAGGCATTGGTTATGCAAAGTCAGACAGTCTTTGGGTTGCGAGGGGTGGCTAGACTAGGACCGTATAATATCTGCCAGTAGCTGGAGAACACTTCCTGAATGCTTCGTTGGGTCAGGTTTTGGCTCCCTGGTGTGACCAGGAAAGGCCTGTGCCATTAGCCCAGTGCCTGTGTTTGCTCTGTGAGAGGAGTGCCTGAAAGGTTGTTGGCTAAATCTTTCTGGCAGGATCTCGGAGCACATTACCACGCGAAGGCAGTGTTCTTAGCTCCATGTTTCAGAGGAGGAACAGGGTGGCCCAGGGTGATTAAGGTAACCTACCTCAGTTACCTGGCAAGTCTGGCAGATGGGTCTCCTGACTCACAGGCTGCTGCTTTACTACACTGCACTGGCAGGCCCCAAAGAAGGACATGTGCAGTTGCTGGAACACGCGAGGAAAGGCAAGAGTCAGCTGCAGTTAGTCAGTGCTCCCAGCTGGAGCGGTACTTGGTTGGTGCCCCTTCTTCAGGTTTGGGGGTGGGGGGGCATACAGGCATAACTCCAGTTCTAGCACTGAGCTTGGGTCAATTGGTAAAGAGCGTTTGTCCTTATTCTTGGTAATTTATAATGCGCAGTCCAGATTAGTCTTAGGTTCTTCCAACTGGGTCTACAGCGATGAATAAAGGCCTACATTGTGCGTGCCCAACTTGAGTCACCTTAAACGGGTGTGGTTCTCAAATGGCTTGTCACACTTCTGAGCATCCAGCCCTTTCAAGGGCTCTCAGGTTGGGTGCCCAAAAACTGACGCTGCTCCAACTCATGAGCCAGTTGCTTGTTCAGCCCTGGAGCCATCTGGCGAGCATTTGTCTGGAAGAGCAGCCGCCATTTGGGCTGGTAGTGGGGGTTTGAGGCCTGCAATGGGTGAGAGTGCAAGAGCGGGTGAATGGAAAAGCCACAGAGGAGGCCCACACCACTGGTGGTGTATGTGGTATGTCACCATTTGTGATCATGACCCCCCGGGCCAGCATTCTGAGCACAAAGCCCAGGGAATGGTGGGTACCAGGCCGGGCCTGCAAAGTCCGAGTGTGCAAATCACCACCACCACCACCCCCCCCCGCCATCAAAGAAACCGTTATTTGTTTTTAAGCTTTTTTTAGAAGAGCAACAGACTTTGAGGCTATCTGATTGTCGGGACACTGCCATCTGCAGCAAATGCCAGCTGCAGCAAATACCTTTGGTGGTGGTGGTTTAATCTGTGTGTGTTGAATTAGGCCTTTTAATTACAGTATTAAAAAGGCTAACTGGAAATCAATTATACAGCCCTTTCAAACTGCCAATGTTAATAGCCAACCAGGAACATGGAGTCTATGGCATCTGCTTGGGAATGTCTGATTCCGCTGCTCTGATGGGCTGATGCTTTAATTATCCACAGCCTGAAGGAAGGGGCAACTCCAGGCAGACTAGAGGTTTGGGTTTAGCTTTCTTCTCTCATGGGGGCACAAGGACACCCCCAGAAAGGAGTGGGAGCTCTGCCTCCTGCTCCACTTGGGCACTCAGGCAAAAGCCAGTCATGATCTGGCTTTGAGTAATTTAGCATCACAACACCCTCAGTTAGTATTATCAGCCCTCCCCCAACAGAAAAATGGGGAAACTGGGGTGCAACGAGGCAACATACTTTGACTGAGGTAATTCAGTGGCAATGTAGCCCATACAGCTTAAGTGTCCTGGCTCGCCATCCTTTGATCTACCCATCAAACGCTGCCTCTCAATCTTAGTGTCTCTTACCTCTATACACGGTAGCACCTTTCTTCCCCAAAGGAGCCTGAGCGCTTTACAAATCGTGCAGACAATCAGCTAATTTGCCACTGAAATGCAGCTATGTCTGGGGTGGGACATGGAAGCAGCTTAGCAGTGCCCTGCAACACTACCCAACAGCTGAGAATAGGAAATGAAGCACCGACTGAAACTGCAGCAGGGAGACACAGCAGCCTGGCCCCAATTCTGTGCGCAGGTGTGCTGAAACCCTCCCATTCGGTAATGGCGAGAAAAATCTTTAGCACAGCATGGCTCGCGGGTGGCAGTTACATTTTTGTCTCTAAGTAAAGCGCTGAGCTGCTGACGGCATGGGGAGCGGGCCTATATTGTGTGGGAATATTTTGTGCTCAGATTGGCCCGAGGGACAATTAAACCAGTACCATTTCTGCCGACATGAACCATCTGGCATTACAAGGAGAGCAAGATGTGGCCCTGGCCCTGCCCCTGCTTCCGAGCACCCCTTAACCTTGCGGACCATCAGATCTGGCCTCCAGCTCTGTAATGGGCTCAGCCAACCTCCTGTTCATAGCGCTGCTGAATGCTAGGGCCTTGGCGGAACGCCTGGATCCAGAGTTCGGTGCGGGCCGGAGAATGGAGCATGGACAGTAACAACGGTAGAGTGATTCTAGGAGGGATTAAGGTTAAATGAGGTCTGAATATGCCCAGGGTGGGAGAAGCACTGGTGCCCCACAGCTCTGCCAGGCCTCTGTGCAGACGATGGGCCTGCCGGGGTTGGTGTGCTCACATTGCAAGGATGTAATATTGCTGCTGAGCTGTCAGTTGGCCTTGGAGCTGAAGTTGCCAGGAGCGTCTCTGCCACTGAGGCAAAGCTGCCCAATGAAACCCTACGAAAGGGGTGTCCCTTTGCCATTGGCCACGATGCTGCTGCTACTGACCTGCCTATGTCTGCTGTCTTGCAGGAGGAGCAGTTCATTGAGCAACCACTCTGCAGTGGGGCAGACCTGCCCCAGTGTGCAGCCTTGCCCGCAGACCAGGGATGAGGAATCCTTGCAGCCCCATGTCCCAAGCACTGTGGGGGCATTTAAATTAGGGTTAGGTCCTGATATTCCAAGGCTCCTGCCCCTGGATTTAGTTTGTATAGATGCTAGCTATCCAGTGTGTTAGCCTGTGCCTAGCCCAATTGCTGAATGGCTGGAGTGCACTGTCCAGGCACTGGACATGGAATGACGGTTCCATTCACCTTGCTGCATGCTCATTGGAAGTGCTGCTGGGAATAAAAAGGTGACACTGGATCATCTGGCAGGAAACAGCAAGCATGGGACTAGGAAAGATTTCAAAGACAAGCTGCAGTCTGTAAAGATTCATTTACCAGATCTGAGCTGTCAGGGCTCGTTTCGTAGCTATAACAATAATAACAACAGTGAATTAATACATCACACGTTAGCACCTTTCAGCCATAGACCTCAAGGCAGTTTACAAAGGCAGGCAGGTCTGATTAGTTCCATTTCCCACCTGGGGGACACCAAGGCATGGAGGAAAGATGTGACTTGCCGAGTCAGTGGCAGGGCTGGCAATAGAAGATAATTCCCTGTCTTGTGTTGCAATCCGGGATCAAATACCTTTAGTGATTCCTGGCTTGTATGGACACCCAATGCACCAATCCAACGTGGCACGGGGAATGTAGGGAGGGAGAATGTAATATTCCAAGCTGCAAGTAGATTGGGACACCAGGTTTAACTTCCCAGTTGTGAAAGGGCCATTAATGACCGTGAGTGCTGAGTGCTTTGGCTTGAGATGATCTATGGAAGATGTGCTAGGTCTGGGCTTTCTCGGGACTCTTTGGATTTTACCTCGTTTCTCTGGGGTGAGGTGATGGCCCAACGTTTAATGTCAGAGGCAAAAATGGCAAGAGAATCTATGTTGTGGTAGAAGCATAGTGAGATCACCCCAAAGCCTGGCTGTGAAGGATACCCAGAATATACTCATTCACGGCAGAGCTGAAATGTATGAGGGACTCATCTGTCACAGGAGGCTGCAGAGCCCTAGCAAGGCTGGGAATAAGATAATGAACTTCCCCACCCTGGGCAGCATCATGCCAAGTACAACAGGAACAAAGGGAGGGGGAAATGACTGAGGCTTTGAGACTAAGGTCCAGAGAGAGAGAGAGGCAGCACTGACCTCACTCCTGGGTTCCCATCAGCTTAGGTCACAGCCGGAGTGACACTGGAAATCTCATGGCAGATCATTAAACCAGCTAATAATTCAGCCTGGTTGGCGCTGTCTATGTCGGGCAGGCTGAAGACTGCAAGAGCAGGGGTCACTACACAGCAGGGTTGAGGTGCATTGGCAGAGCTCTGTGGAAGCCAGCACTGGATGGTAGGGCAGGAGCGTAAGCGTGCTAAGGCCGACCACCAGTGCAGCAGGGATAGTGCAGGGTAGGGCTGAGGTGCATTGGGAGAGTCAAGCGAGGAGTCTACAATAGCAGGGTACTGCAGGCAAAGCATTTGGCGCATTGGCAGAGCGGTGTGGTGTCTGTGGCTGGCAGAACTGCGAATCAGATGCAGATATTGAGCAAGACCCACTGCAAACTTACAGCATGCTGCCAGCCATCACTCTATAACCAGCAGAGGGGCCCCATGGACACTGTAAAAGCTCTGCTTATGCTCAAACCTTTGGTTGGTGCTGATGCTCCCATATTTCTCCCTTGCATTCACCTCTCTACTGGCGGCTGCTGCATTCAAGGATTAAGTTGGAAATTTCATTAGCCCCGTTTGATACCTCCCCACCTAGCCATTGGCATGATCAAATGCAGGGCACAGCCGCTGCAGTCACTCTGGTCAATGAATGCTGTGCTGCTGGTTTCTCCATCTCTTCCCTTTGCGTCCTCTAGGTTTGCACTATTTGATTTCCCACCTGTCTCTGCTCCTCCATCCACACCTGCCAGTTCTCCTCTGGGACATTTCTTTGGCAGACTACCACAAAGTGGACAAGTTATTTATTGATGTATGAATTTTCAATGGTTGGTCTGTTTCATGCTCTGATTGTGGAGTACCATCATGAACTGAGATTCTCTCTTCATTCACAAAATGGGTACCACACAGCAATGCAAGCTGCCACCTACTGTAAAGCTGAAGCCTCAAAGCTTTAAAGCTCCAAACATTTTTCGAAAGGACTCATTCTTCAAAAGGGTGGATGTTGCCTCACTCCATGGCTCCCATGGCTGACCTAGGGCTCAGCTCCAATGGGATACCCATTTAAAGTGACAGGATGCTATTAATAATCTTTCCCTCTCCTTAGGAGCCGAGCAATGCAGACAGTCTCTTCAGAAATGTACAAATGAGAATCATAAATTCCTCCAAAGGCCTAGATATTGGGATAAACTGAATGGGGGAAGGTCTGAAGCTTGTTTGATAAAGCTTTGTTTTCAAAGCTTACCTTAAAACATATCTTCTCTCCTTGTCTCTGGGCCTCTTAATTTCTCTCTCCCTCTGCTTTTGCCCTTCTAACCCGATGTTTTAATTTATTCACCATACAATGTCTTTACACCCCTGCTTGCTGTAATTCACACCATATTCTCTACACAGTATTCCATTCTGCTGAGCGTTCTGGGACTTTGCTTGTATGAGAGGCACCCAAGTAAAGTTGCAGAAATCTCAGACCTGTCCCCCAGGGGGCACTCTGAATAGAACCTCAGCACGCAGAGAAAAGGGGGCAAGATTTGGCTATACAGGTCAAGGGACACAGCTACAAAAGCCTTCTGGTTCCCGTGTATGGTGCGCACCCGCACCTGCTATTGGAATGCTTACAGGGACCATTACTTGAGGAAGAACACACCTTCTGTAGCACAGACTGGCTCTTAAACACCCCTTCTTCTTTAAAATAACCCAATTCTATCCAATGAAAACAGAGACTCTTTCAGACCCCCATGGGGCTAATGCTAGCACCTGGGAACGATGTTATTGTATAAATAGGCTTGGAAGGATTTAATTTTTTTTATCTGTAAATGTCAGTAAACGTCAATTTCACTGGACCCATACAAAATGAGGAAACCAATATTTCCATTCATGATGCTCTAAATTTACAGATAGGCAAAGTAAGAAAAAGGCAGCTTGAGAACCTAGAGTGAAACTCCAGTGATTTAGGTTTTGAACAAGGCTTGTTACAAATGGACTAGCGAATGGACAGTTAAAAAGAGGTGGGATTTGTTGATTTAAGGCTATTTAGTATATTGTGACAATTTGTTTTAATGCTTATAAAGCTTTAGCTTTTTGAATCTCAGTAGCAACTGACATTAAATAATTGCCTGACTCTGCAATTGAAAATTTAAATGACTTAAAAATAGCGAAATGTAGTCAAACCCTGTAATTTTGTGCAACTGTAAATTTAAAAATCTAAAAAAGGGCTTAAAATAAACATCAATATCATCTGTCAAGATTATAAAAGAGTAAAAATTGAATTCTGCCAAGCCTATATATAAACCATTAGGTGCCCAGCTACTCGTGGTGCTAGGCACATCAGAGATAAATACATAGGTTAAATAGCTAGAAAACAGCTTGCATCACTCCTACCCCACTGCTGCCACTCTGCACTTCCCAGACTACCCTGCTCACATGCCCCCCTCCTGTCACCAGCGTTTGGATCTTCCAGCCAAGATCTCCTGCCTGTTTGGAAGCTAAAGTCCCAGGGAAATGCCTGAGGGCTTGAGAGAGTGAGTTAAAAAATTCAGCGAGAGCCATCACCAGCATGGGGCTCCGGGAACCTGAGAGAACGTCAAGGAGTTCCCTGCTGTGGTGGGCATAGATGGATGCTTTGGCGAACACTTTCCTTCTGGTGAACAGAGGGGGCTAGGAGTACGGGTACCAGAGTATGGGTTAGGTGGCGCAGCCTTTCCATCCCAGCCCCAGTGCCGACTTCTACCCTCCTTGCACCATTGAAGTCAATGAGAGGTTGTGTGGCTGTAACAGTGCAGAGTTTGGCTCAGGGAACCTCCCCCTCCTCAGTCTGTTGAGGGCAGGGGAGTTACGGGAGGATGAGGCCAGAGTGAGAGCAGCATCAGGCCCCCTGTCTGACAGCAGGTCCAACCGACTCCATTATTCACAGCTGCAGAGAAAGAGCCCTCTCCCTGCCTAACACCTGTGGAGTAATTAAATCTCAGGCCCCCTTCTACCTGTTGGTCACAGGAAAACCCCAGGCTAGCATTCCCTGAAATACCTCCAGGGAAAGGCCCAGCTGGGATACATTTCAGAGCAGTGGCACCTAACTCTGATAGATTCTCCAGTCTTTGGTTTTAACTGAGTCTTGCCTTTGTCAATTAGCAGAGGGGAGAAGCCCAGAAAGGCTGTTCTGCTGGCCAGGTAATGGGCTGAGTCACAGACTGTTTACTGGTATATAGACACAGCCGAGCTGAAATCCAGGTACTGACTAGCTTCCCCAGGACTAATGGAAAAAGGGTGTAGAGCACTTTGAACCTTGAGCTGCCCAAAGGGAAAGGCCTTAGCCTAACTGGTGATTTACTTTTTATCTAAAAAGGAACACCAACACTTTGGGCTGAATTCTGGCTGGACTTATCCCCTGGCAAGCCCCTTCAGAGGTGTAACTGAGGGCATCAGTCCCAGCAGAATTTGTTCTTTGCTCTCTGCTGAGCCAACAGGCTTTTCGCCAGTGCAACTGGGTGCTGGCTCGCACTCAGAGCTGTGTAGATGGAAGCCCCAGATTTTTCTGTCTGAGACCACTAGAAACCACCTCCAGGGGAGAGTCAAAGAGGAGAGGAAGAAAAATAAAAATCAGATACAGAACTGGACAGATCAAGAAGTCAAGATTTTGCATTCCAACTATCTATAGCAAATAGGGAGGTTGTTTTTTTTATTTCAACTTTTCATAAAAATCCGTAATTATTTAAATCAAAGTTACAGAGGAAAGTTCGTAACTTTTTATTGATTTATTTTATTTTTTGTTTGTTTTTTTCCCCTCTCATCATTAGATCTGACACAGGCGTCCATCAGACGACTTCTTTACAAACATGGGAGTCCTGGAGACATCCGCAGAATGTTCTCCTGGTATGAAGAGGTGGTGGTGCGGGGAGGTGGGGTCAGAACGAGAGGGGAGGCGGGGTTCAGAGGAGGAGAGAGGTCGGTATGTTTGTAGCAACGTTCTTTTTTTGTTTTTAAAAAAACTTTTATTTGCAAATTGCTTCGGGTTAGATCATTTTCATGTTGAACTTGCGTGGCGCGTCGGCGGAGCTGATGCCGGCGTCAGACTTGCGCGGCACGTACTCGATCTCGATGTTGTGCTTCGTGTTGCCTTTCCCCCGGCTCCACAGGAAGAGAAGCACCAGACAGAAGAGCACCACGCCCAGGAAGGAGATGAATCCCATGGTGGTGGCGATGATGAGAGTCTTGATGTCGAAGGGGAAAGGCACGGTGGCGCGCGTGCTGTTGGCGTCGCTCTCGTTGGGTTGGTTGGAGATGAAAGCAAAGGTCTTGTTGGGCTGGTGGGGCCAATCTGGGGAGTAGCTCCGCACGTGAAGGTGCGCCAGCATGGTGTCATTGCCACCTGCATTGCTGGCGATGCATAGGTAGGTGCCATTGTCCTGGATCTGGGCGTAGCGCACCTCCAGAGTGCCATCGGGAAAGACAGTGAGCCGCCCATTGGTTTTGGTAGAGATGAGGTGCTTCCTGGGAGAGAGCCACATGATCGTGGGAGGTGGATCCCCATCTGCCCGGCAGACAAAATGTACCGTATGGCCCTCATCCACAAAGATCTGCTGCGGCTTGCGGTCCCGTATGCGTGCCCGGCGGCAGGTGAAATAGTTGGGCAGGAGCACGTCAGGGAAATCCTTGAACTCCTTCCCCTGGACGAACTCAGGGGTGGAGCAGGTGGGCTGCTGCTTGTTGAAGTTCAACCTCCAGCGGCGTCGGAAAACCCAAAGCAGCCGGCAGTCGCAGGCCAAGGGGTTGTTATCCAAAATGAGCGTCTCCAGGTTCCCCACCGAGTGGAAGGCTGACTCCTCCAGTGTGGTCAGCAGGTTCCCGGAGACATTCAGGATGCGCAAGTAGTTGAGGCCTCTGAAGGCGTAGGGCTCCACAACGGTGAGCTGCCCACCCACCAGCTGGATCTCCTGCAGCCGGAGCAGGTCATGCAGCATGGAGCCCTCAATGGTGAGGATGGGGTTGTAGGACAGGTTCAGGAACCTGAGATAAACTAAGTGCCTGACAGAGACGTAAGGGATGGAAGTCAGATTGCAGTGGGTGATGGACAAGGACGTCAGGTTCAGTCCATAGAGGCAGTTGGACGTCATGGTATCCAGATAGGGCCAGTGGGAGATCTCAAGGACCTTAAGCCTGTAGAGCCTCCTAAATGAGTAATCCCTGATGGCATTGATGTTCAGGTGGCGCAGCCTCAGCACAATCAAGCCGTGCAAGTGAGACAGCGCCTCTGTGGGGATGGAGGTCAAATTGCATTTCTCCAGGGTCAGCTGCTCCAAGCTATTGAGGCCGCTAAAGGCCCGGTGGGAGATATAGACCAGATCATTGTCCCCAACCTCCAAAGACTTCAGGTTGTACAAGTCCTGGAACATGTAGTCTAGAAGGATCACAATTTTGTTCTCACTAATGTCTAGCTTGGTAAGATTGCTCAGTCCGGTAAACACCCCCAAGGGGATGAGCTTGAGTCGGTTACTCCTGAGACCCAGAGTCCTGAGGTTGAAGAGGTTGTTGAAAGCCCCAGGCTCAATGGCACTGATAATGTTCTCGTTTAACTCCAGCTCCTCCAAGTGAGGGTAGTTGGCAAATTCATCCTGGTTGAGAGTCTTGATTCGGTTCTTACCCAAGTCCAGGAGCCGAGTTTCAGTAGGGATCCCCTCGGGTACAGCAAGGAATCGCTTTCGATGGCACAGCACAGAGCGCTCCTGGGCAGAGCACTCGCAGCGGGGCGGGCAGCCCGTGGCAGAGCCGGAGAGGACGGATCCCAGCATCAGGAGGAGGATAGGCTGCCAGCAGGCCAGAATTGGGCTATGCATGCTCACCTCCCCAGCTATCATCCTATCTCTCACCTGCAAGCAACACAAAAAACAAAGAGGGGGAGGAAAGAACAGCAGAGGTTAGTGAACAAAGGCCAGTGGAATGGCAAAAGTCACTTCTGTTCAAGTCAGCGTCAAAGTTCATTGACCTGCCAGTGCTGATATTAACTAAAGGGGAAATACCAGGTCAATATTAGACATGTCTGCTCGATACATCCCTGCTATTTCAATATACAGTGTAGCCACCATGATGCTATCATTTGCAGTGTCACACATGCAGCCAGACGCACCTGTGCTGCAGAGATGGTAGGAAAGCACATTTAAGAGAGCAGAACACACACACTTGAAGGGCTGCAGGTAGAGCTGGCATGAGCACAGCATTTCACTGGCTGGGGTAATGTCCGTCCCCATACTAGCCAGCCAGCGGTCTATCCAGTTATTAGTCATCTTTGGACTTCCTCTCCCCGCCCATCATTTTTCCTCCCCTCCTTGCTTGGTCTTAGTACTTGCCCTAGCAGCTGTGTCCAATTTCACACAGGGTGGGACAGTGGCCATCAGGGGATCTATGAGTAGCAGAACTGGTATGTTCTGCTTCTAGGCCTACAGCTTCACCATGAATTTACCACTAGCAATGGGGCAAAGATGCCTAAGCACTTGCCAGGTCCTGTATTTCTCCACAGACTGACTCCTGCCCCGCAACCTAGATTCTTCCTTATGTTTTCTCAGCATCCCCCGGGGGGCTTGTCCCTGGGACTCCCTTTCCTGTAGACAGATTACTAAATTGCGGTCTCAATCGTTACCACCTAGGCAGTTGCAAATGTGGTTCAGCCACTACAGTGGGTTTGAATAGCGTGCTCCATGTGGCCGAATTCACAGGGTCTCTGGGCAGGGAAGTCCCTTGCACACTGATCTTTAGGTATCCACATGGACTGGCAAAGGAAGTCAATGTTTCTGCCCCCAAGGCTGGCAATAGAGGCTAACAAACAATAATTAGTCCAGCTTCCTGTCACTAAGCTGACCTGATGAGGGCAGGGGCTGCCCATTATGATGGTAGTGTCGACTCTGCTGGGTGCTGCATGGACACACAGTAAAAGCCAATGGCTGTCCAAAAGAACTTACAATCTAAAGCAGACAGACAAAGGGCTGAAGGGGAAAGAGAGAGGGTACGTGACTTGACCAAGGTCACGCTGCAAGTCAGTGGCTGAGTGAAGAACAGAACCCAGGTCTCCTGCTCAGTGCCTTCACCAGTGGGCCACGCTGCTGCTCAGACTGGGGCTCTTGTAGATGGGTATGGTGGGGCCACAGGGGAATTTCTCAGTAAACCAGTTATGCTGTACGACTGCGAGCGATGACAAAGCCTGAAAGCTTATAATATACTTTCTCATGGCAAAGCGATCTGACAAAAAACCATCCATGTTGAAAAAGCATCTATTATTTAGGCATTAACTGGCTGAAACCTGTCTCTGTCCCATCCCCCGATCCAACTGGCTCCCTGAGAGACCTGGCCTGAGACGCCTCTATGTTAACGGCTTGCTTTGCAGTCTGCTCAGAGCCAGCCAGGAGAACAGTCTCCACTAATGAAGTCAGAGTTCGGAGGTGAGGTGCATACAAAAAGGAAGGAGCCTGCACTTCGGCCAGCAGCGCCATAATGAGGTGCTGAGGAACCAGGAAGCGTGATCCCGCTCGCTGACACAGCTTTCTGGCAGGAGTGCAGCAACCCCCACCAATCCCACCGTCTGCTGGGAAGAAAGGGAGAGGCGGGGGCTTGGTGCAGATGGTGCCTGAGGAAGAATTGAAGCCATGGTGGTGATGCCTTCATTTACTTGTCCAAAGCCACTCCTGGGCAAAATCATCCCCCAACTTTTGATGATTGAATGGGGAATGTTTTACACACACACACACACACACACACTTTAAGCTCTTGAAATGAGTCAGTTCCCTTTAGATGGAACTTGAATACAAAAACTGCCTTTTGAATGCAGAGGCACTGGAATGCAGAATTCAGCCCAGACTAGAGAGACAGGGAAAACCCAGACAGTGGAGCAGCCCACATTGTGTCGAGGGCCAGAGAATGGCAGCTCAGAAAGGAACAGGTTCCACTTAGAGCAGAAAGCAATATACTCTTCGGGGCTGGATTCTCCTCTACCCCATGGACTCCAGTGGAGTTACTCCTGACTACTCGTGTCTCTGCCACTGACCCTCTCTGCGTCCTGGGGCAAGTCACTTAACCCCTCCTGTGCCTTAGTTCCCCATCGGCCAAAAGGCAATAACGATATTTACCTGGCTTTGCAACGTGTTCTGTGATCATGGGTAAAAGGAACATTGTACTTACAAACTACCATTAACCTTTTAAAAACAAAGGCTGGGCTTTTGGGGACCTGGGCACCTAGATCCATTACGCTGTCTTGAAGATGCCTGTCTGCGAGCATGCCCCAATACCCCTTTTCTTTATCACCATGTCTCGACCTGGGGGAGGTAAACACAATATGGCTCTCAGCATCCATTGTTGCCATTGGAATCCAAAGTGAAAACACTTAAGTCTCTTTTTTCCCTGTTGCTTTTAATTGTATCAGATTACAGAGGTCCTGAGTGGGGGAAACCACTGATCGCTGAATGGAGTATTTACATGCAAAGGCAAGTCCTTGGGTAGAAGCCCCGAGGTGCAAAAGAGAGGCTCAGAATTTCCATCCCCAAACCGGCAGCAGAATTGGTTTTACTGCACCAGCAAATGAAACACCAGGGAAGTGTAAACAGAATCTACTCTATAGGCATGGGATCTGGGAATGTCCTGTGAGCCCACTGCTGGGGCCTTCTTACTAACAAAAACTGCCTGTTCCCTTCATTCACTAGGGAAAGGATGAAAAAACCTAACCAGATTGCCTCACTAAAGCAAAAAATGTCCACGAGAGAAGAATTTCAGATAGATTTCCTGGCCAGTGTGGGATGGGCCCTGGAAAAAGTCTTTGATCAGAGATAGACGTGGTACTGATTTCTGGGCCTGCCAGGAACGCAATGGGACAAGGCCATGGGAAGTGATTTTTTGTGTCAATCTGAAGTTGTTTTAGCTACCATCCTGGCCTTCCTCCTGGAACCAGCCCTTACGTAGCTTTGGCTGAGGATTTATGCCAGCATTGAATACTGAAACACCATCAGCATGACAACACAACCACCAAGGATCCTGTAACAGGGCAGGTCAGAGCTTTCCAAGGATGGGCTTTGCTGGTGTTAACTACTTTGTCCCTAGGACAGGGGAGGGCAAACTACAGCCCATCACGGCTTTCAATCCGGCCTGCGGGCTTGCCAGCCCCGTGGTGCAGTGGGTCTAAGGCAGGCTCCCTGCCTGCCCTGGCCCCGTGCCACTCCTGGAAGCAGCCGGCACCACGTCCCTGTGGCCCCTGGGGAGCGGGGTGGGGTAGGGCGAGGGCTCCAAGGGCTGCCCTTGCCTGCAGGCACCGCCCCCCGCAGCTCCCATTGGCCAGGAATGGGGAACTGTGGCCAATGGGAGCTTTGGGAGTGGTATCTGCAAGTGATGGCAGGAGCCACTGCCGGACAGGCTGGCCACTTCCGGGAGCAGCATGGGGCCAGGGCAGGTGGGAGCCTGCCTTAGCCCCACTGCATGCTGCTGCTACCCCAGAGCTGCTTGAGGTAAGTGGCGCTGGGCTGGAGCCCGCACCCTGAACCCCTCCTGCACCCCAACCCCCTGCCCTGAGCCCCCTAACTCCCTGCTTTGAGACCCCTACTGCACCCCTCCTGTACCCCAACCCCCTGCTGCACCCAAACCCCTTGACCTGAGCCTCTTCCTGCACACCGCACCCCCTCCCACACTCTGCACTCCCCCCTGCTCCAGCCCTACATTCACGGCCCTGCATACAATTTCCCCACCCAGATGTTGCCCTCGGGCCAAAAAGTTTGCCCATCCCTGCTGTAGGATCTGATCTCAAGTGATTTCAGGTGGAAGTGATATAAATGTCCCTATCTCAAACACACACACCTCCTCCCCCAGTTATTTCCCCTAAGCAATCCCCAGCTTCCTCATCAATCATCATCCGATGAAGTGAGCTGTAGCTCACGAAAGCTTATGCTCAGATAAATTGGTTAGTCTCTAAGGTGCCACAAGTCCTCCTTTTCTTTTTGCGAATACAGACTAACACGGCTGTTACTCTGAAACCTGTCAAATGGCACTATTCTTTTGTCCTAATGTAGGTGGGTTGATCACTTCTCTAGTAGCCATCTCAACCATTTGCACTCCAGAAAGTTGTTCCTTGTTTGCACCCCAAGTCAACACTGTCTTTAAGTGGGGGCCAGACCAGGCTGGGATTTGGAGGATACTGAACCCTAGTTTTCTTCTGAAAAGAAGAATGCAGTAACTCTTCCCACGCCAGGTTAGCAGGAGACACCCCCTCAAATCCACCACCACCTGCCAGGACTCTGTCTAGTCTAGTGGCTCTTCCCTCCTCATCCCCAGCCCTCCCTGCTCTGGAATGGAAGAGGCAATTTGAAAGTTAAATGAATGAAGGGAGCTGAGCTTGTGAAAAACTTGGAATGGGGAGACACTGAGCACTATATAAAGTTATTCCGGGGGAGTTATGGCTTTGCAAAGGCAGCTTATACCTTCAAACCATAAACAATCCCATCCCCTTGTCAGAGGGATGCTAAAGCTGCATGTCACATTGCTTCTGGTGTACTTATTTTTTATGTTGCTCAAGCTGTTATGAAGGATCAAATCACATTAATATCGTACATTATTTGTACAACTACCCCTGGCTCTGTTTATATCCATTGTTACATATACACTCTGCATTGCCTTCACTAATGCTATTTATGGCTATCGCTGAATATACTCCACACATTACTTTCACCGGTTCAGTTTATATCCATCATTATATATATCCTGTGCATTACTTTGCCTCGCACTATTTATGGCTCTTGGATATACTCTGTGCATTAGTTTCATTGCGTCTGTTTATATCCATCATTTTATATAGATAGATGTCCCATGTATAACTTACTTTCCTTCCAAAAAAGATTATTTGAACATTTTTTGCAAAATGCAAGGATGAAAAGTGATGTGCAATCCATAAATGTATCAGTTTTCGCTATCTCATAAACCAGAACAGTAATGTCCTCGCCCACTTCAAACTGGGGTATTAATTACAGTCTGCTGCACAGAATTCC
This sequence comes from Caretta caretta, assembly GCF_965140235.1. Classification (NCBI taxonomy): domain Eukaryota; kingdom Metazoa; phylum Chordata; order Testudines; family Cheloniidae; genus Caretta; species Caretta caretta. The sequence goes on along the minus strand of NC_134215.1, from coordinate 49,103,200 downwards.
TCCAACAGTTTCAATTTGATATGGCATTCTTCACCTCTTGCCCTAGATTGCTGTGCAGTGTTGCTGGCTGCTGGTGAACAGCTGGTGCGTTCCACCCCAGAGGTGACTGCATTTCAGGAGTGTGCAAAGTGATTCCTGTGTGTACATAATTTGTAAACACCGTCACAATCATTCCTAACGGGTTGTTCTAATGCTCACTGAGATCAGTGAAAAGGTTTCCATTGGCTTCACTAACTGGATCAGGCCACAAAGTGCTAAATGAATGTAGGATATTTATTATTAATCATCCTTCATGGCATAACATCAATATTGCCAACTATGCTGATCACAGTTATAAAGCCCTGGCTGGGATGATTTAGTTGGGGATTGGTCCTGCTTTGAGCAGGGGGTTGGACAGGATGACCTCCTGAGGTCCCTTCCAACCCTGATATTCTATGATTCTATGAACACTGCCATGTTAGTTTCACTGGCATAGTATTTGTTATCGCAGAGATGAGACCTGAATCTATTCTGAAGGATATAATTGGCTTCTGAGGCTGGGACAATACCAGAGACATCAAGGTCTCAGCCAAGGGGCCTGCTACCTCTGCCAACTGGTGGCCAGACACTAGGGTGGACATAACCAATTAGTAGAGTCCTTGGTAGTTCCACTTGTGTGTTTGCCCAGCATATTCCTGTAATTAAGATAAACTTGGACCCTTGTTGAGTGAGTGGGCAGCAACGGTATCCAGGGAGCCAAAAGGAGCCATGTCCAGCTGGTGAGTGGCTATCTAAATACCTCCCCAGGGCTCTTCCCACATGGGTGGGAGCCAGAGCAGGTCTTCCAGCGAGAGCCATTTCAAGGAGGCTAAACAAGCTGTTTTCTTGCTTGTGCAATATCCATCAGGCAAAAAGTGCTATTTATTTTGCAACTGCCGGAGTAAACTTTGCACCTCTGAAACCATGTCTTCCAGGAAGATGTAGAAATCCCTGCTAATGTGCTGCGACTCTGCTGGAAATGGGGCGGCAGGTACCACTCTAAACTCTTTGTTGGATCACATTACATGCAGCGAAAGGAACGTTTTGCAGTGCAGTCGCTCAGAGCGCATGCTTTCAAAATGCATGCGCTTTCTCTTTAATCGTCATCTCTGTTACTCTCTCTTGGAATCCAATTCCCTATACTCACAATCTTGCTGAGAAAGACATAAAAAAGCAAAACATTATATGCAAAACAAAACACAGTCGAAAGGGTCTAATTGCACTGAGATTGGAAAGACTTCACCTTATGATGCTGAAAAACAGCCTGCCTTATTTGGATGTGTTCTTAGCTGAAATTTCCGTGCTCGTCACCTTTATGGGCAACTGCTAATACTGGCTTCAGACAGGTGCAGAAATAGGGGGGGTTGTTGTGGTATCTCTCTTGATATTACAATCGGAGCTTCCCCAAGAATTCCTCTAATAGTTGCCAAGTTCCTCCCTGGTGTACCTCCACCAGCGTCAATGGGTGAATTTGGCCCTGTATATTCATCGTGATTTGCAACAGCTCTGATATGGCAAACAGCTTTGGCGACAACCTTTGTTTTGGCATGCAACACCGCCTATTGTTCCACTCCTAGACCCAGCAGAGCTTTGCCAATGCACTTAGTTCAGACTTCCAACCTAGCCACTATTCTCTAACCTGAGCCCTGTGCAAAGGCACACATCCTGCAGTGCACCTCAGTACTGACCTTCCACAAACTCCACCATTCAACCATTCCAAGGCTCCTCCCGAGCAGAGATCCACTGGAGCTGATTTACACCAGCTGAGGATCTGGCCCTATGCCACACATGGTGACAAGGGGATAATTTGCCTGGTTAGGCTGAAATACACCTGGTATTGTGGAATTATTACATGTTCTTTGTCTGAGCCTTCTAGTAACTGCACAGAATACAATGTAGCCATGAAAAACAACAGCAGCCAAATAAGCCTTCAGTGGTAGAATTTAAGGCTTTGGAGGCCAAGAGTTAAAAAGATGAACAAACATGATAAATGAACAAAGCAAAATCTGCATATTATTACAGACTAGACAAACCTACTTGCATATAATTAAAGTCTAGACACACCTCAGGTAGTATGAGTTCTGGGCTAAATTTAAATCCATGATAAATACAAGCCCTGACAAAAACATCCGTAATGCTAATAGCTGAAGCCACATAAAAGGCCCAGGATAAAGACAACGAATACACTGAAAAATACAGTGTGAAGATGAGCTTTAAATCACTTCCGTTTCCCATTTACCTTTGGACATTTCAGAGCAAAACAAGTCTCTTCCAAGGCTGAGCTGGCGATAGAAACTCCCTTCTAAAAATCAAGATTTTTGCATGATCTGATGTTGACTACCTAGCTCAGATCATGCAGCAATCACTGAAGGGGTAAAGGTCTGGCAGAGTTTGGAGCACTCTTGAATTTGCTCAGTGAGGGAAAATGAGATCTAACAAATGTACCCTCTGATCTGGAACACCCCTGCTTCCCTGAACCTAGTGAGTCACTTACACCAGTGCCCAAACGGTGTAAAATACCCCCATGGTAAAGACCCTCACAGGGGTGGATGAATGCAGAGCAACGGAGAATCAGGATCCAATCACTTTGACCTCACACTTGTGCAAATCTGGGGTGACTCCACTGAAATCACTGGGACCCACAGGAGTAAAACCAGTGTGAGGGCTGGAGAATCGCCCCCAAGAAGATAACTGCCCAATACATGGCTCTGCCCTGGTGGGCGGCATGTGACCCTGTCCATAACTTGGCCCTGGAAATAAGATCCATTCCTCCTAAGTGATGCTTCCCGGATCAGCAGGGGTGAGCAGCTGGGTTTGCTTGGCAGGTAGCAGTTAATCTAGCGGGAGGTGTATAACATGTTGCCCTTTCTTGGGAAGGGGTCAGAGCACCTCCAAGGAAGGAGTCTGGTCCAGGTATCTAGATGGGGATTTCTCCATGGTTTGGACTGGTTTCTTTTTTTCCCCTTTCCCTCACTGCAGGCCTAGAGAGAGGCCTTTGCTGTTTCTTGTGTAATTGCTCTGTGAGGGTAGGTCTACACAGCCTTAGCAGCAAGTCTCAGAGCCCGAGTTGAAGGATTTGGGCTTGCATGATGGTGCTAAAAACAGCTGTGTAGATGTTGTGGTTCAGGCTGGAGTTCAGGCTTTGAAACCCACCCCCGAGTTCCTGAGTTCAGAGCCTGAGTTCCAGCCTGAACCCAGTCATCGACATGGCTAGGTGCAGCACAATGTCTGAGAGCCCCAATCTGATACTCGCTGCTGCGGTTGCCACCTGCTATGTAGACGTACCTTGAAAAGCCGAATAAATACGCTGCTTCAGGGAGAGGGAAAGTGGCACCGCGCACCGTCACTTACATCTGTGCAAAGTGGGAAGAAAGTACCACCCTGCTTCTGATCTGGTTGTGTCTGGTACAGTTTCCCCAGGTGTAACTGACAATGAGGCAGCAGGTGGCAGTGAAGCAGGCTCACAGCCGCCAGCATACAACTGTACGGGAGGGAAAAACCCTGGCCCATTATGCTGTGACATTGTGCACGTTTTTATGTCAGCACTATTATGTCAGCACGACATCAATTTCTGCACACATAACGCCTCCTCCACCATTGTCTGTGTCAGTGTTACAATCAGGGCTGGTTTCAAACCCATTTGGCCATCCTGGGTCCACAGGTCAAGCTTGAATGGTATTGGGTTTATGTTAAGCATAGGAGAAAGGGAGCCGAGAGAAAATTCCCACCTCTACCTCTCTATATCGAAGATGAAGGGGGTGCTACTTAGCTGAGTGTAAATCAGTGTGGTAGACAGATGCCAATGCAGCTACACTGATTTACACCAGCTGAGGAGCTGGGCCAAAGGGGAGAATGGGAGAAGATGGGGGGAAAAAAGAGAAAAATACGGTAAAAGTAGATTGGAAAGGGAAGCGATTTGGAAAAAGTTGCAGAGAGGGAGAAAAATGAAAATGAAAAATTAAGAACAATGGGCCTGCTCCTCGGATGGCATAAATCTGCATAGCTCTACTTGGACCATACCTGTAGTATCAATAATTCCCCACTGGGGCCAGCCTAGAGGTATTTTTTGCACTGGGTGCAGTGGGGAAGTGGTGGCTCTAATTCTGAGCTGGCATTTACACTGAATAACAGCACTTAAGTCAGCAGGATGGTCTCCATAATGAAAGCACGGACTACCCTGTAGCTAAAGAAGTAAACATGATGTAGCAAAAATAAACCAACTGAAATCGCCCTTAGGGAAAACAAAAACACAAGGGTTTAAACCCCCAGGGAAACACAGTTTGTGCACTTAGAAGGTTCATAAGTCCCCAGGCTCCCTGGAGTTTTGCCCATCCCTGTTTACGTGACTTAGTCTTTTTTTTTTTTTTTTCAGAAGACAACACCAAGTTATTCTATGTACCGTCCCAGCCACGGAACCCCGTATTGTTACTGCTCATTGCAATCAGAATCCTGGAGCCAGGAGCTTGGCCTTCTCTAGGCAGGGAGGAATCTGGAGTGGGGTTTCAGATAAGCTGACAGAGCAAGATTATTGAAAAAAAAAAAAGAAACAACAGAAATTTCTGAGTCAGCTCGTAAAAACATCTGGTAATCATAAATTATAGAGTGTGTGACGTACACCCTTGAGCCAGCTGCCCATGAGAGACTCTCCAAGCATCTCCAGTGACTTTGGGAAACATTTTCTGGGCAAGAAAATAATGCATCAAAGTCACTGGAATTTGCTGGGGCACAGCTGGACGAGTCCTACAGCTCTCAGGGGTGGGCTGGTCGATCCCACTGCAGCGAGGGGCTGGACATCTGAAACCTAATACATTGGTGAGCAGATCCCACTGTGCTGGGAGTGTGAAGGCACAGAGTCCTGACCTGGACCCAGGGCTGTGGGTAGGGTGACCAGATGTCCTGATTTTATAAGGACAGTCCCGATATTCAGAGTTTTGTCTTATATAGGCTCCTATTACCTCCCACCCCCACTCCTGTCTCAATTTTTCACACTGGCTGTCTGGTCACCCTAGCTGTGGGACTAACCCTGGTCTCTGGATTTTGGGTTTATAAACAAACCCCACAAACAAGGGTCTCGGCTTCAGCCCTCTCGCCTCCTCCCAGCTGCACCAACTAAATCAAATTCTATTGCACTTGACTATGTTTTAGAGCTAAAGACTCCAGATTTACAAATAAATATTTAACAACATTTTCTGTTGGTAAGAGAGTTGCTTCTCGAGACCCTGGGCTCAGTGCTAAGTGTTCCTGTAGCTAACTGCAAAGCAGCAAAACAAGGGAAAAGCTTTAATTTGCCAAACACGTCTCTATCTGTTTCCTTCTCTCTCCATCATTCGCTTTGCTTCCATCATTCGTTTGCTCACTCTCTCTCTCTACTGCCTCCTTTTCCATCCAAAATATATATATATATATATAGCCGGCTGACATCTGAAAACAGGCAGCTAGCCCAAAAGGTGTGTTTGGAGTCACTTAATAGATGCAGGTGAAGACCACACTGCACCCGACTCCAGACAGGGTAGGCTAAATGCTCCATTTAGGCTGCAGAAAGCCAGTGCTCTATAGGATTAAACTGGAGCCTTTCAGCATATTCCCAGCTCCCACTAGCCTGCTTTTCCTCTGCTGACCGCTTCTACTCCGACACCCACGCCCTGGTGTTCCAAAGTCCATACTGCATTCACCCCCATGCTGCTCTCCTAGCCAGCAGTCCACAGAATACAGCCCGCCCAGGAGAGCCTCCACTGTTCACCCATCTCACCTTTATATCATCCCGTCTTTCCTCCCCCTAGTCTCCCAATGCCCAAAGGGTGTAAAATGCCCCCATGGTAAAGATCCTCACAGGGGTGGATGAATGCAGAGCAACGGAGAATCAGGATCCTTTGCTTTCACCACGTCCCTCCATTATCACCTTGTATCTAACAATCTCTCATGTAAAAGGAAAATGTAAATAAATTCTAACCAAAAACCCAGAACTCCTCAGCACTGTCTCAGTATTGGCAGAGAGACAGGCCCATACTATGGAAAGGGAAAGATTTGGTGACAAGAGGTGAGAAGAAGGGTTGTCTTGTGGCTAAGGCACTTGACTGGGGCTCAGGAGATAGGGTTTCTATTTCCAGCTCTGCCGGTGATCTTGGGTAGGTCATTTCCCCTCCCCGTGCCTCAGTTTCCCCTCCCATCTTTTGGCTGTCTTGTTTACTAGACTGTGAGGCTCTCTGGGACACAGATGGTCTCTGACTTTGTGTTTGTACAGTGCCTAGCACAAGGGCCCTGGTCTCCATTGAAGTTTGTAGGTGCTACTATAATTCAAACAATAATAAGTGTCAGTAGCTCAATGTGTGGCAGCAGTCAAAACCCAAACAAAATGTTTAACAAATGGGATGGCAAATAGAACACACTATAGAAATCAATGGGAACCCAATCAGAATGCTGAGTTCTGATTAGCTCGAATAAAAAAAAAGATACAGAAGAGGTTGAGAAACCAGCAATACAAAAAGATTCAGAGGCATGAAATGGTTCTGCACAAAAAGCTCAGGAGTTTTTACTTTAGAAAGGAGATAAATAAGAGGGAACACAACAAAGATACACAAAATAATGAACAGTGCAAAGGAAGTTCATGATAAGACGAGACAGCAACACTCATGGTTCGGTTGTAAGCCAGCCACTAACGGCATGGGGTAGGAAGACACTTCCCCCAGAGGCACGTTCTTGCATAATTGTCCATTATGGAATTTTTGCACAATCTTCTGATGTATCTGGTTTTGCCCACTGTAAGAAACAGGATACTGAGCTAGGTGGACCAGTGATCTGATCTGGTATGGTAATGGCTATTGTGAGGCTGCCATCTCAAGGATTGAACCAGGGGCCTCCAGAGCTAAAAGCTTGAGCTGCTACAGCTTCTGCTAAAGGACCTCTTCTGATCAGTAGGCACATGCACAGAGTAGGCACATGTTGCCATAAAACATCAAGGGGATGTATTTAAGATACCAATCCCCTTCTGGCATATGCGATAAGAAGCTGTATCTGCTAAATGGCATGGGTTGCCCCACACTGTCAGTACAGCTCTAGCTAGCTTCTCCCGACTGCCAGACTACTACTGCCCTACCTGTTGCAAGACTGCTATGGAAACACAGCACGACTCTAGTTTGCCAAGCTCCTTCCGTACAGACATTCTCCCCAAAACACTTGGCTGAATTAAACAACACAGTCACAGGGATGAAAAATCAATAAGAGCAGAAGGAGGGAGGAATGACGAAGCACCGGCAAGACAAGGAGAACAAGAGGAGATGGAATAGGAAGTCAATGAAGTTGAGAGATGCCAGATGGGTGAGAGCTACAGAGGGGAAGCTCTGGGCCAGGTCCGTAGCTGGTGCAAATCAAGGTTGTTCCATGAAAGTCAATGGAGCTTTGTTGCTTTACATCTGCTGAGGATCTGGCCCAGTGTGTGAAGGGATGGGCAGGGGGCCAGTGCTAGATGAGTGATGCAGGCAGGGAAGGTAGCACAAAGGGTCAATTGCTTTGTAATGGGCTGGAGCCAGCCCAAAGAGAGGTTTTAAAACAACGAGGGCAAAGAGCCAATCATCTGTCAAGTGGGGCATCAGGATCATGGTTCCATGAAGGAGCCTGCTCCGCAGAAAACTCTCTCTCACAAGCATGACATTGAAGCCGCTTAACCTCAGTGTGGTTTTTTGGCCCCACTCTGTGAAGAGCCTGAGTCTGTGTGTTTTTAAATTAACATTCCGGTGCAAGAGGCGCGCTCTCTTCTTAGATCCCTTCTTCCTCCCTCACTGAGATCATCTCTTTTGCTGCTCATGCTTCAGTGACCCACCAGCAAAGAAAACATCCTGACAAGCGATCAATAAGTAATTGTGAAGGCAGCTGTGTCCACCTCTGGGGTGAGAGAGAAATGAGACTTCTATGGCACGTGAAAAGGGTGTAGTGGGCACTGAGCCGCCCACCCCATCGTCCCAAGATCCAGGAGAGCGAAAGCTCCGTTCAGCATCAGGTAACCCTGGTTCCCACAAAAGCTAGCATCATTTGTTGGGTCAGTATTTTCTGCATTGGGCAATGGTTTGGAGAACAGGACTTTTCTGTTTGCAAAGGCAAAGCATAGGAGAGCTCCATTCAGTTGTGGAATAATCTCCCAAGGGAAACTCCATCACTTGAGACATTCAAAATTAAGTTAGACAAAACACTGGAGAATGATGTACTATAGGGGAAAGTCCCCCATTGGCCAGGCACATGTTCCAGTAGTCGACTAGGTCTTTTCCTTATTCAACTCCTCAGACTTCACTGACTCCTCTGAGTCAATTAGGTTCTTGACTCTCTGGAAGTAAGGGCTGGGCCAGCAGAAATCTTAGTAGATTGCTTGAAGGGACCCTTGCTCAATGGGCAGATGAGGACTGGGAGAGCCATGAACGAGATTTGAGAGCCCAAGAATAGACTCTAATGTAGCATCGGGATGTTTCCTTCCCCATTCCACTTCCAGCTGCCAAAGGAGGCAGGGAAACTCCTTTTTGTGCTCATGAAGCATCCACAGTAAGGCAGTGAGAGAGAGGCTTATCAAAGGAGATGCCTCTGGTCTATGTGACAGGGCAGATGCAACCCCAGAATAGTGTCAGATAAATGCCCAGAGCCAGCCAGTGACAAATCTTTGGATGAAGCCTTCTCTGATGCAACTAATGCAAACAGGTCTTCTTGGAAGAGAAGAGAATCCCCAGCCACCAGAACTGAGTTTATTGTCACCTTCATGCTACTATGAAAGATAACCATCTTCTGTTCATGGCACAATGTGCCTGCCATGGAAAACTGGCCCTCTGCTCTACCTGCTCTGTGCATTTCCCATCGTACACTGCAGGGAGGACTGTCTAAACGAGTATTTGTTGGGTGCAACGAAATCTCTCTCGCTCTAAGTTCCGTGGAAGTGGCTGGTACAATGCACACTTGCTCTGCTGTGCTCTGAGTGTGACCCAGGTTGGAGAACCAAATCATAGCCTTGATCTTTCCACCAACGTAGATTCATAGGGGTAAAGGAATACTGTTCTTCAGGGGGTAGAAAGTGGGGCTGTGGATTCCTCACAAAGGACGGGTTTGTGCATTCCTCTCTTCCCCTCATAGATGGCAGGCAGCCACTGTGCATGTAAACTGCCAGAAGGAGCGAGCTAGAGGGAGAAACTTGGGCAAAAACTGGACCAAAATGAGGTGTTGGGCAAAAAACTCAAACCCTGATACCCCCACAAATAGCTTTCCGTGCAAAAGTCTTTAGGATAGAGCAGATTCCAGGATCTGTCCAGAAAATAGAAGGTCTCAAAAGACCGTCCCTAGCCACAAAGAAGGAATTCTGCCATGGATTCTCAGATCCAGCTGATTTTCAAAGCACATCCTTAAAGGCCTCCTACCACCAATCTCAGAAACGGCATGTGGCCAGCAGCACCAGCACAGAGGGGATAAAACAGTGAGGGCCAAATTTAATGGCGGGTCTAAGTTGGTGTCACATCTGCTAGTTCCCACAGTGTGTATGTTCCATTAGCTCAGCTTACCACCCACTTACAAAACTGTAACGTACACCCACACCCCTTACACACTTCCTAGTCACTGGAGGATTCATCCCGGTGTAACTGAGAACAGAAGTTGGCGCCCTGAACCTTCAGTTGGGCACTGGAGTCAGTGGAGCCTCCTCAGTTTACACCAGTTGAGGATCTGACCCACATACTCCCTTACGCATCCTGGCTGGGGAAGTAGTGGGTTAGATGGCGTCAAAGTCAGTGCAAGGCGTAACGTACGGTACACCCTGAATTAACTCTGCTATTCTAAACCTTGCCCTGCCTTCTCTCTTTGCTCTCTCTCATCCTCCTTAGCCCACCCACTCTTCATCTTGCTTTGTTCCTGGCTTATTTTCCTTGCTGTTAATTCTGGTTGATCAGAGGAATAATTTAACCCATATGCAGACACAGCCCAAACTGCCACTCCCCCAACCCCCACTGTGTGTGCCTTCCATTTCCCCTCAGCCTGGAAGGCCCCATTGGCTGTCTCCAAAGGAGGAGAAGAGCAAGAGGAGTGGAGAGTTCCCTGGTGTCTATGCCGCCCAGCTCCCCGTTTGGATCCTGACTTATTACCCATCATGCTGCTTGATGCTCAGGCTTCCTGAGCATTCTGGCACTGTGACTGGAGGGTATCGCAATTTTAAATAAAGCACAAGTCCATTACTCTGGTCTGAATGAGAGACGGCCTCAAACCCAATGGATCTGCTCACTCTGAGCTGGTCTATGTGCCTGACAGTTAACCTGAGTGCTAAAGGCAGAAAAGTGCTGAGTGCATCAGCCAATGGGAGCCAAGCAGGTGTCAGCTCCGTAGCACCTGGAGGATAGGTGCAGTAACAGCATAAGCGATGCAAACGACCCCCACTCTGCCCCATCAATGTGCCCGAACATGCCAGGGCCACTGCCAAGTGTGAGGTGGCATTCCACATGCCATGCTACCGAGCCCTTTGCCTGTCGGCTGAGACATATAGATATCTGCCACTTACATGGCCCCAACACTGTGATATCTGACTACCTCACAAGCACTGATGAACTGATCCTCCCAACACCCAGGGAGGTACCATTATCCCCATGTTACACATGGGCGATTCAGGCATGGGAAGGTCTAAGTGTAAGCAAGTGCGTGGCCTCGGGGCTTCAAGGGAACCACACACATGGGCAGTGTTAAGCACGCACTGATGTGCTTTGCTGAAGTGAGGCCTATGGACTCACCAAGGTTACGCAGAGTCCGCAGCAGAGCCAGGAACTGAACCTCCGTCTCCGGAGTCCCAGTCCAGCGTGTTGACTAATATATGCTGGCTAACATATATATCATATTAACAATATATATTATCTGCCCCATAAAGATATTGGCATGCATTAAGCACTGGTAACATTAAGCACAAATACTGTAACAGTACTCTGGCCTCAATTGACCTCCACCATAACCCTGTTCACTTATGCTAAGTATCACATAACTCCTTGCATTTGCTGAAGTAACCGTTTGGCATAAGCAGGGAGGAAATGTGTCAAAATCAAGATACAGTTGTTCTATGTCTTACTAAAGCTAGGAAGTACCTTCACAGACAAGCACCCGTAATGCTAGTATCCAAACCAGAACAAGTCAGAGGGGTTGGATTTTAGTGATGTGTAAAAGAGACTGACGTGTAACTTGTAAAATCATCATATAAATAATACCAGCAGAAATGTGTAACTTGGGAAGCTCCCCCTCTGCATAAGGTGAATGTACCATCGCTGCATGAGATGGGAGCTCAGAGACTGGTATCGTATAGAACCTTTTCCTTGTACTATGTTATTAAACCTGACTGACGCTTAGTATTTAATTTCTTGAGTATATTTCATAACGCACCAAAGTGTGGTCAAGTAGTTGACTATTCAACTAACCAACAAGTGTATTCACCACAAAGACCATCCTTCCCTCCTCAGTGTATGGTAGTGGGTTTTTGAGGTGGATGCCTTCCCCTCGGCACGGCAGTAAGACTCTATTCACACCAGTTGTGAGACGGTAATGAGTTTCCAGCCCTATAACGCTGGGCTGGATATTTCCAGCTGTCTCAAGCTGAGACACCATACCCCACCACCGCTCTACTGCGCATCTCTGACAGTCATGAGCCAGAGCACAGAGCCTGAGTCTCCAGCAATCCGAGCTGATGTCTCTTGCAGTGACATTGGTTCACATGTCCTATGTTTAATTTAAGGTTAGAATGTTCCTACTGGCAATGTTTTTGTTCCCGCTGCACATTCCCTAAAATAACCTGACAATGAACGTGATGTTATTCTAGTTACATAAAGGTATGTTCTCCTATCTGTAGGAAGGCAACTACATCATTAAACAGGAATGGGCACAACGGACCAGATGCTCAGCTAGAGTCAATCAGCACAGCTCCATTCACTGCAGAGAAGCTATGCTGATGTACACCAGCTAAGGATCCGGCCTGGCATCGTTAAATACGCAGTATCCTAAGACTTTCTAGAACGTCAGCGCTATGACTGCAATGTATCACCATGAAGCCAGGATGACGTTAAGATAATCCATCAGCAGTCGACACTGCAATGCCAACGCGATAGCAATGCATGCTAGGACAGACAGTAATACTACATCAGACAGTCGGACCATTATCCCTGTGATGACGTCATAAAGCCACAGGATGTCACATGGACAGTATTATTGTATATCACCACACAGAGCACGGCATGGCCTAGATGCTTAGATCCTAAGGTGATGGGTAACTTGGCTCACTAGCTAGCTAGAGCAGTCTACACAGCCCACGCAGAGCATTGTGACTGTGTTGCCAGTGTGGTTTACTGACAGTGGCGAGTACATTGTGCCTGCAGTGAGGGTACAGCAGCTACGTGGTGTTATGTTGTTCTCACGGTGGCTGTGCTTTGACCGCACAGTGGCAAGGGTACGACGACGGTGCATTGCTCTAGAGGCAGATCATGCAGCAGTCTCCTAGTGGCAAAGGCTGGTGCCAGGCTGGCTCTCTCATGGTGGGGAGGGCAGCGTGGTGATCTCATGGCCCCAAGGGCATAAGTGTGAAGCAGTCTTACCGCGGTGAGGGTCCTGTGACTGCGGCGTCCTGCTGCTCTCCCACGAGCTGCAACACTGTGACTTTTTGCTATGTCCCACGCTTTCCCTGTCTGGGCCCTTGTCCTGGTCACTGGGACATTTCCTCTCTCACTCTGTGTCTGCAGCCATTCAGGGCACTGGCCAGCCCTGCCATCATTTCTAGTTGGGATTCAACGGGCCGGAGAGCAGGCAGCGATTTGGAACTTTGGTTCTGAAGGTGACACTGGTGTATTTCAAGAGACAAACGCCTGAGCCCTGTCTACCTATCTCATCGCAGGGCTCCTTGCCACCAGCCTGATCTCTATCTCTCTCCAGGTTATCATCAAGTTTATTTCCCGTAACAAAAATATTGCCCCAGGAATTTCCAGAGAAAGGGGAGATAAAAATGAATGAAAGAAAGAACGAAAAAGGACAAAGGAGAGAAAGAGCCTCCTTGCAGCCTTGCCATCTTCGGGCTGTTTTTACATGTATAATTCTTCTTTCCCCCATCTCTCGCTTGTTTGATTTTGCATTATTTATGGCTTGTCTTCAGGGCGAGTGTTTGTTGTTATTGTTTCATTCGACAATAAAACAGATTAGATAAAAACAAACTGTGCTGAGCTGGGGCTGGATCGGCTTGTCCTCCAGTCCGTGATGCAATGGACTGAAGGGCTCTGCAGGAATCAGCTGCTTTGCGGAGCCGTCAGGCTTTTCAAACGCACGTAGGGTTCTGCACAGATACCAATTGTCCTTGCTGACGTAGGAAAGGGGAGCCACATTTCTCCCTAATGATCACCCCCAACCCAGTTGCTGAAGTTGCTCTCTCTTCTCCTCTCCCCAAAACCCTCCGTTCTTGTGTAACCCACACACCTTCTGGGTGTGGTGTTCTGTCCCATCTAGTGGCACCCAGACCACTTAAAGAGAGAGAGAAAATGAATCTGTTCTACAGCCTTAGCTAACAGCCAGTTGGCTTTTAGCTCATGCGGTAGAGGTTCATGCACTAAGCTCCAGAGATCCCAGGTTCAATCCCGCCTGCCAACCACCGGGGTCTGTCGATGTTACAAGTGGGGGCTCTCCGGGATTTCAACTGGGAAGACTCTGAAGCTCAAGGTGTGCTTCCTGAGCTAGGGGAAGTATGTAACCCACACACCCTCTTGGTGTGGTGTTCTGTCCCATCTAGTGGCACCAAGATCACCGAGAGAGAGAGCGATAAAATGAATCTGTTCTACAGCCTTAGCTAACAGCCAGTTGGCTTTTGGCTCATGCACTAAGCTCCAGAGGTCCCAGGTTTGATCCCGCCCGCCGATGACCAGGGTCTATCGGCATTACAGTTGCACAACATGGGGAAAAATCAATGGGTTTCAATCCAATGGCAATCTTTCCACTGGGCTTAATAGGTGTTGGCTCAGACCCTATCAGCCAGATGTTCCAAAGAACTCAGCTCTCATTAGGCACCTAAATAAGTGACCAGGATTTCAATTGCTCAGCACATAGGGTGCACGTTGCAGCATTGCCAGCTTTCACAATATTTGGTGTTTTGCTCAAAGCAGGAGCTCCAGGAGTCACGGGGATACACCCAATCTCTACTTCACTGAAGTAAATTTCTAGCTATCCTGGTCAGAGAGAGAAGCTGGAAACCCTCAGTGCTAAACGTTAAAAAGCCAGGAGTGTACCAAAACTCCAAAAGTGGGTGTGGTTTGTTCATTTTAAAACTCCGATGATTTTTAAGCCAATCTCCTGAATTTTGGGGCTTGGCTCATGATTCTCAAATGCTTGGCGTTGATGACGCTGATACCGGGTGCTGAATGCTTCTGAAAATCTGCGCCCGGAGCTCTTGAAAACGCAGTCCCATGCCTCCAGCCAGTATAACCTGTTTGCACTGTGTTGCACAAGGAGTGAGGGACAAGGCTCAATTCCCTGGAGCAGCACTTTAGCATGGTCAGGAAGCTGTCGGATTACAGATGAAATACATGATAATTTTAATATCTTCAATAATGGCTTAAAACACGTTTGCAGCTTCACTCAGCAGCAGATCCACCACGGGGTGCCCCTTTCTTCATTCTCCATCCCTTCCTCCTACATTTCAGCAGCCACTCATGCAGGAAGCCTGCAGATGCAGGGAAGCAGGAGCCCAGGAGAAGGAGCTCACTTCTGGCCAGCCCTTGATTTTTTTCTGTAGGATGAAAGAGGATGATTTCTCCACACCCCAAACAATGATTATAATAATAACAAAGAGAATGCACCTTAGGCTGCGTGAGAATACATGTAATCACCGGGAAATACTGTGTGTTTAAATTAAAATGGAAATGGAAGGCCAGGGTTTCCATTTCAGTTCAGCTTCTGTATTATTTCATCTTGAAAAGGATAAACAGACTGAGTACAACAGTTTAGTGGCAACAAATAATGGCAGCTAAATCCAATGGTTTCTCAGAGCAAGTCATAACACAAAGCCAAAGGGATAGTGGGAGATCCAAGACGTAGCAGCAGTGCTGGGAAAGAGGAGCTAGGGCAGTGTACAAACAGGTATGGGGCTTGCCCTGCGCAGGACAGACGGGGCTCAGGTCTGAGCATCTCAATGGTGTTGGGTCGCTACTCCACTGTGGCACAGCCAGTTGCTCAGGGAGCCCATCTCTGAAGCACAAGGAGGCGGTTGGCTACTTTCCCATTTGGTGGGTCGTTCTGCTGCAACCCAGGCTCTGTCTCTGGAGCAATGCCCTTAAGGGGCAGCGTGAAGAAGCTGGCATGCTGATGTGAACATGAGAATGACACCCCAGCTGAAATTCACCCAGCCCTGCTTGGAACAGTGGAGACGTTCACCAGTGAGTGGCCTCCCCTCTGAGTGTGGCTGGCCACAAAGAATCAGGTCCGATTCATTCAGGGAGGGAGGACTCAGGCAAATGTCATCAGTAGAGTTGGGCAGAGGATGGAAATTCTGTTGTGAGAAGGATTTTGAAATTTGGCTTCCTTTCAAATTGGAACAAACCCTGAAAATTTCAAAATCCTCCTCCGAAGGAAAATTGCAGGAAAAAATTGTTTCAGATAGCTCAAAATGTTTCATTTTGATCTGGACTTTTTTAAAAAAATGTATCTAACAGTAGAATACACACTATAATACAAAACGGAAACACCAAAATGAAAAGTTTTCAAAACAAAAAATCAAAACATTTCCTTCTACAGGACATTTCAACATCCTTGGAACTATTTTACCAAAAGAAATGTCAGCAAAATCATCAGATTTCACAAAGTGTTTCAGTTTGGACAGAACTGCATTGTCCAGTAGAAAATAGTTCCACTGAAGTTTTTCTAACCAGCTGTAATCATTGGCCACATCTCCCTACAGCTCACCTATCATGGAGGACAGGTCTATCAATAGCTATTAGACAATGTGGTCAGAGACGCACCCCCATGGTCTGGGTGTCCCTAAACATCTGGCTACTGGAAGCTGGGACTGGATGACAGGGGATGGATCACTCTATAAATTGCCCTGTTCTTTCTTTCCCTCTGGGGCACCTGGCACTGGCCACGGTCGGAAGACAGGCTACTGGCTAGATGGACCATTGGCTTGATCCAGTATGGCTATTCTTGTGTTCTTTTCTAGGCTCATCCACTCACCAAGCTAGAATCTGTGGCTTACTTGGATTCAAAGGGCTGGCCTCTCTTCTTATTGAATATACTCCTGGCTGAAACTGGTCAAGTCTCTTCCACACACATTTACCCTATTACAGGGATTCTCAAACTTCGTTGAGCCGCGACCCCCTTCTGACAGCAAAAATTACTACACGACCTTAGGAGTGGGGACCGAAGCCTGAGCCTGCCCAAGCCTCACCACCCCAGGCAGGGGGGCCAAAGCCGAAGCCCAAGGGCTTCAGCCCAGGCAAAGGGCCTGTAACCCTGAGCTCCGCCACCAAGGGCTGAAGTCCTCAGGCTTCAGCTTCGACACTGGGCAGTGGGGCTCTGGCTTCAGCTTCGACATGGGGCAATGGGGCTCAGGCTTTGGCCCCAGGGCCCCAGCAAGTCTAACGCCTGCCCTGGCAACCCCATTAAAATGGGGTTGAGACCGACTTTGGGGTCCTGACCCACAGTTTGAGAACCCCTGCCCTATTACATAAGGAAACTTCTACCCTCTGCTAATGCCAGCTCCTTTCTTACTCTCCGTTTCCCACAAGTTACTGTTCACAGTGATTATTTCTTTGGCATGCTCAGCACTACATGAGATCTACAAATAAAGACAACTCCTGTCCCAAAGAACTCAGGGCCAGATTCTCAGCTGATGTAGCTCCGCTGAAGTAAATTTATCAATTTACCCGAGCTGAGGATCTGCACTGCAGTTCTTCCCCTATCTGACACTTTCCTCCATGCACAGCGCTCGAGTAGGAGTGTCTTGCATGGGATGAGGACAAGACAAGTCATTGCTGGAACATAAGCAAGGAGCTGCAAAACTGGGACTAGGACGCTGGCACTAATTCTTCACTGCCCTGCTCCTTGTGTAAAGGGAGCACAATACGCAAACAAATCAGAATGGGAACACTTTACACTAGTGCCCATGGTGACATGAGGCAGAAGCTCCGAAAGGAAGAAAGAACCAGGCCCTTATAGGCTGGATTCTTTGACAGTAGCTCCACTGATCGCAATGCTGATTTATACCGAGTATCTGGCCCCAAAAGTTGACAGTCCATGTTCTAACTCATGCTAAGGTGGTGCAAAGGGAACAGAAAGCTGCTTTACACAGGCACCTGGGACTGACCCTGGAGAAAGGGAATCTCTGGCTGGTGTAGAACACTACCTCCCCATCAACATAGTGGGTGGGATTGGGAGAGAAGGTGGCCAAAGCTCAGTATGCTCTGGCAGTTCCCAGCCTGCACGCCAGTCCTTTGGGAACTATTACAAGCCAGTTTAGTTTAGAGCGGCCCAGGGGCTACTCTAAGTTACTCGAGGGGCTAGGCTGGCACCAGGCACCAAGGATCAAGGAAGTGCAAAGGTGGCCCTTCTCTGCAGCTTCGCCCAGCTGTGAGGATCTAGCTCTACGTTCCCACCCCTTCTATTTCCAGAAAGGGCATAGAGATCTTGTCCTCTGTAGAAAAACTGCAGCTCCCCAAATGCAGGAGAAGAATTAAAACATCCAACAGGTCAAAGTGATAGCGGTGTGGGCTCCCTCTTTTGACACTGACACTAATTATAATGCGTTGCTATGGGCAGAGGTTTGGGTTGGGGGCTGCTGCTTTGGGCATCCCAGGGCTAAGAGCCTCCCGCATAATTTATCCGATTCATAGATACTAAGGTCAGAAGGGACCATTATGATCATCTAGTCTGACCTCCTGCACAACGCAGGCCACAGAATCTCACCCACTGACTCCTGCGAAAAACCTATGTCTGAGCTATTGAAGTCCTCAAATCATGGTTTAAAGACTTCAAGGAGCAGAGAATCCTCCAGCAAGTGACCCGTGCCCCACGCTACAGAGGAAGGCGAAAAACCTCCAGGGCCTCTTCCAATCTGCCCTGGAGAAAAATTCCTTCCCGACCCCAAATATGGCGATCAGCTAAACCCTGAGCATATGGGCAAGATTCACCAGCCAGATACTACAGAAAATTCTTTCCTGGGTAACTCAGATCCCACCCCATCTGATATCCCATCGCAGGCCATTGTTTGTGCCAATCCTCCAGCCTCTTTCCCAGTCCAGAAAATAATGTCTCAGTCTATTCCAACAGCCCCCCCAGATAGACCCCAGCCCTCCTGTGCTCCTCAATCACATTCCCTTGCTCACCTCTTATCGTCTGATGACTTCAAGGCTAATTTTCTTAACCCGGCCTTGTGACTCTAACCTTAAGATCCTTCATCCTCCTGTATCTTCCCCAAGCCTTCAGTACGCTTCCTCTTGTACACTGCCCACAGTGTGCTAGGTGTCTTCTCGACGGCCTTGTACAAAGAGCTGGAATGAGTCTCTGATTTGTTCTGCTCCTCTATTGATACACCCAGGATTCTGTTTGCTTTGTTAAGTGCTGCCAGGCACTGAGCTGATGGTGTTTTAAGTTGCCCTCATCCATAGCCCCGGTTCCTTTTCTTCATCGGCCACTAGCAGCACATATTCATTTAAGGCATAGTGCTGCCTGACATTTTTTGATCTAATCCTCATTATTTCTTATTTCTCCATGTTCAACTACATGGGCCTCTTGTCAGCTGATACTAGGGAAAGAAACAAACTGCTGGCCACATAGACAGCACCACTCGGTTTCACAACAATAACACTGTACATAATAATTTCAGTGTTTTCCTGAAATACTTAATGAACCACAGGCCAAGTCCAAAGGGCCTTATTTGGGTACATTTCCATTAGACACCATAAGAGGCTCAGGAGATATGGAGTACAGAGCTCAGATTCTGGCCCTAAATGGATAGAACGTTCACTTGATTCCCGCTTGTAATGCAAACTCCTGAAATAGAGCAGCTCTTTAAAAGCACACGACAACACTAAACAACAGTTTATGACAGGAAGTGAAGAAAACTGTATGCAAATGAAATGGGCAACAGGCAGAATGGAACTGCCTGATCTGGCATCTGACCAGGGTACAGGTCAAGGATTAAGACCCCCTATTCTTGCAGAAACAATGTCATGAGGCCAGGACCTCAGTTGGGCATCTCATCTGGAAGACAGAATCTCCAGAGATACAATGCCCACTAACGCCATGCCATGCAGGGGTGTCAGCTCGGGGTGACTCACAGGGAAGAGTGCCAGCTGCTGAGTCATGTGTGCCATCCACTGCCTGTAGCACCCTGCGGGGACGATTCTCCATAACCCTGTACCTTGTGCAGTCATTTACACTTGTGCAAAATGGGTGTAAAACCCTACCACTAAGGGGAGGAAGTGGGGGTTTCTGATGGGGTGCCAGAGTTGGCAATGGTGACGCAAGGCAGAGGAGAATTGAGCCCTGGGTTTTCCTTGTACACCAAGGACTGGGCAGCCTGGACTCCACTTACTTGGTGAGAGCTGATTATATCCCAGCCCGCAATGGCATAGCTGCCAACTGCTGGGGATCCCAGGGGGTGCTCCCCCAGCAATAGTGGGGGTGGCAGCATCTAGGAAGGAAGGCAGCCCTTAGGCAGTTTTCAGCGAATCAAGGGGTGCTAGCTACTAGCAGATAAACACAGGGTGCTCAAGTCACACTGCCCTTAAAGGGAGATGCCATTGGAGAAGGGCATTCCGGTTCGGAACAGCAGGGGAAACCAGTGCGATTCCTAGTGCTAATAAACCATCACCTGCACTGACAGAGGGCCTTGGGTTGGGGCTACTTGCCCA
This sequence comes from Caretta caretta, assembly GCF_965140235.1. Taxonomy (NCBI): domain Eukaryota; kingdom Metazoa; phylum Chordata; order Testudines; family Cheloniidae; genus Caretta; species Caretta caretta. The sequence continues at coordinate 49,083,314 of NC_134215.1, read as the reverse complement.
GGGGGAACCCCTTGCAACATTTGTTTCACATGAGATCCCATCTCTTTGGCTCTCCCGCACTGCAGGAAATGGACAGTCCACACTCTTAGCTGCATGTTCCTCTCTCACTGACAAGGGGGAGAAAGGAAGACAGGTTCAGAGTGTCAATGAAGAGGAGGATTTATTGAAGCATTGCAGAGAGTCATTGCCCTTGGGAAGCAGCCTCCCCGTAAGGTACTCAGCCTTTCCCAGTCACCTCCAGCTTGTCTCCCAGGTCTGAATTATTAGTTGCTTCCCATTTCACGCAAGAAATCTTGAATCTAAACAATGAGCTGAATGAACAGATCATGCCACAATCTTTCTGCCTTGCCTTCCTATGGGAATTCCCCATCAGAGACCAATCCAATTAAGGTGCTGGTTATGAAATTAACCATAATTACAAGAGAGAGAGATGTAATGTTTTGCATTCTGATGAAGAAACAGAATGGCAATAATAATAATAAAATAAGATTTGGTCCTTTTGAGGTAAAACTGAGCAACGTAGGAGAGGGAGAGAGAGGGAGGTGGAGAGCAAAAGCCTTGATAGACAGGAGCAAGGGGAAGAGAGAGAAGCAAAAGGTTTGAGGCACAGAGGGAAATGGAGGAGGAAAACGACAGCAGTGGAATGGCAGAGAAAGAAGGGGAGAGGTGAAGAGATAGAGATTAAGAGAATGGGAGCTGTGGGGGGAGGGAATCAGAAAGACGTGGGAGGGGAGACGCGTACAAATCTCTGTAGCAAAGGTGCCGAGCGTCTTGTTCATTAAAGCAGAAGATTAACAGTGCCCTGCATTTCAAGGGGATATTTATAACGATTGAGTCCCGTTTAGACCCCTTCAGGCTAGGAAACCTCAGCACGGCGGGAAATTGCTGGCTAAAGGACTGGGCGGAGGATCCGAAAGTAATGGAGAGACAGGAGAGCAGTTAAAGGAGCTGAAGATGGAACACCAGGGAGTTGGGGTAGTTAAGGGCACTTAGGGATGAGCATATAGGAACCAAGCAGTCATTTAACTAGCCTGGTCTGCTGTCCCTGACAACCACCAGCCTTACATACTTCAGAGGTAGGGGTTTTAGCCAGGCATTTTTCTGGCCTCCCAAGCTGTTGGATGGGAGTGCCACACACACAATGAACTCACCCTCTGCACTGCTGTGCAGTAGGGGAGCATCACCCTCTATGTTTTACAGATGGGGAGCTGAGGCAGAGAGATTAAGGCACTTGCCCTAGCTCATACAGGCAGGCAGCGGCAGAGACAGAAACTGAACCAAGATTTCTTGACTTGCAGGCCAGACCCCAAGATCATCATTCTTCACTGCAAGCCCTACCCCACACGGGGCCAACCGGGCAACAGGCTGTCTGTCCTGATACCCTGAAGCATGAGACTTGAGAGCCTCGCTAGTGTGACAGCAGGTACTCTTCCTTGTTCGGATGAAGGCAGGCACCTTTGTAGCTACAGTTTGCTACGGTTAAGGTTACATGATAAATTCAGTGAGAAGCCCCTATTTTTAATATGCGCATAACTTTCCAAAACATTCCCATTTGGGGCTGAAATTCACTAATTCTGCCTCAAGCAAATGCTTTCCCTAGAGCTTGCAAAAACCCTATCAGTTGGGGTTGAGCCAGCGAAAGAGGGAAACATGCACTTCCCCATTTTTTAAAGGGCTCTTATAATTTCTCCTACATGGCTACAGCTGAGATGTGCACCTTGTCCGGGACACAGCCCTCACTGAGGACTAGCACCTTTGCAAGAATTGACTTGGATATCACAAGACCATGTAGAAACCACACACAGAGCATCCTATTCTAGTACTGCCCTCATCACCACAGCACTGGAGTGCCTGCCCACAGTGCATTAAGTGATGTGGCCAACATCTGTCATGTGCAGTTCATTTTCTGTCTCATTCTCTCCCATGAATGGGTTGCACATCAGCCATAATTCTCATGCACAATATCTCTTGGACTTCCAGCTGGGAATGCACCACTCAACCACTCCTTACCAAGGAGCTGTGGATTCTGCTATTGGCAACCCCTCTATTGTCTGTACTATTCTCTGTCCCCTAGTGAATCTTATTCATTTTTAAACCACTGCTGTGCACTGAGCAGACATCTTCCTTAAGCCACCCCCCCTCCTCCTCCCAGCCCAAAAGACTCATACAGGTCCTTAAATGGGTCCCTCCAATGTGCACTACCTGGCACTTGTGTGCATTTAGCTTGATCGGCCATTGCATGGCCCACTCTCCCACTCTTACTAATCCTGTCTATTACAGCCTAGGGACCAACCAAGATTGCAGCCCCCTCACGCCGGGTGCTGTACAAACATGGAGTAGTAGATAGATAGTCTCTGTCCCAGAGAGTTTACAATCTAAATCGACAGGACAGACACAGGGTAGGGGGAAAGGGATAGAAACATGCATCCAGAGTGATCTATGTGATGGCAGCAAATGACATGGTCATTCCCCGACTCCCCGCACCCCCAATTTTGATAGGTCATGACTCTCCCTGTAGTCTGGTCTAACCCCAGTAATTTGGCTGGATTAGGCAATTTTGTCACCCCACTTCCAATAGGACTGTGTTAATTAGCATATTTAGCAACTTGAGTCCTAGCACTGATGTCAGGGTTCCCAAATTATTCATTCACTCTTGACCTTTGCTTCTTCTCTTTTCTGATCCTTTTCTTATGGCAGGACTTTCTCTTTCACACTTAGATTGCCAAGTTTCCTCAACACCTTCTCTTGTGGGACTTTAATAATTAAACCATCTGAAAGTCTAAAGAAATGACAGTCACCTGCTTTACTTTTGCTAAGAGTTTAACTCCCTCACTGCATTCTTATAGGTTAGAGAGGCGTGCTTGGCCCTTACCATAGCTGTGCTAGTTTGCCCCCATGACGGCTCAGATTTTCAAAGCAGATCAGAGAATTTAGATACACACATCTGCTATTGAAATGAATGAAAGGCATGCGTCTCAATCGCCTAGGTCGCTTTGAAAATCACAACCCACGTGTGTATGTATTTCCAATGACATTTCTATCTTTTTTTTTTTGCAGCCAGTTTTCCTAGTAGTGAAGTAAGGCTGGGCTGATAATTCCTGGGGTGGCCCTTACCACCTCTTCCAAAGATGGCAAAGACACCCATCACCTGCTTGTCCTCTGTCTGGTCGCTGGTTTAAAATGCCTTATGTCTTTTGGTTAGTGGTCAGCGCTCTCCGCTGGATGTCCGGACTCTGGAGATGAATTGTGGGATTGGGAGGGATGGAGAAGTAGGAGTCAGCCATGCTATGGAAAGTCTGTGCAAATGGAAGGAGAAATGAAAAACAAACCCAGCCACCTCCAAGACCCCATAAGGGAGACTTCAGCGTGGGGCAAGAAGCTGGGTTTGTGACTCATGAAGTATTGGGCGGTTTTGCTGAGCGCCTTTATCAGGGCAGCAGTTTTAGCTTTGCAGCCCCCTTCTCCCTTTCACCCAGCCCTTACTCCAGTGCAGGCAGCCACTTTACAGTCCAGTAGACCCCTGTCTTAGCTGTGAGTTACCTTTATAGATGCACTCTTCCAGGCTCCTAAAGACATCTCCTTTCAGCCAGCCTCCTTCACCCATCTCTACCCCAGTGCAGGCAGCCCCCTTATAGATCCTCTCTTCCAGCTGCAGTTTACCCCCTTTTCTATCTCCCTGTTTGGCAGCATTATAGAGTGACTGGGCCAAGTTTTCTCCCAGCGCAGTTCATTTGATTTCATTGGAGCATTGTCCATTGGCACCAGCCAAGAATTTGGTACACTGGCCCTATGAATGGTCTGTGTGGTCACCTTGAAAATTCATCCTTGATCAATAGCAAACAAAAGCAGTGGCTCCCAGATGGCTACCCAGCAGCACAGTGTCTCAGCCCGTACAGGAACACAGATCTCTATATCAGTATGGGTGCTAAATGGCAGCTTTGGTGGCAGATTCAGGAGCGAGGCCAGGACTGAACAGGCCCTGGAGATGTGAATGAGCCCTGCAGATGCTCTCAAGTTGGTCCCTTTAGGATTGAGGCTTATTGGGGTGGGCAGCATGGGGAAGCTTGTACTGTTGCTCTCCTTTCTATGGGTAACATAGGGCTGTGGTCTCCAAGACTGTCAGTCCCTCCTGCCCCTTCCACCGGCACTGGAGATGTCTGTGAGCAGACACATGGCTGGATAGTCTCAGGGAAACCACTCTGTGTTGTTGCTGTAAGAAGGTGTTCTCAGGGCCACATCCTCCCTCCACAGGGCAAGGCGGAGGGGGCTATTGGCCATTAGTGGATGGTTCCTCGATGCTGGATGGTATCTCTCAGTCTGGGGCATTTCCCTAGCTCCCGTCATGGCCAATTACCTCCCAGCAGAGCCCACAATAGCTGGGCCTGTGTTGGAGCACAGAGAGGGGAAAGGTCTGGGCCCTTTGCCTGCTCCCTGTACCCCCCGTCTGAGCTCTGACTCCTTTCTGGGCCAGGTGGCCTGACCCGCGCTTCATCCTGCTATTGTCAGTGATGAATGATTCTTGGCACTACCTTCCCATGCTAAAGAGGAGACGGGGCCTTTCATGGCATTTATTAGCATTTATTCGATTACTGGGGTCAAGCAGACAATTAATGGCACCTACCCGGGTACATCCACCGCCGTGCAATCCATCTAACTAGAGCCATTCCCTGCTTGAAACGCCTCCTGAGCACAGGGGCGATGGTCACGCTGCTCCGACATGAGGCCAATCCATCACCATGGGCAAGCTGAGCTCTGCCCCTCCCTACTAGCACCGGTCAGGAATGGGGGCAAAGCTCTTGTAACAGGTTAAAGGCCCCCCCTCCCAGGCGTGTTGTTTCTCTCTGATGATCCATGAGCAGTATGTTGGGTTAATAGTGACTGTGATTAACGGAGATAATAACTAGGGGGTCAGGTGCTTTCATTGTCTCTACTTCCCTCTCCTAAGCCTCTAATAGCAACTCCCGTCTCACCCCTGAGATCTGCTCTCCAGGAGGGATGCTGGTCCCTCCAGTCTGCACTATTCACTAGCGCTATCTCCTCCCCTGCAGCCAGCAACTAGCCAGGGGCTCCCTGCTCTGCCCTGTTTACCCTCTATCAATAGAATGCCCCAGACCTGTCTGCAAAAGCATACGGACCTTCTGCTGCTGGAAAGCAACTGCTCTGTGGGAGCCCGTGCAAAAGTGCAAGGCTTGCTCCTCGCAGCCTCCTTGACAGGTGATAAATGCAGGACAAATGGAGAGGGAGAAGAGACAGAAATAACCAGGAGAGTGGGAGGACCCAGAGAGAGAGTGCCGTGGGGGCTGGGTGAGGAGAGAAAATGAGAGAGGACCCAGTCCTCAGCTGATGTAAACCAACATAGATGTTCCATTGACTTCAACAGAGCCATGTCGATTTACACCAGCTGAGAAGCTGGCCTAGCAGATGGGGAGCAGAGAGAGTGGCAGAGATAGCATGAGGGTAAGGGAGAAATTGAGGGGGGCAGAGAAGATGGTAGAGCTAGAGAGAGAGAGATTGATGGGAGTGAAAAGGCGGACAGTTGGAGAGAAAGAAAAAGCATCCCTGAGAAGCACATGTGCTTCACAGTCACCTCTCTGGCACTGGGAGCTCTTGGCTCATATTCAGGAGTTTGGAGGGGTTGTGTTTCCCCTGCCCCAACTGGCATTAATGGCACTCACACATTTAGCCAGCGTTCTTAACCTGCCACAAACCCACTACAGTACAAGGGTCCTCAGCCCATCTGTTATGCATGTGCAACTTGGCAAGTTGTGTGTGCTTGACTGAGGAGATAAATTGCCACAGGGAGGCTTGCTTGTTTGAGGCTGATCATGGGTTATTTTTGTTAGTGTGCATTCTTGAAGAGCACCCAAATACGTCCAGTCCAGTGCAGGGCATGTCCATGCAGACTCTCACCCCACGTCCCCACATATACATGTCCCCCTTTTACACATCTACCATCACCTCACACACAGCAAGGCCCCAAATGCGGGTATCAGGCCACCATTTCTCCTGCTACCTCTCTGTATGCTCAACAGTGATGCAAACCACCAAGGCCTCCCTCCCCAGTGCTCGTCTTCAGTGGTGTTACTGGTTGACCAAGCCAGCACAAGGCTGTGGACCTGATCCCTACCTCCCTAGCCTGTGGGCACCACCTGCCCTTCCCAGCCCCCACCCCACTCAGAGAAACCTGTCCCAGATATTGTACCATCAAAGGTACTATGGTCGAAGAAAAGACATGCAATCTCTGAAGGAGATGGCGTGCCTGAAGGAGATGGCGTGCGAATTAGGGCAATTTGATTCAGACAGAATAAGAACAGAACCAAATCTTTGCTCAAGACTCAAACCAAACCTTTAGGGGTTCCTTTAATTCTCCATCTTCTTCCACTGGCCATGTTTCCTTCGAGAGGGTGACTCAGACCACTTCCTGGATCATGTTTTAACTGTAAGCACCCAAATACCAAGAGAAAGGCTTGTCTCAGAGTGTCTCTCTCCTTTCCTGAAGCAAGGGGTACTGAAAATCTAGAGATCCTGTTTGCATAGATCTGTATCTCTGTCTCCATCACACTCCTGACTGTGGTGTCACAGCACCTAACACCTAGCACAGTGGGTGTGCCTTGTCCTCTCCCCCCTCCCCCGAGGCCTTATTTACCACACGCTATTCAAACGCTATTCAAACCCTGCCCCGAAGACAGAATGATTCATTTCCTCATGGGTTTTTCTATGGCACTCACCACTGTAGTGGTCAAGTGCTTCGCAAGCATTACTTTATTTTGACAACACCCTGATGAAAAACAAACAAACAAACAAAAAAAACACTCTCTTTGGTTCCCAGGTTTATCAGATCAGGGGCAGGAGCTGCTGAATTGGAACTTTCAAGATCCAGGTAAACACACTTTATTCCCCACCTTTGGTACATGTCCCCCGCCCCCGCTGTGAGCTAAGGCTTTAAGACGGAGACTTTTAAACATTAACATCTATTCAGGTAGGGGCAGCTTAGTGCTGGGGGGGCGAGTCAGAGGGCTTGGTGAGGATGTGTAGCTTGTTTGGGGTCAGGGCACCAGGTGGAAGTCAGAGTGTTGGGGAGGAGTCAGTGTGGCGCTCTGATGCATAAGGAATGAGACAGAAAATAATTCTGCCAGTATTATAATTCCACTATATAAAGCAATGGGAAGTCCTCAGCCGGAATACTGTGTTCCACTGGGATCACCCCATCTCAAAAAGGCTACAGCAGGGGATCAGAGACAGGAGAGGAGTCTGATTTAGGGAGGGATAAACTCTCCTATGAATGGCGGTTAATAAGGCAGGACTGTTAACTCTACAGGGAGGGCAAATAAGAGGAGACAGGACAGCATATACAAAATAAATATACTCATTCACCCCCTCTCTCTTACTAGAAGGAAGAGAGGATATTCAATGAAGCTCTGTGGTGGGACTTTAAAACCGATAAAAGAAAATACATTTAGACACAATGCACAATTACCCTGTGGAACACTCTGCCACCGATTCAAAGACGAGACCAGAGCAAGATTAAAAAAAAAAAAAAAAAAGGATTGGACATTTATAGGGATAACAAGACTATACAGCGTTATAACAGAGTTCACTTAAGAGTTTTGGAAGGAACATAAACCCTCATGCATCAGGGCATGAAACCAGCCTCTTACAAAGGGGGTTCAGGAAGAAATGTTGCCTGTGGCCAGGTTATTCCATAACTGTCTATTGGTGATAGCGGGGGATGTTAATTGCACCTCCTCTGAAGCAGCAGGTGCTGGCCACTGTCAGAGACAGGATACTGGACTAGACGGGCCACAGCTCTGAGCCAGTTTGGCCATCTATATTCCTAGCTGGGCTGGTAGGTAGAGGTTGGTGTACTGGGTACGGCACCATTGGCTTGACCCTGGGTAGGGGTTAGCATGCTAGTGAGAAAAGAAGGTGAAGGCTAGGACACTAGGATGCTGGTCATGGTGCAGACAGAGGCTGGAGCACTAGGTATGGGTCAGTCTGATGCTTTGCATCAGGAGTACAGGGTCAGGTGAAGATTGAGGGTAACACTACAGATACCGTGCATGCTGTTCTGCAAGGACAGCAAGGGCCCAGTCTCTCTGCCCTTGTTGCTGGGAGTTGGGCCTGCGAAGGGCTGTGCGCTGCAGCACCGTTTTGGCCCTTGATAGAACACTTCCCCCTTTGCCCCAGTTCCAGTCTCCCCTCTGCCGATAAACCAAGCAGTTTAACAGGTTAACATTGCCATTTTGAAACAACATTCTAACTACAGAAACCCTGCAAGGGAGAGTGGAGAAGGTTCATTTTTAGAGCCCACCTCTTTCTATAATCACTGCTAGTCTCTCATGGGGACCTGTCCTCCTATGCTCTGGTGTTTTTAGGATGTTCTTCCCCCCGCCCCACACCTGCCACCTCCTTTCTCCTGGATCCCTTGTCCTGTCTCTGCATTCTTGCTCTTTCCATACACATTCCCTGTCCTAGGGTCTTGTCCCCCATGTTATATCTTCCTCTAACCTGCCCTCTCCTCCCATGGTCTGTGTCTTCCTCCTTTGACTTCTCTGCATTTTCTCTCTATTCTCCGCTCCATATCTGTGCTGCACCCTTCCCTTACACCTCTCTCCTAACCACTGCCTTCCTGCCCCAACACCCCTGTGCCCATTTCTCCTCCCTGGGCCTGGCATCCCCAGAGATTTGTAGGTTTGTTTTCAGGTGGACACTTGAAAGTCTCATAGATCTCATATCTGTGGATTTTGTCCCATGGTTGCCAATGGGGCATCAGTGACATACACATACCACCCCACACTCTCTTCCTGCTCCTTGGAAGTGCTATGGTCTCATAGTAGAGGAGACAACCCTGGGTTGCATTCTTCCCACAGCGGTCTCTGCTGTATGGAGCACATGTCCACTCACTGTGCATGATGGCCTATACTCATACAGCCTATCTATGGCAAGAACAGGGTAGACCTGTCCTGCAGTGACCATGGAGTGCTGGGCACAGACAGTATGATACACACTAATACATCAGCTTGCTCATCTGGACTATTGATAAGGCTTCATAATAAGACACAGGTGGGGAATCTCCTATCTCAGTCAGGAGAGGAAGCTGCTGTAGTGTGCATCTCACTTGCCTTTTGCTTCCCTGCTCTTCCTCCTGAGGAACATCTGTTTTGTTTTTGTCTGGTCTGATTCATAAAATGGTTCCATATTATGAAAGCACCAGGCAGGACCGAGGGACATAGCTCCTCTTTTCCCCTGCTGCTGAATAGGTTCAATGGCTCCACCTTCTTGGCCATGCCATTGGCTTCACAGGAACCCCTCCAGCACGAACAGCGCGTGGAAGTCAGGAGGGACCCACCAGAGAGTTAAAATTCCTAGGGCGCCAGATGCTAATCTCAGTTACACATGGAGAATGGAATCTGATCCCTGGGCTCAAGACTTCATCTGGTTCCATCATTAGTCCTAACAATTCGCTTCAATGACTGCAAAATAAAGGAGAGAACTCTTCCCACCCTCCGACCCTGCACTCTACTCTGGCTGGAGAAAGTGTGGTTACAAACCCACAGGGTTAGAAAACACAGCCAGCCTCCCCTGGGCTCCTGCTGAGAGTAGAAAATGGAAGCAGGGAATCCCCGGGCACTGACTAGATGCATCAGGACCAGGGGGATGGGGTTGGACAGAGCCTTCCCAACTACTCCGGTAAAAGCCAAAGCCAAAGCCTGCAGAAGGGCTGTGACAGAGCTAATATAAGACGTACTAATTGCCCTTCCATAGCACCCTCCATCTTCAGATCTCGAAGCACTTCAGTACATGCATACCCTCTCCCCTCAGCAGGAAGGTACGATTAGCCCCATTTCAGAGAGAGGGAAAATGAAGCAGAGGGGCGCTGATCAGTGGGAACTGCATGACGGGCGGTAGGGGGAAGCAGCAGAGAGCAGGAAGGGACAGGGGACAAAGAAGGAAGGAAGACAGAATAAGAGGAGGTGGTTGCATCAGAATAATATAAACCAGGACTCTCCCTGTGAACCAGTCCCAACCTGTCATTGAGACAAGCCTCATGAACCTGCCATCTTCTCTGCTCTGCTCACTTAATGGCTCCCTACCACCTTCTCCTGAGCTTCATTCCCAGAAAAGGTCAGCCAGGCATCTGATCAGCAAAACGCTGAATTCTGATTCCCTTATCCCAGGGGTGGGCAAACTTTCTGGCCCGAGAGCCACATCAGGCTTGCACTATAAGGTGGGTAGAAAGCTGGCTAGATTGTCGGGCTCAACGGGTAGTGATCAATGGCTCCATGTCTAGTTGGCAGCCGGTGTCAAGTGGAGTGCTCCAGGGGTTGGTCCTGGGGCCGGTTTTGTTCAATATCTTCATAAATGATCTGGAGGATGGTGTAGATTGCACTCTCAGCAAATTTGCAGATGATACTAAACTAGCAGGAGTGGTAGATACGCTGGAGGGGAGGGATAGGATACAGAAGGACCTAGACAAATTGGAGGATTGGGCCAAAAGAAATCTGATGAGGTTCAATAAGGATAAGTGCAGGGTCCTGCACTTAGGACGGAAGAATCCAATGCACCGCTACAGACTAGGGGCCGAATGGCTAGGCAGCAGTTCTGCGGAAAAGGACCTAGGGGTGACAGTGGATGAGAAGCTGGATATGAGTCAGCAGTGTGCCCTTGTTGCCAAGAAGGCCAATGGCATTTTGGGATGTATAAGTAGGGGTATAGCGAGCAGATCGAGGGACGTGATCGTTCCCCTCTATTCGACATTGGTGAGGCCTCATCTGTAGTACTGTGTCCAGTTTTGGGCCCCACACTACAAGAAGGATGTGGATAAATTGGAGAGAGTCCAGCGAAGGGCAACAAAAATGATTAGGGGTCTAGAACACGTGACTTATGAGGAGAGGCTGAGGGAGCTGGGATTGTTTAGTCTGCAGAAGAGAAGAATGAGGGGGGATTTGATAGCTGCTTTCAACTACCTGAAAGGGGGTTCCAAAGAGGATGGCTCTAGACTGTTCTCAATGGTAGCAGATGACAGAACGAGGAGTAATGGTCTCAAGTTGCAGGGGGGGAGGTTTAGATTGGATATTAGGAAAAACTTTTTCACTATGAGGGTGGTGAAACACTGGAATGTGTTACCTAGGGAGGTGGTAGAATCTCCTTCCTTAGAGGTTTTTAAGGTCAGGCTTGACAAAGCCCTGGCTGGGATGATTTAACTGGGAATTGGTCCTGCTTTGAGCAGGGGGTTGGACTAGATGACCTTCTGGGGTCCCTTCCAACCCTCATATTCTATGATTCTATGAACTGTATGGAGGGCTGGGTAAGAAGGCTGTGCCTCCCCAAACAGCCTGGCCCCCTCCCCCTATCCGCCCCCTGACTGCCCCCCTCAGAACGCTGAACCCATCCAAGCCTCCCAGCCCACTCCTTGTCCCCTGACAGCCCCCTCCCGGGACAGCCCGCCCCTAACTGCCCCCCCCCGTGACCCCACTCCCTATCCAACCCCCCCTGCTCCCTATCCATACCCCCACCCCCTAACAGGTCCCCCAGGACTCCCACACCCATCGAACCCCCCCATTCCCTGTCCCCTGACTACCCACCCCAAACTTCTGCCCTATCCAACCTCCCCCTGCTCCCTGTCCCCTGACTAGCCCCCAGGACTCCCTTCCCCTTATCCAACCCCCCTGCTCCCCACCCCCTTACCATGCTGCTTGCAGCCATGCAGCCTGGATGGAGCCAGCCATACTGCCCAGGGTGCTGGTGACATGGTGAGCTGAGGCTACGGGGGACAGCGGGGGAGGGACTGGGAGCTAGCCTCCCGGGCCAGGAGCTCAAGGGCTGGGCAGGACAGTCCTGCGGGCCGTAGTTTGCCCACTTCTGCCTTATCCACAATGAGTAACCCCTTGCTCCACTGGTACTTCCATTAACTGCAAGGGGACTAGGCCTGAAGGAACATAATATTCTACGCAAGGATATCAGATTCTACAGAATGGGCAGCCCACACAAGGTCTAAAGGGTCAGTTCATGTAAATATCTAAAAGTTTAGGGATGGGGTATTTTGAAGCACCTATGGGGGAGGGATAGCTCAGTGGTTTGAGCATTGGCCTGCTAAACCCAGGGTTGTGAGTTCAATCCTTGAGGGGACTATTTAGGGATCAAAAATTGGGGATTGGTCCTGCTTTGAGCAGGGGGTTGGACTAGATGACCTCCTTCCAACCCTGATATTCTATGATATGACTTTGGAGGAGAGCTGAGGGGAATTTGCAATATCTGTCCTGTGGGAAATTCTGACATTTTAACATTTGTTTTCACCTCAAATTAGGATAAAATGTTGAAATTTTGAAATGTCACAGAATAGAAATTCCATTCCAAAAGAACTTTGATTGAAAAATGTCAAAAAGGTTCCGAAATCAAAATGTTTAGTTTGGGTTTATTGAACTGTCCCAAAACTTTTAATTTCAAGTCAGTGCCATATTAAACTGCATTTCCCCACAGCCTTATGGGAGCTGTAGCTCATGAGACAGACATTCCCATTCTCCCCTGTAGGGCAGGCTCCTGGGCTGGACTACGGCTCCGATAAGGCACCCCAAGTCATGTGACTTCCATGACACACCACACAGCTTGGACCAGCATTGCCTTATGGGAGGTGTAGTCTTCAAGGGAGTCCAGCCCATAGGAGAAAATGGGGGCCTGAACAATAACTCCCATAAGGCATTGCACCACAAGAGAAATGCAGTTTAATGTTTTCTTGAATTCAAAACCAAACATGTTGGGGAAATTTTGATTTTGTGCAAACTGCATTTGCCTTCGGAAAATCATTCTGACAGAAATTCCCAACCAGCTCTACTTAGGAGCAAAAGTCTTACTGAAAATCAATGGGATTTGTGCTCTTAAGTAACTTAGGCACTTTTGGAAAAAATCACAGCCTAGAAAGATCCTCCTCAGAATTTCATGGGCCAGCAAAACTGAGCTGAAACTCTTGTGAGATTGCTGGTACTTCCCAGCCAGGGCAATCTCAGCACATTCTGGCAGCACCAGACGCATTTCCAGAACTAGGGAATGTAGTTAAGAAATAAGAGAAGAATAATGAGGAGGGAAAATTAACTATGTGGAACTTTTGAAAAAATATGACTGGCATTCAGAGATCAGTTTGAGTTCTGGGCAAAGGGTCAGGCTGGCTCTTGGTCACAGCAGAAACCAAAGCCCACAAACCATCACGCTCAAAGTGGCCTCAGTGACACCAAAATGGGAGCGGAGTAGTGCCAGCTCATTCTGGAAGGACACACTGCTGGCCAAAGGGCCAGGAGGAAAAAACCCCAAACCTCACCCCACCAATATCCATCATCATTGACCTCAAGACTGGCATTTAATGTTTGAATACTGAGCCTCACCATGGAGGCCACGTTGCCAAAAGAGTGCCAGCCCAAAGGGCATTCAGACATGTTCTCTTCCTGCCCCTAGAAATTCTCCTGGAAAGATGCATCTAGAAAACTCCTGGGGTTGGGGGAGGCATAGCACAGAGTGTCACATTGATGGCCTGCTCCCCACAACCCCTTCTCCGTCTGCAAGAGAAGCCAGCACCATGCCAGTCCCAGGAGTTGAGGGGGACAATTTTCTAATGGATGCAGGTCTAGCTGAGAATAACTGCATGTTGCAGTAGGGTGTCCTCTGTTGAGCGCGTCCCATTCGTCCAGAGTCATGGGACAAAGACCTGCAGGTAATGAGTTGAGACTCTCTTACCGACAACTCTCTTGCCTGACACCTCCCCTAGCTTTATACAGTATGTATGAGGGTGTGAGCAAATAGTAGGGGATGGGGATGGATGCCCTCTCTTGAGCTTCCCTGCACCCCCTCCATTCTTCCCCTTCCACAATGCCCCTCTGTGAAGTGGAACAGGATGGAAAATGAAGGGTACACCCAGGGACTCTGCCACGGGAGTGCCTGCTTTCAGAATTGAGGGCTAACCCTCCAGGAAGGGTAATAGGGATTGGGTTGCTTGGTTCACTTACTCAGCTGAAACCCCCAGACATCTGCTTGCACCTTCTGCTAGAGACTTGAACTGGATTCCAAGAGGGCTGGGCCCACTCAGCTTCAGCAGCTCATGGGATTTCCACCTCTCCCATCCCTGAAGAATGGGCCAATAATGGCAATGCCCAGGAGCACTGATGGACCCTCACATCACACATTATGGCACATCATCTCCTAGAGGTTTCACCATCTGCTGAAACGTAACATGGACAAAACTCAAGCCCCAGTCTTTCTTCCCAACCCCAGACCCCATCCCCTGTCATTGCTAACAGCACCCATCACCTTCGCGTTACCCAGCAGTAACCTGGGTGCCACGTTTGAGCCCTTCCTTGATCCATCTGTCTGGTAACTTTAATGAGAGCAGAGTCAGGCCCAGAGCTCCAACTCCTTGTCTCTGCCCGCAAGGCCTTTCCCAACCCTGCCCCTTCCTGCTCATCCGTTCTCCTCTTGAGCCGTCTTGCCCTCTCTGCTGCAGCTACTATGGAGCGCTGTGCTGTCCCAGAAAGCAGCAGAATCACAATGTGGACACTGCTTCCTCTTGCTCCAGCAGAAAAGTAACCGGTAACGCAGCTTACTCCCCACTCCGCTCCTGTGTGGGAGGGGGGATAGCAGCCCAGGCAAGGCAGCTCTTCCCTGTGCTGTGATCCGTGATGCAGAGAGCCCACATGGGCAGGGGGGATATGGAGGGTCAGCTCTTTGGGGGAGGGCTTCTGTCTTCTTGCACTGTGTGGGTGCTCCCCAAATCATAACAGCAGAACGCTGGCCTACATATTTTGCTTTTCGACCCCTAACTAAAACCAGAGGCCAACATTTCCAAACTTGGTGCCTAATTCCCTATTTAGGCATCTAAATCCATGCCCTGATTTTCAGGCATGCTGGGCACTCACAACTGCCACTGAAGGGCAGGGACACCATGGGAGCTATGGGTGCTCAGGACCATTGAATATGAAGCCAGTTCTTTAGATGCTCACCCATAGATGAGCCTGGGGGCCATAGGTCTAGGTACATCCTGAGAGCTGTTATCGAGGTGGGATGAAAGGGAGGAAGAAAATTGCAATGATTATGTTAGGGGTGGGAGACCACAGCCTCACTGTTTACAGACAAGCCCAGGATAATCTAGAGGAAGCATTTTAAACACCTGAGTAGCAGACAATGAGCTGACTCACAGATCAAGAGTCCAATTCTTCAGTTGTTCCACACACAGAATTCCCATCGACTACAATGGGAGCTCTGTGCATGGATCTGTTGCAAAACCAGGATTTACAGGTTTCAGAGGAACAGCCGTGTTAGTCTGTATTCGCAAAAAGAAAAGGAGTACTTGTGGCACCTTAGAGACTAACCAATTTATTTGAGCATGAGCTTTCGTGAGCTACAGCTCACTTCATCAGATGTTTACCGTGGAAACTGCAGCAGACTTTATATACACACAGAGAATATGAAACAATACCTCCTCCCACCCCACTGTCCTGCTGGTAATAGCTTATCTAAAGTGATCAACAGGTGGGCCATTTCCAGCACAAAGCCAGGTTTTCTCACCCTCCACCCCCCCACACAAATTATTTGTGTGGGGGGGTGGAGGGTGAGAAAACCTGGCTTTGTGCTGGAAATGGCCCACCTGTTGATCACTTTAGATAAGCTATTACCAGCAGGACAGTGGGGTGGGAGGAGGTATTGTTTCATATTCTCTGTGTGTATATAAAGTCTGCTGCAGTTTCCACGGTATACATCTGATGAAGTGAGCTGTAGCTCACGAAAGCTCATGCTCAAATAAATTGGTTAGTCTCTAAGGTGCCACAAGTACTCCTTTTCTTTTTCCAGGATTTACAGTAAATCATGTGCCAGCAACGCATGTTCCACCTGGACCATCTTATGCCCTGGATGACCTACCTCCCTTCTTTGTCATATTGGCTCCTCCTCTAAGGTGTGGGAGCTAGGATAAGATCCAGGAATATCAGCAGCTCATCTGAATGATCTAAATCCTGAATTTGCAAAACTAGACCAGAAAATCCAAGAGACAAGGCTTTCTTGGCATATTTCCAGTGATTCTTGCTTCTGGTTGGGTCAGGAACAGTTTCTGCCCTGGTAGGTTGGTACATCCACTCCTAAATAGGAGCTGTACACAGAGATGCAGGAGAATGAAAACACAACACAATAAAAGGGTGCTGAACCCACAGAAAGGCCCTGCCACACATCCATGTGGCTTGAAGAAGAGGAGTACTTGTGGCATCTTAGAGACTAACAAATTTATTAGAGCATAAGCTTTCGTGAGCTACAGCTCACTTCATCGTATGCATGTGGCTTGTGCACTCTGTGTGACTTGGAAAGGTTTTTATTCATTACTAATACTCTAGAACCCGGTGGATGGCAGTGGCAGAAACCTTTTGTGTACATACGCTGTAGGATCAAATGGTGTCCCAGCAATAGGGTTGCCAGGTGTCCAGTTTTCCACAAGAATGCCCAGTTGCAAAGGGACCCTGGCGGCTCTGGTCAGCGGTGCTGACTGTGCTGTTAAAAGTCCAGTCACTGGTGCAGTGGGGCTAAGGCAGGATCCCTGCCTGCCGTGGCTTTGAGCGGCTCCTGGAAGCAGTAGCATGTCCCTGCTCTGGCTCCTAGGCATAGGGGCAGCCAGGGGGCTCCGCGTGCTATCTCCGTATCAAACGCCAGGTTTGCAGATCCCATTGGCCGGGAACTGCAGCCAATGGGAGCTGTGGGGGCGGTGCCGGTAGACAGGGCAGCGCACAAAACCACCTGGCTGTGCCTCCATGTAGGAGCCGGAGGGGGTATATGCTGCTGCGTCCAGGAGCTGCCTGAGGTAAACGCTGCCTGGAGCCTGCACCCCTGATCCCCTCCTGTGCCCCAACCTCCTGCCCCAGCCCTGATCCCACTCACGGCCTCCCAACCCCTCAATCCCAGCCTGGAGCACCCTCCTGCACCCCAAACCCCTCATCCCCAGCCCCACCCCAGAACCTGCATCCCCAGCTGGAGTCCTCATCCTCCCCCCCCGCACCTCAATCCCCTACCCCAGCTCTGAACCCCTCAGCCCAGAGCCCCCTCCTGCACCCCAAATCCTCATCTCTGGTCCCACACTAGAGCCCACACCCCCAGCCAGAGCCCTCCATTGCCCCTGTATCCCAACCTCCTGCCCCAGTCTGGAAACCCCTCCCGCATCCTGAACCTCTCATTTCTGGCCCCACCCCAGAACCTGTACCCCAACCCGAGCGAGCCCAGTGAAAATGAGTGAGCGAGTAGGGGTGGGACCTCAGAGAAAGGGGCAGGCCAAGGATGTTTGGGTTTGCGTGAGTAGAAAGTTGGCAACCCTTCCCAGCAAGCAGAGGCAAACGTGGGCGCAAATGAGATCATGGAAGGAGGGAAGAATGAAGGAGAAGTGGAAGAGAACCTGAGCTGTAGGGTTTCAGAGGAACAGCCGTGTTAGTCTGTATTCGCAAAAAGAAAAGGAGTACTTGTGGCACCTTAGAGACTAACATGTTTTGGCAACCCCACAAGCAACATATAGCATATAACTGCACAGACCCAGGCTTCTTCTGGGCCCCTGGTGTGCTGAACCCCCAACACTGCCCCAGGCCCTGCCTCCACTCGACCCCTTCCCCTAAGTCCTCACCCCTGCCCCACCTCTTTCCGCTCAGTTCTGCTCCCAGCCCTCTCTCCTCCCCCTCCCTCCCAGCACCTCCTGCATGCCACAGAACAGCTGATTGTGGCAGGCAGGAGGTGCTTGGAGGGAAGGAAGGAGTTGATCGGCAAGGCCACTGACAGGTGGGAGGCGCTGGGGGGGAAAAGGGGATCTGGGTGCCCATGCTAAAGACCCACTAATTTCCTGGAGCACCCACAGAGTCGGCACCTATGTAATTGTGGCTAACATGAGCCATCTGCACATATATCACAAAACTGTCAAGAGCGAGTCATGATATTAAAAAACCCCAGGCCACTTCCTGGTAAATGAAAAGAGCAACTCGCCCCGTTCAGCCAGGCACAGGATCACTGCTGTCTCACTCTAACAGTGGGCAGCGCCACTCATCGTGGTGAAAGCAAAGGAACTGGGACTTACGCCACAGCAAACCCAGGCCTCTAAAGAGAGGGAGGGCTTAGAACGGTCAGAGGACAATGGGTTGATCGTATTGCAGTAGAAAGCAATAATACACAGACCAGTACAGCACAGGGTCACTACATATGGATCAAATCCAAATTGGCCACGTCCACGCTTTCCAAACCCACCATGGGTGTCTGTGCGGCACGTGAGCCATGCCATGGCAGACTGAGGGTTCACGGTGTCAATCCCACTGAGATTGCAAGGGGCCTAACGAATGGTGCCTAAAGGAGCTGTCCTTAGATGGTGTGGCAGAGACCTGAGTTTCTGGTGCTGAAGGAGTAGGATTCTACCCCCAGTTCCCCAGGTGTAGATATAACAACTGTGTCTGATGTACACAGCATATGGATTATTACAGTAGCCCTACAAGCCTAGCCAGTAGTGGGAATCATTATACATGAGCAGCTCCATAAGAGAGCAGGGACAGGCATACACACAAGGCAATACCGGATGAAATGTATTAATCCTAATCTAACCCTCATCAGTTCAGTTGCACTTTATAATACAATGTCTGTAATTATGGTATTATAACACTGCAATTATAGCCCAATTATAAAATGATTTATCAACCTATAGAATTAAACCTCAAGTTATAGGATTTTGTACTAGTTACATGTACCAAACAGTGTGACTTCAGCAGTACGACA
This sequence comes from Caretta caretta, assembly GCF_965140235.1. Classification (NCBI taxonomy): domain Eukaryota; kingdom Metazoa; phylum Chordata; order Testudines; family Cheloniidae; genus Caretta; species Caretta caretta. Next base: position 49,064,552 of record NC_134215.1, on the reverse strand, counting down.
GTGAAATGGATTAAGTATGAAACGAAAGGAGTTTTAAGTAATTCAGTCATGCAGTTAACCTTCCAGTCATATAAAACACTGGTAATTAGAGGTACCACAAAGTAATTACATTATAGTTGCAGTATAACTACAGTGTAATTACAGTAACTGTATTAGACTTTTTTTAATGATTGGTTCTGTAATTAATTCCTCTTCTTGAGGCTTGGAAAACCTCACTCCTCCTCAAGTCCTCTAAACAACTCCAGCTACGTGTGCTCTGACTGCATCAAGTCTAATATCCTCCAGTTCAGGCAGGTGTCCTCCAAGCCTACAACTAAACTAAGGCCAGCTTCCAACCAGACATCTTCCAACACTTCTACAGTACTAGTGAAGGACCTTCCAACCTCTGCTTCCACATTTTCCTTCAATTCAGAGCTGCTTAGGCCTAATTAGAATCACAGCAAGGAGAAAAGGAACCAGCTTCATGCAGAATACTTGCTACCTAAGTAATGGGGATGCTCAGGGGTGTGAAATCTCCCAACATAGAAGTGGTTAGGTTGACAGAAGAGTTCTTCCGTTGACCTAACTCCCGCCGCTTGAGGATGTGGATTACCTATATTGACAGAAAAACCTTTCGGTTGCTGTAGGAACCATCTACACTAAGTCTGTAGCACCTGCAGCGTAGACATGGTCAAAGAGAGCAAAGGCTGAGAGAAGTTTCAAAGCTTCAGAACGAAATCAGTTCCCCACAGTTGTAGGCAACCAGAGAACTCCCAGCATCATACATTCCAGAAAGGAGAATGTGAGAAGGCAAAGGAGGAAGGGTTAGTGCTAATCTTGAGTGAAAAGCCTTCTGGCATGCCAGTCCCACCAGGCCTGCTCTTTTCTTCCTCCAGCCCAAACCACCTAAAAGAAAGACAATCCCACTGCACATGTACACATATGCAGGCCTGTGACATTCTAAATGGAGACAGGCTCCCTGGGTAGCAGGAGGAAGACCATGAATCCTGGGGGAAAGGACAGGAATCCATCAAACCCTTCGCCCTCAAGTGATGGGTGAAACTGGTTCCTATAGCCCTAGAAGTAAAGCATCATGGGATGTTCAAGCAACATTGTACTGATAGGTATGAGCTGTGGTGGGAGGGAGGGAGAACAGAACATGCTCCTAAGGGCCACTGGTCCCATCGCTGGAGCTCAGATGATACCTGCCTTGATTATCGGAATGCCAGGAGCGTGTGGATAGCGACACTGAATATATTTGGATCACTGGAGTTTCAGATATTTGAGGAATGCAATTAACAGATGTTGGGGGGACCTGGATCTTTCAGGAGGTGTTGTAATCCCATTGTTCAAGGAGTGGAGCATGGGGGTGCCTGAGTCACGACCTTGAAGTCCACAGGTGTATCATTCCAGCCCCCCATCTTTGCCCAGTTACTTAGTTATTGGCAGTGATTTGGATGGTGGTCCTCACTGTAGTTTCTGCTGTATGTAGATGTCAGAGCTGTAAAGAGCTCAGAGCTGCTGCTCCTGCGACAGGCTGGATGGGGAGGACAGGGTTAATCCTCACTGAAGGTGTTCGGCAGGGAGATGTACAAACAGCTGTGGAAATCCCAGTCTAAGGGCTGGCTTTGAGGTTTGCATAGAAAGAATGGGAAAGAGGCAGCTGGAGACGGGGGAGTAAAACTGAGAAGGGGGAGACAGGAGATGAGGCCAATCTTGGGCAGAGCTACAGAGCTCCTACATTTCACGCTGCTTCCTGACCCACCCAGTGTTTCACCATAACTTTGCTGATCAAATGCAAGAGCTCCTCTCCTTGGTCAGGCTCTGGGCAAGTGCATGAATTCCAGAAAGCGAGAGTAGCATCTGCCATGACTATAGCACAGGGCCGGTGGCTCCCACTCTGCTCCATGCCCCGGTGCTGCTGCCCAAACACGTCCTGCAGAACTGTAATACAAAGCCATTTGCTTCTGGAAGGAAGGGGATGTTACTTTTGAAGGATGTCTAGCTTCTGTGGTGATGCGGGCGCTAAAAATGCTTAGATGGCTGGCTCAGATAGACACATGCAGAGGGAGTCAAGAGAACAAGGTCTTTGTGATCCAACAAGCACGTACCGTGAAAGGACTCTGAGCGGTTTCTCTCACCCCACCCATGCACAAACCCACCCCACCCACGAGTGAGTTGCCTTCCCCGAAATAGCAAACCTCCTGTTTGTTCTCTGAGCCCACAAGCTCCTGCATCCTGAGCACGCGGTGGCCAACACCTTTGGCTCTGGAATATTTTTACTTCCCTGAGACGGAAAGGTGAAAAAATCTGATCAGCACCACAAATGTAAAAAGGCAACAACAAAGGAAAATTCTATTCAGGGGGCAGCCAGGCTGGGCTCCTCCCTTGGGGTTACTTTCTTTTCCCCTTGGTATCACCAGAGTCTGGACCCCCTGTCCATGCATGGCAGATCCCAGCTACGCCCCTAAGTTAGAGAAGCCCCATCCCGGATGGGCTGAATTCCCTGCAAGCAGCCCTCCCTGCCCTGATGCTGGGCTGTCCGGAACGGAGGGCTGAGCCCCTCTAATATTAACCCTTTCTCTCCCCTGACACTATCATCAGACCATGATTGAGGGCTGGCTATTTTTCCTAACATAAAACAATTCCAACCCCTTCCCCAACACTGGTGCCTTTCGAATTGAAGGGCAACCCTCCTGAAATTAACCCTTTCCACCCTGCTGAGCTAGCCCTCAGTTCTAGAGTTCCTGAAATTAACCCTTTCTGTCCCCCAACAATCCTGCCCCAGTATTAAGCTCTCGGTGACTGAGGGCTAATCCAGGCTGAAATTAACCATGAACACCCCTGACTGCCCTGCCCCAGAGCTGAAGTAGCTGGGACTGAAGGCTAATCCCACCTGACATTAACTCTTCATGCCTCAGACTGCACTGCCTGTCTCTGATTGCAGGCTAATCTCCCCGGTATCAGCCTCTGCTGATCCCTGGTTGGTAGCGCTGTCCCAACAACACCCCACCTGAATGTGTAATCTGTTCCAGGCCAGTTAACTCATCTGCTTAGCTGGACCAGACAGGCTCCCCATATTACCATGCAACCCAGCATCTCATTCCCCCCACCCCACAGCACAGCCAAGCACCAGTTTATTAGCTGGACTAGGATGAAAACAGCGGCTAGCAGCTGAGCCTCATTGACCCATCCATCCATTTGTCTGTCTATCCAGGTTTTTATAAGGTTGCCTGTCACCCTGGTATCTTGGGACCTGGCTCAGGATGGCTGCTGGCATCAGTCTCCTTAGCCAGCGAGGGTGCATTGGTGGTGGTGGTGGGGGAGTTGGGCACAACCAGTGCTGCACCCCCAAAGATTGACAGTGGGGACAAGGGGGAAGGGAACAATATGGGAAATTAAATGCCCAGCAATGCAGGACAATGGAGAAACAGGCGAGGGGATGAAAGGGAAGGGGCGGGGGGGAGGGAGAGAAGAGAAGAGAAGGAAAAATGAGGGCAGAGCCAGCAGAAAAAGCCAGAGCACTTCTGCTGCCAGGTAGCCAGCACAAGGGCAGAGGCAGCTGGCAGGGCTCTGGGAACCCAAACCCTTGTAGCCCCAGAACCCAGCACACACTACACAACCCAACCCCACCCAACATGCATACACACAACTCACACACATAAAGGACCAACACACCCAACTCACACCCTTGGAAGAAAGAACCCCTCTCTCCCACCCCAGTTGACACCCTTCCTAGAACACTGACACAAAACTCACAGCCCTCCTGTGAAAATGCGCTCCTGCTCACACAGCCCTATAATGAAAAGGGCCAAGACACACAATTGCACACCCATTCACTAAACGATCCAGCCCCGCACATTCCCACATTCCACACAAAGACCCACCACACAAACTCCTAGCCCTCCATAACACACATACACCCTGAGTAAAAAAGCAACACACACCCAACCAAAAACCCAGCACGCTCCCGGCTCACACCCATTCAATGGCCATCCTCCCCCACATATTGACACACACAGCTCACCCCATCCATCCAAACCCAGCACACACGTACAAACTTCCCAGCGGAAGGTTGCAATCCAAGGCACAGACCCCAGGCTTGCAGCTCGCCTCTTTGCTGCCGGGCAAGTGAAATAGACCAACTCCCCCTTCCCAGAGCCTGGGCACGACCAGCCCAGCCTCGCCTTCCCGTCAGTCCCGGGCCACCCCAGCCCCAGCTCTTACCTGCATCTCATTCTCGCCGCTTGTCTCTCTCGGTTAGAAATGGCATCTCCCCCGGCCCCCAAATCCACCTGCAGCGAGGCAGCTCCCCTCTCCTCGCCGAAAGGCAGCAGCACGCGCAGGCTGCGGGCTCCGTCTCGAGCCGAGCCCCCCTCCCGGGCCGAGAGCCGGGTCCAGGGTGGGGGGCGCTGGGGTCCGGGCAGCCCGCTGGGCTCTAAGGGCGAGCTGCTGTCCGCACCCCCAGCGCGGCGCCTGCAGGTGGGAAGGTGGGCTTGAGGCTCCGGGGGGAAGGGGGAGGCATCTCCTCCCTTAAACCCAGACAAAGGGGGGGGGGTCGGGATAAGCGGCCCCCCCACTGCTCCTCCTCCGCCACTCGCGCTCCGGCCCCAGCTACTGCGGGGCGGGGATGAGCCGGCGACGGAACGTAGCACTGTGGCGAAGCGAGCCTCCTCTGGGGCTGGCCCCCCGGACACACCGCGAGCGGGCGCGCCAGCTCCAGCGGGGGCGGAGAGCGGTGGGCGGGGCCCCGGAGCACTGGGCGTGGCCAGCTGGGAGCCCGGAGAGCGCCCGAGGCTGCCGGCAGGACTGGCGGAGCCAGGCGGAGCGCCCGCAATCAATAGCAGCCTCCCCTCCCACTCCAAGGCGGCGAGTGGCGGAAAAGGCAGGGTGCGGGCAGAGGCAGGCACAGCCCAGCCCACGCAGGGGGGCTGGCTGCTTGGGGGCGATGCCATGAGACTCTTCTGCCTGGGCCAGCCCTGGCCTGCAGCTTTGCAGCGCACGTGCCCAGATCCGGGCTCTGGCACGGGCAGCTCCTGCCGGCTTGGTAGTGGCTCCCCCTCTGGGGTGGCAGGGAGGGGTGCCCTGCAGGGGCATGCTCACTCTGCCAACAGAAGATAGCAGAGGTGGGGGGGTTAAAGGGGACATATCCTTTGGGAGTGGGACATTTCTTTTCACCCCTCACCTGGAAAGGGTGCTGGCTCTAGGATTCTCCCACCGTCACCTCACCAGGAGGTGCCAGCTTTTCTTGGGCACGTAGGCCAACCGCAAAGCCCATGTTCGCTAGGCTTTCTCCCTGGATTCCGGCTCCGAGACCAGCGTCCCAAGAGTTCCGGCCAGTGCTGGGCTGATATGGCTATGCCGGTCACATCGCTGGGAGCTAAGAAGTTTCATAGCTCCCGGTCCTCCTTGACAATTGACGGGCACTGTCTTATTATAGCTTCACAAGTGATCGGCCTTGTCTCTGCTTTCCAACAGAGGGTGCTAATGTGGTGTATGCACAGTCCAGCGAGGCTGTGGGGAGGCGGAGCAGAGATCAGGGAAGAACAATGAGAGGAATGAAAATGTAGGAATTGACATCTTTCAAGCACCCCGATAAGATCACATGTACGAGAAACTGCCCAGCAGATCCCAGACTCTGACAAGTTCCTAAGGTGCCACAAGTCCTCCTTTTCTTTTTGCGAATACAGACTAATACAGGCTGCTACTCTGAAACCTGGACTAGAGAGGGCTCTGCTGACAGCAATGAGCAGGGCTTTGAATCTGATATGGTACCTTTCATTTATAATGGACAAATGGGTTATAACACAGGGTAGGAAAAATAATACTCAGCTCTTATATGGCACTTTTCTAGCCATAGATCTCAAAATGCTTTAGAAAGGAGGTCAATATATCATCAGCTCTATATTACAGATGGGGAAACTGAGGCACAGAGACTTGCCCAAGGTCAGCCAAGCAGGAAATAGAACCCAGGACTCCTGAGCCCTAGTGCAGTGGTTCTCAAACTTTTTTTTTCTGTGGACCACTTGAAAATTGCTGAGGGTCTCAGCCGACCACTTAATGACCTTTCCAAATGTTGTTTGTACCGTTAGCTAACTATTGTAAAGTGCTTTGGATAAAAGCGCTATATATAAAAAACCTTAATAATTAACATTTTTTTGTTCTACAAATAAAAGCACATAACTCATATTTTAATATCAGTAGTCTGATCTTTCTAATGCAATGGATGTGCCCTCTCTCCCCCTCCGTGGCAGCCCCCGAGCTGGGGCTGGGAAGGAGAGGGGTCTCTCCCCCACCAGAGCAGCCATAGAGCTGAGCCTGGGAAGGAGGGGGGTCTCTCCCCGGCAGTCACAGCCCTGGAGCTGGGGAAAGTCGCCTCTTTCTTTGGCCGCCATAGCTCTGCACGTCCCAAATTCCTCCCACTCCCTCTTCTCACCCCACTGCCCTCTCCCACCTACCCCCCATTCCCCCCAAGGCCACCCCCTCACCTTACATGTGCGTCTTCTCCAGGGTCCAGGCACCTAATTAGTGGAGCCACGCCTGCATGGCTCCACTAATTAGGTGGGTGGCCCTTCATTCTATTGTGTGTGGTCGCCCAGGTGTGCACCTTAGAGAGAACTATCTGCGGACCACCTGAATGGAGCTCGTGGACCACTCGTGGTCCACGGACCACAGTTTGAGAACCTCTGCCCTAGAGCAGTGCTCTACTAACTGGGCCCTCCTTAGCAATTATGTTCCAGCTATCTCAAAGCACTTTGCAAAAGGGAGGAATATCATTACCTCCATTTTACAGGTGAGGAAACTGAGGCACACAGAGGCTAAGTACCTGCTCCAATACCACACAGTAAGTTAGTGTCCAGGTCAGGACACTGGGCTCCACTGGAGCATACTGTCTCCTGACACATGTAATGGAGAATGGATTGAAGCCAGTACAACACCCTCTGCTTACAGTGGATGTGGGTGTTACATAGAATGTAGCATGCTAAGTTTGTCATTGTGAGAAATGGGGAGGCAGCCACGACAAACTAAAATGTGGGGTGGCCTTTGCCTCTGCATCAATTCCAACCCCCACTGAACCTTTCATGCTAAGCTCCCTACAGCCACGCAGCACGTTCAGACCAGCGTGAGGTTGCCTGTGGGGGCATCTCCCTTCTTCCTGCTGCGAGACGAGAGCAGCCCACTGAAGACATGGGAACAACTGATCACCAGCAGTGGGCCTATTAAAGGCAGAATCATGTCAGAGGGAGGTATCTGGGCACTGTTGTGAACTCCAAAGCTTCAGAGGTCTCAATAAGCTTCCAGGTTTTGGCTTCTTAACTGGAACCAAATGTCCAAACGTTCTGATTTTTGTCCATTGCTACATTTAAAAAGAATGGGTTTCAGTGGACATAGCAATGCCCTCTGCTTATATGCCCTCTGCTAGAATGTCTTATTATAACAATATTCATGGATTTGTCTAATGATGTCTCTTCCATACGAGGCAGTTTTCTCCAGCGATAATGGATACAAACTTTGTTTCTAATGTGCACTTTCACTTCCTGTTCCCCTCCAGAAGAGCTCTTTGGGGATCTTTACCATTCTGCTTTCCCTCTGCTCTGTAACAATCCCCAGTCACAGCAACCTTCCTTCCAGCCAAAGAGGGGCAGAGGCAGGGCAGCTGCATTCAGAATCCATTACCACTGCCCATTGCACTGGCCAACAAAGTTGCTTGCCAGGCTACCCAACTCCCACTTGAGCCTCTAGATGGCGCCTGGATGGCTATTTCTGCCTGCAGAAGCTTTCGATAATCATCTGGCCTTAATCCACAAGCCATGTAAGTGAGCCACTGATGGATATGGGAAAGGGCTAAGATTCCCAGACAGTGAGGTGCTCCACACAGGCTTCCCTCAAGCAAACGCAAACAAAGTGACTGTTTGGGGCCCTGCCCTTATGAGGGCTCTGTGCCATTCTGCAACAACTTGCAATCTTACCTGCTGACCCAGACTCCTCCTTTGACATCGGGACCAGAGTGGAAATGAATCCCGGCACCAGTCCCATCTCCAGTGTGACAGGAGGGGAGGCTGAGCACTCCTTCCAGCAGCCGAGTCAGAGGTTACCACCTCAATCCTCCCTCAACTAACTTAGGTCCCTGCAAATTGTAAGGCGTTCCCTGGTTGGCTCCCAGGAAGAATGGGCTGAGCCTTATTGCCCAGGAGTCACCCTCAGACCCAGCATAGATAGAGATTGTTATCCTCCTGTGTGTTCCCAAAGGATCCCTGCAAACTGAAATGAAATAAACAAAGGGAAGAAGACAAGACTTGCCAGACTAGGTTTAAATCACCTATAATAACTTCAGTTATTTCTGCTCAGAGCTCTGTGCCCTTACATATACACACACACACACACACACACTCACACTCACTCCTCTTACATATGATCCACCCTCTTTGGATATTACAGATGATAAATATAAGAATACAGATCAAATGAAGCACAGATGTGCTCGCTATACCAAAGATCACCACTGCAGTATATACAGTATGTGCATGCACACACAACCCTTTCACTTTTGAGGTCAAGGGATCTTCAATGTAGTCTTTTTCAGTGGGTCTCAGATCTTTACACAAGATCAACATCTATTACTATTATTATTATCATGCATATTTAAACAGCACCACAAATGTAAATGGCCCTTTACAAACATAGACAAAGCATGCTTCCGGTTCCAAAGAGCTGACAATCTGAATTATGCAAGCCAAGCAAACCCATGGCAAACAACAGTTTAGATTGCCAGCTCTTCAGGGTGGGAAAAAAGTCTGATATTTGCTTTACAAGCCCCATTGAAATGGATGGCACGGTATTGTATTTTCTACAGAGCAGGACGAGACCTATGTAGAGAAGACACCACCTAATTCATCTTGATCCACCAAAAGATGTAATATGCGCACCCTGTATATATATTACCAGGATGATACTGTTGCTAGCAGATGACCAAGACAATACTGTATTACCACCATCATTTGCTCCTATGGTGCTTCCAAGTTGGGGGTGGGGCTGACTTGTCTTGCACAGCTCAGAACATGCTGTTGACGCCTAACACATCTTTAATAGTAATGACAACACTTCTGAGAGAGGGGGTCTGGGGCTTCGTAATGAGAAGAGGCAGGTTTTAGGAGGTAAGATACTTTGGAGCATAAACAGAAATAGGATATGTGCGTATTTGTAATTTAGAAATGTGTTGGCGAGAGAGGGATAGAAAGAGAGTCGGGGTGGGGGGGTACGGTGTCAGGGAAATGAGATCAATGGGGATGCATGGAGCATCCTGCATCAATGCTTTTGACCTGCCAAACTTGAGACAAAATGCTCCCCCGCCCCGGCCTCACAATATTAGCACCGGAAGCTGGAAATGATGTGGGATCAATTGCCTTTGCATAAATCCCATTTTTCTACAACTTCAGTCTAGCGATTTTCCTAATGACTCTGGCGTTGATAAAATAACACAGCGGGAAAAGCAAGAAAACATACATGAGGGATGGAGGTAAATTTGAATCTAAAAACAATCTATCCTCTATCCTGCTCTTGCTCAGATGGGTGGGGATTTTACTGCTGACACGAGTGGTAGCAGGATCAGGCCCCTAATGAGGAAGCGTGGGCCGGAAGCTGAGGGGGGTGGAGGGTGAGAAAACCTGGATTTGTGCTGGAAATGGCCCACCTGTTGATCACTTTAGATAAGCTATTACCAGCAGGACAGTGGGGTGGGAGGAGGTATTGTTTCATATTCTCTGTGTGTATATAAAGTCTGCTGCAGTTTCCACGGTAAACATCTGATGAAGTGAGCTGTAGCTCACGAAAGCTCATGCTCAAATAAATTGGTTAGTCTCTAAGGTGCCACAAGTACTCCTTTTCTTTTTGCGAATACAGACTAACACGGCTGTTCCTCTGAAACCTGTCAGGATGTAGTCTGAAACTCACTGAGACACATACCAAGGCAGCCTCACTCCACGCCTCAACACTGCCCACTAGGTGGCAGTGTTAAGGAGTAGAGTGAATCATTGTGGAGGCTGAGTGAAGGGACTGGCTTTGTTGTTAACCCATGATCAGCACAGAGTGGTTGATGGAGGTCCCTTTATTTAGCAGCTCCCCTTTCTCAGGGAACGCTCTGAAGTCCCACAGGCAAGGCCTGTAGGGAGCTACTTAGGCTAGCCTGTACTTATTGCAAAGGTCCACCAGGGGAGTTCACGAGATCTGCAGCAGGTGAGTTGTTGCTAGGAGTTGTGGCCAAAACTTCAACACCTCATTTCTCCATGGGATTGGCATGGGGGTGCACATGACATCTGTCCAGCCAAGGAAATTCAAATAATCCACACCACAGTGAATAGCCTGGCTTTGCTGCAGTTAGACCCATCCTGTATCATAGAAGCCAAATCAGCTTATCTGGCCTTTATTTTCCCACACATATGGAAATAGCACCCAAGTCCTCCCCTTCAAAGCCACCCATTATTGCTAGGTGAGGCAAAGTTCCAGAGCTTGGGAAATTGGGTTCAGCTCAGAGATGCAATGGTGAGTTCAGAAGCCAGTTATCCAAACTATCTGAAACAACTGAGCTCTGCAGAGCTGGCCTGGAAATTTCTGCTGAGGTTCCCTCTGCTTCCAGACAGGCTGGAAATACCTTGAAAATAGCTTCTTTCTCATGGCATTTCAGCACTTCTGGTCCAGATCCAGAGCTGGCCATAGGTCCCCATACTTTGAGGGCTCTATAGTCCCATGCAGGCTCTGCAGCTCAGGGGTCAGACCTACTTCTCCCTCCAGATGTGTTGTGAGAAACCATTTTCCCCTTTAGCACCAGGACATGTCATGGCCTGAGTCTCTCCTTGGGCAGCTTGGGCCTCACACATCACAGGGCCATCCTTGTCCATGACACGGCTAGGGATAGCTGGGAGAAAACGAGGTGGTGAAAAGCGAAAACAATTTTGTAACTCTTCTGCCAGGTGGTTAACTACAGCAAGAAGGGCTGGGTTGAATATGTCTATGGTCCTGCTTGATGAGCAACAAAACTGGCTCAAGCCCCCACCTGGATCTTTGGAAAAATAAGTAAATCCTCCTCCAATTTGCCCTTAGCAGGCAGAACACCCCGTACCCGCCCACCTGTACACGTTCTCAAAACAAGGGGATATTTATTAGGGAATCTAGGAAAATTCAGCAACACTATAACATTCAGATAAGGATTAAAGGCCTCTGTAAATCTGCAGGAGTCCATTCTCCTCCCTCCCCACCAGTCTCTCTGAATGGCCATCAGGCAGGAGTTCCCTGGCCACGTCAATCCACCCACTGCAAATCCCACTCACAGTTCAGATTGCTGAATGGCAGTAGTCCAGCTGCTAAGGGCAATTCTCTCTGAAGATCCAGATCCAGCACTGCTGAAGCTGTTTGCCTAGTCCCACCCTGAGGCACCACCAACTGACCCAGCTTTGTGATTCAGCTTAATTTAAGTGCTGGATAGGGAGGGACCTCACTGAAACTGTCCCAGCTCTGTTACTGCCCCATGGGTCTCTGCTGGGGAACCCACCCTGCTCTGTTTCCGCTGAGAAGTCCTCTCTGTGTCACAGGATCCTCAGGAGGGGGAAGCCAAGAGGATCTAGGACCTTGGGGCAGAGTCCTTGCTACCTGGAGATGTACTTCCTACCACAAGAAGAGAACGCCTTCCTTCTCTCTGCCTTGGAGTTCAGATTTCATGTCCCTACCAAAGTCTAAGGCCATGTCTGCACTAGCAAGCTTACAGTGGCACAGCTGTACCGATGCCGCTGTGAGATTGCTCATGTAGCCGCTCCATGCCAATGGGAGAGAGCTCTCCCATCGACATCATAAAACTGCCTCCATGAGTGGCGGTTGCTATATCAGCGAGAGAAGCTCTCCTGCCGACATAGCGCTGTGCACACTACCACTTAGGCCAGAGAAACTTATGTCACTCAGGGGGGTGAGTGACAGAAGTTTTGTCAAAATAAGTGATAGCATAGACATGGCCTTAGTCTAGATGAGTTAGGGTGATTTCCAAGTGTGACTGGTGCCATTGTGGGTATGTAACATATGTCAATGAGACACTCTATAGACATTATTTTCCTTTCCAACAACTCAGGGTGCAGAGTGCTCCTTCCATTCTGAAGCTTTCGACTATAGGCTTACAGGTTAACAAAGTAGTTACCCACATTTTCCAGCTCTCGGAGGCTGGAGGGTTCAGGTCTATTCAGGTCTAATGGAGCTATTCATGATGAGGTCAGATGATTTGCCCACCCCTAAAGCTGGGGATGATGTTCAGACCTAGGGTTTGGTTTGTCGTGTTGAATCCTATGTACCAGGGCCAGACCTGAAGTTCAATCCCTCCTCCCCGCTTCCACCTCACAGCCTAGTGTCATTTGGATGCAGGGTTTCAGTTCAGGCCCATTTCTGAATGCTAATCCTAGCACTGGCCTAACCCCACAGAGTGCATTGATCCTGGTAGGAGCCAACCCTCTCCAGCAAGGAGGTGCGGATGCTGGGGGAGGGAGGTAAATACTGTCTGTATCACAGCAGGCTATCATTAGCATCACCTCCAGCCAGGCTTCCTCTTTTAGATTATGCTGATATTGTGGGTATGGTTGCTTTGATTACTGAACTGTCAGAGCCAGACGTCAGGGGTGACGTGGGGGGAATCTGACTGGAGAGAGCTGGAACGGGCTGAGCTGGAGACATACGAACTCAGGCTAGCCCGTGCCCAGGAGCAGGAGGTGCTTGGAGTGTCGCTCACCTGCTGGGTGCCAGGCTGGGATGAGCAGACAGGCTGTTCCCATGATGGATGGTTGGAGCAGTCGGGGAAGCAGAGCTGGGAGCAGCTTAGGAAGGGAGCAGCCCAGGGAAAGGTCAGGCCCCTCTCATGCCAGCTAGTGACAAGAGTACGGTGAACTAGCTCCCCAGGCGAGTGTGTCTCCTGACAGCCCCTGATGTGATACAGAGCACAACCAGCCTGGCCCACAACATGCGGCGGGACCAGCAATTACACTGCGCCCTGCTTGTAACCTGCCGCAATGCCCAGAGCCTGGGCTCCCCCACAGCTCACAGTGAGCCTACTCATAGTCTGTGGCAATGCCCAACATCCACGCCAAGCTTTACCCATAGCTCATGTGCTGGCTGAACACCAGGAAATAAGGAAAAAAGAAATGGGGGTTATACATGGCAGCACACAACTAGCGGTGTCCAAGTATCCTACCCATAATCTATGGCAGCACCCGATGCCCTCACTGAGCCCTGTCAGTAACCCATGATAACATCCAACTCCTCCAACAAGCCCTGCTGGTATCCCACGGTAACACCCGATTCCTCCAACAAGCCCCGCTGGTAACCCACAGTAACCCCCAACAAGCCCTGCCGGTAACCCATGGTAACACCCGACTCGCCCTGACGGTAACCCATGGTAACACCCGACTCCTCCAATAATCCCTGCTAGTAACCCACGGTAACCCCCACTGGTAAGCCACGGTAACCTCCAACACCCCCAATGAGCCATGCTGGTAAACCACGGTAACCCCCGACACCTCCAACAAGCCCTGCCGGTAACCCCCAGTAACACCCGACTCCTCCAACAAGCCAACCCACGGTAACCTCCAACGAGCCCTGCTGGTAACCCATTATAACTCGTGATGCTTCCAACAAGCCCTGCTGGTTACCCACAGTAACACCCAACATCCCCAAGAAGCCTCACATGTACCAGTGGCAGTGCCCTATGGGCCCCGTCTGTAATCCATGGCAGCACCTGATGCCTGTGCTGAGCCCTGCGCAATATCCCTGGCAGCAACTGATACTAACAAGCCACCTGTAACCCAGGCCCTAGTCTGATACTGACAACAAGCCCTGTGTAACCCTGGCAGCACCCAATGAGCCCCACCCAGAATCTTCAACAGTGCCTGACGAGCCCCACTTGTCCCCCAGAGCAGCACGTCTCACACACCTTACCACAGTAGGATGATGGCTTGTCGCATTGGTACTGCGGGGAGGACGAGAACAGATCTCACACTGGGAGAAATTGCTGGCCAGTTTCAATGACTCGCAGGTGACTGTGCTGCTGCTTTTTGGAAGTGACTTCCAGACGGGGCTAGAAAACCCTCAGCCATATCAGGCTGAGGTCCGTAGGCTGAGAGGACCCTCACCACTGTCGATATCCCCCACCCCGCATCAATGTCATAAAAGCAGGGAGTTATTAAAGGGTTAATTCTTAGTGACACCTCCCAATGTCCCGCTTTTGGTACGTATTCCACACTTGGTGGCATACAGAGCAGCCAGGGTTAACACACCTGGCAGGCCCCATGCAGATCATAACTCGATCCCATGGAAGTGCCACATGCAGACAGTGCTGGGTCTAGTTCCCGGCAGGAGGAAGCAGTGCCATAGCTCTCCAGAAAAAAGGGGGCTCTTATGTTTCTGAGAAAAATATACATAATATATAAAGGTCTGTGTTAGACTTAATGAGGCGCAATTACCCACAATCCCCACACATCTGCTCATGCCTCAAACAGCAGCCCAGTGTTTCAAGAACAGGGTTTTCTTTCTCCAAATGCAGTTGATTCTGAAGAGGGCTGCTTGGAAAACTGCTGTGGGCCAGACTCGGATCCCGTTACTCCTGCTGCATGTGTTGCCTTTCTTCAGGAGCAGTCCCAGAAGAGCAAGGTGCTGCTAAACCAGAGTGAGGATATCAGAACCTGGCCCTCAGCAAATAAACACGAGAGATCAGTGGGTTCCCACTGGCGGGGCAATACTTGTGAGCGTTGCAGGGGGAGGGTGGGAAAGTGCATGAATCCCAAAAGCTTCATGAACTTTAGAACTTATTCATGTTTAACTCTGTCCTGGGAACTTGTTATTCATTTATTCTCCTCTCTCAAAATGTTTCAGTTGTCCAATCCAGGAGGAGAACCAATACCATGTGGTTCACCTGGCCAACAGCACACCACCAAAGACAAACAGCGAATGAGCGGGTCAAATTATTCCATGAATCCTTCATGGATACACTGGAAGAGAATGATAATCCATTCAAGCCAGCTAAAAAGGGCTAGTTTTGTAATGCCTGATACTGGAAACAAATAGTTCATCCAACTTGATAGTTATGACCCCAGGTATAGCATTATGAGGCAAGGGAGCTGGGTACACCCATGACACCTTATCTAAAACATACCCAACTCCTCCACTCCCCCACTGTGGTTGGCCAATATTGTGCATGCATCACTAGGAAATGATAAATTTAGCATGAGCAAGGCTAATCTGGTAGCACTCTCACCTCCAAGCCAAGCCTGGATTCAGGCCTGGGCCTAAAGATGATCCTGTGAGCCTGGGACAGGGAGGGCAGCACGGCTTTGGCGGAGACATTAAATGGTGGTCTGCATTTGCCTTATGTCACAGCACCGTCCATGCAAGGAACTCCAAAGGGTTTTTCCAAGTCATAGTTGACCCCAAAACACCGCTATGAGGTAGGCAGTAGCTTCTCCTCTGCACAGAAAGGGGATTCACTCACCCTTTCCTCTTGACTTACTAGCATTTGTTGTGGGAAAGAGGAACTAGCATCTGCAACTCTTACCTGCCTGCTGTACTCCTCCTTCAGGGTTATCAGATTAAAGGGCCATCCCTTCTATGAGCCTGGGACACATTGGGAAGTGCAGTTCCTGAGGTTGGGGGAGGGTAGAGAGGCTGTTGGTGCTTCTCCAGCCCAACCCATCTGGCTCACTCCCCCCCTACTACGAGAAATCACTGAAGTGACAGCTGGCCATTATAGCTGTACTTCCAAGCTCTGGCATCATGTCCCAATCTTGTTCTAGCCCAGAGGAGGGCAAACTACAGCCCGCAGG
This sequence comes from Caretta caretta, assembly GCF_965140235.1. Lineage (NCBI taxonomy): Eukaryota > Metazoa > Chordata > Testudines > Cheloniidae > Caretta > Caretta caretta. The sequence continues at coordinate 49,048,731 of NC_134215.1, read as the reverse complement.
CCACATCCAGCCCGCGGGACCCTCCTGCCCGGCCCCTGAACTCCTGGCCCAGGAGGCTAGCCCCTGGCCCCTCACCTGCTATTCCCCCTGCCCCGCAGCCTCAGCTCACTGCGCTGCCAGAGCAATGCTCTGGGTGGCGGGGCTGCGAGCTCTTGCTGGGCAGCGCAGCTGCAGAGCCGTGGCCTGACCCAGTGCTCTGTGCTGTGTGGTGGCGTGGCTGGCTCCAGCTGGGTTGCACAGCTGCCTGCCCTGGTGCTCTGGGCAGCATGGCTGTAGCGGCTCCAGCCACCGGTGCTCCAGGCATTGCGGTAAGGGGGCAGGGAGCAGGGGGGTTGGATAGAGGGCAGGGGAGTTCGGGGTGGTGGTCAGGGGTGTGGGGGTGTGGATAGGGGTCAGGGTGGTCAGAGGGCAGGGAACAGGGGGGTTGAATGGGGACGGGGTCCTGGAGGGGGCAGTCAGGAAGGGGTTGGATGGGACGGTGGGGGGCAATCAGGGGCAGGGAGCCTGGGGGCGGTCAGGGAACGGGGGGGGGGGGGGGGTTGGATGGGGCAGGAGTCCCGGGGAGGCTGTCAGGGGGCAAGAAGTGTGGGGGGGGTCAGATAGGGGTTGGCCACGCCTGGCTGATTGGGGAGGCAAAGCCTCCCGTAACCAGCCCTCCGTACAATTTTGGAAACCCGATGTGGCCTTCAGGCCAAAAGGTTTGCCCGCCCCTGGTCTAGCCCCATGGTGCACAGGAGGCCACAGAGCTTAACCCTGGGCAAGTTTTAAGGTAGGTACCCAAGTTTTTAACCTCTCATTGTTTGCCTCCTCTTTAGAAGCTGACCTTGGAGTTGAGGGCTTCTCCCCAAGACAGGGGCTCTACCTCTTTGTCACTGAGGGTTACAGGAATTCAGGTGAGACTGGGCTGTTCCAGGCACAGGCAGTGTCCTCGTTTTGGTAGGAAGCGGGAGAAAGGAATTTCCTCACCCAGATTAAATCCAAACTCTGAAGGACGGCGGGAGCTGCTGAGACCTCCACATTCATGTGCCATCCCCCTTTGAGCAGGGGCTGTCCTGGCCTTGGACTGGTACCTTCCTGGCTGTTTTCCAATGAGTCCCTCTCTCTCTCTCTCTCTCTCTCTCACACACACACACACACACACAGAGGAATCCCATGGTGGTTTGGAAAGGGCCAAGTTGGCAGGAGCTGGATGGATTTTAATTATTCCCATTATTATTATAATTCCTTTTCTTTTAAATTTTCACACATTTCTCGGAACATGCTGGGCTGAGGAAACATCTACAAATACCAGGCTCAGATAGCATGCGCTGTGCCTTGCAGCTATGCAGGCTCCCACCCTCAGAACTTGGAAATCTGAGGAGAACGTTGCCTCTGCAGCCTGCCTCCTTCTCCTCTTCTCCTTTGTCACTGGGGGTGGGGGCCTGAGCGTCAGCTCGGCTGGCTGGGACTCAGCAATGGAGGCGGCATTGCATTAACCATAGCCTGAAATTACAAGTCTGAGCCAGCAGGCCACGAGTCCTGACTTGTGTATGACATGAACTAGAAGAGCAAGCTGTCCACCAAAGAGTACTGTAACCCACTGGCTGCCAGGCTGCTCTGCCCAGGCAAGCAAGTAGGCCGGGGTGTTGTGATACTGGATATGGAGGTGGCAGGGATAGCAAAGGTTGCCTCGTGTACTCGCATATCAATAGCGCCTGGTCTACAATGAGGTGTTTGCCAGAGGACTTTGCAAGGATGAGTGTTTCAGATTAAGGACTCCCTGCTTGTGCATTTTTCGGCCATGTCACCCGACATGTGATCACATAAACACCATGTGTTTGATTCTGAATCCTTTCTATGAAAACAAAACGACCCAACGTTTTTTTGGCTTTGCTATAGTGAACGCTGTCTCCTAGAATCCTAGAACCATAGGGTCAGAAGGGACCACGAGGGTCATCTAGTCTAACCCCCTGCTAAGATGCAGGGGTTTTTTTGTGTCTAAAAGGCGCAAAACCAACTCCAGTAGGATATCCCTCCCTCTCCATCATCCAGTCCCTGCTCACTGGTGCTCTCGAAGGAGGAGGCTGGGAGGGTAGGAAAAGTAAAGGACAACCTATAAATTTGGGTGTCCAAAATCATAGAGGAGCGAATCCAAAACCATGGCAGGCATTAAGGCAGATTGATATCTCTAATGAAGGTATCCACCCCTCACACTCTGAATGGTATAGTGCCACCCTAACAGACAGAGGCTGCCCAGGCAGAGAGATTTACCTGCACCTTTTCCTCGCTACCCTTCGGTCAGGAGTTGTTGATGACATGACTTCCACATTGCTCACAGATTCTGGTATGGCGTTTTTTTCCATCCCATCCCAGTTCAGAAGCCTGTTTAGATGTGGCTACATCCACCCCACACTTCATGTATTCCATCATAGGAACCAGGTGCTCCTGCCACATTACGAAAGGTATTCCAGGGCTCATCATAGCCAGATGGTCCAATGAAGATACCACTTCAGCAGCCTAGTCAAAGACCAATGCTGTTGTATCTTATTTCACTAGGAGGGTGGTGAAGCCCTGGAATGGGTTACCTAGGGAGGTGGTGGAATCTCCATCCTTAGAGGTTTTTAAGGCCCGGCTTGACAAAGCCCTGGCTGGGATGATTTAGATGGTGTTAGTCCTGCTTTGAGCAGGGGATTGGACTAGATGACCTCCTGAGGTCTCTTCCAACCCTAATATTCTATGATTCTGTCTCAACCCTGGTAATTCTGCCTACCTAAATTCAGTAGAGTGTCAATCACAGACAGTATTCTCCTTCACTCCTGCCCAAAGCTGGTAGGCAGCGAAGAAATGCATTGTTAAGCAGCTGTTGTTTTTCATCTCCGATGGGGGTGGCAGGCGGGGTGGGATGAAAATTGCAGTGGAAGATAATCTGATTGTTATCACCTCCCCATGTCCATCTGGACAAATACCAACGCCCCATAGGAGCCCAGTGAGTCAGTCCAATGGCTTCCCATCGCCTACTGGAGTGAATCCAACTACTGTATTGTATGGCTTCTCCTCTTATGTAAATCAAGGGTCATTATCAAATATTACAATAAAGCTAATACATCATTCCCCATGCCCCCTTTAATGGGTCCCTGCCTTGGTGATCTGCGCAATCTGGAAAATTATAGGATAATGTAGGAAGATCCTTTGGCTAACCACTATGGACTCTAGGATATCACCCCTGGGAGGGATATTTGCTTTCATTGCTCGGATAATTGTATTTTGTTATGCCAGTGGTGATATGACTCGAATAGAAAATTAGACAAGAGGTGAAAACAAAAGAGGAACACCCACCACAAAGCTCTCTCCTCTCCTTCCCACTCTTCTCCAACACGACGCAAGGGTGTCAATTAGAGCATCTTTTGGGATGTGTATTAGGGGCTGGAGTGTGACCGGGACTCAGTGCATCCAGATTACCCAACGGCTGGCCTGAATGCCCAATGTCAGGTGCACAAAATCTGACATACTTCAAACGGGAATTCAGCAGATGCCCAAGTGTCTGGGACCAAGGCCTTAATTATGAAAGAATCAGCAGCGGAAGGAAATGGCATATGCTAATGCAAGCCTCTCTCTGCTGCTCAATGGATAGACAGAACATACAGTCAGTCAAACTGGCCAACAACATGCTGCATGAGGGTCTGGGGAGAAAAGCTCCATTAAATTCTTAAGCTCACTGACACACATACAGAAGGTATGAATAACATCTCAGTAAGATCTCAGTGTCTATTGTAGCCCACATGCAGTAGATGAAAGATAATTTCTGGTACAAGAAAGTTATGAGAGTGACAGCTTTTTAACTGCACAGCGTAAGAACAGGAACCGTGCAATGGGACAAAGGAGCAATGATTAAAGTTCTGAGCAAAAAGAGAAGAGGGCTGGGGATTAGAACAAATGTGTTGAGAACATCAAAATCATATCACATGCTAATGCCCTAAATGAAAGGACTGTGCTGGATGGGGAAGGATTAGAAGCTGGTAAAAGAAATGTCTCACTGGGCCAGCTAACAAGTGCCCAGTGGCTGAGGGAAAGAGCAAAGAGTTGATTGGGGCTGGAGAGTTAACGCTGGAATTAAAGAGCCTCCTCACCTGTCTGTTTATAAGAGGTGTGGCTTCCACCAGTCACAGCTGGTCAGAGATGTGGGCACAAAGCCCAGCTGATGGAGCAAGAGCTGGCTGTGGGTGGCCATCCTGATTATCACTACAAAAGTTTTTTTTCTCCTGCTGATAATAGCCTACCTTAATTGATTGGTCTCGTTAAGAGTTGGTATGGCAACCCCCATTTTTTCATGTTCTTTGTGTGTATATATCTATATCTATCTATCTCTTCCTACTGTATTTTCCACTGCATGCATCTGATGAAGTGGGCTTTAGCCCATGAAAGCGTATGCTCAAATAAATTTGTTAGTCTCTAGGGTGCCACAAGTTCTCCTCGTTCTTTCTGCTCAGAGGAGGAGAATGGGTGGGAACAAAGCAAGGCCGGAAGGCTGAGGAGAGGCAGAAGTGAAAATGTGACCGTGATGAGGGGAAGGACTGGGAAGCAGGCTCCTGTTGTAGGGCTTGTCTAGAAATTAGCTTTCTCTCTAAGGGCCAACACCACCCCCATGGCCCAGCCATAGTGGCTGAGCTGGCATGTAGAAAAATCCTTCTCCCTAGCTACTGGAGCTGCTCCACAGCCACTTTGTGGAGGCTACTGGCTGGAGTAACCTAGGAGGCCACAGAACAACCCCTCTGCAGTGGGAGGTCTGGACAACCCACCTCGTGGCTTAGCCTCAGATCCCACCATCTCCACACTATCTGCCACCGTACAGGCAAACCCCCTGGAGCTGGCTCCATTCCAGAGAGGGGTGCAAACCTTCTGAGGACCCCCTCTTTGATCCAATATGTCTTATGCTTCTGGGGGAGCAATGGCCTGCGCCAAAAGGGGCTGGATTTGCCCATGAGTGAGGAAACCAGAGGAGCAGTAGCCCTCGAGCTGGTACAGGCCACTCCCTAGACCTTTGCTGTTGTGACCAGAGACTGAGCCTGGCCACTTTCCCCATCCTGCTTCCTGCCAAAATCCACAGGCTTTGCTGGGAAAAAGAACAGCAGCCTCAACCATCATGGACTCCCGCAGGGCCCAGGATGTAGGATTTTGCTGTGACCCGGGGGAGCCAGGAGATCCTGCCAAATACATGGAGAGGCTGGCCTGGAGCCCCTCTGAAAGGGGATGTTCATAGAATTTGCTGGGAAGTTCCTGTGGCTGCCATCTTGGGAGCAGAGCCAAGGTGGGGCTTTGTGCTGCTCAGAATCCAGGATTAAGGGTGTCAGCTGCTTGTTAATATCAGATCTTGCTCTGAGCAGGTGTGAACCTGTGAATCCAGCTGAGCAGCTGGCTCTCCTCCTAATGGACTCATCAAAGGCACTGAAGAGAGGTGGGGGGATGGGAAGGTTGGGTCGCTGTTATGGCTAAAAGATAGGATTTGGCACCAGAAAAATTTGGGATCAGATCTGGCTGTGCCACTGACTTGCTAAGTCACAGACCCTTTCCATGCCTCAGTTTCCTATCTGTAGAATGGGGATATTCCCATGTCTCACTTTCCAGGGCATGTTGTGAGGCTACACCCATGAACAGTTGCAAGGCACTTTCAGATCCTTACAATAAATCTTAGTAATAACCATAGTTATTGTTACTTCACACACAGACATGCTCACTTAATACACACTGCACATGTAAACAGCTGCTTAGTGACATTTGCATGCCCAATTACACCTGTAGATCATTGATTCACATGCACAACGGGAGAGCAATTTAAAAAAAAGGAGTCTGCTTTGTACTTTCTTTCTCGCAGCCACCTCGGTGAAATCCACAGGGGCAATACGAAGAGCAGCAGCCCCTTCCTGTAGAGCCAACCCTTGCCCAGGCAGCCCCCAAAGCTTGCTCTGGAGCATGCTGCTAATGTTCATGCCTGCACAGCAGCAGACAGGGAGTTAGCACCTTGCTTAACTTCCCTGCAGGGGTAGGGCAGGATTGGTAGCTGAAGGCCCCAGCAGCAACTCACTGGGAATTCTGGGAGAAACCTCACCTCCTGGGAGCCAGAAAGGGGAGAGTCTCTGGGTAGCCAGAGCCCTGCTTTGGGGGTTGGGGGGGGTGCGGGGGGGGGGCTGTAGCCTGTATTGGACCTTTGTTTTTTGATTTCTGTTGATGTAAAAACATGTTATTGCCTTTTTCTGCTACAGCTGGGGAAGCCTAAAACCTGAATAATGCTCTGGGAGAAACCCCACTGGGGAAAAGGTTTATTGCTATGGTTGGGCTAGATTAGTTCACTCTGCCAGCACTCAGCCTCTGCCTAGGCACCTCAATCCCAGCCCAAGGCATCCCCTGCTATCCCAGTGTGCCAACACCCCAGCTCCGACAGTGCACCTTAATCCCAGCCCAAGGTACCCCTGCTATCCCAATGGGTGAACACCTCCGCTCTGCAGTGCGCCTCAATCCTAGCCCCAGGCATCCCCTGCTATCCCACTGTGCCAACACCCCAGCTCTGCAGTGCACCTCAATCCCAGCCCAAGGCATCCTCTGTTATCCCAATGTGCCAATGCTCTATTGCCCATAGCTGCGTATGCACCTCAATCCCAACCCAAGGTATACCCTACTATCCCCAATGTGCCATCCCCGCAACTCTGCCAGTATATTTCAGTCCCAACCCAACGTATCCCAGGGCAACAATACCCCACTCCCTAGATCTGCCCATGTACCTCAATCCTAACGTGTCAACTCTCCTTCCCCTAGCTCTACCAATGCATCTCATGCTCTGACCTGCAGCATTTCTTCTTCTTTCACTCCTGGGGCCCCAGACAGGTCTACCAAGGCACCACACTCCTAACCTGTAGCATCCCTTAACAAAGGCTAGGTGCTTCGGATGGTGTATGGGCATGGTTTCCACTTATAGTGCTGAGCTCCCAGATTCAAATCAGAGTTCAAAGCCCAGCAGGTAGAAACAAAACTCAGCAAGTGACTTGTTGGTGTAGGGGTAAGATTAGGGTGAAAACTATGCTGGGTTCTAATCCCTGCTCATGACTTGGTGATGGATGGGATGGTAATGGGGTGCAGTGGATTCCTCATCATTTGAAGACTTTATTTACATCAAGACTGGATCTCTTTCAAGAAGATCTGCTCTAGCCCAGCTGGAAGTTATCGGCTTAATTCGGGGGAATTCAGTGCACTGTGTTATCCAGGAGGTCAGACTAGCTGATCAGAATGGTCCCTTCTGGCCTTAAAATCTATTGCACTCCTTGGGCATGCCCACAGCATCACCCCTTGTTCTTTCAGGTCTGGGACTCAAAACGGAGCACTGCCTATTGCACCTTGGTCTAAAGGTGCAGCGTTCTCTGTTATTACACACCCAGGGACCTCACCTGGCTCAGCTATTAAACCACAACCCTGGCTGTTCCAGGTTTCCCTCTTTGGCACAAAGACTGGCTTATTTGGTTTTGGGGGTTTTTTTTGCTCTATAGGCTCAAGAGCCCATTTGCTGCTGACATTCTCCAAAGGCAGCAGGGGCAGTTCAAACACACCCTCTTCCCCCTTCAGGAGCAGCCCACGGCTGACCTGCTCCATTGTCCTGCACATTGTGCCCTGCATAGGCGAGGCAGGTTCAACTGCGGGGCACTCTCCCCTGTAACTATCACCTTCTTTAACGACCCTAAAACCCAGCTGTAACACTCACCGTTTGCTCAGCCCCTGTCATAAGTGACTGGCACCTTTCCAAAAAGGATTAAAAGCAGGGAGTGAGAAACATAAAAGCTCGTGTAATTATGTGCAAAAAGCCCCTCAATAATTTATAGAGGGAGAGAGTAAATATCTTTGTGTGTTATTCAAGTGTAACTCATTGTCCTGTTTGGCTAATACCCAGAGAGCACGCATCACGGACTTTATCCAGGAGGCTGTTTTGTCTTTAATACCTTTCATAAATTACTGAATTTATAAAGAGGAAACCAGGTGTCATGTCACTCCTATAAAGAGCTCAATAGCTAAAACTAACGAAGGTAGAGACCAACGGCCTCCTCCCCCGGCCTTGTTTTTCTCCCCTCTGGCTGTTACTGCCAGCATACATGGCATGAGGGGGTCCCAGGGTGAGGAAGGTAAAGGGGTTGCCAAAAAATAAGTCCCAGAGAGTGTGTCTGGCCCACGACAGCTGGCTCGGGCCAAGGGGCTGTTTAACTATAGTGGAGACATTCGGGTTTGGGCTGCAACCCACTTCGTAGGGTCCCAGAGCCTGGGCCCCAGCCCAAGCCTGAAAATACACTGCAGTTAAAGAGCCCCTTAGCCTGAGCGCTGTGAGCCTGGGCCAGCTGCAGGTTTTTAATGGCAGTGCAGATGTACTCAGAAAGTCTATGGTGGTGGGCTGTACCACAAACCCCTGAGACAAGGTCCCAGTTGAACAGAGGGTTCCTGAGAGCCCTCTGGAGCTGTCTACAGAGCCTGCATGCAGGAGCTAGCTGAACGAGGGCAATGCTGGGTTAAGGCACCCATCCATACTAGGGTCAATGTCTGCTGACACAGACTTCTTGTGTGACCTTGACCAAGTCACGTACTTTCCTCTGTACCTCCGTTCTCCATGGATATGATACTTCCTGACTTCTCAGCTGTGTTGGAAGAAGTGATTCTGAGATGCTCTGGTACCACAGAGCACTCGGCTGCTGCTGCAGAATAAAGCCATCACCAGGTACTGTTTACATTTCTGGTGAGTGATTTAAGAAAACAAGAGAGGACAAACTGAATCATTGGCATTTTGGCCCATCTGGCTAAACCTCAGTAAAAGGCCCTGGCTGGGCCAGAATCTCTTTGAGTCATTTGTCCTTTTCTGTTTGCTTAAATAATTCAACAGCAAAGTAAATATTCCTTGTTGAGCTCTTATTTCTGAGGCTCTATTGGTATATTCAGAGTTGAATATATAGCGCATGGAGCCATGTGGGTGCTAAGTGACTTGTTTGTACAGTTACCAGCTCAGCAAGGCTTCGGTGGGTGGAACTGGTTCCCACACTGTAGTGGGTTTGAGAACATGTTCACTCCAATACTGTGACAATGGGGAGTGTCACAAACCTGGGGGTTCCAAAACCCATGGCTAGCTGGAGAAAGTAGAACCCAAGGGAAGCAGCATTAGAAAGCACACGGCTGGGGGGTCAATAGTGGCCGGTGAACTGATTTGGATATAGAAAGTACTAGCCTGAAGCTTTTATGAGATTCAAAAAAGCTCCACTAATCTTTTCCTCCCCCTCTATTGTTTTTCCTCTTAAAGGTAACTCTGGGCAAGAACTGGTCAAGAATTTCATTGAAAAATGCCAATTTGTCGAAGCTGAAAGTGTTCACAAAATAGGGTTGGGTTTGATGAATTTCCTGACCCCAAAAATCATTGTGTAAAAAAGAGTTTCAAAATCATCAAAATATTTTGTTTCAACATTCCCAAAATGAAAACGTCCAGCTTTTTGGTTCCAAACAACTTTTCGTTTAGAAATGTAAGCGGATTAGACTGGGGAAAAAGATACAAAAAGAGACAGAGGTTTTGAATGTTTTGAAACATTCTGATTGACCCAAATGATTTCATTTAGTAGTTGTTTGCTAATAGTTTCGAGTTCTGACTCTTTGTCCCAATGCAAGATGGGAAAAATGTCAAACTCTGAAAATATTAGTGGGCTGGGAAAGCTGTTTTTTGCCCAGCTTTACTCTGAACTTCCTGGCTAGGGGCTGGATCAAACATGCTGAGACAGGAGCTCAATGAAAGAACAAAGGGCATATTGCATTGACCACAGCATCTCCAAAAACCCCACACTTTGGGAAGAAAGCCCCTTCTCAAGCCATATTTGCCAAATCCAAGAAGTGCAGGTAGTTTAGATAAAGTCCAGATACTCAGCGCAAACCAAGGTGTCCTGAATTTTCAGACCACTGGAGATTCTCACATTGCTTGGTTATGAGTTGACTCAACAAAACCCCATTTGAGTTCCATCACTTCCAAGCAGGATTCTTCTCCAGCATTAATGAAGGAGGCTAGAAACTTGTTCCTGATACTGATAGAGACTTACACACAGTGGGTCAAATCCACCTCTCAAGTCAACCCCATGGAATCTCAGTGCAGGCTGACAGTCAGTGGGGATGCACATGGGCCGAAGGCAGGACAGGATTTAGCCCAGGGTCTTTCATCAGAAGGATTCCAAAGCAGGTCAGAAATGTAACAAACGACATCACAATTAACATGAGTGTGTTTGCAATGCTCCCACAAGCCCCACGAAGATGGCAGACCACCGGTTAGAATACAATCCTCCTAATACGTCACAAATAAACCTAGCAGAATACTAGAAAGCCAAACACAGCAGCAGAATTGCCTCCCTCACCACTGAAATGCAGCCACCTCTGGGTGGAGTGCAGCAGCTGCTGAGCAGAGCACAACATGACACCACCCTATGGGACAATAGGAAATGAAGAATTCAATAACTAGTTGAAACTGCCTGGGGAAGGCAGCAGGAGGCAGAATATAGTTCTCTGTCTCTAGCTGGTTTACATGGCTGCCAAGCACCTCCTACCTAAGGTGGAATATGGCCAGGGCACAAGGTTTAATGACCCTATTCTTACAAAGCTGCCACCATATCTTTAGTGAGCACAAGTGGTCAGGACTTAATTTGAGGGATGGCACCTTCAACAACACAGCACCCTCAATACTCACCCTGGGGGAAAGGCTGATGTTAAGAACCACATCCACAGACCTTGCACCAGGGGGACACATATCTTGTTGAGGGGCCTTAGGAGTAGATTATGGACTCCTGCATTGCTTGCAACCCCCAAACTCTCGAGAATAGGTTTCCCAGGGTGCTTCTAGTCCCAGAAGAGTTTGGCATCGTGAATGTCCGTGATGCATTATTAAAGGGAGACAGGGCATCACAACACAGGGTCTAACAACAGGTGAGCTACAGCAGAGGTGCGAATGTGAGTCAGTGTGTGGATGTTTGTGTGAGATGCCAAGAACACACTCAGACACATAGGCTAGGCCTTCCACATGTAGGTACCTGAGACAGGGGTTATGGGGGGAAGGGCCATAGCCCCCCACTTTTGAGAACTTGAACTCAGCAGGGATGCAACAAAGGGAGGGAGGCTCAGAAGGCCCAGCCCCCACCTTGTCCCCTGACCAGAGCTGGGTGGCATAATGGCAGAGCCCCTTCCCTGCTGGCAAGATGGGGGGAAGGCTGGGTCAAATGTGAGTGGTGTTGTGACCCCGTGCACCATGTCAAATGCTGCTCAAGCAAATTTGGCCTGGCAGCCCCTCCGTCACGATGGAGAAGCACCTGGGCTAAATGTGAGGGAATGGCGTTGCACCTGGCACACGGGGTTGCAACATCACTCCGATTTGGGCCCTTGTGCTTGCTTGGTGCCCTCCACTTTTTGCAGCCCGTCTGGCACCTATGCTTCCAGAGGGAGAAATCAACATATGAGCATGCACCCTGCAGCCTGTACTGACACATGAACACACTCACATACACCTTCATCTGTCCCCAGGCGTGCACCTCCCGCCCCCCATTTACAGGCGCATGTGCCCAAGGATAGGCACCCACAGGCAGGGGGATATACAGAAATCCTTGATTACATTGGGACTAATGAAGCATCTTGTTCTGAGCCTTGAATTTCACAACCCATTAAAGAATCATTCAAGAGTATTAGCAAAAATACAAAAGAAAAACACCAATAAAAAGCGCACACACAAAAGCAACGGATGAGGAAACCAGAGACAACCAAAGTTCCCTAGTGCTTTAGGAAATCAAAACAGCTCAGGACATGACCAGCTAACTGCAGGATAACAAGAACTGCCTTTGATGCTTAAAACACCCCAAAGCTAGAGCTGACAGGGCACTGCTGAGGGGAAGCTCATGCTGCTAGAGTCCAGCTGGCCATGCCAGGGCACTGCTGTAATGGCATTCATAGAAACACCACCGTTTTTTTTCTGAATACAAAGCATTCACAGGGCTGCCCTGTATCTAGTGTCCCTGGAGTACCTGTCACCTGACAGGTGAGCCTGAGTCACTTGATCACTGACTAGTCACTTGATCACTGTCCCCTAGGAGGGCCCAGCTGGGCCTGGCAGGTGGGGGAAGAGGGAACTGAAGCTATTGATAATCAATTAACTCCTTCAGTTACACAGGCTCAGTGAGGCAGCACAAAGTCGGTTAAATGAACATTGGTTCCTCCAGGCGGTGTTTTTGACTCAATCTTTACAGGTTAGGATCAACTGAGAAAGTTGGCCATCCAATTAGCACCTCAGGATGGACACCCCCCCATTTTCTCGTTTCCTCCATGCAGACCCATGTGGCCAAGCTGATCCTTCCCACAGCAATGCAGCATTCTGGGCAATTCCCTCCCACGCTGTTCCAAGTGGTAGTACCAGCAGCAGCAATCCTACTTAGCACTCCACTCCTGGCACCTCCCTGCCATGGGTCACAAAGCATTGAGTATCTCTCTCCATGTTTTATAGCTGGGGAAACTGAGGCACAAATTGGCAAGGGTCAGGCCAACCTTTTCCAGCTGGAGAGAGTAAGGCCTTCATTTCCCAAGTAGGGTTGTGTCAGCAACCAAAATGAACGGCCTCTTAGGAAAAGTCAGGCCTAGGTGATTAGCCCCAGGTCATGTACTTAGGGAGTGGAAGAATTGGGACTAGAACCGCTGCCTTGTGACTCTATCGTATTTGACAGGTTCCTGGTTAAGCTTGGGGGTAGGTGGCTGGAGATGAGGCACGCTGGAAAGGAGATTTGCTGCAGCTGATTCATTAGCTGTGTGGAGTTAATTTGTTCCCATCGAGTGTTTGTTTATTAACGCTGCTGGGCGTATCACGCTGGCATAAGACTAAGTGTCAGGACGTGTAGAGCTCTTGTGCAGGCATTTGTTTGTTAACTACGACTTAAATCTAAAGAAACAAAATAAATAAAAATACTCTCTGGACCACACCCCTGCCCAGGAATCCCTTACATCTCCTCCTCGTTCCGAGGGCTGAGGAGCCTGTGTGGCTGGGGGATGAGTACTCATCCCTGGGAGCACAGGATGGCGTCTGGTGGGACAATGCCATTGCATCACAACACCACGCTCACTGTGCTGGCATCACGGCACAGAGGTGGAAACCAGTGTCGGGTTGATTCCCAGTTCGTACAGCTTGTTCCTCTTATGATGTCACAGCAGCCTGGAAAGATATTTCCCCAGTTTCCCTCACTGGCTTGGAAAGTTACACTTCAGCATCCCCTCCTGACTTCTGGATTTAGGAGGCTGTGGATCCTCACAGCTAGGCTCTAGCTGAGGCCCTGCACGTGTTAGATCATACAGGGCCCCTAAAGCCCTTAATCAGCCAGAAGGGGGCACTGGTGAGCAAGGCAAGGCATTCCCCAACCGAGGAGCTGAGCGCTTCCTCGACAGGGCTCCCCACAACCAGCTTCCCTCACTGTGCCATTTGCCTCAGTGCGGGGGCCCCCCAGAGCTCAGTGACACTCGGAGAGATGTGGGGTTGCCCCAGGATGGCGGTGGAGTCACACAATGCAGCTGAGTGTGGAGTCTGGCCCAGTGCCTGCTGCACTTCTTCTTACATTATCACAGGCAATATTTCCTCCCTGCATCCTCCTAGCGAACCAAGCCCTAATGCGTGGCACTTCACGTCCTGCCCGCCTCATCCTGGGTCACGGGTGACATGATCCCAGCGCTAACAGTGATGGCAGCTTGCAAGCCTGCTACTTTCTTCTGTAGTCACACACTGATCTAATTCCTTTCCAAACACCTCGTGCCTGCTCGCCCAGTATCAGCAACCTCTTCAGCTAGCCCCCAGCATTTCCTGAGCACGTCCCTGCTCTGGAGAGAGGCGTCCCACACACTGCTCTCCTACTTCCCCATTTGGCAGCACAGCACCACTTTCCTCTGAGTTACCCCACCAGTGTCCTGTGGGGAATTTAGTGCCACACATCTCCGCTCACCCAGCACCAGCCTTCTCCCCTGCCCCACACTCAGTGTGCTCCAGGCAACAGTTCCCCCCTCCCCCCACAGTGGGTAAAGACCCTCACTGGTATGAAGCCCTGAATCTTGGATGCTCACAGCATCTTCTCCCCTCACCACCACGAGGGCAGGAAAGGCACAGCCCAGCACTGTTCCATCATCCATAAACTGCTGCCCCTGAGATGGGACTCGCTACTTCCACAAATCCTTTGAGGCAGTCAGGTTCTGAAGGAAGGAGAGAGAGGAAGAGGGTGGTGTAAGGAAGGAGTGTCAGGTACTGAGAGGAAGAGGACGGTGTGAGGAAGGTGAGTTGGGTACTGATGAAAGGAGAGAGAAGACAAAGCCAGATACATGGAAGGAAACTCCATGTGAGGAAGCAAACTTGGGTGGAGCGGTTAGGGAGGAAAAGGAAGGAGATCTCATTGTGAGGAAGATTAGGGAACAGAGAAAACCAAAGAGGAAGGTGTGAGGAAGGAAACCATCCAACCCTCCCAATGAAGAGCGAAGTGCAAGTACTGAGGAAGTTATGAAGGAGGAGAGTCAGGTGCGTAGGTGGTCAGAGAGGAAGAGGACAGTGTGAGAAAGGTGACCTGCTTTATGAGCAGGGAACCTAGAAATCTGTTTGCCGTGAAAAAAATGTAGAATTTGCATTTTTTACAGAGAATTCTATTTATCCAAGGCTCCATTATCCAGCTCTCCGTATGAACCGAACTGGGGCTGAGAGCCCAAGTCCCGCCACCCAGGGCTCTCAGCCAGAGCTGCCCGGGGCTGTCAGCCGGGGCCCTGCCACCCAGAGCTGTCAGCCCTGGTTTGATTAATACAGTTAATACGGAGGCTCAGATAAACTGTATATCAGTAAAACACTGTGTTCAACGGATACCTGTGTATATCATGGCTGGAGAATCTTAAGTTCAGAGTTTCATTTTAATCACGGAAAAACACAGATTCTTATGTTTTTTTATTGGAGAATTTTGGTTTTTCACCACAGAAAATTAAGCTCCCTGTTTATGAGTAAGGAAGTGCAGAGAGGAGGTCACCAGAGAGGAAGAAGGAAGTCCAGGATAGAGGATTTCTGTGATGAGGAAAACAATGCAGATACTGAGGCCAGGTACCAAGACGGGCCAGGATTGCCCCTAAAATGCTTACACCCCCCCGGGAAAAGTAGTTCCCTCTAAGACTCTCTGATGCTGCACTGGATTTGATTCAGAGGGGATTTACATACTAAAAAGCTGCCAGCAGAGCAAAGAAATCCCATGTCTATTTTGGGTCTTGAAGCTGAAGACTATATTTCAAATCCGCTAATCAGGCAAGAGTACAGCGAACTCATTAAGAGACAAGGTGTGGGAGAGAGGGGAGAATCTTCCTGAATGGAAGAAGAGGTGATCGATCAGTGGGTGAACAATTAAGTGGAAGGGCAATACATCCACATGTAAAAATCCCGTGGGGCTTTGAGTGAGTAATTATAAAGCATTTTGTTTTGCAAAAATTTAGGGTTCATGCAAATAAGAGACTGAGAGCATTTCTTAGTGCTAGAAATAGCCTGAACAGAGCCTGGTGCAAACCTACCTAGCTAACTCAGACAACGCATCTTGATCCTGAACTGCAGCATTTCTGGCTATGCCAATCTCGTTGCATCCCTTTTG
Source organism: Caretta caretta (assembly GCF_965140235.1). Classification (NCBI taxonomy): domain Eukaryota; kingdom Metazoa; phylum Chordata; order Testudines; family Cheloniidae; genus Caretta; species Caretta caretta. The sequence continues at coordinate 49,033,081 of NC_134215.1, read as the reverse complement.
GCCCAACACCCCTGCCAGTGTACCTGAACTCTGCCCAGAGCCGTCCCTGCTCATTGAGTGCCAGACCCAAATGCATCTCCATCCTGAGCTGCAGCTCCCTCTGCCTTTGCTAAGCAGAGAATGACAACCCGGCCCAATGGAAAATTTGGGACAGGAGCTGTTGGTCCTGGAATTTTGCGGCTGACTTCTGATACTGACTTAAATCAAAAGGATTTGGAAGAGAAGGAATTTCTAAGGCATCGTTTCCGTGATGGAGTTGTCCCGATTCCAGACATTGGTCTAGCTGAACTGGGGCAAGTCCCCTAATGTAGACAGCGTAAAGCTGCTCCTTGCACTGATGGAGTTATCTGAAATCCGGGGAACCTGCCTGGAGCAAGTGGCGGCTTCCCCTGTTTACTTTAGGGGTGTGCACTGCTGCAGCTACACCAGTTGTTGGTTGAATGAGGGCTAGACTAGGGGCACTCTGAGCACCCAGACGTCACATCAACTTTTCACTAAGATTGGCAGGTGTTCGGCACCTCTCAGCATCAGGCCTCACATGAGGATACTGGCCATTTGGGGGTCCATCCTTAACCCAAACCCTGGGATGGTGTGTGGGTTCCAAACGGTTTAGGGGACTCAGTTATCCTTCCTGCCTACAGCCTGTTCAGCTGCCTCCCTGGCTCTGTCCCCAGGGTATTTCTACTATTTAAAAACATACTGGAGGGGGTGAGCGGTGGCTGTGTTTTCCCCAGGGATGTTCAGAGTTAAAATAGAGCACAGCTGCCTTCATGAGAGCAGAGAAAGGGAGGAGCCCCCCCTCACCTTGTTATGACTATTAAGATGAAAAAATATGACAGCTGCAGCATCCAGTCATTTTTTAAAAGTGATGTCTCCGCCTGAAAGAGCACTTTAAACACAGAGAAATTTCCGAGGAAATTGCATGATCCGTCAAAACCCCCATGCATTCCCCGACCGCTGGAACAGAAACATAGTCTAAACAGCCTGGCTCCAGCAGCTACAGCCCTCAGTCAGGGGGTAGGCAAAGCGGTAGGCTGGGAGACAAGGCCAAGAGCTCAAGAGTTGGGAGAGAGAGGAACAGGGCTGCAGGAGAGCAGGGGAATGGAGCTAGATAGAAATTACACAGAAGAACTCAAAGCCAAGGCTTGGACCAACCCCTAGCTTGGGTGGGAAGAGGCATCATGTGCCTTCCTGCTGGCTGCTATAGAGAGCAGCAGGTGGAGGGCATCCAGCAGTGTGTGATGGCTGCCGTGAGGGTAGGCCATGCAGGCATTCTGTGACAGTCTCTCTGTTCTGCTGGATTTTGTGTAGTGCATGTAGAAGCAGCCTGAGAGCACAGAGGATGATTTGGGCAATACATTCCCTCAGACAGGCAGAGGGGCGTTTACCCATATCCTTGGGTCTAACAATCAGAACTTCCCCATCTGAACCCTGCGAGGGGCCCTAACAACCAATGAATCATACGCTGATACAGTGATCTTTGAACGGTCACACATAGGGAACACATTCACTCAGGGCTCAGCCACGACTTAGCCACCAGCCTAGGCCCAGGGGCAGACGGGGAAGCAAATCATGACTTGGAGAGTTACAATCTGCCTCCTGGCCTCCATCCTGCTCAGCACCGGGCCTATACCTATCACAGCATAGCCTTGCCTACCTGCGTGCTGAGGGGGTGGAGCCAGCCCTGCTCCCTTCTGCTCACCTGTGCAGAGCTTGGGGGGAGGGAACCAAGTGAATCTGTGGAATTTGCTTCCTGACTCACAGCACAGCCTGAGCTGGGGAAAAAGGAGTAAAGAGGCACTATGTGCCCCCTCGCTGCCCTATGCCACTGTGAGAGATTGGCCCTAGGCCAGCCAACAGCATCAAACATTCCTACGCTGGTAACAGACGGCCAGTAAGCCAGAACAGCGAGCAAACATGGATGGACACGCCACCAGGTAAGATGGCAGCCCTACATATTCTGTGACAGGCCTGAATTCTTTCAGAAATCCATCGTCCTCGAGACCCCATAAGCAGCATACCAGCGCGTCTGAGGTCAACCTCGCTTGCTGCTGTGAATGGCTTCTCCAGGGAAGCGAGCCCGGGTACTCTATAGGGGAACTCGATAGTATCTCTGGCATTGGATCATATCCAGTCACTACATGCCCTGTAGAGACGAGCTAGGCTCTGGAGTACAGCCCAGGTCATATCTAGCCTCTGCATAGAAATAACCTGCTTCCAACCTGATGATCTGCACCCCGTTTAATAGGACAAAGGGATGGTCAAAGCAACCATAATGAATCCAGTGAAGGTTTGCCCCCCCTCTAACATCTTTCACCCAAAGTGCTTTGCAACCATTTAGTTAACACCCCTTTGAAGTAAATAAAGTATTATTATCCCCACTTTAGAGATGGGCAAACTGAGGCACAGAGAAACTGTAACTTCCTCCAGGTCACTTAGTGAGTCACTACTAGAGCTAGGAATTGAACCTGAATCCCCGGTTCCTGTTTAAACCACTAGACCACACTGCCTCCTAGAAACAAACAGTAACTTCTCCTTCTGGAAATGCTTCCTACTGTTCCTGCTGCAAGCCAGCATGGGCAGAGCTTTAAGTGGCCCGGAGACTCAGCAGAGGGGGTTGCAGTTTGAGATACAGGGGCTGAATGAGCTGGGAAGGTTTCCTGGATCTTTTCATGCTGTCTCTGCTTTTCTTTATCTGCCTAATAATGCTGGGCAATGCTGAGACCTTTTCTCATTAAATCATCCCAACCAACCAATGCAGCTTCCAGCTGAGGTCTGAAAAAAGCTTCTGTTACTAGTCCTCCTAGCCTGGCTGCCAGCCAGTTGGCTTCCAGGTGGGAAGGGCTTGGAGCTGTGTGGCTGGCTCTTTTAGCTTCTGTTTTCCTTTGCAGTGGGGAGGCAAAAGGGGGTTGCACTTCTCTTCTGGTCTCCAAAAACCATCTACTTCTGCCCCAAGAGGGCCAGGAAAAGTACCAGAAGTGGGTGACTTGAGTGCAAAGCTTTCAGGAAGGGTGGGGATGGAGGCTGTACTGTATGGAGGAGGGAGCTGGTTTCATTTACAACCAGGCAGGTTGAGGCATCTGAGATTACTCCAAGCTCTTTTTTTGTTTGGCAGACTTACTTTAAGACTATTAGTGGATTAACTGAAGTTCTTATAGTGCCAGAACACCATCTTTATGAGGGTTTTAGCGATGCATAAGGGGAGCTTTCGTGTTACCCGGGAGCAAGTCTGCAGCTGGGAGAACTTGTCAGATGAGTAACAAGAGACATGCATTTGTGGCAATGCGCACTATCTCTGAAGAGGTCAGGGTGCCAGAGAAAACAGGATGCTGGCCAGTCAATTCATTCTTGCCCTCCATTTCCCTCCAAGAAAGTAACCCTTGGAGGGGTTCTCCTCACTGAATATGCTTCCCCGTCCCCAGAGGCCACATCTGCTGCCCCTCCTAAGACCAAACCCAGCAGATCCAGTAGATCTGTGAGCTCACAGCACCCTGTTCTTGGACATAGGAAGTGAGTATCAGTGCCAACTGGCACACGGGGTGGAATTTTCCCAATGCTGCTGGCAAGGCCTGGGTGCTTTCCCCAAGAGACACACAGCATAAAATAACTGAAGATAATTAAAGGATGAAATAGGATATTGGGGAGGAGCAGGGAGTTTGCAGCGTCCATAAATAGCTGGCTTTGCAATGCTGCTTAACTCCTCATCCTCTCCTGAAGTGTGGACCCCAAAGGGACAGGTGCTCATCTTTGCACTGGGGGGTGTGTGCGAGTATTTTTGAACCAGTCAGGATGCATTTGGGGCGGGTAATTCTTTTCTTTGTTTGTTTCACCTGGAATCTTTTTTTTTAATGCAAAAGCACAATTGGTGTCTCTCAACTCCCGTCCCCTCCGCTGCTAGCCAAATAGTGCCAGGCGAGACCGGGCTGGGAGGAGGGAGGGGATCTTCCACGCGGTAACAGAGGGAAAGATTACAGCTCTATGAAAAGCTTTTCACTAGCGAGAGCACTCGGGCACCCCTGGTTGCAGGGTTTGAAGGCGGTGCAGTTGGGATGCAGAGCGTGTGTGCAATGCACAGGTGGGGAAAGGCCAGTGTGGTTCTGACAAGGCCAGAGGAAGGGAAAGTGGGGGAGGAACAGAGCCTGAGCTAGAGATACAGGATTACTTTTGGAAAGAGAGAGCGAGGGTCTAGCTGTTACTGCAAGCGGCAAATCATGCAGAAACTCAACCCTCCCAGGAAACAAGAAATGGAGGGGGGAGGGGGGGGCTAAGAGAACCACCATACTCTCTTGGGCTGAAATTCCTTTGGGTTGTCTGAGTGAGAGCACATGTGTGGCTAAGCCAGAGGGTATATCAGACAGTGCTTAGGGAAGCCTCTCTAGAGAGGGGACTGGTGTTCCCATGGTTTCTTGGGAATGGACGTGTGTGTATGTGTCTTCCACTAGAGGCATGTGGAGTTGCTGTCCCTTGTGTTTTGCGTGAATAGGGAGGTCAATATTTATGCCAGATCTAGGGTTTCTGGGACCTCTGGTGTTTCTGGTGTTCCTACACCCGTGGTACAACCAGAGGCCAGATTTTCAGCCAGTAGAGATAGCCATAGCTCCTTTCAAGTCAATACACTAATTTGCAGCAGCTGAGGAACTGGCCCCAGCTTTCCTCCACTGCAGTGTGCCCTGGTGCAATGAAAAATAAGTTGGGTACCATCGCTGGTCAAGGGAAGAAAATGCCCCAGATTCCATTCAGGTACAACTCCATTAAAGCCAATAGGCCTCAGGCTGCTCTCATTTATACTATTTTTTGGATGGGGCAATTCCATTGGCTTCAATAGAGATACTCCCGATTTGCGTCAATGTTAACTGTAAGCTGAATCAAGCCTGACCAATCTGAGTGAGTGACTCTGAAAAGGGATTCCCCTCTCTCTGGGGGAGTTCAGCTTCTGTTATGCGGGACTGGCTTCCATGATTACTAGGTTTGTAGTTTGAGGCAGGGTTGCTAACAAGTTTAACAAAGAGTCAAGGTGAGAAGTAGGGTGGAGCCAGAAAAACAAACCCAATACCATTTGGGAAAGAATTCTTCCCGTGAACAGTGCTAGTATAATTAACTGGGATGGGCGTCGTGAGCGATACCATCTCTGCTTTCAAACACATCATTAGCTTTCCAGTGTAAGGTAGGTTTTTTAAAAATTTCCCTCTTTCAATTTCTGATAAGGAAGCTCTCCAGTCTGAGATGCTGGGATACATCACTGATCACATCCAATTTCACTCAGCAGCGGGGAAGATGTTCCATGTGCTGATCTCTCCCCACTCCACCCCATGCCCCTGTTCCTCTCCCCGATTAATGTTTTTTCCTCCTTGGAGCTTTAATACCCAGCAGCAGCAGGCTGGAGCCATTCAGCAAGGGGCAAACACAAAAATGACACCAGTTTACCCCTGTTCTTCTCTCCTGCAAGAGCCTGGGGGAGAGCAGCTGCCCCTGTGTCCCCACAGTCTTTGATAGCAAAGGAGTTTTAAGGATGATTGTTGCTGAAACCTGTCCACGTCCTACCAGAGCATTAAAAAAAGTAGACTAGTGGGGGACTAGCAAAGCCCACTGAAATTAATAGGTGTGCTTCTATTGAATTTTCTGGGCTATGGATCAGGTGCTAGGAAATCCAGACAGCATGAAAAGCTGCAGGGAGATTCTAAGATTTGTGCCATTGGCCCTGCCATCTATAGAGATGGTCTAGTGGTCAGCCTAGTCTCCTCAGAGGAGAGAGATCTAGGTTCAATTCCCTCCTCCACCATAAACTTCCTAGGTGACCTTCAGCAAGTCACTTAGGGCTTGTTTACATAAATGCTTAGTTTGGGGCAAACTGGGGTGTAAATTCAGCCTGCTGTGTGGACTCTGTGGCTGTGGACTAAAAGCTCCATGGTGCACTTTTAATCTCCGCATGTAGAGCGCTATGAAGCTTTCACCACACAGCAAGCTAGATTGACTCCCCAGCCTGCCACAAACTAAGTGTTCATGCAGACAAGCCCTTTGTGCCTCAGTCCCCCATCTGTAAAATGGGGACAGCAGCTCTGCCTGACCTCACAGGGTTGTTATGAGGATAACTATGTGAATAGCTGTGAGATGCTCAGGTATTACAGTAACTGGGCCTATATAAGTCCCTTAAATAGACAACTGGCCAGTCCTTGCTCCCCACAGGGTGATGGATGCTGTGGGAAGAGGGCTTGACACACTCATACAAGAGTCCACCTTGGGACTGCCCACCACAGAGTCCGTTCTGGGTATTTCTGCTATGGGCAGTATCTCCATCTACCCCTCCCATCACTGGAGCGCATGGGCACAGCACAAACATTAACAAACATGTCCTCTGAGGCCAGGGAGTATGCTTAGCTTCACTTTCAGCTGGGAAACCCGGGAGATTAAGTGATGGTACACGAAGCACGCAGGGAGTCTGTGGCAGAGCAGGGAATTGAGCCCACATCTCCTGAGCCCTACCCAATGCCTTACTCACCAGGCCAGCTTCCATGCAACATAATGGATTGTGTCCCTCAAATGTTATCATGATCTGGGCATCTGTGGTATCAGCCTGCCCTTGTGGTGCTTCTTCCTTCATGGTAGGAAGGAGCTTCTGGTGCTTGGCACAAAGGATTAGACACGACTGCTCAAGGGCTAAGAGCTTTTGTTCTAGAAATTGAACTTGATGGAGTGTTTCACCGGAAAATGACAGCATCCTGTGGTACCTTAAGAGCCAATTATTTCCCCCCTCATTGGAAGTGACTGATTTTCTCCTTTAGCGACACTAGTAATGTCACTGACACCAAGAGCTGCCTTACGGAAAGGAAAAGACTCCTCCTTATCTACAGGAATTAAATCTCTCTGTATCTGCCCCCAAACCAAGCCCCCTTTTTCCTGTATGCTTTCCTGTCCCTCTCCTGCTCTTTTACATGATGTGCTTATCAGAAGAGCTGAACAAATAATGCACAGAGGTCAATTTATCTGAAGAGTTTACCCCCTTTTTCCAGTCATAGAATATCTCTGAGCAGATTGTGATTTCCTCCCATGTATGTCTTTATAAATAAATGTATGTCTAAATAAATCAGATTTATTCCCCGAATAAGACTGCATTTTCTATGGGTGGATAGTCTAAACTTGAGCCAAGTGACTTCATGAAGCTACTGCCAACATAATCATTGTATGACGGTGGTGCTTAGAGCCCCTGTTCAAATCAGGGCCCCATTGTGCTAGGCACTGTCCATACAAAGACAGACAGAGAGTGAAAGGACGGAAGGATTATCCCCATTTTACAGATGGGAAACTGAGGCACAGAAAATTAAGGCCCCAGTTCTTCAAGCTGCTAAATGCTCAGACCCCAGTCTAGCAAACCACTTAAGCGCATGACTAATCTGACATACACGAGTGGTCCCAGTGACACTACTCACATGTTCAAGTGCTGTGATGCACTGGGGTCAGAGTGCTCACTACTTACAGGATCTATCCCGAGGTCATTTGTCTGAGATCATCTATGGAGTCTGCAGATGAACCAGGAACTGACCCGAGGTCTCCTGACTACTAATGCAAGACCTTAACCAGAAGGCCATCCTTGCTCTCTCAGTAGACATCACATGGTAGTGTTTCCATTTCCTCATCAGATGAGTACAAACTCCGAAATTCACTTCCCCATGTACCCTCCATGAGGATTTTTCATCAGTGAATCAGAGAGAACACCAATACGGTTGCACTGGTGCTTTCTGAAGGAGAGAAACAAGACAGATTCCTTTGGGGATGGGATAATGGCTTAGATGCGTCTCCCTTTTTGAAAGGTTAATTTAGTCTCCGGGGGGAAAAAAGGTCCTAATATATGTAATTACATAGTGCTTTACATTTTCAGAGCGCTGTACAAACATTAACTAATCAACGATCACAAGGCCCTGCGAGGTAGGGAAGCGCCATTATCCTCATTTGACAGAGAAGGTAACTCAAGCCCAAATAGGTTACTGTAAGTCACAGAGCCAGTCAGAGGTGCAGCCAGAATTAGGACGTGGGAGCAACTATTCCTAGGTTTAGACCCAGCCCACTAGACCACAGTGGTTCTTGAGTGATACCTGTAGGCATCAAGCAATTCAGATCTGTCTAGCTGCTGGGGTGGGGGGAGAATCTACCACCAACCACTCTTCATGCCCCGCCCTCCGGGGCTGCCCTTAGACAGCACGCTGAGTGGAAAGGACACTTATTCTTCACAGACTTACCACTAAGGTCAGAGGGATATGCCGGGCAACACAGAAAACTCTTAGGGTCATGGATAGTCCTACTTGGCCCTGGAGACTGGATCAGGGATGCACTGGGATCATATTAACCTATCTTGCCTTTTAGAGGCAGGCCAGTGCAAGGGAGATTCTCAGACCTACAGCTCAGTGGGATCACGCTGCTTCCCAACAGCCTATTCGCAGTAAATTCAGAAAAGCTTGGGCTGAAATTATTGATTTTGGGTGCCTATATTTCTTGGTGCCGAACCTGTCCACTTTGAGCGTGATTTTCAGAGGTCTTGGCTCCTCCAAATCCTATTGTTGTCTCACAAGAGGGGCACTCAAAAATCCAAACATCCAAAACTAACAGCCACTTTTGAGAATGTCAGCCCTCCTGTCTGTTAATTAGCTATGTATTATTCCTGGAACCCATCTTTACTGAGGATCCAGTTAACACCAAAGAAGCCATGGTGCTACAAAGCTAATTCCATCATGAGTTTGAGATGTATGCCACACCAATCATGGGTTAGGCAGCCGTTCCCAGACAAGCCACAACACAAACCTTATACCGGTAGCAACACCCCCCACATCCCAACAGGAATGACCTTTGTCCCACTTCCTCTGTTGTTTTTCTCCTTTGGTTTGCTCCCTATACTTTTTCTCAGTGGAACCACATTACTGTCATGAGCAGGGAAAAATGATGGGAGGAGGAAGTGATGTTGACATGTGCAAGTAGTGTCAACTTAGATTATATGATAGTTTCCCATGGTTTGTGAAATACAGATGTTTATCTGCATGATTTGCAGAACTACATAGGTGGTGTGGTGTGCTGTGCTGTGTGTGCATACGATGCACAGAGGTAAATAAATATGTTGATTATAGATACACATCTTTATATCTAGTCAATATAAAAAACTAGGTATCTTTAAGAAATCATTCAAAGATCAGGAAATACACAATTAAGGTGAAGTTTAGCTGTACTCCTGGAGCCTATATCTGTTTAAATTAGGATAGCTACGTATCTTGGCACTAATACCAGAGTACCTCACAATCTTTAGTGTATTTATCCTCACACACCCTTGGGAGGCAGGGTAGTGCTGTTATCCCCATTGTACAGAGATGGAGACAAAGGGAAACTAGGTGATTTGCCCAGTGTCGCACAGGAAACCTGTGGCAGAGCAGAGAATTGAAGCAAGGTCACCAAAGACCCAGGCTAGTGGCCTAATCACTAGACCATCCTTCCTCTCTTTACACTTATAGCATTATAAATAGTTAATCACTGTATAATGGCAACTAGATTATTTTACCCAATTTTACCTCACCTATGGTAAAATATAGTACATACAGTCTTCAGACATGGCTTAATTTCTTTAAGTTTCAGATCTAAAAGCAAGCCAAGTTTGAAGGGCTCTGGTTCAGTAGTTATAAAGTTATGAATAGTTGAGCTCACTAAGTTGGAACTTTTTCATGTATTGTTTGAGAGAAACTCAAACCTATGGCAGTTTCAAACACTGGGGAGCAGTGAAACATTTTAGATTTGACTCAGTCTCAGTTGTCAGTGCTGGATGCCTCAGAGTTCGGACTGCCTCACAAAAGTCATGTAAACCATTACATAAACTCCTAGGTGAGTTATTAAGAAGAGCTGCATAACTTAGGAGAGGATGAGTGATTATCTCATAGCAGTATTATGGAACGGGGGTAGCAACTTCCAAATTAAGGCTGTAACTAGTTTTCCTTTATAAGTCCAATTTTGTTTCTTCAACCCCAACTGCATATATATATATAATATATATATATATATATATATATATATATATATATATATATATATATATATAAAATAAATCTGTCTGCCTGAAGTTTTCTTATGCCGGAGGAGTCTGATTCTGGAAAGTCTCAGATTAATCAGCTACGGCATTTGGGAGAGAGGAGTGTTTGAAAAATGAAAGATTTTTCACTTTTGCAAGAGAGATTCTTCTCTTTTTTTTTTCTTTTTGGAAAGACATATCTCAAAAACAGCTTGGTCTATTAACTCCAAATTTATTTTATTCATCTGTACTAGTGCCTTTGAGTATTTGGGGGAAAACTGCATGGTTAATTTTGAAGTTATTTGCTACAGACTTTTGAACCTCTCAGAAGTCCACGAGCTCCCCATGGAGTTTAGAAAGTCTTCAATGCTTGTCTTCAAGGACATTAAGACATCTGCAGGGGGCTTGCAAAAGCCTGATGATTCTTTTAAAATCTGGAACTGACACAGCCAGGTTGAAGGACATTAAGAAATCTAGAGGCAGCGAGTATATTTTATAAAGTCCAGAGCTGATCTGTCTGTGTTAAATTACTCTAAGAAGTCTGCAGGGGCAGCATGAACACTTCTGAAATTGTGGACCTGAAACAGCCAGGTTGAAGGACTTTCAGAAGCCAGGAGGCATAGATTTGAAGAATCTTTGGTGCTGTTTTAGAAAGCAGGAGACCAAGATATGCTAATTAGCGAAAAAAACATCCCCTGGGAAGTCATCAACTTTACATGTCTGACGGAGAGAAAAATAGTTCCACATAGCAGGGGTGCCAGTATTTTTCCAGAGAGTTTTCTGGAAATAACTAAGGAAATTCCTAGGCAAAAGCTGAAAGTTAAGATTGTAAATACATATCAGTTACATAAGATGTTCTAAATCCAAGTTATTATTACTAAGTTATGGTTAAAACTTTGAAGAGGAAACATTTGAAAATCTGGAAAGTCAGGTTCCACAAATAACCTTAATTCTGACCTCATCCCAATACTTAGGTTCTGCCTATCTACCAACAATCGCTTTATGGCCAGCCACCATACTGTCATACTCCACTAAGATCTTCTGGATTTCCAGTGGGGATTGCAAAGTCTTACCTATTGTACTGTAACCACAGCTCTTCATACTGCCTTTCATGCAAATATAGATTACTGCTACCTTATGAGCCAGCCAGAGAGATACCTAATCCACCCTGCAAGGCAATGTGGTATCATATTCTACCTTCCACATTCACTGCACTGTAAGCCACTTACATATTATACCTGTCTCCTCCTGAGAAAAGTCACAGCGATCGCACTGTAAATAGGAGTTATTATATGGAACTCGAACTCACATATATACATCGAAACATCCTATGCACCTTCAGGTAAACTACTGGAGTATTTATTTCAGCATTATTTTATTTATGTATGACATGGTGGAATAGGGTATGAGGTGAGGGTTAAGGCTGATCTTTTTGAGGTGTGTTAATAATCCTGACTCCATATGAATGAATGTTGTTGTCTGGGTGTGTATACTGCTACAATATAACTTAAAGATACCCCATGTATACCTGTATCTCTAGATATTCAGATATTACATATATACACATGCACAAGTTCATGTAAACACACACTGTATAATGTATTTACTGTAAATTTGCCCAAGAGCCTGGCTCCTAAATACTGTAATTGAATAGACTGCACACACAAACAGATTGTACAAACTCTCCCTTTTTCTGTGTCATACACCTCCCACCCCAGCATACAATGGAAAGTAAAAACATCACTAAGGAACTCTAATTATTTCCTGAACAGTTCGAACAGCATGAGAAGCTAGAGGTATATAATAAAAGGTTTAGCTCTATTGTTGCTCTGCTGTCACACCCTCTGGTGGGTTATAAATGTAATACATGCCCCGGGCATCTTAACACACTCTTTTCAGTTGGCAGAGCTTTGCTTGTGAAGAGCTGGTGTGTAATCACTCTGGTGTCTGAGAAGGGGGCAGTGGCGGGTGTATAGGAGCTGGCAGACAACAGTTACTGTTTGGTAAGAGATGCACATTACTTGCAATTCTTCCACCTCCAACATCAGTGACTCTATCAATAGCCCAGTTTTATTCCCTGAATCACAAAGAAGTAAGATTAGTTAGCAAAACAAATCTCTCTTCCATAAAGCCAGGGCCTGGGGGACAGGATGAATGAGGTGGAAAGTAAAAGGATACCGAGTCATTCACGAAAGCTCATGCTCAAATAAATTGATTAGTCTCTAAGGTGCCACAAGTACTCCTTTTCTATTCACCTTTAAGCCACTCTTGGTTCACATCCGGCTCGATTTGGCTGTGACAGAATGAGTCCCAGGCTGCTTGGTGCCCAGTGTGCCCAGTTTGCTGGTGGGTCTCAGTATAGTTGCAACTGACACAGGAACACACGGAGAGGACCCCATCACAACTCATTAGCCCAGACTTTGCAAAGAGGCCAAGGGGACAGCTACCCCAGTGCTTCCCAGAAGTTACTCCCTGTGGGTTGTTGTGGGCTGTGTATTAGCAGGGTGATATGGCAAAAAGCTCCTGTGATGCACCTATTCTGTGCATAAACAGGACTCCGGTCTCCAGGGCTGTCCCTCGGCACTTTACCCCACCGCCATCACTCACTTAAGAAAAATTACAAAACCCCAACACACGATAATGAGATAATGACATTATTCTGGCCTGATGCGCCATATAATTAAACAACTAATAAATGGCAAGAGTCCCGTGCTGGCGAGGCCGCTGAGTCAATACCACGCTATTACCATGAAGTAATTGAGTTTACAGAGAACCTAACACAAAGGTCCCAAAGCCCCGCGCAAGTGATGGTATTAAAGCAACCAGCGGGGACCTACCTGATGGCTAAAGACAGATCTTTTCATCTAGTTTACAGCCTGGAGTTCCATCTGGGGGAGATGAGCTGACGCGTCACGTTGCTTTAAATAATTCTGCCAGACTCTGCACGTAAAGCAGCAGATTTTACACCGAGCAGAGGCCGTTTATCAATCGGCGCTGAAGGGGTTAAGGGAGATATGACTGCAGGAATTTTCTCGGACAAAAGATGGGTTTGGACAAAGTGGAAAATTGTGGGGATAGCCCATTTTCACCTAGAATTTTCAGGGTTTCCTTGGAGAAACAAATGGGCCGGAGGAAGGGCTGAAAATCAGCTAGTTCCCTGTTAACCACAGAGCAGCTATTGATGCTCCGTTATTCCCTGCTGTGTTGGGGAGGGAGTTCCCTCGGAGCTGGTTTGTGTTATCTAGTTACATTATAAGTCAAATCTCATCAATCAATCAATCAATGCCCACTGCTGCATGTACACACACATGCACGTGCGCAGGCACACACAGAGTCCGTCGCAAACCAAGCACACGTTTGTGTGTGTACACATACTCCACACTCAGTCCTATGGACACAGCCACAAGGTCGCTACAAATGCAAACGTGTCAGGGAACCCAGCTAGACAACCCTGTGGACAGTCCAAAGCTTTCACATGCTTCAGGACCATGGCTCAGGACCCATCTCCATGAGTTCTTCAGGGCAAGGACTATTTACTCTGTAACTGTGCAGTGCCTGGCTCAGTGAGGCCCTGATCTTGGTTGGTTCCTAGGCACTACCCTAATCAACATAATAATTACAAAATGGAACAGTGCCTCATTGTTATTGGGGGACAATCCTGTAGTAACCAGCTCCCCTGAGATAGGAATCACAGAATCCATACTCATTCAAAAAAAGAAAAGGAGTACTTGTGGCACCTTAGAGACTAACCAATTTATTTGAGCATGAGCTTTCGTGAGCTACAGCTCACTTCATCAGATGTATAAGTGAGCTGTAGCTCACGAAAGCTCATGCTCAAATAAATTGGTTAGTCTCTAAGGTGCCACAAGTACTCCTTTTCTTTTTGCGAATACAGACTAACACGGCTGTTCCTCTGAAATACTCATTCAAGAATACAAACACACTGGTGACGCATGCAGCCACGCACACACAGGCTGGGTTCACCCCACACCATACACAATGATGTGTTCCAGCCTCCACCCATGAGCTCTTGGGCCCACGCATGTCCCTGCATGCTCTTACACTCCAGCATGTACGCATGCCCCTGCTTTCCTCTCCTCCCTGGCTCTGCCATACAATAGCTTCTGATGCTCATCTCTGCATCCCGGCAGGACAAGTCTGAAAGCTTAGCAGCAGCTTGAAAACATCTGTCATCCCAAGGCAGGGTTACAAACCTCTTCCTCCGTGTTGCTGTCAGGTCCCTGCATAGCAGCAGAGTCAGTGAGCGAAGCCTGGGAACTCAAGACAGGCAGGCCTGCCTGCTTCCCGACAGCAGGTTCCCAGCATAGAATGCAACAGGACAAAGGGGATAAGGTGGGGCAATGGATTTACAATATGTTCCATGTAGAGATGATCCAAAACTGGAACCTTAAGACTGAATCCTTCGGATTTCAGGGTGGGGAAGCAGGTGGATATTTGAATTCCGAGATCCAAATTCGTCTCCAATGTTTTCGTTCCAGCTCAGATGCAGACCTACCAGGGCCCAATTTTCGGACTTGAATGCAGTCAGAATCCTGCAAGAAAATCCATTCTGATGGAATTTTGGCCCAAGAGCTCTTTTAATGGAGACTTCTGCCCTTTGAGATGGGCAGAAAACTTACAAAGTCAGCAGACCTTATGGGGTCTCTACTTCTGAGGCTGACGTCTCATTAGGACGGCTTGCGGGAGTTCAGTGCCATGGAATCTTTCCTTGAACCACAGAACACATACTTGATCTCAAACCTAGATCCAAGCAGGTGGATCTGAGCACTGCTCCTGTGGCTCATCCCCAATTCCATAAGGCTCTACTCCATCCCCAGTTGCGTGGTATAGAGGGAAGCCATGTTCAGAAACTTACTTCTGATCGAAATTGGCTTGTATTCATGAAGAGATTATAGATTAATAGATTTGAAGGCCAGAAGGATCCATTGTGGTCATCAAGTCTGATCTACTGCATAGCACAGGCCAGAGAGCCTCACCCAAGAATCTCTGCAAGAAGCCCATCACATCTGGTTGAGCTGGAGCATTTCTTTTAGAAAGGCTCCCAGTCTAGACTTAAAGACTACAAGTGATTATCTCTAGCACCACCTCTGGCAGAATCCAGAAGGACATCAGCTACTCTCCTGTCCCTGACCGACACCACCACACACATCCAAGATGCCTGTCTCTCATGCCAGGAGACCCAGCCTCGTTCCTCTCTCTCAGTGTCAATGAATTGGTTGATAAGCAAGAAAAGAGTGAGCTCTGAGTAAAGCCTGTAAAGAATATGGCAATTAGGAGCTTTTCCCTACAGATGTGGTTGATGCTTTCTGGTCACTGAGCTGGCATAGGGGTGCAGTTTTGCCTTTGCATGCCAGATTCAGAACTGCCTGCTGCTGATGGGTGCTGGTGTCTTGGCAGAGAGAGAAACAAACATGAAGTAGCAGCTACGAACAGATGCATGATTCCTGTATGTTCCCAGCTGGTGATAGCAGGCTGCGTAGTTAGCAGGCCCCAAGGTTAGATTGAGAGCAATGCAGCAAGGGCTGTGAAATGAAGCTTGAGAGAAAGAGGGGTCAGAGATGCCAGGAGCCCTGGAAATAGAAGTGTTTTGTCCCAAATCTGTGTGTCGGATGCTGCGTGTCACCATCAGCACAGTGAGCAGAGGGCCAGTACGAAGTATCTGCTTGCTACCAGCGGAGGATGCTCTCACCAACTTGGAGCTGTGGTGCCCTGATAGCCTAGGACCAGGCTCTCAACCCCGCTAGGTTGCAAAGAGGTGTCAGAGGGTTGTGACCACCCTGCCCTTCCTATATTGGCCAAGAGCAGGAGGATCCCAGCTAGATCCTGGCTGGCTGAGAGGAGAGTGCAGGGTGATGCTGGTGTGGAAAAAGGGGTTGCAGTAGGGAAAAGGTTGAGAACCACAGGCCTAGGGGCAGAGAGTCCCCATTGCTGAGTGTGGAGAATAGAAATGTGTCTTGGTTCCAGCAGGAGGCACTGCTACCAGGCTGCAGGGGCCTAGTTAGGAGGATTTGAGGAAGGAGAGACGCTGCTGACAGCCACAGGCAGATCCTGTCATTAGTATGAGCCAAGCTTTGTGAACCCCAAAATTGAAATTTCTGAAAACAAGATGTGTGATTGTGCTTCTTGCTATCAATCAGCAGCGCACCTAGAGTGCATCAGTATCGCTCCATCTCCATCTCCGATCCATCACAACATCCCCCAGCTGCTTCGCAAAGGAGACTGCCTGAGAGATTAACAAAGCAGCGGGTGAGGGGAGAACAATGCTGCAGCCAGCTTAGGTGCAGGGTAAGCAGTCCCTGTGCCGAGCCTGAGCAGAACTCCACTGAGACCCCAGCCAAGGGCAGAGAGTTTGGGGAGGCCCTGGCATTTAATTAGTACCAAGGAGACTGACATCCTCTCTCGTCCCCAGGAGAGGCTGGCAGCTTATGTCGACCTAACTCTGTGAGCGTCCACACTAAAATGTCGCTCCCACCGACGTAACTCGCCTGCCACACCGACTTTATAACTTCACCTCTGCGAGAGGCGTCATGCTTAGGTTCATATGGTTCAGTTGATACAGTGTCAGTGTAGACACCACGTTTCTTACATCTACTACTGCTGCCTTTCAGAAACCATCCCACAATACCCCACACTGGCAGTTAAATTGGTGCAATTTAAGTGAGGATGCAAGGAGTGTAGTGTGGAAGCGTAAAATGGATCCAATTACTGCGGTGGCTGTTAGTTGACGTAACTTGTGTAGGCTTTTCCCTTCAGCTCAGTGTTATGGGGCTAAGTGAGGGTGGAGCAAGGGCTGATATTTACATTGCAATGGGACAGATCTCTAACATAAATTCTTCGCTCTGGGGATTCATCCAAAATCCACCTGTGGGTGACCCTGCTGCGAGGCAAGTTTGGCCAAGGCATCAGCTGGAGGGCTAAGAGAGGAGGAGGGCCAGCAGCCAAATGAAAACAATAATATGTTTGGAGACCATGGGTGTCCTGAGATAGTGCTATTGTTTTGGGAGGCACGGTTGCCTAGTGGATAGAGCACTGGGTTCTATTTCCCAGCTCTGCCACTAGCTTGCTGGGTAACCTTGAGCAAGTCACGTCACTGCCCTGTGCCTCAGTTTCCCCATTCTGACCTCCTTTGTACAGTGTTTTGAGATCTACAGAAGAAAATTGCTAGTTATTATTATTACTATGTGATCCTGTGTGTGTATTGTAATCCCTGCACTTCTGGTTGCTTCCCAAACAAATCACACTGCACTTAAGAGCTATGTCTGACTCTGGGGATAGTAATGGGCTAATACCCTTCACGTCTAGGTCACTGGTTTAAATTCAGCTCAGGTCAAATTCAGGCAAGTGACTGAAAACTGCTGGCATCTGAAGGCTCTTCAGTGGCACATGTTGATGGTTGCAGTCTTGTTCTTAGCGAACCAGTGTCTGCCTCACCAAAAAGCAGCACTGTAGTTTGCATTAACCGGCCCCCGGCTGGCAGTCTGCAGCAGAGAGGTCAAAGACTGACAGAGCTATGAGGTATGAATGACCCTCTCACCTCCATGAGTGGTGTCTAAATGGGGGACATCAGGCAAACTTCTTCTGCCCTGGTGCATCTCTGAGACAACAAAGTTACATGACACTGCAGTACCATGTGAGCGCAGCACACCACCTACACTACAGCAGCCGGAACTTGTAGCACTGGTGCAGAGAAACTCAGAAATTATCCCTGCGTAGATGGGGCTTAAAGACTTTACCTCCAGCAATTAAGGATTCAGACACTGTAATGGGGCAGCACAGTTACGACTGTGCTGGATGTGTGAATGACGCTACCAGGACAGTTAGGTGCTGGTCCAAAGTCCAGTGAAGTCAATGCAAATCTGTCCATTGACTTTGATGGGCTTGGGATCAGGCCTTTAATACAGCATCGCTCACCAGCTCTAAATTCATTCGCTTAAAATACAAGCAGAAAAGAACTGTGCCTGAAACCTTTATCATCATCCCCCTGCCCCAGAACATCTCCTAGGTGTTTTCTCCTAGCTGTCAAAGGCACTATCCAGCCCGCAATACTACGGTATCTAAGTGCTGCACAAACTTTAATGTATTTAACCTCATAACCTCTGTGTGAGGCAGGGCAGCGCTGTTATCCCCTTGTACAGATGGGAAATGCAGGCACAGAATAGATCTAGTCAGACAGGCAGTCCATGGCAGAGCAGGAAATTTAACCCCACAGGAATTAATCCAGGGAAGTCCTCTGAGAGAGCTGTGTTATGTTTAGTGTCGGCTTAGCATCCTGAGCACTGCACTATCCTCTTTTTCCAGTGAGCATCAAGGGACCATGTTACCTCATCACTTAGACCCTATGAGCAGTTTGGTGAGAGAAGCAACAGTTTCCCTCCTGATTGGAGGAGCAACAGTTTCCTTCTTTTTCTTTCTTTTTTTTTTTGGGGGGGGGTCACTGATGAAGTGACTTCTTAGGGCTCCTATGGAAGACCAAATGGCTCATCATGATCTTACTTGACCCTGTTGTACTACGGGAGAAGTGGGGTGAACATGCTTTACGAGGCAGATTTTCAAAAGCACTGAGCATAGGATTAACTCTTCATTGACTTCCCTGGGAGCAAAGTTAGGGCAAAACCGAGTGCTTTTGAGAATCATACCCTTAATTTACTCTTCGTTCCTAGGATATGATGGGTCCTCCAGGGCGGGCACTCTGGCAGGACAGTGCTGGTGAGATGATTTCCAACCCTGCATGCCCTGCAGCTGCCATTTAAAGTCCTCCAAAGAAATTGCAATTCACTTGCAGTAAGAATGAGCTCCATTCCCTAACGTGTATTAATACATCTGCTGGTCACCAGTGTCTCTTTGAGGCAGCTGGCCCTGTTTTGTTTTGAATTCAAAGCCTAAGCCACAGCTACGTCTTCTCTTTATCTCTCCTTTTCTACATCGACATTTTAAAGGAAATTTACTGTCCCTCTGGAAGCACAAAAATCCATGTCCGAAAAGCACGCAGCCCAGAAAAGCTGAGAAGATAAACATATTTGGACGTGTGATTTCACAGTTGCTACGTTGATAGCTTTCAGAAGCTGGGTCCTGTCCATCAATTATGCCCAATGTGCATTCTAACGTGATACGAGAGAACAAAAACTGACTTATTAAAAGGGAAAAGAGGTGAGTAAACGTCAAGACAAGTTAAAGAAAACAGCTCACATTTCAAGGAACACAGAAGGTCTTTTTGCCCCTCCTCTTCCACCTCTCTTCTCTGTATACAAGATTGCAATATCCAGTAACTAAATCCAATCCACAGCCACCATTTTAGAAAAATGACGACTGTTGGTCAAGAATAAATCTGAGATGGGGCAAAATTATTAAAACTGCCAAAGCATCTTAGGCGCAAAAGACACTTAGATGCTTTTGAAAAATGCTATCCGTAAAGAATTTAATATATCATATGTCAGAATGTGAAATGACATCACTGGGGTAAGATCCAGGTACTAGGAAATAACCAAAAATAGATTTTAAGCCATCTCAAGAGGGAACAGAACATGCAAAGTATATAGTGAAAGGATCAGCAATGTTCCTACATTTCTGCTTAATATTTGCCTTTCCCCCAAATGAATTTTTTCTGTAACCCTGTGAAAGAGTATTGCTATTTATATGTACTATGGTAGTCCCTATAGCAGCCAGCTGAGATCAGGGTCCCGTTGTGTTAGGTGCTGTACAGACACAGTAAGAGACAGTCCCTGTCCCACAGAGTTTATAATCTAGATGAAAAGATAGACAGACTTGGGGAGAGAAGTGTTATTATTAGGGCTGTAAAGCAATTAAAAAAATTAATTGTGATTAATTGTGCTGTTAAACAATAATAGAACCCCATTTATTTAAATATTTTGGATGTTTCCACATCTTCAAATATATGTATTCTGTGTTGTAATTGAAATCGAAAGTGTACAGTGCTCACTTTATATTTATTTTTGATTACAAATATTTGCACTGTAAAAAACAAAAGAAATAGTATCTTTCAATTCATCTAATACAAGTACTGTAGTGTAATCTCTATCATGAAAGTTGACCTTAAAAATGTAGAATTATGTACAAAAAATAACTGCATTCAAAAATAAAACAATATAAAACTTTAGAGCCTACAAGTCCACTCAGTCTTACTTTAGCTAATCGCTCAGACAAACAAGTTTGGTTACAATTTGCAGCATATAAGGCTGACCACTTCTTGTTTACAATGTTGCCTGAAAGTGAGAAAAGGCATTCGCGTGGCATTGTTGTAGCCAGCGTCAGAAGATATTTACATGCCAGATACGCTAAAGATTCATATGTCCCTTCATGCTTCAACCAACATTCCAGAGGACATGCATCCATACCGATGATGGGTTCTGCTCGATAACGATCCAAAGCAGTGCGGACCAATGCATATTCATCATCTGAGTCAGATACCACCAGCAGAAGGTTGATTTTCTTTTTTGGAGGTTCAGGTTCTGTAGTTTCCGCATCTGGGTGTTGCTTTTTTAAGACTTCTGAAAGCATGCTCCACACTCGTCCCTCTCAGATTTTGGACTGCACTTCAGATTCTTAAACCTTGGGTCAAGTGCTGCAGCTATTTTTAGAAATCTCACATTGGTACCTTCTTTGTGTTTTGTCAGATCTGCTGTGAAAGTGTTCTTAAAATGAACATGTTCTGGGTCATCAGCTGAGACCGCTAGAACATGGAATATATGGCAAAATGTGAGTAAAACAGAGCAGGAGACATACAATTCTCCCCCAAGGAGTTCAGTCACAAATGTAAGTAACGCATTTTTTTTTTTAAACGAGCATCATCAGCATGGAAGCATGTCCTCTGGAATGGTGGCCAAAGCATGAAGGGGCATACAAATGGTTAGCATATCTGGCATGTAAATACCTTGCAACGCTGGCTACAAAAGTGCCATGCGAATGCCTGTTCTCACTTTCAGGTGACATTGTAAACAAGAAGTAGGCAGCAGTATTTCCCATAAATGTAAAACAAACTTTTGTGTCTTAGCGATTGGCTGAACAAGAAGTAGGACTAAGTGGACTTGCAGGTTCTAAAGTTTTACATTGTTTTGTTTTTGAGTGCAGTTATGTAACAAAAAAATCTACATTTGTAAGTTACACTTTCACGATACAGAGATTGCACTACAGTACTTGTATGAGGTGAATTGAAATACTATTTCTTTTGTTTATTATTTTAACAGTGCAATTGTTTGTAATCAAAAATAATATAAAGTGAGCACTGTACACTTTGCATTCTGTGTTGTAATTGAAATCAATATATTTGAAAATGTAGAAAAACATCCAAAATATTTAATAAATGTCAATTGGTATTCTATTGTTTAACAGTGCGATTAATTGCTATTTTTAAAATCACAATTAATTTTTTTGAGTTAATCGCGTGAGTTAACTGCCCTAGTTATTATCTGCATTTTACAGATGGGGGACTACGGCACAGAGAGATGAAGGCCCCAATTCAGCAAAGTACTTAAGCCCTGTTGACTTCAAAAGAACTTAAGCACTTGCTTAAGGGCTGCCTAAATCCTGCTGCCAGTCCATGGGACTCCTAAGTCACTTCAGCCTAAATTTTTTCCTGAATCGGAGCCTAAGGATAAAATTCTCAGACGTGACTTGGCCAAGGTCTCACTGGGAGTCTGAGGCAGAGCTAGGAAATGAACCCAGGGTGCTGCCCAACGTGCCCTTCCTTCCTCTCCTTCTACCATCCTACCTGCAAGAGGTCTAAGAACGCTGGCCTGACATTCTTTGATCCAGAAATTCAGGAGGAACCACATAGGAATAGGCTTTCTTGAGATCTTTCAAATCCTTTCTGGTTTTGTCTACCTTAGAGATATCATAAGACAAGCTTTTCTTAAGGGGTTTACGTTTTCAGGTGAAACCAAAGGGGCCAGTTCATGGTCTCTCTGGGCACCTTTCCACGCAATGTGCTACTGCAAAGAAGCCATAAAGTCAGCAACTTCAGCTGGGGAATTCCCTTGACACAGGGGGAAACCCTCTACTATCATCTGAAACTGGCATAACAGCTTGATACCATCCCCATGCAGTCTTTGACAGAGGGGGAGTTGCCATGGAAAAGGGAGTGTGGCAAAAGCACCACTGACATCCAGTTACTGTTAGCTGCTGCAAAAGCCCCAGGGGGCATAAGTACTCAGATACAAATTAGGGAAGCCCTGAGGCTGCTCTAACATATTCCAGAGGCCAAAACGGCATGCAGTCAGCTCCCAGGACAGAATAGCATGTAGATCAGGATCATTATCCCCATTTTACAGATGGGAAAATGAGGCATCAAATGAGGACCTTTCTTGCCCCAGGTCATACGGTGAGTCAGCAGCATATCTGGGAATGGAACTCAGGAGATCATAGAATCATAGAATATCAGGGGTGGAAGGGACGTCAGACGGTCATCTAGTCCAACCCCCTGCTCAAAGCAGGACCAATCCCCACCTAAATCATCCCAGCCAGGGCTTTGTCAAGCCTGACCTTAAAAACTTCTAAGGAAGGAGATTCCACCACCTCCTTAGGTAACACATTCCAGTGTTTCACCACTCTCCGAGTGAAAAAGTTTTTCCTAATATCCAACCTAAACCTCCCCCACTGCAACTTGAGACCATTACTCCTTGTTCTGTCATCTGCTACCACTGAGAACAGTCTAGATCCATCCTCCTTGGAACCCCCTTTCAGGTAGTTTCAGCCAGTAGATCCTGGCTCTTAGTCCTACACTCAGCTCTCCAGACCAGTCTTCTCTTGCAAGTTGACATGTAAACTGTAACAGACAGGAAGGTTCAAAATCAGGGATCCTAGCTGGCTGAACTGGGGAGGGGACAAGCATTGCTGTCTGGAGGTATCAGCCTGCGAAGGGAGGTGAGGAGGAAGCACAATGCTTCAAAGCATGCTTGGAGAGCAAGCTTAGTAATGGCCCTCGTGAAATGGTGTAGCATGTGTTCTCCATAGCATGGCCCTCAGGCACTGTCCAGTGCACATGGGAGTGGGGAAGAACACAGTAACTGTCAGACTGGATCAGACCCAAGGTCCATCTAGCCCAGTCTCCTGTATGACAGTGGCAGCATCAGACATCTTAGAGGAAGGTGTAAGAAACCTACACTGGGCAGATTTAGGATTTGCCCCACACATCTCATCCTAATCTCTAATAATGAGAAACTGGCTTAAGCCCTGATGCCTGAGGTTTAAAATCCCTTCCAAACTCTTCGTTAGCATTTGCTATTACAATTCTGGAGACTCTTGTTATTCACAGAAATGCCACGGCCTCGATGACTTCCTGTGGCAGTGAGTTGTACTCTATTTACGTGTTGAGTATAAAAGTAATTCCTTTCATCAATCTCCAGTCTGTGCAAAACACATTGTGGCCACTGGGGCCCTGACACACCCATCTGGGTCATCTGGCACCACTGACATTGTGAGGGTTCCTTCTCCTAAGCACTCAGAGAGCAGCCAGGAAATAGCTATCTCCTTCAAGGAGCCTTGGGAGTGGTGTGAAAAGAGTCCTTTCAAGCCAGGGGCTTGCACAGAGTGTGGACAGGGCCATATAGTTAAGACTATTCTATGGTTTCAAAATGTTACAGCTGATTTTCTAAGACTGGGGTCAATACCTTTCATTACAGCTCCCTCTTCCTTGTCTCCCTCCCGTTCCCATCTCTTCTCCCCTCTGCTCCCTCCCTGTCCCATGCTTCTTTCACATACAGTTTTTAAGCTCTTTACCTCATTTTCAGCTCTTTATCAGCTCTCCTGAAAGCCAACAGCTGCAATGTTCACAGGCACAGGGGAAAGATTTCCTTTCTGACTACTTTGCAGATCCTCCTCTATATGGAAACTGACACTATAATTAATATTATTTTTTTCATCCTCACTCAGCTAAAAGACACACAACTCCTGCTATCAACTGTGGGCCTTTGCTATGGCACAAATGAAAAGAGAGGACCTGGTACAAACTTGCTAGGTCTCCTGCAGTGAATATCCCTTTCATTCTACCCCTAGATCTCTCTTTCTTTCAACTTGAATTCCATGTTGGTGAAGGTGCCTGACATGCCTAAAAGAATGCAGTTCTCTGCTCATCTATAGAGGAGTAATAGCATAGACAGTAACAGAGCAAGATCCCCCCCGTGCATCTCTGACCTGGAGGGATCACTGCCGGGGAGAGAGAAGAGGGCCATTCAGTCTCCATGGTCCATGCGGTCCTTGACCTCTCTGATGAGCCTGCCAATACTGATGGTGCTATTTTGGGGGAACTGAACATCTGTCTCCTAGCAGATAGACTGGGAACCACTGATTCATTTCACAATTATTAATTGAATTGTAGAGATGCTCACTCACTATTGACTTGGCTTGGATTTGAACTGGGGATCTAGGGATGAAAGATTCTGGTGTCTAGAGCCATCTTGTCCTGCTGAGGAGTGACTCTTCCTACCAGTGAGGCTGTCAGAGGGTAAAAAGAGAAGGTCGATTTCAATAGGAATGTGTGAAGAATCATGGTGCTGCACCTCGAGATCAATGGAAAGATTGCATTCAGCCCCGAAGTAGCCTGCATGTCCCTCCTCCTCGCTAGGGAAACGGATCGCCTTTCATTTCCAAAGGACAGCTCATAAATACCTCATAAGAGGGGAGGAATGGGAAAATGAAGGGAAGAACAACAGGACGATGGAGGAAAAGGCAGAATAAAAAAAGAAAGTGAAGCCAACAGCACCCCAGATTTATGGGCATGTGTGATGGTATCTGCATGATGCCCCAAAGTGTCCCAGGTTCGGAGCATGGATATTAAGGTTGGACATTGGGTGACAGAGACTTGAGGGGTCAGAAACACTTGGAGAGTTTCCATTCCAAACAGAAGTCATGGCTGTTCAGCCTGTAAAATGCTGTCTCGCATGTTACACTCCTGCTGGACTACAGGTTCCAGGTAATAAACCACACCATGCAGATTCACCAGCTCTGCGGTTGAGTTCACCCAAGCTAAACAACTGCAGCTGTGGGTCACCCAGATTAAACTAAACCAGGAGCAAACAGATTAAACAATTAAGGAGTAACCTGAGTTAAACAAGCAATTAAGCAGCACTGGGTTTAGTGCTGGATTAGACAGATCTATCTACTTAGATTAAACCCAACTAGGAGTTTGTATTAATTTATTGACTGGATTTTGTTATATCATGTGCAACTGGATTAAATTATTTTGCAGGAAATCAAAGTAGCTTGCCCTGCAGGTAACAAAATACTTTACAGATGAGAGTTTAAATAACTTTACAGGTGGCTGGTTTCAAGTACTGAACTCTGTAGATTGAGGATTAAATTACTCTGGAAGTGGAGGATCAAATTACTCCCCAGGGAGAGGGTTAAATTACCCTGGAAATGGAGGATTAAATTACTCACCGGGGAGAGGTTTACATTACTCTGTAGATTGTGGGATTAAACTGCTCCCCAGGTGGCTGGCTCAAAATAAACCCTCACAAGGAAAGCAGGACTGAATTATTCCATGGCTGGCCAGGAAAACAAACACCCTACGCTCCATGGGCATGTCAGATCCCAGGGCTCTGGAGCAGGACCATCTGATGGTGATCTATCCATGGTCTTTCTCTGGGCCCCATTCCCGGTGTATCTAAGTATCTTTATCTTCACTGTGAGGCAGGGTGGTGCTATTATCCCCATTGTACAGATGGGGAACAGAGCCTCAGAAAGACTAAGTGACTTGCCCATGGTCACACAGGAGGCTGTGGCAAAGCCTGGACATCTAAACTGGCTCTCGATCTCCGCTCCATAGGAGTCAGTTGCACAGAAGCCTCTAAGACAGTGAGTCCAGTTCTGCCACCCCTGGCTCCGGAGGCCACTGGGGTTTGGCAGTGTGTTCCGCCAGTGCCGCGAGTGGTCACTCCAGACAGGTGTCGTGTCCCTTTCTAGTTTCCTAAATGCCTGCCACTGCATGTTCCCACAGACGGTGGCAAATTGTTATTTGAAACACGTATCATTATTTTTTATGCTTATTTCTCTTTAGGCTCCACTGCTGAGATTTAAAGAGAAAGAAAGGGAACGAGCATTTTAGGATAATCTTAAAAGCAGAAAAATTATTACATGTCAAACACCGAGTGGGGAGTTTGAAAGGCTCCCAGGTGGGCTGAAGAATTAGATGTTTAGAGGCTTTTTTCCCCCTGTGAGGTAAGAAGTGGTAGTGTCACCATAGCAACCAAAGGGCAAGTATACAGACAGCTACACAACACCCAGCTGGGGCTAAACCCACGAGTGGGGACGGGCTACCACTTTAGCCCACCACTCCGGGCCACTGAACAAAGGAGGGGGCTGCTGGGCCTGTGCTGTGAGGGATGGGGCCTGCATCCCTGGGCTGGGGGCAGCTCCCTCAGAGGAGAGGGACAGGGCCTCCAGATTAGAGCTTAGTGAAGGTTCGCAAAGGGCTGGAAGCATTATAGCTCAGTGGTTTGAGCATTGGCCTGCTAAACCCAGGGTTGTGAGTTCAATCCTTGAGGGGGCCGTTTAGGGATCTGGAGCAAAAATTGGGGATTGGTCCTGCTTCAAGCAGGGGGTTGGACTAGATGACCTCCTGAGGTCCCTTCCAACCCTAACCTTCTATGAATCTATGAATAATGCTAGACCTACATATCCATATCCATTTCCACGCTCACTCAATCTGGAAAGACAAGCCCTAGGATGTCCTTGTTGGCTCAGTCACAGCTAACCAGCACAGCTCAACAGCACTTGGGCATGGTGTGATGGGTTCTCTGCAACTAGAGAGAGAGAGCAGGATGGATCAGATCGACTGAGACACATTAGACAGACAGCTTGACTAGCAAACAGTGACTACAGCAGACGACTGTCCATGATCACCTTCTAGAGTACCAAGAGGCTGAAAGAAGAAATTAGTGAATCACGTAGAATCACGAATAAATTTGACGTGGTTGCAACCTGCCTGGGAATGGTTCAAAAGGAGGGGCTCCATTTGTCAGACAAAGTACGCACAGCAAAATATTCTCTCTGCTCTGTTCGATGGAGCGGTAATTCCACTAAACGAGGGCTGCACAGATGTAGCTCTGTTGATGGCAAGAAGAGACAGATGTACCTGTCTTCTGGGGGAGCAAAGAGCTAGGGTTCCAAAGTAGCCTCTACACAAAGTAGCCAATTGATGCAAACAAATGCAGTTACTCCATGAGCCAGGACGTGAGGCAGTGCGGCCCATGTGCACAGTGGCCCACTGGGCATTGGGAGATGTCTCTTCCTGGCTCTGCTACTGCGCTGCTGTGTGCCCATGGACAAGTCATTTCCTCTGTCTCTTCTCCTACCCTGTGTCTGTCTTGTCTATTTAGACTGTAAGCTTTTTGGTACAGGGATGTCTCTTTCCAAGTGTCTGCACAGGACTGGGGGGGCCCTGATCTTAGCTGTTCCTTCTAGGAACTGCCATACCACAAATAATAATAAGCAAATTGAGGAGAAAACCCAGTCCAGAATGAGGGAAGCTCCTGGCTCCACAGAGTGGTGGGTAGGATGAATATGCTCTTGCTAGCCAAAACAAACTGTCCAGGCTCATTGAATGCAATCCTTACAACAGGGGGCTGGGAGCACTGCACACAGCGGGATCAGACTTGGGGGAGTGCCAGTGATCTTGACACTCCTGTACTGTCTTAAATAAGGACCCTGCAGACTCAACCCAGTTGCATACAAGAGCAGTCTGCTATTACCATGCTTTGCTAGCATACGGGAGCAAGCTGCCATGCAGGGGAGGCTGGTATTAGGCTGCCAGTGCACCCGGCTGAACAGAGATTTATCTGCTTTCTTCCTGGTGATATTTACATGTTGATGGTTCCGACAGCAGCTGGAAAGGGGGAAATTAGCATGAGCCCTCAGGGGTTAATTGACCATGAGTTAGCTGCTGGTGCTCTAGTCGAAGCAGCCTGGGTTAGGGTAATTAGCACTACCTGAGCTAGTTCATTAAAGGACTTGGAGCTGGAAGCTGCAGGTAACTGGGGGAGTTAAATTGGCTTTGTTACTTCTCTTTTGCATTAGCGCAGCGGCTGCTGACAAAGGATACATGAGAAGGAAATGGTCTTCTGTCTGGTACGGCCAGGAACCGTGCGCGCTTGACAGGGAGGTGGGGTGTTCAAAGGGAGGTTTCCATTAATCCCTTGCTGAGATGCGTGTGTGGTTGTGGCCGGGAAGGGGCAGAGCTGGGGAGCTGGCCTACTCGGTGGAGGGATTGAGGAAGGAAAGGAGAAGGCTGCAGCAGGCTACCCAACCTCCCAAGCCCTGGGGCTATCAAATGACTGTCTGAGCAAGCGACTTGCCTTCCCCATTAGCACTGCCGGCAGCAGGGAGAATGGAGAGGAACAACTCATCAGCTGATGTCCTGGCTAAACGACCCCTGGTAGGAACTGCAGCCTCAGGATGCCCTTCTACCTCTTCAAATCACTGGGTGTAGACTGAGCCACCTGACTCCAGTGAAGCTACATGACTGTGTAGCCAGTTGGAAACACAAGGGGATCTCTGCTGCCTCCCCTAGAGGCAAGGACCGATTTAGCTCCTCTGTCCTCCCTCTTCCTTTGTTCTGCTGGCAAATGTACCACCCTGGGCTAAAGAGCCCTGGCGTAAGGCAGGTCTGAAGTCAATGGCAGATGTGCCTGTTAACTCCAGGGCTAAATGCTGCCTGGTCCAGAAACAATTGCATTATTTAGTTACATATTATTCACTAGAAGAATATTTTGCATTTATATGGGGCTGTCGTTCTGCAGGGCCCCAAAATGATTTGCAAACTACGCGTAGCTCCTACTGTAACAAATCTACATGCTTTAGATAACAGACACAATTACTAAATAATGATGTATACAATTAATAGAGGAAGGGTGCTCCAGTGGTTAGACTACTAGCCTAGGACTTGAGAGTGGTAGGTTCAAGTCCCTGCCCTGCTGTCCCTGTGTGAGTTGGCAAAGTCATTTATTTTCTCCGTGCCTCAGCTTCCCATCTGGAAATGGAGATTATAGCACAGCCCTGCCCCACAGGGGTGGCGGTAGGATAGACAACGTTTTCTCTATACATCTCTCACACACACACATATGTAGATATATACTCTTAGGGAGGTGGGACTAGAACTGGGGCTCTTCAACTCCCAAAGCATAAGTCCCAGCCCCATCCTTAGCTAGCACTGGACCCTATAGCCTCTCTGTGGTCCCAGCCACCCGAGGGTGCCATCCCTCATTCATACACGGAGCAGGCGCACTGCAAGACACAGTCCATGAAAGCAGGTATCAGCATTACAATTAGGACCCAGCTGGCATGGAATCCTCAGGACCATTTCGCTCCCAGGCTGTCACACTGCTGCAGCACAGCCTGGGGGGAAGCTGGGAAGCCCTGCCCTGTGGAGAGAAGATGGCCAGCTCCAGGGCTGTTGGCCCAGCCCCCCTTGCTGAATTGATTTGCACTGTTATTTGAAGGAGGAGGGTGAGACTGCATCACCGCTGGGTCGGAGACCTCTCTGCCCCACACCCAGTGTTGCGGGCTCCGAGCCCTGCAGACATCCGGCTGTGCACATGGCTGTCGGTGTACTCACACGGTGCCTTGCGCAAGGTGCAGCCGGCCCGGTGAGAGAGTGATTCCAGCTGCATGTAAATAAGGCTGCCCGCCTGCGCATCTGCTGCGCTATGTGGGTCATTTGTTCTTCGTGCCGACTCTTCACAGAGCCTAGAAAATCAAACTCTAGAAGTGTGGGGTGGGGGAGGGGAGCCCAACAGCTCTGTGATCTTCAATTCCTGACCCCGCCAAGCTGAAGAATCAAATTAACAGTTCTCCTCACCTTGCTTGCCTGATCCCACAGGAACTGCACTCCCTCCTCATTACCAGCCTCCCAGAGCGCCCACTTCCCTACACGCCGCCTCTGCTGCCACCTGGCCTTTGCCACCTGCCAGCCTCTCCTGCAACTCAGCTCTCCCTCTCTCTGCATCTGAGCAGGCAAGGGGCTGGTCCTCCTGGCCCCCCACTGGGTTCAACTGTGGCTGGGGGCGCTCAGAGGGGAGGGAAGGGACTATGTGTGTGCATGGGGAGGGGAAGTGGGGGGCAATAGAACGCATACAAACTGAAAAGTGAGACATTTCAAGGCTGCCCACCCTCTTCCATGCTCCAAAGCACCAGAACACGACAAAATGTGTCAAATTAACAAGAAAAAACAAATTCCCGCCTGCCGTCCCCCTCATGCGAGGGAATCCCAGCTGCTCTGCAGCATTTCGGAGGAGTAGGCAGGAAGTGCTGTCATCCTCTACCCCCCACTCACCCAGCTGTAACAAACTGGAGCTTTGGAAGTGACACAGGTTCTGCCCTGTGGCTCTGCCGGGGCAGAGCATACGAAGAATTCAGTCCCTGAGGGTGATGAGATGTGAAGATGTCAGCTCGTCTAGTGGGCTGTGACCTGTACGCACACAGCTATTTCGGACGCAGGCTATCCATGGAGTTAGACACTAATGGCTTGCACATCCACGGAGCCTGCCATTCTCAGCAGCTTAAGACCTCTAACCCTCTGGCGCCCAGTCCTGTGCTCTAGCTATGTGGAACCTCCCTCCCCGTTCAAGCGTAGTCATGGAGACCCTGGCTCATGTGCGCAGGGCTCAATGAGTCACCCCATTTGGGGTGAGAGGTATTTTCCCCAGGGCAGGCTGGGATTTTGTCAGCTTCCTTCATAGCACTGAGTAGGGACCATCCATTGGGGTTAGGTAGGCGTGTCCCACATTAGCCTTGCCCTCCGATTTCAGAGATGGAGGTTGCAGTCCTTCACAGAGTCCCTTGTTTCCATGGCCAAGTGAATGGTGAGTTTAACATGGTTCTGTTCTACTGTGACCCTACAGCCACACATCACAGACAGCTCCTAAACCAAGGGAACACACCTCCCCGACGGAGCCATCCTCTCCTGTTACCCTCGAGGGAAAGACAAAGCAGCCAGGCTGGCATACTCGTTTGGGCTTACTTTGTCTATTAGGAGTGGTCTGCGAATCTAGCCTGAGATGGCATTGCCAGTCTATTGGACAGGGTTAGGAAGCCCTGAATCCTGTTTCTGGCTCTTCCGATGCCTTATTGGCCGGACACTTGTTCTCCCCGTGCCTCAGTGTCCCCATGTTTACAATGAGGCTAACAATACTCCCCTACTATCTCGCAGGGGGGCTTAATTCATCAGCATTGGTAAAGCATCTTTAGATTCTTGGATGGAAGACATCTAAGAAGGGCAAAGCATTGTCCCCTAGATATCAGGGCCAACACATGGGACCGATTCTCTGCCCCTCACAAACCTCGGCGGAGGTGCCACTGAGAGAGGGGCAGAAGCAGTGGCATGGACCTGGAAGACAGCCAGACAGCACTAGCCCTGGGTGATGGGTGAGCCAGTGGGGATAAATAAGAGCTATCTGGAAAAGGAATCTTCGGGAGAGGCTGGGGTGGTCTCTCGCTTTTCATTGTTCATGCTGCCTCTGCACACGCCAGATCCAGTCAGCTGATGACAGGCAGCTAACACAGCCACAGGACAGTGCCAAGTGATATAGGATGTGGGAAGAGAGAGAGAGATGCAAGAAAACGAGGCTTGTCACATACCCAAATACAGTCTAGCGGAGGCAGGGAATAATTAAAGTTTCCCCCGCCTTTTTCCCTTCTCTCATCTCAGGCTGTCTCAGAGCCAAGTTGGATGGATATTGTTGTCTAAAGCCAGCAGGGGATGCTCTCATTGGTTAGAAGATTTATAATGGAAGCTGTGGATCAATTACCAACAGCCCCTGACCTTGAAAGCAGACAGCCTGGGGAGGAAGGGAGGGATGGAGAGGATTTTACTCCTTTTTCCAGCAGGAGGTGCTCTCGCCAGGAGGTTTATTGATAAAACCGCAGGGAGTGACTGTAAACAAGATTGTTATGTGATCTCTGGAATGCATGTGCGTGCATATACACACACACACACACACACACACACAGCCCTTGCCTCTGAGCAAGAGACAGACATGCAGAACTTGAGCGGCAGAGCATGTTGTAAATTGGCTAACAAAACAAAAACGCTTGGAATTTTGGAACCAGGGAGGAACAGAAAGTACCTGGGGGTCTTAAATAACCTCTAACTTCCCTGGGAGTCCTGGTAAGCTCTGTTGGATCAGTGCCTACATCCCCACTTTTCGAATGGGGCAAGTTTCCCAAATACCACTGGCATGCCCCACAGAAGGGACTCCTGCCAAACACGAAGCACAGGAAGGCCCCAGCTGAGATCAGAACTCCTTTGTGCTAAGTGCTGTACAAACACCTAGTAAAAGACAGCTCCCACCCCTGAAAAGCCCACAATCTAAATAGGCAAAGGGCAGGAGGGGAAACTGAGGCTCAGAGTCAGGAAGTGTCTCGCCCAAGGTCACCCAGCAGGTCAGGGGTCAAGTCAGGAATAGAGCCCCGCTTTCCTGAGGCCCAGCCCAGTGCTCTATCCACTAGACCACAATGCATCATGGCTCCAGGATGGTTCACATGCAACACATGACTTGGTTTTGATCAGCATGGAAATTAACCCATTTGAAATTCCACCCTGATCAAAAACATGGTCACCAAAGCCCAGATCCAGGGTGAAATAGCATCATTTCCTGGCCTCCTTCCTCACACTGTACCTCCCGGACAATCAACAACTGGTCTTTATGTCCAATCCTGCTACCAATAAAGGCAGATTGCTTTAACTCCCTCCATCCCTCCCCTCGTCACCCTGCACCTTTCCTTTTCAAGTGCCTGGTGGCAGTGTGCTGAGACTGGGAATATCAGTGCACTGATGGCGGGACCACGCTGACCTTCTCCCAGCAGATGGCTAAGCTCCCAAGCCAACCTCAGTCTCTCCCCTCTCAGCTTGGAGGAGGGCCCCAGCTTGGAGGATTTTTTTTTTCTTTTCTTATTGTGGGCAAACAAAGTGGAAAATGAATTCCTTTAGATAGCAAATGAGTTTAATAGAAATGGTGATGGAGTGACATTGTGATGGGAATGCTAATCCCCCACGCGATGTGGACAGACTCTCAAGCAGGGCAGCACCGGAGGAAAGGTCATGCAGCCAGGCCTACGCTTGCTGAGAACTTCCCCATCCGCAGGCGGGACAGCCAAGGTTCTCTGCTCCACGGAGTCAAAGCTGGGGGCTGCGCCGCCCCCAGCACTGTGTTATGGGGGACTGGCCCTTCTCTCTGCTGGCACGATGCTGGAAAGGCGATTTTGCTGAAGGTGCCATCCTTCATAACCAGCCACCAGCGCCTTAGCGCAGCATTGAGTGGGTACTGTGCTGTCCTTCGCAACTAGCGCGGCCCCAGGAGCTGCTCAGAGAAGAGCTAAAGAAACAGCCTTGCTGGGGCAAGGCAAAAGGAAACTGAAGTCCACTCCCCTGAACAAACACCCATCACCAGCTCCACTTCCCTTTGTACCTCTTCTGCTGCCTCCTTTTCCCACCCTGACTTGGTTCTGTATTGCCAGTATCTGACTCTGGTCAGCAAAGCACTTGGGACACATGCTTAAAATTAAGCCAGCATAGGCCCATTCCCCTCTATTCAGCAAAGCACTTAAGTCATCAACAGGACTGAAGCGCGGGCTTGAAGTGAAGCATGTGCCTAAGTGCATTGCTGAATTGGGGCCTGTAACTCCCTGCCAGGTGTCACTGGATCCCATGGGCCCTAAACAGTTTTCAGCTAGAGATGGGGCCAAACTCCCAAGTCCAACTCTGTGTCTGAAAAAAGAAAAGGAGTACTTGTGGCACCTTAGAGACTAACCAATTTATTTGAGCATAAGCTTTTGTGAGCTACAGCTCACTTCATCTGTGTCTGAACTTACCCAAAGGTTTAGTCCCAGGGTTTCACTTGGGGACCTCTCTGCTCCCAGCACCCCCCTCTCCAGCCCTCATTTAACCAACTTCAACAAGTGGGCTCCTGCAGCAGCGCTGTGAGTGTGCGAGAGAGAGCTCTCCAGTTTGCTATCTGGGAAGCGATTACGCTATCACTTGAAGGATCAAGCAGGGAGGGCAGCAGGCTGATTATCCAGAGACAAGGTTCTGTTTACACACACGTACCTAGATAAGGAGAACTAGAGAAAGACAGTACAGAACTGGAAGTATATGAGAGCTGGAACCTCAGACACAGCTAGCCTGAGAGCCATAGATTCATGTCTCTTTTCCATGAGAAGCCGTGGGTTCTGACCCAGTGGGTTCTGGGTGTACGGTGGGGTGAATGGATCTCTCTATGGGTTTGGTACAGGGCAGAGGTGAAAGTAAGCCAGTACGCCCCGGTACAGCGTACCAGCAAGAGCCCGTGTGCCGTATCGGGGTGGATTGGTTTCCCCAGGCAGCAATTTAAAGGGCCTGGGGCTCCCAGCAGTGCCCCGGGCCCTTTAAATTGCTGCCAGAGCCCTGGGGAAGTGGTGGCGGGGCTCGGGTGGTGATTTAAAGGGCCCGGGGCTCCGACTACCATTACCGTCCTGGGCCCTTTAAACAGCCGCCTGAGCCCAGCCACTGCTACCCCAGGGCTCCGGCAGGCTCCAGGGAAGATTTAAAGGACCCGGGGCAGTAGCAGCAACCGGAGCGCTGGACCCTTTAAATTGCCGCCCGAGCCCTGCTGCTGGAGCCCCAGGGGTCACGGCGGCAATTTAAAGGGCCCGGGACTCTGCTGCGGTAGCGGCGGCTGGGAGCCCCTGGCCCTTTAAATCGCCGCCGGAGCCCCCAGCTGCCACTTCTACCCTCCGGAGACCTTTAAATCACCACCCAAGCCCCGCTGCTGGAGCCCTGGGGTAGTGGCAGCGGGGCTCCGGCGGTGATTTAAAGGGCCAGGGGCTCCCGGCTGCTGCCACTGCAGTGGAGCCCCGGTCCCTTTAAAGCTCCGCCAGAGCCCGGGGCAGCAGTGGCAGCCGGGAGCCCCTGGGGCTCTGATGGTTATTTAAAGGGCCTGGGGCTCCGCTGTGGTAGCGGCAACTGGTAGCTCCAGGGTGATTTAAAGGGCCCGGGGCTCCCAGCTGCTGCTACCACAGTCCCAGCCCGGGGTCCTTTAAATCTTGGTTTAAAGGGCCCAGGGATGTAAAAGTCCCGCCTCTTCCAGTAGAGGCCACGCCTCTTCTGGTTGAGGCCCCGCCCCCTCCTAAGAACTCCACAGTACCGGGAAGTCCTTTAATTTACTTTCACCCCTGTTACAGGGCCCATCACTGTGCAGTCGAAGTGCCTTAGCTGGTGCATCATGGGGGTCTAGGCTATTGGCTTTGACGGGCCGATGTCTTGCTCCCATACGGCAACTGCACCATTTGGAATGGCTGCGGCCCTGGTTCAACAAAGCAGGTGTGTCAGTGCTGCCTTGAATCAGGGTCTAGAGGAGCACACACACTGCTCGTAGTTCATCAGAGTGGGGCCCAAGGCACAAAGTAGAGCTTGACATTCAAGGGAGTGGGATAGTCCGGTTCAGGGGGCTGGCTGGTTGGTTCAGTCCATTGCAATGATCGGCGGGCTATGTGTGAAATCTGGATTTGGCTGCCCATTCTCCACATCCCCAAGCTTTGGATCAGGCCTGTCTCTAACAAAAAAATGGGAAAATAAAGGATATGGGGGATAATGTAAAGAGCCCGTAACAACTTCTGTTGTCAGATTTCCATGGTCATTAGCCCGCGGTCCCATGGAGAGGCTTCCCCAGCGCTGCCTAACACTTGTGCTAAAAACCCCGACCCCTAAGCCCTAGCGGGGAATTGCACCCATGGACTAAAGATACACTATCACCTCCCCAAATACATGGGGAGGACATTCCCAGTACCCGAAGCTCAAATCAGGGCTGCAGAAGCACGGAGGGGATTCCTGGGAGGAAATGGATGTGTCTGGGTGTCAAGTGGGCTGCAGTCCTTCCCTGGCTCCCAGGGCCTGGAGGAAGGCCACGTGCTTTAAGTGCGACCCTTTGGAAAGTATCTTTTCCCAATCCGTCCTTCTCATCTGGCTGAGGGGGTTTTCGTCCCTTTGCCTCGCTGCTGTAACTGAGTTCACCCTTTCCCCGCCAAATCCCGGCAGTGGGGTTGGGAACAGGCACCATCGCCCTTCCTCGGCTGGGAGCTCCCTCACTCCAATAGCTGCCGACGTCCCATTGTGTGTGCACTTGCCTGGATGCTTCCCAATGCGCCTCCGCCCCGGCCAGGGCTGCACTGTACAGAGGGGAGCACCGTGAGGAGTAGGACACAGTGGGAAAGCTTTGCTCACACAAGCAGCCTGAGGGAGCTGTGCCCAGAGCGAGCCAGATCAGCTGGCAGAGAGCCTCACGCGAGTCGAGGTTCAACCCCAGGACTCCTGTGGTGCCGCTTGGGTTCCGGCCAAAAACAATTCTAACACAAGCCTCCAAAAGCACCGAACTTCGCTCATGACGACTCCTGCCAGGCGACGCCTGGACTGGAATAACCACAGCCCACAACTAGGCAATTCCTGCTCCTTGTGGACTCACCGGCAGAGGAGCTGGCTTTGCTGCTCCTGGTGCCCTTGCCCTCTGACAGACATGGAGACATCCTGGGAGAACTCAGGGCTGCCCTGCATGGGCCACAGCTTCTCTCAAGTCATGAGGGCAGCTCCGTCAAGAGGGAGAACCGCTTTGTGGGTAACGCACGGACTCCAGAGTTCTGGGTTCAATCCCTGGCTTGGCCAGTCTCCCTCTGGGAAGTTCCTAGTCCCCCATCAGGCCTGCATCTATCAAATGGGGTCATCACACTTCCTTCGTTTATTTAGACTGTACGCTCTTCGGTGCAGGGATTGTCTCTTACTGCATATTTGGACAGCAGCCAGCACACTGGGGCCCTCATCTCAGCTGGCTACTACTACTAACTACTACTACTAACAATTTGTCACGTGTTCATGGGCAGGTCAGCATCACTACATTGCTCCACCCAGAAAGCCCAAGCCCAAGCAAGCCCATCCTCCCCTGTGGTGGGAGACGCATCCAGCTCATGTTTTCCTTCACTGCTCCACCAGTGAACCCCAAAACCTGCTCCCACAGGAGCATCCTGGGGTGACAGGAGATGTGTTTGTTCAGCCCACGCTGGCCTGCATGGCAGTCTGGGACTGCAACACTGCCTCCTTGTGGGATGGGAAGGCAATGCAATCTGGCTAAAATCCACCCCTACGCACAAGGCCTATGTCTCACTTGTGCTGGTTCTTCTGCACAGGGGTGAACACCAGCCTCTGCACTCATGCAGCGCTGGGCTCCCCTTACATTGCTGCACTGATGGACTCATCCCAACCACTCCAAGCCTCCCTATCGCACATTTCTGGGGAAAACTCAGTGGTTTGAGCATTGGCCTGCTAAACCCAGGGTTGTGAGTTCAATCCTTGAGGGGGCCATTCAGGGATCTGAGGCAAAAACTGGAGATTGGTCCTGCTTTGAGCAGGGGGTTGGACTAGATGACCTCCTGAGGGCCCTTCCAACCCTGATATTCTAGGATTCTATGAGCACGGCCTCGCCGGCCTCGTGCAGAAGTACAAGTGGACGTTTGGAGGTGGACGCAGCCCCTGCCTTAAGAGAGAAGGCTGAGCAGCTCCTGGATAGCAGCAGAGTAGGGACTGCACTGCTTCAGGGTTTGACATCTCCCCTGCCACTTCCATTTAAAGTTATGAGACAAGCCCACGCTCCCGCTGCCACAGCTGATCGATTCTCTTGCTAACCTGGTCTTATTTTAGTTCATTATAAGCCCCCAGGACATTGCAACTGTAACTTCAAAAACAAACCTTTTCTTTGATCAATAGTGTAGGCAACTGAAAGAGGGCTCCTTCAGCGGGTGGGTATTAGTTACTGTGACAGAATGCCCCATCTCCCAGCCCAGCCGCACTTGCCAGCCACCGCCCTGATGCGAGGGCTTGGGATCAACCTGGCTACAGGAGGGGAAGGGGCAGGGGGCATTGTAGGCAGGCAGGCAGGCAGCAGGCACAGCAGGGACTGAAAGCGACAAAAGGGGCTAATGGGATCAGTTGGGGGTTAGAGAGAGGGCAGGGAATGGCAAGAGCACAGCTGTTCCACCCCCACTGAAAGCAGAGGGAACCCCTCCTTTCTTTCTTTCCCTGGTGTGGCGGCACAGCGCTCCCCCTCCTTGGCTGCTGCTTCCGTCTCCTCCAGCCACTTGCCTTGGTGGAGCAAACATGGTGCATTTGGTCTGCAGCATCTTCTCCCCCACCACTTGGAGCTGGACATAATCTTTCCAGGGTAATAAGTTTGGGGGGGTTGGGGAGTGGGGAGAGCCCAGCTCTGCATGGCTGACTCAGCTGCTAAATCCCTCCAGGATACAATGTTGCCCCCTCAAAAAGGGTCCCCAGT
Source organism: Caretta caretta (assembly GCF_965140235.1). Lineage (NCBI taxonomy): Eukaryota > Metazoa > Chordata > Testudines > Cheloniidae > Caretta > Caretta caretta. The sequence continues at coordinate 48,994,726 of NC_134215.1, read as the reverse complement.
TCAGGATGTGGTAAAGCTTCCCAGATCAGAGAGCATCCCTAATTCCTCACTTCCTCCCCCCCCTTTGCTCCTCCTCGGGCTGACGGCAAGGAAATGCCTCTGTTCTGGCTCTTCTAGCAGGGAAGCAAAATGCCGCTCAGGCAGCGCAATTGCCCATATGGACATGGAAATAGATAGCTTCAATATAGTTGCAAAAGAACAGGGCTTGGGCCATTTTTCTACCATTAGCTACAAATTAACTCAGCGGAATGTACTGGGAAGATGAGCCAATTTCTGGGGGGGATGTTTGCCTGCGCTACTGAATTGGCCCATATATAATGTATATGGGCAGGAGTGCAATCCAAAGAGGCAGGAGAAGTCCAAATAGCCTGCAGGTTGGGCCCGGCCCCTGATTTGCCATTGAGATGGCTTGCGGCGAGAGCGAGACTGGCAGAAAGGAAGCACACCGGGGCACGCACAGCCTCCAAGAAAATCAATTACCATACCAAATGAGCATCTAAGAGGCTTTGGGGAGCCTTATCATATGCCTTCGATTCCACTCCATCCGCAGCCTAGCCTGAAATTATGTACCTGATGTTCCTGTGGTACAATGAAAATGGGGGGAGGAAAGGGGGGTGGGCAGCAGAGAATGGAAAGCTGCTTCTATACACTCTAATCCTGGCTCAGAACCTCTCTGTCTCCTTGTATGAAAGTTCTTTGTTCGATCTCCATCCCATGGCATATAAAATCTGCTGGACCTCCTAAGCATTCTGCTTCCCACGTACCTGCCAGCCTCGAGAGTCCTCCACTGGCTTGGGAGCAGGAGAGATGCAAGGGTGTTTCTGGAACACATCTGGAAGTGAATTATTCCTCCCTGCAACCTCCCCCCGTCTTCTTCCTTTTTGGGGGTGGGGGTCCTCGGGATTCCCAGCCACTCAGGCAGGAGCTGCTATTTCTTCTTTGCTGGATGTTGACAGGAGGATCACATGCACAGTGGTTATTTAATCTACCTTTGAATTGGAAGCAATACCTCTAATGATAATTACAGAGCATTTGTATTTATAGAAAATCAGCGCACACCCCCATACGCCTGGCCAATACCACAGTGATCTATAAATACAGGAGAGGATGGTGGGGGGTGCTCAGAAAGGTCTTAGTGCCATGAAACTCAATATGCCTGCGTGGCACGACCACAAGGGGAGTTGTTATAACTCTTGTCATGTATATAATGCCGCAAGTGGAGAGCGAGTGATACACGGACCCTGTCGTGAACGGTTAGGAGAGAAACCGAGAAGGACAAGACCAGGCACAGGATAAGAGCATTGACAAAGAAGGGCATGGATGTCGGAGCGATTCCTGGAAGAAGCAGGTTTCAAGGAAGGATTTGGAGGAGGGGAGAGAGGGGCATCACAGCTTCAGGGCAACTGCACCTGTATTCGTCTTCCGTGCTGCACCAGGGGCACCCACTTAAAGGTTTCTGGCTCCCAACTGTCACCTCGCTTGGGCAGACACCTGCGCCTCACTCCCTTTTCATCAGGTTTTTCCAGGCTGCACCATTCCCTGCCTTCAGTGTGATATCCCAGCAAGTCGGACTGCCTGAAAGGCCAACCTCTCCACTTTGCTTTCTCTCCGGAAGCTGTGCCCAGCATATTGCCCACCATGATAAAAGTTATCACACAGCTCTTTCTAAACAAGCACATTTATTCGTAGGGTAAAAGCACTACAGAGGAATCCTATTAAAACAATAAAAACCTACCTGCATGCTAAAATTCTTACTAGAGGTCACCCCCAACCCCAACCTCAGGCTCTGGTAGTTGTCAGTCCTTCCAACCCCACAACTGGAGTTTCCCTGTGATTACAAGTGCATAACTGCCTTAGATTCACAGCCAGAACAACCAACTGGGCAGTTCATCCACTTCTTCATACAGCTCAGGCCTATGATTTCCTGTAATCGGCAGATAAAGGCCCTCTCCTCAGCTTCAAAAGAAGGGATTTTGCACAATCAGAGGTGGGGAATTTGCATTAACCTCCTCCTAAGGAATTCCCCAGGAAATCCACTTCACACAAAGTCCATGCTTGTCTGGCATAATTTCAGTATAGTCCTTTGAACTCCCAGGCCACACATCAAACATAAGAATGGCCATACTGGGCCAGAACAACAGTCCAGCTAGCCCAATATCCTGTCTTCCAACAGTGGAAAATGCCAAGTGCTTCAGAGGGAATGACATCCCATCTCCCCCGTGGCGAGGTTACACACTATCCTGGCCCACGATAATCCATATACTTTGAATTTAATATAATGGACCCCAAAGATCCTTAAATGTAATTCAATAAAGTTTTTCAAGGAAATTGCCACATCTGTCCCAGGAGCATTTAGTGGAAGTAGGAGATTGCTCATGCCGCCCCATGAACAAAGGAATGAAACAGGAATGGGAGGAGGAGATGGAGGGAGGGAGGGTTAGGAAGGCATGTATGGGGCGGGGCAGGCATTAGCTCTTTCTCTACCGAGGACAGTAAAAGTTTTACAGTATGGCCAACTCTCACAATTTCATCATCAGGAGTCTCATAATAGTTGTTTTTTCTCTTAAAGTCCCAGGCCCCGGAGTCAAGTTATTATGTGAGAATCTCAGCTTTCATTACAAAAGGGTTAATGACTAGCCCTCCTGGTTGCAGAGAAAACCTTGGCCCAAATGCCAGGAGGCAAATAATAGGAACTGAACCTTTGTTTTAATATCTCATTGTTTCTAAGATAATCTCATGATGTTCTAGGGCCTGGCTCATCATTTGTGAATGTTTGGAGCTGGAGATACTAGCTTTATAACACATGCTTGCAGCCACGCACACGCATGTATGTTTTGTTTGGCTTGGCCTTTTTCCACCCCTCCTTCCTCATTCCCTTCCTCCGAAGCACATTGGCCATGCTGGACATACTGTCACTGGTACAGGCAGAAGGCACAGCTGGCCACATGTGAGGTATAAAGTCATTTCACAGAGTGGCTTGAACTTTGCCATGTGGCTTGTGAAATGCCTGAGTTTATGCGATACGCTTTATGACCACATGGCACATGTACGTAACACTCATGCATGCACACGCATATAATGAATATTTGCATTGCACTAGCACCTACAGACCCCGCCCCAGATCAGGGCCCCATCGTGCTAGGTGCTGTACACAGTGAAACAAGTTAGGAGTGGCTTGTTTATGATGGTTTATAACAAACAGAGCCTAAGGGCACCTGCTCCAGGATTGACCTCAGACTTAGCCACTCAGAGATGGCAACGCTGCATGCACACTCATTCCTTCTAAAGTCTCCTCACATTGCTTTAGTTTTAGGTCTGCAGACGCCACGTTCTGCTGGAGCAAGAGTCCCAGACACCAGCATCCGTGTTTCTTCAATTTAAGACATTATAACTGATTTTTCCCATTCCTAATGTACAAGCAAATATTTGGCCATCTGGCAGCCCCATCAGCCGGGCAGCAAAGCGAACCGTCTGGCTTCTCTCTGCTGAAAGGGTGACGCCGACGTTAAAACTCCTCTCCCGGATTGCTGGGCACCCCCTTCCAACGCAGCACAGCAGCCACCATTTGGCAGGCTGCTCCTGTGCCATCTGCTTGGAGAACTCTCCACAGAGCGTGGAGGCATCTAAAAATAGCTGGGAAGTTCATCAAACATTTATGGCCAGGCTGAGAAGACCTCTCACAATCTCACACCTTCCCTTGGCGTTCCTCCTTTGCCTGTGAATTCCCTGGTACCTTTAATCACCTCAGTGTCTTTCACTCCCTCCTCTTCTTCAGATTATTTCCATTCCACTCTCCCCCTCCTCCCCCTATCCCCATTTCCCCTTTATATGTTGCCTGAGATTTACAGTGAACAGTTTGGGATGATGAGGGAGGCCCTGTATCATCCCATCACTCTGTGAGCGCTCCAGGGGGCCACGGCTGTGAACATCACGGGGAAAGTCCCCACAGGCTGTGCTGCTCCATTCCTTGCTTTCCTCCCACCCCCAGGCCCCCCTCTCTTTGTCAGCATATCTGGGTCCACGTTAGGCTTCAGCGTGGCCACCCTTCCCCAGTGGGCGTCTGGGCTGCCCAATGTATCCGCACTGGTGGGGGAGGTGTGTTGTGCCCTAATGGACTCATTCCCCCTTGCTCCTCTTTCCTCCTAAGTGTTGGTGCCAATTCCCTTGTGCCAGTGGGTGGCATTAATCATGGCCAACCCAGACAGGGTGGTGTGGGAGTTTGCATGGGAGGGAACTTGTATCTGGGCATGGGGGGGGGGGGGGGGAAGAGTGACCATTGCCACCGCAAGGCTCTCTCTGCCTCATGAGGCCTCACCTATGCCAGCATCAGTCTTCCATGCCTAGTGTAACATGCACACTCCTCCTGTCCCTATCCCTCGCCCAGCCTGCTAGCTGCTCTCTCAGAGCCTTCCACCCTACCCATCAGAACAGGCTCACACGCCATTGCCAGGTGTTTCCAATGGGTGGCAGCCAGCCATCTTCCTCCTGCTGGAGCAGTTCATCCACAACCCCCTCCTCCCAGCCTTGTCTCTATAGGGTTAGCCTTCAACATCTCCCACAGGTTCACTTGGTTACCCCCATCCCACCCACACTGACCCCATCCCACACAGACTTCCCAGTGACCCCCACCGTGCCATAGCAGGCTGATAACTAAACATATACATGATGGGCAAACCCTGCACCCCATCTCTCCAGCTCAGAACTGACTTGTGCACTGCATTTCCCCAGCAGCTCCACCCTGCAGGGGGCTACCAGACAGCCCCACCTCCAGTTCACAATGGATGTGTCTCGGAGACTGGGTTTCAACCTTTTGCATACTGGACCCCCCTGTTTCAATGTCTTTTCTGTCCCAGGCCCACCCTCCCATCTAGCTGGGATCTAGCCAGGTAGCAATAAAGGAAGGGTGGGGTGAGAACTCAGGATCTAGGAGATCTACCTTCTGTCTGCATTTCCTCCTTCACTGCTTCACAATGGACTAGCCTTCACCACACCCATCTTCATCCACACTTCTTCCAGCATGGGAGAAACCCTGACCCCTTCTCCACATCCACTGGACATAGTGAGCTAGTCCCCACCACTTCTTCTCATCTCTCATAGCGATTCCCTGCTCCCATCATCTTACCTCCAGCCAAAGCTGAGAATGGGGAGAATTTGTGTCGTATTTGTCCTAAGCAAGAGCGTGGTTTTTCTGGACAGTTTATCCCATCATTTTCTGTTCCCCGTGGAAATGAGCTGCCATCTGGAAGTGTTTTACCACAGCAAATAAACAAAGCAACTGGGAGAAAAACAAGCACCCAACAACCTGGGCACGGACAAGCCCAGCATTAAAACAGCCCTCCCTGCTGTACTGATTTGAATTGTTAATAATTCAACTACTATAGTTACTTGTCAGGAGAAGAGAAAGGAAGGAAGGAAAAACAAACCCCTTAACAATGAACTCTCATGTTCAGCAGAACATAAAGTGAGGATGGAGGAGAGGAAGAGAGAAGGGAAACAACTGAAAACAGGTTTCAGAGTAGCAGCCGTGTTAGTCTGTATTCGCAAAAAGAAAAGGAGGACTTGTGGCACCTTAGAGACTAACCAATTTATTTGAGCATAAGCTTTCATGAGCTACGGCTCACTTCATCGGACGCAATGGATGACCATTTCCTTTTCAAATATTTATTTTCAAGTCCACCTCAGCATGCTGCTCATTGATATAGAGATTTCCTCTCTGACAGCTCACAAGCCCCTGCTGCAAGTACACATGCTACTGGCTTGTCTTGGTAGGGCTGGAGTCTGCTGGGACTCTCTGATTTCCTAGCAGCAGGAGTCAAGAAGCTAGGAAGGTTTTTTGTTCTTCAGTTTGCACACACCACCCCACTTCCCCTGCCCCCAGTATCTTCCTCTAACACCTGAGCCAAGAACGGTTTCCTGTCTTTCAATGGATATCCTGTCCTTTATCTCCTTGTCCAGTCAACCAACTAGGAGTTTATTACAGTGCCCATCACCATGTATCTGAGGCGTAACTTCTTCCCCACACAGCGAGCACCCATCTGGGAAGGCAGGATGCACTGCCATGTTAACCCATGAAGCAGACGGAAACTCAGACCCAGGAACTGGGCTCAGTGTCTCTAAGTCACCGGGCTTGTTGCTGTAACCCCTCAGGATGTGACATCTTCAGCTCTTGTGCAGATAAGGAGAGCCGGACTTGGTCAGTCCTTGTCCAGTCTGGACAGCTCTAGGCAAAGCTCCAGTGGGCAGTGGTGCATTTGTCTGAGTCAGTACTGAAGCAGTACCCTGGCACACTATTAGAGGGCGTTGTGTTGCTGGAAGTGGTTTATAAGTGGTGCAGCTGAGATCCTGAGCACCGACAGCTGGGTGTCAGATGGTCAGACCCAGTTCTTAATCCAGCAACCGCATTCTGCCTCCCTGAGCTGCCCTTGTCCTTCCACCTGCAGCGGGTAATCTCCCTTATGTCCTGACCTAAAGCAGCGTGCACACCTGCCTCTTCCTCCCAACCAGTCATGATTCAAGAAGAAAGGCTGCAGAAATGCAGCACACGTGGAACTCAGAGACAACATGAGGGCTGGGGGGGAACTGCCATTGGCGTCTCAATGCTGTAAAGGCAGTTCCTTTCCCACCCTGGCTGCAGCCCGCTCCATTCTATTGGCCTCAAGAAACGTCTTCTGCTAGCAGGGCTGTGAGCTGCTTGTAGTCTGTATCTGGCTGCACGGCCTGTCTCAGCAGCTGTGAAGGAAGGGAGGGCATCGATGCAGCCCACGGGCCTGGTGCTGGGAGCAGGTGGAGGAAGAAATATCACAGCCACGTTCCAAATGGGAGCTTAAAACACCAGCAGCAGCAACAACAAAAAAACCTCCTGCGGAATTCATGCCAGCCAGTTAATTTCTTTGCAAAACTGTATACAGTGTGGAAACTCCTGGGGCCTGATTAACCATCCAGAAATTATATCTGTACGCAGCTCCAGCAAAACGATCATGGCACCGAGGCCTGCAGGGCCTATATAAACCCTCTCCAAGGTGGGCTTAACCCCTGGGGGACAAAGGGCTCTTAAAGATGCTAACGGTTGACCGTGTCCAGTAATCAATGACTCCCCATCTCTCTTTTTTGCAGGCAGAAGAAAAAACCTGAGTGAATCCAACTGAGCAGCAGTAGACCATTCCCTCCTCAGCCTTGTAAGATTCAACCCCCGGCAGACCACATATGGATGCTAAAGAGCTGTATTAACAGGCTTATCCCAGGCCTGGGGTTGGGCAGGTGGAGCCACCCTGAGGTGATTGGAGAGAGAGAGCAAGCCCTATCGCATTGTAAACACTCGAACAGCTCTGCCTTAGCTAGGCAGCGTCCACCTGGGGATACATTACACACTCACACTCAGTATCAGATCCACTGTCAATCCCAAAACACAGTCCTGATGCCTATTCATTGCAGATTATCAGAAACCTTGATTATCCAATGGCCCAATTATGTTCAGATAATCAAGATGGCACTGTATGTACACACACACACACACTTACATATTCTGTACTGACATATCCATGCACAACACACATGCCTATGCATAACAATGCAGTTTTGTTGTAGCCGTGTGGGTCCTAGGATATCAGAGAGACAAGGCGGGGGAGGTAACATCTGTTATTGAACCAACTGCTGTTGGTGAGAGAGACAAGCTTTCATACTGGCTCTTCTTCAGTTAATGGGCCACTTCACCTTGAATTGTCCCTTAGAATTAGATTATGTGCTAACTACTTATGGTCAACTATCTGTTCAATCTTCTATTTAGCTGTGACACTCTCTCAGTACCTTTCCCAGACCTGAGGAATGTTTGTCTCTGTCGCCAACAGAAGATATTGGCTATGGCTACACTTGAGACCTTACAGCGGTGCAGCTGTGCCGCTGTAACCTCTCTGATGTAGCCTCTCTAAGCTGATGGGAGAGAGCTCTCCTGCTGGTTTAACTACTCCAGCTCTCCTGCCGTCTGCTGACATAGTGCTTACGTTGGTGTAATGTATGTCACTCAGGGGGGTTATTCACACCCCTGAGCAACATAAGTTATGCCAACATAAGCTGTAGTGTAGACATAGCCTCATTTCACCCACCGTGTCTCTGTAATATGCTTAACACCTCAGATACACACCTACATTACCACACATCTATCCTGCAGGTATATACACTCACTCGACTCACTAAAATCCCCCGCCTGCCATACAACCCCTTACTATCATGCATAGACTCACATGGCCAGGCTAGGAAAAATCCTGTTATCCAGAAACCCAGAAGAGCTGAAAGCCTGGTCTAGTCAAATGAGATAATTCCTGCCGGCTGCCCATACTAACCTGCATTAACAAGCCTGCATTCATTGACAGACCAGCTCACTCATCTGGAACTGATCTCCCACCTCCTTTGTCTTGTAAATGTCCTCCAAACAGAAGAAATTACCTGCTCAATCCCTCCTCCTGCCCAGCTCAGTTAGTTCCACCCTTTCTGCTCTTTGGACAAAAGCAGGAGTGTCAGACTTTTCCCCAAATGGGGCCCGGGGCATGGCTATCATGAGGTGGCGGCAAAGCATGGCCAAGGCAAAGGGGGAATTTTCACATTCAGCTCAGGTTGGTCTCCCAGGAGAGTTGATGTCCCCAGGTATTTCATGCCCGGGTCAGATCACCAGTAGGGAGCAATCAAGCAAACATCCCAACAATACAGGGCCATTAGATGCAAACTCCAAACCAAAGGTTGGCTCCAAAACTACAGCTAATGAAACAGCAAAAGGAGTATTTCATTGTGAGACAACTACATCTGAGATCCATCCAGGTCATCTCCATTAGCCCCACTCAGAGAAATGCAGCCCCCACGACCCCTCTCCGCTACCCCCATTCACACACCACACTGAACTGCCTCAGAATTATATATTCATTCATTAAGAATTCCTCTCTCCACTCATCCTCCCTCCCTCACGCCCTCATCTCTCATCCCCACCCCCAGTCTCACTCCCACACGCTTGCACACAGTCATTCATAAAGAACCTCACACACGCCCTTTCTCCCCCAGTTGCACCCCCCCATCCTCACCAGCACATGCCTGCAGACACACAGCTTCCTCTCCTCTGCTCAGCTGGAGAAATATCGATTGCTTTCCCCCCTGTAATATTTCGCTTGACTGAGCAGATTTAGAATCAAGGAGTCAGACTCTGCCTAGGGACCAAAACACATATTTAATTCCACGGTTTAAGGAGCCCTGGAGCCGGTTATTCTTATTTTAAAATGCCAGTGCAGTGAAAGTAAGCTGACATTTGGGGGGGTGGGAGAGAAGGGAGATGGCAAGGGCTGAGGAGTGTGCTCGTCAGCTTGGTGGTGTTAGCACCAGCCTGTGGTGAAATGAGTTTGCCAGCCTCATGCCGGCTGTGCATTGGCAGCCTACAGTCTGACATGCTAGTCAGCTGCACAGCATTAGTTGAGCAAACAACTGGGCCTGGTGCTGAGCCTGAACTGAAGACAAGTGATTTGTCTTCATGCTTTTTCTTATGGGGGGGAAAAAAGGAGGGGGAAAGAGGGAGGGGAGGTGTGAAATTATCTAATGAGACCTGTCAGCTATACTGAGGACTTATTAAATATTTGTGGTGCGGAACTGCCTAGGAGCCCCAGCTAGTAGAGCAGGACCCCATTGTGCTAGGTGCTGTACAAACTGCGTACAGTTCAATTAATATCCTCTAAGTAGTTTGCAGTGGTGTTGTAGCCGGGCTGGTCCCAGGATATGAGTGAGACCAGGTAGGTGAGGGAACGTCTTTTGTTGGCCCAACTTCTGGTGGTGGAAGGGATAAGAACTCTCCCTCAGGTCTGGGGAAGGTAACCAGAGGGTCTGAGTGAAATACCAGGTGGGACAGATTGTTAAGCACGAGAGGTGCACACATGTTGTAGGAGACCACTTAAAATTAAGTAGGCAATTAACACCTCTAAATTTGCTCGGCAAAAGAGGGTTAGTAGGGTGTGCTACACATTGTTGTAATGAGCCATAAAACCATCATCTCCGTTAAGTCCATGGTTTTTAGTGACCAGCAGAGTTATGAATTTAAGTTCCAGGCTCACATGGACACTAAAAACCATAGACTTAACAGAGACACTGGTTTTATGGCCCATTACAACAATTTGTACCGCTGCTGTCTGCTAACCCTTAATTGCCCTCTTCATTTTAAGAGGCCTCCTAGAGCACGTGTGAACTCCTCATGCTTAACAATCTGCCCCACCTTATATTTAGCTCTAACACTCTGGCTACCTTCCCCAGACCTGAAGAAGAGCTCCAGGAAGCTCAAAAGCTTGTCCCTTCCACCAACAGAAGTTGGGCCAATAAAAGGTATTATCTCACCTATGCCCACTGTGTCTCTCTCTCTTCTAAGCAGCACAGACACATAGGCAGATCCAGCCAGCCCAACCGGAAAATATGTAACCAAACAACATCCTCCAGCTCCATAGCCTATGTCCTTAAGCAACAAGTCACAGTTATGTGGAGATTTTTACAGCCAGGCTGTTATGACGCCAAACAAGAGAGGGTCAGAGTGGGAAAGCTAGCAGAGTGTCCAATGCCTAGCAAAATGGGCCCTCGATCTAGGTCGGTCCCTAGGCACTGCTGTCATAAACCCGATTTATACCAGCCTGAAACATAGCACTGCAAATCGCTCCCAGTGCTATACTTTCACTTATATTGGCATTGCAACCTGGGAAGATCCCATCCATATTCCTCACCAGGTCTTTGGAAGAATTCATGAAGAGGAAGCCCCCCCTAGTAACCAATCCCAAGTGTTGCACTGGGTCCAGTGGATGCTGGGGCGGCTTGAATTTGAATAAATATGACATTGTTCTACCACAAGGGCTCAGAACCCTGCGGTATCAGCTCTGGAGGCGGATGTGTTTGGGACCATTACTGGAGATTCTGCAGCGCTTTATTCATAAGGGTGATGCGGAGTTTAGCCAATGCTGTGCAAACATCTTTTGGCAAAGAGCCTCCTATCAAGTCCCAGCTGTTTGATTCGATGAGATCCCAGCAACTTGGGATCCAACAGACATGGTGTCAACTTTAAAGAGGAAGGAAAAACAAGCAGCGGGCCTCCAGCTTGTCTCCGGAGGTGGCTAAAGCAGCTGTGGTCGGATCAAACGCCCAGCCTACTTTGCCTCTCTGAGGTGACTCCTTCACACAGCGAGCAAGGAGCATGCTGAGCCTGCTAACTGGAGCAGGCAGCGCCTGGCACTTGGGAGCCGGCAGCCGCTTGGAGAAAGGCTCTGGCAGGTGAAAACAGACGCCACTGGGCCAGCTGCCTGGGGCTGGCAGGAAATTAAAGAGGGGAAGGAAAGGCTACTTGTTTCCTAGCAGTGGGAGCTCTGGTAATACATGCGATTCAACATTTACATGTCCCTTCTCACAGGCAGCACATGGAAAAGCCATTCTATCACCCACCCACACTCCTGCCCCTCAGCCATGCCAGCTGCAGGACACTTAGCTCTGCTGAAGGTGGGGTGCTGGGAAAGGGGGGGTGTTTACAGGGTGGAGATTTCCTCCTAAAGAGAAGGAAGCCAAACCTGGGATGTACTTCAGCCCGTGTCAACGTAAAGGATGAGGGGGAGGGGTAAGATGTGATTCTCTGGGGGCTCCCACATCTCCACAGAGCTCTCAGCACACAACAACCTGGGCTCTTCTCTAGAGCATGAGTCTAGAGCATGCTCAGTAAACCTCATCCCGTCTCTGGTGGGCTAACACCCCCTTTAACTTGCAGCCCCCTGCAGCTGGCTGAACTAGCATGACCCTTCCTGCAGGGTGGTAATTGGGGGTCCCTGCCCAGATTGTTTCCAGTCACACAGCCATCCCCAGCAGCTCCATTTCATGTCCTCAGAGGAACAGGCAAGCAGAGCCGCTCTTTACGGCCTCTAAATAATAAAGATGAAGATATCAGACACCAGGCACTTCAAGGGCACTGGTACTCCTTGCTCCTCAGAGGGAGGGCGTGTGTGTGTGTGTCTCTCCACTAAAGCAGAAAGAGCACAGTAGCAATATAATCTTATGAGGCAACGAAGATGATAATTATAGTGTCCTTAGAAAAACAGCAGAGTAACAGCAGAGGGATGCACAGTGCACAGGATGGAGTGAGGGATGCATCAGGGCCCAGGCTGGGCTGTAGGCTCTGGGGAAGTGCCATGGAGCAGAAGCTGGCTTAGGAGGATGTAGCTGGATGTGAGCCAGGCAATGAGATGCAGCAAGCTGGGGGCTACGGTGTCTTACAGGTGGCGGCAAACTGTGGGCTGTGACGTTGTTCGAGGTGTCGGCGGCATGGCAAACAGGCATCCCATGCCAGTAGAGGCCGCAGTAAGCCGTCAGTGTGGTGGTCAGCATGGGGGTCATAGTGTATCGGCACAGGTAAGATGCAGGGGACCAGGATGCAGATGGGGGTGATAGGGCTACAGTTGGGGTGTTACGAGGCATAGTCAGTCAATGGGCCTGGTTCAAAGATCACTGAAGCCAATAGAAAGACTCCCACTAACTTCAGTAGGCTTTGGTCAGGCCCAGAAAATGCAAAGCGGCGATTCTTTAGAGACAGGCCCAAACCAGAACCTGAGATCCAAACATCCTCAGAGTCCATTTCAGCCGGTCTCTGACACCTCCTCATGGATGTCCAGCAGTCACCTCAACATGGCTGAAACAGAGCTCTTCTCTTCTCTCCCAAGCCTTCTCCCTCCTCCCACCTGTCACTCAGGCCTGTCACCTGGGTGTCAACTTGGGCCTCTCTCTGGGCCCCACATCCAGTCTGTGTCTAAATCTTGCCGATGCTTTCTGCATCACATCTCTAAGATACGGCCTTCCCTACCCAGCTCAAACTCTCCTCCAGGCTCTCATCCTCTCATGTCTTGATTCCTGCCACATCCTTCTCTCTGGCCCTGACCAGTGCTATCTTGCCCCACTCATCTCCACTCAGAACACTGCTGCAAAGGCCATTCTCCTAGCTTGTCACTTTGACTAGGTCACCTCTCTCTTTGCATCCTTCCTTGGGCTGCCTCTTCTCTACTGTATCCAACACTTCACTTTCGAGGTCCTTCAGTCAACCCCCACCTCACCTACTACCTCTTATTCACTAGGGAGATCACAACACTCACCTCGGATTGGCCCGCGATGCCGGCCTCCATCCAGCCCTGTTGTGCTTTCTCCCATACTGCCCCTGACATGGGGGGGGGGGGGGCACTCCTTGTAAACATCTGCAGAACTAACGCATTCCCCTTCTTCAAACCCCTCCTTAAAACTCTCCTTTCTGGGATGCCTACAAAACACTTGACAATCATTCTGCCACTGACGTGCAGAAACCACGCCTTGGTATGCTGTCCGATACTGCCTCATTGTTTCCTTGTAGTCCCCCGTACAGTTGTCTGTCTCCAGGCCTCTGGGGCAAGGTCAGTTTTTTTGTTCGGTGTTTGTACAACACCTAGCACACTGGGGTTCTGGTCCATTACTAGGCTGTATGGTAATATGCAATAATAATACTAAAACTGATCCAAACGTATTGCTGTGGGTTAGGCTGGGCTGAAGTGAGAGTTAAAAAGTTCGGTTACTGCCTGACCTAAGCATTTTAGGACAGTGCTAATTTTGGAGCATTTGTCCAGTGACCTACACTCAACCTCTGCAGAACAGAGGGGGGATGAAGAGGGGGAATTAAGGAGGCCAGAGAGCAGCGAGTGGTATTTAGTGATGTACCTAGTTTGCTTTCACGAGCACAGATGGGAGCTCACTTCTGGGCTAACCATTCATGCACTCTTTGTGTTCTGCGGCAGAAGAGGATGCCTGTAGGGAAGATTTTCAAAGGCACTAATGGGATCTGAATCCCTAACTGCCCTTTGTGTCTTCGGAAACGTCCCCGTTTGAATATGTTGCCACCATAACATTCACCAGGAGAGGAAAAGGTCAAGGAAACTTGCGTCTGAGAAAATCCAAAGAGGTTTATGAAATGTTGATTCAGACCACATATAGCCACGCCTCTGGCTTGTAACTGGAGTGTTGGGTTTTCCAAGTGGACACATAGAGGCTGGAACTAGGGGTGCTGCTGCACCCTCTGGCATAGGCGCTGACTCTGTGAGTACTCCGGGGCTGCAGCACCCATGGAGAAAAATTGGTGGGTGCGCTGCATCCACCGGCAGCTTCCCGCCCCGTCCCGCCCCCCACTCCAGCTCACCTCTGCTTCGCCTCCTCCGGGAGCACACCGCGTGCCCGCTTTTTCCCCCTAGCTCCCAGCACTTGTGCCATGAAACAGCTGTTTTGCGCGGCGGGGAGGAGGGGGAATGCAGCATGCTCAGGAAAGAGGCGGGGCCCGGGTGGGGATTTGGGGAGAGCTCCAAAAGGGGCAGGGAGGGGGTGGAGTTGGGGCGGGGACTTTGGGAGGAAGGGGTTGAAATAGGGGCGGGGCAGGGAAAGGGTGGAGTCAGGGCGGGGCCAGGGGCGGGGGGGTGCGAGCACCCACCGGCACCCGGGAAAGTTGGCGCCTATGCCCTCTGGCTTGAAGTGGCTTCCATCAGATACAGGGCTTACAGTTTGGTTCAGTGGCTCTCAGCACCCCCCACTGTACAAATTGTTCCCACACCCCTGAGTGGAGGCATCGCTACAAGGGTACGGTCACATGCTGTAGAGGACAAGGCTTGCTGTAGATTAGACTGAGAGAGGGGTGGAGGTCATGATGAAGTGGAAGGAGCAGACAGCTGTGGTAGAGAGCATGGTAAGATCTGGATAGAATGCAATTAGACATGTTCCGGGGCACGCCACAGGGCAAGCTAGGTGTGATGAAGACAGTGTGGTACGTTGCGGTTTAGGCTCCAGTTAGATGTGGCCCAAGCCTTGCTAAGTTGTGGTTTAAAGCACAGATGTGCAGTCCATGAGAAGATGCATGTTAGGGGGAAGGTATGAATCATATTGAAGCAAGCTGTGGGTTTGGGGGCCAGCTCCAGTAAGTTGTGGTCCTGGCTTAGGACAGTTGTGGTGCAGAGAGATGCAGCACACACCACAGCAACCTGTGCATTAGCTGGATGTGGTCAGACATGACATGAGCCATTCTGAGTTGCGGCGTTGTATTTTCACTGAAGCAGGCAGGCAGGAGAATTAAAATGGATCCCTCATTTAAGCTCACTCGCAAATTTTAACAGCTCTTGACATCTTTCCTCACCTCAACTCCCCCTAGTGTTGGCAACTGTGTAGTGCACAAGTCACAACACTGGGATGGCAGGTTAACATGAGTCCAAAGCAAAATGTGGAGGAGAACAAAGGTAGCCATAATATCAGCAGTAGGATCAGAGCTTAATTTGTAATGACAGAGGTGCTGGGGCTCAAGCAATTTTTTTACATTTATAACCGATGCGGCCAGCCCAGAGGTACTGGACCTATGGACTGCCAAATCTAGAGGTGCCGGGGCTCAGCGCTGGCACAAATTAAGCACTGAGTAGGACGCCGTGGGCCCTGGTGCAGTCAGATGTGGCACCAACCAGCAATTCAAAGCGGAGTCAGAGAACGTACAGAACATGCCATGCTAGGCTGTGAAAGGTGATTCACAGTGACTGTGGGCTAAGATGCAGTCAGAGGGGAAGGGCCTTTAGTAAGGGGTGAATCCATGGATACCTGTATGGGGGAGTTAGTGATATGGCAGCAGCGATGGGAAAGTGTGGCTTGAGTCAGGTTCTGAATGGGACCATCCTTGGGAATATGGGCGTAAGAATTCTGCAGGATATAAACTCTGCTATTATGTGTCTTTATTGCCCATCAGACCGATTCATTCCTTCTCCCTTGTCACCCCTCGTGATTGGAAGAAGCACCCTGTAAAAATCCACCAGGCATTACATTAGCCTCTGGAATCTCACCTCTGCCATGACAGTGGCTCGGCAGCTGGTGAAGTGACTGCTGCTTTTTAGACTAATCATAATCCCCTCACCATTACCGTGCGGCTCCCTTGCCTGTTGGTTGTTTCTCATCACATACTTGGGCTGCAAGCTCTCTGGGGCAGGGACCGTCTTTTAATTCTAGCGCAATGGGGTCCTTGATTGGGGCTTCTGGAATTGCAGCTAGCAATGATATAGAACCACATGGAGGTTCGCCTTTAGTTCAGCATGGAAGAGACCATGCTGCACTGTGCAGTTAGAGCCCAGGCTGTGAGAAATTGTGCGGCAGGCTGGTGTTTGTGTGTTAGACACGGTAGTGAGATGCAGGCTGGATGCAGTTAGGCAATGGCTGTGCTACGCTGCAGGTTAGCTACTTTTCAAAACATGCCAGGGTACAGGGCAAAGTCGCAGTCAGAGACAGCTGAGGCAAGGCGTGAATGAAGATGCTACTGGGTTTGGTGACTGCTTTGCTACCGTATGGGTTAGGATGCTCTTCAGTTCGGTACCGACACAGTAAGGTGCTGGCCCGAGAGTATTTTAGCGTGGTAGCAGCCAGGGAAAGATATGACATGTTGAGAGAGGATGGATTGGTACAGCGCAGGGAAAACTACAGAGTGCAGTTAGAGGTGTAAAGACTGCAGGCCCAGACAGGGCTCTCCGTGCAGCAGTGGAGGAGAGGTTTCATGCAGCATGGGCTTGGGGCATAGCAGGCAGCTGGATATGGTAGATGGATGCTGTGAGAAGCTGTGGATTCGGGGGGATGCATTGTAGAATGGCGTTAACTCTTTGCTTGCTGGGATAGAGTCTTCCTTGGCTCCCAGAAATTAATAAAATGACAAAGGGTGGACTAGCTCCGTATCAGTAGCACAACTATTCATGGTGCCAAAGCCTCAGGAGAGCTGCCAGGCCTCCTGAAGCCAGTGGGAGAGGCCCCCTTAATCGTGATGGTGGTGGCACTGGCTCCTAAGCGAAGAAACGCGGCAGTTACCCACACTGTTGGAGACAACCAAGATCTCTCCTGATCTCACACACAACTGAATCCAAGGAAGCTTTATTGGCATGACAAGCTCTGCAAGTGCTGGCAAAGTGTAAGAAAGAGATAAGAGCCCTAAGATATTACTCACTGCAGACAACGTTATGCAATGTGTCTGTGGTGTGATCCCCTGCATCCGTTCCTGCCACTGTTGCCCATTACACACACATACATACACACCACACGCACACCCATCTACATTGTTAGTGGAGTTGGAGGGGTTTCATTGCCTGGCAGCAAGCTCCAGCTGAAATCTCAGCCAAGATCCAGCGCTAATCCTCATGCTATTATCTCCTTGCATCTCGAATAACTAAAACATGCTCCTACAACAAGCAGATCAGGCCTGACCTTGGCAGGTGCCACTGCTGGAAGAGAGGGGACGGGTCCAGCACAGACAATCCCGAGGGAAGAAAAGCTGCTTTCCTCTGCGTGATGCAGGGAGTCTGAGCAAAGAACAAAGGCCCCTATCTTTCTGTGAAGCCCTCCGCCCTGATTTATCAATCCCATGAAGGGAGGGAGAAGAAGAGGATGTAGCAGAGACTCTACAGCCCTCTGAGATGAGAGAGGGTGACAACAGTTGTGGTATCAAACCCCATCAAAGCCTGCTGCTATGCAGCAGCTGCCAGCTCCCTTGATTAACCCAGATCAGAGGTGGGGACTGACAAGGCCCTACAGGAATAATTCAGCATTGGGAGTTCGTAACCAGAGCTGTCTGTCGTTGTCTGACTGACAACAAATATATTTAAAGATGGTAAAACATTCAAACCAAAATGACGGCATTTCCACACATCAGGGAACTGCAGATGTGCCAGTTATTACAAGAGCACTATGCACGGGGTGTGTGGTTACAGTTACACACACCCCATGGTGCAACACCACAGCAGAGGGTGTGCAGTTACAGTCTCTAATACACATGTGGACATGTGCGCACACACACACACACAGGGAGAACAGTTACAGCCCCTCACACATCCCTCAGTATAACACCACACACACAGTCACACACATGCACGCACACATACGCACGGTATGTAGGTACAGCCACGCACACACGGTGTGCAGTTACAGTCTCTCACACCCCCCTCAGTATAACAAGACACCACAGGGTATGTACGTGGAGGTACAGTCACACACACAGGGTGTGCAGTTACAGTCTTAGACTCAGAATTTAAGCCAGAAGGGACAATCATGATCATCTAGTCCAGGGATTCTCAAACTTCATTGCACTGCCACCCCCTTCTGACAACAAAAATTACTATACGATCCCAGGAGTGTGGACCAAAGCCTGAGCCCGCCCAAGCCCCGCCACCCTGGGGGAGGGGCCAAAGCAAAGCCAGAGCCCCACTGCCCTGGTCAGGGCGGCCAAAGCCAAAGCCCAAGGGCTTCAGCCTGTAACCTGAGACCTTCTACCCCAGCTGAAGCCCTTGGGCATTGGCTGAGCGGTGGGGCTCGGGCTTCAGCTTTGGCCCCGGGCCCTAGCAAGTCTAACCCAGCCCTGGTGATCTCATTAAAAAGGGATGGTGACTCACTTTGGGGTCCCGACCCACAGTTTGAGAACCGCTGATCTAGTCTGACCTCCAGCACATTGCAGTTCACAGAACCTCACTCAGCTCCTCCTCTAATAGACCCCTAACCTCTGGCTGAGTTACTGAAGTCCTCAAATCACAATTTGCAGACTTCAAGTTATAGAGAATCCACCATATACACTTGTTTAAACCTGCAAGTGACCCATGCCCCATGCTGCAGAGGAAGGTGAAACCCCCCAGGGGGTCTCTGCCAATCTGACCTGGGGGAAAATTCATTCCCAACCCCAAATATGGTGATCAGTTAGACCCTGAGCCACTGTTCCCTCTAAGCTGTGCACGTGTGCACGCACACAAAGATCCTAAACACCACGCGCACAAAAAATAAAATACTACATCGGAGCCAGGCGTAAAATATCCTTTATGGGCGACTTTTGACATTGTTTGCCCACCATCTATCAACACAGCCAGATTCTACTAGCGGGAGGGGAGCTGAGGGGGGGAAGGAGGGCAATGAATCGTACCCCTCCCTGCCAGCATTTCAAACATGGAACGTTGATCATGTTGGGGGTGTTGGAATCCACACATCTCCATTTTCCTGTGTTTTTTTTCCGCAGATGCATGGACGTGATCAGAGCTATGCACAAACTTCTGGTATCCTGATCTGAATGATCTCCCGTTTGCCCTTTTGTCGAGTCATGCTGTTAAGCGCATTGAAATAGTAGCCATATAATAAAAGTATTCATTTTAAATAAACCAATCTGGTAAAAAATCAATCCCAAAATGTCACTGTCTAGAGGTCTAAAGCGTAAAAGAACACCGACTTCATTTAAATCTGGATGAGACTATAGAGACGGTTACACCACAGTCACATAGTGTAATGCTTGTTAAACTTTGTGAAATATTTACAAATGATGAGGACAACGGCGTGGTTTGTGTATATTGTTGAGATGCCAGAGCTTTGGGAGAGTTTTCAACAGGAAGAATGTGGAACGATGTATGGACATTGGATTTCTTAAAGTGTCATCTGTCAGATCCCTATGTTCAAAATACAAAGACTTTCTTTCTGAAGAGATTGTTATAGTCAGTCAGTACAATGACTTCAAGTTTGCAGTAGCCGAAAGAATCAAAAACCAATTGGTTTTAAGTTTCCAAGATATGGTGACATTTGCTCACCAGAACGAACAGTTTCAGGATCTTGTAAAGCTGATGGATATTGGAGGAACATTCCTAGCATCAAGTGCAGACTGTGAGCGTGGCTTTAGCTTAATGAACTCACTAAAAAACAAACTACGGAATCGTTTACAAGTAGATCATTTGGACATGCTGGTGTGTATTAAGAGTTACCAGCTGGATGGAGGACTGATAGATCTGGACAGAGTTTATATTGAATGGGCAAATGAAAAAGATTGCAGGGAAAAACAGTAAGGTTAGTTTAGCAGTCTTTGACATTTTGACCAATAAGGAAATTAAAATGCATTTATAATTACAGTACATATCTTATTCTTGGCTGATAATCATTTATTGATATTTTTAAGGAAAATTTTAAATTTAAAACACAAACTCTTGTTTTTCTTTTCTTACGTATGATGTCTCTATCTGAAAACCCATATAAATTGACACAATGGCATACTTATTAAATTGTCTTTATTATATGTTTATCAAAATCTTTTCGGACATGTGTATAGAATGAAAGGTGAAAGTGGAAACCAATGTGCAGAAGCCTATGGACTGATAATGATCATGATTAATATGTGCTTGATATATGCTCGCGATTGTCCTATAAAAAAGATCATAAAGTGTATTGCTTAAAACTAACTTCTGCTCCATGAAGAATGGTTAAATGTCCTTTTTCTAAGTATTTAAAAATGACATTTATAAAATAACATGGTGTAAAACTATTATTATCACCAATTGCAAAGTAAAACTTTTTAAATGTATAAGCATTTTACTCACTTGGGAGGATTTGCCTCATGGCGCACAAATTTGAACTCTGCTTCAGAAATTCGCACAGAAGAATTTTTTTGTGCACACGGCCTGTCAAAAATTAGAGGGAACATTGCCCTGAGCATGTTGACAAAACCCACCAGCCAGACACCTGGGAAAGAATTCTCTGTAGTAACTCAGATCCCTGCCCATCTAGCATTCCATCGCTGGTCATTGGGTCATTCCATCACTGGTCATTCCATCACTGCGACTACCAGTCGCAGATCAGCTATACACCACTGTATGTAGGTCTGTCGTACCATCACCTCCCTAACATATCAAGCTCAGTCTGGAAGCCAGTTCGGTTTTTTGCCCCCACAGCTCCCCTTGGGAGGCTGTTTCAGAACATCACTCCTCTGATGGTTAGAAACCTTTCTCTAATTTCAAGACTAAACTTGTTGATAGCCAGTTTATATCCATTTGTTCTTGTGTCCACATTGGCACTCAACTTAAATAACTCCTCTCCCTTCCTGGTATTTATCCCTCTGATGTATTTATAGACAGATTTATATTCATATCTCCCCTCAGCCTTCTTGTGGCTAGGGCTAAACAAGCCAAGCTCCATTTCCTCCTGCTCCCAGATCCACTTCCCCATGTCTCCCCCTTCTCCTGATTTGTCTCTACATTCCCCCTGCTATTTCCAGTGCTTCTCCCACCCCATTTCCCAGGGTCCCCACCTCTCCCACTCCTTTTTCCACCTCTGTCTCCTACTCATTTTCCCGGGCCCCCATCTCCTTGGTGTTCTGTGCCTTAACAGTAAATTTCCCAGCTCAACACCTCACCCCATTGGGTATGGTACCCCCAGCACCCAGGAGGTGGCAAGCACGCTGCTGCATTACATGCCAGAGCCACAAGGTTCACAGGGGCATTCGATTTTCTTCTCATTCACAGGCTCAGCAGCTGGGTGAGCGAGTCCTACAAGCCACCACCCCACATGCAGCAGCCCCAAGCAGCTGCAATCTGAAGGGCATGCCAGATGGGAGAGGAGGCAGCCAGCCTGCTGATGAGAGCTGGAGATTTCACTATCAAGGGGCCTTTCCCAATGGTTTGAGCACTGCCGCCAGAGGAGATGGCTGGACAAGAGGTAGATTCAGGAGGCTAAGGCTGCTTACGACTGGCTCAGGCACAGGGTTCGTACCCCGGAGACCCTCACGTGCAGTACCCTGAAGGCACCCTCCACAACAGACACCGCCGGCACGCCCAGCCCTGGGGAAACCATGGTTTGGGACTTCCCCTGAGCAAGCAGAACTATCCCCTTCTGCTGACCACACGAGCCGAGCCCAAAGTCTTAGAGAAAAGCCCAGGCTGGTGCATTGTTCCCAGTTCCATGGGTAAAGAAGCAGGTTTACAGATTCAGAGCCAAACAGCGAGGCTGGACCAGGGTTCTGCCCTCACAAAGATACTCCAGGGGGCAGATCCTCAGCTGTCCTCAATGGGGCAATGTCAGTTTACACCAGCTGAGGATTTGTCCCAATATGTGTGCTCCTGGGTTCCCCTCCCATCACCCCAACTATACTGCAGAGCTCAAATGGGTCTTTGGAGACAAAAGACCTAATGAGGGGACCTGTGACTTTCTAAGTCCATAGAACCAAAGTACCTTCCTTGGCCTTACAGTGCTTCATGGATGAGGCTAACGCCACTGAAGAAGCAAGACATCCAACACATACTCTACACGCGTGTGTGTTCAAAGACCCATATGCAGGCACACGTGCAAATGGGACACGCAGAGTCATGCACCTATGCTAATATGCACCTGCATCAAACTCAGGTGCTGCACATACATACACAGGTATGGACATGTATACAACCCCACATACCTGTGTCCACATACACCCACCCATTTCCACAAACATGCACACATGCTCACAGCTGTACGTTCACTGGGGCTCCACCCTGCTCCCCAAATCCTCCCAGAGAGACAGAAGAGAAAATAAATAACCCTAATGAAATCATTTTAAAAGAACAAAGAGCAAAGACAGAGTTTGGGTGCATAAAAACGGTATTTAGAAAATGCAGCAATTCGCCAAATTGTTAAACTAATACAAAAGTGTTAAATAAAGTTTCCTGAATGTCAGATTGACACATTTGGTTATGAAAGGGCTGATCCTGAAAGAAAATTATTCTCTTGTGCACACTTCCCTGCTCCAGGGCTCGTATTTAAATGCTGTTTGCTGGATGTTGCCCGTTGGGGTCCCTTTGATCCAGGTGACTTGTGTATGCGATGTAAATCTCCTCTCTGCCCCGCTGTTCTGCCTGTCCCCAGAGTCTTCTACATGGGTTCCCTTTGGCAAAGGTGAGAGCTATTACTTCAGTTGTTGTTTAAAGGGTGGGAGTTCCTTAGGCTGGCATTTGGATGCACAGTGAATGGGAGTTGTGCTTCCAACCCCCCTAAATGCTTAGCCAGTGTGTCCAACCCCTACCCTGGGACTGCACTGAAAGCCAGGACATTCACCAGTAACATACAGTGCCATAGTGCCTGAGGATTGCAGGACATAGAACATGGCATGTAACATCAAGGACTGATCTCACCCTGGTACAGTGGGAAGATTGTTTATCTCATAGAGCTGGGCAGGGAATTTCTCATCAGCACTCTCTTCTGGTCTATCTACTTTCATTATTTATATGGCCCGCATTATCCCAGTATCAGAACACCTTAAACATTAATGAACACCCCTGGAGGCAGGGGAGCAGCATTATCCCTATTTTACAGACAGGAACTGAGTCAGAAATTAAGTGACTCACCCAAGGTCACACAGGAAGATTGAGGCAGAACTGGGAAATGAACTCGGACTCCAAGTATAATGCCTTAGCTATAAGACCAACCTTCCTTTAGCTTCCAGGGGATCTTTCCAGTGATGAGAGGTAGGTTTGTTCTAAGTACAGAACCGTTCCAATCCAGTGACAGTCTTCTCATGACATTTCACACAAACATCTGCGTGATTTTGTGCCCCTCAAATCCAATCTCATCTGTGAAATTAAATCAAATGGCTGTTTTGTATCAGAAACATGCCAGAAGATGAATTCCCACCTTCACCTCTGGCTGGGCAAGAGCCTCCTCTTCCACTGGGAAAGGGGCTTCATGGGGAAGCACATAACTTGTGAAACGTGCCTTATTAGTGAGCTCCTAATGAAATGGGAAAACCTCCCATTCAGGTGACTTTGCCTCTCGCTGCAAACCTTCCATGTGTCTCTGTGGCTGGGTCAGTCCGGTTCTTTGGGAAAGTTCCCAACACATGAGAAAGGGCCAGCTTAACTCTTAAACTCAACTTGATGTAACAGGCAGGAAGCAGCAATCCAGCTACAGAGGCAAAGCATATTTCCCAGGCCCGATGTAGGCAGAAGACGTTATCTCACGCCTGCAAGGTCACAGGGAAAATCACACTTTTTTTTTTTTTTTGCTATAAAATTCAGGCCAAACCCAGGAATTTAACCAATAGGATCCCAGCAAGCACAAGAACTAAGGTACCATGTGTCAGATGATTGGCTGAGTTGCCTCTAATGTCGCTATCTCACCACTGACAAGATGTTCATAACAGTCCTGAAATTCCGTTGTAAGCTTCAAAGCTATCTCACTCCCACCCTCCCATGTTTCTCTCCTCTGTTTCTTCCAACAAAGCAGCCTCATACACAAACAAACATGCAGGGGAGCATAAAGGAGTTTTTCCTCTAGGATTTCAATACAACCATATTGTCCTCATTCACATATTCAGCTATATCATTCAGAGATCAAAAATCTAACACAGTAGTACCATGACCGAGACCATGCAAAAACACCACAATGAGCTAGTGACTAAAACCTCCCTTTCCTTCTTATACTCGCTAATTGAATGGATCCAGGCATTTTTAATTTCCCCATCACCATTGTATCTAGGCATCATGAACTCTTTGGCAATGTGTACAGCCCAGTTATGCCTGTAGTATTTGCTCTCTTTTTCACCCCTACCTCCATACATATAAGCCCCGTTTATTATACAAAGGTTTTTATTAAATAGCACCAATGACATGACAACCTTATTCCCTTGGGCTGTGCTCTCATCCGACCACCTTAGCCAAGCAGAGTTGGGCCTAGTCAGTACTTGGATGGGAAGCCACCAAAATCTTAGCAGCTGCCAGAAGTGGTGTGGGAGTTTCAACAGGTGATACCTTTCCTTCCAAATCAATGGTGCTGGAAACCTGATTCTTCTCTCAGGGGTGTAAATCAGGAGTGACTCCAGTAGAGATCAGTGTAATGTTATGAGAAGACAACTAGGGATACTTAGTTTGGGGCAAGGAGTAAAATCAAGATGGGTATTAAAGATTC